>NC_087339.1:1520000-3920000 GCF_037043105.1 Vanessa tameamea | reverse complement strand
TTAGTCGGATCATATTTTAACGACGCAAAGCGCTATCGTTTGTGTTTTTTGGTACCGGAACGCGTCCGTCGCAGTTATTGTTTCGTTATCACTTTTTTATTGTTGTTGTAATTGTTGCGTTAATTTTATTTGTTATTATGTATAATGGAGCCAGTAGCCAGTACATCTCAGGAAATAATATATGTTAATTCTTAAATAATATATGTTAATTAATACTTGTTACTTAATAATTTATTAAATCTTAAACAAATTCATTTTTTTTGTTGGTCCAAATGTTGTGAACTCCTGAACACTTGTTTACGAAATTTATAGCTTCTCATGACGGTTACTATAGTTCTCTGTAAGCAATACTATTGATACTATCGATAGTGTTGGACTATAGATAGTTTAGGTTAAAAGTAATACTATCGATAGTATTGCTCATGGGGAGCTATCGATCTCTAACACCTTAACTATCGATAGTCTATCGATAGTGGACTATCGATATGCAACACTAATTTAGACAAGTAATGAAGGTGTACCAATTATAGTTAGCGGCATAAGTCGTGGGCAAAATGTTTTTTCGGGGAAAAGGAAGAGCCGGTTTCACCGAGTTACACGTGATTGGTCCGTCACTCGTTGCTTGTCTTCTATTGGTCTCTCGCTTGTCATTCGCTGCTTTAATTGGGCCGAGCATGGACGCGAACTCGACCCCCCCCCCCCCCCCGCTGCCCTTCTGTAATCGACTGATGCCGGCTATTATTACTCAATTGATTTGTGTACGGAATTCGATTGGTTATTATAAACTACGTTAAACAGCGCGAACAACTAAAAAGCTACATTTAAGTAAGAAATTTGTATGTTTATATAAGTATCAAAACTCTCTTTAAAGATCAAGACTGAACTTTGTTACTTACTAGTAGTCTAAATTCAAAATGGCCACATTATCCGCGCTGTTTTCCCGCCAATTTGGTTTTAAGAGGTAATCTCTTTTTTATGTACATAAATTTTAACAACAATTAATAAACGCGTTTTCTCCAAAAATATTTTTTATCTTTTAATATATTTCATAAATATATCATGTATAAAACATTCATAATGGACTTAATTTTCAATTGTTTAATTATGTTCATTGGAACATTAATCTCAACAAAAAGTTTTCGTATCTTTAACAACTAACTTCAAATAGACGTAAAAGTGCACAAGATAGCATCAATAAAGTTATCTGAACCATTACAAAACTTTGCACTCCAATTGCAATATATTTCATGACGCCCATAGAATAAAAATACCATACTTTTAAAAATGTTCACATTACCTATAAACAAATATAGTTACATATTTCTTGGTGTATTTTAGACTGTAAAAATATATACCATTGCTTTACATGAAAAAAATAAACCGTCTCTAGATTTTTTTTAAATATTCTACAAAATAACAAGTTAGCTTAGGAAGTCAATACCAGGTTATTATTTTTTTAAATATATATGAAGATTTTTATACTATAATATGCAACACAATATAATATTTGCAGAAAACAAAATATTTCACATTACATGTATTTTTAGCAGTGGTAACATATCCTATAGAAGTAATATATCATACTGCCAAACAGCAAAACTTAGTATTTCAATATATATGCATGTTCTAGAAAATACTCGTGCTAATTTTAAAGTATGGTTGTGTTATTCTGCAAACATTCTATCGGATATTAACAATATAATTTACAAATGTTTTGTTTAACAATGATTCCATTATTCCTGTCAGAGAATATTATATAGTATCGTTTAACTAATAACAATTATTTTACAATAATAAGTAATCTAGAGACATAACATTTTCATATACGATAAAATCTTTTAGATTATTGTGTAAAATTTTACCAAATATAACGCCATAATTAATTAATTTTCTTGTATATACGTTGTGGTCCTTACACCGTTCATAATATTTAAAAATATAAAATCTGTGATTTCGCACAGATAAAAAATATACGACTTACGTTTTTTTTTTTTTGTTTAAATAATATAATCTTTTAGATTAATTTTTTAACATGTAGCATTATAAAACGGTTTAAACAGATTTAAAAAATAATTATCTGTAGTATTTTTTATCTGTGCAATTATTTATTTATTTTTGGTCTACATATAATGGCTACTTATAATTTTAAGGTTTAACTGTCTAAGAATGTCACTGGGTTACTTTTTTATCTTCAAATCGAGGACACGATCTGGAAATGGAAAAAAACGACTATAGTCAGAAGAATTTAAGGTGAAGTTAGGATAAAAAAAATGCATTAATTTTGTATGTTCTTTGGAGGTGGCCTCCACCTGACGGGGTGTGATTCCTATAGTCACAAGAATTCAAGGTGAAGTATCTTAGATAAAAAGGAAGAGGCCTTCACCCGAGAGGGGTCCATGCAAACGCAGAATTCCAAGAAACTTCTTTACCTATGAAATCAAATTTGATTATTTCAAATTCTCTATTTGATGTTCAACGATTTATTTTTTATATAATTTTATAACTGTTGATATATGCATGGAATGAAAAGGCTTAAATTAAATTTGGTGGTAGGACTATGAGCAAACCTGTCTGGGTTGACCACCCACTCATCAGATATTCTGCCGCTAATAAATACTTGGTATTGTTGGGTACCGGTTTGAAGGGTGAGTGAGCCAGTGTAACTACAGGCACAAGAGACATAACATCTTAGTTCCCTAGGTCGGTGGCACATTGGTGATGTAAGGAATGGTTAATATTTCTTACAGCGCCATTGTCGGTGGTGACCATTTGCCAGTCCGCATATCGATTACAGAAAAAAATGTGCACATAGTTATATCTCTTTGGCGTATTTATAAATAGTTTCCAAGCGTCAAAAGCGCGATGGATTGCGGGGTGTCTACTGATGTAAGAAGTAGCACGTTTGACCCAGACGCGTTATGCTGTTGTCGTCTCCACTTAACAGAGGGCTAAATAGGAATATTGGTCATTTCTTTAAATTCCTTTCTAATCTAGCCGACCACGGGTTTGGGTGGCGTTATTTGGACAAATATATGAGATTATCAAATATTGACGACCTCCGTGGTCGAGTAGTGTGTACACCGGTTTTCATGGTTACGCCACTCCGAGGTTCCGATGTAGAAAAAGTTCATTAGTTTTCTATGTCGTCTCGGGTCTGGGTGTTTGTACCGTCGTTAGTTCTGATCTTCCATAACACAAGTGCTTTAACTACTTACATTGGGATCAGAGTAATGTATGTGATGTTGTCCAATATTTATTTATTAATTATTATTATTACCAGAGTATTAGATCGACATATAAGACACATTTATATAAGCTTAAATATCAAGTGATGTCAATGAACACTGATATTTTTGCTTCAAGCATAAGTCAAAGTATTCAACATGTTTTGGATATGTTAACGTCTGCTCTAAAAATGGGCGCTTCAGTCCTATTACCAGCTTCTGCGACCTCACAACCGTTTCGGAGGCCTGGGACTGGGAGCGGCATATAAAAAGTTCCTCGGAGTTCAAGCCTCCTTGATACGAAATTTCATTACCCATCAAACTCGGTTCTCGATTTGACCTTGAACAAGTAACACGTTCGTTAATACATTTAAAGGTGTGCACTTACCGTCATTATCATCGCAATACGTTATCCTTCTGGGCGCCAATTGCTTCCTGCCGTGACTCCTCTTCTTCTCCTTGACACAAAGATCCAGGACCCCATCGACGCCATCGACTTTCGCCGACCCAACACCTTTCTTTCCGTCTAAGAATATCGTCTTCGCGTAAACTCGCTTCTCCGTCTTCCCTTTATACATATGGTTGACACTCTGCTGAACCAGCTTATCGATGCGACATTCAAAAACATGTCTGTCCGTCTCTATGCAGTTATTTCGCAAACTCTGAATCGTTGGCAACGGTTTCGTTTCGACATTTTTCATTGGATTTTCTTTATAACGAGATTCAGTTTTTTCGTGTTCAATGTCTGGTACTTCTGTGGGATCGGAACGATGTTTTAGCGTCTGAAAGAGATTTATTTGAATCGCTTATTATGGATGTTAAAAGCGCTGCTCTGATTGGTTGATGGTGATGAAGGCGCACTAATGCCATCTAGCGGCAATAGGCGGAGTCTATGGCCTAACAGATGATTTCCTTAGTGGTTGGTCTTCGTGCAAGCCCGGTTAGTTACCATCACATTTTCCACTGCTAAGCACTACTTAAGATACATTTGGCATACTGATATATCAAAATTAATTAAAAAAAAAAAAAAAAAACATTATTCTCTCAAGAATGAGAGAACTTAAATTGCATTATGACCTATAATTAGATCGAATTAAATTAATTGTCCTGTGTTATATTAACCCCTGTTTTGTTTCAGCCATTCTAACTTTAGGATCGAAGTTCGTTAACGCGGCCGTATAGTGTACTAGCAGAAATCGTCACATGGCATATGGGCCACCTGATGCTGAATAGACAATGGCTTTGTTAGAAATACTAACCATCCCTTACTGTACCAATGCGCCACCAACCTTGGAAACTAAGATGTTATGTCCCATGTGCCTGTGGTTACACTGCCTTACTCCTTCAAACTGTAACAGAACGACACTGACTGCTGCTGTTCGTGGGTAGAATATCTGACAAGTGAGTAGCGTCTACTCAGACGGGCTTGCACAAAGCCCTACCACCAAGTAAAAGCGTTGTGCCCCCTCCTCGATCTTTCTCTCTCTTTCTCCCTCTGTCTCTTTCTGTCTCTTTCTTAGACAGTTTAATTAATAGTTTAAGTAGTCTGTTATTTAATACACATAGAAAGCAACTTCGTTCCAACCGGAAGTCGACGACATATCCATTTTTACCATTATATTATTACACATAACATAAACATAATCAGCCTGTAAATTTCCCACTGCTGGGCTAAGGCCTCCTCTCCCGTTGAGGAGAAGGTATGGAGCATATTCCACCACGCTGCTCCAATGCGGGTTGGTGGAATACACATGTGGCAGAATTTCGTTGAAATTAGACACACGCAGGTTTCCTCACGATGTTTTCCTTCACCGCCGAGCACGAGATGAATTATAAACAAATTAAGCACATGTAAATTCAGTGGTGCTTGCCTGGTTTGAACCCGAAATCATCGGTTAAGATGCACGCGTTCTAACCACTGGGCCATCTCGGCTTATATTATTAAGAAACCTGATCTATTGGAGCACCTAATGAAACGAGTGCACCAATTACAGTTAGAAATCCGCTGTTATCATTGCGTCACATCTACCTGTACAGCGTATTCCAATGGAAGTAGGAAAAATGATAAACAAACCTTAGATTTACGTATTTCATGCGATTCTCTAATAACTCAGCTATAGACACTACTGAGAGTTTACGATTAACATATCTCTATTTATAATACAACACTGTTACACTTAACTACTTATATCCACTTTAATTTTACTTCCAAAATTCCGATAACAGATTCGTCGACGTTCAAACGCCAATCGCAAATCCATAGATCAATCAAGCTCTCGACCAATGATGTCGCGTCGATTTGCTGTCAATTGTTTGTCTTTGAATTTTGTTGTCTTTGAATAGAATATACACGGATGCATAAATCAGAAATGAAACAAGTAATACCTGTAGGACATGGTTCCGTAGCAAACTAAAACTCTTCCGTAATTCCGTTCTGGATTCTAAGAGGGCGCGTCTCTCACTCAGCGCGTCCTCGCGACACGCCCTCACCGCCCGCAGCTCCCGAGTCAGGCGGCGCAAGTGCTCCATACTGCGTCGTCGGCTGTTCTGTGAGGCGAGCTGTTAAGCGAAATATAAACTAAAAAATATAAAAACCGCTTTAATGAGGTATCATCATAATACTGTAGTACATTATTTTGATCTATCCCGTAGGCTTCTTAGCGTTTGCAATGAAAGCGCAAAATAATATGTTTATTTACGACATCACTTTAGAAACCTCTAAAATTATCAGTGTTTCTTTACTATATTGTGCATGTATTATACATATAAATATTCCTCTTGAATCAATCTATCTATTAAAAAAAACCGCATCAAAATCCGTTTCGTAGTTTCACAGATTTAAAAGCATATACAGGAACAGACAGTCAGCGAGAAGCGACTTTGTTTTATACTATGTGGTTATATATAAATCAATATGTTATATATATATATCTCCATTATTTGTCCTAATGTCAATTTAGGTACAGAATCACTAGATAATATAAAACGAAGTCACTTTCCGTCGTCTGTACGCTTGGATCTTATAAACTACGCAACTGATTTTAATGCAGTTTTCTTCAATAAACAGAGCGATTCAAGAGGATGGTTTATATGAATAGTACAGGCATATTATAGTCGAAAAAAAACGAGAATTTCAATTTCCCAGCCGGAATAAGAGTTTTTTGAAATGTTATTGTCTATTTCTTCAATGTAAAACTTTGTACTCATGTGAAGTCAGGACGGATAGCTAGTTATTAGAAATGAAAGTGTCCATAGGGGCTATTCATTTATTACGTAAGACGATTTAGGGGGAGGGGGTCGACAATGTCTTATGTTTTCTTACAAGGGGGTGGGAAGGAGTCTCGATAGTTCGTACGTAAGATCAAAAAAATGCGTACAGTTAAAATTATTTGAAAAAGTTTCGATTGTCGAGATTCGTTCGGATGCGTATATGTATAAAACAATATTTTCATTTCCATGGCAACGGGCGGGCCACAAAATAAAGATTATTAGTACCTTTAAAATTACGAATAAATATTTCAAACAATTAATTCTTTGAAACAAAAATTAAAATAAACCAAACGTGTATTCATTTTTTCCTTTAGATTCTTACGTAATAAATATTAAACAAGGGGGAGGGGGTCGCCCTATACTTATTTTTTCATATAATACGGGGGGGGCGTCAAAAACAAGCTAAAATAGTCTTACGTAATAAATGAATGGCCCCATACTTCTGACGTGTTATAAAAAGACGCGTCATTTTCGTATTCGCCTTTGTTGTGTTTTGCTAATGTTCTGCGGGCTTAATCCTTGTTGCGCATGCCTTTTGTTTTATAATTTGTGGTAAACACAGCTTTCAGACACGAATCTACTGGAATTTCTTAACAAACAAACTCAACTTTTTACAGGCGCAACCCAGGATTAACGACCAAACCACGATGCCTTATAAGCCATTACGAATGAAACCCTCCCCCCTTCCCCCCACAGGGAACCAGTAAAGTATTGAACGCGAATCACCAATAAACTTTCACAATTACATAAAACGTATGTAAACCCGCAATAATCAGCTTGTGTTACCAGAACGTATCGCGTTACGTTTGCGGTGTGCACATTCGAACGTCGTGAGAAATTAACTTATACAAGAAATAGCACTGTAAATTCAATTCTTCGACAAAATTACTCCATAACATAAAATATGGCGTAAAAAAAAACTATAGTATCATATGAGAGGCAGTTTTGTGATGGCTAACGGAAAAAAAAAACTACAACACCAAAACTGTGGTCGATCCCATGGTTAAATCTTCCGCATTTTAACCGATGATTGCGGGTTCAAAACAAGCACCGCTGAATTTTCATGTACTTCATTTCTGTTTATAAATAATTAATCTCGTGCTCGGTGAAGGAGAACATCGTGAGGAAACCTGCATGTGTCTAATTTCGACGAAACTGCCACGTGTGCATCTAGCAACCCTTCTCAAAGGAAGAGGAGGGCTTAGCCCAGCAGTGGGATACTACTATTAAATATATATTCACTAACATAACGATCCAGTTGCGGTTCAGTCGAAAATAGATGAGATGTTAAGAAGTTATTGGTCCACAGTTAGGATTAAGCTTTGGTTACATTTTGTCAAGGATAGTCAAATTTGGATCAAACGCGTGAAGAGGCATCTTGCGGGCCGGCATGGGGAAGGCGACTAGTGCAGCTCATTCTTGCTGACTGTACTGGTCTTCGCGTTTGGACTCCACCCACTTACTATCATGTGGAGTGGAGTCATATGTCTGTACGGACATAATACAAAAAAACAAAAGAATAGAATCTAGAACCTAAGTTCAAGATATTCGTCCCCTTTTAAGAGCTTAGTGTTAGACATTGAGTTATATGAACTTAAGACCTACTTACTCTGTTCTTGATTCTCCGTCGGAGACCCTTCAGGAAGGCCAAGTCGTCGTCGTTTAGTATCAGGCTTTGAACTCTTTCCGTATACTTGCATGTAGGTAAGCCTGCCACCTCTTCAACTGTCATATTGATGCCACGTGCTGGAATGAACGGACGACGAAATTATTTTTAATGAAGAACAGGCTATTTGACAATGCGAAAAATAAAGTGTCAATTATTGTAATCAGTATATATTATGAGTTTAGAAACGGTTATTTATCAACGAAAGTTAAAAATAATAATTAATTTATTCAAAATTCCATAAATAAAAATGCATTTTTTTAAACGTTTGTCACGTGACACAAAACGCTCCCGATCGGTCGGGCTTATGATGACGTCACTTGCTTATTAACCTCGTTTGCCTACTGTATGTGGATTATATGTGCCACAGATTACAATACAGGCAGGTGACGTCACCGACCCCATTGCAGCACCATATTGACAAAGTAGCGTTTTCGCGCGCTATTTAAACATTCGTAAATATTTTTATTTTGATATTTTGCAGCAAATATGTCCTAGAATTTAAAAAAAAACTTTCACTGGGTTCCTTAACCTCTACTAAATAATATAAAATGGATTTTAAAAACCAGTCAAATAGCCTATTATCATTAAATCTCCTTTGTTAAAGTAATTAACTCCTTAAAGGTATTAATTTAAACATATTAAGATGTATTTGTTTGTAACAACCATAACAGGAGAAAAGCCAAATAAATAAACATATATTGTTTATATCTAATCTAAGGTGTTTTGAACGTCGACGAAACTGTTATCGTAATTTTGAAAGTAAACTAAAGTGGATATAAGTAGTTAAGTGTAACAGTGTTGTATTATAAATAAAGATATATTAATCGTAAACTCTTAGTAGTGTTTATAGCTGAGTTATTAGCGAATCGCATGAAATACGTAAATCTAAGGTTTGTTTATCTTTTTTCCTACTTCCATTGGAATATATATATACAGGGTTATTGATAATTCGACGTCTTCCCGGTAGGGGGTGATAGGGGTGACTATTTGCGATAATTTGAACACCCATATGCATGATGCAAAAGTGAGCCATTTTTGAGTTATCGCGTTTTTTAGATTTTTTCAAAATAATTCAAAAATGCAATTTCAAAAATTTATTTTAAAAAAAGTATCAATTAAAATCTATTTTTTTCTTCTGATTTATAAAAACGATTAAACACTGGATATTATTCAATATTTAAACAATAATTATCGGTCCAAATTTAAAAATGCGAGACGGAAAACTATATTATTTCAATATTTTTTTTATTTTTTCCATCAAATATGCCTGAAAAAAGAAATCATTATGAAACTTGTTCTGCAGATTATTTTAAAAACAATCGTTTACTTAGCTTTCAGAAAATGTATAAAAACTAGGAATTAATTTCAAAGCAACCGAAATAAAATGATCAGAAAGGAAATTCGTATTCGAACATGACCGAATTCATACTAAAGGTCGCTCTTTAAAATGCCCACAAAATTGATTTAAAATAATAACCAATGTAAGAAAACTTACTTATTTACTTAACTTACTTACTTAATACAAATTTAAAATTAAATTTAGATACATAAACAGTTCAGTAGCTAAGTTACAATTAAGATATTTTGTATTATCATTTTAATCCTGTGCACGTTATTTAGTACGAATTCATAAAATTTAATAAAAATATTTTTTAAAGAAATTTGATAAAAAGGTTTTTGTAAATAAATTTATATTAAAAACTTATAGACACTGGCTCTATAATTCTAGGTCTGTAGACATCTAGGCCTAGCTTTATAAAAAAAAAAAGACAAAATAATTCAAACAAAGTGTTGTGTATTGTTTTATAATGGAATATATAATATTAATTAAGCATACTTTAAAGATTATCAAGTAATATTGTCACTTTGAGAATAAAATAGACTAATACTTTTTAAATTTCGAAGTGATCTTCAGAATAACATTGGAAATAAGTAAATAAAAAATTTTTAAATAATTTGATAATTACAATAAAATATATTATTAACAAATACAAAAACAAAAGAACTATGTTGATCTTTTTCACTCTAACGCTTTACTTTTTACCTAGTATTTATTCAAAACGTTAAGTATTCAAATAAAAATACGAGATTAAAGAATTTTGCGTCATTTGATTCCGAGAAGTAGTCTCAAATTTCATTCACAGACGCCCTCTAGTACTCACCGTCCAATATTTCTTGATCTAGTTGGTACGAAGGTGCGTGTTTCCCGTAATCATCCATTCTTCATATTTGTAAATAGTTTTAGATAACTTTAAAAACAAAAAAACTTGTTGCTACTAAGACGTACGAAGAGGTTATATATTTGGCTGTCACTGTCAATTTGTGTGTAGCAGTCAGCTGTCAATGTCACACAAAAAAAACAACGATAGTGTTGTATGAATTTCGTCATTTAATTTTTTTCGATTATTATAGTTATACTTTTTGTAACATTTAATAAGTTTAAAAAGTAAAATATATTTAAGCATTAAATAAGAATTTATAGACTAGAGTATATCAATTAATAATTAGCAAAATGTTTTCAAATCGTTTCCACCGTAAAGTTCATTAAATATATGTACAGTGAAATTAGATTTCGATATTCGTAAATGATGTTTAATTTTATCGAATATCGAGTCACAATCAGTCGCTTCGTATTGTAATTTAATTGTCTTTTATTTTTGAATTACAGTATATAGTATACTATTATATTTGCAAAAGTGACAAGGGAGTGTTAGTAGCCCCAAGTATGTTGTAAACATCATATTTCCTATAAAGTTATATGAAAACTACACTCAGGGGTCTGAAAATAATGTTATTCCTGTCAAATTATTTTTTTATAATCAACAATCAACGTCCATGAAGCATTTATTTCTTAAATGTTATAAAAAATTACTTTATAAAATTAAATTAAATAACTAATTTATGCATATATTAATTAATAGCGACATTATTTCAACTAACTCATAGTATGGAAAATCAATGAATATATCTATTAATTTTTTATATTTAAATTTTAATAAAATTTAAAATTATGCTTACATCAATAGCATTGTGAGGAATTTCTGTTTTTTTATTTTGTGTTATAAAACATTAAGGTTTACCGTAATTTTACCGAAATAATACCATTGTGTCTAAAAATGTGATTAAAAAGAATAAGATAACAGAATAAAGGACATTTTAATTGGCAAAAATCTACGTGGAAATCCTTAATTATTTATAATAAAATCGAGTTTCATTATTTTCAAAATAGTTTTAAATTTTTATTTTTTTTTACGTATACTGATTAAAACATAAAACAATATTAAGGATATTTTACATGTGCCTAATATCGTTATTAGTATTCACAATTTTTATTTCCATCGGGAAAAATCGTAATAATCGAGGTAATCGACTAAATATACATCCCTATTAAATTTTGCTGTCCGTTCAGTGCTAAAAAATCCTTAGTCTATGTGCACAATTTGAAAGGACGTGGTTTCGTATTTTCGCTCGGATCCGGTCGGCCGGCGTAGCGTTTTTTATCATAATTTTGATCTATTCTATTGTGTCAGAGAATATCTTCTCTGTCACTGTTCCATTGTTTTACGTGTCTTATAAATTTTACTGGTAAGTACAAAAATAATAATTAAATAATTTGTTGTGACGACTTTTATCGTTATTTCTTTAAAAGAATAAATTTTTGCACATGTGTTAACGTTTTTGTGAATTCAAAATTTTCAAATGTTTAGGACTCGTGCCTAAAGCATTTCTTTTTTTATTGGTTTGATGTTTTACGTACACTTTTTAATTAAGAAGTTATTGTAGCCAGAACAAAAACACTTTTCTAATCATTTAATTATACCAATTCATAATATGATTACGATAATATATTTTATAGGATTTGTTTTATATTTCTGTATTATTACATTACTTATTATTCCTCGCCTATATTAAAGTGATATGCATTTGTCTTCGGCAAATAATTAACTACTTAAAAAAAAAGTTCGCTTTTTTTCATAAATAGTTTTTTTTCCGATACATATTTAATTTTGATACTCACTATTTCATAAGGATCTTTACTTATTGAAAAAAAAAGTATTATACTGGATTTAGTAATTTTCTTTTTGGGTATTTTTGCAAACTCTAAATTCAATTCACTTATAACAAATTTAGTAGATTTAATCGACTTTTGATAAAATGAGCATATTTCTACTTACAATTAAATTCTTGAATGAGAATCAAATTCTCAAAAGAGTGATGAGCACAGAATGAGGTATTAGGCCAATCGAAGAAGTTATGGATGGAGTGTACGAGTAGGGATTTGAGAGAGGTGGATGTGAGCAATCAGATGACGAATAATAAGGGACAATGGAAACAAAAGGCATGATTTGCCGACCCCAAATAAATTGGGACACGGGCAGAGAAATTAAAGAATTCTTACCTTTTTTATTTAAGTCTTGAATGGCTAATGAAGGGTTTACATATTTATTTATCAAGGGCTTAACAATGTGTAAGAATATTTCTCTGTTTATATATTTTTGTTTATGAACTGTTTCTTTTTGGTTCTATATAGATTGTTTTTTCATACCTCATTTGTGTGGACATTTTTTTTTTTTCACTTGAAGCACTTTATTCGACAATTTTTTTTTTTAAATCATAATTATTATTTTCTCAAACTTTAATCAATTTTTCATCGATTTCTATACAATTACTTAAAATAAATGTTTCACTGCTTTGAAATTTTTTTTTTTTTTCATAAATTAAGATTTGATTAAGTCATTGCGAATTGACTGGCTTGCAAGTGAATGTCGTAGGTTTTCTCATATGCTGAGCTTTTTTATACTCTGTGTGTACTAGTAATAAATAAGAAAAATTATGACATTATTTGATTATAAATTGAATACAGAACCTGTTTTGGTTTCTTAGTGTGTACTGATGATAGTTTGATAACAATTATTATATCCAGATGATGGCTTTGCTTCTCTCTAAGGTATAATAAGAATTGAGTTATAACAATATCAATAATTGTTGTTTATGGGGTGGTTAGTTAAACAATGTTGTCCTCTTCTAACGAATGTTAAATCCATCATGTCAGAGAGAGACAAGAGTTTTAACTGAGCACTTCGTGAACAATGTTTATAAGTCTGTAAGGAATGAACTAGCAATAACTCAACTGACTATTGGTCAATGCTGAGCAGAAGTGTACCAACTCGGAAACAAAGCTTTTTAATACCTTTACAAATTTTATAGTGACATTAACCCTGTTATTTATATGTTGTCTATTTCACAATATTTTTGTCCTTTTTAAATCTATCGACTATCATTAGTGTTCTGGGGGTTGGTACACTTCTCCATAACATAGTTAAATTATTAATAATATGTAATGATATATAATAACCTATATTTAAATTATACTACCCCTCGTACAGGTTTGGCTGTATGTGTTGAATATGAATAGAAATTCATGAAAAATTGAGATGATTTTATTTAATTTTAATTAAATTACTCTCTTATTTAATGTTTGATGCATACACTTCTGATGATTCTACAGTGCTTAAGTTATATGAGTTGAAAAGGCTTTGTTCAAAATTTTAATGTCATGTTAAATTTTTATTGTTTGGGTGGTTGTGCAGGTTTGTCTGTGGTGATACAATTAAAATACATTAGGTAATCTAGCATGTGGCAATATTTTGTACTGCTACGTTATATGATCTATAATATATATTAGATTCTGTGATTTAAATATGTATGTTGTGAAATTTTTAATAGTAAATAATTTCTTTGGCCAAAAGTAAGCTACCAGACTAATATGGTAAACATTAAGTTGGTCTGGCTTCAGGGCCGACTCTACCATATGGCTTTTTGGGCCTAGGGCCCCGTGGATCAAGGGGCCCCCAGTTAAGTTAAATCAAAAATAGATGATAATGCGAAAGAATTACCTAATTTTATTAAATTAAACAGATTGTATGGTCTGCAGCCCTGTGAGTCCTACAATTAATCAAACCCATTTAATTCAAATCTACATTAGGGTGTGTCTTAGGTGGGCCCCTAAGCAGTATTAGCCCAGGGCCGCCTAAACTCACGGTCCGGCCCTGTCTGGCTTCATGGAAAATAGTATCTAATTCTTTATTTGGTTTTTTTATCCAAATAAATCTTATCTATTAAATAAACGGATAGATTTAAAGCAGAGAAAGAAAACATCTTTAATTTATATTGACAATATATTTCCAAATTAAACATAAAGTATGACTATGGACATATGGTCTTGTACAGGGTAGAGGCAGGGGGAGGGAATGGGGAGGCTTAGGATGTCACCTGGACCCCTTCCCCAGGTATATGGAGGGCTTAATGCCACCCTCTATTTACCAGTGAGTTCTCTTGTTGTCATGTATTTTAATTTTCGAAATAGGTCGGTTTTGAAAATTATCCTTTATACTCAAACTCAAATTCCTTTATTCAATATAGAAACATTATACTTATTGATAGTCAAATTAAACACTAACACCTGTTCGGAAATGGAAACACCCTAACCTGAAAAGAACCGGCGAAAGAAACTCAGCGGGTCTTTTTTTTTTTTGGCAATCTACTTAAGTACATATGTTGTATATGAATAGAAATAAATTTAACTTTTGTTACTATATATAAATATAAAGTACTGTGGTTTGGGAGTACTCTCCAAGGTCCATTATAGGCAAGTACCTTATTGTTGATAGTTAAGTATTTTATTCTCTGTTTATTAACTGATTTTCTCTTTATTTGTTCATGTGTAACAAAATGCATTTTCATTAAGCGTATATAACTGCGTTGATTGTCATACAGGAGTTTGTTTTTAAATTGTCAGGAGAATAGAGAAAAAAAATAACATCACTTATAATCGGAAATGTCATATAAGGCATCATTTAACGCAGACGTCCAGAAATATGATCAAATTTAGAAGCCAGAAGACAAATCGAATAGAATTTTTTGAGTAGGCTGTTTAGTTTACTTTTTAATTTGAGGTTGGGATAACACGCATACAGCCTAATCGAAAATTGTTTTTTTAACTAACTTTCTGATGAATGAGATACTTCACGTTTTGAATTTAGCTCGGGGTTGTTAGGACAAGATAAAGCGCGCAATTAATTATAAAAAAAAAAACTTTTTTAAGATTGTTAGATTTTAATAGTGCGCGCACAGTATTACATGTAAATTACAAATAAAAATCTAATCAAAACATTAAAATTTCCTTTTTTTTTTATGTAGTTGTAATGGAATAGGCGTTTGTCTATTCTTAATTCAAATAGGCTCATAAAAGCACTTTTGAATCGTCATGTTAGTGTTGAATTAAATTTTAAAGCTACCACCGGTTCGGAAAATAGATTCTACCGAGAAGAAACGGCAAGAGATTCAGTTTTATCTTAATTTGTTAATAAAGGGTGAAGACGATACTATTTATTTTAATAAATCTTGATGAATCTTGATGAATGACGTGGTCGAGTTGTGTGTACACCGGTTTTCATGGATACGCCACTCCGAGTTGGTTTGATTCTCGGCCGAGTCGATGTAGAAAAAGTCGATTAGTTTTCTATGTTGTCTTGGGTCTGGGTGTTTGTGGTACCGTCGTTACTTCTGATCTTCCATAACACAAGTGCTTTAGCTACTTACATCGGTATCAGAGTAATTTATGTGTTTATATTTAATACATTTTTCGTTCGTTTAGAAATGTATCAACGAAATCGAAGTCAGAACCATTCGCAGGACTGGGATCCAATGAGAGAAGAATATGAAAACTCGACATATGCACCGCAATACCAAGATGATGATACCAAGTAAGTAACTTAAATAAAAAGAGTTGGTGGAGATTCATATGAAAATTTTTCATCTTCTACACATACATTTTTTCTTCGAGTGTTGGTCGTCAGGCATAAAAAACGTATACTATATACTTCCTTGGAGTCAGGGCCAGATCTACCATATGGCTTTTTGGGCTTCAGCTCGAGGCCCCGTGGATTCAAGGGGCCCCCAGCTAAGTCAAGTCAAAGTCATAAATAGACGATAATGCATAACTTCATTAAACAGGTCGTATGGTTTCAAGTCTACGTTCAGATATGTCTTAGGTGGGCCCCTAAGTAGTGTTAGCCCAGGGCCCTCTAAACTTACGATCCGGCCCTGCTTGGAGTTCAAGCTTACTTCTATAAAATTACATCTAATTCGGTTCAGTGGTTTCCGTAACAGAATGAGTTACTTTTGTATTATAATATCAGTATAAATGAACAAGAAAGTTAATCTTCGTTGTTTGGTTAAAATTTAAATAATCTAATCCAAGTTTTTTTTTTTATCAAAATTGTGAAGTTCGAACTCAAATCTTACCGTGAGCAAAATATAGGGCAGCACTGTACTATTTTCGAAGTGATTAGCGCTCTCCAGTGTTTTATTGCTGAAGATAGTGGGATCAATTAAAAATATGTAATCAATAAATCAAATTCGGTGTTGACATTATAAAAAAAAAACAATAAGGTATTTTATTATTAAAGATTAAAAGTTAAATAAATTATCCCAGCTGTTTAAAAATGTTTGCCACTGCTTTGCGTATAGTCCTAGACACACGATCCCAATGTTAATTTTCATATTTTTATCTTCATTAAATTTTGTTGCTGGCAACTTTTTATAGTGACTATAAATGTTGTATGTAACTGCAAAAGTAAATCACACTTTACATTAATATATCTATAGTCTATTTCGACAAATAGAAGACGAAAACAAAAAAAAAATGGCATCGAATTGACGCCACCATAACAGGAAAAAGCCAAATAAACAACATTTGACAGCAAATTGACGCGATATCATTGGTCGAGAGCTTGAATAATCTATGACATTAATTAAGGATTTGCAAAGAAATGGCGTTTTGGACGTTAAATAAACAGTTATCGGAACTTTGAAAGAAATTAAATTGGATATAAGTAGTTAAGTGTAACAGCGTTGTTTTGTAAATAGAGATATATTAATCGTAAACTCTTAGTAGTGTTTATAGTTGAGTTATTAGCGAATCGCATGAAATACGTTAATCTAAGGTTTTTTTTTAAATCTTTATTCCTTCTTGGATTGGAATAGACTATACAAATGCATTGTGATTACTCGACAGGTATTTTGCTTAAATAAAAGCTCTACATGCTCTTTCTAATAAACTATACAGGCTATTCAAATCAATCAAATCAAAATATACTTTATTCAAGTAGGTTTTTACAAGCACTTTTGAATCGTCATTTAACAAACAATTTAGAGTAAAGCTACCACCGGTTCGGAATGTAGATTCTACCGAGAAGAACCGGCAAGAAACTCAGTAGTTACTCTTTTTCAACATCTAAAAATACAGTCATGTTAGTTAAATACAATTATATATGTATGTCATGTCTCCCGCCTGGAAGTCAACGAGCGTTAACTCCACGCTTTTTTATCATCAATATAATCTTGTATCAAATAATATGCTTTCTTTACCGATGTATTTTTTACAAATGATTTGAATATATGAAACGGCAAAGTTATAAATGTCTGCGGAATTTTATTATAGAAACGGATACCTCGCCCCGAGGATGATCTATTGACTCTGCGGAGTCGGAAACTTGGCGTTATAAGCTTATCCTTGCGTCTCGTGTACATACAATGATTATTACTGATTCTATCAAGATTATCAATGTTACTGTGAATGTACATAAACTGTTTCCTCTCTAATCTCAGTACAGATAGCGGCGTACAGCTAGATCATTGCAAGTTGTACGTAACGAATATACCGAAGATACTGAAACAGGAGGGTCTACGGAATCTGTTCTCGAAATACGGGAATTGTCTCAAAATTTTTCTCAGTAACGATCCATCTAAGAGATACGCGCTGATCTGGTATGAAACACCGAGGTGAGTGGATTGTTTGTGAATTCCTTTTATGTATGTTTACTTAGCTTACCTCGATACCTCGTCCCAGGGAGGGTTTATCGACTCTGCGGAGTCGGAAACTTGGCGTTATAAGCTTATCCTTGCGTCTCGTGTACAAATAATTATTATCATATACATAACATTGTTGTAAATATATTGTGACGCAACTGTAAGTTTTTTTTTTACGGCATTGGTTGGCGGACGAACATATGGGCCACCCGATGGTAAGTGGTCACCACCGCCCATAGACAAAGGCGCTGTAAGAAATATTAACCATTCCTTACATCAACTATGCGCCACCAACATTGGGAACTAAGATGTTATGTCCCTTGTGCCTGTGATTACACTGGCTCACTCACCCTTCTAACTGGAACACAACAATACAGAGTACTGTTATTTGGCGGTAGAATATCTGATGAGTGGATGGTACCTACCCAGACGGGCTCGCACAAAGCCCTACCACCAAGTATTTGTATACTTGGTAGTACACATATATTTCTTATTTGTTAAAAACATCTCGAAGGGGAGTCTCTAAGAGCTCCAAGAGCTATTAATAGATCGGAACCATCCATTATATAACCAATATGACAGCAACCTTGGGAAATAAGATATGTCCCTTGTGCCTGTTACATTGGACTTACGTGGAACGTGGAACGTCCCTTCATTACGCAAGATCATATTAGCTTCGTCTGGTTAACTTACCAAGAGTTTTAATACGTGATGTCCCCTTTTCATCTAAGGTCATGATATCTTCGTCCACAGACTGCTTACCTAGTGTTTCAAGAAGTCAGCCCATATGGCCCGCCATTTCTTCATCAAAGATCACGATGTCCTAATCTACAGCCAACTTACCCAATAAATGTGTTACCCATATGCGACTTCCAATTTTATATTCAAGATAATTGGTCCAACGAGAAATTAATTTTGTTGATAATTTAAAAATCGATTTTCCTGCAACTATGGTGCAATCGTATTAGACCTCATTCGTTTCCCGGGTGAGGTTAAGTTTTGGGTTTCCTGTAAGGGATGAGATCGCCTGCTCTTCCTGGCCTCTCCATCTCCCATATCAATGAGAATATGCAACTGCCATATTACTCTAAATAAGCGGTTTTTTTAAGATACGATCGACTTTTCAGCAGTTTATATTAAATTATTGGACATTTATTAATGTATTGATAATTGTTACAGTGAAGCTAAATTGGCCATGATGAAATTGAATAAGACCGAACCTCTCCAGTTGAATATCAACGTAGCTCATAAGGTATGTACAATTACTGCTATAAAAGAAAAGTTCCCTTGAGTTTCGTCGGTGATTTTTAAGTAGCAACACTATTCGGCTTTGCTTGGATGTAACAAGGTTCTACACGTCCATCAATAACGTTGTGCATAGAACTATTGGATTACGCGATGGCTGTAAAGCACCTTTTCGATGTCTTCAACAATTATCGTAATTTTCAGCAAATTTACGCAAAATCTTCATGTATTGCATATCAAAACCTTCTTGGTTAACAACATCGTCCGTTGGAGAAAACCATAGCAAATTCGGTTCGGTAATTTTTGAGTTTATTGCGTTCGGACAGACGGGGGGGGGGGGGGTGGTATGCTATTAATAATTGGTGATTTAAGATAAGCTCATAGGGTAGACTGGTAGAGTGTGAATTTAAGCCGCGGATATACTAGAGAATTGGCAATATGCTGCGTGACATGATCTCAACATGTTAGTGTAATGACCCCGAGGCAAATGCCATGGAATTTTTTGTATGCCACGATAGTCAGTGTTTAAATTAACGTCGCACGAGGTGTGACGTTGAACGTGACCTCCTTGCTGGAAATATTGGCAGACATGTTGCGTATGCGACTACACTCGGTGACAAATGGCCCGGATATGAACACGTGCGCTAGCTCTCGGAGGGATATCAAGCAACATTATCGTGTCAGGTAAAATGCAACGGGACACGGGTACGTTACACTCGTTGAAGTCTAAAATTTCGATTATTTTACGATTAGTATTGAAAATGACTTTGTTTTCTCGTCATTTAGTGTACCTACACAGTATTAATCGTAGTATGTTCCCGCTGTCTGTACGCTTTGATCTTTTAAAGTTCTTAAGCGTTGCTCAATCTACGTGTCGTATTTGTGGGGTAAAATGTCAACTCGTGTATTCGTCGCTTAAGCCCTTTGTTCCAACTACACAATGTCGGTGAATCTAATTTTTGATGTGTAACATATTTTCTCTCGCTTTCCTGAAATTTGCAATTTCGTGAGCCGTTACAAACTTCCGTCCGGAAGTTAAACCCGGGGGAGGCCGAAATTTGATTTCACCTTTTTTGACCTCACCATCAGAGTTGGCCGTCAGTTGGTACCAATTTTTCGAGAGCATTTAAATCTAAGGACTGTAAGGTCCTCTTTTTTTTTTATTAAGTAATAAAAACATTCTGAGCAAATCCATATTTAATTTTAAACAGAAAACTTATCAAGAACCGCAAAACCAGAGAAGCAGCAACAACCAGAGGAGTTCGATGAACTATCGTGATGATGGGAGCGTCAGCAGCAAGAGCCGGTACAGCAGGTGAGGCCTTTCATATACCTTTACCGTCTGCGTGCTTATGTTTAGATGCCTCTGGAAACGTGTATGCGAAGTTTTATGTTGATCGCTAGTGTCAAAGTCAAAAAAGTCAAAAAAATCTTTATTCAGTATAGAAGTGTTTACACTTGCTTATTGATTGTCAAAAATCTACCACCGGTTCGGAATTTAGCACCTCGGACCTGAGAAGAACCGGCGAAAGAAACTAAGCGGGATATTTTTTTATTTTATTTTTAGCCATTATTATGTACAATGATAATTATATTTTAGTTATTTGAAGCAGCCTGGAGGCGATCATTTCATTCCCAAGGTGTGCAGTCAACTAAAAAGTCATTAGTGTTGTAATATCCTTTAGCACACAAACGCTCTTTAACGATTCTTTTGAATTTTATAATTGAATAATTGTGAACGTTTTCTGGGATCCTGTTGTAAAAACGTATACATTGCCCCAAAAAAGAGTTACTAACCCTGTGTTATCGGGTACTTGGAGTAACAAGTTTACATAACATTATCAAAAACAAATTGAGAAGCGACAGTCATTATTTTAATTTCTTTAAATTTATCTCTTAACGAATCTTTTGGCCCCAGGTTATAAATTGCACGAATAGCCCTCTTCTGCAGTAGTTGAGACTTGAAAATGTAACATTCAAAGAAATTAATAAATTTGACCTTGACATTTGTCGAGATCTAAAATAGTCAATGGTATTCGTTTTATTTGAGTAATTTATTTATTTAATAACTCTTTATTGCACCCAAACTTAAAACTAAAAATTACAATTTTGCTACACAAATGTTGCATACGGTGCAACAGGCGGCCTTACCGCTAAGCAGCGATCTCTTCCAGGCAACCTTTGGGCAGAGGATCATAATATTTAGATGTATGGGATATATGTAATTCTTTATAAGATTCTGAGAATGAGAAGATATTTATCGAAGTTAGTCTTTTTTTTTTTGGTGTGAAACATTCTAGAAGATTCTGTAAAAAAATAAAGGTAAATAAAAAGATGCCATAACGTTCAACCAAATTAGTCGCCTATTGTAAATATCATGATAAGTTTTTTCCAGAGGAAAATAAATAATTTTATTATTGTGCCTTCTAGCGGCGGCCGGTAAATTATGGTCTAAAAAAACTATTATTATTATTACAAAATTTTGTTTTGCTTTTTTTCTGTAGGACCATAATTTTTTTTTGAGAGTGAAAGTTAGTGTGTTGCTACTTAAAATATTAGCCATTTACCAATGAAAGGCTTGTCAAAATCGCCAGACAGAATAAAATTTAAAAAATAAATCATCATTTAATTTTATTTGATTTTACAAACATATTCTTCATTTTTACTTATTTCTATATAGATTTTATTTTTCTGTGTAAATACAACAATTATATTTGATATATATATATTTTTATAGCCTGGCAATACAGAGGTCGGAGTAAATTGAATTCACAAAATACCACGTATATTTATATGGTATCATTTTATTTATTATTGAATTGCACCGTGCGTACCGTGGGGCGCTATAGGATTTCGAATTTATATGAATACTAGCTCTTGGTCCCGGTTTCACGCGCGCACAATGAGGTTCTGATAAATTATTGTTTTTTTTTTTTCTGGCTAGTGAAGTTGAAAATTTTGTAACTACTATGATAGGCGCATAGTGATACATATATACAAGAGCCGAGATGGCCCAGTGGTTAGAACGCGTGCATCTTAACCGATGATTTCGGGTTCAAACCCAGGCAGGCACCACTGAATTTTCATGTGCTTAATTTGTGTTTATAATTCATCTCGTGCTCGGCGGTGAAGGAAAACATCGTGAGGAAACCTGCATGTTTCTAATTTCAACGAAATTCTGCCACATGTGTATTCCACCAACCCGCATTGGAGCAGCGTCGTGGAATATGCTCCATACCTTCTCCTCAAAGGGAGAGGAGGCCTTAGCCCAGCAGTGGGAAATTTACAGGCTGTTTATGATACATATAAACCTTCCTCTTGAATCAATCTGTTCATTGATGAAAAACGCATTTAAAAGATCTAAGCGTTCAGACAGAGGGTTGAGACTTTATTGTATATGTAGAGATAGTCTTCGAAACGGTATCTGTTTAATTTAAATTCTGGAACGTTCTTTTAACTAACGGTTGATTTAAATACGACGGATGAATATCAACCCTCTGTTGATTTCGGGGGTGTAGTTATTAATATAGCTCAAAGGCCAGACAGAAACGGGGTGGTCGCTGGTGCAGGCGGGTGGTCCAAGGGGGGGTGGATGTTACAAATCTAAAATCAATAAATCGCCCTTACGGGGATGGATGTTATTCTGTTGCCGTTTATGTATCGATGCATATATAATTTGTATTTTTGTTCTTTTTTGACATAGGTTGTACACAGTTCTGGAATAAATAAATAAATAAATAAATATTGCACAACATCACATACATTACTCTGATCCCAATGTAAGTAGCTAAAGCACATGTGTTATGGAAGATCAGAAGTAACGACGGTACCACATACACCCAGACCCGAGACAATATAGAAAATTAATGAACTTTTTCTACATCGACTCGGCTGGGAATCGAACCCGGGACCTCGGAGTGGCGTACCCATGAAAACCGGTGTACACCCTACTCAACTACGGAGGTCATCAAAATGAAATAACATATTTATTAGTATTAGAATAATATTATATATGAAATCAAAATATACTTTATTCAAGTAGACTTTTACAAGCGATTTTGAAACGTTATTTAACAAACTATTAAGTGAAGCTATACCACCGGTACGGAATGCAGATTCTACCGCGAAGAACCGGCAAGAAATCTATATTATCTGTGTGGGTTAATATCTTGCTGTCATCTCGAGTGACACGTGTCAAAGCGCGGGAAATGAACACAGCGAGCAGATGTTAAAAATGTAATATGTTTAATTTGGAAACAGATCTTACATCGTACGTTAAAACTCAGCGTTGTCCATAGACACTGGTACTTTAAGAAGTAATAATCATTTCTTGCATTATCTATGTACCATCTTGATTCTGGAATTGATATGTTTTGTCCCTTGTGCCTATTGTTAAACTGGCTTACTCGCCCTTCACAGTAACACAGCAATACTAAGAATTGCTGTTTGACGATGGAATAAAAATGATGAGTGGCACGTCTAGCTTACGTCATTACTATTTGCCAAATTTCATCAAATTCGGTTCAGTGGCTTTTTTTTTATGGCATAGTTTGGCGGACGAGCATATGGACCACCTGATGGTATGTGATCACCACCGTCCATAGACAGAGGCGCTGTAAGAAATATTAACCATTCCTTACATATGCGCCACTAATCTTGGGAACTAAGATGTTGTGTCACGAGGGACAGTTCCTGTACAATACTGAGTACTTTTATTTGGCGATAGAATATCTGACGGGTGGGTGGTACCTACCCAGACGGTCTTGCACGAAGCCCTGCATTCGTTTTGTATGTATCTGAACAAAACGTTTCGATTATATGTGATTTTATTTATATAAAAATGAATCCCCATATTCTCATTCTCACGCCATCTTGTTTTTTATGTTTTCTAATCATTCGTAGAAGGTTCTTACGGAAAGAAAAATGCAATCGGAAATTTTCCGAAAACTGAGAGACCTTTTATGACGTACTAGTTGAATCTGCGGATTAATAAATAATAAACCATTTACCCCGCGGAGTTTCGTAGAATTCGGATTCTTAGCGGGGATGTCTACACCCTATAAGGAACGTACCTGCCAAATTTCAAGTTTGTACGTGTTATAGTTGCTGAGATTTCGTGATTAATCTGTGTGTGGTATTTCGTTTTTAGACATATATATATGTAGATAAGCAGTATGTTGCGTATCAAAAACATTACAACCTTTTTTTTTTTAATTTAAATATTTATACACAAAGGATTGCCTTTGTCGGGTGAGCTAGTATATAACAAACAAATAATTACCTCTTAAAAAACTCGGTCTGATACGAGATCAGAGAGAATATTCTAGAAAATGATATTTCAATAAAACACCCCACCTTTTTCCCGGTAAAGCTCGACGCCCGCCTGCCCCTTCCATCTCCACCTGGATCGATGTAGTTGCCTAGGATTCCTGTCATGTGCACTAGAGTTCTGTTTATTGATTTAGTACATCGAATTACCCGCTTGCGGAGATTTACCGTTGCATTCGCCCTCATTCATCACTCGGACGTCGAAGGGGACACATCGCGTTTTATGTTGCTGATGCGTTATTGAATTAGTACCATGTATATATGTACGCGAGCTGTCTGCCTCGAAGGTAAGTGATGGTGTACAGATGTTTTATTTACCGTTTCGAACGAAGCGTTTGACATTTATCGATCGTATTTTTTATCTGTGCTTTTTTTTTTTTTTAATAATAACTGATATTCTTTGGAGTTTTTATTTGTTTTATTTTTG
The DNA here is from genome assembly GCF_037043105.1 of Vanessa tameamea. NCBI lineage: Eukaryota > Metazoa > Arthropoda > Insecta > Lepidoptera > Nymphalidae > Vanessa > Vanessa tameamea. The sequence continues at coordinate 3,894,964 of NC_087339.1, read as the reverse complement.
AATTCAAATTTGGAACGATTATTAAAAAAAGGTATCTATTTAGTTTTTTCTTTTTGGTTTTATTTTTTAAGTTGCGTTGCGCAAGCGCGTAGGCTTAGAACAATTGCCCGGGCCGACTTGACTCCACCCTAATCTGACCCTACGTGGGAGTTGGTATTAAATTAGTACTTAGACTTAATTTTATTTGTCTTCCAATTGTGCTGTGTGCTTTTTGATTGATTTTTCTGTCGTTTGTTTTGTACGTGTTTGCGATGCGCAAGCGCGCGGCGTTGTCGCCCGGGGGCGTTTTCCCGGGACAAGCTCCGCCCTACCCTATAGCCAATATAAATGTGACGTTACAGTAGTATTAACTTATAATTAGATGTCAAATTGAAATGAATTGTTGTAAATATTTTATTATTTGAGGAATCATTCTTGGTATTTAATTATTATTATCAACTGTCTTAGCCATTCATAATTTAAGTGGCAACACTAAGTACTTTATTATGTTGCTTGGGTTTAAGGGTAAGATTGACTGTGTTATCATATAAAGATTTTAAATGTCAAGGCAGTTGAATTGTAAATGGTTCATAGCTTGAATACTGATTAAGTTACAACGTTACAACGTACCGTTCGTCTGTGTAGGTCATTTTATTAAAAATCGGTGTTGCCATCGTGTGCAACAAAAAACCGAAACTAAGTATTGTTATAGTTTGAAAAGTGCTCTTTATGACTTTGCTTCTATATGAATTGTTTTAAGATTTTAAGCACTATGTCAAAGCGTTAATTGAGCCTGATGCGCAGGCGTTAGGTGCGTGTTTCTATGAAGACGCGCCGCCATTTTGTTGTACATTTGATCGATGTTACTTTGTGTAGTTGGGCAAAATGGAGGACGAATATTTAGTTTAAGTTCAAGTGGAGAACAACGCCTACCGTTAATTAGGATTTTTTTTTGCGAATTGTTCGTAACGCTATTGTGGCCATTTAAAAAGGAACCAGTGTTGCCATTTTATTAAACAGAAAGCTTAAACATATTGGTTTTGGTTTAATAAGTTTTGCTTAAAAATCGATGTAAATTTTAATACAGTTAGAGAATTTTGTTTTACTGATTTTTTTCCAAAAGGGGAATGTACTAAGTTCACGCGAAAGAAGCGCGTCAGTTCCACATTGCGCGGGGTCCGTCGAGTCCGATGCGCAGGCGTAAGACGTGCATCGATATTCAAGCGCCGCCATTTTGTTCCACGCTTGATCCCGGTTATATTTTTAGTTGGACAAAATGAGGAGTTCAAATTTTTTTTAATTTTATATTTATCAAATGAAGTAATTAGATTAGTTTTAAGCCTTTGTATTTGTAATTAACAGAAGTCCAGTAGTTTCTAGATTTAAACTTTCTTACGAATTAAATGTACTAAACATTAGTAAGTGTTGCCATTTGAATAATAGTTAAAAGTGAAACGATAAGTTCGCATTAAGATTTTCTAGAAGAATAGAAGTGATATAAAATGTTGTAGTGCAAGTTCTATATTTCCACGTATGCGTGCATTAGCCGCCCATTGGATAGGTGGGAAGTGTGCCTGTTGCGCAGGCGTCAGCAGCGCTCTTCTAGAAGCTTTGAATGCACCGCCATTTTGATAATGTCTGTTAACGTCTTGCCATATAAAAAAATAAAAAATGTGGTGCAATGTTTAGACAAAAAATCATTAAAACGTTTATTTATAATAATTTATAATAATACCGTTTTAATTTTCAAAGCAGTTTAAAGTTTTTTTACTATATACGCGAATTATTCCTTAAAATTTGTAAATGGTTTAAGATAAATAAAGTGTTTTAGATGTCAGATACATTTATTTACTTTCTCGGTCTTCGATCTTTGTATTAAAAGTATATAATTGAATTTAATAATCTCAAAATATCTGGAAAAAAATTGAAAATTAAGATTTTTTAAAGTATAGACATAGTTCAAGCGTGTAGTCTGTATAAACTGTCGAAAGACTTTTGAATTGCGACATCGGATTGCCTTTTTTGACATGTGTCAAATGAAAAAAAAAAACCTTATTACATTTCATGGGACGAATGAATTTCTGATCTATGTGCACCTACCAAGTCGCACCGAAGTAGTGTTTTTATTTTCGAGCTTTTATTTAAATTGCAATGTAAGTATGTTCGGGTGAATTCTTTAACGGATCGAGCTGAATTTTTTTGTACACATTCTTGGATGACAATGCATGGTCAATTGTGTGACGTCGTTCTATATCCAAAATGGCGGCATACTCAAGATGGCGGTATAATTAGTTTTAATGCACTCCTACAATATCGGTATTAAATGAAAGGGCTTGCTAAAAATAACTCGAAAAATAATATGAACTCGCTCTTAATTCAATATGGCGGACTTATAAAGCTCGAAAATAAATATTGTAGCAGATATCCTTAACCGATTGAGCTGACATTTTGTATACACGTTCAGTACGGATGACAATGCATGGTTAACTGTGTGACGTCATTCTAAATCCCGTGTGACGGTACACCCAAGATGGCGGATTTTTTTTTTTAAACATCTCATTCCAATATAAGTTCCAAGCTTATGAATAGCAGTTCAATTTTTCGCACTTGTTCATAAAACTGTTGAAAAGTATTCAATGTTGCTAGCAGACTAGATTAAAAACGTGATCCCGATGGGATAGCTCACCGGAAACGTTAGAGAAATTTGAAATGAGCGTATTTTAATAATTTACTAAATTTTAACAATTAAAACACTGATTTTAAAAATGTGTCATTTTAATATAACAAAAATAAATAAATTACCATTATTGTCAAATACAAACTTTCGTTACCAATTTAACGTCTTAGATTTATCAATCTTCAATAACGACGTGACAACTATTTGCCTCATAAACAATTCTTTAAAATTTCATCAAATTCTTTAGATTTCCATTACGCTACGTTTTAGTTAACTGCCTTTAACTTATTAAAAGATGCCTATAAATACTGTTTCTCGTATTTTTAAAATGATTAATGACGAAAATCGGTTATTATATATACCGGTATATTTTCATCATCATTTATTTTATTAAAGCCATTCAATTTATTTTAATAATATGATATATTAAGAATTGTATTTGCATTTTTCATGTAGTGTACACTGTACATAGTGTTTCCAACCAACAAAAAAATTAAATAACAACAAAATTACATAAACATCACGGAAACTGAGCTTAAATAAATAATGATTACGGACCTATAACGAACTATTTCATACTATCATTATCAAAAATTGACCAATCATAATGCAATATTTTACTCATAACACGCTTACAGCGCTTTGCTTTGTACATTTATTCGTGATAACCGTCCATTGATTATATAGCGTAGAGGCGCTTAAAGCGCTGTAAATTAACAAGTTTTGCTTACTTCAAAATTTGAAAGAGTTCAAGTTGTTCATGTCCTACGTTTTGAAAAGTTTGTGTTTTTGATATAGTTTAGTCATATAAGTGAATAAAATCGTTTTCTGACAAAATATAATTGCGTTTAAAGTTAATCGTAAATAGTTTTGCCTTCATTATGCTTCTCAACAAATACTTTGCTTCTATGCAAGAAGTAAAAACTTCGGCGTGAGTACTTTTTTTTTATAAAAACACATTGATGTTAATGAAAGATCTAAATAGCTTTGATTTTTTAAAAACGTGAAGTACATACGTAATTTTAAAATCATTATTACCGTAGTAGTTATAACGTTAAACATTTTGTAATTATCAAATTCGTAATATTAAATATGGCGGGTATAAGTTAATTTTGTAATTCAAGAATATTTTATGTTAATATTTACAAAACGCATATATTTTTGTTGCAACTACAGAATGTCTAATTAATTTTCGTATTTACAAGTAAAATTTAACTCCTACGAGTTAAATTTGTATGTATTCAAAATGTACAATTTTGCCGTAACCCTTATTGGATTTAAATGTAGAAATAGATTTACGATCACTCTGTATGACGTTTATATTCTCTTTCTAATATAAAGTCACAATGAAAAATATACATGGACTGTCTTTGACAGAAGTCGCTATGTTTATAGATATAAATTTCCTTCCATATATACTTGCACGACCTTAAAAAAGTGTGTTATAAGGAATTATAAATAAATGTCTTTTCATTTTTGTGCGTAGGTCCTCGAAGGATCCTGGTCGAAATAGTTAAAATTATTTCTTGTATGTACATGTGCTTCAATATAAAAGTATTATATAGTCCTTTATTCTTCATATAAGTAATCAATAATATACTCTATTCAAATAGGCTAGTACCAAGTGGTAGATGTACAATTTTGCAAGATAAATTAGATTATTGACACCGATTATTATAAGAAAGTCAAATGTTACAGTCTTTGATATATTATATCATATTAAAATATATATATGCAGCGTGTGAACCGTCTTTAAACATCTTTAAAATTTGTACTTTATTTCAAATGTACATAATGTTGTCTTGCGTAAAAATCATTTATCTTTTGTAGTTCTCATGTTAATAAATTAAGTTCTGCTGTGTAAAATTTATTTTTATTTGAATCCAGCTTAGTAAATATTTAATATACTTGATATTGTATCTAGCATTTGAAGGGGCTCATACATAAATGTTATAGAGATACCGTTGGGCAAAGGCGTCATGTCCCTTTTGAGATTGTTCGGAGCTTATTCCACTCTGCTCCAGTGTGGGTTGGTGAACGGATAAATATTCATCCACCACATACAGGTTGCCTCTCATTGTTTTCCTTCACAGACGAGCATGAGATGAATTATAAATACAAAATCAAACTCGGAATCATTTTTTAACATTCATGTTGTGTAATCATTGGCCATTATAGCTTTTTTAATTTTTATAGTTGAACATGATACTTTTAACAAGCGGTAATTAATTTTTAAATATTTAATACAGTATAATTAGTGTGTAACCGGTGACGCTGTAGAGGCCACTCTGGTCAACAGCAACTGACCATTGGAAGAAAAAGAAATTATATAATAGTTGTTTCTATATAATAATAGTTTGTATATATTTGAAATCACAGGTTTCATTTTAATTTAATTTATTGTTATCTGTTGTTACAGGAAGCTGGAGGAGGTGTCAAATGGTGAAAATATTAATGATGATGATATCATAGTTGATGATGACCTGGTTAGTTCGCTGAACTTAACTTTTAATGTTTTTTTTTTTCTATTTTTTTTTTTTTAAATAGATGCACAGACTGTTATGTTCTAATTGATGTTAGTAAGTGATCACTGCTCATTGAGATAACTGTGTGTGAAATATTGACTCATATATTGTATGGATTTGTGCAGGCTTGTCTGGGTACCGAGCACTCCTAAGATATTATTAGTATTGTTGTGTCCCGGTTTGAAGGTTGAGTGAGCCAGTGTAACTACAGGCACAAGGGACATAACATCTTAGTTAAGCCGCGACAAAGTTCCAAATTTCGTTCCATAACTTTTTGTCTCTTTTTAAAGGGTCTCTTAGACGACGGTCTCGACACGAATCTGGTGCTGGAGATTGAAGAGTTGAAGCTGAAACATCTGAAGCTCCAAGAGGCTCAGATACAATGCAAGCAGAGGATGTTGCTGCTCAACCGTATAGGGAAGAACGTGAGTATCCACAGTTTTACCTTTACCGTATAGACTGAGCGATCGTGAGGCAGAGATCATAAAGAAAATTTCGATCTCTCAATTTAATATAATATTTAGCATCCCCCCCCCCCCTTTAACCGTAAAGCGTTTTGCAGGGCCTAGAGTACTGCCTAAAACTAACCCTATAAAATAAAATAAAACAAATTCTTTATTAAATCGTAACAATTTAGTATATTGCAATCGGTAATCCTCTTTATTTTTCTGCACGTTTGCGGCTGGAGCTCTTCGAAACGAGACCATGACCGATCTTTTATCAGCAGCTATCGTCCCGTGACCGCTGGAACAAAAATTGGCTTGATATATAAGATATGTTATACTTTGCAGTACCGATCATAGTTCCTACCAATCTACTATAACGTGTAGTCAAGTTCATACTAAGGAATCAGAGCTGGTAACGCGCCGAGCCCAATAGTGGTGGCGAGTACTATTCTAGCGGCAAGATACGATGGCCGTTTTGACACATTAAAAAAGTGATGTGAAATGTAAATTTATTATCGATATAATATATTCAAATCTTTGTTTTTTTGCAAGTAATTTAATTCAAGTTTTTGTTGCAAGTAGTATCTGATTAAAAAGGTTTAATAAAAAAATATATAAAATAAGTTTAAGTAATATATTCGAACGAAATCAATTTAAATCGAAAATTGGAATTAGAATGAATAACTTTATAAACACATTACATAAAAAAACACAAATATAACACAGACTACGAGGTCGAGTGTGAGAGTGTGACGTACACGTTTACGCAAAAAAATAAATAAAAAAGTTATCTTCGCGGTACCCTAATATTTGTAGTTTAGAAATCACATTCGATAAATTTTATGACTAACTGCACGTCACTATTGACAATAAAGAACAACAATTTGCTCCTTTGATGCAATTATTTGTTAAATACGAAACTTCATGAGCGGGCAAACGTCAAAACGGCCATCATAGCGTGCCGCTACAATAGTTGTAACCCTCAGCGGGTTCGTGTATTATCTGCGTTGACAAAAAAAATATTCAATAATAATTTGACGACGTCCGTGGTCGAGTAGTGTGTGCACCGGTTCTTTCATGGGTACGCCAATCCCGAGGTCCCGGGTTCGATTCCCGGCCGAGTCGATGTAGAAAAAGTTAATTAGTTTTCTGTGTCGTCTCGGGTCTGGGTGTTTGTACCGTCGTTACTTCTGATCTTCCATAACACAAGTGCTTTGGCTGCTTACGTCGGGATCAGAGTAATGTATGTGATGTTGTCCAATATATTAGTTATTTATTATTATTTATAATGTCGTATTACAGGGGCAGGGTTACCGGGAGTCCACTTTATTGTTTGTTCAATGTTTCTTGTTACAGACAACTCAGAGACCTGCGGTCAATAGGTGCATGTTGCCCGATGGGAGGATTGTCGTTCGGAATACAAACGAAAGGTACGTTTTTTGTGCTGGAGATCCTGGAGATATTCCTTTTATTGATCGACTAGCTAACCGATCCGTGGTGTAGGAGGTTATGGTATAGACGAATATGGAGGGCCAAACGGAACACCTGATGTTAGGTGGGTAACAATGGCGCCGGTAGAAATATTGACCATTCCCTACAACGCCAATGCGACACCAACTTTTGGGAACTGAGATGTATCTTGTGTATTTACACTGGTTCGGTCACTCTTGAAACCGGTCGAAGTCAAAGTCAAAGTCAAAAATCTTTATTCAATATAGAAGTGTTTACACTTGCTTATTGATTGTCAAAAATCTACCACCGGTTCGGAATTTAGCGCCTCGGACCTGATGAGAACCGGCGAAAGAAACTCAGCGGGATATGTTTTTTTTTTTTTTTTTACCGTTTTCCATGTACAATGATAATTATATTTTAGTTATTTGAAATAACATCATCATCATCATCATCCTCCTGCCCCAATCCCAATTTTATTTGGGGTCTGCGCAGCAAGTCTTCTTCTTCCATACTTCTCTGTCTGACGTCATCTCACAAGTAGCATTCTTTCGCACATACACCGGAACACAACGATACTAGGTACTGCTGTTTAGCGGTAGTATGTCTGATGAGTGGGTGGTGGTACCTACCCAGGCGGACTTGCACTGGTACCTCCATTTAATTGCATATTCATAACGTCGTTGAAAGATCTTTAGTACCGTTCAATTTGTTTAAGACGTTATACGCCTGAGATTTAATTTTTGTCTTGACAATGTACTCATTTACTCTTCCAACCGATGGAAAAGGCAATAGGCAATGTTTTTTTTTATTACAGTAGTTATATGCAAAGGTCCATCATCATACTTCTCTATAACTAAGAATTAAAAAAAAAAAAATTACCTAAATTTTATTCATTTCACTCACAGAACGGGACAACAGGACGTCGCGTTCAGTTCAGCGGCTGGTGATTCGGTAAGTAAAGGGAATTGTTCTTGTATTTATTTATATTATAATATAATATTAAAAGTCCTGTCTCGTACAACAAAATAAAATAAAAATATGCAGTCTTAAAGTTTGCCAAATCGTTTTAAAGCAATTTATGTACTATTTCCAATTTTTTTTTATTTTCTCGATGACAGCTCGCGTTGAAAACTTGAACGAGCGTCTTTTTTACATTGTGTATGCGTTATTTTATGAAAATATGACGTTTACACGCGTACAAGGTTATACCAGAGTCGGAGAAACTGATGAGGATGGAGCGATATTAGACAGAAACCAGACCACTGCCGGATAGTTTTGTACAAATTTATTGACTAATATTATATTTCATTACGATATGTTACGCGTTTTAATTCGTGACTGACAATGCCAAGTTCATTGAAATATTCGAAGCTGTTGTTAAATAAGTAGGCATAGGTAGGTAGGTATTCGACAGTGAAACGAAATAATTATAATGACACGTAATCTTTATTTAAATAATAATATAAATAAATAAAAAAAAATTGGACAACATCACATACGTTACTCTGATCCCGATGTAAGCAGCTAAAGCACTTGTGTTATGGAAGATCAGAAGTAACGAAGGTACCACAAACACCCGGACCCAAGACGACATAGAAAACTAATGAACTTTTTCTACATCGACTCGGTGTACACACTACTCGACCACGGAGGTCGTCATAATAAATATATACGATCGATATCGATACTTATTTGGTCACAACACTACGACTATCGAATTAGATCTGTTATCGAGATAATAAAGAAACGGAAATAGTATAAATGACAACTTAAGGTCAGGCGAGGCTTCGTTCTACAAATTTGCTATATAAACATATCAATGACAGATCAACAGTTGTTACGTCAGAGTAGGTGATTCATGACAGCGTTTGACCTGGAAGAGTGCAGGTACACTTTCAGGGCTATTACGGTTAGAGCACTGCAACTGTTTCTATCAAATATTTGCTACAACTGCATACGTCCATAATGTTGTTTACACCTTTAAAGACGTATCACTTTGTATGTTAGTCAAGTCAGATATTAATTTTAAGTGCTCAGTGATAACTTTTCCAATAAATGAATAAATAATACTGATTTATATATTTTCGATTTGTTTCGATAATAACAGTTGTAATGCTGTAACTGCAGTAGCATCAATGATCTTGTTCTTAAAACGAGAGGCTCGTTACGATATTGAATCGTTTAAAATAATTGCGTTGGTAGATAGTTGATATTTTCTTCCAGATGTCAGTAAACAAGGTTAAATTATTAAAAATGTGTTTTTTTTTTTTTTTATTTATTTATTTAAAACATTTAATGATATTGATCAAGGTATATAATAGATATTTAAATGAGTAGAGTCGTGGTAAATTGTTGTATAGGTAATAGCAAGAAACTTTGAGCTCTGACAACAGTAGACGATTTGTCAACAGAGGGCGATGAGCTGCTCCTGTGAACACAATCCTTGGAACGAACCAGGAACGTCCGACAGTTCTACGCCCTCTACATGCGTTCTGTGTTCGAAGGACAAGGATAAAAAAGTTAAGTCTGATTTAGACTTTGATAGATACGTTAAATCAGTCAACTCTGCTACGAGATCGGTAGATGTCAGTCAGAAATCAGATAAGTTTAAGACGAAGGAAGATACAAAAAAAACTGCAATCAGTTCGGATTATACTAAGAAAAGTGATCGTTTAGATGATAAGAAAGACGTTAAATTGGTTAGAAGGAGCGATTTAACTTGTAATATCGTTTGCGACAGCGACGACGACTTCGGTGAAACAGATCGTCTGATAAAGTTGAGGGATTACGATTATATAGATATAGTAGACGATTGTATGAAGCTAGTTATTGCATTGTCTGGATATCCTAAGTCTAAAATGCAGCTCAAGCAAATGGAGCGGTTTCAAAGATCTCTCAACGATGTCATGGACATGCAGTTGAAAGCGGGTCTTCTAAAGAAGACGCCGACTTTCCTCGACTATTATCTAAATAGAGGAGCGATCGTTTGTATCTGCAAGAATGTCGATAGTAGGGATTGGGTGGTGAGGATAATACCAGGTCTGCAAGAGAGGATGGGCAGTGATCTTGTATTGTTGAAAGCGAAAGTTAAGAGGTTGTGTCTGGGAGTGATCAAAACGCCGAAGTCATGTTGGCCGGCGACCGCTCAAGACGCGTTTAAGCTCTTGCAGTATTTCAATCCGAATTTGAAGACTCATTTATGGAAAATATATTCGCAGAAAATTATCGACGACGTCGAGAGTACGTCGTTTATTATAGACAGGGTTTCAGGTGAATTTATTCGCGGTCCAAGTTTTAAGAATGTCATTGATTACGATAAAATGATTTTCGAAATAATGGGCAATACGGAAATTTATTACGACAGTTACCTATCAGATCTGAACGAAGATCTGTCCAGTGTCGCGTCTAGGGTTAAACTTTTGCAAGAGATTAAGTCAAACGATTCTACTCCCAGGAATCTTGAAATAAAAGGTGATAACGACGGGGAAAATGAGGGAATTAATGATTATCCGGACGAAGCGAGCGATAGAAATGAACAGACATTTGAAATTAAAAGGTCATCCGATGATCAGAATAAGGATGTCGATGCGAATAAAGGATTAGACGTAACTGTGACGAAATATACGTCAGATGATCGAAGCGCTAGCAACGGAGAAGATATCTGGAACATGACGCCTGATAATTTAAACTGTAATAAGACTATTTCGAATGAGTCGAGAGAAGTTGAAGTTATCGATGCTAGTACTTCAACGATCGCAATATCCGAGCAAACCGAATCATTTGCGGAGAGTTTTGAGAATGTCACAGTGAAAAATAGCAATTTAAACATCGACAGCAGTAGGGGCATTGCGTATAATAGACGTACGAATTATTTACACGTCGAAAATGAACTAAAAATTTCATTAGTTTTAGATGGTTATCCGCAGAATAAACTGGAAGGTACGCATATAAGACGATTGAAACAACTATTCAAAGATTACCTCCATAAAGATATGAAGTTGCAGCGTTTTTGTAATATGATAATACCTAAATTCCATGATGTGTATCTGTCCAATGGTGCCGTTATATATATCTGTGATAGCTTAGAAAGTAGGGACTATTTGATGGAATCGTTACCCAAGTTCATTAACTCTACGGGCTTGAAATTGAATTTCAGAGACGTTAATAACTTGGTCAGGTATACTAGGATCATCATGAAACTGCCCCAAGAATTGTCTAATGTCGAATCTCACGATATACTGTACGCACTTAAAATGAAATATCCAAAACTGAATCCAGACGGCTGGAAGTACTATTCCGATGTCGCTGGCAAACAGAAGAGACAATTCGGCGTCGATCCAATTTCACTGGAAGTCATCAAATGTCCGAGTTTCGATCCGATATACGAAGGGAAAACGATTAGTTTCAGAATAATCGATAGACAAAAACGTGACAGTACGAAAAGTGACTGTGACTTCAAAGAATCGGAATATGAAAATGACGAAACTAAAAAACTGAAGCAAGAATTGTTACACGTCATGTACAGTCCGATAGAATCTGATATCATGAACGTACCATTGACACGTATCAGGACAAATCACTATTCCGATTTGGTTGCAGACGATTTGAAATTATACGTCGGACCAGCCAATTATCCCGAGACTCGTATCGACGAAATGGAGTTTTATACCATAAAGAGAACTATGGAGAATATTGTTTTTTGTAACTACGACGGATGCTTCGATTCTGTACCGAGATTTCGTGACATATATCTATTTGATGGCGTGATATTTACTATATGTCAGAACATGAGCTCGAGGCTTTGGGTCGAGGAAAACGTAGTAAATATAAATTCACAAATGTCAATGAATTTGAAGGTAACGGAATTTCGAGGTGCAGTAGGTATTATAAGTATGATAGTGAAAACGGATAAGGCAGCCGACGAGGTTATATCGATATTGCAAAAACAAAATCCGAGATTGCGAACAAAATTTTGGAGAAAAATCAATACTGTACACACTCGGACGAAACTCGACGTCGTCTTGCAGATCGATAAGCTCTCGGCTCAAATAATAACAGATAAAGATTTCAACGGTACGATCGGAGATGACGGTGTGGAGTTCAAACTGGGACACTTAAAATCGATGCTCAAGCCTAAAATTAGTATTCACGATAACTCGAATAATAATATATCAACAGTCAACTCTTCGCCTTCAAATCACATTCTCGCTGAAAAAACTAATCCCAATATTAAAGATGAAAACGTTAAATTAGTACAAGAGAAGTTCAATTCGACGTTCTTCGATAAGGGAAATGAGGAGAATTCGCCGAGATCGATGAGGAATCTCGGTTTCAGGGAGAGTAATGTTTTCTTCTACAAGGATATCGATAAAAATTCAGACAGGGATTCCGTGAAAAGTTTTCGTAACGACTCTCAAGGTCATTGCAAGATGGTTTTGAAAGTTCCCATGAACATTCTACCTGAATCTAAGGACGGTCTTGAAGTCATCCTCGATCTTTTGGAAGATAAAAATCCGGGTCTCAATACCGAGCTATGGAAGGTCGAAAATATATCGCAAAATAATCGTGGTAAATTTAATATTTTAATTGACAAGCATTCCGCGTCCATCATAAAGGGGGAGGGATTCGATCCTACTATAGGTGGAGAGAGACTTAAGTTTCTGCTCTAAGTATGTATATGTATCCGTTAAATTGTAAGATCTGTTAGTTTATATTGACAAACTGTACATTGTCGAAATATTGGGGACGGGGAGCATTCAATTTAAACTTTAACAAAATTTGGACAGCTTAAATCGTTTGTTTGGTAAGTTTAGGGCTTTCGCTACCAAATATCAAAAACCAGAATTCGAAGTTGGACATAGGGACTCGGTTTAAAAACAGGACACATTTGTAGTGAAAATCAGTTAAATGAAATAATTGGGGCTTGAGGCTGAGCCGTTATGCCCTAAACTTAAGGATTGGAAAAGTGGCGCGCGAATTTTCAAATTAAACATCTTATTTGGACTATAAAAACCCAGGAAGCTGCATAACAACTATCTGGGACATTCCAAAAACAGACGTTGGTAACGACGTGGACGTTAGTCAGGGGTTAGGTTAGTGTTCCTTTACAACAACAACAATATATTTCAACCGTCTGTGCGCTTGAGTATTTTAAAATGGCTACCTTTCTTATATAAACGGTACGGATCATGGAATGAGCAGTTGCTTATATAAACAATTTAACGTGTATCTCTGAAACGGCTCTCAAGATTAGTCTCAAATTTTTCATTTAGATACGGTTTTGCTTTTCAAAATCATCAGTCTCATCTCATCTCATCATTTTCATCAGAACCAGACGAAGTTCGGTAGTCCGGGTATTTAAATTACGCACAATTAACAATTTCACGACAGTTTCAATCCGTTTTGATTTATTGTAAACTAACGGTTATTATATTATTAAACAGAAGGCAGGTAGATCACGCGAACCTCACGGTGACGTCACGGAAGCGAATTCAAATCGCCTCGGTATTGTGTGACGACACGATTTTTTTGTTAATACGTCAATTTAAAGATTAATTATTACAACTGCCCACGCCTTTGATGTCGTTTTCACTTTTGTTCGGTCTCTTTAAAACATTTGACTTTTGTTTTATAATCTTTTGCTAAACGTCCTTACGTAATTATTCGTGCTATACTCGTAAGAGATTTGCTGCTCTTCAATTTATGTCATGAATTAATTCGCTGATTATTCTAGCGGCAAGATACGATGGCCGTTTTGACACATTAAAAAAGTGATGTGAAATGTAAATTTATTATCGATATAATATATTCAAATCTTTGTTTTTTTGCAAGTAATTTATTTCAAGTTTTTGTTAATGAACTTTCTTTCCCATGTAATGATGTAGGTACGTTCTGTTGCCTGTTCTGAATACTAATATTATTTCTATTATCATTTTCTACAATAAATATATATAAATAAAATAAAATAAATAATTTATAAAATAGATAAAATATTTACTGTCAACACAAATATAACACAGACTACGAGGTCGAGTGTGAGAGTGTGACGTACACGTTTACGCAAAAAAATAAATAAAAAAGTTATCTTCGCGGTACCCTAATATTTGTAGTTTAGAAATCACATTCGATAAATTTTATGACTAACTGCACGTCACTATTGACAATAAAGAACAACAATTTGCTCCTTTGATGTAATTATTTATTAAATACGAAACTTCATGAGCGGGCAAACGTCAAAACGGCCATCATAGCGTGCCGCTACTATAATTTTATCACTCTAGTCTTAATAATACATGACGTATATAGGTTGTATGTTTTGACGTAGCTTTGTTTTCTTCTTTCAAAATTAAAATTGCTCAAGAGAAAAAGAGACAAATCGACCTATAACTGTTCGTCTTTTATATATGACGTTTATTATTAAGGGTTTAGTGATTTTTATGTTTAAATAATATCTGTCTATATAGATTATTAACTTATAAAGGCTTCCATTCACGTGAAATTAATAAATAAAAGAGAATTTAATAAATTTAATTTCATTTTTCTGCTGACTATATATACTCTTGGTTCTGTCACGCACACTAAGACACCGTGTAAGTTCGAGCGTTACTGACTCATATTGATGACTGTGTAACGTGAGGGGAGGGGTGTCGGTTTCAATAGTTCTTCCCCTTCTTCTGTTTTACTTCTTACGCGTTAGTTTTAACTTAAGAATTTTAAGTTATCGGTTGTAATAATTATTTCTTAGGGAATCAACGGTGCCATATCGTTTTGAACCACTAAGCATTACAATTATCACCTCATAAAATCCTAGTTTTGTGTCAAATATAACGTTATTAGTTTCACTGCCAATACCGAAAAGGCATATGTTATATAAAACAACCAATGTATTTTCATTGTGTCTATTCTGATTACAAGAATTATGGGTTTTTGGTGTAAGACCTTCTACCACCAGACCACGGGTTTGATTCTCAGAAGTATCTCTATGTGATACGATGTGTTATTACTATCCAAATGGGTCTTATTACAAGTTAACACTCAAAAGCGTTACCATGCCATACTATACAATTATGAATTCAAAGCAACTCGTGTCCGTCTGTTGCTCTTTGACGTACAAAACACTGAATCGAATTCGATTTAACTTGAAATGAAGCTTAAACTCGCAAGTTGGTCGTATCGACTCGGAAACGCGATCGTAACTACTGGTCACGACTAGTTTAAAATATGCCAGTGCTCATAAATTTCACATATATACAAATATATATGTATATATGTATATTTTCGTAATCTATTTGAAAATACTTTTTACTTATTAGACGTGTTCTTTCTCTTTCGTTTATTGTTTTCTTGTTCCTAATGTCATTACTCTATGACCGATGCGTTTTTCACTTGTAATTCCGTGAATCGTGAATTTTCGAATTAATTTGTTATCGTTTTTTTTTTTTTTTTATGAATTTGACCATCGAATTTTTAGTATTTTATGATGATATTGGTGGGCGATTCCATGCTGTTAATTTAATGCTAGTTCGATACAATGTACTCGGATTGGAAAGTAAATATCAGGCTGTATACATGTTCCATAATTCCCTCTATAGAGGCTGGACCGATTTGTTTTGTGTTAGACTGGATTTGATTGGTTCAACGAAATTAATTAATAGTATTCTTATTACTAATCGAGTAGATCTGATATTTATTAATACTTACAAACGTCGCCATGAGATGTCCATGATAATCCGTCAAATTTTAATATCTCTCTCTCCCCCCCCCCCCCCAAGACATTACACCACCGATACGATGAACATTATTAACTTATTTATTTATGAAATTTACATTAGTTTTAGGTTAAGTATTTTTATTATGTTTGACTAGATTTAATTTATAATGTTTCTTTTCGTTGTACTGTGTTAATATTTAATAATATTTTTAATTTTGCATGTTATTTTTCGAGTTTTGTTAATAATAATAATAAATAGTTTTTGCATAATTCGTTTTTTGTTTTTTTTTTTTTATAATTTTAATTTGACACGTGCGATCATCTGGAAGAAAATCTTGCTATGATAATAAGGCTTCTTTGTATTTTTTTTGTCTGTTAAAGATGTTTTTATTAGTGTCGCCAGTAAATGTATATTTATAGAGTATTTGTCTCATTGTCGGAATATCGAACAGAATATTATTCATTATAATGTTGGCACGACGACTCTGTTTAATATTTCTTTCAGTGTGGTACTCAGTATACTCCCAATTATACTTGAATTGTTGTGTTAACACTCACCCCATTGCACAGCAATAACAGCACATACAAGCATGTTTTTTATATTAAACTTAACGGTGTAGCCAGTTTTTCCCGCTCGTCAACGTCTCTATCACTCGCACTATTGAACTACACTAGAGCGACATCACACATGAAAAATTTGACAACAAAACAACACAATAAACATGTTACCCAGAAAATTATTCGCCCTATTTACTTTTCGTACTGCTCTATATACAATGGTACGTATACGGTTCACTCACACGATTGCATCGTTCAACACAGAGCTGTGTAAATAAATAAAACCTTAGATTTACGTATCGGTGCGATTTGCTAACAGCTCAGCTATATTTAATTCAATTAATCTATCTTTGTTTATAATACAACACTGTCCGTCTTAACTGCTCGTATTTACGTAAATTTTATTCCTAAGTTCCGATGACAAGTTAGTCGACGTTCAAAACGCCATTTGTGCAAATCCATAATCAAAAATATACTTTATTCAAGTAGGCTTTTACGAGCACTTTTGAATCGTCATTTAACAAACTATATTAAGCGAAGCTACCGCCGGTTCGGAGTGTAGATTCCACCGAGAAGAACCGCCGAGAAGCTCAGTAGTTATTCTTTATCGACATCCAAAAATACAGTCATGTTAGTTAAATACAGTTATATATGTATGTCATGTCTCCCGTCTGGAAGTCAACGAGCGTTAACTCCACGCTTTTTGTCATCAATATAATCTTGTATCGAATGATATGCCTTCTTTACCGATGTAATTTTTTTTTTCAATGAATTTATGAAACGGCAAAGTTAAAAATGTAAATAAAATGTTAATAAAATTTTATTATATACATGGTTATTGGTAATTCGACGTATTCCCGTTAGGAGGTGATAGGGGTGACTATTTGCGATAATTTTAATCCCCATATGCATCATGCAAAAGTGAACTATTTTTGAGTTATCGCGTATTTTAGATTTTTTCAAAATAAGTCAAAAATGCAACTTCAAAAGTTTTTTAAAAAAAAAAGTATCAATTAACATCTATTTTTTTCTTCTGATTTATAAAAACGATTAAACACTGGATATTTTTCAATTTGTTTTTTATTTTTTAGTTGATACCTTCTATTAAATAAATTTTTGAAGTTGCATTTTTGACTTATTTTGAAAAAATCTAAAAAACGCGATAACTCAAAAATGGTTCACTTTTGCATCATGCATATGGGGGTTAAAATTATCGCAAATAGTCACCCCTATCATCTCCTAACGGGAATACGTCGAATTACCAATAACCCAGTATATATATTATAATGAACATCACAGATCATTGAAGCTCTCGACCAATGATATCGCGTCAATTCGACGTGAAATGTTATTTGATTGGCTTACGTCGTCCCGTGGTTCGGATAGGCTCCGCAACAGCTACGTTCCCCTGATATGTCGAAATTTATCAACACACACGAGACACACATCACAAGACAGTCACGTTATACACGAGTCGCTGCGTCGCAGTTAACGCTTCCCGCGCTGCAGCGTGCGCCGTCGCGCGCGTGCCTCGCTTGCGGCCAGCCCGCGGACTCGTACTGCGCTCGGTGTGGCCTGGCGCCGTACTGCGGTCTCCGATGTCAGACCGTCGATTGGGTTCGTCGGCATCGTTCGGTGTGCCATAATTTGGCTCGGTGAGTACATTTTAAAACTGAACAGTGGTAATCTTGCTTTGGAAAGTAAAAGCTCTCGACCAATGATATCGTGTCGAATCGCTGTCATTACATTAACATTAACAGCCTGTATATTTCGCACTGCTGGGCCAAGGCCTCCTCTCCCTTTGAGGAGAACATTTGGAGCATATTCCACCACGCAGAATTTCGTTGAAATTTGACACATGCAGGTTTCCTCACGATGTTTTCCTTCAACGCCGAGCACGAGATGAATTATAAACTCAAATTAAGCACATGGAAATTCAGTGGGGCTTGTGCCTGGGCTTGAACCCGAAATCATCGGTTAAGATGCACGCGTTCTAACCGACGGAGCCGGTTGTTTATTTGGCTTTTCTCCTCTTATGTTTGAATTGAGTATACATATATATATTCACTTGTTCGAGAATCGATACGTTTTGCTTACGGAATTTAGAATTGTTTCGTAAATGTATATATTTCATGCGATTTGCTTAAAGCCTTGGTACATAAGTATTAACGCCACCGCAGCAAAAAAAAAATGGGTTTGGTTTCGAATTCCTCTGCACGATTTTGGGGAAACGAAGTATTGTATATATGGTGGGGGTCTGGTCATTCGAAGGAATATGTTTGTTGTGGTTTGTTTTCGTAATTTTGCTAGAAGGGTTAGATTCATACAAAACCGACTCGGTTAACTCGGACTCAATATGGTCTTGTCGGTCTTACTCCTAGGGTGTTTTTTTAAGAAACCGAAGGCCCAGAGGTTCGGGACACCTCGCAGCGCCGAAGGCCATTTAGTTTCGAAATTGTTGATAAACAACCTTATTTTAAGGTTAGAATTTTAATTTAGGTTAGGTAACTAACCATTGGCCTTACTAAGAATAGTTTTTAATTGCATTGCAGATAAGTAATTTTAAATGTGATCCCTTTTTGAAATGATAACTTTTTACGGGAGGGTAAACCGCTTCGTTACGTAACGCGTTACGGCGCCAGTCTGTCCGGCTTCCCTTTCTCTTACGCACACAGCGGTAGGCAGGCTCCTCCTGTCTCACTCTAACCCACAACGCTGGCCTTACTTCGGACAGTTTAACTTATTATCCTTCTGCCCTTATCCCAATTTTATTTAGGACATATCTTCTTCTTCCATACTAACTATCAACATGTAACATTTTTCCAGACATCATCTTTCACACAATCCATCTATCGTTTCTTTGGTCGTCCCTTCGTCTATATCTAATACACGTCCATGCTCAAGACCTTCCTCACAACATTGTCCTCATTCCTCCGTAAAACGTTCCCATACCATGACAGCCGGCCTCCACATAACTTGTCAATTAAGGGTACCACTTTCAAACTTCCTACATTCATCATTATCTGTCTGTTTGTTCCGGCTAATCTCTGGAACGGCTGGATCGATTTTGACGGAACTTTTACTGGCTGACTGGCTGGCTGATGTAATAAGAAGTAACTTGGGCTGCTTTTATTTTAGAATTTTATATAAATTAATATTCCAGTACCGCGCGCAGCCCTCGCGCACTCCAACGATTCTATATCACAAAAGCAGCATAATGCAGAATTAATAAGTTATAGTAAAATCTGCGGACTGACCAACAGCGTATTTGTTAAATTCAAACGCGCACGAAGTCGCGGGCGCAGCTAGTTTGTGATAAAATCAGCGTTGTAAAATAAGATGAGTGGACCATTTTCTTAACATTTTTGACATTAGTTTACCATAGGCGGGGAAGTAGACCGGCTCCCTGCCTTCACCGGCTCACTTAGTAGCCACGGACCCCCGTAAGGTGTGAAGTTGTCTATTTCGAGCGACTTGACATTGAGTTGGTTGTTTAGGGAGCAACTTGCGTGTAGTTTTCACGACAGCATTTGCGTACATCATATTCCAATACGCGCCAATAGGAGTATGACAAATTTTTTTTTTTTTGCTTTTTGTATTTTGTTTAGTAGTGATTTCTGTTTATGTTTATTTGCTGTGTTGTTTGTTTTTAGTTTAAACGAAAGTACAGACAACACGAACGACGTACAAGTTGCGCCAGCGTGAGTACTTTTTTTTATTTTATTTTTTTTATATTGATTTCAGTGATAATACCTTATGGAAATGTTCCATACAAGGATTCCTTGTGTAGCAAAGAAACAAATGAACCTGCATCATGCGTCGTAATTGTAGGTGGTAGGGCTTTGTGCAAGCCCGTTTGCTTAGGTACCACCCACTCATCAGATCTTCAACCGCCAAACAGCAGTACTCAGTATTGTTGTGTTCCGGTTTGAAAGATGAGGGAGGCAGTGTAACTACAGTCACAAGGGACATAACATCTTAGCTCCTAAGGTTGGTGGCGCATTGGTGTGATGTAAGGAATGGTTATAATTGTCTGGGCAGTGGTGACCACTTACCATCAGGTGGCCCATTTGCACGTTCTTCTCGTGAACTTGTCGAACTCCTTACCGATCTCTGTAATACGCTATGTCGACACGTGACTCTTGTAAATATAGTGTTATAGAATTTAAAGTCGTATATCATACTTTGACATCGTGTTCAACAGTGAGTTTCGAATATGTGTTTACAGTATAGTCTACACTTCCATTCAAATCATTCTTAGCGTCGATTTACCGAGACAAGTTTGCGTATAATCATTTTTGCGCCTTAAGTGTGCAACAAAGTATCTTTAGCTCCAGTAACTTACCTCGTTGAAAGCATAGGATTTTATTTTGACGGTTGGGGCATTCTCTAAGAATGAACTCGAAACTGATCGCAGTAAAGAGCGCGAAATGTTAGAATCTGATTTGCGATATTGTTTGTTATAATTACGACATGCATAGGATACACGTGTCAACACGCCCCTGTCACCGAAAATCGGTTGTCAACTTTTCAAGGGTGGTACGAAGTGAATTCTCATAGTCACAATGAAGATATTTTTCCTTTTATATGGTGTTAGATTTGATCAATATTTATCAGCACCAATTTATTTACAATTATAGTCGCAAGAGACATAAAATCCTAGTTTCCAAGGTGATTGGCGTATTGGGCATGCAAGGAATTATAGATATTTATTACGACGTCATTATTTATGGGCGTCGGTTACGACTTACCAACAGGGTTCAAACTGTTGATGCACCTGGTTTCACTATTTTCGGGTCGCTGTTCCATCGTATCGCGAGGGGAGTATCTTCAGTGTGTGTACCACCGTGTGCTGTGACTGACAATTATTTTCATGTGATTTTAAATTGTAATATTTCCTTAGCGTCACACCAGCGGTTGAAACGTCGCTGGTGCCGCAAGCCCCTCCTCTACGCCGTCCGCACTCTCCGGCCCAAAGCGTACACGCAAGGCGTCAAGAGAAACGCGATGATACGAACACGAATGACCGACAGAATAGAGTGAGTGAATTTGTCTTGAACTAGCTACACGTCCCGGCTTCGCACGGGTCTGAATGTAACGGCTGTATTATAGTAGTTTTATTTTACTTTTTCTTGCACCGTTTGTTCGGCAATTTTGGCCGAATGTCGAATTTCGGTTCCAGCTGTCAAAAGTTTTTCCTTAACCGAATGTAAAACGTAGTTTTTGAGCTTATCGCATTCAGAGAGACAGCCGTAGCGGGGAATTGCTCTCTGATAATATTGACGACGATGCCCTTTTATACCGTCCATAACTAATATCTGTTTTTATTAGAGCTGTCTTTGTAAACACAATGTCATAAGGAAATTATGTATCAGGTCTATGTGAGACCTAATACATAATTATGTCTATTATAACTTACTCTGTAAATGCTTAATGATTGCGTCTTAAATAATGTTCGTTAGATGTATAGTTTTTCTTTTGACATCACACACTTGCTTCTGGAATGTTCTCGAACGTGTTAACACAAGAATAAAATCTTGTCATCTTTGTAGTGTTTGCATTTCCGGCATTTACCTATCAGTTTTGTCCTAAACAAAGTTTACTTTAACAACGACGTATACACAGAACTCTGGTCAGAACAAATCGTATCGCGGCAACACGAGCTTCAAGAATCGTAACTTGAGGCGTCCGATGCAACAAAACACGAACAATGCGACCGTTCCAGACGAGGAGGAGAGCTTCGAACCGAAAGGTGAGGCATGAATTTGAACTCAATTATGCACGTAGCTATTGAACGTAAGGCCATTTAAATGTCCCACTGCTGGGCTTAGGTCTCTTTTTATGAAGAAAGTTAGTAGCTGATTCCACCTTGCTATTCCAAAGCGGGTTGGTAGATATATTTGGGATGATTAAATAGAGAGGACCTCAACCCAGCCGTGGAATATTTTGAAGGTAGTACAGTACAGTGTACTGTACTACCTTACAAATATTTACTGTATAATAGCCTGTAAATTCCCCACTGCTGGGCTAAGGCTCCCTCTCCCTTTGAGCAGAAGGTTTGGAGCTTATTCCACCACGGTGCTCAAATGCAGTTTGGTGGATCCACATGTGGCAGAATTTCGTTGAAATTAGGCACATGACTTGACCTCACGACGACCTCACGATGTTTTCCTTCACCGCCGAGCATGAGATGAATTATAGACACAAATTAAGCTCATGCAAAATTCAGTGGTGCTTGCCTGGGTTTGAACCCGCAATGATCGGTTAAGATAATATTAACTAATAAATGTATTTATTTTTCTCGATACGATTCAAAAAGAACCAACAAAGAAGACGGAACCAAAACAACCGTCGCCGGTGAAATCGTCCGCGGCTAAAGAGCAACCGAAGCTCCCGGTCAATAAGAAACTAGCCGCCGTTGAACCGGAAGTACCCAAACCAAATAAGGAACAAGAGGTCAAGACAAGAACCAAAGCGCTGACTGTCAATGACACAACTCCGATTAGGAAGCTTGTCCCCAAGAAGTAAGTTTCTTTATTTAAATATTTTATTCCTGCGACTGATTTTTGGATATGTTGTAAGAATCCTTGGAAAAGATTAACTTGAAATTGTCGACTTGGATTTCCTACGTGCGCTCGGCGCCATCTTGAAAAATAAAAGGTTGAATTTCATTTTTTTTGTGATAACTGTGATGGCTGTGCATCGTGCATTCATATTGCGCAGTTCAAGGATTTTGCTCACGATTCATCTTGAGTATCTTATATTCGTTCCCGTTAGATAGAATGTACACACTCTACAGTTGTAGTACAGGTACATCGACTAGCACGTTGTCAGAGGTACAGATAATAAAGTAGGGTGGGTACTGAACGACCCCCCCCCCACAGACACACGGGCAGAAAGTAGTGTCCTATTGATAAGTGAATTTATTTCTTCCAGTTACGTGGTAGGAACTCTCTCGGTCGGCGACACCGTGCTCCTGTCGGTGGACGCGAAGGCCGCCGATTGCAAGAGCAAGACCGACGGATATATCTGTCTTTCTCTGCACGAGACGAGCGAGCGAGACTACCAACTGCTGTGCGGTGATTACTCGGCTGATTGCGAGGCTGAAACGACTCTGTACAAGTAAGTGTTCCCGAAAGATCGCGGTTCTCAGAGATCGACCACCCTCCGCGTAGCCCAGGTCTACCCACCTAGGGATTTTTTTTCTGTTTTCCAATTTAAAAAAGGACTTTGGAGCGGCGGTCGTATTTGCATTGTTGATCATTTTGAAGAGAATATTTTTTGGGAGGGGTTAGAGGCATTGGACTCGTGATGTGAGATGCGTATATCACTCGAGTAAATTAGATATTCTCATCAGATATTCTACCGCCAAATAACAGTACTCTGTATTGTTGTGTTCCGGTTTGAAGTGTGAGTCAGTGTAACTACAGGCACAGGGGACATAACATCTTAGTTCCCAAGGTTGGTGGCGCATTGTTGATGTAAGGAATGGTTAATATTTCTTACAGCGCCTTTGTCTATGGGCGGTGGTGACCACTTACTATAAGGTGGCCCATTAGCTCGTCCGCCAACCAATGCCATAAAAAAAAAACATTAACAATATATTTTTTTTATTAAGCACCCTAGTCCGCGAACTATTTAGCCGCCCTTAGTACACTTGCCATTTAAAGAAATATATTTTAAAACCAACCTTGGCATCTAAATATGTTTGTCTGTAGATACACTGGCTCACTAAGTTGTCTTACCAGAACTGAGTAATGCTAGGAGTTATTATATGTGATGAGTACGTGGGTACAACGCTCCAACTCAATTAGTTGATTGAAGTACATTTCGACGTGTCTTTTCCTCAGACCGAACCCTGGCGAAGTTTTTTCCTATTGCAACCCGGAAGACGGTGCCTGGTATAGAGCGAAGCTGCTCAACGCTACTCAGGCGGCGTTGATCGATTCGAGCAAGCTGGTCACGATGTCGCCGAGCGACAAGTGTCAAAAGATGACGCCCAAATACGAGAACATTCCGGAGTTTTGCTGCGCACTCGACGCGCAGGACTTGGAGGTGATGACACGTTTCTGAATCGCGCTTACGTTTCGTTTACTCGTTTGTGTAAAATGTGCCTGTGACGTACACTTAGTAATCATTGGCGTTTTAAGACCAAACACGTGAAAACAATCAAATACATTCATTTACTCGGCCACAGGACATTTGTTATTTCATTCCTATAACATTATCGGAGGTATTGTTACACAAGCACTAGCGCGGCGATAACTCGCGGCCGGAATACGTCAGACGTTGCCGCTCCGAACTATTCGTTCGCAAACGATTACCCCGAAGTACCGCCGGCTGACGTCAGAGGGGACAGTGTCAGTACCAGAGTTGCAGGACTGTCGATAGTTTGACCTCGAAAACTATTCGGGATTATCGATATCCTACTACTATTGATACTAGGTACTATCGATAGTATCGATATCTCTCTATAAGCAATACTATTGGTAGCAGCGATACTATTGATAGTCAAAGTCAAAGTCAAAGTCAAAAATCTTTATTCAATATAGAAGTGTTTACACTTGCTTATTGATTGTCAAATATCTACCACCGGTTCGGAATTTAGCGCCTCGGACCTGATGAGAACCGGCGAAAGAAACTCAGCGGGATAGTTTTGGACTATTGATAGTTAAGGTTAAAAGTAATGTTTTTTTGCAATTTATTCATTCATTCATGTCAGCCGGAGGTCGTCCACTGCTGGACATAGGCCTCCCCGAAAGTTCGCCACAACGACCGGTCTTGTGCAGCCCGCAACTAGCGGCTTCCCACGACCTTCAACAGGTCGTCGGACCACCTTGTTTTTTGCAATACTATCGATATATACGATAGTATTGCTCATGGGGGGGTGGAGCTATCGATATATGTAGTCTATCGATAGTGGTCTATCGATATGCAACACTGGCTAGTACTAGCTACTACGTGAGCGGGGTACGCTGCCGTTACGAGTTATTGAACTAATTTCGTAAACCCACTTAAATTAAAATTACACTTGTTTATTATTCGTATATATCGGTAATTTTATGCGATGACGTCACAGATGGCCCCATCAGAGGCAAACTTGGGATAATCGTCCCCATCGGATCTGACGAGCCCAGTGATTTGCACTGATCTCTCGGACCTCGCCCTTATCAAAATCTTTTTTCTTTATTCAGTTTTTTTTTTTGTTTTAATTTTAAATATATTTTGAAATTGATTTAAATAAAGACGTATAAAGTTTGTCTGGATGCTCTGACGTTAATTCTGAGTTAGGTATTTATTGGAAATACCGAATTTCATTAATATAATTAACTTTTTAACTGTTATCAAAAAAAAAAAATCTATTTAATTATGTAAAAAATTAAAAAAAAAATGTTTTTTTTTAGAGTTCGTTATCTTGATTATAATGCACATATATAAAAATTCAATAATTTTAATTTTATCTCTAGATCGGCAATAGTCTAAAATGCACACTGATCTCTAAAACCGAGGATGGCTTCAAAGTGGAACTGGTAAACACGGAAACTGGGACTTCGGTCGGCGAGGGCGTAGTCTCAAGATGGAAGCCACAAGTAGACTACGTTGTGCCTAGTAATGGAACCCCAGGTAAATTTTCTACCACACATTTTAGCAAATCAGTAAATATAAAACTATTCAAGCTCTCGACCAATGATATCACTTCAATTTGCTGTCAAATGTTGTTTGTTGTATGTCTGTCTGTCTGTCGCTCTTTCACTGCCAAACTTCAAAAAATTATTTTCAGCTGTAGTGATACCGGCCGTGAAACGTCCGGATCTGATCGGCAATTCGTCCGTGCTGCTCGTCGAAGCGACCGCCATGGACTCGATCTTCGTACGTCCGAGCGATAAGGACTCGCTCAGGAAATACGACGGTATCCTTCAAGACGTTCTGCACTACGGTATGACGGGTATGTGTTTGCTGATCATCTTTGTTTTATTTATTCGTTGATTTATACTTATCAGAACTCGGCATATAATTTATATATCTAGCTGCCAGCTCGAATCACCTGTAAATTTTGCTGGGCTAATGGCCTCCTCTCCCTTTGAGGAGAAGGCTTGGAGCATATTCCACTAAGCTGCTCCAATGCGGTGGAATACACATGTGGCAGAATTTCGTTGAAATTAGACACATGCAGACTTCCTCACGATGTTTTCCTTCACCGCCGAGCACGAGATGAATTATAAACACAAATTAAGCACATGAAAATTCAGTGGTGCCTGCCTGGGCTTGAACCCGAAATCATCGGTTAAGATGCACGCGTTCTAACCACTGGGCCATCTCGGCTCAACGTTAATATATATATATATAACTAAAACGAATATATATGACTGAATAGCTTGTCTCAGCTTGTTTTTCAAAAAACATGACGTCAGAATTGCTAACGTCACGAATGTCAGGGTTTGGATTTCTATCCATCGTCGAAGGTATGAAATTAAACGCAGGGAATATTCTTCTTTGATTTATTCCAAACTGGGGGAGGTCCGATCGCTTCGACGGCTCGAACATGTCTGTCGGTGTCGATGCCGGCGGACGCTCGGCCTTTTATAAAAAAATGTCAATCATATCTCGATCATAATATAATCAAAGTCAAAGTAATTGAACATCTCAAAATTTACTAAATATTATTAATTTATTGAACAAACTGTTTTCAAAAATTACAATAATCATTTCCAGGCACGTGTTTTTCTTAAATAAGTGGTTTCACGCCGACATATAAATTTAAATATATATCAATAGATATAAAATTACGAGTATATTATATATTTTTTGTTGTTTCAGCTAAACCAATAGAGAATCCACCGCTGAAGGGTCAAGTGGTGATTGGGAAGTTTACAGACGGGAACTGCTACAGGGCGCTCTGTAAACGGACGAATGTGAACCAGAATAAATATTTGCTGGAGTATATTGAATTTGGTGAGGTTTTTTGTTTTTTTTTATTGTGTAGGGTGGCGGACGAGCATATGGTCCACGTGGATATTGGCGCCGTGAGAAATAATAACCGTTCCTTACATCGCCAGCCAACCATGGGAGCTAAGATGCTATGTCCCTTGCGCCTGTAGTTATACTGGCTCACTCACTCTTCAAATCGGAGCACAAAAATACTGAGTAATGCCGTTTGGTCTACCCAAACTTACCCAAACGGCACGAAGCTCTACAACGATTATTATCTGATCAATGTTAGTGTTATAGACCCGCGGTAAATGAGATTTACACTAACGGTCTTGATGGGATTGGGTTACGAAAATAAGTAAAGATCATACTAGTGTACTGCGATTTATTTAGTAATCCAGGCAGCACATGACAACATTTGACACAAGAGAGAGTGAATGATTCTAGTGTAATACGACCGAACAGAGAAGTCAGTAAAGCGACATAGACACTGGCTCCAACTAGTGAGCCACGTCAAGACAACTACGACAATTTATATTGATTATAGTAGCGGCACGCTATGATGGCCGTTTTGACGTTTGCCCGCTCATGAAGTTTCGTATTTAATAAATAATTACATCAAAGGAGGAAATTGTTGTTCTTTATTGTCAATAGTGACGTGCAGTTAGTCATAAAATTTATCGAATGTGATTTCTAAACTACAAATATTAGGGTACCGCGAAGATAACTTTTTTATTTATTTTTTTGCGTAAACGTGTACGTCACACTCTCACACTCGACCTCGTAGTCGGTGTTATATTTGTGTTTTTTTATGTAATGTGTTTATAAAGTTATTCATTCTAATTCCAATTTTTGATTTAAATTGATTTCGTTCGAATATATTACTTAAACTTATTTTATATTTTTTTTATTAAACCTTTTTAATCAGATACTTCTTGCAACAAAAACTTGAATTAAATTACTTGCAAAAAAACAAAGATTTGAATATATTATATCGATAATAAATTTACATTTCACATCACTTTTTTAATGTGTCAAAACGGCCATCGTATCTTGCCGCTAGAATAGTTTGTACTAGTTCTAACGGGTCTTATAACAGGAACCGTACGAGGAAAGCGTAAAAATTGATCCTGTTGTCGCTGGCATTTTAGGGGTTAGCCAAAAAAAATGTATAATTTATCCTTCTTTATGTTTCGACTTCGCTTCATATAAATTTAAGTTCATTGGTTCGGTCGCGAACGAGCAACGGACAGACGGATAGACAGAGTTACTTTTGCATTTTTAATATTAGTATTGATGATAAAGGAATGTTGAAGGTAGTAAACAGGAAATTTGTCTACAAATCTCAGAAAAAAAACACGTTGAAGTTCCTGTCAGGTCAGGGTATTTCATTTCCCGAACCTATGGCTCTATCTATTTTGACCGTTTTGCTGGTTTATCAAGCTGTTTATTTTAACTTTACACGTAACAGATACAGAAAAAGGACAACTTTATCTCGGTGGTAGGGCTTTGTGCAAGCCCGTCTGGGTAGGTTACGACCCACTCATCAAATATTCTACCGTCAAACAGCAGTACTCGGTATTGTTGTGTTTCGGTTTGAAGGGTGAGTGAGCCAGTGTAACTACAGGAACAAGAAACGTAACGTCTCAGTTCTCAAGGTCGGTGGCGCATTGGTGATGTAAGGATCGGTTAATATTTCTTACAGCGCCATAGTCTATGGGCGGTGGTTACTACTTACCATCAGGTGGTCCAGATGCTCGTCCGCCTACCGATACCATAAAAATCTTGTAGCAGAGACAAAAATGAGTATTATCAATTGCAATTTGCAAACCTTTGTTATTTGTGTAAGCGTTGCACACATTCAACATTGACTACCACATATGTACTGAGTATTAATGATGGTTCTATATAGAATTTGAATTGAAATTTTGATAAAACAACGCTTGTTTATTTTAACGCAATCAGTCTTAAGAGAGGCGTCGTCTGACACTCGGTTGGAATGAAGTAGCTTCCGTTGTATGTTGTGTATTAAATAACAGACGCGATTTAATAAATTAACAATGTTTAAGAATTTAATGAACGAGAAATAAAATTGTTATTAATAGTGTCCTGTGTGAATAAGGACAATAACAAAAAATAAGTTTGAAAAAAATACGTATACATAGAAGAAAGAGACGGAAAGATTGGGGGGGGGGGGGGGGTGTAAAGCTTTTTCCTTGCGTGACGATTTCTATCATTAGAATCTATTGTAAGCTAATGAATATATTTACCAATCTAAACAGGCAACACCGAAATCAACACGAAGGAAACGATATACGCCTGTCCGCCGGAACTGAACCTGGAGTCTCAGCCGACGGTCGTGTCGCTGGCGAAGTTGCGAGTGGGCGTCAGCGGGCTGACGGCGGCCGGCGCGGAGTACCTCGAGAACGTCAAGGACACCGCCGCCGACCTGACGCTGGTGAGGGTCACACAAACAGCACAGTATTAGAAATGCTACGTCTAAATTTTATTTTAAGACTCGTCTACGTGAGGACATACTGTCGGAAAGCCCCGAGCTCTCATGACAGAGCTTTGATGTTGTATTATGATTTATATGTTTTTATTATAGATAGTATAGATCAGTATTTATTTTGTAGATACTATATGTTTATATCTGTATTGTCAATTAATTTAATTATTAATTAATTTATTAATTTAATTACCGCCATCGTGGTTTTCTGTCTGACCTAAAGGTCGACTGGCAGAGAATGCCTTCGGGCATTGAGTACGTACGCCTTTTGTCCCATTTACTTTGTGGTGTTCAATAAAGTATTTAAATAAATTAATATTGTATTTTTCACTACTGCACATTACTTCAAGGACGTTAGGTTTTGAATTACAGTTAAAGATAATAAGTAATTTTGTATTGTAATTATTTATTTGTCTGGCCGAATAGTTGGTTTTCCTAATTAAAACCAATCAAAATATTCGGTGTTCGAGTAGGCTCACAAAAGAACTTTTGAATCGTCACGTTAGTGTTAAATTAAATTTAAAGCTATCAACGGTTCGGTGAGTAGAATCTACCGAGACTTTTATTATTGGTACAATTTCGAGTCAAAGTTATCATATTATTAATCAGATTAAGTATTTTGATATGAACGGAAAGAATCAATTGAGATACTAAAATACATATTTGTAAGGTATAAGTCTTGTGATTTATTATGATATTTTGTATTTATATCTGAAGTCGGTAACGATTGAGACTGACGTCTGCGTTCACAGACTGATATTGTCTGCTCTGTGTCAATGTGGAGGCTGTGTCAAGTATTTTTATTTTTATGTTAAGTAATCAATAAGTTTCGTCGACGTTCGAAACGCAATTTTTTCGCAAATCCACAGTGAATAACATAGATTAATCGAGCTCTCGACCAAAGATGTCGCGTCGATTTGCTGTCAGATTATTTTTATATGGCTTTTTTCCGTTTATGATCGGAATTGAGTATATACTTTTTAATAATGGTTTTTTTTTTTTTTTTGTACTAGACTCTTGCCGATGGCTCCAAGTCAGCACCGAGCGGCGCTGAAGTTGACTTGGTCGTAAGTAAGACTAAAGAATCAATAAACAAGAAACTGGAGGAGCTTTGCACGCCCGAATGGAAGAAAATCGAGAACAGTGGGGGGGATGTTATCCGTGAGTAGACCGTTACAGGCACTGAATCGTCTTTTAACAAACTATTAAGTTACTACCGAGAAGGACCGACAAAAGAACTCAGTATAATCAGCCTGTAAATTTCCCACTGCTGAGCTAAGGCCTCCTCTCCCGTTGAGGAGAAGGTATGGAGCATATTCCACCACGCTGCTCCAATGCGGGTTGATGGAATACACATGTGGCAGAATTTCGCTGAAATTAGACACATGCAGGTTTCCTCACGACGTTTTCCTTCACCGACGAGCACGAGATGAATTATAAACAAATTAAGCACATGTAAATTCAGTGGTGCCTGCCTGGGTTTGAACCCGAAATCATCGGTTAAGATGCACGCGTTCTAACCACTGGGCCATCTCGGCTCGGAAAGAAGTCGGTAGTTTCTCTTTTTCAACGTTTAAAATACAAAGTTATGTTGGTTAAATACAATTATATATGTATATAATATGTCCTGCCTCGAGGTCAACAAGTATAATATTGTATGATGGTGTATATAATTATTATCTTTAATAAGAATGTTCACTTTATACTAATGTTATAAATGCGAAAGTAACTCTGTCTGTTATGTCTTCAAGGTTAAACCGCTGAACCGATTTTGGATGTAAATTTCGCATGGAGATAGTTTGAGTCCCGGAGACGAATATGGATTATTATTTTTAATTCGTCCCTTTAGAGGGTAAAATAGTGGATAGCGGTTTCTGTGCTTTAGGTAATGTTTAATAACGCCATAAGTAAATAAATAAATATTGGATAACATCACATACAACTCTGATCCCAATGTAAGTAGCTAAAGCACTCGTGTTATGGAAGATCAGAAGTAACGACGGTACAAACACCCAGACCCGAGACGACATAGAAAACTAATGAACTTTTTCTACATCGACTCGGCCGGGAAACGAACCCGAGACCTCGGATTGGCGTACTCATGAAAACCGGTGTACACACTACTCGACCACGGAGGTCGTTAAATGAGTTATAATAATATAAATTTTCAAATGGCATCTAGAGATACGACTAGTCTATTGAAGTAATACTTTGATATGAATGTTCTTATGTAGAATCATAAATGAGGCATATAACTCAATACAAGATTATGTTAAAAAAAGGCTGGATATAGTACTGGTTGATTTCTAGACAGAATATTTGTAATAGAGCTTCGTAGTTTCACCCCCCGTTAAATATTAGGACTATAGACTATTATGAGGACAGTGATATTTTTTTATTTTTTTTTATTTACTTTACAACATCCACGGGCTCACAGTTGCCCGTGCCTTTTTTTACATTTTATTTTTATAAATTGTGGCGTTATTTTATATTTTTACTGAACATGAGCAGATCTTCGCTGGACTTCGACCTTGTCGTCTTCTTGGAACACGTGGCCCACACTGACATTTTTTTTTTTTTTTCAATTTTCAATTTTCGGACAGTGATATTCATATTGTGTTTTGTGTATCTGTTGCAGAGTCGCCGACGCTAACCTACTCTGATTTGGAGCACCTCGACCTGCCGGAGGAGGGCTGCGTGCTCGACATACTCGATATATCGGTTCTGAGCTTCGGTTCGGTGAACGCTTGCCTCAAAGACTTGCCTTACGCTAAGGAAGTCTTCACGACCCTCACGGAACAGGTAATGCTGGTGTTTTAGTCGAGACTGTGCCATTGGTTGGCGTTAACTGCACTGATGGTAGCTAAGTTGACCAATTTCACTTTGGAAATAGTATATTGATTTATCTATCTATATACAATTAATCACAGATTCTCAGAAATTATAACACGTATAAACTTGATATATGGCAGGTAGGTTCCTTATAGGGTGTAGACATCCTTTAATAACTGATTTTACGAAACTCCAACCCTAAAGTGTTAAAACGGGGGTTCAGCTAAATTAATTGTTCTACATTTGGTGGTAGTTTTTTCTGCAATCGCGTCTAGGTAAGTAGTACTAATTAATTATCATCCACTTATACATTCTACCGCCAAACAGCATTACTTAGTAATGTTCTGTTCCGGTTTGGAGGGTGGGTGAGCCAGTGTAACAGGCACAAGGGATTAACATCTTGGGATCGGTGGCGCGTTGGTGTTTTAAGGAATGTTTAGTATTAACGGCATCATTGTTCTAGCTACTTAGGTAAGTATCCCGTTAGTACTAATTCTATTTGGATAATTCTCATGTTGAATGAAATATCTATACTAATATTATAAATGAAAATGTAACTGTCTGTCTGTTGCTCTTTCACGGTCAAACTGCTGAACGCTGGCTATTTCGTAAAGTCTAAAACATGACGACAAACCCCTAAACCGAAGTTAAGCCGCGTGCGATAACTAGTACTTTGTAATTAGCTCTAATGGTACGTACATTGCTTTTCAGATGGCCGAGTACTGTAACAGCGAGATCGGTCGTGAGCCGTATTTGCCGAACTTGGAGGAGCTTTGCATCGCGCGATGTCCGCCCTGTAAGTTTTCGTCTAAAATAATATTGAAGGATATCTCGTTCTAGAAGATACTATCGATTCGTTTGGGGTGAACCGTGATAAGATTAAACATTTTTAATGATATTTCTGGAAGCTCTGGCTCCTTTATAAGCATAGTTATTTTTTAATATTTATTTTATTTATTTATACTTTATTGCACCCAAACTTAAAACTAAAAATTACAATATTGAAACAAAAAGTTGCATGAGGTGCAACAGGCGGTCAAATATTGTGGTCGCACTGGCAAGGTGGCGTGCGATCACGGCTGTCCCCTGAACATCTCCCTGCTTATATATCGAATTGAAATAGAGGTGACAAATGACTATATATAGTTAGTATGTTATATATTGTATAGTTGACCGATGTGAACGTGTAACCCTGTCGAACCCCCAGACCCGCAGTGGTTCCGCGGCGTGATGTGCGAGCGCGTGTCGGGCCCGGGCGGCGCCCGCGTGCACGTGTGCTACGTGGACTACGGGAACATGCGGGACGTGTGCGTGCAGCAGCTGCGCAAGATGATGCCCGACTTCGTGCGCGCCCGCCCCGCGCTCGCCACGCACGTCGAGCTGCGCGGTGCGTACCCCCCGCCGGCTTATACGTTCATTGATATATACACCGATAAACTTTATTCATTTATAAAATATACTTGAAAGAATATTATCTGAATATTATGAATATATATACGTGTTTTTAATTGGTGGTAGGGCTTTGTGCAAGCCCGTCTGGGTAGGTACCACCTACTGATCAGATATTCAGCCGTCGAGCGATACTTGGTAATATTGAGTTCCGGTTTGAAGGGACGTAACATCTTAGTTTTCAAAGTTGATGGCGCATTGGTGATATAAGTGATGGTTAATATTTCTAACAGTACCAATGTCTATGGGCGGTGGTGACCACTTAACATCAGGTGGCCTATTTACCGGTCTGCCTACCTGTTACATAAAAAAAAAACCATTTTTATTAATAAAAATTCGATTGTAATAAAATGAAGAATTGTTCCCCAGGCTTCCCCGAGAATCCGACCGAGGAGATGCTGGCGAAGGCTCTGGCGCACATGAAAGTAAACGACGAGGGTCGCGGGGAGCTGAAGGTGACGAAGTGCGAGAAGATCGAACCTGGACTCTATATCGTGGACGCTCCCGATCTACTCAGAGCTATGGGCGTGTAATTTGTCAAGAATAGGAAAGATCAATTTATATTGGTGATCCGGTGCTGAAAAGTCTAGTTTTACTGTCGATTGAGAGGTGTCATGCGACACCCGGTTGGAACGAAGTTTCTTTTGCTTTATATTGTGTATTAAATAACAGACAACGTTTGATATATGACAAAAGATAAGTTTAAATAATATCGTATTAAAGGGAGAGTGAGAAAGGGAGGGAAGAGTCGTGGAGGGGGTATGACGCGTTCTCCTCACGTGACGGTATCTGCCGGTTCGCTCTACTGTAAGCCGCGTTGAAGAACTTCGTTCCAGTAATATTATTTTACCAATTCATCTCAAAATGTCATATGTTACATTTAAAGACATATTGTTCTTGTATGGTTGTAGTTTCTAAGCTGATGTAAAGTAAAGGTTATTTTGAGATATTAATCAGTGTTCGGGTCCCGGGACGTCTCGTGTCTCGAGGTCCCAGGATTTTTTTTGTAATTTTAGTTGTCTCTGGTCGAGACTCGAGACGAGATTGTCGAAATTGTAATGTATATACGCGCCATCTGTTGGTTGAATTAATGATTACTTGGTCTTCTACGTACACGACTCAAATGCGTTTGCCGCGCCGCGACGATGCCGCCGTATTTGTGATTGTGTGATGTGTCCCGGGAATTCCCTGGACTTTGTGTCCCGAGACTTTGAAATTGTCGGTAATTCCCGTACCCTAATGTTAATGTATAATTTGTTTAGGTCGATGAGAGTCGTAAAGACGGATTTGTTCTGTTATTCAAACTCGACATATGGAGACACGACATCTAGTGATCGAAACTTGAACTGATTTTAGTTTAGTTTTTTTTTTTTTTTTAATGTAAATTTGACCACAAACATGTTTTTATTAGGTTCACGTGTCGATTTCAATTTAATATTGTTTTTTTTTTTTTTATTGTATTCTAGAATAGGACTCAAGTGTGTGGTTATGATTCATATATCAGAAGCGGGTATTAGAATACTTCTGAAACTTCTATGATTTGAAATGTTTTTTTTTTAAATTGTTAATTTGATTTGTCGGATCTTGTGCTAGATATTATGCCTCTTCACATGAAACTGACCGTTGATTGAAAAATAGGTATATATATGTTTGAAATTTCAAACGACATACAGACGTAGACGTCGTATTTTCTTATGTTATCTTGATTTAATATTCTGTGCATAAGATTAACACTTAAATATATAGAGTACGTTTCTAGGCTTAAGTCATTGGTTGACGGATTAAGATTTTTTTTTTAATTTGTCTGAAGGACCTTTTCGTTGAATAGATATTAAAAAAAAAAAAAAGAAAAAATACAACAAAAAAAAAACTCGAATCGATATTGGTGTTGATTCAACTGAATGTTTTATACGTAAATTGATATATAATCTTGTATCTCATAAATATGTCGTGAAACTAATACTGTCTACACGGAGCCACGTATTCGACAAATCACGAAGGTGTTCGCTGTGCTCTGATTGGTCGATTCAGAGTTCGCGGTCAAACATGACACTCTCGTGTTAGGGTAGGCAAATATTTTTATCAATATCGATATCGATGTACGTTTAGTGGTGTAGCGTAGGGAACGATGTCCAATTAAACTATGAGCTTGTAATCAGTATATATTATGAGTTTAAAAACGGTTATTTATTGACGAAAGTTAAAAATAATAATTAATTAATTCATAGATCCATAAATAAAAATGCATATTTTTAAATGTTTGTCACGTGACACAAAACGCTCCCGATCGGTCGGGCTTATGATGACGTCACTTGCATGTTAACCTCGTTTGCCTACTGTTTGTGGATTATATGTGCCACAGACTACAATACAGGCAAGTGACGTCACCGACCTGATTGCAGCGCCATATTGTCAAAGTAGCGTTTTCGCGCGCTATTTAAATATGGAATTTTTAATTTGATAAAGTCTGGTGATGTCCATCACAGGTGATGGAATTGATCACAAATAATTAAGGGGGGGAGAGGGATAATTCACAAGCTTTCCTCTCCCTAACGCACTCTGTTACGATATTGTACAATAATTTATTTTCTAGTTATACATATATTGTCAGCCTGTAAATTGCCCACTGCTGGGCCAAGGCCTCTTCTCCGTTCGAGGAGAAGGTTTGGACCATATTCCACCACGCATGTGCAGAATTTCGTTGAAATTAGACACATGCAGGTTTCCCTACGATGTTTTCCTTCAACGCCGAGCACGAGATGATTTGTGAACACGAATTGAGCGCATGAGAATTCAGTGGTGCCTGCCTGGGTTTGAACCCGCAATCATCGGTGAAGATGTACGTGTTCTAACCACCGTGGGTCATCTCGTTCCTAGTTATATTACGAGTTATCATTGGATGTATATCTTCCATTGATGTATTTATTTATTTATTTTATTTGGGAAACAAACTGTAACATAATACACAAATATATGATTAAAAAAGGTAATACAGATACCAATTAAGTTTCCACTTACAAATAATACAGAATTAGAGCAATTTGAATACAATGATATGAATTTAATTGAATATATTAATTATCCAATCTAACCTAATATAAAATCTGAACAGAACATGAGCATTTATATAATATTAGAAATATTTATGTATATATCTTGGGAAATAGAGTTTTCGTAATCGTCGTCGGTGAACCGGTGGTTCATTGGCTACGCGGCTTTCACGCGATAAAAACAAACATTTCGTGGTATTATCGGAGTGAGATTTTAAAGATTAATGCTTTTACACGTCTTGTGCTTGTTCAGTGTCGGAAGGTATTTAGTTCGGAGCTGTTTTAATCTAGTCTTATAATAGACACGTACCTAAAATTCCATCGGTCCGAATAAGAGAGACGGGGCGGGAGGGGGTCGCGTTCAAGTCATTATTGTTGTTAAAGTTTTGTTTAATTTCATACAATTTGCGATATAAAACACAACACATGCATATTAAATTAATTCATAATAATCGGTTTTATTTGTTGAACAGAGGAGGTTTTACGGTAGCGTTGTACGGTCCAGCTACCGGTTAGAGCCTCCGAGGTATTCCACTTTTTTCTATCTCTGGCGGTAACTATCCATTTTTGACCTGCAACAGTCGCCCATCTTGTACATGACCGACCTCTAGCCCCTTTCCTTTCGGGCCTGACCAGGTGACTATCTCGAAGGTCCGAATTTCCGAATTTCCGACAAGCATTCCAGTAAGCGCGTGTTGTACGTACATGTCCTTAACGTATCGCAAATATATTATCAGTGATCGCCAGCATGTCGCGTTGTAAGATGCGGCCAGCTGACGTGGTCTATGTGTAGTGAAACTGTAAGTCTTTCATTGTTGAATTGACTTCGTTAGTGGGTAGTTACACGTGTATATTTTTGTGTGAGTGGTGGAGCTTTCCCTTCTGGTGTATCTTCAAGTTTAGCGGCACTTGAATGGTCGAGGATCCTAGGCCCAGTCGTTTTTCTCGCTCGGGAAGTCAATTTTGGATCGCTCGAAATCTTTTCTACTTCAAGATATTTCGTCTGAAGTATAATGTTGACTTATGACGTATTCCAACGATGCAGTTGGTAAATAGATGTTTTTTTTTGGTTTCATTTCGTTTCATTCCAATTGAATTTTATATAGGGACGTTTCTATTCCTGTAAAGTTTGTATAGGAATATTATGACGAGTATTTTCACTAGTGGGTTCCTAGATTTGGCTCGTATGTACCAAATCTAGTTCTCCTAGTCCTCGTTAGCAATGTAAGCCCAGATTGTAAGTCGCTTATAATTTCGCGATCTCATTCACCGGTGAAGTGAATGGTTGGTTGAATTGAGGGCTTTCAAACCGTTTGCACAGTTCTTCCATCTCGCTCTGACGTATAGTTTGTCTCGTTCTCTCTCCAACGATTTAGTTTCACGGACGAACCCGTTGAATATCTGAATAGATTATTGCGAGGGACTAGTAATAGTGGTCGTATAATTCTGTTACCGGTTTTTCAATTTTTAAACGTGATGTCGTGATGTTAAATTTGTCTAGTTGCGAGAAATCGGTCGGTTTTTTAAGTGAATAATTCGATCTTTCTAGAATTCTGATTTTGGTACACTTTGTAAAACGCCATCTCGCTCTAGCGTTTTTCGTCACTCTCTCGCAATCTATTTCACGTTATCTGCGAATCCGTTGAATATCTCAATATATTATTGTGACGTTGTATACAATAAGTAACCTTAATACGTAGCGAGGTAACTTAGTTGTTGCACCACGGCGCTCAGTTTCTGATGCAAGACATCTGTTGTCTATGGTAAACGAGCGTCTGCCGCCATGCTATCTCTCCGCCGCGGTTCTGCTTCCTTTTGTGTGTGTGGCGTAAATGTTAAATAATTACTTATTTAGATATTTATTTAGTTCATCCTCTCAATGTCCATCGATTTCGATGTTGCACATCTGCTGGGCGTTCTGTGACGTGTATGTTTGTGCTCGTGATATTTGTGCTCGTCAATAAGCTTCCGTTGCAGGACCATGTTCGAATTCATAGATTTTTTTTCCATTATTTGGTTCAAAGACAACTTCTAACATTTTTATAGATCTGTGACAGTTGTACTTGTGTATCAGTGAATCAAAACGATAAACTAATCGTAGGTAAACACCAGATGCAATAAGGATTTTAATAAAATTAACAACTAAATACCTACGTTAAGCTTAATCATAACAAAAGCAGAAAATAATAATTATATGCTTTATATTTAAATGCTTAACTCAGCCCCCCCCCCACTCGTAAGTGTAAGGAAGGAAATACTTGGAATATTAGTAATATTAAAGGAGGGTATTTTTACTTATAAGTTTTAAGTTCAAAATTTTTGTTTTTTTTTATTTTGATTTATGTTTT
The DNA here is from genome assembly GCF_037043105.1 of Vanessa tameamea. Taxonomy (NCBI): domain Eukaryota; kingdom Metazoa; phylum Arthropoda; class Insecta; order Lepidoptera; family Nymphalidae; genus Vanessa; species Vanessa tameamea. The sequence continues at coordinate 3,855,500 of NC_087339.1, read as the reverse complement.
GTATTAAGTTGACATTATAAATATGAATGTCTAGTAGTTCTAAGGCTTTTGTTTTCTTTTTATTTATTTAAATAAATGTTTTTTTTTTTCTTATGTTTTTTTTTACTTACGTCACGAACGCATACGTTATATACGTTGCAGGCAAAGACAGATCCCTAAATAGCCGCTGTTAGTATGGGATGTCGTGTTATTTTTTTTTCCATTCATTAACTGGTCTCAGTCAGACTTTGTGTGCCCTCCTTTTTATCTCGGTTCGTGGAGAAAGTAGATCTTTGCCGATGACTTTAAATCTATACTAATATTATGAAGGCGAAATTAACTCTGTCTGTTTGTGACTCTTTATGGCCGAACCACTGTATGTACCAATTTTGAACCCCAAAGAATTAACTATCTCAACATATTGCTCACACAAATAACGTTTATGTGAAACTTACTAGTCGATGAAAGATGTCTCATAATATGCATTTCTTTCAAAACATCACGACCGTTGAATATCTTACTTTTTTTCAAATAAGTTGACGAAATACTTTCTGAGCGACTCCAGATATGAACATTTGCAAGAAAACATATTGAAGATGGATGTTCTTGCAGGACATTGTTTATAATTGTGTTTATCGCTAACGGATATCATGTATTCAGAGAATTAAGCTGTGAATTTGAAGACGTTTTTTTTCGTTAAAGGTGAGATTTTTCACAGAATGAATATAGGCGAAACAGTTTTCTATTGCTTATCCAAATGCTGTTTTCCGATTGTCATATCTGAATTACCAAAGGAACGATTAAAAATGTACTCTTTAATATTTTGAACAGTACCGCCTTATTGTCGCAAAGGGTAAACGGTTTCTAACTGAAAACAAAATCCTTGAATATCTAGCAAAATTGGAATGCATATTATTGAAGCATTTATGGATTTGGACTTTTTATGCCGAAAGTAAATTTCTTAACTTCCTAAATTGTCGACGGTATATTTTCTGAGCGACTCCAGATATGAACATTTGCCAGATTGATTTCTGGAGATGGAAACTCTGCAGAACATTTGTAAAGATATTTTAATTCCTTTCGCATATATTGTGATTATTGAATTTAATAGTTTATCATTGAATTTGAAGTAGTTTTGGTTGGTTCGTTAAAGGTTAGATGCGAAGCGACCTTTTTACTTTTCAAAAATAGTTTTTTTGACTACTCAGTTATAAGTACCTAAATTACAAAACGTATCGACAAAAGTTGTTTGTCATTTTTCCAACAATTTTACGGTTTCTATCTCAACAAATTGCTCACACAAATAACGTTTATGTGAAACTTACTAGTCGATGAAAGATGTCTCATAATATGCATTTCTGTCAAAACATCACGACCGTTGAATACCTTACTTTTTTTCAAATAAGTTGACGAAATACTTTCTGAGCGACTCCAGATATAAACATTTGCAAGAGGTAATCTTGCATTTTCATACACTCACTGGTCATTTGAGCAACTTTTTTCTAAAGATTATATATTCGCTAAGTTCATGGAATAGCACTCATAATTTTGAAGCTTAGGGTTGTTTCTTTTAAGATCAAATTTTCTCACAGAATGAATATCTGTGGAAAAGCATTTATGTGCTTATCGAAATAAAGTTTTCCAGCCCATCATCTCTAAATTACAAAACAAAGTCAATCAAATTGTCTTACTGAAATATTCGTAGTGTTTATGCAACAAATCTTTCAGGTTATCCACACAAATAACGTTGGCACGACTTTATAAAGAGAGTACATCTCTTTATAATGTTTTTAGTAGCTGGTTGTCCAATCTATGATTATAAGAAGTTTTTAACTTACAACAACATCGTTGAATATCATGTACAGCACTTGAAAAACATATTTTTAAACATTTATGAATTTGGATTCTTTGCACGAGTCACAAAGTAAATTCCTTATTCTCCTAAATTGTTGACGGAATATTTTCTGAACGACTCCCGACATGAACATTTGCTGTCGACATTTGGAGTCGTTTTCGATGTTTCGTTAAAAGTCAATTTTTTCCCAGAATGATTAGCTTGAAACAGTCTTCTGTTCCTTAACAAAATATTGTTGTTTTTTCGACCGTCCTATGATAATTACCTAAAATGTCCTCTGTAACATTTTAGGAGGTCGCCATATAAATGTCGCTAACGGTTCAAAATGCATAGCTGTAAACTAGATCGTTGGACATCTTAACTAACTTGAACGACTCCCAATATGTACGTCTTTGTGATTCACATCTTTTAACCGTAATAAAAAGACATAATTTTAACCTTTTCCACACCAGTATGACGTGATGAATAACACCGAACAGTTGACTCTTTGTACCGACATTACAGTCGTTAAGAGATGTTCAATTTGCGTTTCTTTCCTGAACATCACAACCGTTGAATATCTTACTTTTTCAATTTCCTAAATTGTCGACGAAATACTTTCTGAGCGACTCCAGATACGAACATTTGCAAGAGGTAATCTTGCATTTTCATACTCTCACTGGTCATTAGAGCAATTTTTTTCTAAAGATTATACAGGGTTATTGGTAATTCGACGTATTCCCGTCAGGAGGTGATAGGGGTGATTATTTGCGATAATTTTAACCCCCATATGCATTATGCAAAAGTGAACCATTTTTGAGTTATCGCGTTTTTTAGATTTTTTCAAAATAAGTCAAAATTGCAAATTCAAAGATTTATTAAAAAAAAAGTATCAATTAAAATCTATTTTTTTCTTCTGATTTATAAAAACGATTAAACACTGGATATTTTTCAATATTTAAACAATAATTATCGGTCCAAATTAAAAAATGCGAGACTGAAAACGATATTATTTCAATATAGTTTTTAAATTTTTTCCCTCAAATATGCCTGAAAAACAAAAAAAATCAATATGAAACTTGTTCTGCAGATTATTTTAAAAACATAATCATTTACTTAGCGTTTCGAAAATATATAAAAACTAGGCATTTATTTCAAAGCAACCGAAATAAAATGATCAGAAAGGACGCTGGTGGAAATTCGTATTCGAACATGACCGAATTCGTACTAAAGGTCGCTCTTTAAAATTCCCACAAAATTGATTTAAAATAATAACTAATGTAAAACAACTTACTTATTTACTTAACTTACTTAATACAAACTTAAAATAAAATTTAGATACATAAACAGTTCAGTAGCTAAGTTACAATTAAGATATTTTGTATTATCCTTTTAATCCTGTGCACGTTATTACCAAAAACCCTGTATATTCGCTAAGTTCATGGAAGAGCACTCATAATTTTGAAGCTTAGGGTTGTTTCTTTTAAGATCAAATTTTCTCACAGAATGAATATCTGTGGAAAAGCATTTATGTACTTATCGAAATAAAGTTTTCCAGCCCATAATCAGCCTGTAAATTTCCCACTGCTGGGCTAAGGCCTCCTCTCCCGTTGAGGAGAAGGTATGGAGCATATTCCACCACGCTGCTCCAATGCGGCCAATTTCCAAATTCCAATTTCCAGCCCATCATCTCTAAATTACGAAACAAAGTCACTCAAATTGTCTGACTGAAATATTCGTAGTGTTTATGCAACAAATCTTTCACGTTATCCACACAAATAACGTTGGCACGACTTTATAAAGAGAGTACATCTCTTTATAATGTTTTTAGTAGCTGGTTGTCCAATCTATGATTATAAGAAGTTTTAACTTACAACAACATCGTTGAATATCATGTACAGCACTTGAAAAACATATTTTTAAACATTTATGAATTTGGATTCTTTGCACGAGTCGCAAAGTAAATTCCTTATTCTCCTAAATTGTTGACGAAATACTTTCTGAGCGACTCCAGATATGAACATTTGCCAGATTGATTTCTGGAGATGGAAACTCTGCAGAACATTTGTAAAGATATTTTAATTCCTTTCGCATATATTGTGATGATTGAATTTAATAGTTTATCATTGAATTTGAAGTCGTTTTGGTTGGTTCGTTAAAGGTTAGATGCGAAGCGACCTTTTTACTTTTCAAAAATGGTTTTTTGGACTACTCAGCTATAAGTACCTAAATTACAAAACGTATCGACAAAAGTTGTTTGTCATTTTTCCAACAATTTTACGGTTTCTATATCAACAAATTGCTCACACAAATAACGTTTATGTGAAACTTACTAGTCGATGAAAGATTTCTCATAATATGCATTACTTTCAAAACATCACGACCGTTGAATACCTTACTTTTTTTCAAATAAGTTGACGAAATACTTTCTGAGCGACTCCAGATATGAACATTTGCCAGATTGATATCTTAGACGTGAAAGCTCTGGTGGAAATCTCCGTAATAATGGTTTATCGCTAACGATCGTTAGGCACTCATTGAATTGAACTAATAAATTTGAAGACGTTATGATGCGAAACACGACAATTTTTTCCTTCGCAAATATAGTATTTTTATCCTTTATCACTCCAAGATCGCTGTGTTTGTCTAAAGTTTACGTTTTTCATCTCGACAAATCACTCACACCAATGAAGTGATAAAATTACTTTTTCGTGAGATCTCGGTGTCGACTCTACTCAAAATCACGACCGTTGAATATCTTTCTCTGTTAACTTTTTTTAATTGTTGATTAAATATTTTCGAAGCGATTGCCGACATTAATATTTGCAAAAATATATATTGAATTGGAACAACTCTCAGAAAATTTGCACAACTTATTCTAAAGATTATTAGTTACGGTCATTGAATTGCACTAATGTTTCGATATAGTTTTAGCTGTTACGTTAAACGTCAAATTTTTTCAATGTTCAATTATTTTCCCAAAAACTATTTCACGTTTTACTTTTAAAAAATTTGCTCACACAAATATCGTTGCTGTGGAACTTACAAGTCGATGAAAGATTCCTAATATGCATTTCTTTCAAAACATCATGACCGTTGGAAATCTTACTTTTTCAATTTCCTAAATTGTTGACGAAATACTTTCTGAGCGACTCCAGATATGAACATTTGCCAGATTGATTTCTGGAGATGGAAACTCTGCAGAACATTTGTAAAGATATTTTAATTCCTTTCGCATATATTGTGATGATTGAATTTAATAGTTTATCATTGAATTTGAAGTAGTTTTGGTTGGTTCGTTAAAGGTTAGATGCGAAGCGACCTTTTTACTTTTTAAAAATAGTTTTTTTGACTACTCAGTTATAAGTACCTAAATTACAAAACGTATCGACAAAAGTTGTTTGTCATATTTCCAACAATTTTACGGTTTCTATCTCAACAAATTGCTCACACAAATAACGTTTATGTGAAACTTACTAGTCGATGAAAGATGTCTCATAATATGCATTTCTGTCAAAACATCACGACCGTTGAATATCTTACTTTTTTTCAAATAAGTTGACGAAATACTTTCTGAGCGACTCCAGATATGAACATTTGCAAGAGGTAATCTTGCATTTTCATACTCTCACTGGTCATTAGAGCAATTTTTTTCTAAAGATTATACAGGGTTATTGGTAATTCGACGTATTCCCGTCAGGAGGTGATAGGGGTGATTATTTGCGATAATTTTAACCCCCATATGCATTATGCAAAAGTGAACCATTTTTGAGTTATCGCGTTTTTTTAGATTTTTTCAAAATAAGTCAAAATTGCAAATTCAAAGATTTATTAAAAAAAAAGTATCAATTAAAATCTATTTTTTTCTTCTGATTTATAAAAACGATTAAACACTTGATATTTTTCAATATTTAAACAATAATTATCGGTCCAAATTTAAAAATGCGAGACGGAAAACGATATTATTTCAATATAGTTTTTAAATTTTTTCCCTCAAATATGCCTGAAAAACAAAAAAAATCTATATGAAACTTGTTCTGCAGATTATTTTAAAAACATAATCATTTACTTAGCGTTTCGAAAATATATAAAAACTAGGAATTTATTTCAAAGCAACCGAAATAAAATGATCAGAAAGGTCGCTGGTGGAAATTCGTATTCGAACATGACCGAATTCGTACTAAAGGTCGCTCTTTAAAATTCCCACAAAATTGATTTAAAATAATAACTAATGTAAAACAACTTACTTATTTACTTAACTTACTTAATACAAACTTAAAATAAAATTTAGATACATAAATAGTTCAGTAGCTAAGTTACAATTAAGATATTTTATATTATCATTTTAATCCTGTGCACGTTATTACCAAAAACCCTGTATATTCGCTAAGTTCATGGAATTGCACTCATAATTTTGAAGCTTAGGGTTGTTTCTTTTAAGATCAAATTTTCTCACAGAATGAATATCTGTGGAAAAGCATTTATGTACTTATCGAAATAAAGTTTTCCAGCCCATTATCTCTAAATTACAAAACAAAGTCACTCAAATTGTCTTACTGAAATATTCGTAGTGTTTATGCAACAAATCTTTCACGTTATCCACACAAATAACGTTGGCACGACTTTATAAAGAGAGTACATCTCTTTATAATGTTTTTATTAGCTGGTTGTCCAATCTATGATTATAAGAAGTTTTTAACTTACAACAACATCGTTGAATATCATGTGCAGCACTTGAAAGACATATTTTTAAACATTTATGGATTTGGATTCTTTGCACGAGTCGCAAAGTAAATTCCTTATTCTCCTAAATTGTTGACGAAATACTTTCTGAGCGACTCCAGATATGAACATTTGCCAGATTGATTTCTGGAGATGGAAACTCTGCAGAACATTTGTAAAGATATTTTTAAATCTATACTAATATTATGAAGGCGAAAGTAACTCTGTCTGTTTGTGACTCTTCATGGCCGAACCACTGTATGTACCAATTTTGAACCCCAAAGAATTAACTATCTCAACTTATTGCTCACACAAATAACGTTTATGTGAAACTTACTAGTCGATGAAAGATGTCTCATAATATGCATTTCTGTCAAAACATCACGACCGTTGAATACCTTACTTTTTTCAAATAAGTTGACGGAATACTTTCTGAGCGACTCCAGATATGAACATTTGCCAGATTGATATCTTAGACGTGAAAGCTCTGGTGGAAATCTCCGTAATAATGGTTTATCGCTAACGATCGTTAGGCACTCATTGAATTGAACTAATAAATTTGAAGACGTTACGGTGCGAAACACGACAATTTTTTCCTTCGCAAATATAGTATTTTTATCCTTTATCACTCCAAGATCGTTGTGTTTGTCTAAAGTTTACGTTTTTCATCTCGACAAATCACTCACACCAATGAAGTGATAAAATTACTTTTTCGTGAGATCTCGGTGTCGACTCTACTCAAAATCACGACTGTTGAATATCTTTCTCTGTTAACTTTATTAATTGTTGATTAAATATTTTCGGAGCGACTGCCTACATTAACATTTGCAAGAGAAAATATTGAAATTGAAAAACTCGCGGACAATTTGCACAACTTATTCTAAAGATTATTAGTTACGGTCATTGAATTGCACTAATGTTTCGATATAGTTTTAGCTGTTACGTTAAACGTCAAATTTTTTCAATGTTCAATTATTTTCGCAAAAACTATTTCACGTTTTACTTTTAAAAAATTTGCTCACACAAATATCGTTGCTGTGGAACTTACAGTCGATGAAAGATTCCTAATATGCATTTCTTTCAAAACATCATGACCGTTGGAAATCTTACTTTTTCAATTTCCTAAATTGTTGACGAAATACTTTCTGAGCGACTCCAGATATGAACATTTGCCAGATTGATTTCTGGAGATGGAAACTCTGCAGAACATTTGTAAAGATATTTTAATTCCTTTCGCATATATTGTGATGATTGAATTTAATAGTTTATCATTGAATTTGAAGTAGTTTTGGTTGGTTCGTTAAAGGTTAGATGCGAAGCGACCTTTTTACTTTTCAAAAATAGTTTTTTTGACTACTCAGTTATAAGTACCTAAATTACAAAACGTATCGACAAAAGTTGTTTGTCATTTTTCCAACAATTTTACGGTTTCTATCTCAACAAATTGCTCACACAAATAACGTTTATGTGAAACTTACTAGTCGATGAAAGATGTCTCATAATATGCATTTCTGTCAAAACATCACGACCGTTGAATACCTTACTTTTTTCAAATAAGTTGACGAAATACTTTCTGAGCGACTCCAGATATGAACATTTGCAAGAGGTAATCTTGCATTTTCATACACTCACTGGTCATTTGAGCAACATTTTTCTAAAGATTATATATTCGCTAAGTTCGTGGAATAGCACTCATAATTTTGAAGCTTAGGGTTGTTTCTTTTAAGATCAAATTTTCTCACAGAATGAATATCTGTAGAAAAGCATTTATGTACTTATCTAAATAAAGTTTTCCAGCCCATCATCTCTAAATTACGAAACAAAGTCACTCAAATTGTCTGACTGAAATATTCGTAGTGTTTATGCAACAAATCTTTCACGTTATCCACACAAATAACGTTGGCACGACTTTATAAAGAGAGTACATCTCTTTATAATGTTTTTAGTAGCTGGTTGTCCAATCTATGATTATAAGAAGTTTTTAACTTACAACAACATCGTTGAATATCATGTACAGCACTTGAAAGACATATTTTTAAACATTTATGAATTTGGATTCTTTGCACGAGTCACAAAGTAAATTCCTTATTCTCCTAAATTGTTGACGAAATACTTTCTGAGCGACTCCAGATATGAACATTTGCCAGATTGATTTCTGGAGATGGAAACTCTGCAGAACATTTGTAAAGATATTTTAATTCCTTTCGCATATATTGTGATGATTGAATTTAATAGTTTATCATTGAATTTGAAGTCGTTTTGGTTGGTTCGTTAAAGGTTAGATGCGAAGCGACCTTTTTACTTTTCAAAAATAGTTTTTTTGACTACTCAGATATAAGTACCTAAATTACAAAACATATCGACAAAAGTTGTTTGTCATTTTTCCGACAATTTTACGGTTTCTATATCAACAAATTGCTCACACAAATAACGTTTATGTGAAACTTACTAGTCGATGAAAGATGTCTCATAATATGCATTTCTGTCAAAACATCACGACCGTTGAATACCTTACTTTTTTCAAATAAGTTGACGAAATACTTTCTGAGCGACTCCAGATATGAACATTTGCAAGAGGTAATCTTGCATTTTCATACTCTCACTGGTCATTAGAGCAATTTTTTTCTAAAGATTATACAGGGTTATTGGTAATTCGACGTATTCCCGTCAGGAGGTGATAGGGGTGATTATTTGCGATAATTTTAACCCCCATATGCATTATGCAAAAGTGAACCATTTTTGAGTTATCACGTTTTTTAGATTTTTTCAAAATAAGTCAAAATTGCAAATTCAAAGATTTATTAAAAAAAAAGTATCAATTAAAATCTATTTTTTTCTTCTGATTTATAAAAACGATTAAACACTTGATATTTTTCAATATTTAAACAATAATTATCGGTCCAAATTTAAAAATGCGAGACGGAAAACGATATTATTTCAATATAGTTTTTAAATTTTTTCCCTCAAATATGCCTGAAAAACAAAAAAAATCAATATGAAACTTGTTCTGCAGATTATTTTAAAAACATAATCATTTACTTAGCGTTTCGAAAATATATAAAAACTAGGAATTTATTTCAAAGCAACCGAAATAAAATGATCAGAAAGGACGCTGGTGGAAATTCGTATTCGAACATGACCGAATTCGTACTAAAGGTCGCTCTTTAAAATTCCCACAAAATTGATTTAAAATAATAACTAATGTAAAACAACTTACTTATTTACTTAACTTACTTAATACAAACTTAAAATAAAATTTAGATACATAAATAGTTCAGTAGCTAAGTTACAATTAAGATATTTTATATTATCATTTTAATCCTGTGCACGTTATTACCAAAAACCCTGTATATTCGCTAAGTTCATGGAATTGCACTCATAATTTTGAAGCTTAGGGTTGTTTCTTTTAAGATCAAATTTTCTCACAGAATGAATATCTGTGGAAAAGCATTTATGTACTTATCGAAATAAAGTTTTCCAGCCCATCATCTTTAAATTACGAAACAAAGTCACTCAAATTGTCTTACTGAAATATTCGTAGTGTTTATGCATCAAATCTTTCACGGTATTCACACAAATAACGTTGGCACGACTTTATAAAGAGAGTACATCTCTTTATAATATTTTTAGTAGCTGGTTGTCCAATCTATGATTATAAGAAGTTTTAACTTACAACAACATCGTTGAATATCATGTACAGCACTTGAAAGACATATTTTTAAACATTTATGAATTTGGATTCTTTGCACGAGTCACAAAGTAAATTCCTTATTCTCCTAAATTGTTGACGAAATACTTTCTGAGCGACTCCCGACATAAACATTTGCAGTCGACATTTGGAGTATTTTTAGATGTTTAATTATATGTAATTTTTTTCCCAGAATGAATGTCCGTGAAACAGCCTTCTGTTCCTTAACAAAATATTGTTGTTTTTCCGACTGTCCTATGATAATTACCTAAAATGTCCTCTGTAACATTTTAGGAGGTCGCCATATAAATGTCGCTAACGGTTCAAAATGCATAGCTGTAAACTAGATCGTTGGACATCTTAACTAACTTGAACGACTTCTAATATGTACGTATTTGTGACTGATATATTGTAACCGTAATAAAAAGACATATTTTTAACTTTTACCTAAATTACAAAACGTATCGACAAAAGTTTTTTGTCATATTTCCAACAATTTTACGGTTTCTATCTCAACAAATTGCTCACACAAATAACGTTTATGTGAAACTTACTAGTCGATGAAAGATGTCTCATAATATGCATTTCTGTCAAAACATCACGACCGTTGAATATCTTACTTTTTTTCAAATAAGTTGACGAAATACTTTCTGAGCGACTCCAGATATGAACATTTGCAAGAGGTAATCTTGCATTTTCATACACTCACTGGTCATTTGAGCAACATTTTTCTAAAGATTATATATTCGCTAAGTTCATGGATATGCACTCATAATTTTCGAGCTTAGGGTTGTTTCTTGTAAGATCAAATTTTCTCACAGAATGAATATCTGTGGAAAAGCATTTATGTACTTATCGAAATAAAGTTTTCCAGCCCATCATCTCTAAATTACAAAACAAAGTCACTCAAATTGTCTGACTGAAATATTCGTAGTGTTTGTGCAACAAATCTTTCACGTTATCCACACAAATAACGTTGGCACGACTTTATAAAGAGAGTACATCTCTTTATAATGTTTTTAGTAGCTGGTTGTCCAATCTATGATTATAAGAAGTTTTTAACTTACAACAACATCGTTGAATATCATGCACAGCAATTGAAAGACATATTTTTAAACATTTATGAATTTGGATTCTTTGCACGAGTCACAAAGTAAATTCCTTATTCTCCTAAATTGTTGACGGAATATTTTCTGAACGACTCCCAACGTGAACATTTGCAAGATTGATTTCTGGAGATGGAAACACTACAGAACATTTGTAAAGATATTTTAATTCCTTTCGCATATATTGTGATGATTGAATTTAATAGTTTATCATTGAATTTGAAGTAGTTTTGGTTGGTTCGTTAAAGGTTAGATGCGAAGCGACCTTTTTACTTTTCAAAAATAGTTTTTTTGACTACTCAGTTATAAGTACCTAAATTACAAAACGTATCGACAAAAGTTGTTTGTCATTTTTCCAACAATTTTACGGTTTCTATCTCAACAAATTGCTCACACAAATAACGTTTATGTGAAACTCACTAGTCGATGAAAGATGTCTCATAATATGCATTTCTTTCAAAACATCACGACCGTTGAATACCTTACTTTTTTCAAATAAGTTGACGAAATACTTTCTGAGCGACTCCAGATATGAACATTTGCCAGATTGATTTCTGGAGATGTAAACTCTGCAGAACATTTGTAAAGATATTTTAATTCCTTTCGCATATATTGTCATTATTGAATTTAATAGCTTATCATTGAATTTGAAGTCGTTTTGGTTGGTTCGTTAAAGGTTAGATGCGAAGCGACCTTTTTACTTTTCAAAAATAGTTTTTTTGACTACTCAGTTATAAGTACCTAAATTACAAAACGTATCGACAAAAGTTGTTTGTCATTTTTCCAACAATTTTACGGTTTCTATCTCAACAAATTGCTCACACAAATAACGTTTATGTGAAACTTACTAGTCGATGAAAGATGTCTCATAATATGCATTTCTTTCAAAACGTCACGACCGTTGAATATCTTACTTTTATTCAAATAAGTTGACGAAATACTTTCTGAGCGACTCCAGATATGAACATTTGCCAGATTGATAGCTTAGACGTGAAAGCTCTGGTGGAAATCTCCGTAATAATGGTTTATCGCTAACGATCGTTAGGCACTCATTGAATTGAACTAATAAATTTGAAGGCGTTACGGTGCGAAACACGACAATTTTTTCCTTCGCAAATATAGTATTTTTATCCTTTATCACTCCAAGATCCTTGTGTTTGTCTAAAGTTTACGTTTTTCATCTCGACAAATCACTCACACCAATGAAGTGATAAAATTACTTTTTCGTGAGATCTCGGTGTCGATTATACTCAAAATCACGACCGTTGAATATCTTTCTCTGTTAACTTTTTTTAATTGTTGATTAAATATATTTAATAGGAAAAACTCTCAGAAAATTTGCGCAACTTCTTCTAAAGATTATTAGTTATGGTCATTGAATTGCACTAATGTTTCGATATGGTTTTAGCTGTTACGTTAAAGGTCAAATTTTTTCAATGTTCAATTATTTTCTCAAAAACTATTTCACGTTTTACTTTTAAAAATTTACTCACACAAATAACGTTGCTGTGGAACTTGCAAGTCGATGAAAGATTCCTAATAGGCATTTCTTTCAAAACATCATGACCGTTGGAAATCTTACTTTTTCAATTTCCTAAATTGTCGACGGTATATTTTCTGAGCGACTCCAGATATGAACATTTGCCAGATTGATTTCTGGAGATGGAAACCCTGCAGAACATTTGTAAAGATATTTTTAAATCTATACTAATATTATGAAGGCGAAAGTAACTCTGTCTGTTTGTGACTCTTCATGGCCAAACCACTGTATGTACCAATTTTGAACCCCAAAGAATTAACTATCTCAACATATTGCTCACACAAATAACGTTTATGTGAAACTTACTAGTCGATGAAAGATGTCTCATAATATGCATTTCTTTCAAAACGTCACGACCGTTGAATACCTTACTTTTTTCAAATAAGTTGACGAAATACTTTCTGAGCGACTCCAGATATGAACATTTGCAAGAGGTAATCTTGCATTTTCATACACTCACTGGTCATTTGAGCAACATTTTTCTAAAGATTATATATTCGCTAAGTTCGTGGAATAGCACTCATAATTTTGAAGCTTAGGGTTGTTTCTTTTAAGATCAAATTTTCTCACAGAATGATTATCTGTGGAAAAGCATTTATGTACTTATCGAAATAAAGTTTTCCAGCCCATCATCTCTAAATTACAAAACAAAGTCACTCAAATTGTCTGACTGAAATATTCGTAGTGTTTATGCAACAAATCTTTCACGTTATCCACACAAATAACGTTGGCACGACTTTATAAAGAGAGTACATCTCTTTATAATGTTTTTAGTAGCTGGTTGTCCAATCTATGATTATAAGAAGTTTTTAACTTACAACAACATCGTTGAATATCATGTACAGCACTTGAAAGACATATTTTTAAACATTTATGAATTTGGATTCTTTGCACGAGTCACAAAGTAAATTCCTTATTCTCCTAAATTGTTGACGGAATACTTTCTGAGCGACTCCAGATATGAACATTTGCCAGATTGATTTCTGGAGATGTAAACTCTGCAGAACATTTGTAAAGATATTTTAATTCCTTTCGCATATATTGTCATTATTGAATTTAATAGTTTATCATTGAATTTGAAGTCGTTTTGGTTGGTTCGTTAAAGGTGAGACGCGAAGCGACCTTTTTACTTTTCAAAAATAGTTTTTTTGTCTACTCAGTTATAAGTACCTAAATTACAAAACGTATCGACAAAAGTTGTTTGTCATTTTTCCAACAATTTTACGGTTTCTATCGCAACAAATTGCTCACACAGAAGAAGTATTGATGAAAGTTACTATTCTACGAATTCTCTGGGTCGATCGTTTTTAAAACATCACGGCCGTTGAACATCTTTCTTTTTTTATAATCCTAATTGTTCATGAGATTATTTCTGAACGACTCCCGACATGAACATTTGCAAGAAAACATATTGAAGATGGATGTTCTTGTAGGACATTGTTTATAATTGTGTTTATCGCTAACTGATGTCATGTATTCAAAGAATTAAGCTATGAATTTGAAGACGTTTTTTTTCGTTAAAGGCGAGATTTTTCACAGAATGAATATAGGCGAAACAGTTTTCTATTGCTTATCCAAATGCTGTTTTCCGATTGTCATATCTGAATTACCAAAGGAACGATTAAAATGTACTCTTTAATATTTTGAACAGTACCGCCTTATTGTCGCAAAGGGTAAACGGTTTCTAACTGAAAACAAAATCCTTGAATATCTAGCAAAATTGGAATGCATATTATTGAAGCATTTATGGATTTGGACTTTTTATGCCGAAAGTAAATTTCTTAACTTCCTAAATTGTCGACGGTATATTTTCTGAGCGACTCCAGATATGAACATTTGCCAGATTGATTTCTGGAGATGGAAACTCTGCAGAACATTTGTAAAGATATTTTAATTCCTTTCGCATATATTGTGATGATTGAATTTAATAGTTTATCATTGAATTTGAAGTAGTTTTGGTTGGTTCGTTAAAGGTTAGATGCGAAGCGACCTTTTTACTTTTCAAAAATAGTTTTTTTGACTACTCAGTTATAAGTACCTAAATTACAAAACGTATCGACAAAAGTTGTTTGTCATTTTTCCAACAATTTTACGGTTTCTATCTCAACAAATTGCTCACACAAATAACGTTTATGTGAAACTTACTAGTCGATGAAAGATGTCTCATAATATGCATTTCTGTCAAAACATCACGACCGTTGAATATCTTACTTTTTTTCAAATAAGTTGACGAAATACTTTCTGAGCGACTCCAGATATGAACATTTGCAAGAGGTAATCTTGCATTTTCATACACTCACTGGTCATTTGAGCAACATTTTTCTAAAGATTATATATTCGCTAAGTTCATGGATATGCACTCATAATTTTCGAGCTTAGGGTTGTTTCTTGTAAGATCAAATTTTCTCACAGAATGAATATCTGTGGAAAAGCATTTATGTACTTATCGAAATAAAGTTTTCCAGCCCATCATCTCTAAATTACAAAACAAAGTCACTCAAATTGTCTTACTGAAATATTCGTAGTGTTTATGCAACAAATCTTTCACGTTATCCACACAAATAACGTTGGCACGACTTTATAAAGAGAGTACATCTCTTTATAATGTTTTTAGTAGCTGGTTGTCCAATCTATGATTATAAGAAGTTTTTAACTTACAACAACATCGTTGAATATCATGTACAGCACTTGAAAAACATATTTTTAAACATTTATGAATTTGGATTCTTTGCACGAGTCACAAAGTAAATTCCTTATTCTCCTAAATTGTTGACGGAATATTTTCTGAACGACTCCCGACATGAACATTTGCTGTCGACATTTGGAGTCGTTTTCGATGTTTCGTTAAAAGTCAATTTTTTCCCAGAATGATTAGCTTGAAACAGTCTTCTGTTCCTTAACAAAATATTGTTGTTTTTTCGACCGTCCTATGATAATTACCTAAAATGTCCTCTGTAACATTTTAGGAGGTCGCCATAGAAATGTCGCTAACGGTTCAAAATGCATACCTGTAAACTAGATCGTTGGACATCTTAACTAACTTGAACGACTCCCAATATGTACGTCTTTGTGATTCACATCTTTTAACCGTAATAAAAAGACATATTTTTAACCTTTTCCACACCAGTATGACGTGATGAATAACACCGAACAGTTGACTCTTTGTACCGACATTACAGTCATTAAGAGATGTTCAATTTGCGTTTCTTTCCTTAATATCACGACCGTTGAATATCTTACTTTTTCGATTTCCTAAATTGTCGACGAAATACTTTCTGAACGACTCCCGACATGAACATTTGCAACAGTGATTTCTGGTGATGGAGACTCTGCAGAACATTTGTAAAGATATTTTTAAGTCTATACTAATATTATGAAGGCGAAAGTAACTCTGTCTGTTTGTGACTCTTCATGGCCAAACCACTGTATGTACCAATTTTGAACCGCAAAGAATTAACTATCTCAACATATTGCTCACACAAATAACGTTTATGTGAAACTTACTAGTCGATGAAAGATTTCTCATAATATGCATTTCTTTCAAAACATCACGACCGTTGAATATCTTACTTTTTTTCAAATAAGTTGACGAAATACTTTCTGAGCGACTCCAGATATGAACATTTGCCAGATTGATTTCTGGAGATGTAAACTCTGCAGAACATTTGTAAAGATATTTTAATTTCTTTCGCATATATTGTGATTATTGAATTTAATAGTTTATCATTGAATTTGAAGTAGTTTTGGTTGGTTCGTTAAAGGTTAGATGCGGAGCGACCTTTTTACTTTTCAAAAATAGTTTTTTTGACTACTCAGTTATAAGTACCTAAATTACAAAACGTATCGACAAAAGTTGTTTGTCATTTTTCCAACAATTTTACGGTTTCTATCTCAACAAAATGCTCACACAGAAGATGTATTGATGAAAGTTACTATCCTACGAATTCTCTGGGTCGATCGTTTTTAAAACATCACGGCCGTTGAACATCTTTCTTTTTTAATATTCCTAATTGTTCATGAGATTATTTCTGAACGACTCCCGACATGAACATTTGCAAGAAAACATATTGAAGATGGATGTTCTTGTAGGACATTGTTTATAATTGTGTTTATCGCTAACTGATGTCATGTATTCAAAGAATTAAGCTATGAATTTGAAGACGTTTTTTTTCGTTAAAGGCGAGATTTTTCACAGAATGAATATAGGCGAAACAGTTTTCTATTGCTTATCCAAATGCTGTTTTCCGATTGTCATATCTGAATTACCAAAGGAACGATTAAAAATGTACTCTTTAATATTTTGAACAGTACCGCCCTATTGTCGCAAAGGGTAAACGGTTTCTAACTGAAAACAAAATCCTTGAATATCTAGCAAAATTGGAATGCATATTATTCAAGCATTTATGGATTTGGACTTTTTATGCCGAAAGTAAATTTCTTAACATCCTAAATTGTCGACGGTATATTTTCTGAGCGACTCCAGATATGAACATTTGCCAGATTTATATCTTAGACGTGAAAGCTCTATATATATATATATAGAAGGATTTTCGGTAATTTTTTCCAAAATTTCAATTTTTTCTGATATCTCAAAGATTAACTCTTTCGACTCTTTGTGCCGAAACCGCTGTTGGTGACAGACTGACTTTTCATATGCATTTCTTTGCACAACATCACGACCGTTGAATATCTTACTTTTTTTCAAATAAGTTGACGAAATACTTTCTGAGCGACTCCAGATATGAACATTTGCAAGAGGTAATCTTGCATTTTCATACTCTCACTGGTCATTTGAGCAACATTTTTCTAAAGATTATATATTCGCTAAGTTCATGGAATAGCACTCATAATTTTGAAGCTTAGGGTTGTTTCTTGTAAGATCAAATTTTCTCACAGAATGAATATCTGTGGAAAAGCATTTATGTACTTATCGAAATAAAGTTTTCCAGCCCATCATCTCTAAATTACAAAACAAAGTCACTCAAATTGTCTTACTGAAATATTCGTAGTGTTTATGCAACAAATCTTTCACGTTATTTACACAAATAACGTTGGCACAACTTTATAAATAGAGTACATCTCTTTATAATGTTTTTAGTAGCTGGTTGTCCAATCTATGTTTATAAGAAGTTTTTCACTTACAACACCATCGTTGAATATCATGTACAGCACTTGAAAGACATATTTTTAAACATTTATGAATTTGGATTCTTTGCACGAGTCGCAAAGTAAATTTCTTATTCTCCTAAATTGTTGACGGAATATTTTCTGAACGACTCCCGACATAAACATTTGCAGTCGACATTTGGAGTATTTTTAGATGTTTAATTATATGTAATTTTTTTCCCAGAATTAATGTCTGGGAAACAGTCTTCTGTTCCTTAACAAAATATTGTTGTTTTTTCGACCGTCCTATGATAATTACCTAAAATGTCCTCTGTAACATTTTAGGAGGTCGCCATATAAATGTCGCTAACGGTTCAAAATGTAATCTGTAAACTAGATCGTTGGACATCTTAACTAACTTGAACGACTCCCAATATGTACGTCTTTGTGATTCACATCTTTTAACCGTAATAAAAAGACATAATTTTAACCTTTTCCACACCAGTATGACGTGATGAATAACACCGAACAGTTGACTCTTTGTACCGACATTACAGTCGTTAAGAGATGTTCAATTTGCGTTTCTTTCCTGAACATCACAACCGTTGAATATCTTACTTTTTCAATTTCCTAAATTGTCGACGAAATACTTTCTGAGCGACTCCAGATATGAACATTTGCAAGAGGTAATCTTGCATTTTCATACTCTCACTGGTCATTAGAGCAATTTTTTTCTAAAGATTATACAGGGTTATTGGTAATTCGACGTATTCCCGTCAGGAGGTGATAGGGGTGATTATTTGCGATAATTTTAACCCCCATATGCATTATGCAAAAGTGAACCATTTTTGAGTTATCGCGTTTTTTAGATTTTTTCAAAATAAGTCAAAATTGCAAATTCAAAGATTTATTAAAAAAAAAGTATCAATTAAAATCTATTTTTTTCTTCTGATTTATAAAAACGATTAAACACTGGATATTTTTCAATATTTAAACAATAATTATCGGTTCAAATTTAAAAATGCGAGACGGAAAACGATATTATTTCAATATAGTTTTTAAATTTTTTCCCTCAAATATGCCTGAAAAACAAAAAAAATCAATATGAAACTTGTTCTGCAGATTATTTTAAAAACATAATCATTTACTTAGCGTTTCGAAAATATATAAAAACTAGGAATTTATTTCAAAGCAACCGAAATAAAATGATCAGAAAGGTCGCTGGTGGAAATTCGTATTCGAACATGACCGAATTCGTACTAAAGGTCGCTCTTTAAAATTCCCACAAAATTGATTTAAAATAATAACTAATGTAAAACAACTTACTTATTTACTTAACTTACTTAATACAAACTTAAAATAAAATTTAGATACATAAACAGTTCAGTAGCTAAGTTACAATTAAGATATTTTGTATTATCCTTTTAATCCTGTGCACGTTATTACCAAAAACCCTGTATATTCGCTAAGTTCATGGAAGAGCACTCATAATTTTGAAGCTTAGGGTTGTTTCTTTTAAGATCAAATTTTCTCACAGAATGAATATCTGTGGAAAAGCATTTATGTACTTATCGAAATAAAGTTTTCCAGCCCATCATCTCTAAATTACGAAACAAAGTCACTCAAATTGTCTGACTGAAATATTCGTAGTGTTTATGCAACAAATCTTTCACGTTATCCACACAAATAACGTTGGCACGACTTTATAAAGAGAGTACATCTCTTTATAATGTTTTTAGTAGCTGGTTGTCCAATCTATGATTATAAGAAGTTTTTAACTTACAACAACATCGTTGAATATCATGTACAGCACTGGAAAGACATATTTTTAAACATTTATGAATTTGGATTCTTTGCACGTGTCGCAAAGTAAATTCCTTATTCTCCTAAATTGTTGACGAAATACTTTCTGAGCGACTCCAGATATGAACATTTGCCAGATTGATTTCTGGAGATGGAAACTCTGCAGAACATTTGTAAAGATATTTTAATTCCTTTCGCATATATTGTGATGATTGAATTTAATAGTTTATCATTGAATTTGAAGTAGTTTTGGTTGGTTCGTTAAAGGTTAGATGCGAAGCGACCTTTTTACTTTTCAAAAATAGTTTTTTTGACTACTCAGTTATAAGTACCTAAATTACAAAACGTATCGACAAAAGTTGTTTGTCATTTTTCCAACAATTTTACGGTTTCTATCTCAACAAATTGCTCACACAAATAACGTTTATGTGAAACTTACTAGTCGATGAAAGATGTCTCATAATATGCATTTCTGTCAAAACATTACGACCGTTGAATATCTTACTTTTTTTCAAATAAGTTGACGAAATACTTTCTGAGCGACTCCAGATATGAACATTTGCAAGAGGTAATCTTGCATTTTCATACACTCACTGGTCATTTGAGCAACATTTTTCTAAAGATTATATATTCGCTAAGTTCGTGGAATAGCACTCATAATTTTGAAGCTTAGGGTTGTTTCTTTTAAGATCAAATTTTCTCACAGAATGATTATCTGTGGAAAAGCATTTATGTACTTATCGAAATAAAGTTTTCCAGCCCATCATCTCTAAATTACAAAACAAAGTCACTCAAATTGTCTGACTGAAATATTCGTAGTGTTTATGCAACAAATCTTTCACGTTATCCACACAAATAACGTTGGCACGACTTTATAAAGAGAGTACATCTCTTTATAATGTTTTTAGTAGCTGGTTGTCCAATCTATGATTATAAGAAGTTTTTAACTTACAACAACATCGTTGAATATCATGTGCAGCACTTGAAAGACATATTTTTAAACATTTATGGATTTGGATTCTTTGCACGTGTCGCAAAGTAAATTCCTTATTCTCCTAAATTGTTGACGAAATACTTTCTGAGCGACTCCAGATATGAACGTTTGCCAGATTGATTTCTGGAGATGGAAACTCTGCAGAACATTTGTAAAGATATTTTTAAATCTATACTAATATTATGAAGGCGAAAGTAACTCTGTCTGTTTGTGACTCTTCATGGCCGAACCACTGTATGTACCAATTTTGAACCCCAAAGAATTAACTATCTCAACATATTGCTCACACAAATAACGTTTATGTGAAACTTACTAGTCGATGAAAGATGTCTCATAATATGCATTTCTTTCAAAACATCACGACCGTTGAATACCTTACTTTTTTCAAATAAGTTGACGAAATACTTTCTGAGCGACTCCAGATATGAACATTTGCCAGATTGATTTCTGGAGATGTAAACTCTGCAGAACATTTGTAAAGATATTTTAATTCCTTTCGCATATATTGTCATTATTGAATTTAATAGTTTATCATTGAATTTGAAGTCGTTTTGGTTGGTTCGTTAAAGGTGAGACGCGAAGCGACCTTTTTACTTTTCAAAAATAGTTTTTTTGTCTACTCAGTTATAAGTACCTAAATTACAAAACGTATCGACAAAAGTTGTTTGTCATTTTTCCAACAATTTTACGGTTTCTATCGCAACAAATTGCTCACACAGAAGAAGTATTGATGAAAGTTACTATTCTACGAATTATCTGGGTCGATCGTTTTTAAAACATCACGGCCGTTGAACATCTTTCTTTTTTAATATTCCTAATTGTTCATGATATTATTTCTGAACGACTCCCGACATGAACATTTGCAAGAAAACATATTGAAGATGGATGTTCTTGCAGGACATTGTTTATAATTGTGTTTATCGCTAACGGATGTCATGTATTCAAAGAATTAAGCTGTGAATTTGAAGACGTTTTTTTTCGTTAAAGGTGAGATTTTTCACAGAATGAATATAGGCGAAACAGTTTTCTATTGCTTATCCAAATGCTGTTTTCCGATTGTCATATCTGAATTACCAAAGGAACGATTAAAATGTACTCTTTAATATTTTGAACAGTACCGCCTTATTGTCGCAAAGGGTAAACGGTTTCTAACTGAAAACAAAATCCTTGAATATCTAGCAAAATTGGAATGCATATTATTGAAGCATTTATGGATTTGGACTTTTTATGCCGAAAGTAAATTTCTTAACTTCCTAAATTGTCGACGGTATATTTTCTGAGCGACTCCAGATATGAACATTTGCCAGATTGATTTCTGGAGATGGAAACTCTGCAGAACATTTGTAAAGATATTTTAATTCCTTTCGCATATATTGTGATGATTGAATTTAATAGTTTATCATTGAATTTGAAGTAGTTTTGGTTGGTTCGTTAAAGGTTAGATGCGAAGCGACCTTTTTACTTTTCAAAAATAGTTATTTTGACTACTCAGTTATAAGTACCTAAATTACAAAACGTATCGACAAAAGTTGTTTGTCATTTTTCCAACAATTTTACGGTTTCTATATCAACAAATTGCTCACACAAATAACGTTTATGTGAAACTTACTAGTCGATGAAAGATGTCTCATAATATGCATTTCTGTCAAAACATCACGACCGTTGAATACCTTACTTTTTTCAAATAAGTTGACGAAATACTTTCTGAGCGACTCCAGATATGAACATTTGCCAGATTGATAGCTTAGACGTGAAAGCTCTGGTGGAAATCTCCGTAATAATGGTTTATCGCTAACGATCGTTAGGCACTCATTGAATTGAACTAATAAATTTGAAGACGTTACGGTGCGAAACACGACAATTTTTTCCTTCGCAAATATAGTATTTTTATCCTTTATCACTCCCAGATCGTTGTGTTTGTCTAAAGTTTACGTTTTTCATCTCGACAAATCACTCACACCAATGAAGTGATAAAATTACTTTTTCGTGAGATCTCGGTGTCGACTCTACTCAAAATCACGACCGTTGAATATCTTTCTCTGTTAACTTTTTTTAATTGTTGATTAAATATATTTAATAGGAAAAACTCTCAGAAAATTTGCGCAACTTCTTCTAAAGATTATTAGTTATGGTCATTGAATTGCACTAATGTTTCGATATGGTTTTAGCTGTTACGTTAAAGGTCAAATTTTTTCAATGTTCAATTATTTTCTCAAAAACTATTTCACGTTTTACTTTTAAAAATTTGCTCACACAAATAACGTTGCTGTGGAACTTGCAAGTCGATGAAAGATTCCTAATATGCATTTCTTTCAAAACATCATGACCGTTGGAAATCTTACTTTTTCAATTTCCTAAATTGTCGACGGTATATTTTCTGAGCGACTCCAGATATGAACATTTGCCAGATTGATTTCTGAAGATGGAAACCCTGCAGAACATTTGTAAAGATATTTTTAAATCTATACTAATATTATGAAGGCGAAAGTAACTCTGTCTGTTTGTGACTCTTCATGGCCAAACCACTGTATGTACCAATTTTGAACCCCAAAGAATTAACTATCTCAACATATTGCTCACACAAATAACGTTTATGTGAAACTTACTAGTCGATGAAAGATGTCTCATAATATGCATTTCTTTCAAAACGTCACGACCGTTGAATATCTTACTTTTTTTCAAATAAGTTGACGAAATACTTTCTGAGCGACTCCAGATATGAACATTTGCCAGATTGATTTCTGGAGATGGAAACTCTGCAGAACATTTGTAAAGATATTTTAATTCCTTTCGCATATATTGTGATGATTGAATTTAATAGTTTATCATTGAATTTGAAGTAGTTTTGGTTGGTTCGTTAAAGGTTAGATGCGAAGCGACCTTTTTACTTTTCAAAAATAGTTTTTTTGACTACTCAGTTATAAGTACCTAAATTACAAAACGTATCGACAAAAGTTGTTTGTCATTTTTCCAACAATTTTACGGTTTCTATCTCAACAAATTGCTCACACAAATAACGTTTATGTGAAACTTACTAGTCGATGAAAGATGTCTCATAATATGCATTTCTGTCAAAACATCACGACCGTTGAATATCTTACTTTTTTTCAAATAAGTTGACGAAATACTTTCTGAGCGACTCCAGATATGAACATTTGCAAGAGGTAATCTTGCATTTTCATACACTCACTGGTCATTTGAGCAACATTTTTCTAAAGATTATATATTCGCTAAGTTCATGGATATGCACTCATAATTTTCGAGCTTAGGGTTGTTTCTTGTAAGATCAAATTTTCTCACAGAATGAATATCTGTGGAAAAGCATTTATGTACTTATCGAAATAAAGTTTTCCAGCCCATCATCTCTAAATTACAAAACAAAGTCACTCAAATTGTCTTACTGAAATATTCGTAGTGTTTATGCAACAAATCTTTCACGTTATCCACACAAATAACGTTGGCACGACTTTATAAAGAGAGTACATCTCTTTATAATGTTTTTAGTAGCTGGTTGTCCAATCTATGATTATAAGAAGTTTTTAACTTACAACAACATCGTTGAATATCATGTACAGCACTTGAAAAACATATTTTTAAACATTTATGAATTTGGATTCTTTGCACGAGTCACAAAGTAAATTCCTTATTCTCCTAAATTGTTGACGGAATATTTTCTGAACGACTCCCGACATGAACATTTGCTGTCGACATTTGGAGTCGTTTTCGATGTTTCGTTAAAAGTCAATTTTTTCCCAGAATGATTAGCTTGAAACAGTCTTCTGTTCCTTAACAAAATATTGTTGTTTTTTCGACCGTCCTATGATAATTACCTAAAATGTCCTCTGTAACATTTTAGGAGGTCGCCATAGAAATGTCGCTAACGGTTCAAAATGCATACCTGTAAACTAGATCGTTGGACATCTTAACTAACTTGAACGACTCCCAATATGTACGTCTTTGTGATTCACATCTTTTAACCGTAATAAAAAGACATATTTTTAACCTTTTCCACAGCAGTATGACGTGATGAATAACACCGAACAGTTGACTCTTTGTACCGACATTACAGTCATTAAGAGATGTTCAATTTGCGTTTCTTTCCTTAATATCACGACCGTTGAATATCTTACTTTTTCGATTTCCTAAATTGTCGACGAAATACTTTCTGAACGACTCCCGACATGAACATTTGCAACAGTGATTTCTGGTGATGGAGACTCTGCAGAACATTTGTAAAGATATTTTTAAATCTATACTAATATTATGAAGGCGAAAGTAACTCTGTCTGTTTGTGCCTCTTCATGGCCAAACCACTGTATGTACCAATTTTGAACCCCAAAGAATTAACTATCTCAACAAATTGCTCACACAAATAACGTTTATGTGAAACTTACTAGTCGATGAAAGATGTCTCATAATATGCATTTCTGTCAAAACATCACGACCGTTGAATATCTTACTTTTTTTCAAATAAGTTGACGAAATACTTTCTGAGCGACTCCAGATATGAACATTTGCAAGAGGTAATCTTGCATTTTCATACACTCACTGGTCATTTGAGCAACATTTTTCTAAAGATTATATATTCGCTAAGTTCATGGATATGCACTCATAATTTTCGAGCTTAGGGTTGTTTCTTGTAAGATCAAATTTTCTCACAGAATGAATATCTGTGGAAAAGCATTTATGTACTTATCGAAATAAAGTTTTCCAGCCCATCATCTCTAAATTACAAAACAAAGTCACTCAAATTGTCTTACTGAAATATTCGTAGTGTTTATGCAACAAATCTTTCACGTTATCCACACAAATAACGTTGGCACGACTTTATAAAGAGAGTACATCTCTTTATAATGTTTTTAGTAGCTGGTTGTCCAATCTATGATTATAAGAAGTTTTTAACTTACAACAACATCGTTGAATATCATGTACAGCACTTGAAAAACATATTTTTAAACATTTATGAATTTGGATTCTTTGCACGAGTCACAAAGTAAATTCCTTATTCTCCTAAATTGTTGACGGAATATTTTCTGAACGACTCCCGACATGAACATTTGCTGTCGACATTTGGAGTCGTTTTCGATGTTTCGTTAAAAGTCAATTTTTTCCCAGAATGATTAGCTTGAAACAGTCTTCTGTTCCTTAACAAAATATTGTTGTTTTTTCGACCGTCCTATGATAATTACCTAAAATGTCCTCTGTAACATTTTAGGAGGTCGCCATAGAAATGTCGCTAACGGTTCAAAATGCATACCTGTAAACTAGATCGTTGGACATCTTAACTAACTTGAACGACTCCCAATATGTACGTCTTTGTGATTCACATCTTTTAACCGTAATAAAAAGACATATTTTTAACCTTTTCCACAGCAGTATGACGTGATGAATAACACCGAACAGTTGACTCTTTGTACCGACATTACAGTCATTAAGAGATGTTCAATTTGCGTTTCTTTCCTTAATATCACGACCGTTGAATATCTTACTTTTTCGATTTCCTAAATTGTCGACGAAATACTTTCTGAACGACTCCCGACATGAACATTTGCAACAGTGATTTCTGGTGATGGAGACTCTGCAGAACATTTGTAAAGATATTTTTAAATCTATACTAATATTATGAAGGCGAAAGTAACTCTGTCTGTTTGTGCCTCTTCATGGCCAAACCACTGTATGTACCAATTTTGAACCCCAAAGAATTAACTATCTCAACAAATTGCTCACACAAATAACGTTTATGTGAAACTTACTAGTCGATGAAAGATGTCTCATAATATGCATTTCTGTCAAAACATCACGACCGTTGAATATCTTACTTTTTTTCAAATAAGTTGACGAAATACTTTCTGAGCGACTCCAGATATGAACATTTGCAAGAGGTAATCTTGCATTTTCATACACTCACTGGTCATTTGAGCAACATTTTTCTAAAGATTATATATTCGCTAAGTTCATGGATATGCACTCATAATTTTCGAGCTTAGGGTTGTTTCTTGTAAGATCAAATTTTCTCACAGAATGAATATCTGTGGAAAAGCATTTATGTACTTATCGAAATAAAGTTTTCCAGCCCATCATCTCTAAATTACAAAACAAAGTCACTCAAATTGTCTTACTGAAATATTCGTAGTGTTTATGCAACAAATCTTTCACGTTATCCACACAAATAACGTTGGCACGACTTTATAAAGAGAGTACATCTCTTTATAATGTTTTTAGTAGCTGGTTGTCCAATCTATGATTATAAGAAGTTTTTAACTTACAACAACATCGTTGAATATCATGTACAGCACTTGAAAAACATATTTTTAAACATTTATGAATTTGGATTCTTTGCACGAGTCACAAAGTAAATTCCTTATTCTCCTAAATTGTTGACGGAATATTTTCTGAACGACTCCCGACATGAACATTTGCTGTCGACATTTGGAGTCGTTTTCGATGTTTCGTTAAAAGTCAATTTTTTCCCAGAATGATTAGCTTGAAACAGTCTTCTGTTCCTTAACAAAATATTGTTGTTTTTTCGACCGTCCTATGATAATTACCTAAAATGTCCTCTGTAACATTTTAGGAGGTCGCCATAGAAATGTCGCTAACGGTTCAAAATGCATACCTGTAAACTAGATCGTTGGACATCTTAACTAACTTGAACGACTCCCAATATGTACGTCTTTGTGATTCACATCTTTTAACCGTAATAAAAAGACATATTTTTAACCTTTTCCACAGCAGTATGACGTGATGAATAACACCGAACAGTTGACTCTTTGTACCGACATTACAGTCATTAAGAGATGTTCAATTTGCGTTTCTTTCCTTAATATCACGACCGTTGAATATCTTACTTTTTCGATTTCCTAAATTGTCGACGAAATACTTTCTGAACGACTCCCGACATGAACATTTGCAACAGTGATTTCTGGTGATGGAGACTCTGCAGAACATTTGTAAAGATATTTTTAAATCTATACTAATATTATGAAGGCGAAAGTAACTCTGTCTGTTTGTGCCTCTTCATGGCCAAACCACTGTATGTACCAATTTTGAACCCCAAAGAATTAACTATCTCAACATATTGCTCACACAAATAACGTTTATGTGAAACTTACTCGTCGATGAAAGATGTCTTATAATATGCATTTCTGTCAAAACATCACGACCGTTGAATATCTTACTTTTTTCAAATAAGTTGACGAAATACTTTCTGAGCGACTCCAGATATGAACATTTGCCAGATTGATTTCTGGAGATGTAAACTCTGCAGAACATTTGTAAAGATATTTTAATTCCTTTCGCATATATTGTGATGATTGAATTTAATAGTTTATCATTGAATTTGAAGTAGTTTTGGTTGGTTCGTTAAAGGTTAGATGCGAATCGACCTTTTTACTTTTCAATAATAGTTTTTTTGACTACTCAGTTATAAGTACCTAAATTACAAAACGTATCGACAAAAGTTGTTTGTCATTTTTCCAACAATTTTACGGTTTCTATCACAACAAATTGCTCACACAGAAGAAGTATTTATGAAAGTTACTATCCTACGAATTCTCTGGGTCGATCGTTTTTAAAACATCACGGCCGTTGAACATCTTTCTTTTTTAATATTCCAAATTGTTCATGAGATTATTTCTGAACGACTCCCGACATGAACATTTGCAAGAAAACATATTGAAGATGGATGTTCTTGCAGGACATTGTTTATAATTGTGTTTATCGCTAACTGATGTCATGTATTCAAAGAATTAAGCTATGAATTTGAGACGTTTTTTTTCGTTAAAGGTGAGATTTTTCACAGAATGAATATAGGCGAAACAGTTTTCTATTGCTTATCCAAATGCTGTTTTCCGATTGTCATATCTGAATTACCAAAGGAACGATTAAAAATGTACTCTTTAATATTTTGAACAGTACCGCCCTATTGTCGCAAAGGGTAAACGGTTTCTAACTGAAAACAAAATCCTTGAATATCTAGCAAAATTGGAATGCATATTATTCAAGCATTTATGGATTTGGACTTTTTATGCCGAAAGTAAATTTCTTAACATCCTAAATTGTCGACGGTATATTTTCTGAGCGACTCCAGATATGAACATTTGCCAGATTGATATCTTAGACGTGAAAGCTCTATATATATATAGAAGGATTTTCGGTAATTTTTTCCAAAATTTCAATTTTTTCTGATATCTCAAAGATTAACTCTTTCGACTCTTTGTGCCGAAACCGCTGTTGGTGACAGACTGACTTTTCATATGCATTTCTTTGCACAACATCACGACCGTTGTATATCTTACTTTTATTCAAATAAGTCGACGAAATACTTTCTGAGCGACTCCAGATATGAACATTTGCCAGATTGATATCTTAGACGTGAAAACTCTGGTGGAAATCTCCGTAATAATGGTTTATCGCTAACGATCGTTAGGCACTCATTGAATTGAAGTAATAAATTTGAAGACGTTACGGTGCGAAACACGACAATTTTTTCCTTCGCAAATATAGTATTTTTATCCGTTATCACTCCAAGATCGCTGTGTTTGTCTAAAGTTTACGTTTTTCATCTCGACAAATCACTCACACCAATGAAGTGATAAAATTACTTTTTCGTGAGATCTCGGTGTCGACTCTACTCAAAATCACGACCGTTGAATATCTTTCTCTGTTAACTTTTTTTAATTGTTGATTAAATATTTTCGAAGCGATTGCCGACATTAATATTTGCAAAAATATATATTGAATTGGAACAACTCTCAGAAAATTTGCACAACTTATTCTAAAGATTATTAGTTACGGTCATTGAATTGCACTAATGTTTCGATATAGTTTTAGCTGTTACGTTAAACGTCAAATTTTTTCAATGTTCAATTATTTTCCCAAAAACTATTTCACGTTTTACTTTTAAAAAATTTGCTCACACAAATAACGTTGCTGTGGAACTTGCAAGTCGATGAAAGATTCCTAATATGCATTTCTTTCAAAACATCATGACCGTTGGAAATCTTATTTTTTCAATTTCCTAAATTGTCGACGGTATATTTTCTGAGCGACTCCAGATATGAACATTTGCCAGATTGATTTCTGGAGATGGAAACCCTGCAGAACATTTGTAAAGATATTTTTAAATCTATACTAATATTATGAAGGCGAAAGTAACTCTGTTTGTGACTCTTCATGGCCAAACCACTGTATGTACCAATTTTGAACCCCAAAGAATTAACTATCTCAACATATTGCTCACACAAATAACGTTTATGTAAAACTTACTAGTCGATGAAAGATTTCTCATAATATGCATTTCTGTCAAAACATCACGACCGTTGAATATCTTACTTTTTTTCAAAAAAGTTGACGAAATACTTTCTGAGCGACTCCAGATATAAACATTTGCAAGAGGTAATCTTGCATTTTCATACACTCACTGGTCATTTGAGCAACATTTTTCTAAAGATTGTATATTCGCTAAGTTCGTGGAATAGCACTCAAAATTTTGAAGCTTAGGGTTGTTTCTTTTAAGATCAAATTTTCTCACAGAATGAATATCTGTAGAAAAGCATTTATGTACTTATCGAAATAAAGTTTTCCAGCCCATCATCTCTAACTTACAAAACAAAGTCACTCAAATTGTCTTACTGAAATATTAGTAGTGTTTATGCAACAAATCTTTCACGTTATCCACACAAATAACTTTGGCACGACTTTATAAAGAGAGTACATCTCTTTATAATGTTTTTAGTAGCTGGTTGTCCAATCTATGATTATAAGAAGTTTTTAACTTACAACAACATCGTTGAATATCATGTGCAGCACTTGAAAGACATATTTTTAAACATTTATGAATTTGGATTCTTTGCACGAGTCACAAAGTAAATTCCTTATTCTCCTAAATTGTTGACGGAATATTTTCTGAACGACTCCCGACATAAACATTTGCAGTCGACATTTGGAGTATTTTTAGATGTTTAATTATATGTAATTTTTTTCCCAGAATGAATGTCTGGGAAACAGTCTTCTGTTCCTTAACAAAATATTGTGGTTTTTCCGACTGTCCTATGATAATTACCTAAAATGTCCTCTGTAACATTTTAGGAGATCGCCATATAAATGTCGCTAACGGTTCAAAATGCATAGCTGTAAACTAGATCGTTGGACATCTTAACTAACTTGAACGACTCTCAATATGTACGTCTTTGTGATTGACATCTTTTAACCGTAATAAAAAGACATAATTTTAACCTTTTCCACACCAGTATGACGTGATGAATAACACCGAACAGTTGACTCTTTTTACCGACATTACAGTCATTAAGAGATGTTCAATTTGCGTTTCTTTCCTTAATATCACGACCGTTGATTATCTCACTTTTTCGATTTCCTAAATTGTCGACGAAATACTTTCTGAACGACTCCCGACATGAACATTTGCAACAGTGATTTCTGGTGATGGAGACTCTGCAGAACATTTGTAAAGATATTTTTAAATCTATACTAATATTATGAAGGCGAAAGTAACTCTGTCTGTTTGTGACTCTTCATGGCCAAACCACTGTATGTACCAATTTTGAACCGCAAAGAATTAACTATCTCAACATATTGCTCACACAAATAACGTTTATGTGAAACTTACTAGTCGATGAAAGATGTCTCATAATATGCATTTCTTTCAAAACATCACGACCGTTGAATATCTTACTTTTTTTCAAATAAGTTGACGAAATACTTTCTGAGCGACTCCAGATATGAACATTTGCCAGATTGATATCTTAGACGTGAAAGCTCTGGTGGAAATCTCCGTAATTATGGTTTATCGCTAACGATCGTTAGGCACTCATTGAATTGAACTAATAAATTTGAAGACGTTACGGTGCGAAACACGACAATTTTTTCCTTCGCAAATATAGTATTTTTATCCTTTATCACTCCAAGATCTTTGTGTTTGTCTAAAGTTTACGTTTTTCATCTCGACAAATCACTCACACCAATGAAGTGATAAAATTACTTTTTCGTGAGATCTCGGTGTCGATTCTACTCAAAATCACGACCGTTGAATATCTTTCTCTGTTAACTTTTTTTAATTGTTGATTAAATATTTTCGAAGCGATTGCCTACATTAATATTTGCAAAAATATATATTGAAATGGAACAACTCTCAGAAAATTTGCACAACTTCTTCTAAAAATTATTAGTTATGGTCATTGAATTGCACTAATGTTTCGATATAGTTTTAGCTGTTACGTTAAACGTCAAATTTTTTCAATGATCAATTATTTTCTCAAAAACTATTTCACGTTTTACTTTTAAAAAATTTGCTTACACAAATAACGTTGCTGTGGAACTTACAAATCGATGAAAGATTCCTAATATGCATTTCTTTCAAAACATCACAACCGTTGGAAATCTTACTTTTTCAATTTCCTAAATTGTCGACGAAATACTTTCTGAACGACTCCAGATATGAACATTTGCAAGATTGATTTCTGAAGATGGAAACTCTGCAGAACATTTGTAAAGATATTTTTAAATCTATACTAATATTATGAAGGCGAAAGTAACTCTGTCTGTCTGTGACTCTTTCATGACTCAACATATTGCTCACACAAATAACGTTTATGTGAAACTTACTAGTCGATGAAAGATTTCTCATAATATGCATTTCTTTCAAAACATCACGACCGTTGAATATCTTACTTTTTTTCAAATAAGTTGACGAAATACTTTCTGAGCGACTCCAGATATGAACATTTGCCAGATTGATTTCTGGAGATGTAAACTCTGCAGAACATTTGTAAAGATATTTTAATTCCTTTCGCATATATTGTGATGATTGAATTTAATAGTTTATCATTGAATTTGAAGTGGTTTTGATTGATTCGTTAAAGGTGAGATGTGAAGCGACCTTTTTACTTTTCAAAAATATTGTTTTGACTACTTAGTTATAAGTGTCTAGTTACAAAACATACAAAAGTTGTTTGTCATTTTTCCAAAATTTTTTCGGTGCCTATCTCAAAAAATTTCTCACACAGAAGAAGTATTGATGAAAGTTACTATTCTACGAATTCTCTGGGTCGATCGTTTTTATAACATCACGGCCGTTGAACATCTTTATTTTTTAATATTCCTAATTGTTCATGAGATTATTTCTGAACGACTCCCGACATGAACATTTGCAAGAAAACATATTGAAGATGGATGTTCTTGCAGGACATTGTTTATAATTGTGTTTATCGCTAACGGATGTCATGTATTCAGAGAATTAAGCTGTGAATTTGAAGACGTTTTTTTTCGTTAAAGGTGAGATTTTTCACAGAATGAATATTGGCGAAACAGTTTTCTATTGCTTATCCAAATGCTGTTTTCCGATTGTCATATCTGAATTACCAAAGGAACGATTAAAAATGTACTCTTTAATATTTTGAACAGTACCGTCTTATTGTCGCAAAGGGTAAACGGTTTCTAACTGAAAACAAAATCCTTGAATATCTAGCAAAATTGGAATGCATATTATTGAAGCATTTATGGATTTGGACTTTTTATGCCGAAAGTAATTTCTTAACTTCCTAAATTGTCGATGGTATATTTTCTGAGCGACTCCAGATATGAACATTTGCCAGATTGATTTCTGGAGATGGAAACTCTGCAGAACATTTGTAAAGATATTTTTAAATCTATACTAATATTATGAAGGCGAAAGTAACTCTGTCTGTTTGTGACTCTTCATGGCCAAACCACTGTATGTACCAATTTTGAACCCCAAAGAATTAACTATCTCAACATATTGCTCACACAAATAACGTTTATGTAAAACTTACTAGTCGATGAAAGATTTCTCATAATATGCATTTCTGTCAAAACATCACGACCGTTGAATATCTTACTTTTTTTCAAAAAAGTTGACGAAATACTTTCTGAGCGACTCCAGATATAAACATTTGCAAGAGGTAATCTTGCATTTTCATACACTCACTGGTCATTTGAGCAACATTTTTCTAAAGATTATATATTCGCTAAGTTCGTGGAATAGCACTCAAAATTTTGAAGCTTAGGGTTGTTTCTTTTAAGATCAAATTTTCTCACAGAATGAATATCTGTAGAAAAGCATTTATGTACTTATCGAAATAAAGTTTTCCAGCCCATCATCTCTAACTTACAAAACAAAGTCACTCAAATTGTCTTACTGAAATATTAGTAGTGTTTATGCAACAAATCTTTCACGTTATCCACACAAATAACGTTGGCACGACTTTATAAAGAGAGTACATCTCTTTATAATGTTTTTAGTAGCTGGTTGTCCAATCTATGATTATAAGAAGTTTTTAACTTACAACAACATCGTTGAATATCATGTGCAGCACTTGAAAGACATAGTTTTAAACATTTATGAATTTGGATTCTTTGCACGTGTCGAAAAGTAAATTCCTTATTCTCCTAAATTGTTGACGGAATATTTTCTGAACGACTCCCGACATGAACATTTGCTGTCGACATTTGGAGTCGTTTTCGATGTTTCGTTAAAAGTCAATTTTTTCCCAGAATGATTAGCTTGAAACAGTCTTCTGTTCCTTAACAAAATATTGTTGTTTTTCCGACCGTCCTATGATAATTACCTAAAATGTCCTCTGTAACATTTAAGGAGGTCGCCATATAAATGTCGCTAATGGTTCAAAATGCATAGCTGTAAACTAGATCGTTGGACATTTTAACTAACTTGAACGACTTCCAATATGTACGTCTTTGTGATTGACATCTTTTAACCGTAATAAAAAGACATATTTTTAACCTTTTCCACACCAGTATGACGTGATGAATAACACCGAACAGTTCACTCTTTGTACCGACATTACAGTCGTTAAGAGACGTTCAATTTTCGTTTCATTCCTTAACATCACGACTGTTAAATATCTTACTTTTTTCAATTTCCTAAATTGTCGACGAAATACTTTCTGAACGACTCCCGACATGAACATTTGCAAGAGTGATTTCTGGTGATGGAGACTCTTGTAGGACATTTTTTAAAGATATTGTAATTCCTATCGCATATTATGTAATCCTTGAATTTAATAGTTTATCATTGAATTTGAAGTCGTTTTGGTTGATTCGTTAAAGTTGAGATGCGAAGCGACCCTTTTACTTTTTTAACTACTTAATTATAAATGTCTTAATTACAAAACATTTCGACAAAGGTTGTTTGTCATTTTTCAAACATGTTTTACGGTGTCTATCTCAACAAATTGATCACACAGAATAAGTATTGATGAAAGTTACTATTCTACGAATTGTCTGGGTCGATCGTTTTTAAAACATCACGGCCGTTGAACATCTTTCTTTTTTAATATTCCTAATTGTTCATGAGATTATTTCTGAACGACTCCCGACATGAACATTTGCAAGAAAACATATTGAAGATGGATGTTCTTGCAGGACATTGTTTATAATTGTGTTTATCGCTAACGGATATCATGTATTCAGAGAATTAAGCTGTGAATTTGAAGAGGTTTTTTTTCGTTAAAGGTGAGATTTTTCACAGAATGAATATAGGCGAAACAGTTTTCTATTGCTTATCCAAATGCTGTTTTCCGATTGTCATATCTGAATTACCAAAGGAACGATTAAAAATGTACTCTTTAATATTTTGAACAGTACCGTCTTATTGTCGCAAAGGGTAAACGGTTTCTAACTGAAAACAAAATCCTTGAATATCTAGCAAAATTGGAATGCATATTATTCAAGCATTTATGGATTTGGACTTTTTATGCCGAAAGTAAATTTCTTAACATCCTAAATTGTCGACGGTATATTTTCTGAGCGACTCCAGATATGAACATTTGCCAGATTGATATCTTAGACGTGAAAGCTCTATATATATATATAGAAGGATTTTCGGTAATTTTTTCCAAAATTTCAATTTTTTCTGATATCTCAAAGATTAACTCTTTCGACTCTTTGTGCCGAAACTGCTGTTGATGACAGACTGACTTTTCATATGCATTTCTTTGCACAACATCACGACCGTTGAATAGCTTACTTTTATTCAAATAAGTTGACGAAATACTTTCTGAGCGACTCCAGATATGAACATTTGCAAGAGGTAATCTTGCATTTTCATACTCTCACTGGTCATTTGAGGAACTTTTTTCTAAAGATTATATATTTGCTATGTTCCAACCCATCATCTCTAAAAGGCATATTTTTAAGCGCTTATGAATTTGGATTCTTGGCACGAGTCGCAAAGTAAACTCCTTATTCTCCTAAATTGTTGACTGAATATTTTCTGAACGACCCCCAACATGAACATTTGCAAGATTGATTTCTGGAGATGGAAACTCTGCAGAACAGTTGTAAAGATATTTTAATTAATTTCGCATATATTGTTATCGTTGAATTTAATAGTTTATCATTGAATTTGAAGTAGTTTTGGTTGGTTCGTTAAAGGTTAGATGCGAAGCGACCTTTTTACTTTTCAAAAATAGTTTTTTTGACTACTCAGTTATAAGTACCTAAATTACAAAACGTATCGACAAAAGTTGTTTGTCATTTTTCCAACAATTTTACGGTTTCTATCTCAACAAATTGCTCACACAAATAACGTTTATGTGAAACTTACTAGTCGATGAAAGATGTCTCATAATATACATTTCTTTCAAAACATCACGACCGTTGAATATCTTACTTTTTTTCAAATAAGTTGACGAAATACTTTCTGAGCGACTCCAGATATGAACATTTGCAAGATTGATTTCTGGAGATGGAAACACTACAGAACATTGTAAAGATATTTTAATTCCTTTCGCATATATTGTGATTATTGAATTTAATAGTTTATCATTGAATTTGAAGTAGTTTTGGTTGGTTCGTTAAAGGTTAGATGCGAAGCGACCTTTTTACTTTTCAAAAATAGTTTTTTTGACTACTCAGTTATAAGTACCTAAATTACAAAACGTATCGACAAAAGTTGTTTGTCATTTTTCCAACAATTTTACGGTTTCTATCTCAACAAATTGCTCACACAAATAATGTTTATGTGAAACTTACTAGTCGATGAAAGATGTCTCATAATATGCATTTCTTTCAAAACATCACGACCGTTGAATATCTTACTTTTATTCAAATAAGTTGACGAAATACTTTCTGAGCGACTCCAGATATGAACATTTGCCAGATTGATAGCTTAGACGTGAAAGCTCTGGTGGAAATCTCCGTAATAATGGTTTATCGCTAACGATCGTTAGGCACTCATTGAATTGAACTAATAAATTTGAAGACGTTACGGTGCGAAACACGACAATTTTTTCCTTCGCAAATATAGTATTTTTATCCTTTATCACTCCAAGATCGCTGTGTTTGTCTAAAGTTTACGTTTTTCATCTCGACAAATCACTCACACCAATGAAGTGATAAAATTACTTTTTCGTGAGATCTCGGTGTCGACTCTACTCAAAATCACGACCGTTGAATATCTTTCTCTGTTAACTTTTTTTAATTGTTGATTAAATATTTTCGAAGCGATTGCCTACATTAATATTTGCAAAAATATATATTGAATTGGAACAACTCTCAGAAAATTTGCATAACTTCTTCTAAAGATTATTAGTTATGGTCATTGAATTGCACTAATGTTTCGATATAGTTTTAGCTGTTACGTTAAACGTCAAATTTTTTCAATGTTCAATTATATTCTCAAACACTATTTCACGTTTTACTTTTAAAAAATTTGCTCACATAAATAACGTTGCTGTGGAACTTACAAGTCGATAAAAGATTCCTAATATGCATTTCTTTCAAAACATCACAACCGTTGGAAATCTTACTTTTTCAATTTCCTAAATTGTCGACGAAATACTTTCTGAACGACTCCCGACATGAACATTTGCAAGATTGATTTCTGAAGATGGAAACTCTGCAGAACATTTGTAAAGATATTTTTAAATCTATACTAATATTATGAAGGCGAAAGTAACTCTGTCTGTTTGTGACTCTTTCATGACTCAACATATTGCTCACACAAATAACGTTTATGTGAAACTTACTAGTCGATGAAAGATTTCTCATAATATGCATTTCTTTCAAAACATCACAACCGTTGAATACCTTCCTTTTTTCAAATAAGTTGACGAAATACTTTCTGAGCGACTCCAGATATGAACATTTGTCAGATTGATTTCTGGAGATGGAAACTCTGCAGAATATTTGTAAAGATATTTTAATTCCT
Source organism: Vanessa tameamea (assembly GCF_037043105.1). Taxonomy (NCBI): domain Eukaryota; kingdom Metazoa; phylum Arthropoda; class Insecta; order Lepidoptera; family Nymphalidae; genus Vanessa; species Vanessa tameamea. The sequence goes on along the minus strand of NC_087339.1, from coordinate 3,817,522 downwards.
TTCGCATATATTGTGATTATTGAATTTAATAGTTTATCATTGAATTTGAAGTCGTTTTGGTTGGTTCGTTAAAGGTGAGACGCGAAGCGACCTTTTTACTTTTCAAAAATAGTTTTTTTTTACTACTCAGTTATAAGTATCTAAATTACAAAACGTATCGACAAAAGTTGTTTGTCATTTTTCAAACATTTTTTACGGTGTCTATCTCAACAAATTGATCACACAGAATAAGTATTGATGAAAGTTACTATTCTACGAATTGTCTGGGTCGATCGTTTTTAAAACATCACGGCCGTTGAATATCTCTATTTATTAGCCTCCTTTATTGTTCATGAATTTTTTTCTGAACGACTCCCGACATGAACATTTGCAAGAGAGATATATTGGACGGCATTGATTGGGCGAACATTTCTTAAGATATTTTATTGTTAACGCAAATTATGTAATAATTGAATTAAAGTTTTAAGTTTGAAGTCGTTTTGGCTATTTCGTTAATAGCCAAATTATTTCAGTGGAAGGTAAAAGCTAATCGAATATTGTATCCGAATATTCGTTCGAAGTGTCGCATAGCGATATAATTTTTGAGTCTCTAACGCTTAAATTAAAAACAAGATCGTCGAATACTTTAGTAACATCGAAGGACATATTCTTTAAGCATTTATGAATTTGGACTTTAATATGCTGATAATTAACTTTCCTCACATACTAAATGTTGATGAAATATTTTCTGAACGACTCCCAACATAAACATTTGCAGTCGACATTTGGAGTCTTTTTAGATGTTTCATTATAAGTAATTTTTTCCCAGAATGAATGTCTGTGACACAGTCTTCTGTTCCTTAACAAAATATTGTTGTTTTTCCGACTGTCCTATGATAATTACCTAAAATGTCCTCTGTAACATTTTAGGAGGTCGCCATATAAATGTCGCTAACGGTTCAAAATGCATAGCTGTAAACTAGATCGTTGGACATCTTAACTAACTTGAACGACTCCCAATATGTACGTCTTTGTGACTGATATATTGTAACCGTAATAAAAAGACATAATTTTAACCTTTTCCACACCAGTATGACGTGTGAATAACACCGAACAGCTGACTCTTTGTACCGACATTACAGTCGTTAAGAGATGTTCAATTTGCGTTTCTTTCCTGAACATCACAATCGTTGAATATCTTACTTTTTCAATTTCCTAAATTGTCGACGAAATACTTTCTGAACGACTCGCGATATGAACATTTGCAAGAGGTAATCTTGCATTTTCATACTCTCACTGGTCATTAGAGCAATTTTTTTCTAAAGATTATACAGGGTTATTGGTAATTCGACGTATTCCCGTCAGGAGGTGATAGGGGTGATTATTTGCGATAATTTTAACCCCCATATGCATTATGCAAAAGTGAACCATTTTTGAGTTATCGCGTTTTTTAGATTTTTTCAAAATAAGTCAAAATTGCAAATTCAAAGATTTATTAAAAAAAAAGTATCAATTAAAATCTATTTTTTTCTTCTGATTTATAAAAACGATTAAACACTGGATATTTTTCAATATTTAAACAATAATTATCGGTCCAAATTTAAAAATGCGAGACGGAAAACGATATTATTTCAATATAGTTTTTAAATTTTTTCCCTCAAATATGCCTGAAAAACAAAAAAAATCAATATGAAACTTGTTCTGCAGATTATTTTAAAAACATAATCATTTACTTAGCGTTTCGAAAATATATAAAAACTAGGAATTTATTTTAAAGCAACCGAAATAAAAATGATCAGAAAGGTCGCTGGTGGAAATTCGTATTCGAACATGACCGAATTCGTACTAAAGGTCGCTCTTTAAAATTCCCACAAAATTGATTTAAAATAATAACTAATGTAAAACAACTTACTTATTTACTTAACTTACTTAATACAAACTTAAAATAAAATTTAGATACATAAATAGTTCAGTAGCTAAGTTACAATTAAGATATTTTATATTATCATTTTAATCCTGTGCACGTTATTACCAAAAACCCTGTATATTCGCTAAGTTCATGGAATTGCACTCATAATTTTGAAGCTTAGGGTTGTTTCTTTTAAGATCAAATTTTCTCACAGAATGAATATCTGTGGAAAAGCATTTATGTACTTATCGAAATAAAGTTTTCCAGCCCATCATCTCTAAATTACAAAACAAAGTCACTCAAATTGTCTGACTGAAATATTCGTAGTGTTTGTGCAACAAATCTTTCACGTTATCCACACAAATAACGTTGGCACGACTTTATAAAGAGAGTACATCTCTTTATAATGTTTTTAGTAGCTGGTTGTCCAATCTATGATTATAAGAAGTTTTGAACTTACAACAACATCGTTGAATATCATGTACAGCACTTGAAAAACATATTTTTAAACATTTATGAATTTGGATTCTTTGCACGAGTCACAAAGTAAATTCCTTATTCTCCTAAATTGTTGACGGAATATTTTCTGAACGACTCCCGACATGAACATTTGCTGTCGACATTTGGAGTCGTTTTCGATGTTTCGTTAAAAGTCAATTTTTTCCCAGAATGATTAGCTTGAAACAGTCTTCTGTTCCTTAACAAAATATTGTTGTTTTTTCGACCGTCCTATGATAATTACCTAAAATGTCCTCTGTAACATTTTATGAGGTCGCCATATAAATGTCGCTAACGGTTCAAAATGCATAGCTGTAAACTAGATCGTTGGACATCTTAACTAACTTGAACGACTCCCAATATGTACGTCTTTGTGATTCACATCTTTTAACCGTAATAAAAAGACATAATTTTAACCTTTTCCACACCAGTATGACGTGATGAATAACACCGAACAGTTGACTCTTTGTACCGACATTACAGTCGTTAAGAGATGTTCAATTTGCGTTTCTTTTCTGAACATCACAACCGTTGAATATCTTACTTTTTCAATTTCCTAAATTGTCGACGAAATACTTTCTGAGCGACTCCAGATATGAACATTTGCAAGAGGTAATCTTGCATTTTCATACTCTCACTGGTCATTAGAGCAATTTTTTTCTAAAGATTATACAGGGTTATTGGTAATTCGACGTATTCCCGTCAGGAGGTGATAGGGGTGATTATTTGCGATAATTTTAACCCCCATATGCATTATGCAAAAGTGAACCATTTTTGAGTTATCACGTTTTTTAGATTTTTTCAAAATAAGTCAAAATTGCAAATTCAAAGATTTATTAAAAAAAAAGTATCAATTAAAATCTATTTTTTTCTTCTGATTTATAAAAACGATTAAACACTGGATATTTTTCAATATTTAAACAATAATTATCGGACCAAATTTAAAAATGCGAGACGGAAAACGATATTATTTCAATATAGTTTTTAAATTTTTTCCCTCAAATATGCCTGAAAAACAAAAAAAATCAATATGAAACTTGTTCTGCAGATTATTTTAAAAACATAATCATTTACTTAGCGTTTCGAAAATATATAAAAACTAGGAATTTATTTCAAAGCAACCGAAATAAAATGATCAGAAAGGACGCTGGTGGAAATTCGTATTCGAACATGACCGAATTCGTATTAAAAATCGCTCTTTAAAATTCCCACAAAATTGATTTAAAATAATAACTAATGTAAAACAACTTACTTATTTACTTAACTTACTTAATACAAACTTAAAATAAAATTTAGATACATAAACAGTTCAGTAGCTAAGTTACAATTAAGATATTTTATATTATCATTTTAATCCTGTGCACGTTATTACCAAAAACCCTGTATATTCGCTAAGTTCATGCAATTGCACTCATAATTTTGAAGCTTAGGGTTGTTTCTTTTAAGATCAAATTTTCTCACAGAATGAATATCTGTGGAAAAGCATTTATGTACTTATCGAAATAAAGTTTTCCAGCCCATCATCTCTAAATTACAAAACAAAGTCACTCAAATTGTCTGACTGAAATATTCGTAGTGTTTATGCAACAAATCTTTCACGTTATCCACACAAATAACGTTGGCACAACTTTATAAAGAGAGTACATCTCTTTATAATGTTTTTAGTAGCTGGTTGTCCAATCTATGATTATAAGAAGTTTTTAACTTACAACAACATCGTTGAATATCATGTACAGCACTTGAAAGACATATTTTTAAACATTTATGAATTTGGATTCTTTGCACGAGTCACAAAGTAAATTCCTTATTCTCCTAAATTGTTTACGAAATACTTTCTGAGCGACTCCAGATATGAACATTTGCCAGATTGATTTCTGGAGATGGAAACTCTGCAGAACATTTGTAAAGATATTTTAATTCCATTCGCATATATTGTGATTATTGAATTTAATAGTTTATCATTGAATTTGAAGTAGTTTTGGTTGGTTCGTTAAAGGTTAGATGCGGAGCGACCTTTTTACTTTTCAAAAATAGTTTCTTTGACTACTCAGTTATAAATACCTAAATTACAAAACGTATCGACAAAAGTTGTTTGTCATTTTTCCAACAATTTTACGGTTTCTATATCAACAAATTGCTCACACAAATAACGTTTATGTGAAACTTACTAGTCGGTGAAAGATGTCTCATAATATGCATTACTTTCAAAACATCACGACCGTTGAATACCTTACTTTTTTCAAATAAGTTGACGAAATACTTTCTGAGCGACTCCAGATATGAACATTTGCCAGATTTATATCTTAGACGTGAAAGCTCTGGTGGAAATCTCCGTAATAATGGTTTATCGCTAACGATCGTTAGGCACTCATTGAATTGAACTAATAAATTTGAAGACGTTACGGTGCGAAACACAACAATTTTTTCCTTCGCAAATTTAGTATTTTTATCTTTTATCACTCCAAGATCCTTGTGTTTGTCTAAAGTTTACGTTTTTCATCTCGACAAATCACTCACACCAATGAAGTGATAAAATTACTTTTTCGTGAGATCTCGGTGTCGATTCTATTCAAAATCACGACTGTTGAATATCTTTCTCTGTTAACTTTATTAATTGTTGATTAAATATTTTCGGAGCGACTGCCTACATTAACATTTGCAAGAGAAAATATTGAAATTGAAAAACTCGCGGACAATTTGCACAACTTATTCTAAAGATTATTAGTTACGGTCATTGAATTGCACTAATGTTTCGATATAGTTTTAGCTGTTACGTTAAACGTCAAATTTTTTCAATGTTCAATTATTTTCCCAAAAACTATTTCACGTTTTACTTTTAAAAAATTTGCTCACACAAATAACGTTGCTGTGGAACTTACAAGTCGATGAAAGATTCCTAATATGCATTTCTTTCAAAACATCATGACCGTTGGAAATCTTACATTTTCAATTTCCTAAATTGTTGACGAAATACTTTCTGAGCGACTCCAGATATGAACATTTGCCAGATTGATTTCTGGAGATGGAAACTCTGCAGAACATTTGTAAAGATATTTTAATTCCTTTCGCATATATTGTGATGATTGAATTTAATAGTTTATCATTGAATTTGAAGTCGTTTTGATTGGTTCGTTAAAGGTTAGATGCGGAGCGACCTTTTTACTTTTCAAAAATAGTTTTTTTGACTACTCAGTTATAAGTACCTAAATTACAAAACGTATCGACAAAAGTTGTTTGTCATTTTTCCAACAATTTTAAGGTTTCTATCTCAACAAATTGCTCACACAAATAATGTTTATGTGAAACTTACTAGTCGATGAAAGATGTCTCATAATATGCATTTCTGTCAAAACATTACGACCGTTGAATATCTTACTTTTTTTCAAATAAGTTGACGAAATACTTTCTGAGCGACTCCAGATATGAACATTTGCCAGATTGATATCTTAGACGTGAAAGCTCTGGTGGAAATCTCCGTAATAATGGTTTATCGCTAACGATCGTTAGGCACTCATTGAATTGAACTAATAAATTTGAAGACGTTACGGTGCGAAACACGACAATTTTTTCCTTCGCAAATATAGTATTTTTATCCTTTATCAATCCAAGATCGCTGTGTTTGTCTAAAGTTTACGTTTTTCATCTCGACAAATCACTCACACCAATGAAGTGATAAAATTACTTTTTCGTGAGATCTCGGTGTCGACTCTACTCAAAATCACGACCGTTGAATATCTTTCTCTGTTAACTTTTTTTAATTGTTGATTAAATATTTTCGAAGCGATTGCCTACATTAATATTTGCAAAAATATATATTGAATTGGAACAACTCTCAGAAAATTTGCACAACTTCTTCTAAAGATTATTAGTTATGGTCATTGAATTGCACTAATGTTTCGATATAGTTTTAGCTGTTACGTTAAACGTCAAATTTTTTCAATGTTCAATTATTTTCTCAAAAACTATTTCACGTTTTACTTTTAAAAAATCTGCTCACACAAATAACGTTGCTGTGGAACTTACAAGTCGATGAAAGATTCCTAATATGCATTTCTTTCAAAACATCATGACCGTTGGAAATCTTACTTTTTCAATTTCCTAAATTGTTGACGAAATACTTTCTGAGCGACTCCAGATATGAACATTTGCCAGATTGATTTCTGGAGATGGAAACTCTGCAGAACCTTTGTAAAGATATTTTAATTCCTTTCATATATATTGTGATGATTGAATTTAATAGTTTATCATTGAATTTGAAGTCGTTTTGGTTGGTTCGTTAAAGGTGAGACGCGAAGCGACCTTTTTACTTTTCAAAAATAGTTTTTTTTTACTACTCAGTTATAAGTATCTAAATTACAAAACGTATCGACAAAAGTTGTTTGTCATTTTTCAAACATTTTTTACGGTGTCTATCTCAACAAATTGATCACACAGAATAAGTATTGATGAAAGTTACTATTCTACGAATTGTCTGGGTCGATCGTTTTTAAAACATCACGGCCGTTGAATATCTCTATTTATTAGCCTCCTTTATTGTTCATGAAATTTTTTCTGAACGACTCCCGACATGAACATTTGCAAGAGAGATATATTGGACGGCATTGATTGGGCGAACATTTCTTAAGATATTTTATTGTTAACGCAAATTATGTAATAATTGAATTAAAGTTTTAAGTTTGAAGTCGTTTTGGCTATTTCGTTAATAGCCAAATTATTTCAGTGGAAGGTAAAAGCTAATCGAATATTGTATCCGAATATTCGTTCGAAGTGTCGCATAGCGATATAATTTTTGAGTCTCTAACGCTTAAATTAAAAACAAGATCGTCGAATACTTTAGTAACATCGAAGGACATATTCTTTAAGCATTTATGAATTTGGACTTTAATATGCTGATAATTAACTTTCCTCACATACTAAATGTTGATGAAATATTTTCTGAACGACTCCCAACATAAACATTTGCAGTCGACATTTGGAGTCTTTTTAGATGTTTCATTATAAGTATTTTTTTCCCAGAATGAATGTCTGTGACACAGTCTTCTGTTCCTTAACAAAATATTGTTGTTTTTCCGACTGTCCTATGATAATTACCTAAAATGTCCTCTGTAACATTTTAGGAGATCGCCATATAAATGTCGCTAACGGTTCAAAATGCATAGCTGTAAACTAGATCGTTGGACATCTTAACTAACTTGAACGACTCTCAATATGTACGTCTTTGTGACTGATATATTGTAACCGTAATAAAAAGACATAATTTTAACCTTTTCCACAGCAGTATGACGTGATGAATAACACCGAACAGCTGACTCTTTGTACCGACATTACAGTCGTTAAGAGACGTTCAATTTGCGTTTCTTTCCTTAATATCACAACCGTTGAATATCTTACTTTTTCAATTTCCTAAATTGTCGACGAAATACTTTCTGAGCGACTCCAGATATGAACATTTGCAAGAGGTAATCTTGCATTTTCATACTCTCACTGGTCATTTGAGCAACTTTTTTCTAAAGATTATATATTCGCTAAGTTCGTGGAATAGCACTCATAATTTTGAAGCCTAGGGTTGTTTCTTTTAAGATCAAATTTTCTCACAGAATGAATATCTGTGGAAAAGCATTTATGTACTTATCTAAATAAAGTTTTCCAGCCCATCATCTCTGAATTACAAAACAAAGTCACTCAAATTGTCTGACTGAAATATTCGTAGTGTTTATGCAACAAATCTTTCACGTTATCCACACAAATAACTTTGGCACAACTTTATAAAGAGAGTACATCTCTTTATAATGTTTTTAGTAGCTGGTTGTCCAATCTATGATTATAAGAAGTTTTTAACTTACAACAACATCGTTGAATATCATGTACAGCACTTGAAAGACATATTTTTAAACATTTATGAAATTGGATTCTTTGCACGAGTCACAAAGTAAATTCCTTATTCTCCTAAATTGTTGACGGAATATTTTCTGAACGACTCCCGACATGAACATTTGCTGTCGACATTTGGAGTCGTTTTCGATGTTTCGTTAAAAGTCAATTTTTTCCCAGAATGATTAGCTTGAAACAGTCTTCTGTTCCTTAACAATATATTGTTGTTTTTTTCGACCGTCCTATGATAATTACCTAAAATGTCCTCTGTAACATTTTAGGAGGTCGCCATATAACTGTCGCTAACGGTTCAAAATGCATAGCTGTAAACTAGATCGTTGGACATCTTAACTAACTTGAACGACTCTCAATATGTACGTCTTTGTGATTGACATCTTTTAACCGTAATAAAAAGACATATTTTTAACCTTTTCCACACCAGTATGACGTGATGAATAACACCGAACAGTTGACTCTTTGTACCGGCATTACAGTCGTTAAGAGATGTTCAATTTGCGTTTCTTTGCTTAACATCACGACTGTTGAATATCTTACTTTTTCAATTTCCTAAATTGTCGACGAAATACTTTCTGAGCGACTCCAGATATGAACATTTGCAACAGTGATTTCTGGTGATGGAGACTCTGCAGAACATTTGTAAAGATATTTTTAAATCTATACTAATATTATGAAGGCGAAAGTAACTCTGTCTGTTTGTGCCTCTTCATGGCCGAACCACTGTATGTACCAATTTTGAACGCCAAAGAATTAACTATCTCAACATATTGCTCACACAGATGAAGTATTGATGAAAGTTACTATTCTACGAATTCTCTGGGTCGATCGATTTTAAAACACCACGGCCGTTGAATATCTTTCTTTGTTAACCTCCTTCATTGTTCATGAAATACTTTCTGAACGACTCCCGAGATGAACATTTGCAAGAGGTAATCTTGCATTTTCATACTCTCACTGGTCATTTGAGCAACATTTTTCTAAAGATTATATATTCGCTATGTTCCAAGTCCAACTCATCATCTCTAAAAGTCATAGCGAGACTTCTGTAAATAATAAAACATTTGCTAAGATAATTTCGAAATGTAATTTAGTTTTTTCGTGTGATCTACTTCTTGTTTTCCGAGGATATGACGGTTTTATTAAAAAAAAAATCCATGTCGAATTTTAATAGACTGTACTGTTTTATGTTAAAATGTGTTGAGAGCCGAGATGGCCCAGTGGTTAGAACGCGTGCATCTTAACCGATGATTTCGGGTTCAAACCCAGGCAGGCACCACTGAATTTTCATGTGCTTAATTTGTGTTTATAATTCATCTCGTGCTCGGCGGTGAAGGAAAACATCGCGAGGACACCTGTATGTGTCTAATTTCAACGAAATTCTGCCACATGTGTATTCCACCAACCCGCATTGGAGCAGCGTGGTGGAATATGCTTCATACCTTCTCCTCAACGGGAGAGGAGGTCTTAGCCCAGCAGTGGGAAATTTACAGGCTGATTATGTTATGTATGTTTATGTGTTGATTTTGTTTTATTTTGTCCTAAACTACCATATGAGTAGCTCGGATAGTCCAGATACAAAATTTCATATACCTAACACCATTGGTTGTAACAAAAAAAACTTGTCCTTTGCAATTAAAATTATCCGAATATGAATTTTGATTTGTTTCATAAAATATATTATATATATTTCTCATTTATGTAAAATTTACATACTGTTTAAATATATGTTATAACATTGTGTGTTTTTCAATAATAGTAAAAATAGCCAATAAAAAAAAAACTGTATTATAATATTATTAATAAATGCTTTAATTTAATTTCTGGTTTCATTCATAAATACGAATCATTTGTAAAAAATACATTAATAAAAAAAACTTATCATTCGATACAAGATTATATAGATGATAAAAAAGCGTGGAGTTAACGCTCGTTGACTTCCAGGCAGGATATACAATTGTATTTAACTAAAATAAATTCCTATTATAAATATTGGAAAAGTGTAACTACTGATTTTCTAGCCGGTTATTCTTGGTAGAATCTACATTCTACATTCTCAACCGGTGGTAGCATCTTTTAATATAATTTGTTAAATGACGATTCAAAAGCGCTTGTAAAAGCCTACTCGAATGAAGTATAATATATTTTGATTTTAATTTTGATATTTGTTGGTAAGTGATCACCGCCGCCCATAGACAATGGCGCTGTAAGAAATATAACCATTCCTTACATCGGCAATGCGCCACCAACCTTGGGAACTGCGATGTTATGTCCCTTGTGCCTGTAGCTATAGTAACTCAGTCAACAATCAAACTGGATTTATTCCGGCATTGCCTACCCAGATGGGCTTGCAAGAAATCAAGGACAAGTACCTCTGTGTGATCATAGTCAAAGTCAAAGTCAAAAATCTTTATTCAATATAGAAGTGTTTACACTTGCTTATTGATTGTCAAAAATCTACCACCGGTTCGGAATTTAGCGCCTCGGACCTGAGAAGAACCGGCGAAAGAAACTCAGCGGGATATATTTTTTTTTTTTTTAACCGTTATTATGTACAATGATAATTATATTTTAATTATTTGAAGCAGCCTGGAGGCATTCATTTCATTCCCAAGGTGTGCAGTCAACTTAAACTTCAAGACATTTTCTGCATTAAGAATAATTAATGAATAAGCACTACATGAATAGTAATATATTTATTTTGTCAGGTAGCTGATCATAATGGTAGAATCCTAAGCATCAACCCTAAATTTGGAGGAGCCAGCCATGATGCTTCTGTTTGGGAGAACAGCCAAATAAACGCATACATGCAAAATTTGCATCGGAATGGTGAACCTGTTTCGTTACTAGGTACACTTTATTTGTTCTTAAATAATAAATTTGTACCTTTTTTTTTTTACTCGCTGGAAAATCGCGTTACGCGGTTCCCCCACGTGATGGAAAGTGGGGGGTGTGTGGGACTACCCGGAGCCCTGGACGCCGAGTGCGCCCAGGTACGCCGGGTTTATCTACTAAAAAACCAGCGGTACCCTCTCCGTCTTTCGGCGTGCGTCACGGAATCGCTTACGCATGCTACCGTGATAGGGCGGATCGCCCGCGAGAAGTATCGCCGCAGTACACGACACCGTACGGTACCCACTGATGCCTCTCACCGTTATGACCCTCTGTGGCTTCTGCAGCTGGGCCTAATAGTCAACGGTGAGGGCGTCGACCCAGATCGGGGCACCGTACACCGCCATCGACCTCACTACGCCGGAATAAAGACGCCGGCATAGCGATACCGCCCCCCCCCCCACATTCGGAAGGAGGCGGCCGAGAGCCTTTCGTTTCCGTGGACCGTGGAATAGGAGGGCCTCCGTTTTGGATATGGATATGGAGATATGGGAATATACATACGGTCCACGGTGAGAGCCGTTCCGACCTCGGTGAGGCGAGCCGCCTCTCGAAAGTAATAAATTTGTACCTGACTTAAATAGTGAATGACTAAAACTTTAATAAATAATAGGTGACTCTGGATATCCTCAACGGCCATGGCTTATGACACCATACAATAATCCGGCACCAGGATCTGCTGAGGAAACTTATAATGAGTTACACACTAAAGCCCGGGTAATTGTAGAAAATACTTTTGGGCGCCTTAAGAATAGATGGAGATTTCTGTGCAAGGATAGAGTACTTCATTATAAGCCTCTGAAATGTGCACAAATTGTTACTGCGTGTAGTGTTTTGCATAACATTGCACTGGATTTAAGAGTGCCAGCGCCCCAAGATCATGTCATTGGTTAGTTAATTTACATTATATAACGTTAATTGTTTTATATAATTAATATTATTAGTATTATTCATAATTTATTTAATATATACTGTTAAAATGATTATTATTGTATTTAAATGTCCCAGACTAAGTTCTCGTCACCAGTGTCTATTTGATGTACCTACTACAAGAACAAAATTCACACAAAACAGTTTTATATTCCGATCTTGTAGGAATTATAACAAATATTTTTCTAATGTTGACTTATTTGTAACCACACTAAATTATTTTAAAAATTTAATTAAAAATGCTTTAGATAATAGTAATTAGAGTTACTTTTAAAGAAGATGTAATTTGATGTATTTTTACTAATTTATTATTGTTAACATTATTTTATTTTAATTAAATGCTCATGTGTTCAGATTTTATATTAGGTTAGATTGGATAATTAATATATTCAATTAAATTCATATCATTGTATTCAAATTGCTCTAATTCTGTATTATTTGTAAGTGGAAACTTAATTGGTATCTGTATTACCTTTTTTAATCATATATTTGTGTATTATGTTACTGTTTGTTTCCCAAATAAAATAAATAAATAAAATAAATAAATTTATTATTTAATATAATAATAATTTTAACAGTATTTTTCTGTGTATAACAAATTATGATTTCCCTTATTATCTTATTATTCAACAGTAAATCAAGACGTAAATCAAATGGAAGTTCCTTGGCAAGAAGAGCAAGACCACTCCCTTTTGACTCTGGGCCGCCTGCTACGCGATCAATTGGCTAGGAGGCTACATGGTCCAGTCACATGAATATATTACTTGATGTGTATATTTATGATGATGCTAGATGACAACACGAATGAAAGGCTGAGTTTTTATACTGAATAACTTCATATAATTTAGTTATAACTGACCCTTGAACTAAATTAAATTATTTTGAATTTTTAATAGGTTGGCTTTCACGACAGAGAAAAATTAAGCAATCAATATATATATATCAATATATATATATATATTGATATATATATATTGATTGCTTAATTAATTAAATAATATATAATTAATTAAATAAACCAATCAATATATATATATCAATATATATATATATATATATTGATATATATATATATTGATATATATATATATTGATTGCTTAATTAATTAAATAATATATAATTAATTAAATAATATATATATCAATATATCAGAAGGAGCCTATCAAAGTGTTTGCTTTGTGTCAGAAATAAAAAACTAAAAGATGAGACCCAATATTAAATGACAAGCAACTTATCATATTTCAGATATTAAATATTTAAATAATGAAATATGTATAATTGTATATGTCGGCGATTCGCCAGAATTCTCCCCGGGATTTATGTAGAAATCCAGAAAAACACTTTTTGCATTAATCAATTTAATATTAATAGTAATAATTGTATAGCAATTGGTCCTGCAATTGTCCGAGCAATGCCCGCCTGAACTTACTTTTCTACTAACTAAACTATAACATCCTTTTTTTATATCAACAACAAAACCATATTTATTTTGTTACAAACATAATAACTATTAATGGCGTATAATAATAAAAAAATAATATAAAATTATTTTTGATCCTAAATAAAAAATCGTAATATATTGGAATTAGCTTAATTATTTATCACTATCTATATTAAAAATATACCGGACAAATCAAATTCACACATTTCTTGACAAAAAGAAATCATATTTATATTACAAAATTATTAAAACAAATTTTATGACAAAAATAGATCATATTTATATTTCTAAATTATTTAAACAGTATTAGTTAATAATTGCCATAACCAAAACTAATACTAAATCTTAATTTATTTAATTCCTTACTTATTATAATAAATCTGTCCGGAAATCATAGGCTTAAAACGCCATAGGTACAAAACAAATGTTAATGACTTGCTTGATACATTCTACATTCCAAAATAAGAAATATAACTTAGTATTATCTAAGATTGATTCTAAAATATGAATTACAATTTATTATTCTACATTTTGCTTACTTTATTGCTAAGAGTAGATAATAATATTTCCTGTATTATTAAGTCCCAAATTAGCTGATAGATGTCTCTTTACAGATTATAAGTTTTATTCGATTTGTTACATATATTGACAACAGATGGCAGCACGGCCGAGCGCCCATATATACATAATAAATTGTCTGTGTACAAAATATATTATTGAAATTGATTAGTACTTGTTTTATTTAGATGTTACGGTGTAAATGAAAAGCCAAATTAAAGATGTAAAATTATTTATTATTTTTATCAATTATTTCAATCAATTTCTGCACAACATTTTGCCACTGAGCTTGCTGTTGCAGCTCCAGCTGTCTTGTTCGAAAATGCTCAGTGGCAATTTCTTTTATAATTTCAATTTAAAGGAAGGCCGAGACATATTGCGCCTCGGAGGCCGAAGGTTTCTTAGTGGGGTAGAGCGGCGGTAAGTTTGTGATGTCGGTGGTGTATGACTGGTCGACGCTGAAATAATATGAAAATTCAGGCCATTATATTAATTATTATATGTATCAATTTAAATTTAGTAGGTATTTTCTTAAGTTTTACATTGTCTAATATCATAATTATAATCATTAATAGGCAAAGCATTTCATAAAGATTCTTTTAGTGGGTAATTTACATGTTGATAAAAATTTTTATTTAATATATTTAGTATTTTTAAGTAATAATAATACCTATAGGTGAAGAAGCCTCTTCACTGGGTGTGCTGTCCAACACATTATTTATTTGTGGCTGTCGTGTAATACCAGCCAAATCAACAATTGGTAACAACTGAAACATAAAAATATATATATAAGATAGGTTATTGAGGATGCTCAAAATAAACCACAAATTGTTTCTCTGAAAACACAAAGAAACGACATTTAAAGTTCACTAATATCGCCTCCTCTATTATATCTCTTTATTTTCTTACAAAATCAAAGTTCAAAATAATCTAAACATTATCTGTCATTCTGTCATTCACCCGTCAAATGCGCGGCAAACTGACTTTCAGTTACAGATTAAAAACGCGCGGAGCGCAGCAAATTTGGGACAATGAAATGTCATTTCATTACATATATAATAATAAATGTGTCATATACTAAGATAATAATATGTATATTCACATATATAAGCACATACATGCATGCATTAAATTAACATCTCATTGTTATATTATAACTTAAATTTTTAATTACACTAATTGAATTTTTTTTTTTAAGTTTTCTCATACAATAAAAATTGATATGATGGATAGTCTGATAAAAAATAAAATATTAAAAACCCTATGTTTAATAAAAGATCAAACTTGCAATTAACTTTAATTATATAATTTATAGCAAATATTTAATAATCTTGTTACCTCCACACCAACTTCTTCTATTAATTAAGGTTAAAACCCGTTGCTCCAGGTCTGACAATGCAAGTTTAATTGGTGGACCACCACCTGTGCTTGATGCGGCTCTATTAATTTTAGCCGCCTTTTTTTTGTGTTATTTTTAAAGTCACTCCAAACCTTACATGCAAAGCGAGGAATGATTATTATTAATAAAGGCACATGCATGTTTTATTAAATAAGTTATATCAAAAATGGTGTGCATGCGCGATAAAAAGCGTGTCATATTAAACTTTAAAAGATAAAACAACAAATGAATTTTTATTACTAACGAGAAGGCAAAAGTGTTTCCATTTAAGTAAAATAATATAATTCATTGCATGGTAAATTAAGAGTCAATTGGAAGTATAGAACTCCATTTTTCGACCGGTTTCGAATCCTAGGTACCATCCATATTTAAGATGGATGCTAACTTATTCCAGTTAGCTGTGGCCCTCAGCCGCTCCTGGGGTCCATAAACGGGCTTATTTAAGTCGCCGTTACTAGATTTGAGATTATAATTTATTAATTTTTAATTGTAGGATATCACATATCACACTGAAGTAACAAAACATATTTAACTCACTTCTCCATGAAATCCACCATCGTCTCAAATTGCGTATGCGACGTTCTTCTTGTCATGGTATAAGCAACAGCAATTAATTATTAAATTCAATTCAACTTTTATATCAATAGGTTGACATAGAAAATACGAATTGCGCGCTAATATTGTTTGACAAGAAGAAAACATGACGATTAATGTCAAATACAATAAAAACGGTCGAATATATTTCTCTCGCCTTTTTTAGCGCGTGTAAGTGAGATGGAAATATACAATTGTGGTGTAGTCTATTTCGAGTAGCTCGACGGTTATCATGGTTTTAACGCAAACGAGTAATGTCAAACTCATAGTATCGAATACAAATACTTCGTAAACGTTTTCGAGAAGTCGACACGTTATTAACGCATGAAGTATTGAAACTCGTACTAGGGGTACTGTAGGCCGTTAAAGAACTTAGTTCAAAAAAATCATAGCGTCGGCGAAGATGTGTCATAACCTGGTGTCTGAGTTAAGGATTAAAGTCTGTATTACAGACCACTAGGACCTCAATTCACGGATCAAGAAGAGCTTTACTCTGACATGACATTTAGCATAGAATTTAATTCGGGGATAAGATAATTACTGGCATCATTTTTATTAGTTAGATATTTCTCTATGGCATAAAAAAAAACATTGTTAAATAACAATATTTTATTTAATATGTATTCTAAAATAAATCGCTTTGTTCCAAGCACCAAATTTGTGAGCAAGATTTGAACTCGATCTAAATGTACAGTGTTGTTCTTCACTAACACGCTTGTTCAGTTTTGACACGCTTTTTTTCAATTTTATCCTTGACAAAAGCCCAACCAATTTTCTTGGTTTGACCTGAGATATAAAAGCAGATCCTTCTACAGTAGTAAAAAAAACTTATGATATATTAAAAAAAAAAATAAAGAACAGATTTCAATCAAACGACGCCCTTATTTTATAAAGTTTCAGGTATGCATTGGTTTTAAATTAAAGAAAAGTCAAAACATTAAATCACACACAGACGATAAAGTAACAGGACATATACGTATTATCCAGCAGACCTTGGGCAATTATGCCAAAAAAAAAAAATATAGTTCCTATTAAAATATGCTATAAAAATTTAATTATCTATGATTTATTCGAATTTTCCCAGTAAAACGTTCATCTGCAAAGTTCTCGTAAATCAACTCAGGACTATAAGACCTCTCTTCGAGTGTCAGCTGAACGGTCTTCAAAATTTTCTTCCTATCTAAATATGAGCCGTCCTTCTTACTACAAATCGCTGACAAAGTCGTATTGATCCAGGCTTCGTAATACGGTCTCGTGTGATCTGTGATACTGTTCGGCGCCCATTTAGCTATTTCCGTTGGCGGCGAGATGCCATTTCGTTCGCGGACAGGCGACACCAGTTCCCTTCTATGTTTAATTCTTTTATCAAATTTACCATTTCTTTTACTGACTACGTTATCTTCAACGATATTCTTAACGGCTATTTTATTTCTTTGATGTCTATTTACTAATTTAGGTATATTCGTTTTTTTAACATTGTTTATATTTGGTATTTTAATTTTTATCGCTCTCTGTGGTTTCCTTTCAGTAAATGTTACGGCTTTATAAGTTTTAGTTGCGTCGTGTGTGTCGGTTATAGTTCTGATTAGAGGTCTCTTATTTATTTGATGTGACGTATTATCCATTTTGACATTCGGTTTGGATTCGTGTGATATGTTCTTAACATCGTCCCGCGCCTTCGAGTGATCTGTAATGTTAGCGAATAAAATGTTTTACATTCTTAAATACGGCTAGATGGGCCGATGACGTCAATATCTATGGGCGGGGGTGACCATTTAAAATCGTTTGACTTAATAAAAAAAAAGCGTGGAGTTAATGCTTGTTGACTTCCAGGCAGGAGACATAACATACATATATAATTGTATTTAACTAACATGACTGTATTTTTAGATGTTGAAAAAGAGTAACTACTGAGTTTCTTGCCGGTTCTTCTCGGTAGAATCTACATTCCGACCCGGTGGTAGCTTTACTCTACCTTAATCTATTAGTTCTAATCAATAAATAAACTTCTGTTTTTGGAACTGCAGATAGTTGGAGCTATTTTCGACTATTTGATAAAACAGATCCAATCTACCTTTATTAAGGTCATCTTTTGTATCCAATATATTTTTAGATTTAGTTTCGTATCTTCTATCTAGTAAATTCCTTGTTTTGCTATTTTTATCTTTGTCTCTTTTCCTCTCGGTATCTTGTATATTTACGTCCTTTTTTTCAATTTTCGAAGGCACAATCAGGTTTGTTACTCTTGAATGTAAGTTGTTTTGTTGAGTTTTGTTTTCAATTTTTTCTTTACTGTTTCTGAATTGATTAGAATCTCCTCGATCTTTGCCGAATCTGTAATCTTTGTAATTTGCCTTTTTTTTATTGTAATTCGTTTTGTTCAAATCGGCGAACTTATCTTTGATTTTGTACAAGCGCTTGCCGTCTATTGCGTTAATTTTGTCCATTGTAAAGGCTTTAGACACTTTAAAATTTAATTAGATTGTATTTCACGGATAATTTTAATTTATTTTTATGTCAAATTTTAAACGTCATCGCCATCTAGATTAGGTTAGATCTAAACAAGGAGTTTTATTTATGTCCCCAATAGGAAATAAACAGTAATGTATTTATTTATTTGAGCGCACTGAAAAAGTTTTTTAATCTGGATAGATATTTAAAGATAAAATTGTTAAGTTAAAATCAAATATCTAGAAAAAAAATATGTGTTTTTTTAATCTGTTACACCATTTTTATTAAATGAAGAATATAAAAAAAAATCAAACATCATTGTCAAAATTGAAAGTCAATAATCATGAAAAAGTAAAAATAAAAATATATATTATATATAAAAAAATCCTCTTTCTTAAATTTCCATCTAATACATACATTCGATAGACGAGCAGAAACATAAATAATATCTATCAGAACATTTATGAAATGGATCAGATGTCAACGGTCGTGAAATCCAAGTCTTCAAACAACGGAATACCACTTAAGCCTAAGAAGAACAAGAAAACCATCAGCGACGGTGATTTCGCACCCAATTCGGTGAAGAAGCGAGGAGTATACGTGGACAGGAAATTGTTTAAGTCACCTTTGTACACTCAAGGTGAACAGTCAATTCTCAAAACACTTCATCAAAATCAAAATATACTTTATTCAAGTAGGCTTTTACAAGCACTTCCTCGGTTAGGGTTTCTTGGTGTCTTTACGTAAGCTGAGTATGCAATACTTACTGTACCAGTTTGATTGCTGAGTAACTATAGCTACAGCCACAAGGGACATAACATCGCAGTTCCCAAGGTTGGTGGCGCATTGGCGATGTAAGGAATGGTTATATTTCTTACAGCGCCATTGTCTATGGGCGGCGGTGATCACTTACCAACAAATATCAAAATTAAAATCTAAATATATTATACTTTATTCGAGTAGGATTTTACAAGGACTTTTGAATCGTCATTTAACAAGCTATATTAAGTTAAGCTACCATGTCTATAAGCTACTATATAATTATATCTAAATAGAGCGTCTAAATAGAGAAGAACTAAAACAAAAGAGCTAACTTTATTATCTTGGTGTGCGTGACGTCTACGGTTGACACGTAAAACGTCAAACTGCTTTGCTAGTGTGCGTTAGTGGACGTTGACAAATATTTTTAGAAAAGACGATGTGACTTTGACGACCTCCGTGGTCGAGTTGTGTGTACACCGGTTTTCATGGGTACTCCACTTCGAGGTCCGAGTCGATGTAGAAAAAGTTCATTAGTTTTCTATGTTGTCTTGGGTCTGGGTGTTTGTACCGTCGTTACTTCGATCTTCCGTAACACAAGTGCTTTAGATACTTACATCGGGATCAGAGTAATGTATGTGATGTTGTCCAATATTTATTTATTTATTTATATTTATTTAGAAGGAACTTGTGGACGGATACAAAAATACAGTACAAATATGTGTCAACATTAATAGCCGACACTCCCATCAAAATAGGAAACCATAAAATAATATCCTGAATAAAAATTACAATAATATAAAAATATATCAGATTTTTTTATATTTGATATTAGATGGTAAGTGGTCGCCAACAGGCATTGACACTATAAGAAATATTAACCATACCTTTCATCGCCACCAACTTTGAGAGTTAAGATGTTAGTCAAAGGCAAAAACAATAAATAATGCCGTTTGGCGGTAGAATATCTGATGAGTAGCTGGTACATACCACAAAGTCTTATAGGATTACTTTAGATTCATGAGTAAATGTGACCTGTAATAATTCTAAAATAATTGTACTACTAACTTTCAGAGGCAAGTGATTTCAAAACCAATAGAAGACCACCGCCGAGACCGAGACCTGGTCAAAAAAAGTTTTTAGCCTCCGTTCTGAGAATACTCTCGAAATCAACAACCGGCACACAATATCCAGATCGCGAAGATCAGGCAGACGTTAGACACAGTAAACGTAGAGCTCGGTCTAGACTTAGACTCGAGACAGATATAAGAAACGAGAAACCTAACAAACGAGGCAAGTATAAATCAAGAATACTAAAGAAAAACTTAAACAACGACGACGATCGATTTATTGTACTGCAGTCAACGAAACAAATAGCACAGACGCCGTCTAATTACTCTGAAGCAAATGCATTTAGTTTACAGGAGGAAAAGACGAAGATACGCTCGATTAGAGATATTTTGGTAAACAACACTTACAGTGGATTAGCAAATGATATAGCGAGTGATCTTTTGGAAGATGTGCCGGCGAAAGATCAGAAAATAAGGATTAAAGACGAACCGGACACGATCGCATCGGATATAAAGAAAGAGGGCGAAAAAAAGATCTACAATTTATTCGTTGATTTACTAGAAAGTACGTTCAATGCTTACAATCTCAAAGACGGTACGCTAAGCGAGTCGAATGTCGCTTTAGAAATAAATGAATCTATAGCCAATAAATTAACAATCAACAATAAGTTAGAATCAAATGATTTAACAACGAATGCAGTTAAGAACACTTCGATAACAACAATGAAACACTTCGATAACCCGTTAATGAATATAAGACTGTCCAATCATAAACCTTATAAACGCATTAATCCTAGAGTATCAGTGAAATCTTGGGATTGTACAAAAACAGTTAATACACCAGAATTACATAGCTTTCCGAGCAAAAGGAGGTCTATCAGAAGTAACAGAAAAAAGAAGTTGTTAAATGTATTCAAAGAAGAACTACAACTTAAACGTACGTGCGTTGAACCGATAAATTTATTCCAAGCTTTAAAAGTAATGGCGAAAAATAAACAAAAGAAAAACGTATACGAGCAACGCGACGCAAAGCGTTTG
Source organism: Vanessa tameamea (assembly GCF_037043105.1). Classification (NCBI taxonomy): domain Eukaryota; kingdom Metazoa; phylum Arthropoda; class Insecta; order Lepidoptera; family Nymphalidae; genus Vanessa; species Vanessa tameamea. Next base: position 3,796,117 of record NC_087339.1, on the reverse strand, counting down.
AAGAATATATCAGCGGAAAGCAATTCAGATAGACGCGAATGCGTGTTTAAAAGACGCAAGATCATATCAATGAAACCGAAAAAAACATCCCAGATTATCAACCGTGATGTCATCGGGCAGAAATATTCAGAATATAATGCAAAGTTTAAGAAAAGAGAAAGGAACTCAGCAATACTTTCGCAGCATTCGATTAAGGTTTACGGTTACAATTACGAAGATGTAGTTGAAAGGAAGAAAGTTCAGCACGCTAGAAGTCACGAGAGATGGCCTCAAAATCTGAACAAAAGTCGCGAACTTACCGCGACGTTATCGCCGTTCATTATGCAATCAAATTTAGACTACTACACTTTGTTACAATTCCCCGATCGATCCTCTTGTGATTTTACTTACTAATTATTAACATTTCTATCATTATTTAATTAGTCTAGAATTATTGTTACAAACTCCTGAAAATTTTCCAATTTGGCCCCTCGCACACGGCGTATTTGAACGCAACCTCAGAACAAGGAGCGATCGGAAACGTGCGGTTACTGCGCACAGATATATCGACACAGACGTGCTATAGTCGCTCGTAGCGTTCACGTTTTGGTCATAAACTCATCGCGCCCCTCCTCTACCCCTCCTCTTGCCCTTTGTACGGCCATCGAACGAGATTATCGCGTTTTACGCGCGTTCGAATCTACAAAAACGCAAAAATAGGCATCTACGGCACAGACGAATCGCGTTTAAAATACGCCATGTGCTAGTTGCCTTACAAGAGTTACAGTAAGACAAATAAATAATTTTGACACTTAATTGACTTATCATTGGTTGAGATCTTGATCTTTATAATATTTTTAATTGCCGCCCACGAATTCAGTCGCGTTTTAGAGTCGGTCGTCAGTTTTTACGTATAAAAATGTAAGAGCTAAAGGTAAGAGCTGAATGCTGCAAACCAGTGTAGAGGCATTCTGTGAGAAGTAAGTCGACACTCACCGAAAAACGAACGTCAAATGTGTGACATTGAAGGCCTTATATATTAATACCATGAGCCGATTTTTGTCGCAGTGATTATGGGACGATAGCTGCACGTAAAAGATCGGTTATGGTCTCATTTCGAAGAGCTCCAGCCGTAGATGTGCAGAAAATTAAAGAGGATTCTTGATTGCAATTAACTAAATTCTTACGTTTTAAAAAAATAATTCATTTTAGAGGTGGGTAAAATGGAAAAAAAAAAAAAACGTAACCAAACTTAAAGTAAATTGTTATCGACAAACTCTAACTGTTCAATTGTAACTGAACTAATGTATACTATTTGACTTTAAAAAAATCATTTAAAAAAGGTTTAAATTAATTTTAGAGAACGGAAAAACGTTACTAGCCGCTAAGAGAGCGGTGCTACGGCTGTATAAGAAAAAAAAATAGAAAAACGTAAACCAAATTAAAGTAAATTGAAATCGACAAATTCCAATTCTAACTGAACTGAGTACTAAAATTAAAATAAATTGATTTTATTATTGATTCTATTCAACATTAAACATTTCATTTAAATAAGGTTTTAACATTTTGACGCCAAATGTAGATAAGTGACTTGCATTTTACAGTAAAATGAAGAAAAAAAAAAACAAAACTTGTCATAAGTTTCGAAATTCCTATAAAATCGTTTGAATAAACGCGAAGTTTCGCGGGAGACCCACTTGTTATAAAATAAGGCCTAAACGTGTATCGTATCAAAATGGCCAATCATTGTCGACGACATGTTGTGAAATTTTGACAACCGATCTGTCAAAATTTCACGACTGAGATACTATAAATTAAATCTGACAGAATCAAACTGCTGCAGTAATTTTAAGAAAAAAAATAATTGTGTATAGAAATAATAATTCATAGTCTATAATAATATATTAACACTAAATAGTTATCCTGGTTTTAAGATCATTTGAACTGATAACACTTGTATGTATAATTCGAATTTTATATTTACATTATGACATTTTACAAATTCTCACAATGTATTTAAATCGTTTATTTTATTTTATTTATTTTTAATATATTGACAAAAAACTGTATTGAGACTTTTCACATTAGTAGAAGATCCGACCTTCATCGAGCAGATAATAGAATGAAACGTATTTTATACCAAATTTAGTATATTAGAAAATATTTGAAGAGTGGGTTGTATAAAAAAATCCTAGACAGACTATTTTAAATTATTTAAAAAAAAAAGATTACTATTAAATGAAAAAAATTTTTAGACAACCACATTCTTGACATATTTTCTAATATACTAAATTTGTTATAAAATATGTTTCATTCTATCATCAGCTCCGTGAAGGTCGTTTTAGGTTCGGATCTTAGACCATATTATCTCATTATTTTTTTATAATTTACAATGTTAAATTAAATTTGAATTTTCAAAATTTTAGTTGGTGTTGTCAAATAAATTAAATAATTAATTAATAATATTGTTAATGAATTAGAAAAAAAAAACTTACCAATAACTTTTCGTGTAATATAAAGTTATAAAAATGCTCTCGGTTCCAGCGTATCCAAAAGAGATCTTTAATTTTTCCGCCAATGTAACAAACATTGGCGGAAAAATTATCTTTTCTAGTGTTGCCCACTTCAAAAATCATTGCGATAATACGACATTAGTAATACATTCTTTGAATAAATCAATATAATTATAAGAAACTTAAATTAACTTTAAATCAATTTTATTAATGTGAGTAATTTCTTCCTATTTTTCTATATTATATGACCCGCCCCGGCTTCGCTCGGGTGCAATGCTGATACTAAATATACTACAGTGTCTTACAACGTTCAGTTTTTCAGTCGTTAGACAATACAAACCGCTGTGTCCCTGCGTTTTAAATCTGTAATATCTTCGAAAATATACATTTAAATTACATGCTGTAAAGGACCATATTAATATATATTAAATTGTTGCAATTAAATACTTTACTTATTCAACATACTTTTATTCATAACTAATAAACACGGAATTTAAACATACAAGAAGGGAAAAGTTAAAATACAAAACGTTACACTCCACGAGCGCAGGAGTGGAGGTAGCAAACAACGTTGACCTTTCCCTTTTAATTCCCGCGACGCAGTGATATTTTAAAATTATGAGGAACTAACGCGGGGGGAAGTGTCAAGGACGAATCGTACTGGACGTCGTCGAATACGTTGGGGCCTGAAGGGTGGCAGGCTAGGCACTACATTTGCTATAAAATGCACAATGTGTTTAAAGATTATTGGATAAGGATTTACTTAATTTGTTAAGGATTAATGCTGTATTGCTTAAAATCGCTTCGAAAATAAGCCATTATTTCTTGTAAAAAGTAAAGGATAAAAATGGTTATTGTGGGTTATCCCTAAGAGATGAAGGTGAGAGAAGGTGTACAATACTGTAGTACATTATTTTGATCTATCGTGTACAATGCAGCAAGCGTTTACAATGTAAGCGCAAAATATGTGTTTATTTACGACATCAAATTTAAACCTCTAAAATGATCACTGTTTCTCTACTATTTTGTGCATGTATACATATAAACCTACCTCTTGAATCATTCTATATATTTAAAAAAAAATCGCATCAAAATCCGTTGTGTAATTTTAAAGATCTAAGCATACGCAGAGATTTCTAAGCCGGGATTTTTTTTTTTTCTTCAATCTAACAAGATGTACGTAGACCCTTAATATAACCGTGTGCAGCCGCGACTCGTAACTAGTATTCTATATGTAAAAGGAAAATTAAAAATAAAGTCAATTTAGTGAATTATTTATTTATTCAGTTTTTTATTAAAGCATTTTGACACTCTACATAGATTAACGATTCATAAATAATTACAAGTTAAAAGATCTTAAAGCTAAAGCGTTTAAAGCTAAAAATAATTAACAAAAAAATATATTAATTATTAAATTTATTTATCACAAATCATTTACTATATCTTTTTTAACAATAAATTGATAAAAAAAATTTGCAACATTATTGCTCATGTGAAGAGAACCTTATTTAATGTTTATTCAAACATCAAATGCGCGGGACATTTAATGTGACGGCGCATGGTGCGCCATCTTGTTTATTCATACTGGTTGGAAAGGAGTGTCAATGGGAGTTAACGGCGCTCTAGTGAAGCGTCGCGTCGATGGTAGCGCGGCGGCCATCTTGGATCGACAGTTACATTCAAGATTTCCCGCGCACCGCGTTTGCGACGATTCGCTAATTTCCAACATTTTATTCTTATGTAATATATTCAGTGATTTATGTTTGTTTGTGTATATGATTTATTAACGAATCGACATTGATGACTTGTGAATATATCTGTGTAATTGATATGTTTAATTAACAACTTACTGAATGTATAATACAGTATGAATAAACAAGATGGCGGATCATGCGCCGTCAAATATATATTTATGTGTTTGTAATAATAAATAGCAACGAATATAGTCGTGCCACCCACACACGTATGCATATTTACGAGTCGGTCTTTCCCTAAAGCGCACCAAGAGATGTTTCACATCAAAAATCAACAAAATTAAAACCAAAAAAAAGCATAATTTCTTATGAGCTAATGTAACGGTATTGCAGACGTATATTACTTTTCGATACACGATCGTGTGAATATTTATATTTAAGATCACTATAACAATTATATACCTTTCAATAAAATTATTAAAGCATTATTTTCATTGGTCGATTTATTGCTAAGCCTGTACTATGTTACATCGAGGTGCGTATCGTAACGTACCAAGTTGTTTATGAATAAATTTACGGGGAATCCTCGCTTTACATTGATCAATGAATTGATTTAATTTGTGCGAAACATAAGATCAGTGCTAGTACAGGTGTGTCGTATGGTTTAAAGAGGTAAAGAAGATAAAGTATTTTAGTGTACCAAAAGTGCCCTTCAAAATATATGTAATTTAGAGATGAATAATATGATGATTTAGAGGATGAATTTTGAAGGAACGCGTTACTCAGTTCACCACGATCAAAAACTAGATACCCGCCTTCAAAGTGTGGCATTTTCTAATTATTCTGTTAATCATAATTATAAAAAAAAATAATAGTCGTAAATGTCCCATCGCTGGGCTACAGCCGCCTCTCTCTTTGAAGCTTTGGACATACTTAGGTTGTCTCACGATGTTTCCCTTCATCACCGAGCGCGAGATGAATAATTATAATTACAAATTAAGCGCTTGGAAATTCAGTGGCGCTTCCCTAGCCCACCTCGGATCTCAATGTTATTAACCTTGATACATTAATGTTAATAAAAAAAAAATAGTTAATCTATGGAACATTTATTTCATACACTTCACGCCAATTTTCTATATTCCAACTATAACAGGAGAAAAGTCAAAACAACATTTGACAGCAAATTGACGCGACATCATTGGTCGAGAGCTCGATTAATCTATGATATTCACTATGGATTTGCGAAAAAAGACGTTATGAACGTCGACGAAACTGTTGTCGGAATTTTGGAAGTAAAATTAAAGTGGATACAAGTAGTTAAGTGTACCTGTGTTGTATTATAAATAAAGATATATTATTTTTTTAAATTAACATGGTTATTTTTATTACTAACAGTATTTAAAACGGGATATTTACCATGTTTTTTATTTTTATTTGGTGGAGCTCGATATTTCGACATTATCTACGAATGTCTTGTTCACGAGTCATATATTCTTAGATAATGTCGAAATATCGAGCTCCAATGATCAATTGATTTCACTTTAATTTTGCAAATATGTTTGTCGAATAATTATTCTAAACTTAACTATATATAAAAAACGGAAGCATGACTAATGACTATTTATTTAATACCTTCGCATGAACTTCTATAGTTGTATCTATGTGTAGCACCAGCATTATGCAAACAATATTCCATTAAAAAAAAAAACATGTAATTGAGATCGAAAATTTTAAATATTTTTTAAAGGTAACAACACTAAAGTCTGACCAATGAGATCTCTTAATATAGACGGGAGATTTTTTAGCTCAATCAATTGTTTGACAGTTGTACTTCAATGAGCGCAGTGATTTATTTTTGATCGCACATTGAAAAACACAAAAATAGTTTGACCCCAAGCGAATTTAAGAGAGCCCAGCCGATGAGATTCATTATGTAGTCTGTCAGTTTGTTATGGCTAGTGACAGACACGATCCCACAAGCAAGCAAATCAGCAGAATCCGCGGAGTGACTTAACTGTTGAATAAAAATACAGATGGCGCTGCGATCGAGGATTGGATTAACATAACTTAATATTCAAATTATCATTCGTTTTACAATATATATGTCCTTCAAACAAGTTAAATAAATATAAAGTATAAACAATAATTTTGGTTTAGGGTTTAATGGGTATATATCGACATATTTCTCGCACCGAGTATCCTTCGATCGGAGCGACGCCATCTTGCCACGTTAAGAGGCCCAAGTAAACCCAAAGTTTAAAGACCTAGTTGTAAAACCTTGCTGGTGATACAATACAAGCATACATAATTTTATATTTTAGTGGGCCCTCTGCTTGGACTAGTTGACATTTGACTCAGCGCTAATGGCATAAGAAAAAAGCGCTTCTGAACTTGATTGTTACTTAAATTTCCAAATACCGATTAATAAACGCTTATATAAACGGTAACACCCTCTAGCCACAGTAGCGCCATTAAGGCAATCAATGGAACCCTTATTTGAAACATTTCAGTACATACTTCTCGGATGAGCTTTGAGATATATCTCTTTATCTCTATACTCCATAGGCAAGACCTTGGATTATTTATATATAGTTAGAGCGTCGCAATACAAACGAACTAAAACAAACAAGCCAAATTATTTATCTTAGTGTGCGTGACAGCTACATTTGACACGTCAAACGTCATGCTTAGTGGCACTAGTGTGCGTGTTGGTTACAATTTTTTTCGCCGCGTCATTAACTTCGACAGTATGTAAACATATAAATAATCAAAGTTATAATTTTTTAATAAACAATTAAATTTTATAATTTATTTTAAATAATAACAATAATAGAACTAAACGTATTTTTCTTTTTTTGAACAAAATTAAATCTCTAACCTAAAACAATGTACCAACAATTATAAATTAACCAAAAAAACTGTATTGTGTATATTCTAAGAATAATAGGTGGAAAAAAAACTTAAAAATCATAATCAGTTCTATTTAGGCAATTGAAAATTTAAGGCTTCGAATAATCTTATATTTTTTTTAATAATTGGTTTATTGCAACGTTTCTAGCAGCAACAGCTTCATCTCAACATCAGCAAGTTATTTAGTTTTTTTTACATATTGCAAATATCATTCCTTATTTTATTTAACAATAATTGTTATTAAAAAGTACAAAAGTGAAAAATATTATAAAAATTGTTAAGACCTATTTTGGAATGTTAAAATTGTGTATTTTTTTATTTTTTTTATTTGTTATAAGAATAATTAAGATTGTGTAACTTTCTTAAAATATGACAGCATTGAGAAAAAATATAAAATGTCTTTTGAAGTATCACTCAGAAATATTAAGTATTTTAATTTTATGTACATCTTGATAGGGCAACATTGTCCCCATTGTTGTTTCTTTGAAACTATGTATGTATGTTATAACAGCAATTTTCTTTGGCATAGCGATTAAAATTATATGGCTATCTTCCCCTTCGATAACATCTATCCGTATTATTGGGCACATAGACAGCACTGGGCAGTCACAGCGCTCCATAAAATTAAATTGTTTTATTGGTTCCGAATTAAATAGATCAAATTCATCATTATTATAAGGAGCATAGTAAATACGGAAAACACCCCAATTGGAACCAACAAACACTGCTTCTCCGTATGTTTTAATAATTATAATATCACGTAACGGACCTTCTGGGACTGTATGTTTCAAAACATACATCCATTGAAAGTATACTCGCCAGTCTAGGTTCTCGAGGAAATTGTACTTTTTTAATTCATGTAACAAGTTTGTTGACGTATCTAAGGTGCTCCGGTATATCAATTCATTGCCGACAATTGTAAATATATCTCTTTGGAATGTAAGTAAATTAATGTTTCCTTTGTGATAACCAACGGACATTATACTGCTATTGGCTTGGTTGAGTAGCACAGATTTTAATTGGTCATCCTGTAACTTACATAGGAAAACTTCATCGGTTAACGTTACATAGAACAAATCTTCGTCGGCCAAGAGAAATGTTTTTACGTTTCCAAATGTCACATCAGTTTCGTAATGCGTATCAGTTATAAGTTTTCGAACAACGAATAAATTTAGATTGTACCCTAGTATTATTATAGTATCGTCGTTTTCAACGTAACGTAGATAATTACCTGTTATTGATGTTCTTCTGGATAGTTTTAGTGTGTCCAAATCGTAATAAGTAATCGCTCCTCGTGTGTGAACTCCGATTAGACCATGTCTTAGTATTTGGAAGTCTCGTATCTCGTCCATACAGCCCGTTGCGGATGCGAACTCGTCCATCGATTCATTCGCTTTGTTTAACTTCGACCAGAGCGTTAACGATCTGTAGATGTGAAACCAGGTTAGACCAGGCACTCGCTTGTAATATGCTACTGAATAAATGTCATTAAAATCTTTCTTGCAATGTTTGAGCCACAACCCTTCGTTTTTGGATAGATTGTCGACGATACGCTTCCATCTCCAGCAGACTTGACAACATTTTGCTCGTTCTTTCGGTGAAAGAAATGTAAAAATGTAAATCAAAATTTCTGTCGGCGATGTTTCCATGTAGTAGGTTTCGTTTTCATTCATTTTTATGGGTTTTATATGAGAATGACTTCTCTTTTTTACAGCAGATAAAGGCCACAGATGAGTGTTTAGTTATGAGATATTTATTCCATTATATTGTTGCGAGTTTATTTTTTATAGCTAAGATATTGTACATTCATGTTTGTTGTGAATTTTGATCACATAAAATTTGACAATTATAATTTTTAGTATATTGACATTTGCATGACAAACATATTAAGTTCTTGTCTACACTATCAACAAAGTTTTATGAAATATAATATTAATATTATAAATTATCATAGTTTTAAGATCTTTTCTAGACTAGATCATTAATTGGTAATAGATTATTTTAAATAAGATAGTCATAATAAACCTGGAATGTGAATGTATGAGTTTGTAAGCTATTATAAAACTCAATTTTATTTCTAAACTGAAGCAAATTGTTTTGACATTTGACATTTAGTAATATTCATTCAAAAATCAAAACATTGTATTCCGTAACGGTAGGAAGTAGATAGAACTGTAAATATTGTGATTATATTTCATTCGAAAACAATTAAACAATCAATACAGATCATATTTAGTACAAATGTCAGCATTTAAAGCTCTACGCGATGTCAGTAATAAATTTGAAAACGAACTACGAAAATTATCAACGGAATTATTTTCTGCAAAAATTGACGATGCCTTCGAAGATAATATCTCTAAGAAAATGCGAGACCTTGCTTTGTTTAGTTCAAAATTAAGATTGTTACAAGCGAAGCCTTTGTCCGGTGAGTATTTATAGATTTCCATTAGTGTTTTAATCACCGATTAAAATACGATTTCAAGAAAATGACGTCTTATTATATTCTACAACAGGTGAATGTATGTACACTTACTTAAAAATATAGAGAAATAATATTTATGTTTCTTTGTTAATCATCCTAAAATCATATATTCATATTTTATTCAAGATTTGCGAGGGATTTCCGTGAATATGTTCGTTTGTGCATAACATACATTTGTGCTAGTGAAAATAAGTACATTAATTTTTACTATCTATAGATAAATAAATAATCTTGTTAGAATTTCCACATGGAAGTTAAAAATGCAAGTCAAGATTCAGTAAAAAATATTTTAGTTACTTTTTCATTTATAATATTAGTAAATATTTATTAATGTTTATTTGTCTTCAATATTATTTACTAGAGATTATATTATTTCAGTCACACCACAAGTTACCGAGATTCCAAAGAACGAACAAACGACAATCAGTGATTATACGGACACAGTGACGTGGAAGATAATAGAGCAACAGGTGGTTAAAACACTAACTCAGATGCACGCCGTCAAGAACCTTATTACAACGTCAAGTCGTGAATTAGATCCTGAGTTAGTTGAAAGAAAAGAGTATGTATCTATACTTATTTATTTATTTAACCCATTAACAACTTGTTTAATATAAATATTTCCGATAAATACATATAAGAATTATTTTACAAGGTATACAGTAGAAAATGTAGCTCTAAGTTATTAATAATGTACAAAATGATACTAAGCAACTCGAGTTCGACGAATATTACCTCCCGTACTAGGCGAACTGTATAAGGTAGGAGCACATTTCTCGATCGTGAGTCAATAGGTGCAAAGTACATGCAATAGTTACATGTCGCTTCCCTAACTGTTCCAATAATACAGAACATTAATTTACATTTTATATCAATTTTAATATAATATTTTTAGGAATCAGAAGCGGTTTTACTTAAAAAAAATATAAAAAAACATACAAAAGATAGAAATTAAAATCACATTTTAAATAATAAACTTGATTAGTACTAAATATTACAAGATTTCAAAATTAACAATAAGCAAATCGTAATAAATGACAAAAAAATAACAAATCGGAATTTCAAAGTTATAACAAAGTAAACAAAACATTCATTCAGCACAATGACCCAAAACAAAAGTGAACCTGAGTAGACCACGCTGCCTGTTTTTATAGGGTATCGGCAGTTTTTTTTTTTTTTTTTTGTTAATTAATGCAGTTGTCATCTAATAATATTATATTGATAGCGCAACTTTGTATATACATGTGGAATGTGTGTGCTTGTGTGTAAGAAGACTTGTATTAATCTTACATCGCCATTGTCTATGGGCGGTGATGACCACTTACCATGAGGTGGCTCATATCGTCCACCAACCTATACCATAAAAAAAACATATACTGGGACAAACAGACAGCTTTGTTTTATACTAAGTAATGGTACAGTAATTTTATACTGGTGTTATGAGTTTACGTATGAATTAATAGATACTTTTAAATAAAATATTTATTAAGAATCCCATGTGAATTAGGATAATACCAAAAAAATAAGATTATATAAAACCATATATATTGACGACCTCCGTGGTCGAGTATTGTGTACACCGATTTTCATGGGTATGCCACTCCGAGGTCCCTGTTTCGATTCCAGGCTTAGTTGATGTAGAAAAAGTTAATTAGTTTTCTATTTCGTCTTGGATCTGGGTGTTTGTGGTACCGTCGTTACTTCTGATCTTCCATAACACAAGTGCTTTAGCTACTTACATTGGCATCCGAGTAATGTATGTGATGTTGTCCAATATTTAAAAAAAAAAATGTCCAAAAGAAAGACAAAGAGAAAGAGAGGGAAGTATCTGCCAGTTCACTCTACTGTAAACCGTGTAAAAGAACTTCATTGCAATGAATAAAAATAATACAAATTTTCCTACAGGAAAATCATTGAACAATTACAAAAGTATCGAGAACATGAATCTCAACTCCGACACTTAGAAGCTGTGCTCCAGGAGAAGGAGGATGAACTTCTGCATACTAGACAGATATGGGATGAATCGTTAAGCAATTTGAAAGACAGCCAAAAGTTACCGCAAAATGAAGAAATTGCTACTGGGCCCTTGTATAAGTAAGTCCACTTTAAATATTAGAAATTCATTTATAATACTAAACTAAAAAAGTGTGTAAGACATGGGCGACGTGCACTTCCAACGGCCGTAAAAGGGCCTCGTACTTGTACTTAAAGGGGCCTCGTACTTCCTTTAAAGGGACTAGTGTATTAAAGGGAATTAAAGTTAAGGTCTCCCACACTTTCTAAGATACTGGAATGTGCTTAGACGCTCTGATCATTCTCATCTAAACTTTTGATATTTTCTACCACTGTGAACTAATCCCTCCAAATGTATCCCAAGTGATTTGATAATAATTCTGCTGTATTGTACACTACCAATAGTGTTTGATTTAATATATTTATAAATAAACTTTTGACATTGAATTGATGCGATATCATTGGTCGATGAGCTTGAATAATCTATGATTTTTATATTATGGATTTGTGAAAAAATTGCATTTTGAACATCCATAGCTACTATTAAAAGTTTTCAAGTAAAATTAAATTTGATATAGTGTTGTATTATTTAAAAAGATATGTTAATCAAGTACTGTGAGTCGTGCACAATATGTTCTATATTGTGCACGACTTACAGTATTAGAAAAATATATTTCTTATCATTTCAGAAAACTCCAAGTATTGATCAGTAAGATGGAACTGATGCGTTGGCTCATAGCCAAATTGGTGACGTCACGAACGGGGGGCTATGATTGGGCTACGGATCCCCACAAACGATTGAATGCCTTAGCATTGGCAAGACAGCACCACACTATACAAGATTATACTGAAAGTTGATTTGGAATAAATATTTTTGATAAGATTAGTTGTTTTATTAACCAATTTTAGTTGGTGGTAGGGCTTTTTGCAAGGTCCGCTGGGTAGGTACCACTGACTTATCAATTATTGCCAAACAGCCAATGGCGTAGCTAGGTGGGCAACGGCCCCGGTGCATAGAAAAAGAATCGGGCCCTTACCCCCTATTTTAATTTTAAAATAATACTTTATGTCAAAAAAGAAAAATATTAACATATTTTCTTAAATAACGGATCAAATTGTTTTTTTTTTTTAACATTATATTTAAAATTGTGGTGGTGAACAAATAAATAAAAACATATTAATGACTTCGATTTATGTATTTTATATCATAATAACATTCGTAACTAAAGTATAAAATTAAACATATCATATTTTACTATTAATAATTACTATTAAAAATTTGAACGCAGCGAGAATGTGTTCCTGACAGGTCCGTGATTGAATGAATCTCTCTCTGCTTTAACGAAGAATATTTCAATTAAAAGTATAATTTTATCGTTTTAAAATAAATAAGTTTTGAACTATTTTTTTATTTTACAATTAAGAATCAAATAATTTAGGCTCTATAGTGTGCTACAAGGATATTTTAACTTTTTTATTTTGTATTAATTGTCATAAATTCATAACTGACTGAATTTCAGGAACGCGTTCTTTACTTTCTTTGTTCAATTATTCTTTTTAAATTCTAAATATGTACGTGGAGCTGAACAAACTGTGCCCGCGATCAATTCGTTCACATTACCACTGAAAAAAAAAAAATTCATTAGCAAAGTTATATTTTTGACAACTGTTGGGGTAAGGAGAACTGTAGTGTACAGTCGGGGTAAGAAAATTCATCACCTTAAGATCTATTTTCGTGTGATCAGTATGAGCGATAAGCTGCTTTACCGATTCAGTATGACATATTGCGTTGCAATGTCATTATAAGTCGCATCTAGCAAAGAGTATAATAGCGTTTAAAGGCTATAATAATAATAATAAGAAGCCGTCAAACGGGATGACAACTACCAACTTTTCACGAAACCTCATAGCCCTTCGTGAATGCTCGTGTAACATCGGAGATTAGGACATTGTCTTGTCTCCTCTTCCTAAATTTGTAACGAAAACCGCCGAGTTGGCAACACTGACAACAGCAGTGAACTGTGAAACCAAATGACGTTTCAATTGAAAAGCTATGAAATGACATAAGCACAGGTAATCAAAAAAATACCTATAGATATAAAAGTTGAACTCGTTGGTGTCAAGTCTCGAATAACCAAACCTTGGTAAGGTGTTCGCCATCACCCATACTTCGTCATCAGTTACATGAAGATCTGAAACATAATCAAAACAATTTTGGTTTTATTGTTACGTGGCGTTTGATTATAATAATTTGCTTCACGGACGGCACGCTGGTAAATTGCCATCAGCAATCTTAGACATTGGCTCTGTAAGGGGCCATTCGTTTATTACGTAAGACGATTTAGGAGGGGAGGACCATGTCTTATGTTTTCTTACAAGGGGGTGGGAAGGAGTCTCGATAGTTCTTGCGTAAGATAAAAAAAATGCGCAAAGTTAAAATTATTTAGAAAAAGTTTCGATCGTCGAGGTTCGCTCGGATGCGTATAGGTATAAAACGATGTTTCCCTGTCCATGGCTGCGAGCGGGCCAAAAAAATAAATATTATTAGTACCTTTGAAATTACGAATAAATATTTCAAACAATTAATTCTTTGAAACAAACATTAAAATAAACCAAACGTGTATTATTTTTTCCTTTAGATTCTTACGTAATAAATATTAAACAGGGGAGGGAGTTCTTAATTCTTCTTATAATAGGGGGGAGGGGGTCAAAAACAAGCGAAAATAGTCTTACGTAATAAATGAATGGCCCGTACCATGCACCAACTTTGGGAACTAAGATGTCTTGTCCCTTGTGCCTGTAGTTACGATGAATCCATTTTCAAATCGGAACACAAAAATACTAAGTATTGTTGTTTAGCTGAGAAAATGGGATGATCTGGTAGCACCTACACAGAGTGGCTTGCACAAAGCCTATGACAAGTAAATAAATTAAAAAAAAAAAACAAAAGATTTCTTCTACAACAATAAACTCAAGCTTCATATTTTTTCAAGGATACTCGTATCAAACGCGTATCACGGTCAGCTGTTGCCAAAATTTCATAAGTGAGATACGAGGTGACTTCCTACAGTTTCAGTTTCATAGCACACCTGATGGATAGCTCATTCTCTGTCTATCTTGTGCTAACATCGCAATATTCGATGGGTTTAACATTTTCCCGGAATTCCAACAGGATACAGCATCTCTTCCGATTTCAGCGAAGAAGATTGTTCCGCTTTTCTGATGATATTCGTGCATGGTTGATTGACTGCCTTCACCGCGTTTGCCGACGTACTGTGGACCAATAGAAAGCATTTATAACAAGACTAGCTTTTGCCGCGGATTTATAATAAATAAATATTGGACACATACATTACTCTGATCCCAATGTAAGCAGCTAAAGCACTTGTGTTATGGAAGATCAGAAGTAACGACGGTACAAACACCCAGACCCGAGACGACATAGAAAACTAATGAACTTTTTTTTTTTTTCTGTTATTAGTTGGCGGACGAGCATATGGGCCACCTGATGGTAAGTGGTCACCACCGCCCATAGACAAAGGCGTAAGAAATATTAAACAGTCCTTACATCACCTATGCGCCACCAACCCTGGGAACTAAGATGTTATGTCCCTTGTGCCTGTAATTACACTGGCTCACTCACCCTTCTAACCGGAACACAACAATACAGAGTACTGTTATTTGGCGGTAGAATACATTTTTCTACATCGACTCGGCCGGGAATCGAACCCTCGGAGTGGCGTACCCATGAAAACCGGTGTACAGACTACTCGACCAAGGAGGTCGTCATGTATCTGTAGTTATTTAGAAATATAATAAAATTTTATTGCTGGATAATCGGTTCAACAGATTCGGATTTTTTTTATTACAAACAAACAAATCTTTATTTATAATATACTAGCGACCCGCCCCGGCTTCGTACGGATGCAATGCTGCCTCTAAATAAATTGCAGAATGTCTTACAACGTTCACAGTTTTTCAGTCGTTAGACAACACAAACTGCTATGTCCCTGCGTTTAAATCTCTGTAAATCTGTAATATCTTCGAAAATATTCATTTAAATTACATTCTGTAAGGAACCATATTGATCTATATTAATTGCACAATGTATTTAAGGTACTTAATTGGATAAGGATTAATGCTGTATTGCTTAAAATCGCTTCGAAAATAAGCCATTATTACTCGTAAAAAGTGAAGGATAAAAAATAGTTATTGTGGGTTATCCCTAAGAGATAGAAATATATACAATCGCATACTTTTTTTAAGGTGTTGACACTACTGTAATACATTATTTTGATCTTTCTCGTAGAATTCAGCCAGCGTTTACAATGTAAGCGCAAAAAATGTGTTTATTCAGAAACCTCTAAAATTATCAATATTTCTCTACTATATTGTACATGTATTATACGTATAAACATTCCTCTTGAATCAATCTATCTATTAAAAAAACCGCATCAAAATCCGTTGTGTAATTTTAAAGATCTGAGCATACATAGGGACAGACAGCTGTAAGCGACTTTGTTTTATACTGTGTATTGATTATGTACGACTCGGTCCGCACGGTCCACACTAAAATACTTTTTATTGGTATACTAAAACATCCTTACAGTAAGTAATTGTTTCAATAATTCTTATACTTAAATAACATTTAACAATTAGTAAAAAAGCAATTAAATATTCTATCTTTAATAATAAATATGTAATACTCACCGAATATAAACTAAAATAATTCCTATTGCTCCGTATAGCACGGTTCTTTAAGACGCAAGTCGATACGGAGAATTCCTCTGTACTTATCAAGGGATGAAAGTATGCTGTCCTGCAGCCGTCAGCTTGGGGTTCAGTCAATGTAATGCTGAAGACACCATCGCTCCATTGGAAACTTTCACCTGATGATGATAAATCAGTCTGATTATGACTGTAGTCTATTCAAATCACAAGAGCCAAAAGATACATTTGAAAATAATTGACATTGATTTGACGCGATATTGGTCCAATGTTTGAATAATGATGTTGTTCAATGATTTAATGATCTATGATGTTCATTGTGGACTAGGTCACTTGCGGAACTTCGCGTTTATTCGGCAGATTTTTTAGGAATTTCGAAACGTATGACAGGTTTTGTTTTGAATTCATTTCATTGTTCAAGTCAACTACAATTTACATTTGGCGCCAAAATACCCTTTTTTAAATGTTTTTTTTAAAGTCAAATAGTATACATTAGTTCAATTAGAATTGAACGGTTAGAGTTTGTCGATAGCAATTTATTTTAAGTTTGGTTACGTTTTTTTTTTTCGTATATAGCCGTAGTACCGTTCAGTACCTTTTTTTCCAACCTCTAAAATGAATACTTTGTTAAATCGTAACAATTTAGTGTAATTGCAATCAAGAATCCTCTTTATTTTTCTGCACTCCAGTACTGGAGCTTTTCGACATGAGACCATAACCATGTCCCTGATGCTGAGAAGTTTGCCAAGCTGTGGGATATGTATGGTCCGCTTGCTCACCTGCAATATTCAAGTTCGCCGCTGTCGGGTTGAAATGGAGGTACGCGTGCGTATGTCTCCAGCTGTCATTATGTTTTAGTGAATATACAATAATTCCAAATGTCGTCAAGTCCACTACATATGCGTAGGCATCACTGCAGTCCTCGTCTATGTCAACTGTAATCGAAGCTAGACCTGAAACGATTGCAAAGTGATTACTCATTAAGAAGAGCTTCGATAGCATTTATGACAAAGTCAATCTTGACTTGGGTAAGCTCTGAGCTAATGCCATCGTGAGGAATCCTGCACGTATCGGAGGAAATTCTGCCATATGGATTACGCTCAAACTTTCTCCATTTCAGGACGGCTGTCCATAGTGAAGATGTGGAACACTTTATTTGATGGTGGGCTTTGTGTAAGCCCATCTGGGTACCACTCGTCAGGTATTTTACCGCGAAATAGCCATACTTACATTACATTAACATTAGCCTGTAAATTTCAATAAAAAATTGGTGGAATACACATGTGGCAGAATTTCGTTGAAATATAAGCACAAAAAACATGAAAATTCAGTGGTACTTGCCTGGGTTTGAACACGAAATCATCAGTTATGATGCACGCGTTCTAACCACTAGGACATCTCGGCTCTCGGCCATACTTAGTATTGTTCTATCCTGGTTAGAACGATCAGCGAGCCAGTTTAATTACAGGCATAAGAGACAACGTCTTTGCTCCTCGGATTGGTTGCGTATTGGCGATGAAGGTGTGTCCAATGTTACACAGCCAATGTCTATGTGTGGAGGTGACCTTTTCAAGTGGCAAATTGACGCATCCGCCATATTATAGAATAAAAAATTATAATTACCTGTGGGCGTGTTAGCCGCTGGTATGTCAGAGCTCTTGAATGGATATCTTAAGATTTGCTTGTCGTTTTTTAAATCAAACACAACTATTGCTGGCGTTTGTAACTGTCGGGGATTATCTGAAATATAATCATTTGGAATATTATTTTTCCATTATTCCTGATCTGGTTTTGATGCTTTCGGTGATATATCGAAGAATAACAAGGCGGCGACTCCGGTTTGCAAGGAGACAAGCCAAGTGTACAATAGTTATAATATTGAAGTATATGGTTGTTTATGTATCTATAAAAGTGTAGACATACAAAAGAACTTAAACAAACCCGCCAACTATGTTATCTTGGTGTATGACAGCCACGCTGACAGTGTGCGAATATTACTGTTAACTTGGACTGTCGGCCATATATATATATTTTTTTTGATATATTGGACAACATCCCATACAAGATTTTAAATTAACGTGGTTATTTTTTTACTAACAGTATTGAAAACGGGATATTTACCATGTTTTTTATTTTTATTTGGTGGAGCTCGATATTTAATAGTACACATTCTGTATTCCCGCGTAATATCCTTTCGAAGAGTGAATTATCTTATGTACACCAAACTTAAACCAATTCCATACTAAACTCCAACTAAAACGTTTCAGCGTTTAAGCGAGAAGAGGTAACAGACAGAGAAACATTCGCATTTATAATATCTATATAGAAGCGAAATTTCAGAAACGACATCACCTACAAACTTGAATTTTGGCAGGTAAGTTCCTCATCACGAGAACAAGACATTCTTAGATAACGTCGAAATATCGAGCTCCACCAAATAAAAATAAAAAACATGGTAAATATCCCGTTTTAAATACTGTTAGTAATACAAATAACCATGTTAATTTAAAATCTTTTATTCATAACTGTTCAAGATTTCCTTTAGCATACCTTCATTGATCTCATTGATTGTATAATTTTAACTATTTGATTTTATGTATGTTAGTCATTTTATTATTAATCTTAATAATCGTGTAATTAGTATCTGTGGAAATTTAGCTTTTTTATTTAATATTGTATATTCTTATGCCGTAAGTGTCATCTCCCTTGTTTCCCTAAATAAAATAAAATATATATATACACTGTATTCAAATGGCAAGAGAAGTTACGAACGACAGACGTTAAATTAACATATCCAATGCGATTTTCAAATAACTCTGCTATATTTGACGACCTCCGTGGTCGAGTAGTGTGTACACCGGTTTTCATGGGTACGCCACTCCGAGGTCCCGGGTTCGATTCCCGGCCGAGTCGATGTAGAAAAACTTCATTAGTTTTCTATGTTGTCTTGGGTCTGGGTGTTTGTGGTACCGTCGTTACTTCTGATCTTCCATAACACAAGTGCTTTAGCTACTTACATTGGGATCAGAGTAATGTATGTGATGTTGTCCGATATTTATTTATTATTTATTATTTATTATTTATTATTTATTATTTATTATTTATTATTTATTATTTATTATTTATTATTTATTATTTATTATTTATTATTTATTATTTATTATTTATTATTTATTATTTATTATTTATTATTTATTATTTATTATACACTTATTAAAGTTCTAATTAATTATTCATAACGTCTTTTAGTTCCAAAGTTCCCTAAAATTCAAAACGGATTTGTTTCCGAATTCATAATGAATTCAATGTAACATATTCGAGCAATCGACCAATATTACTCTGTCCTTACTTCTCCTGTGATTCGAATAGCCTATATTCATACAAACCAGGTATTTCCAATAGCCCAGTGTCAACCATCCAAAGTCTTCCACATTTGTCCGCCCTGGTTCGATACACTGACGTCAAAGATCTCGCTTGCCACAGATCAGGGTACGGGCGTAATGCTGGCGATCTGCTCTTTGAGTCTTTCAGATCGATGTAGTTCAGTGTCGATGGTATACCTAACGGATATTAAGAAAAAGATAAATTTTTTGTGTGTTCCATTTTTGAAATAGCTTTGATCATTTAAATTTTGATGGTTTTTATCGGAATCAATTAGGGATTTTGCAAAGAAACAACATATTATGTCGATTTTAATTTTAATTCTCGTCGAATCAGCAGACAGATATTTTAGAAAATGGCGTCGCAATTGACAACGAAGATTTTGCTAGTTATAAATAATTTAACTCGAAATGAAATACATTGTTTACAGATGTATTTAATTGTCATATTAAAATTTTAAAACCTATTCATAAGGTTTTCTGCAGCCCGTAATGACACAAAAAGCGTCTGGGGAAGCCGAGTTATCAGCCAGATATTGAGAGCAACCTTTATGGATCAAATGCGAGCCAGGTGCCTGTCAAAACTCTGATCGACGTCTGCACATATAAAATTAAATTACTTTATTCAATATAAATTATACCTAGTTATTAATTTTCCTATTAAACATTATCATCAGCTGGGAAACAATACCCTGACCTTAGAGGAACCGTCAAAAGATAGTCAGCGGTTTTTTGGAACGATTTTTTTTCCGCGGCTTACAGTAGTGAACTGGTAGAAATGGTCACGTAAGGAAAAGCCTTATGCTCCCTAGATGACGGTTCAATCTCTTTGTCCTTCCCTCTGTCTCTTTCTGTTACGGTTTAATGTAACATTTTTAACGTTGTTCATTTATTATATGATGATATACGAATAGGTATACAGTGGAAACAACTTCGTTCCGACCGATCTCTCGCGATTCTTCTTTTTATTGTCAATTTATGATGGTTTATTTCAAAAATCAAAATCAAAATACACTTTATTCAAGTAGGCTTTTATAAGCACTTCTGAATCGTCATTTAACGAACTATATTTAGTGAAGCTACCACCGTTTCGGAATGTAGATTCTAGCGAGAGGAACCGACGAGAAACTCAGTAGTTACTCTTATCTAAAAATATAGTCATGTTGGTTAAATACAATTATATATGTATGTCATGTCTCCTGCCTGGAAGTCGACGAGCGTTAACTCCACGCTTTTTTATCATCAATATAATCTTGTATCGAATGATATGCCTTCTTTACCGATGTATTTTTTACAAATGACTTGAATCTGTTAAAAGTGGACTCACCATAACGTCGTCTCGGTACCGTTATGAATAATCTTTCACCGAATCTTTCGACGCCCATGGGAACATTATTGTATTGAATAAAAAAGCTCCCAACTTCGCCTGTGAACAAACATTACAATTAGAAACAAAATATGTGTTTAAAATTATAACCATTGATCCGATGTGATATACTTTTAATTCCATTATAGCAGTACATCAAATTTATTATACCCTGTTCAATATAGCTTGATCTTTTTGACAGATGTAATTTTTTCTGATCGACATAACTTTGCAATGACGAAAGATGAAAGTACATATCATACAAGTGTTCCTAAAGATTCATTTTTTCAAACTACTAACCGAACCGAAAACTAGTCAATGTTTTCATCCCTTATTTCATGGGTGAAATTTTTTATGGAAGTTCGTAATTTTTTAAATTAAAAAGAAAAAACTGTTTTTTGGGATACTGATTAAAATTAGTAGATACGTATTTAAATGTTTCTGGATATTTTACGCCTCAAGGGAAAAGTAGGGGTTGACATTTCGTATACAGGTTAGTCTGGAAGTCCGTCATTTTTAAGTTAGAAGCATGAATTTTTATTTTCGGGATACCGATTAAAAATGAGTTGATACGTATTTAAGCGTTTCTGGATATTCTACCCTAAGGGCTGAAATACACACCGATGTGGTATACAAAGAGGTCTTACATTAACGTAATATTTTAAGTTAATTTGTAAATATATTCAGATTCTACGCGGGTAACAGCTTGTATGTTAAATTTTCTGTTTCTCATCACTCGCCCGTCTGTCAAAAAGATCAATCTGACTTGAACAGGTTATATCCTTGTGTACGTGACAGTTACGTTTGACAATTCAAACGTCATACTGCGTTATTGGTGTGCGTTTCCTACATTTTATTTTCGCACTCTCAGCTCGGATAATTTGTGATTTCTCTCTAAACTATTTATAATTCGCCCAGTTAATGTAGAAACTAGACTTCAATGCGGGCATTGTGTTATTCTGGTTAGTTAGGTTATTAGTTAGGTGTATTAGTTAGGTTAGTAAGGCTTAATATCCGTAAGGCTAATTGCATCGCCCTACTCCAATGATTTTTATTCACATTGAAATAATTTACTATTTTTAATACGCTTATATTAGCTTCACTTGTGACACACTGCTACAGAAAATTATGTTAAAAAGATAAAAATAATAAGTTGTCTGCATAGCAGTGTGTACCGACACAAAAAGCAAGGTCACACAGACGATGTTGAAATTCAGGGAAGCATACAATGACCCTGAAGCTCAACGCTGTTTTTCAAATGTACATGCAAAAACCGCAATGGAACAGCATGATGGAATTATCTGTAAAGAAACCGCCAAGAATAGTGGGATTTACAAGTCTTAGGATTACAAATGATACTCACTGCTAGGATCCGTTGTGCTCGTGTTATTGGTCGCATTCTGTGGAGCTGTAATGGAATCGAAAGATTAGTATCAGTCGGAAAAATTCACAGTTACAGTCCGAAGTCTGGAAATCGGAAGGGTACACTCTCGTGCCTCGGGAAACACTTGAACTCTTTTCGGTGGTGTCAGATTTGAAGTCCCATCGGATTACGAGCGTGACAAGATAGTGAACCTTTGTTTGTACAGAATTGTACTATAATATGTCCTGCGTATTTGGTATCCCATGAGTTTGGGCACCGTGACTGAATGCATCTTAACCGATGATTTCGGGTTCAAAGTTCAAGCACCACTGAATTTTCATGTGCTTTATTTGTGTCTATAATTCATTTCGTGCTCGGCGGTGAAGGAAAACATCGTGAGGAAACCTGCATGTGTCTAATTTCAACGAAATTCGTCCACATGTGTATTCCACCAACCCGCATTGGAGCAGCGTGCTTGAATATGCTCCAAAACTTCTCCTCAAAGGGAGATGAAGCCTTAGCCCAGCAGTGGGACACAGGCTGTTAATGTAATGTAATGACTGAAATCGGCAGAAGGACATCACTACATACCAGCAGCGTCCTACATCTTAAAAGAGACATCCCCACAGCTGGCCTGCCCATGCTGTCTTCTACAGGGAGATCTACCACGAGTAAATATGAGAAATGAGATATAATATCAGCTCTTACGTTCATTCCAATCTCTGTCGCCTGATTCCGATTTATCGTTCTCAAAAACTATCTTGCCTGTTTCACGTTTCTTGCGATTGTCTTCAATGTCGCCGAATCTATCTTGAAGTACTGTAAAGACGTTAAATATTATTAAAACAAATAAATAAATAAATATTGGACAACATCACATACATTACTCTGATCCCAATGTAAGTAGCTAAAGCACTTGTGTTATGGAAAATCAGACGTAACGACGGTAACATTAACACTTAGCCCAAGACGACGTAGAAAACTAATGAACTTTTTTTACAACGACTCGGCCGGGAATCGAACTCGGAGTGGCGTACCCATGAAAACCGACGTACACAATACTCGACCACGGAGGTCATCGAAACTTAAAATGACTCCAAATGAACAATATTTAAGATTAGGAATTGTTTTGGGGGTTTGTGCAAGTCCGTCTAACTGGGTAACCACTTGGCAGTTGAATATGTGGATTCAACTGCCAAACAAACTTTGAGCGTTAAAAGCGCAATAGTTCACGTGCCGCCTGGCGATTTAAAAATCACAGGATCGAGCCTGACCCCTTGGACGTTTCGTCGGCTCCACTCCTAACACAAGTGATAATCTTAAAGGGGTAAATAGGAATATTAGTTATTAGTTAATTTGTGGCATTGCTTTAATATTATTGTGTTCCGGTTTGAGTAAATCAGTTTAATTAAATGCACGAGGAAAATAACATCTTAGTTCCCACCGTTGGGCGAATTGGCGATGACCTTTAAACAATTTATTCAATTACTGGTAGGAGCTAGAACTAAAGTTCGCTGCAGCGATAAATCTTTATGTCAACTTGGTGGTAGGGCTTTGTGCAAGCCCGTCTGAATAGGTACCACCCACTCATCAGATATTCTACCGCCAAATAATAGTACTCAGTATTGCTGTGTTCCGGTTTGAAGGATGAGTGAGCCAGTGTAACTACAGGCACAAGGGATGTAACATCTTAGTTCCTGAGGTTGGTCGTATAAGGAATGGTTAATATTTCTCACAGCCATTGTCTATGGGCGGTGGTGACCACTTACCATCAGGTGGCTCATATGCTCGTCCGCCTACCGATACCATAAAAAAATCTAATGAAACTATGAATAACCAGTATTTGAACAAATTACTTAAAACCTTCAAAAAGTTCAGTTTTAATAACATATCCTGTATTCAATCTGCTTGACCTCGTCTCCATTTTGACATCACACTTCAATCATTGCGTCGAAACGCAACTCGATAAAGACCACAAATAATAGGATGCAACGTTTTTGTGTAGTTTTTTGCATCAACCATAATACGACGCCATTTTGAAAAAGTATTGCCTGTCATTAGGAGATGTTTTGTTTTTGTTTTATCTAATGTATAAATATTATCGATAAATTTGTCGAATCACTAACTAACCTAACCTAATTATCATTTACTTTTTTAAGGGGTCCAAAGCCATGCGCCTCCTGCTGGTAAAAATCAATAGAAAAAAATACAAAATTGGCGCACTTTCGAGGTGGAGCCGTGATTCGACAAATTTAACATATTCTAGACACAATGTAAAAATCTAAAGTCTATTCGAACCACAAGACAAAAGTCAAATAAACAAACATTTGACAGTAAATCGACGCGATATCATTGGCCGAGAGCTCGATTAATCTGATATTCACTGTGGATTTGCGATGTTTGTTTAGATGTCGACGAAACTGTTATCGGAATTTTGGAAGTGAAATTAAAGTGGATATAAGTAGTTAAGTTTAACAGTGTTGTATTATAAATAGAGATATATTAATCATAAACTCTTAGTAGTGTTTATAGCTGAGTTATTAGCGAATCGTATGGAATACGTAAATCTAAGGTTTATTTATATTTATTCCTTCATCGATACGAATACAATTAAAACTTTGTAAATATAGAGATGCTGCGTAAAAACCAGTGTCGTCTGTGGCGAGCTGTTTGTAAACATTTATTCTGATACAATTATATAATTTCTATTAAGTATTTCTCACATGTAATACATAATAATTAAAATATAATATATTGATTACGAGTTATGAGAACGTAGAACTATTAATATATAAAATAATGTATAAAATAATATACACTGTGAAATAAAATTTTACGATTTACGATTACATCTGGGTAGGTACCACCCACTCGTCAGATATTCTACCGCCAAATAACAGTACACTGTATTGTTGTGTTCCGGTTAGAAGGGTGAGTGAGCCAGTGTAATCACAGGCACAAGGGACATAACATCGTAGTTCCCAAGGTTGGTGGCGCATAGGTGATGTAAGGAATGGTTAATATTTCTTACAGCGCCTTTGTCTATGGGCGGTGGTGACCACTTACCATCAGGTGGCCCATATGCTCATCCGCCAACCAATGACATAAAAAAAAAACATTTTACGAACGTCCATCCCCAAGGGTGTAAAACGGGGTTTGAAAGTTTTTTATTTATATATTACGCGCGAGTAAAGCCGCAGGTGGTAGCTAGTTAGACATAAATACGATTAATTTTGCGGAAAGATCACCAGATCACGACGTCTTCTTAGAATATAATTTTATTATGTAAAAACGTGACAAGTTTTGTAATAAAATATATTAATATGAACGCTTATGACGTGAGAATTGCGAATAACATTTTATATAAAACGGGGCGCGGTTACTTTGGTTATTGATTTGGATAATTAAGAAATCGAGTGGTTGGCAATAATGTCTGATGGCTGATTTACTTTTAAGAGCGGGTCACCCCGAATGGAGTTGTAAGTGTCATGGCAACGCGAGCCGTTATGTTTTGACAAGCGACTCGAATGCGATGGCTGCTTGCAAACCCATTTGCTCTTAATCGAGATGAATTATTGTAATCCTTTGATATTTCTGGTGTAAGATTATTGAATCAATTAATACAGTGATCAGACTATATTGAATACGTTTTATTTTGTGAATATCTCCATTGCACGCTCACAAAGTCTTCCAAATGTCGGACCAATCCCCGAACCCAACTGTTCGGCATCCTGCTCCTCTGACATATATATTATCATTTATTCAAAGGTGACAGGGTTTCGTGCAAGCCCGTCTGGGTAGGTACCATCCACTCATCAGATATTCTACCGGCAAACAGCAATACTCAGGCACAAGGGACGTAACATTTTATCTGACGTAACATCTTATTTATTGCGTAGTTGTTACCAGTAAATTATATTTTGTATGTTACGTCAATTGTAAATCAAATTATCTAAACCAAACAAAAGCTCTAAAATCATATTTAAGCGGTTTTCCTTAAAGTATAATCTATCTCTTAAATGGAGGTTCTAATTCGTATCTAATATTTGATTGAAAATAATTATTTGCATGTAAAAAAAGTATAATCTATCCCGTGCGTCAATATACAAGTACACGAATCTTTATTTTATCTAAGCCTCAACTTGAGTTCCTCTGACTATAGCCTTTAGAAACTTTTGTTACCGAGGCATAATTTCTACAGAGTATAAAAAGTTGCCTCCTGCTTTATACGCTTGGATCTTTTAAACTACGCGACGGATTTTAATGCGGTTTTCGTCAATAAACAGAGCGATTCACGAGGAAGGTTTACATGTATAATACACGCATTTTGTAGCTGAGATAAGCCGAAAATTTCAACATTCCTAGCCGGCAAAAATAAGAGATTTTCTTTGTATTTTTGTTTTTCAATCTAAAGTGCATTTAATCTTGTTTATATTATTTTTCGTGTGTTTTATATGTTAGAACTCTTGTTACTTCTGTTGGATGTTCTAAAGTCATTACATAGTATAAAATAAAGTCGCTTACCGCTGTCTGTCCCTGTGTATGCTTAGATCTTTAAAACTACGCAACGGATTTTGATGCGGTTTTTTATAATATATATATATTGATTCAAGGGGAAGGTTTATATGTATAATACATGCACAATATAGTAGAGAAACACTGATAATTTTAGAGGTTTCTGAAATAATATCGTAAATAAACACATTTTTTTTAAGAGAAATTTTGGCTTATTTTCGAAGCGATTTTAAGCAATAACCCATTAATCATTATTCAAATAAGTACCTTAAATACATTGTAAATTTAATATAGATCAATATGTCCCTTTACAGGATATAATTTAAATGAATATCTTCGAAGATATTACAGATATAAAACGCAGGGACACAGCGGTTTGTATTGTCTAACGACTGAAAAACTGTGAACGTTGTAAGACATTCTGTAGTATATTTAGTATCAGCATTGCACCCATGCGAAGCCGGGGGGGGGGGCGCTATTAATAAATAAACTCACAAATGTTTCCATTGATGTTATAAGTCAACTGTTTCCATGCGAATATTTCTCTGAATTTTCCCAGTCGCCTCGTCTGTTGTAAGCTCGATTTTGTTAGTATCAATATCACGAAAATGTATATTATTTTGAAAAACATTTTCTTTCAGTAAAAATGCTTTGCCTGTAACAAGAAAAAGAATTGAATTAGTGAAGCGCTTTCGGGTCGCCTAGCGATGTAAAATCAAAGTCAAAAATCTTTATTCAATATAGAAGTGTTTACACTTGCTTATTGATTGTCAAAAATCTACCACCGGTTCGGACTTTAGCACCTCGGACCTGAGAAGAACCGGCGAAAGAAACTCAGCGGGATATATATATATATATATATATATTTTAACCATTATAAAGTCTCATTATAAAGTCCTAGCTTCGATTCCTACCCCTTGGGCTATTGAAGTCACTCTTTTAAGCTTTACT
Organism: Vanessa tameamea; assembly: GCF_037043105.1. Classification (NCBI taxonomy): domain Eukaryota; kingdom Metazoa; phylum Arthropoda; class Insecta; order Lepidoptera; family Nymphalidae; genus Vanessa; species Vanessa tameamea. The sequence goes on along the minus strand of NC_087339.1, from coordinate 3,768,223 downwards.
GGAGGGGTAAATAGGAGTATTAAAATAGAGGTGTCATGCGACACATGGTTGGAAAGAAGTATATACATGCATTTAGGAAACTCATTTCTAATCAATCTAATCTAATCTCTGGAATGGCTGGACCGATTTTGATGCGACTTTCACACCCAGATAGATAGTTTGATGAAAAAAAAAATTTGAGTTTCAGTTCTAAGTATGGGAACCCCCAAAATTTATTGTTTTTTTTACTATTTTTGTGTGAAAATCTTAATGCGGTTCACAGGATACATCTACTGCCCAAGTTTCAACAGTATAGTTCTTATAGTTTCGGAAAAAAGTGGCTGTGACTTACGGACGAACAGACAGACATCTATAACGGTTCCGTTTTTCGCCATTTGACTACAGAACCCTAAAAACCGTGTAACTAAAATGGTGGAAAAGAGTGACTACTAAGTTTCTTGCCGGTTCTTCTCGGTAGAATCTACTTTCGGAACCGGTGGTAGCTTTAAATTAATTCAACACTTTAACATGACGATTCAAAAGTGATTCTATGATTTTGAATAAAGAATATATTTTTATTTTATAATAATATTAATTTATTGGTGCAAAAGTAAATATTACAAAAGAAGCTTACATATATGACTATGACTATTGTTAAATATTACTATTAGTTAAGTAATATATTTACATGTGGCTTGGCACTTTAGAAAGAGTAAAACTTATTATCCTTACATAACATGTGTTAAGTATAATTAGCCCAACCCCTAATTGAAAATTAAAAGTAACGTTAAATACATGCATAGCAGAGTCATTTGAAGAGTTAAAAACAAATTTGAGAAATAAATAACTAAACAAAAACATAATATAATTTCATATGAGGGAGAATACAAAACAGCGCCACGGTTGAAAGCATGGATGAGTATGTGTGTGTTTATGTGTTTGTGTGTGTGATGTGTGTATGTGAACGTGTGTGAGGATGTGTTTTTGTTTTTTTATATTATGTTGAATGCAATCTAATGTCAGTAATTCAACCCGCAACCTTAAGCTTCGATACGAACCACTGGACAATGTCGGTACAAGGTCGAGGAACACATTACAACAGAATTTGTTCCGTAATGTACGGTATTTTTAACTCATTAGCAAATTCAAGACAAACTTTGTAAGTCGTTTCGTAACATCGTTTTATTGACAATTGTCCGTCCTGATATCGCTCGTGGAGAAGTTTTTAATTTAACCTTAATAGCCATCGGCGAAGTAAGAAATATTAACTAGTTTTAAGCTAAGATGTTATGTCCCTTGTGCCTAGGACTTGGGACAATATCCCGGAGCGTCTCATGTCTGGGAGTCGCGGGGCTTTTTGTAATTTAGTTGTCTCGAGTCCAGGGATTTTCGGGTCGAGACTCGAGACGAGACAAGAGCACCATCTGTTAGTTAAATTAATAATTACTTTGTCTACTAATACTAAGTCTTTCTACTTAGTGCACAATACAATTAGTGCGATTGCCGCGCCGACATCACGCCGCCATATTGGTTGTTGTGACGTTTAAATTATTAGTGTGTTGTGGTGTCCCGGGAATACCCGGATTTTGATTACAGGCTGTCTCGTGTCCCGGGATTTTGAAATTGTCGGAAATTCCCAATTCCTACTTGTGTCCAGTCTACTTTCTCACTCACGATTCGAAAAGAAACACAGAAATACAAAGTATTCCTGTTCGACGGTAGAATATCTATCACCACGACCTAGACAGGTTTGCTCACAGTCCTAAACAGATGCAATGATTTTTTTAATCGAATTATATCATATCTTTTTAATGAGCAGATTCTACTGGTTTGATCCATTCAAAATTTTGTATCATCATCGTAACGTAGGATAAATACCGTCGACGTTTCTTTTGTCATTAACGACTGAAGAATTGACTATTGGAGCGCGTGCCCGCTGCACTCAGCTTGGCAAAAATTGACGTCGGAGGGGTCGACGTCCCTCGCTCATGAATGGTTACGTATGACGAATTATTACATAGAAAATTATATTCTTTCATCGTCTATTAAGAGCCGAGATGGCCCAGTGGTTAGAACATCTTCACCGATGATCTCAACGCCATCTAGCGGAGAGTTACGATGAGGGTAGTATCAGAACTATTGCATCTGTGTTATTGCAGGTATCGATGGCAGCAGCGCTACGCGCACCTTCTCCCCCCGCCTCAATAGGCGTCGCAGGGACTAGGGGGGGTCTCAGTACCCCGAGAACCCCCTCTAGGTGTTTGAGGCTCGCATAGGCGGGCCGACCGTCAGGACGTCACGGTAGCATGCGCAAGCGATCCCGTGGTGCCCGCCGAAAGACGGAGAGGGTACCGCTGGTTTTTTAGTGGGTAAACCCGGCGTACCTGGGCGCACTCGGCGTCCAGAGCTCCGGGGAGTCCCACACACCCCTCCACCTTCCATCACGTGGGGGAAGCGCGTAACGCGTTTTTCCAGCGAGAAAAAAAAAAAAAAAAGGTATCGATGGTAGCGACGATTAGGACGACGATAACTACCATCCGTAACGTTTGAGCAAGCCCGTCCGGGCTGGTACCACCCGCTCATCGGATATACTACCGCCAAACAGTACTCAGCATTGTTGTGTTCCGATTTGAAGGGCGAATGAGCCAGTGTAACTACACAAGGGACATAACATCTTAGTTCCCGAGGCTGGTGGCGCATTGGTGATGTAAGGAATGGTAATTTTTCTTACAGCGCCATTGTCTATGGGCGGTGACCACTTACCATCAGGTGACCCAATAGCTCGTCCCCAAACCTGTACCATAAAAAAACCTCAATGTGAACAACACGAAGGAGACCACCAACTAATGTACTACAGTATTGTACACCTTAAAAAGTTCTTCATAAAAGTCCGTGATTGTTATATATCTATCTCTTAGAGATAACCCTCAATAACCATTTTTTATCTTGACTTTTTACGAGAAATAACAGCTTGATAAGCGATTTTAAATAATACAATATTAATCCTTATTATATAAGTACCTTAAATAAATATAAATAAATAAATAAATATTGGACAACATCACATACATTACTCTGATCCCAATGTAAGTAGCTAAAGCACTTGTGTTATGGAAGATCAGAAGTAACGACGGTACCACATACACCCAGACTCAAGACAACATAGAAAACTAATTAAACTTTTTCTACATCGACTCGGCCGGGGATCGAACCCGGGACCTCGGAGTGGCGTACCCATGAAAACCGGTGTACACACTACTCGACCACGGAGGTCGTCAATACATTGTGTGTTTACATAACATAAACAGCCTGTAAATTTCCCACTGCTGGGCTAAGGCCTCCTCTCCCGTTGAGGAGAAGGTATGGAGCATATTCCACCACGCTGCTCCAATGCGGGTTGGTGGAATACACATGTGGCAGAATTTCGTTAAAATTAGACACATGCAGGTTTCCTCACGATGTTTTCCTTCAGCGCCGAGCACGAGATGAATTATAAACACAAATTAAGCACATGAAAATTCAGTGGTGCCTGCCTGGGTTTGAACCCGAAATCATCGGTTATGATGCACGCGTTCTAACCACTGAGCCATCTCGGCTACATTGTGTGTTTAATATAGATTAATAAGAATCTGAACTGACTGAAAACGCTGTGAACGTTGTATATAAAGACATTTACAGTATGTTTAATATCAGCATTGCATACGTGCAAAGCCAGGAAGTCGCTTGTATAACTATGTGCTTCTAGTAATCATAAACATTATCTATACAGAGATATATTCAGTATATACATACTATATGCAGCGTCACCTACGGGTTCCAATGTAAACCACACACTCACTAAAATACACACAAAAGTTTAATTTGAATCGGTTCAACCGTAGAGATTTATATATATAAATATTTAAGACAGTTATGTGATTAATTTTTATTTAATAGTTTGTTAACTACTAATACTATTTAGGAAAATCATTGTGGGTACTTAACAATTATGTTTTATTAATTAGAAATTGAATTTGATTATTTAAAATGTTTCGTTTGGAATGTTTGATTATAGGAATACTAAATAAATAAAAATCAATTTACCTAATCGACTCAAAATAGCCGTTAATTGTTATTCATAAAGATTTAGATGAATTGAGAACATCCTTACTTAGTCGGTTATAAAATAATGTTATGCAAACAATAAAATCTCTGTTAAGATTAAATATTGACCTTCGACATCAAACGCAACGATTTAAAAAAAAAACCGTTTTGTTTATAATAATTTAAAAATCGAATATTAATCTTATTTAAAAACCTTACCTTAACACGGAATGAAAACGAAAACCGTCCAAGGAGTTAATCCAAGTTTTTTTTTCCGTTGACCGTTCGACACTAACGTCACAGATGTGACTTGAAGTAATACTGATTATGACTTACGAATATGATCGTCTTGTTTAGAAATACCATTAAGAAGCCGCCAGACCTTCGAACTGTTAAGGTGCCGACAGACATTACTTATTGATATTTATCGAAAACATTCGTATATTTAAACTAATATTAGAAATCTGAAGAGTTTGTTTGACTGCGATAATCTCGGAAACTGTTGGACCGATTTGTAAAATTCTTTCAGTTTTAAATAGCTTATTTATGGAGGAAGGTTTTAAGTTATACTTATATTACTTGGTGGCAGGGCTTCGTGCAAGTCTGGATAAATACCATCCACTCATCCAGATATTCTACCGTATGCTGTGTACCGGTTTGAAGGGTAAGTTAGCCAGTGTAACTACAGGTTATAATTTCTAACAGCGTCATGTCTATGGGCCACTAACCATCACGTGGCCCATTCTCCCTCCTTTAATTATTACAATAAAAAATGTTTCTAATACCATCACGCTACGATAATTCAGCGATGCTTGCCTGGGTTTGAACCCGGAATCATCGGTTAAGATGCACGCGTTCTAACCCCTGGGCCATCTCGGCTCAATCAAAATTGAATGCGATTTGATTATATCTCGTATAGAATGACCTACGGACAATTCTTGATAGATATATTTATATTTATATTGCAATACTTGATAACGAACGACTTATATCCAATTTTATTTTATTAACATAGATCTGATAACGGCGTGCATTCAAAACGTGAAATTGTCGCAAATCCAGCATAAAACAAAGTCGCTTCCCGCTGTCTGTCCCTGTGTATCTATGGTATCATAAGATCTAAATCTTGAAAACTACGCAACGGATTTTGATGCGGTTTTTTTTAATAGATAGATTGATTCACGAGAAAGGTTTATATGTATAATACATGCACAATATAGTAGAGAAACACTGATAATTTTAGAGGTTTCTGAAGTGATGTCGTAAATGAACACAGTTTTTGCGCTTACATTGCAAACGCTGGCTGAACCCTACGAGACAGATCAAAATAATGTCCTACAGTATTGTACACCTTAAAACGGTCTACAGAGATGTCCGCGTATATGTTTCTCTTAGAGATAATCCACATTGCACACGTGCGAAGTCGGGGCGGGTCGCTTGTAATAAATATAATACATGATTGAAAATCTCGACCAAAGATAACGCGTCAAATCGATGTCAAATATTGTTTATTTGACTCTTGTCCTCTTGTGCTTAGAACAAAACAAACTGTCGTAACATAGGTTAACTTTTTCGTGAATTAAACCATAGATTATACAGCACTCGTGGTCAGCCAAGTGGCAAGAGAGACAGCCCTAAAGAACGACCGGTTGATGAAATAAAAAAAAAAGATTGGATAAAAACAGCACAGATAAGAAAAACCTGGAAATTGTTGAAGGAGGGCTTAGGCCAGAGGCTTTAGCAGAATAATTCTAAATATATTATAATTATGTATGTTAAGGAACGACTGTCTATATGGCGTCAATTTAATGTCAAAGTTGTTAACTTGACTTTACTCTTCTTGTGATTGGAAAAAGGCTGTATAAACATTACACTCATTTATAAACTAGCTAAACCTGCGGATTTAGCTGCACGAAATTTATAATTTATAAAAACACAAATTCCCAACCCCCGTTTCACCCCTTAAGGGTGTTTTTTTGATTGATGACTGATCGACTCGTATATACATACTTTAATACTAAAAATATGACATTTAATATTTTGTATGTTACTCTAACTTAAATTCAAGTACGACATTTTATATGTTGATTTCGAAGGTTCAAATATTGAAAGGTCTTTAAAATTTTGCCAAAATGTTAATATAAGAAAATCATAAAGGATTAAAACTAAATTAAAATGTTTGTTTATTGATTGTTAATACACTACGGGAAATAAATACCGCTTTTTTACACACGGATGGAAGAAGGGGCCATCTTTATGGTAAATGATTCCCCTTTCCATAAACATTGATACTGTAAGAAATATTAACCATTTCCTGTAACACCCAGGATTGAATCTGGAGGTCTGGAGGCCCCAGGAAGAGTGGGGGCCCCTAATTATTATTTCACTAATTAAATAGAACAATTTCATTTCTATCAGTAGAGTTAGTCAATCATTTATTTAATTTTTATTATCTTTTAAAAGCATTATTAATAATAATATTATAAACTGAATATATCCAGATATATAAACAAATATTACATTAAAATTCTTAACCGTCGGAAACTTTATTTTGGAGCCCCTATTGTGGAGGCCCCAGGGAGTTGCCCCGGCTGCAATGCCCTAAATCCGGCCCTGATAACAATGCGCCACCAACCTCGGGAACTGAGATGTAACGTCCCTTGTGCCTGTAGTTACACTGGCTCACTAGACCTTCAGACTGGAACACTATAATACTAAATATTGATGTTTGAAGGGCGAATAACTGAAGAGTGGGAATACTTTACGGCCAAATATATCCAAGGTCATTTCTAAGATCTGAACACGCCATAAACACTACACACAATATCTGAATTTCCAGTACAGAAAGACTATTTATAAATATTATTAGTATAAATATTTTTTGTACGAGTACAATTTTCCTTGTAAGTGGTTACATCATATTTAATTCGTTTAACGGAATTCATGGTCGTAAGTTTACTAAGAGGTTATCTTGTATCCTTAGAGTTTTTAAATCGCCCAGCGGTTACAAGATGAGAATCTTAACTGAAGATTATGGGATCAAAGAGGACCAACGAAGATACAAAAAAAGTATAGCACCTGGTTGGCTAGTGGCTGGTTCGATTTTTGTCCAGAGAAACGGAGTTGCGATTCAACAGGGAAATGCTGCTAGCATTCTTGCCACCATTGCACATGGTCAAGATTTATACAGTAACTATTTTTACTGTGTGTATGTATATGGGCACAAATCGCCATCTCTTGGTTATGGTTGTCAAATAATAATGTTTATATTTTAAGTCATCATTTATATTATTAAATTTTATTAGATAAATTTCTAAAAAGCGTGAAATATTTATTGAAATAGCTATTCGTAAACATGTTACTGTTACTAACTGTATTTAAAACGGGATATTTACCATGTTTTTTATTTTTTTTATTTGCTGGAGTCTCGTGAACAAGACGTTCGTAGATAATGTCGAAATATCGAGCTTCACCAAATAAAAATAGAAAACATGGTAAATATCCCGTTTTAAATACTGTTAGTTATAAAGATAACCATGTTAATTTAAAATCTTATGATGCTGTTATTTATAAGGCCCCAATAATTAATAGACATTTGATTGTTTTAATCTTTGGAAGATGTGGACGCATCAGCATGCCGCCATTTATCGGCAATGGTTTTAATAATATTAATAATATAAAATAATAATTCATCATCATCATCAGCAGCCTGTAAATTTCCCACTGCTGGGCCAAGGCCTCCTCTCCCTTTGAGAAGGTTTGGAGCATATTGCACGCTGCTCCAATGCGGGTTGGTGGAATACACATGTGGCAGAATTTCGTTGAAATTAGACACATGCAGGTTTCCTCACGATGTTTTCCTTCATCGAGCACGAGATGAATTATAAACACAAATTAAGCACATGAAAACTCAGTGGTGCTTGCCTCTCTACAGTGGGAATGGGTATTGCAAGCATGTAAAATCATTGATCCTGAATTCTTTCCGGTTTTGTCGGATATGACGTCTAATCGGATTGTGATTAAGGGAATAGACAATGCATCTGTGTTTGTGCACACACTTGAGTCCAATATAATAATATTTTGGTGACCGTTGGAAGTGGACGTGTTGCAAATTCGTAAAAATATTTTAAAATTATTGAAAAATTCGCCAACCAAAAGTGTTTCTAATTTTCAAAGTTTTAAACAGTGTTTTCGTATAAAATATAATTGGTACTAATATCATTGTGATTGTACTGAAGAACGAGTTAAGGTGCATCGGCGTCAGTGCAGCTCCCCTCACCCCCTCGAGTAAAGAGTACCGCTGCTATTTTTTTATCTTGTTCGCTCCTATTAAAAAAAATATACGATGAGCCTACAGCGAACGCCACCCAGTAACATATTGATAAGCGGTAGCGAAAGCGTGAGCGGGTCAGTACCCAATCTATCTACATATGATCACGAAGATCCATTCATTAATATAAATCCAAGAAAACGCAAAGAACGCTCTGAGATATTTGATTACCAAAAAGACCAACAAAATTTTCATAGGGACATTATGTCATTGTTAGAAAAATTCGGCCAAACTCAAAACGAAAACTTGATTATGATAAAAGAAGAAATACGCACTATAAAAAATGAAATAAAAATTATCCAATCTAGTAACGAAAACCTCATACAACAATTTAATCAAATAAATTTGGAAATAGAAAAAATTAAATTAAGTTATACTGGAACTCAAAATAAGGTTAAAGCTTTGGAAGATGAAATAACAATAATCAAAAATCAAAAGTGTACATGTTCCTTAACACCAAACTCGCTTCCGCTTATGAATGAAAACCTAATCCTCGAAGTCAAAGATCGTTTCGAACGCGAAAAAAATATCATAGTGGTGGGTATTTCCGAAAAAAATGATAACAACTATAAAAATAGGCGTCAACATGATGAGAATAAAATAATTGATCTAATATTACCACTTTATGATAACTGCCCTAAACCAATCAAAACAATGCGCCTGGGAAAATATATTCCTAATAAGTCGCGACCTATAAAAGTATTTTTTAATAATACGGACATCCCAAAATACCTTGTCTACAACAAGCATAAACTACCGGAAGGCATAAAAATATATTCTGATCAGACAACCACACAAAAACTATTTATGCAACAGTTAAGAGACGAATTGCAAAAAAGAATTGCTAATGGTGAGAAAGATCTTATTATAAAGTATATTAAAGGTATACCCACAATTATTGCTAATAAAACCAATAAAAAAAACTAACAAGCACAGTAAAACAAAACGCAGAAAAATTAAAAAATATAAAACCAATAAAAGAAATAAATCACTACATTATAAAAAAATACGAAGATATTCCCTTACACTCGTCATCACTACGATTATTTTATGCCAATGTGCGTAGTATTCGCAAACATGGTAAGCTCGATGAGATAAAGTGTATACTTAAAGCGATACCGAAAACTACGCACCTGTGTATATTCACTGAGACGTGGATAACATCGGAATCCGATGCAAAACTTTATTATTTACCGGATTATAAACACATATACAATTATAGAAAGAATAGTAGAGGAGGCGGAGTGTCGATTTATATACACAATAGTATAAAATATGACGTTACAGAAGAATTAGAAGAAAATGGAAATCATTACTTATGGATAAGCATTGATAAATTATCACTCAATATTGGCGCTATTTACAAACCAGGGGAAACTAACTTAAAGGATTTTTTAAATAAATATATCACACAACTAAATAATAGAAAAAGATCGATCATCTTAGGAGACTTTAACATCGACCTGTTAAGCACTGGTACAAATATTACGCAATATTTAAGCAGCATACAGGAGGCTGGATATAGAATTATAAATAAAAGAACTAAAACACACAATACCCGTGAAACCACTAAAACCAGCACATTATTAGATCATATATGTACTGATATAAACAATCATTCATTTAATATATCGATAATTGAATCCGCCTTGTCTGACCACAAGCAAATATATCTTGAAATTAGCAGTCTATCACCGCAAAGAAATAAAAAGATAGACTATCAGGCACTTAATTATAAACAACTATACTTTGATGCACTAAATGCTACATACAATAATGAAAGTGACGATTATGATTATTTAGAAAAATTTATATCGAAATTCATAATGAAAAATAAAATCAATAAAACAAAAATACTTAACCCACCTCGAAAGGACTGGATAAATAAAAATATTATTGATTCTATAAATGAGCGCAATAGCCTATGGAAGCAAAATAAAGCCTTACCGGGGAATGAAATCATACATAAAAAATTGAATACAGAACGAGACAGAGTACCGAAACTCATTAAAATGCATAAAAGCGAATATTATTATAATCTATTTGATAAGGTAAAAAACAACCCCAAAAAAATGTGGGAAGTGATGAATAGTTTGGCTTTGAATAAGATTAGGGATGGTTTTGCTCCTCCCAAAATGATGTCAGATTCAGGAATGGTTTTTGACGGTAACAAAATATGTGATCTCTTTAATACTTTTTTTTCGTCAATTGGCACGGAGCTAGCTTCTAAAATACCGAAGCCATACCATGAAAGTACACAGAACATTTTCATGTATGAAGATGGTTACACACATAACATTACATTAACAAACTTCACACCTTGCAGTTCAGACGAAGTTTCTAAAATTATTGATAAACTAGACTGTAATACAAGCACGGGTTTGGATGGAATTAGCACAAAAGCGATTAAATGTCTTAAAGGTGTTATACTTGTAAGACTTACAAATTGTATAAATGTATGCCTTGCACAAGGAATTTATCCCGATTCACTTAAGATCGCAAAGGTCAGTCCTATATTTAAATCTGGTAGCCGATCCAATCCAAGTAATTATAGGCCGATATCTGTTCTGCCAATAATGTCGAAAATATTTGAGCGTATCTTATATAATCGTTTAAATGGGTATTTGACTGAAAAACAGTTCTTAAGTAAACGACAATATGGTTTCCGTCCAAAGTCGAGTACTCTCTCAGCTGTTGTAGACTTAATTACTAAAATTAAAACTAACATTGATAAAAAGAACATTGCATTAGGTATCTTTATTGACTTAAAAAAGGCCTTTGACACAATAAGTCATCAAAAACTTTTATCCAAATTATGTAACGTTGGCGTGACAGGAACTGCCTTAGCGATGTTTGAGTCATATTTAAAAAATAGACAGCAAGTAGTTAAAATTAATAACTTTTCTAGCGCTTCCCAAAATGTGACGTACGGTATCCCTCAAGGATCTATTCTAGGACCCTTATTATTTTTAATTTACATAAACAACATAGAAAAGATAGGATTAACTGGCAATCTTACACTATATGCAGACGACACTTGTCTTTTTTATTTTCATAAATCTATTCATGAAATTGTAATCAATGCACAAAATGATCTAAATTTGATAAATGAGTGGTTCAAACACAATTTACTTACAATCAATACTGCTAAAACTTCATTTATTATTTTCTCTGCTAAAAATAAAAAGATACCTGACTTCACTCCGCTGACGATAAATAACGATATATTACAGCGCTCTCATCATGAAAAATATCTTGGCTTATGGTTAGACGACAAACTAAATTTCAAGATACATATTAACCATATTAGAACAAAGCTGCAATCAATATTAGGAGCAATCAATAGAATCTCCACTTGTATACCAAAAAGAATCCGAAACATTTTATATAATTCTTTAGTAAAATCTCATTTAGAATATCTAATACAGGTCTGGGGATCCACTACTACTTCAAATTTAAATACTTTACAAAGAATACAAAATAAGATTATCAAAACTCTATATAAATATCACTATTCTACTCCAACGACACAACTTTATAATGAAACAAAAATATTGAATATATCACAACTATACACATACTATACATGCATTCTAATCAAACAAATTAAATCAGGTTCCATTCAATCAGAGATAAGGATTTGTGAGAGACCGCATATTTCGAATTTAAGGAATAAATATAAACTTCATATTGATAATGTAAGAACTAATTATGGTAAAAAGACAATTCTGTTTGAGGGAGTACAGCTGTTCAACAAACTACCAGATGAAATAAAACTATGTGATAGTATGGAGATGTTTAAAGTCAAACTAAAAAATCATTTAATATCCTCGCTATAGTAAATAAAGCCTTTTATATCCAACGGCCCAGATGTTAAAACTGTTTTGCAAATGTATAGAAATGTTCATTGTATCTCATTTTAAGTGAATGGTAAATTCTTATGAGAAATAAAGTTCTTTATACCTATATATCTTCTGGGTAGTTGGCTGGTCTCCCTTGAGATTGGTCAGGAGGAGATAATGTATGGGTCACATCTTACAACTGAGTTTTAAACAATTTAAACGCAACCGATTGAGCTGAAACTATACTAAAAAAAAAGTGACCAAGTGTGAGTCGGACTCGCCCATGAAGGGTTACGTAGCAGCAAGTGACAAGGTTTATGTTTATGAAATTCAATTTTTTATTTTTACATTCGAGTTAATTGAATGAAAGGTAAATTGCGGTTTGGATTTGTGACGTATTAATAAAATTACTTACTAGATCTCGTTCAAGCCAATTTTCGGTGGAAGTTTGCGTGGTAATGTATATTATATATTTTTTTTTAGTTCATATATATTGACGACCTCCGTGGTCGAGTAGTGTGTACATCGGTTTTCATGGGTACGCCACTCCGAGGTCCCGGGTTCGATTCCCGGCCGAGTCGATGTAGAAAAAGTTCATTAGTTTTCTATGTTGTCTCGGGTCTGGGTGTTTGTGGTACCGTCGTTACTTCTGATCTTCCATAACTCAAGTGCTTTAGCTACTTACATCGGGATCAGAGTTATGTACGTGATGTTGTCCAATATTTATTTATATTATTTATTTATTTATTTTTAGTTTTTCACCTTTTTTTACCTCGGATTTTCTTATTTACTCTTTTTTTTTTAAAACATTACAATATCGCAACGTAAAAATTACGAGGAATAAAGGCAATTGGTGGCGCTTGCAGTTGACTACTCCACAACAGGGCAGGGACCTAAAGTCCTGGGCTAACACTACTTAGGGGCCCACCTAAGACATATCTGAACGTAAACTTGAATTAAATTAATTGAATGGGTTTTATTACCATACGATCTATTTAATTTGATAAAATGATGGATTCTTTCGCATTGTCGTCTATTTTTGACTTTGACTTGACTTAGCGGGGTCCCCTTGAAGCCACGAGGCCCTGGGCTGAAGTCCAAAAAGCCATATGGTAGATCTGGCCCTGCTCCACAACAATGGCGGCGTTCAACATTCCCGCCAACATCGAGTTGTTTCACCAGACCTGTCAGCTGTCAAATCTTGTTCGTTGAATTTTAAAGATGGCGCTTGCGATTCGCCGTCATAAACATAAAATTTACTTTTTTGTTGCATATATAAAACAGTTTTATTCTTATTTAGCACAAGTATCAAAGATTTTTCGAAGATTTACATTATCTTGAACTTTTTTTTCGTTTAAAATCAAAATGGCGTCAAATAGGTTCAATAAAACAACTTTTACGTAAGAAATGTTATAATTATCTACTAGCAATAATAATAATTCAAGCATCAGTTCTCTTAATATCAATTTGGTTGTATTTTTTATTTTATGTTACAGTTTATACTAAAAAAGAAAACTCTCGGGATCATATTTTTAACAAAAGGATAATTATAATTTCTTCTCGCACGGCGTGTTCCGTATTAAGTCGTACACGTTGGCCCTGAAAAAGACATAGTATTTTAACTATAGTCTGTTCGAAAGAGATCAAAAGCCAAATAAACAATATTTGAGAGCTTGAATATTCATTATGTATTCGAAAAGAAGTTAGAAGAAGAAGTTATTTAAAAAGGAAAATTTTTGTGTTTTTACCAGCCAGGAAATTAATTGGCTTTTCTCTACTATATGAATGTATCATACATATAAACGTTCCTCTTGAATCGCTCTGTTTATTGACGAAAACCGCATTAAAACGCGTTGCGTAGTTTAAAAGATCCAAGCGTAAAGATGTCGGGAAGCGACTTGGTTCTATACTTACTTATGTATGTAGAAATTGTAATCTTTTACATTTAAAGTCGAGTACACGAAATTATGCATCTGATCACTAGTAGCCAGACATCATCGCCAATTACTTTTAAATCTGTAATTAAAATTTATGTATATAAAATCGAAATACCGCTCACTGATTAATCACGAAATCTCTGAAACTATAACACGTACAAACTTGAAAGTTGGCTGGTAGGTTCCCTATAGGGTGTAGATATCCGCTAAGATTGTATCCCTAAGGGGGTACAATGGAAGTTTGTGTTGTGTTATGTTGTATCGTGTGCAGTGATTAACAGTTTGTTAATTAAAGAGTTAAAGACTCACACACAAATCGCACGCACACACATATATGATATCAATCATCATAATATTAGAAAAATTTAATTCATACATTTTGATATTTAATTATTAAAAGTCTAAGTCTATTGAAACATACCAGATATATAAGCTAATTTCTCATGATCCTGAACAGCCACGCCGATGTTCTCGGGCGCCATCTTGTTGTCGACCCGCCAGCACAAAATGGCGTCTTGAGCTACATTAGCGTAGAGCAATGTCTTAGTTCCCGGGTGGTAGTCGTGTGAGCCGCTCTGTGTATTACAACCTTTAGTGCCTGCGACCTGAAATAATAATAAACTATTAATATAATTAGCTCATACTCATTTTTAGACAGAGTGTCGCACCGGGACGACCTCCGTGGTCGAGTAGTGTGTACACCGGTTTTCATGGGTACGCCACTTCGAGGTCCGAGTCGATGTAGAAAAAGTTCATTAGTTTTCTATGTTGTCTCGGGTCTGGGTGTTTGTACCGTCGTTACTTCTGATTTTCCATAACACAAGTGCCTCAGCTACTTACATTTGGGATCATAGTAATGTATGTGATGTTGTCCAATATTTAAAAAAAATAATAAATCAAACGACTGAATTATCTTTGTGTGCGTGACAGCTACGTTTGAAACGCCAATCGTCATACAAGTTTACTAGTGTGCGTGTAGTTGGTTACCGACTGTTAGCCAGTATTTTTTTCGACGTGTTCTCGTCATTGATGGCCAGACATATAAATAATCGAAGGGTGTATTATTGTTAAACAAGGAATTACTTGGTAAGCTTTGTACAATTCCGTCAAGTACATTTGATAACTTCTTATGGAATGTTAAACCGCTTCGTTGCGTAACGCGTTACGGAACACAACAATACTTATACAGCACTCAATAATTTTGGTGGTAGGGCTTTGTGCAAGCCCTTCTGTTTAGGTACCACCCAGTCATCAGATATTCTACCACCAAATAACAGTACTTAGTATTGTTGTGTTCCGGTTTGAAGGGTGACTGAGCCAGTGTAACTACGGGCACAAGGGACATAACATCTTAGTTCCCAAAGTTGGTGGCGCATTGGTGATGTAAGGAATGGTTAATATTTCTTACAGCGCCATTGTCTATGGGCGGTGAACACTAAGCATAAGGTTGCCCATTTGCTCGTTCGCCTACCTATGTCATATAGAAAATAAAAAATACTAAGCCAACGTTGTTTAAATATTGACGATTCGAAAACGCTTCAAAATTGATATGATTCGATTTAAGAGGACAGTCCTTGCGGAACGCCTAAATAGCGCTTACTATTTTCGAAATATCTTAAAACTGGAGCATTGATTATGGATGAAAAAAGACATTCAGTATCTTAATAGATAGATCTCAAGTTTCACCGCGTGATATTTATAAAATTTGTATTAATAACTCAGTAAATTCATCGTCAACATCACTCCAAACACTGAAATCGACCTTTTCTATTAGCGTTTTTTAAGCTATTTAGCTGCTAGTTTATACATGTATTTTTGGTTAAATGGGGACACAAAAGTGTAAATAATAAGTTCACCGTGTTAAATTTCTATTATATCACATAATATTATAGTAATTTTTATTTAAATATTGCTTACTTTTTGGCATTCGTCGTCCATACATTTTAGTATGGAGAAAATAATTTGACGGTTTTGACTTATTATTCGACATCGCTGTCAATAAATTTTCAGTCCCTCCCCAGAGCCCAAGGTGAGAGCACGTCAATTTTTATTTCGAGCCGACTCTTATAATTTCGCAAAACGTCTACGCACACATAGACAAGTTAGCATAAGGGTGGGGCGCGAGTGTCGTGGGACACAATTGTTAATTTTTATGTTGCGGAGCTGAGTCTTCCTGTCAGGGACGATAAATGAGGACTCCACTGAAGTTTGGAATCCAATGCTATTCCCAAAAAAAAAACCGTAGTATTGGCTACATCAAGACGGCCACCATTTAAAGATATATTATAATTTTGCTTTCTAAAATTTGGTAGGGTAAAAACTACACATTTCGTTTTTTGAGTATTCAAAACTAAATTATTTACTGTAAACCAATCGTGTATCTGTGATAATGCACCGTTCACATCGTCATAGTCAGTTTTTTCCTGTCTACCTTAAAAATCAGTGAAGTATCGTCAGCAAACAACATTATATCACAAATACCTTTAACATAGAAAGGAAGATCATTTATATATACTAGAAATAGAAAGGGACCCAAAATTGATCCTTGTGGAACACTCATTTATAACGTAGATCCAGAAAACTTAATGCCATTATTGAAAACTTGCTGGACTCTTTGACTTAAATATGAAGCAATGAGATCAAGAGCTTTACCTTTAATACCGTAGTATTTAAGCTTATAAAGAAGCGTCTCGTGTTCTACACAATCAAATGCTTTAGACAAATCACAGAATACTCCAATAGCATTCTGTGATTTTTGTCAAGCATCGTAAATATGTTTAAGAAGTGCTATTCTCGCATCAGTTGTCGAGCGACCTCTTGTAAAACCGAATTGCTCACTATGAAAAATAGTATTTGTACCGAAATGGACGAGAAGTTGATTTAAAATATTTAATTCGAATATTTTACTTAAAAATAGAGTATTAAAAAAAATTATATTTAACTCCGTTATTTATATTTATAAAATTTAAGAAGTGATTATTTAATGTGTCTTTACTTTAATTTAATTCGGTATATCTACTAACCTTAAAATATCAAGAAAATAATTATTATTATTTAGTTAGACGAAAGCAGTTGAAAAAATAAAAATCATAATGAATATTTGGCATCTTAATGCACTCTGACCGCACCCTATGCTAACAAATAATTTATAATTGCGTTTGCGAGTGACAACCTTATAGCTAATACATTACTCGTAATTAAATGTATTTTTATAAATTCTACGTTATGAACGCGCAATGAAAATTTAATTTATTCGTTGCACCGAAAACAAGCAACTAATTATCTCCGGGGATGCGTACGATACACTGCACAATGCAACTGTATTATTGAAAAGTACCTATGTGTGTGTTCTAAAATTAATTCCCATGCTTACAAACTACGCTCTTAAGTACTGCTGTTTGGCTGTAGATTATGTACTGGGGTTAGTGTTCATATGTAGGGACGGTTTATGAATTAGATTAAATAGTCTTCACCTCGCGCCATTTTATATATTATAAGGAGTGACATCCCTACCATAACCAGTCCACCTGTTACAAAGTATAAAACGCGCGCGATTCTAAGACTCGGATTACTTTTTATCTCGCGCTCGTGTTAGACTGTCGTCTCGCTGTCGGCACGTGAGCTAATTTAGTGTGTCACATTGGGTTTATTGTCATTAATTAATGTAAATAAGATTATTGCTAAATTTTCCATTTGAATAAATAATTAATAAATTAGGAGTGATTTGTAAGGTAGATTGTTTTTTTTTTTTTAATAAATTACCACTTCTGATTCTTATAATATCTTATTTTCCCGCGCTTTCGTGACGTGTCACTGGAGATGACATATGAATAAATACACAGATAATACAAATATTCATACAAAATATAAATCTAATATGTTCTACCATTAAAATTGTTAAAGATAAAGAAACGAACCTTAACATGTTTATCAATAGATTTTCCACTCTGAAGAAACTTCGTGTTGACTGTGAATTCCAAGGTAGATACTAAGGGATGGTAGAACGCAGTTCGATGACCTTCAGCGTCAGGTTCCGACAACGCGATGCTGAACAGTCCGTCTCGCCAGCTAATCACGTAACCTTGAGAATTATATCGTATAACAAAGTCTTATGTTATTCAAATTAAAAGTGTCGGTAGGAAGTTGATCTCGTTATGAATTTTGTTTACTTGTTGACTTCCAGGCAGGATGTATTATATACCTACATATGTAATATATTTTTTTATGGCATTGTTTGGCGGACGAGCATATGGGCCACCTGATGGTAAGTGGTCACCATCGCCCATAGACAAAGGCGCTGTAAGAAATATTAACCATTCCTTACATCACCTATGCGCCACCAACCTTGTGCCTGTGATTACACTGGCTCACTCACCCTTCTAACCGGAACACAACAATACAGTGTACTGTTATTTGGCGATAGAATATCTGATGAGTGGGTGGTACCTACCCAGACGGGCTTGCACAAAGCCCTACCACCAAGTAATTGTATTTAACTAAAATAACTTTGTATTTCTAAAAAGAGTAACTACTGAGTATCGGTTCTTCTCGGTAGAATCTGCATTCCGAACCGGCGGTAGCTTCACTTAATATTGTTTGTTAAATGATGAATAAATTAAAAGTATTTGTAAAAGCCTACTTGAATAAAGTACATTTTAATTTTGATTAAATAACAGACACAATGAAATAAATTATTCCTTATTATTATTATTTCTGCTGATTATGGGCGCTCTAACGGCGGACATACAGGAGGAGGCACCCTGGTGCATGATTTTTGCCGAGGACATTGTACTGGTTGGTGAAGATGGACCTGAGATCCAGAGCAGATTGGAAGATTGGCAACAGAAACTGGAGAATTGTTGGCTTGAAAACCAGTAGAACGAAGACTACTTTGGTCGTCCCCTGCCTCTATATCCATCCACATCCATTCTCTAAACCTTTCTCACAACATGGTCCTCATTCCTCCGCATAGCATGCCCGTACCAAGACAGCCGGTTTCCAGATAGCTTCTCGGTTACCGGTGCCACTTTCAAACTCCCTCTTATGAACTCATTCCTTACCCTATCCATTCGCGTAACACCACACATTCGTCTCAGCATTCTCATCTCCGCCACATTCAATTGTCTTTCCAATCCTTATAGCCATAGTAAGAGTTATACGTACCCCCTATTGTGAAATTCAAAGACATTTCATTATGGGCGAAGCTTGGATGTCTCAATCTCCAACTGTTTTTAGACTTCAACGAAAATACAATCATTCCTTCGGTTGCCAAGTCGTTGATGTAAGCGAAGGCGTCTTCACACTTATCACTCGTAACATCGACTGTGATTGAAGTTAATCCTGAAAAAAATTGGAAGTCAGTTTTGTGTGAAGCGTCTTTATTATTAGTTTTAAGTAGAAGTTTAGTTAAGAAGTTACATTTTCCTGTAGACTATGTTGTATGTTAATTTCAAATAATTAGGCTCAACAGTTTAACAGTAAAATGGGGGGGGGGGGCTAAAGACATATTTATAAATAGATATACTTGTATTTCTCACGAGTCCTCCTTTGATTTCTGATTTAATTTCCAAAATTAATAATCGGAAAGATAAAACCGGATATGTTATATACAAGCTGCCCCCCCCCCCCACCTATTCTATCACTCTCATAACCTGAAGGAACGGCTTAGACTATAACTATGTTTGGCCTTTTTAGAGGGTTACCGCAGAATACGTCAACATCTCAAATAATAACAATAATATGTTAAAAAAAAGCGTGCAATCGCCTTCCACAGTCTCGGGACAATCTGTACAAGTCTATACGATCATCAAACTGATGATATCAGATCGAATTCAGACAAAACAGATCGTGACAGATGAATACACGATAGTATTCCTATAAGGTTTTCGTAATAAATAAATAAATATTGGACAACATCAAATACATTACTCTGATCACAATGTAAGCTGAAGCACTAGTGTTATGGAAGATCAGAAGTAACGACGGTACAAACACCCAGACCCGAGACGACATAGAAAACTAATGAAGTTTTTCTACATGGACTCGGACCTCGAAGTGGTGTACCCATGTAAACCGGTGTGCACTCTACTCGACCACGGAGGTCGTCAAATGTAAGAGAAATGATTACCTCCGGGCGTCCTTTCGTTCACGAGATCCGTGTCCTTTAGCTCGTATCTTAAGATTTGTCTGTCTGTCTTTAAGTCGTATATGACGATGGCGGGTTTTTGCACTTGACTTCGATTACCTAAAAGAATCAAAATAGTTACACGTTCAGACATTTTGGGAATAATGGTTTAACCCTTATCCAATTAAGTACCTTAAATACATTACATTAACAGCCTGTAAATTTCCCACTGCTGGGTTTAGGCCTCTTCTCTCTTTGAGGAGAAAGTTTGGTCGCGCTGCTCCAATGCGGGTTGGTCGAATAAACATGTGGCAGAAATTAGACACATGCAGGTTTCCTCACGGTGTTTTCCTTCACTGCCGACCACGAGATGAATTATAAATATAAATTAAGCACATGAAAATTAAGCGGTGCTTGCCAGGGTTTGAACCCGCAATCATCGGTTAAGATGCAGGCGTTCTAACCACTGGGCCATCTCGGCTCAGGTTTCATGTGTCATAATTAAAAATAAATAAAAAAAAAATTTGTTAAGAAGGCAAAAGTCAAAACTTGTATTGTAGCAATTGGCCTCCTCAGAGTTCGATTTAAAGGTCTGGAGGCCCTAGGCACAAGACGGAGTGGAGACCCTAGAGACTCTAATAATAATATTATAAATTAATTTGAATATTCTAACTTCAATCAGCAAGCTATAATTCATTTACTTTTATCGGTAACGTTTAAAACAGTAATTAGTAACTTTATATCAATTGGATCATATCTAAATATTTGTTGATTCGTCGAAATCTCTGTTGTGGGGGTCCCAGCGCAGTTGCCCTCCCCTAAATCCGGCACTGGGCCTCCTCTACACAGACTCAGAGCTAATGTACGAGGCCTAATTTAGAGTTCTAAAAGCCTTCCCATGATATCCTTACCTGGTATTTCCAAAAGTCCAGTATCAACCATCCAAAGTCGATGACATGCATCAATTCTTGGCCTATACACAGACACCAAGTTCGTACTGTTCGGAAAAGGCCTCAGAGCTGGTGACTTCGTGGACATCTCCACATAATTGAGGGTCGAGGGGATTCCTGTAAAAGATGTAAGTTCTTTTAGAAGATAATCATCTGGGACCTGCATTTTTATTCGAAAATATTTTAATAAGACTATCCATATCGTTCAATAAACAAAAACAAGTTTCCGAGCGCAGCACTCGACGGGCTAGCCACCTCATACCAAAACATCGCACGCCATACGGCAAAACAACAATAACAATCAACGGAGCGCCGCTTTATAACAGTATACCCTCACACGTAAAAAATGTTGACTCATTTCATGCATTTAAAAAGACAATTATCCGGTTATTAATTATTGAACAAATATATTTTTTTTCATCACGAACATTGGGACAAAATTGAGCACAATTGTATTTGTTTTTTTTTTTTTTTTTGGTTATATTTATTATACATAGAATGCCAACGACGACTAATTGCATGTTACTAATTTATGTTATCACATAAGTGACTGTATGTCTTTGTTTATAATAAAGTTCTTTAAACCTATTTAACGAATCGTTATTGGGAAGATGTTTCTTAATGCATGTTTCTTTCCAGGCCATAGATGTAGAGAATGCTTGATTCCGCATGTTCCTTAGATAGTATTAAAAATTGACATGTAATCTATTTTACACCTACGATGACGTCACCTCAACCATACTTGGACATCTTCATTACACAGTATAAAACAAAGTCACTTACCGCTGTCTGTCCCTGTGTATGCTTAGATCTTTAAAATTACACAACGGATTTTGATGCGGTTTTTTTTAATATATATATTGATTCAAGAAGGTTTATATGTATAATACATGCACAATATAGTAGAGAAACACTAATTATTTTAGAGGTCGTAAATAAATACATTTTTGCGCTTACATTGCAAACGCTGGCTGAACCCTACGTGATAAATCAAAATAATGTACTACAGTATTGTACACCTTAAAACGGTCTACAAAAAAGTTCGCGATTGTTAAATGTCTATCTCTTAGGGATAACGCACAATAACCGTTATTTATCCTTGACTTTTTACGAGAAATAATAGCTTATTCGAAGCGATTTTAAGCAAAAAAGTATTAATCCTTATCCAATTAAGTACCTTAAATACATTGTGCATTTAGTAAACATATCAATATGGCCCTTTACAGCGTATAATTTAAATGAATATATTCGTAGATGCAGATTTAAAACGCAGAAACTTAGCATTGTATTGTTTAATGTCTGAAAAACTGTGAACATTATACATAAAGACATTCTGTAGTTATATTTGGTATCAGCATTGCACCCGCGCGGAGCCGGGGCGGACGCTAGTATAACGCAATACCAACTATCGACATGGGTTTCGACACTTTTAGCACTTTCAAAAAGAAATGTTATGCCTTTTATGCAAATTATTAGTCAAAGTAAATTTGTTTCTATAATTTGTTTATGAACTTATTTTCATTTTGTTTAGTTTACATTTTGTTTAGTTTAGATTTATTAAATAGTTTTCGATAAATTATTTTATTTCATTGTTTTGTAATTATTAGTTTTAGTTTTTTATTTTTCTTTTATTTTTATTTCTTAAGTTTTGTTTTAGAGATCAATACTTTATAAGTGCATGTTGTGTTCTCCTATAATTGGAGGTACATTTAATATTTTATTGTCTAAACTTGTATTTTTTGTATTACATATGCACCTGTGTTGGAGTTCCATATTAAATAAATAAATAAAATAAATAAATAAATAAGTTATTATAAATAACTGGCATCCTTCCGACGCCTCTTGTGTTAAAT
Organism: Vanessa tameamea; assembly: GCF_037043105.1. NCBI lineage: Eukaryota > Metazoa > Arthropoda > Insecta > Lepidoptera > Nymphalidae > Vanessa > Vanessa tameamea. The sequence continues at coordinate 3,745,125 of NC_087339.1, read as the reverse complement.
AAACATTATATTTACTTCGTAAACGCATCATGTAATCGCTAAACAGTATTATGTGAATATTTAGCACTTAAGAATATCATACTTTAATACAACTCTGTTAAACTTAACTACTTATATCTACTGTCTGTTTGTAATAATAAAATAACCGCGTTTTAATAAATGCATATGTATGTATACACGGTGCATATACCTAAATAACATTTTTTACAATTTTTGTCTGTCTGTCTGTCTGTTTGTTCCGGCTAATCTCTGGAACGGCTGGACCGATTTTGACGAGACTTTCGCTGGCAGATAGCCGATGTAATAAGGAGTAACTTAGGCTACTTTTATTTTAGAATTATATGTAAAACAATAATAAAGTCACGCTTTTTATTAAATTCAAAACATCAACAGTAACTTCAAATCGTAGATAAATTTATTGTTTTGAATGTCATGCAAAGACATCCGCAGCATTTATCTCATGGAACATAACATATCTCTACAGAGTATTAAAATGTCGCTTCCCGCTCTGTACGCTTGGATCTTTTAAACTACGCAACAATTTTAGAATTACATGTAAAATAATAATAGAGACACGCTCTTTTATTAAATTCAAACGCGCACGAAGTCGCGGGCACAGTTCGTTGTTTAATAAATGAGGTTGTATATATGTGAAACATAATTATCTCTAGCATATATATGTTTATTTACCATACCGCCTTCTCGGCACAGTGACGATAACTTTTTTCCCGTAAACTTCAAAGCCTACGGGCACATTGTTGTACTGAATGAAGAACTTCTCGGAATCCAGAGCGTCTTGTTGAAAATGCAAACCGTTCGGCGTTTTCTCGAAATTCGAGTCTTCGTTATCTGAAAAGAATTAATTATAAATGTCTTTGTTAAACACGAAGAACTGTTGAATCAAATCGAATCAATTTTATTCAAGTAAACTTCACAACGAAGCGTTTTTGAATCGTCGATATTAAAATACTACCACCGTTTCGGATGCAGCCTCCAGCGAGGAGACACGGCAAGAGACTCGCATAGTTGCACTTTTCAAATAAACAGATTTACAATGCTGATTTTTTACAATAATCAGTGTCCCGTGACGGAACCCGAGCCTAAATCCAGGCGTTTTTTTTTTCTAAAAAGTACTCTTTTAATGAATAATAAGATTTATTTATTAATTTAGTCTTAATAAACTTTTTAAATTTCGTAAATGTTAAATTGGTTACATTTCCCGGTGTCTTTTTATATATGCGTATAGCATTGCCCAAAAACGTTCTCTGTACCGTATGCAAACGGAAAGTAGGGGTTACAAGTTTATTCTTATTTCTAAAGTAAAGCGGGTCGCGCTGTTTGAAACGACGCTTTGCTGTATATTGTGTGAAGAGCCGAGATGGCCCAGTGGTTAGAACGCGTGCATCTTAACCGATGATTTCGGGTTCAAACCCAGGCAGGCACCACTGAATTTTCATGTGCTTAATTTGTGTTTATAATTCATCTCGTGCTCGGCGGTGAAGGAAAACATCGCGAGGAAACCTGCATGTGTCTAATTTCAACGAAATTCTGCCACATGTGTATTCCACCAACCCGCATTGGAGCAGCGTGGTGGAATATGCTCCATACCTTCTCCTCAACGGGAGAGGAGGCCTTAGCCCAGCAGTGGGAAATTTACAGGCTGATTATGTTATGTTATGTGTGAACAACAGACAGAACGTAAATTCACAACGTTTGAGACTAATTAAACAATAACGTCAAAAATATACTGATATTACAAATACGAAAGCCGTTTAACAAAATTATTAATGCCGGCTGAAGTCAAAGGGGACTGTGCGGGGAACGGGCGCGAGGGTACGTACAGGGGAACAACATCTCCGATAGTGTACAGGATGTTTTAAATTAATGAAAACGAATTAAAGTCCTACCTAAGTTCATTAATGTATTTTGATTGTTTTTTGTGTTCAGTCTTAAAACGTCATATGATTTGGGGTATTTAATTCGTTGTAAGTAGTATTAATAAGTATAAACTACTTATATAAAGAGGACAGATGTTAGGTTAGTGTCTTTGTCCGCACCCCTGATAACTTGAGTGCACAATTTTCTGATTGGTCGATAAAACCAGACGTGAGAGATAAAAGGGGAAGAAAACAAAGTTTTAGCAGTCGCCACAATATCGAAATACAATATAAATAAATATTGGACAACTTCACATTACATCTCTGATCCCGATGTAAGTAGCTGAAGCACTTGTGTTATGGAAGATCAGAAGTAACGACGGTACAAACACCCGGACCCGAGACGACATAGAAAACTAATGAACTTTTTCTACATCGACTCGGACCTCGAAGTGGCGTACGATGTAAACCGGTGTACACTCTACTCGACCACGGAGGTCGTCTAAAATATAACAATATTGATTACCTCTTATACATATAAGTAAGGATATAATTTTGACTTTAAGTACTATTTGTTTCGGTTTCACTTCCGTTTTAGCGGTCAATAGTTACGTAAAAAGACAAGGTCAGTGGTTTGTCCTTGAAAGAGAAAGATTTTTTTTATATAGGAAATACGGAAAGCACTTCCAAGCGTACAATAATTGATTAAAATCATACTTAATTTGTGGTAGGACTTTGTGCGAGACCGTCTGGGTGGGTACCGACCACTCGTCAAATACGGAAATAATTATTATTGTGTTGCGGTTTTAAGGGTGAGTGAAACTTCATTGTAACTTCAGGAACAAGGGACATTTACATTACATTAGCAGCCTGTAAATTTCCCACTGCTGGGCTAAGGGCTCTCGCTGCTCCAATACGGGTTGGTGGAATACACATGTGGCAAGATTTCGTTGAAATTAGTCATATGCAGGTTTCCCCACGATGTTTTCCTTCGCCGAGCACGAGATGAATTATAAACACAAATTAAGCACGTGAAAATTCAGTGGTGCCTGTCTGGGTTTGAACCGGAAATCATCGCTTAAGATGCACAAGGGACATAACATCTTAATCTTCAGTTGGCTCATTTGCCGTACGCCTATACCATTAAAAAAGTATACTTACATAGGACGCCATTGAAATCATAGCTCATTTGTTTCCAAGCGAAAACTTCACCGATATTCTGATTAGTTAAACTTCTACATTCGTAATTAAATATAATTAACAAACATATAATTGTTTTGTTTATCATTGCGAGTTACTGACGCGATGTTTTTATAACAACTGACCGGTTTTAAAATTATCATAAGGCCAATGTTACACAGCTGCTGATTTTGACCTCGGCGACGTTTTTGATTGCTTAAGATACGGTTAAGCGACGCGACGAAGCTGAGAACTGCGTAGTGTTGCCAGTAAGTACTTAATTTTTTCCCTGGGTGAGTCATGTTGAAATGTAATTATTAATTTAAATGAAATCTCATTTGAATAGAATAAATTTTCAAGTTTAGATGACTGTATATAGTTTGAATATGAAATAAATATCTCTACGTCTCGGGACGCCTGACAGAAGTGATAACTTAAACTGATCTAAGTTGAACTATTTAATATTGTAATTGTTTAACTCGAGAAAAGTTTAGGTTATTACTTAAATCTTATATATATTAATATGATAATGTAAGGAAAGATTATTTATTAATAAAATCTTTTATTGATTATAAAATATATTTCATTCTTAGTTACAATTCTTTAATATATGCATTAGAATTTTGTGTGTGTACCTTATTAGTATCATTATTGCCTGCCTACCGCTGTGTGCTTAAGACAAAGGGAAGCCGGGCAGACTGGCGCCGTAACGCGTTACGTAACGCAGCGGTTTACCCTCCCATAATGAGTTATCACTTCAAAAATGTCTTATGCGATAGGTGGGATGGGAGCTGGTACTGAGGAGCACCCGCCCAGAGTTGAGAGCAGTACTCCATGTGAGGCCGAATTTGCGCCTTGTATAGTCTTAGGCGCTGGGCCGACGTGAAATACTGTCTTGCCTTGCTGAGCACACCGAGCTTTTTGATGCCAATTTGGCTTTTCCTTCCAATTGACCGCGGAACTGAACGAGGCTCGAAATATCAACGCCAAGTATTCCGATACTAGCTGTGCCGGCTAACGGAATGTTCTCGAATCGTGGAGATACGACGAATGTACGAAATTAAACACGAATTTTTTTTTTTTTTATGTTAGAGGTGTCAAACGAGCAAGAGGCTCACCTGATGGAAAGTGACTACCACCGCCCATGGACATCTGCAACACCGGGGGGCTTGCAGGTGCGTTGCCGGCCTTTCAGGAAAGAGTACGCTCTTTTCTTGAAGGTTCCTAAGTCGTATCGGTTCGGAGAAACCGCCGGCGAAAGCTGGTTCCACAGAGTGGTTGTACGAAATGTATATAACTTTGTTATTCTTTGTGGTATTATCGGTATGAGAACATGAACAATCAACACGCAATCGCTAGTATAGTCAATTCCAATCGAAGAAGGAAAAAAGATAAACAAACCTTAGATTAACGTATTTCATGCGATTCGCTAATAACTCAAAACAGTTTTTGGTAATCACTCAGCAGTTGCTCGAATGTCCAAATTGCTCAATGAATTCAGCGATTCAATAGATTTAAACATTGTAAGCCTCCCAAAGTTCCGATATCTAGTTATAGACAGAATTAAAAACGTCTAATTCTATATTGATGTCCAAATTACAAATATTTAATTTATACAAAATTTTACGTTATAATAATCTAAATTTTTTATTCGATTTATGGAACAATATTATTTTAATTCTATAACTTATTATAAATGATGAATTGTATAATTATAATTGAATGATAAATTATTTTAATTGTTTTCGTTATCAATGCATGCCATAATATAATTTAATTTTAAGATATTATTACATGTCGTGTTTGCTTTAATATAGTTGTACATTTAGAAAGTAATTAGTATGTAAATTAATAAATTGTATCATCAAAATGTAACAACTGCTAGCAAACCTAATTAAATAAATAAAATAAATAAAAAAATAAAATAAACTCAGCTATAAACACTACTGAGAGTTTACGATTAATATATCTCTATTTATAATACAACACTGTTACACTTAACTACTTATATCCACTTTAATTTTACTCCCGAAATTCCGACAACAGTTTCGTCGACGTTCAAAACGTTATTTTTACGAAAATCTTTAATGTGTTTCATAGATTAATCGAGCTCTCGACCAATGATGTCGCGTCGATTTGCTGTCAAATGTTGTTTATTTGGCTTCTTTTTCTCTTGTAGTTGGAATAGACTACAATATGAATAGCTATTCTGTTTAATGAAAAAACTGTTCTTAATTAATAAACTCTTTGGGGTTCAGTACCCAAAGGGTAAAAACGGGACCCCTTGCTAAGACTTCGCTGTCTGTCCGTCCGTCTGTCTGTCACCAGGCTGTATCTCAAGAACCGCGATAGTTAGATAGTTGAAATTTCAACATATTATGTATTTCTTTTGCCGCTATAACAACTGATACTAAAAATAAAATAAAATAAATATTTAAGGGGCGCTCCCATACGAAAAACGTAATTTTTTGCCTACTTTTGCTCGATATCAATAAATGTGTACCTACTGTTCTTTATCTAGTCAATGGTACGGAACCCTTCGCGCGCGGGTCCTACTCGGACTTGGCTGGTTTTTATAATATTCATTATATATACCTTTATATATAATATAACATTATTTTACTTAAATACATAATAGATCCACTTTAATCTTTCTTCAAAAATTCCGACAACAGCTTTGCCGACATTTGACACTATACACAGATTATTAAATATCCAAACTTAATCCTCTTGTTTATTAAATAGGGCGGCGTGTCTATTAAAAGAGTGTCTTTGTACTGTCACTGTAGCGGAGCATCACCGATATAGTAGCCAATGAATATATCGTATAGCATAACATAATAAACATAAACAGCCTGTAAATTTCCCCCTGCTGGGCTAAGGCCTCTTCTCCCTTTGAGGAGAAGGTATGGAGCATATTCCACCACGCTGCTCCAATGCGGGTTGGTGGAATACACATGTGGCAGAATTTCGTTGAAATTAGACACATGCAGGTTTCCTCACGATGTTTTCCTTCACCGCCGAGCACGAGATGAATTATAAACACAAATTAAGCGCATGAAAATTCAGTGGTGCCTGCCTGGGTTTGAACCCGAAATCATCGGTTAAGATGCACGCGTTCTAACCACTGGGCCATCTCGGCTCTATCGTATAGCACCTACCTTTAATAATGATACAATGGTAACGTCAAATCTACTACAAAAAAAAAAAACGCTTAAATTGTATGCTCCTAAAATTTGGAGAAAATTCAAAAACTGGTAACACTAACGTTGCCTGTCAAAAACATTCGTTACGCGCCAATGTAATCGCGTCCAAGCTGTCTCGTTTTTGGCGACTTCAAAACAAAAGAGGTTTTTAGTTATTAGGTCTGGTTTATTCGTATGGTTGACGTGGCATCACGTCAAATTATCGCGCCTAAATTAAATACGGTCAAGCCAGCGACTAAATTTTTTATCAATATTGTCACAAGTGAATGAAACTGTTTAAAATGAATATGTTATTTATTTGAATAAGAATTAAGACGCTGTGACGATTATTTTAATTTTTTTTTTATGTATGCAGTTACACTGGCTCACTCAAACCTTTAAACTGGAACACAAAAATACTGAATATTGCACATAAAGTCTTAGTTCCCAAGTTTGGTGACGCAGTGGCGATGTTAGGAATGGTTCATATTTCTTAAAGCGCTGACATCTTTTAACAGTAGTTACCACCAGGGCCGGATCTACCATACGGCTTTAGGCCCCCGTGGATTCAAGGGGGCCCCAGCTAAGTCAAGTTAAAGTCAAAAATAGACGATAATGCGAAAGAATCCATAACTTTATTTAACTAAACAGATCGTATGGTTCGCAGCCCTGCGAGTCCGGCAATTAATCAAACCCATTCAATTAATTTTATTCAAGTCTACGTTCAGATATGTCTTATGGGCCCCTAAGTAGTGTTAGCCCAGGGCCCCCTAAACTTACGGTCCGGCCCTGGTGACCACTTACCGTTAAGTAGACCATTTGCCAATCCGTTAATATTATCAAAGCGAATGTTCCGGGGCAGAATCGTGCCCCCATTTAAATAAATAAATAAATATTGGACAACATCACATACATTACTCTGATCCCAATGTAAGTAGCTAAAGCACTTGTGTTATGGAAGATCAGAAGTAACGACGGTACAAACACCCAGACCCGAGACGACATAGAAAACTAATGAACTTTTTCTACATCGACTCGGGGTTTACCCATGAAAACCGGTGTACACACTACTCGACCACGGAGGTCGTCATTTAAACACCAAACGAAAACATTTTTTTTTTTTTAAGTATCACGTCGAAGGAGGTTTTCCTCAAAACAATTCCGATCATAAATTTAAACTCATTTATAAATAACAAGTCCGATAACTTTCCTCGTAATGAGATAATAATTTAGACGATAAACAATAATACAGTTTAATTCGAAGAAATCGTATCATATTCAGCCCTAGCTGCCTCGTTGGTCTAGTGGTTCGATAAGCGGCTACAGATCCCGAGGTTCTGGATTCAAAGCCTAGATCGGGCCGATTTCTGCTGAAAATTCAGTAACAGCCCGGAGGTTACATCGTAAAACCCTTGACCCCAGTGCCGTAAAAAGCCTTTTTTGATGTTTTATTTTGAGTTAAATCGACGTTCACAATCTCGCGAGATAGATTATAATCTAACTGTCATCATCATCATCATCAATAGCCTGTAAATTTCCCACTGCTGGGCTAAGGCCTCCTCTCCCTTTGAGGAGAAGGTTTTGGAGGATATTCCACCACGCTGCTCCAATGCGGCTTGGTGGAATACACATGCGGCACAATTTCGTTGAAATTAAACACATGCAGGTTTCCTCACGATGTTTTCCTTCACCGCCGAGCACGAGATAAATTATAAACACAAATTAAGCACATGAAAATTCAGTGGTGCCTGCCTGGGTTTGAACCCGAAATCATCGGTTAAGATGCACGCGTTCTAACCACTGGGCCATCTCGGCTCGGCCATCTAACTGTATTTACAATAAAAACCAGACCGAGTATGCAAATGAACAGAAGGCAGATTTTTGGATAGGAGTCCCTTAGAAAAGCTTAACCCGAAATTGTCAACCTCGATGTCCTACGAGCGTTCGGCGCCATCTTGAAAAAAGGATTGAATTTTGTTTCCTGGTGTAACTTCAGTAGTTCGGGATGGAAAAATAAAATTATGTTTTACAATGATGCTCCAATCTCTCTATATTTCTTTACAATCCCTGACAATCATCCAATTGTTTTCCTTATGACAGCTCAATCATTTTTAAAATAGGAAATAGTGTTACATGCCAGTAGGTATTAAATGTTATTCCATATAAAATAATATTAACTAAACTTGTACAAATTATTGATCAACTAATTACAATAATAATTGTATGTTTATAATATGTGTTAGAAATACTTATTTATGTACTTACATTAATATTATAATTATATATTTATTAAACTCATATTTTGTTATTGTATCTGATTTCATAAAAGTATAATCGATTTAAGAACGTCATTCGTATGGCTTTACAATATAATACAAGATGTTTTCCCGCGCAAAAGGATTATTAAAAATAAAAAAGGCGTGTCGCGCATGGAATGAAATAGCAGATTTTTGTGAATTGGATATTTAACTTCAGAACTATAATATTTATAAAATAAAACAAATAATAAATAAATATTCTGTGTACTGGTGTATTTATTATATGTAATAATAATAATAATATTGTTAGAAGAAAATTAAAGTCACAAATGGCAACACTACGACCGGATATATAAGGACGACGGTTGGCGGCACTTGTCTAACCGCTTAGCTGTCCGAATATAGCGATTGCCTGTCATAGAAGGAAAATGTCTGTTGGCCGCCATTACAATATTTTTAAAAAGATCATTTCATTTTCTATTTGTAACATCAGAAGTGGGATCTGAAGGCTGAAAAGCCACTGAAAGCCTACATTTCTGATTTTATAAATGAAATTAGTACTGTTAGATTATCACCACGTGGTCTGATTAATTAATGTTCTGACGGAGTTTTTGTCTCTGCGATGCCTTCCAACGACCAACGTAACAAGCGAAAGCGTCGCGAGCGCACTCCTTCGCCCAATCCGATGGAAGAGATTTTGAGAAGATTACGCGCGTTGGAAGACCAACCCCGTTCGTCTGTGGAGACACCATCGGTATCGGTGCTTGGCATCTACACCGCTGCGTGAGCTGGTGTCCGCGCAATTGGGGACGCAGCCGCTGACTCCACGCACCAGAAACATGGAATCAACGCAGTCTGAGGACGTGGTGACGCACGCCGTGGAGCGTCTATTGACCGCCATCAACTGTGCTCAGGTCAGATCCAACCGATATTTTGTCTCTGATTTTGATCCGAGTGTTCATGATTTCGACTCGTGGTGTGATGAAGTAAAGAGAGCTCGTATTGCGAACTATTAGGACGATAGAGAATGCCTTGCTCGCGTGCGATATTGCCTAAAAGCGGAATCTCGCACCTGGCTGAGCCAATAGACAAGCAATATTCGCAATTAGAACTAAAAGCGCTATGCCCACGATCAGTCGTTGTCGCGAACATTCTTTATGATGTAATGCGGACAGAGTCCGAATTCACCACATACGCTGAGTATTACTCGCAAATCGCTTTTAAGGTTGCCATGGTTACCAGCGCTAAACTATCACCCGATTCTATTGTGGAGTTTTTGTCGAGCTTTGTTAAACCTTCTAACAACTTTAAGAAAGTGTATTTTAATGATAACCGAACTTATAATTCATTCAACAATAATAATTCAAATCGCAAACCGTTAAAACGACAATATGATTCTAAAGATTTAAAATCAATAAAGTGTTTCAAGTGTAATCAGTTCGGTCATAAGAGCGTTAATTGTTTAACTGATGCAGGTTTTTCACTTAATTTAAGAATATGTACTTTCCTTACCAATGAGATAGAATACCTAGGTAGGATTATAAAAGATCGTCAGGTTAGGCCGAGTAATTATAAAATTGATACATTGGTTAAATCGCCGCGACCGAATAATATCTTAACAGGTTCGCCAATTTCTTGGCCTCGCAGGATATTTCCGAAGATACATTCCTAATTACGCGATAAAGGCTGCACAAATCGCCGCTCTAACTAGAAAAGGTGTAATCTTTAATTGGAGTGATGATCACGAAAATGCACGTCAAGAGATCATTACTTATTTAACCCATGGAAGGTACTTGTTGTACTTGTTTCGCTGTTTGCTTTGTTAGCTGATATACCTCTTGTTTTCTATCCTACTCTTGAGTTAGATTATGTACTAAACTAGCCCGTATTTAGTTTTGGCCATGTTATGTAAGTGTTGTGTTCAGTGGAAGAGACCCGTATAAATCCTGTGCGCCATGGTATTGGGTTGACCCTGACACTGGTGGTTTCTGGGGTGAGTCGGTGGCGCAACCGACAACAGACCTGTGTAAATCCAGCCATCATTAGGTATCTGGGGTGACCTACTAGAGACCGATGTAAATCCTGTGTGCATAGACGAGTATATGCGGGGTATTTGGTTGCGTGGGAACAGACCTGTGTAAAGCCTATGTGATTTGAAATTCTTATGTGTGGCGTTTCTGATGGTCATGTTGAACTTAGCTAATTCGTACGTAATCTAACGCTTTTATGTGAAATTAGGTCAGCTGCTAATAATAACAGATGTAAATAAGTGTGATTTTTAGACTGTGTGTATGTTCACAGAAACCGATGATGATGACGCAGAGCAGCCATTGAACGCGGAGGTTGTTGCTGGACCATCCTCGAGTTACTTCTAAGGACTTCGAGCACGCAGTCCCGTCAGGAGAAGCCGTGTTAGAAGAAAATTAAAGTCACAAATGGCAACACTACGACCGGATATATAAGGACGACGGTTGGCGGCACTTGTCTAACCGCTTAGCTGTCCGAATATAGCGATTGCCTGTCATAGAAGGAAAATGTCTGTTGGCCGCCATTACAATATTTTTAAAAAGATCATTTCATTTTCTATTTGTAACAATATGATATAATTAATTATGATATCCTATGACGTAGCACCGTATTGGAGGCTAGGGCTAGTCTCTAGCACTACCGATAACTCGACAGTGCGTCGAGATACAACAATTATTATACAATCATTTTTGTTCCTTAATTAAGGCTCTACAATTTACGACAAATCAAAAATCCTTCTCGGTTCATTTGTGTCACCAAATGTAATATAATGACTGATCTATATGTATGTTAAACTGTACACTAGAATATTTACAAAAGATAGCATTCGGTGGAACGAATTACGAGGTCAATGAACTGATTGCCGATAAATAATTGATGAATTAATTACTGTTACGAGGCAAGCTATGATTACTTGAAATAAATATTATACATTTTAGACGATTTCCGGAAGTTTGAAGCATTTAGTAACTCCAAGACATCTTTGAGTCTTGATTCTTATTATTATTTAAGGACAATTTACATTTTTAATCTTTTAAAAGAGATTATCTGTCACTAGAATTATAATGTGCATTTCAAGTCGACCGTTTATATGGAACGTACTTAAGATTCAATTGTAAAACATGATACGTACTAACAAGTTTAGCTCAATAAAAGTTCGTAAAAAATTTTGAAGGGGCTTAAATATAATCGTGTCGAAATCGATTTAATTTATTTAGATCCGAAATAATATATAAAATTAAAAAATCGATTCAAAGTGTAAATCTGTGAAAAGAAACAATTCATCCATATTTTTTCATCGTCAGGATCGATATATTTTGTTTAAATTTAATAAAGATCAGAGAACATTAAAAACAAATCCGAATCGGTTTATGAATGATCAAAACTTTCTTATTTTTATTTAATAATGTTAAAAAAAAAACAAATCGAAACTTTAATCTTCGAATCAGAACACACGCCAAAAAATGTTGCCACTACACACCGCCCGCTGCTACAAATCGAAAATTATGCTTATTAAATAATATCATTATTAATTTTTTATGGCATTGGTTGGCGGACGAGCATATGAGCCACCTGATGGTAAGTGCCACCGCCGCCCATAGATAATAGCGCTGTAAGAAATATTAACCATTCCTTACATCGCCAATGCGCCACCAACTTTGGGAACTAAGATGTTATATCCCTTGTGCCTGTGATCACACTGGCTCACTCACCCTTCTAACCGGAACACAACAATACTAAGTACTGTTATTTGGCGGTAGAATATCTGATGAATATGTGGTATCTACCCAGACGGGCTTGCACGAAGCCTTACGACCAAGTATTAAAGTACAAACAATGAAACTGTTATTAAAAATCCCATAATTTTAAATAATGTTGAATAAATCCACATCCGCAATTTAAACAATTAAACAATGTATTCAATGGAATAAATAAAGAGTATTCACTTATTGTACAATAATATTTTGCAGACGAGTGTTCCTTTAAATGTTTTTTTTTTTTTAATTTGACAACAGAGGCATTGTGAACGCACTAAAGAGCCCGTTTGAATAAATTATATTTCGATATTAAAACACGTGAACTGTCAGAAATCATCACGTAAGTTTAAAATGTAATATTTGGAATTATTTTGTGTTATTGTTTTAATTTATACAGGATTTTTAGTAACAATTTTATTTCTTTTATTTCTCAGACGTTGTCAATTTATTTCATTGTCTGCTATTTAATAAATACTATAAAGCGAAAGCAGCTCCGTTAAAACCGGAACTAACTAAACTAACATACCTCCTTAAATAAAACTATATATGGGTGCAATGCTGATACTAAATATAATACAGAATTTCTTACAACGTTCACAGTTTTTCAGTCGTTAGACAATACAAACCGCTGTGTCCCTGCGTTTTAAATCTGTAATATCTTCGAAGATATTCATTTACACTACATGCTGTAAAGGGTCATATTGATCTATATTAAATGAACAATTTATTTAAGGTACTTAATAGTATAAGGATTAATGCTGTATTGCATAAAATCCCTTCAAAAATAAGCCATTATTTCTCGTAAAATCCTTTACTTTGGATAAAAATTGTTATTGTGGGTTATCCCTTTAGTTAGATATATTCCATGGCGGACCTTTTTTAGACCGTTTTAAGGTGTATAATACTGTAGTACATTATTTGGATCTATCTCGTAGGGTTCAGCCAGCGTTTGCAATGTAACCGCAAAAAAATGTATTTATTTACGACATCACTTTAGAAACCTCTAAAATTATCAGTGTTTCTCTACTATATTGTGCATGTTTTACACATATAAACCTTCCTCTTGAATCAATCTATCTATTAAAACAAAATCCGTTATGTAATTTTAAAGACCTAAGCATAGGTACATAGGGACAGACAGCGGTAAGCGACTTTGTTTTATACTATATAATGATCATAAGTACCTGTACTTCGTATAGCCCGCATTTAATTTAGACTATTGACATGACAAGAATTAATGTATTTATATTTTAATATATAGATGTGCAAAGTCGCGTCAAATTTATAATCTTCGTAATATAACAGTATCACATTTGTCCATTTGACATTTGAGTTTTGACCGGCGCCATTTTGAATTATACGACGCTCAATCGGCAATTCCTCCAGCTTTGATTCAGTCGGGTTTATTCATTCGAAGGAGTTGATTGTTTTTTTTTTTGTGTGTTTATTTTAAATTTGTATTAAATAGTGTTTGTGTTTGTTACACGTAAGTGATACAATTTGATTTCTAAATATATAAGTTATTGGAATAACATTACCGGCATATGAATTCAATTTGTAATTTAAAAAAAAATTGTACAAATTCTATCGCGTTTGTTTTTTCTTAGAACGTTTAAATAAGGTTTAGACAGTATGAAAATTAACGATTTTTAATTGTTGAATAGTTAATTGAGGTATATTAAATGTATAAATACTTAAAATATTGTAATAGTTTGTACGAATATTGGTATTTTATTGTTATTATTTTATATCTGTAGTTTAAAAATATAAACATAGATATATATATACCTACCCTTCTGTTTAAAGATCTCCAATTTTTAGAAATAGATAAATTATCTATATATTTCGAACAGATTTTGATAAAAAATATACCACTGGAATTTCTTCTCCAATAAATACATTTTTGCTTTAACGTTGTATTTGCCCTCGAGAAAACGAAATTTCAATTGTTTTAAAACTATTAGTGCATATTTATAAGTATATACAATGTACATATATATATTATATGTTATGTATATTATGTATTTACTAGCTATCCGTTCGGATATGATAAACATAAAAAACACATTTTGAATCACTCAGTTCATTGATGAGAACCGTATTAAAATCCTTTGCGTAGTTTAAAATATCTAGTATATACTATTGATATATACTTTTTGTGTAATATACAATGTAATGTTCACATGTAAAGTCGATCTACCAATTAAATAAAATAAATATTATATTTAAATATCAGCTCGCTGTGCACACACACCGTCTTCACCGCGCGCCCATTTTTTATATATCCTCTTTTCCCGCGCTTTTGCGATGTGTGTCACTCGAGATGACAGATGCATAAAATACACAGATAATATATATTTATATAAAATATAAATCTAATGCTAATGAATATGTTACTATAGATCTGTGTACACTACATCCCTCCTTTGTTATAAATATAAAATATTATAGTATATGGGATGAATAATAAACTTCGATTTCTACAATAAGTTTTTTTTTTTTATTATACAACCAGGTAGACAAAATGAAACCATTTTACTGATCTTCATTCGTCTTAAATGATGGTTACTAATCTGTACCTCCACATCACTCTTTAATTGGCTTTTCACCGGGAACAATACTATCGTTATCCTTTAGTACATGCCAGTGTCCTACCATAATTTTTAGGTGTACTACATTTCGCTTATTTGTTGACCTGTCTCATCATTGTGGACTATTACGTCCCCGCTCTTACTCGATTCTACAGTGTGAGGAGCTGGATCGTAATTTAAAGTTATCTTATTATTCTTTGTCATGTTTTTACGTATACCTATCCCCTACCATTAGTTTACAGTTTGAAGACTGTCTGCATTCTTTTCCCTTCTTTTTTGTTGTTTGTCTCTGATCCTCACTTCCTGATCTTCTGCATATGTCATTGTTTTGAATCATAGCTAATTTATCTCGGAAATGACGATGGAAGAATAACTCTGCGGGAGTCTTTCCTGTTATGGGGTGTGGCGTATTGTACATTATCATATATTCTCTTAGAGCTCCTTTTCAGTCTAAGGTTCAGATAGCAACTCCCTCCACTTTAAAGCGTTTTGGGAGATCGGAGCAGACACCAAAGTGATCCCATACCATCCCATACAGGATTTGCACCAATTTTCAGCATCTTTGTCGCACTTCGGCCACCAGAATTTAGTTCTTAATCTAATCTACATTGCAACGATGCCGGGATGGCCTTCATGGGCAGATCCTAACACTCGACTTCTTAAATTTGTTGGAATCTCGATCACAAAGTTCACTTTGTGATATAATATAAGTGTTAATACTTTCACCCAAATAGTATTATAAAGTTCCTTTACTTTTGATATATCTGTATCCTGATATAGATTTCCTGCAGTGGTATAGTGACAGGTGGACGTGACGTGGTCATCTCAGTTATACTCAGGACGTAGTCATGATCAATTACTTTCAGATCTAAAGCCAATTTGCAAAGTCTCGAAAGTGGATCTGCTATATTTGTTTTACCTGGTCTATATTTGACATCAAAATCATATGGTTGTAGCCTTTCAATTCTGGCACATGGCTTTGATTTTGGACTAAACACTACCTCTAATGGTTTATGGTCCGTAATTATTTAATTATTTTTTTTTGCCATAAAGTAACATATCAAAATGTACAACTACCCATACTAGCGCTAACACTTCTTTTTCTGATTCAGTCTTATTACCGAATACAATACTACTATATTTCTCACCAATGTCTTACTTCGTTCGAACCTTTTTTTAGTGGTTCTGTTATTATTGCTAAATGAGGAATCCACTTCCTCACAAAATTTACTAAGCTCATAAATATCTATACATCTACGATAATATTTTCTTACGCCACTTTCTTTCAGAACTGGAACTATAGGTGTTACCCTACTAGATGAGCCATTTACTTCTTCTAATATATATTTTTGTACCAACTCCCTAGCAAATTTCGGGACCAACTTCCTATCACATATACTGTCGTATTCTCTTAAACTTCTTTAAATTTAAATTTGATTTGAAATGACCTCAATAGATCTAGCGGTACTGCACTACCATAAGCTACAAAAGTCTTGTTAGAATTTCAGTTCATATTTGTTACTTGAGCTTTATTTTGTTTCATAATTTATTAGGTCTGTCATGTGATTAAATTATGCTACATACAGCCAGAGTCTATGAGCATGTCACTCTTGTTTCACCAATGCTACTTTTTATGTTTAAATCATTTTCCACTTTAAAAATTTATCAATTTTATTTTATATACTTATTATATTATATGTTGATTCGGTCTTATAAGAATTAACAATGTTCTTTCTTCTTCTAGCTTGCTCTTTTTAGGGTCTCTAGTTCAACATTTTACCCTAAAGTGGTCTATAATTCCACATTTTAAATAGGCTTTCCCTCTCGCAGGTCTAATTTTAACACATGACAAAAGCTTTGTACTTCCACACTTTTTGTCCAAAAATTTCCAACTGTCTGTTTATGGTTTCTAACACATTAGCTCCTATTACTATTTCATCTAAGGTCTACTTGTCTCCTGCTTTTAAAATTGTCTTTCTCAAATCGTCTGATCTATCTTTTCTATTATTTGAACGTTAATGTGGTCCTCTTGATCAAGAACTGATATTTACAAGCTTGATGTCTTAACTTTACTAGAAACTTCTGAAACTTCTTATCAGAGTCTTGCTTTAATAAGTGATGAAATCTTAATAAATGATGCTCATATACATTTCTTTGCTTTGGAGCAAAATACTCATGTTACTTTTGAATGTTATGTTAAATAAATCACCTTCATTATCATTAGCTCCCGGAATACTATAAAATATTTCCTGTAAATCGTTTCCTAAAAAAGAATTGTAATAGACAGAGATCTTTTCTTTTATTCGGTATCAATACCCGCTGCCTCAATATAAATATATAGGCCCCGCTTCCATCTCTCCCATCTAATGGAAGCTGACCCTACATCTCCCTCGCATTCGAACTTTTCAAAGGTATATCGCGTTATTGCAGTTATCTGTAGACAAATAACTTTTTGCTGTCGATAACGACTTTGAGTACAATCAATTAAATATACAATTTAGCAATTGAATGTTGATTACACACTTCCTATTGAATGCGCAAACATTTTTTACGCTATACAATGCTCAAGTGCCTTACGCAATTTAATGCTCACAATATTCGCAATTTAATGCTCAAATGCCTTACGCAATTTAATGCTCGTTATATTCGCAATTTAATGCTCAAATATCCAACGCAATTGAATGCTCACGATATTCGCAATTTAATGCTCAAACATCCAACGCAATTTAATGCTTAAATATCCAACGCAATTTAATGCTCATAATATTCGCAATTTAATGCTCAAACATCCAACGCAATTTAATGCTCAAACATCCAACGCAATTTAATGCTCAAACATCCAACGCAATTTAATGCTCAAATATCCAACGCAATTTAATGCTCATGATATTCGCAATTTAATGCTCAAATATCCAACGCAATTTAATGCTCACGATATTCGCAATTTAATGCTCAAATATCCAACGCAATTTAATGCTCATGATATTCGCAATTTAATGCACCAAAACCACGACTAGCTTAGTCAATGATAACTTACAGAAATCAGTACTTAATACATTTCCCAATTGAATGCTCGTGTTATCCCAATTTCGCAATTTAATGCTGATATCACACCATTCACATTTTTTGTTCATATGTCTCTTACCCATATATCGCATGTGGGACACATATATTTTATTCGGGACTTTGTCCAACACAGGTACGTCTATCCCATTGTATATGGTAAACTTAAAAGTAATTAAGAGTAATTTATATTAATTAATTATTTTCGTATATTAAGAGTAACCTAACCTAACAATTATTATTACTTGTAGGTCTCCCGCGAAACTTCGCGTTTATTCTACAGATTTTTAAGGAATTTCGAAACCTATGACAGGTTTTGTTTTGAATTCATCCCATTATAAACTGCAAGTCACTCAAAATGATGGAACCTTTTTTAATTTTTAAAGTCAAATAGTATAGTTTTTAGTTCAGTTAGAATTGGAGTTTGTCGATAACAATTTACTTGAATTTTGTTTACGTTATTCAACTTTTGCTTATACAGCTGTAGTAGGTACCACTCTCTAACCAGCCAGTACCTTTTTCATTCTCTAAAATTAAGTATTTGTGAAATTATAACAATTAAGTAAATTATAATCAAGAATCCTCTCCACTTTTCTGCACATCTACGATTGCAGCCCTCCAAAATACCGACCTTTTATATGCTGCTCTCGTCCTGTACTCATTGGTACAATATATTTAACTTTAAAACAAACTTAAATGTTTCTCCATTTATATTTAAGTGATCAGTGTTATTCCTAATGATAGATTAACGTTATTATTAACTTCGTCCTATGTAAGTGTAATAGACTTAAGTCCTTGGAAATAAAATCTTAAATTAAACATCGAACATCTACTACAAGATTCTAATTATTGCCTACCATATCATGCTTAGCTTGAACTACATCCACCCTCATCTGGAATCGAATTCGTCTTAATTTTTGTATTCAATAACAATGAGTCCCTTTTATGATTATTATATATCACAATGTTTAATATTTCAATAAGATAATGAAATATTAAAGTTTTCCAACAGTTGTTGTAGTAGGCGTCAATGTATTGATACATTTACTACAAAGTGATTAATTATATTTAAGTTTATTAATTATATTAAAGTTCTTTGTTTAGTATGTTTTGAACATCAGTATAATTAAATAAATAACTATGATATAATTAGAAATGTTAGGAAAGTGAATATATCTGCCTGGGAATTTCCTTTCCTATAATTGAAACAAAAAAAATAACTCACAATTTTCCTCGTCGCCACTTGTAATGTTCACATGTAAAGTCGATCTACCAATTAAATAAAATAAATATTATATTTAAATATCAGCTCGCTGTGCACACACACCGTCTTCACCGCGCGCCCATTTTTTATATATCCTCTTTTCCCGCGCTTTTGCGATGTGTGTCACTCGAGATGACAGATGCATAAAATACACAGATAATATATATTTATATAAAATATAAATCTAATGCTAATGAATATGTTACTATAGATCTGTGTACACTACATACAAGACTATTATATAAGTTGAATTCATTAATAAAACTATTAAAGCTCATATTAAAAATACATTGATAAATAAGGCACAGGTATTACTCAATACAAGATTATATTAAAAATAAAAAATCGTGGCATTAGTATTTATTGACTTCTAGACAGGATATATAAAAACTTAATCGTCGTTTACTGATATACTCTGTAATTTAAATGGTAAAGAGTAACTACTGAGTTTCTTGTCGGTTCTCGGTAGAATCTACTCTCCGAACCGATGGTAGCTTTAGAGACGACCTCCGTGGTCGAGAAGTGTGTACACCGGTTTTCATGGGTACGCCACTCCGAGGTCCCGGGTTCGATTCGCGGCCGAGTCGATGTAGAAAAAGTTCATTAGTTTTCTATGTTGTCTTGGGTCTGAGTTTTTTTTTTATGATATCGGTAGGCGGACGAGCAAATGGGCCACCTGATGGTAAGTGGTCACCGCCCATAGACAATGGCGCTGTATGAAATATAAACCATTCCTTACATCACCAATGCGCCACCAACCTCGGGAACTAAGATGTTATGTCCCTTGTGCCTGTAGTTACACTGGCTCACACTTCAAACCGGAACACAAGAATACTGAGTATTGCTGTTTGGCGGTGGAATATCTGATGAGTGGGTGGTACCCACCCAGACGGGCTTGCACAAAGCCCTACCACCAAGATAAGGGTGTTTGTGGTACCGTCGTTACTTCTGATCTTCCATAACACAAGTGCTTTAGCTACTTACATTGGGATCAGAGTTATGTATGTGATGTTGTCCAATATTTATTTATTATTTATTTATTTATTTATACATATAATTCAACCCTGTAACATTACGATTCAAAAGCGCTTTTATGAGTCTACTTGAATAAAAAGTCAACGTTTAAAACGGTTTTCCCAGAACCATAATGAATAAAACAGATTATTAAAGTTCTCGACCAATGACATTGCGCCAATTCGATGTCAAATGTTGTTTATTTGACTTATATCCTCTGTGAACAACAACATACCAGAGTTCAAAATGCTTCTGTTGCCAAATTTAAAAACATTGTTAAGGAACGCTTTTTGTGCGAAAAGTTACTATACAATTAGTGAGTTTATGTTTGATAGCACACCTTCGGAATGAAACGATCGCCTCCTGGCTGTTTCTATTCATATACAATTATGTATCTAATTAATTTGACAATAAAAAAAAGACCCGCTGAGTTTCTTTCGCCGGTTCTTCTCAGGTCAGGGTGTTTCCTTTTCCGAACCGGTGGTTGTGTTTAATTTGACCATCAATAAGTAAGTGTAATGCTTCTATATTGAATAAAGGAATTTGAGTTTGAGTTTGTTGGAATACAGCATAGACAACGAAATATATATTAAATGCTTTTAGAGAGAGTATTTATTGTCCAGAATATATTGTGAGAAATTGTAATCATTACATAATATTATAAAATAAACTCAAAAACTAGTAATTACATTAAAAAAATATATGTTTCAATGTAGGTTTTTTGTTTTATTTTATTAATACCTGCATACTTTAAATTTGGCAGGTGGGTTCCTTGTCAGAGACATTCGCGGTTGGAAGTTATAAAACAGTCGCTTGCCGCTGTCTGTCTATATAAACTTAGATCTTTAAAATTGCACAACGGATTTTGATTCGGCTTGTTTTAATAGATAAATTGATTCAAAAAGGTTTATATGAAACATTGATAGTTTTGGAGGTTTCTGACGTGATGTCGTAAATAAACATGCGCCGGTAAAACCGCAGATTCAACTAGTAATTCATATGATTTCACTTATCTATCACAATAAAATTTGATACATTGCAGTTTCATAAAAAACTACTGAGTTTCATGCCGGTTCGTCTCGGTAGAATCTACATTCCGAACCGGTGGTAGCTTCATTTGATAGTTTGCTAAAAGACGATTCAAAAGTGCTTGTAAAAGCCTACTTGAAATAAAGTATATTTAGATTTTGATTTTATGTAAGTTAAATTATTGTGCATGTCATTGAAGGTTTTTTTTTTTATTAACATTTGTGTCATTTTTATCTAAATAGTAATCTTTAGCAAGGTTGTTTTGTCTTGACTGTGTCGGGTTGCCATTATAAAGAGAAATATTACTTCCTGTTATGTGTGAACAAATGATATGACCAAGGAATGCGCTGTCGGCCATTTTCTATCTCGAAGTCAATCTCGGACCTTCAAACTTGACTTGCTCGTACGCGCAAGTGGTTCATCTGATGGTAACTCACCACATAGACATTAGATCTGTAAGAAATATTAACCATTCCTTACATCGCCATAAATAAAAGAGCCGAGATGGCCCAATGGTTAGAACGCGTGCATCTTAACCAATGATTACGGGTTCAAACCCAGGCAGGCACCAATGAATTTTCATGTGCTTAATTTGTGTTTATAATTAATCTCGTGCTCGGCGCTGAAGGCAAACATCGTGAGGAAACCTGCATGTGTCTAATTTCAACGAAATTCTGCCACATGTGTGTTCCACCAACCCGCATTGGAGCAGCGTGGTGGAATATGCTCCAAACCTTCTCCTCAAAGGGAGAGGAGGCCTTAGTCCAGCAGTGGGAAATTTACAGGCTGTTAATGTATGTAAAAAAAAACATCGCCAATACACCACCAACCTTGGGAACTGAGATGTTATGTCCCCTGTGTCAAACACAACACTAAGTATTACTAGCGGGAAAATATATGTGTGGGTGGACCCACACAGACGGCCTTGCACAAAACCCCCACCAATTGATGGTTTTAGCTTGTAATCCAGAACGACATAATTAAAAACCCTTGTATTTTGATATCTCCTTTTAAATAATTCTTGTGTTTGAAAGTATAACTATATAGACTTTCTATCCGGTTCTTCTCGATATCGTATAAGATATTTGAGCTCATTTATAAACCAGTTATCGTATCTCTGAGTGCGTAGTTTAATTTTTGGGACATCAAAATAAAAAGATTCGTAAATTATGTAAACTATGATACCATTCTAATTCAATCAGGATTAATAAATAATTACATCGTATAAAACAAAGTCGCTTACCGCTGTCTGTCCGTATGTATGCTAGATAGATAAGTACTAGCGGGTCGATAACTTACGGCCGAAATAGATCAAACGTTGCCGTTCCGAACTATTCATTCACAAAATTAGTAAAAAGTAATGCCGGCTGCTTAGCCGATACTTAGCTTGATTTTTGCTCAGCTTGATACCAAATTCAATTCAATCTAAATCAAAATATACTCTATTCAAGTAGGCTTTTACAAGCACTTTTGAATCGTCATTTAACAAAGCGAAGCTACCACTGGTTCGGAATATAGATTCTATTGAACCGGCAAGAAACTCAGTAGTTACTCTTTTTCAATATCTAAAAATACAGTCATGTTAGTTAAATACAATTATATATGTATGTCATGTCTCCTGCCTGGAAGTCAACGAGCGTTAACTCCACGCTTTTTTATCATCAATATAATCTTGTATCGAATAATATGCCTTCTTTGCCGATGTATTTTTAACAAATTATTTGAATCTATGAAACGGCAAAGTTAAAAATGTCTGCGGAATTTTATTATAGAAACGGATATCTTGCCCCAAGAATGATTTATTGACTTTGCGGAGTCGGAAACTTCTAAGCTTATCCTTACTTCTTGTGCACATACAATGATTATCACTGATTCTATCAAAGTGATCAATGTTACTGTGAAAATACACGTTTAAATCGTTTCAGTGGTTTGGCCTTGAAAGAGCAACAGACAGACAGTTTTGGTTTCGCGTCGATTATATCAGTATAGGTAATATTTTATTGATTGCGTTATGTATTCTGAGAAGTATTTCACCCTTTAACTATGTTAAGAGATAAGGTGACCTCGTAGAATAAAAATTATCATGATTATTGTAATTTATATTTAACTAGCGACCCGCCCCGGCTTCGCACGGGTGCAATGCTGATACTAAATATACAGAATCTATTCATATACAATGTTCATAGCTACGACATCACATTAGAATTCTATAAATTGATCAATGTTTCTCTACTATACGGCATGTATTATACCTATAAACCTTCCTCTTGAATCATTCTATCTTTTATAGAAAACCGCATCAAAATCCGTTGCGTAGTTTTAAAGATCTAAGCATAAATAGGGACAATAGTTTTATATTACGTAGTTATTACAAACACAGGCACACTCAAGCATACGAATACATGTACACTTACTAAATTTTTGAGCAAAATATTTTGGATTATATTTATTTTGTGTGGGACGCTACAGGCGTTGACACGTTGGCCCCGTCTCATATCCGAGAAACAATGTTAAGAGCCGGTGCCGCTGCGGACTAAGCTGAAGCAAAAAAAATATTTAAATATTCAAAGATCAAATTATTTTTTTGTCCCATTTGCTGTCGAAACACTTGGCCCTCGGATGAATGGTGTTCCCAACGATGTTCCCAACCTTCTCAAAAGGAGAGGAGGCCTAAGCCCAGCCGTGGGAAATTTACAGGCTGTTAATGGGCCATTTACAAGTGATATTTTTTAGTTTTATATCTCAACAGAGTATAAAACCAAATCGCTTCTCGCTCTGTACGCTTGGATCTTTTAAACTACGCAACGCATTTTAACGCGGTTTTCATCAATAAACAGAGCGATTCGAGAGGAAGGTTTATATGTAGAATAAATCCATATTAGAATAGAGAAAAGCCGAGATTTCCAACTTTCCCAATCGGAAAATAATAAGTGATTTTCTTCAATCTAAAAATTGTATATCAATCCTTATTGTATTTCTTTTTTAATTCCTTCTCCCCCCTCCCTTTTTAGACTACCCTAATTGTTAACCCTTTCCTTACTATATTATGAATACTTTAAATTGCTTCCATGTTGAGTAACGATATTTGATTCAAAAGAAAATCGTAATTGAATACTAGGTGGTACTCATCAGATATTCTACCACCAAACAACAATCTTCAGTATCATCGTATTCCGGCTTAAAGCGTGAGTCAGTGTAACTATGGTTAGGCGGACGAGTCAATCGGCCACCTGATGGTAAGTGGTCACCACCGCCCATAGTCTTAGACACTGTAAGAGATAATGCCCATTACTTACATCACCAAACCGTCACCAACCCTGGGAACCAAGATGGTGTGTGACCCTTCAAACCGGAACACGACACAGCATATTAGATGGTGCCGTTACCACTAAAA
Source organism: Vanessa tameamea (assembly GCF_037043105.1). Taxonomy (NCBI): domain Eukaryota; kingdom Metazoa; phylum Arthropoda; class Insecta; order Lepidoptera; family Nymphalidae; genus Vanessa; species Vanessa tameamea. Next base: position 3,720,486 of record NC_087339.1, on the reverse strand, counting down.
CTTGTAAAATTAACAACAATCTCTTGCGTTAATATTTTATGACGTTTGAATGAGAACTCTTGAACTTTAAAACTATGATAAGTATGACCTCTTGTGAGATACGATCGAACAAAATATGTACCAATAAGTATATAATACTAAATATAAAATCAACTTCGTATAAAACAAATTTCGCAGTGAAGCGTTTTTGAATCGTCAATATTTAAACACTGCCACCGTTTCGGATACAGCCTCTAGAGAAGCAACGGCAGGAAACTCGCATAGTTGCTCTTTTCAAATGAACAGATTAACAATGCTGTTGTTCACAATTAGTGTTCAATCAGTATTGTGATGGAACCCGAGCCTAAATCCAGGAGTATTGTCTCTGCACAAAAACATTCTCTGTACCGTATTCGAACGGAAAGTAGGGGTTACAAGTTTATTCTTATTTCTTGTATTAATAGTATGTATATCAGCTTTTATGGAATACTTTTGTATATTCTTCTGTATAAACATTATGTTATTATAAATATATTGTGAAGCAGCCTTTTTCTTTAAATTTTTCGCGTTTATTATGTCCTAGAACTAATACTGTATATAGTTCGGATAGCTCTTTTCTGCAGAATAAATACTATTTCAATATCTCAGGACCGGATCTACCGTTTGGTTTTTTGGGCTTCAGCCCAGGCCCCTGTGGATTCAGGCCCCCAGCTAAGTCAAGTCAAAGACAAAAATAGTCGATAATGCGAAAGAATCCATCATTTTATTAAATTAAACTATAATTAATCAAACCCATACAATTAATTTAATTGCCAATTTATGTTCAGGTGTGTCTTAAGTGGGGCCCCTAAGTAGTATTAGCTCAGACGCCCCCCCCCAAAACTCACGGTCCGGCCTTATAATTTAAGTTATTTGGATTTTTATTTGATTTTATTTTTATTATATATATAATTCTCAAATAAAATTGACCTAATTTACTCCTTATTACATCCGCTATCTGCCAGTGAAAGTCCCGTCGAAATCGGTTCAGCCGTTCCAGAGATTAGCCGGAACAAACAGACAGATAAAAATTGTAAATAATGTTATTTTGGTATATGTACCGTGTATACATACATACATATGCATTTAGTAAAAACCGGTTATTTTAATATTACAAACAGACACTCCAATTTTATTATATGTATAGATAAGGAATATTAGTGTGACTTTCCGAACGTCACGCGTCAAGCTGTCAGACGTCTTTTAAATTGATTCTCATTTTGGCGGGAAGCAGCGCGGCATACGGTCAGGCGTATCATTGTAAAACTGTCTTTGTATAACATAACATAACATAATCAGCCTGTAAATTTCCCACTGCTGGGCTAAGACCTCCTCTCCCGTTGAGGAGAAGGTATGGAGCATATTCCACCACGCTGCTCCAATGTGGGTTGGTGGAATACACATGTGGCAGTATTTCGTTGAAATTAGACACATGCAGGTTTCCTCACGATGTTTTCCTTCACCGCCGAGCACGAGATGAATTATAAACACAAATTAAGCACATGAAAATTCAGTGGTGCCTGCCTGGGTTTGAACCCGAAATCATCGGTTAAGATGCACGCGTTCTAACCACTGGGCCATCTCGGCTCTGTTTTTGTACTAATATTATAAGTATGTTGTTATTAATTAATTATTATTTTATATTCATTTAATAAATTTACTAAGAGTAAATATGTTTTGTTAATAATACCGTATTATAATAGAGTAATTTTTTTTTATTGGTACGTAGTTCTTTAAACGGCCTTACAGTAGAGTGAACTGGCGGATATCTTCACGTAAGGAATATGCGTTATGATCTAGGCGACATTTCCCTCCCTTTCTCGTTCGCTCCGTCTCGTCCTCATTGTTTATGCTTTTATATAAAACTATATTTTGTAAACGTTATTTAGTACATAATATATACAGAGTGGATCTTTGTTCCAACCGGGTGTCACACGACACAACACAATGTTTTTTTGAAGCGATGACTTCTTATCAAATCCAATCGAATCGAAATATACTTTATTCAAGTAGGCTTTTACTTAGTAAGTAAAGCTACCACCGGTTCGGAATGTAGATTCTACCGAGAAGAACCGGCAAGAAACTCAGTAGATACTCTTTTTCGACATCTAAAAATACAGTCATGTTAGTTAAATACAATTGTATATGTATGTTATGTCTCCCGCCTGGAAGTCAACGAGCGTTAACTCCACGCTTTTTTATCATCAATATAATCTTGTATCGAATAATATGCCTTCTTTACCGATGTATTTTTTACAAATGACTTGAATCTATGAAACGGCAAAGTTAAAAATATCTGCAGAATTTTATTATAGAAACGGATATCTTGCCCCAAGGATTTATTGACTTTGCGCAGTCGGAAACTTGGCGTTCTAAGCCTATCCTTACTTCTTGTGCACATACAATGATTATCACTGATTTTATCAAAGTGATCAATGCTACTGTGAATATACATAATATTGTTGTAAATATATTGTGACGCAACAGTGAGTATTCCTACTTTGTTAAAAACATCCCGCAGAGTCTCTAGCTTCAAGATTATAAACGCGTTACGGCGCCAGTCTTTGGGCTGTCCTTTCTCTTGCGCACACAGCGGTAGGCAGGCAATGATGACACTAATAATAAACATCCTCAAAATTCTAATGCCGAGATGGCCCAGTGGTTAGAACACGTGCATCTTAACCGATGATTTCGGGTTCAAACCCAGGCAGGCACCACTGAATTTTCGTGTGCTTAATTTGTAATATAATAAAAATTATATAATAAAAATAATAATATAATTCATCTCGTGCTCGGCGGTGAAGGAAAACATCGCGAGGAAACCTGCATGTGTCTAATTTCAACGAAATTCTGCCACATGTGTATTCCATTAACCCGCATTGGAGCAGCGTGGTGAAATATGCTCCAAACCTTCTCCTCAAAGGGAGAGGCCTTAATTAGCCCAGCAGTGGGAAATTTACAGGCTGTTTATTTATATATTTAATAATATTTAAATTCTAATGCACATATTTAAGAATTATAACAAAAATAATAAAAGATAATTATTAATGAAAAATAATTAACCTTTCCTTACAATATAATATTAATATACATAAGATTTAATTAATAACCTAAGATTTCTCAAGTTAAACGGTTTCAATAAATAGTTCAACTTGGATTAATTTAAGTTATCACTTCCGTCGGGCGTTCCGAGACGCACTTAATTTTTTTTTATTAAATAGTTTATCTTGGTGGTAGGGCATTGTGCAAGCCTGTCTGGGTAGGTACCACCCACTCATCAGATATTCTACCGCCAAATAACAGTACTCTGTATTGTTGTGTTCCGGTTAGAAGGATGAGTGAGCCAGTGTAACTACAGGCACAAGATATAACATCTTAGTTCCCAAGGTCGGTGGCGCGTTGACTATGTAAGGAATGGTTAATATTTCTTACAGCGCCTTTGTCTATGGGCGGTGGTGACTTACCATCAGGTGGCCCATATGCTCGTCCGCCGACCAACGCCATAAAAATTCAAAATATTCAAGAAATCTCAAACCGATATTTGTTTTACAATTGTGCATGTGTGAACATAACCGTACGTATTGTGTTTGAATGTGTTTGTAATAAGCATTTTATACGAAGCCAGGAAATATTTCTTGTTATAGAAAAACCTTGAGAATGAGTGATTCATATAGTCATGAAGGAAAAAACAGTCTAACAATGATAATTGTACGAGTGTAAACATTATTCGTTCCGCGTGATGACCTAATCTTCGTTTTTATTGAGGCAATGTCTGTCTTTGGTGTTATAGCTAGACTAGCCGTGCCCGCGACTTCGTGCGCGTTTCAACTCAACAAAAAAGTTATTTTGTCTAGACAATAAACACTAGTATTCATTAAAATCAATAATTATTTGTTACAGAATGAAGTTACTTATTCTCTGGGCGGTCATTGCCCTCACAGCATCCGGACATGCCCGGTCCACGGCGAAACAGCAGCAGGTGACGCCTCACATCACGTCTTTATCTGATAAGGTACTGTATACCCTAAGATTTCGTTTTTATTAAATAACTTCAAGCCGCGTATTTTGGTTGAAGTATTCATAGTTTCGTGCCGGTTGTTCTCGGTAGAACCTACATTCCGAACCGGTGATTGATGTCAATTTTATTTAATATGTCCTGTGTATAAATTTATTGTTAGATATATATACTTTAATATGTATATATATTAGGTCAGTTGGCGGCCGAGCAAATGGGCCACCTGATGGTAAGTGGTCACCACCGTCCATAGACAATGGCGCTGTGGGAAATAATAACCATTCCTCAACCTTGAGAACGAAGATATTATGTCCTCATCTGTAGTCACACTGGCTCATTCGCCCTTCAAACCGCAGTAGGAATATCTGTTGAGCGGTCGGTACCTACTCAGGCTTGCCCTACAAATCCCTACCACAAAGTAAAATGTCTAAATATTGTAAGGAATAGTTCAGTAAGCTATATATGGCGCCATTTCCCTGTGGCGAACAAGCCGGTCTTTATAGGATAATGGTCGAAACCCATTTATGTAATTAGCGTTCAATGCTGAATCGATCATGTTCTTAGGTTTCGTATATTGCTCGTGTTATATACTTGAGTAGTAAATAAATAAAATTATACTCTATTCAAGTAGGCTCTTACAAGCACTTTTGAATCGTCATTTAACAAACTGTATTAAGTTAAGTTACCGCCGGTTCGGAGTGTAGATTCCACCGAGAAGAACCGCCAAGAAACACAGTAGTTACTCTTTTTCAATATATTTATTAGGTAGTTGAGTTCTACAATTTATTTTAAATTTGAGAGCGAACTTTAGTCCGAATTCGTTCGTGTTCGAATACGAATTTCCACCAGCGTCCTTTGCGGTCATTTTATATCGGTTGTTTTGAAATAAGTTCCTAGTTGTTATACATTTTTGGAGAGCTGATAAAACGGTTATGTTTTTAAAATAATCTGCACGACAAGTTTTTATAACGATTTTTTTTTGTTTTTAAGGCATTTTTGGGGGAAAAACAAATTGAAATAATATCTTTTTCCGTCTATCATTTTTAAATTTGGACCGATAATGATTGTTTTAATATTGACAAAAACCAGTGTTTATTCATTTTTATAAATCAGAAGAAAAAAAAAATAGATTTTAATTGATACTTTTTTTAGAATACATTTTTGAAGTTGCATTTATGACTCATTTTGAAAAAATCTAAAAAACGTGATAACTCAAAAATGGTTCACTTTTGCATGATGCATATGGGGGTTAATATTATGGCAAATAGTTACCCCGATCACCTCCTAACGGGAATACGTCGAATTATATACTAGGGGTAGTCCGCGGCTTTCTTTGTTGTAGTAGTCGAAAGTAGCCTATGTACTTCTTTAAAGTTCAGTGTTGTTTCATACCAAATATCATCAATATCGGTTCATCAAAATTCAAATATGCTATAATTTGTTATTAAGTATTATTAAGAAAAATATATTTTAAGTATACTATGCAAAAACAATATTATAATAATATTTTTTTATATCTGATTCGTTTACGTTTTCTGATAGATTTTTAATTCGGTTACCCGAAAATTTCGGTTCTGTCACGGAGCTCCATTACATTCGTACTGTGTACGTTAAGATCGCACCAAGAAAAGACCGAAAAGGGCTTAAACGCAGGACTAACAGCTTTACGAGCTTCCCGACTTACGAAGGGAATCACTGATAATTTCCAAACCTTATAGAGCTACTGATAAAGTCTCGGCTGAAAAATGCCATAACTTTGTCACTCTTGGAAACCAGTCCTCGGAATATGCCACCTCGTATGCTAAGTGAGAGACATCCAAAGAAACTGTTTTCAATGTTATTTAATTTCAGGATGCGAGACTGAAGGCGAGGACTCATCCAGCGTTCGCCAGCGCGGGTCAGCGAGCTGGACTCGAGCTATGGAGGATAGAGGTCTCATATATCATCTAAGTTTTTGAAGTTCAATTATTTATTTGGTATTTTTTAACGGAGTATACAAAATTGTCTAATAAAAGAGAAAAAAAATTGAATGATAGGCGGACTGGCAAATGGCTGATGGTAAGTGGTCACCACCGCCCATAGGCAATGACACTAAGAAATATTATCCATTCCTTACATCGCCAATGCGCCACCAACCTTCCCTCCTACCCTCACGGGTAGCACACGCTGAGTGAAAGGTATTAAAGCAAATAACAGCCTAAGGGACTCATATTTTGAGGAGATTTGCTTTGTTCTACCACGCTGCTCCAATGCGCGTTAGGTTATTATAATCCTACCGAATTCGTGTGTTTGCCATTAAACTATAAATTAAATAAATAAAAATAAATTTATTAACATAGTCACAAAACATCCGGTGGCCTGCACTAGGCAAGCCTGTCTTGCGGATACGAACTACGGGTTACAATTTCGTACGTTCAAACTAGAGCTCGGACGATCAAAGCCGTCTCAAGCTATGCTGCGGCCCTTGGGCACCCATGAATTTGGGGCCCTCTCGGTAGATATTTACTACCATATACAAATACTTTGCTTATGGCCAGGCCTTAAGTATAGTTTCAAATAAACGGTGCGGTAATTTTCGTACATTCGTAGGAATCTGAATGGTTGTACAATTTTAAGGCTGTAGTTTATATATTTCTGTTTTTAATATTGAGCCGAGATGGCCCAGTGGTTAGAACGCGTGCATCTTAACCGATGATTTCGGGTTCAAACCCAGGCAGGCCACTGAATTTACATGTGCTTAATTTGTTTATAATTCATCTCTTGCTCGGCGGTGAAGGAAAACATTGTGAGGAAACCTGCATGTGTCTAATTTCAACGAAATTCTGCCACATGTGTATTCCACCAACCCGCATTGGAGCAGCGTGGTGGAATATGCTCCATACCTTCTCCTCAACGGGAGAGGAGGCCTTAGCCCAGCAGTGGGAAATTTACAGGCTGATTATGTATGTTTTAATATCGACTACGTCACTAGCCTTTTGATAAGGATGTAAGTTATTTCTTACAAATATGGCAATTTCGAAAATTGTTTGATTCTTCGGGGCCCTGGGCACTTGCCCCATGTGCCCTATGGTAAAGACGGTAAGGCGGACGATATACAATCCCATTGGGGATTAAGTTATAATATTTCTTAACTATCTCGGATTATATATTTGTGTACAACCAAGATTATAAATGTTTCCGTCTCTCTCTTGCAATATTGTTTTATACGTCCGTCCTTGTCGTGCTTCTAATGTGAACTCTTTTTCAGAACTTCGATCCGGTCGCTGTTCCTCAGAAGGATGTTGGAAAATTCTATAAAGGCGATTCGTACATCGTTTTAAAGGTAAAAATGTTTCCTAATAGTAAATAATTATAACTTTGGTATTTTTTTACATACAGCCTATTCTAATGGAAGTAGGAAAAAAGATAAACAAACCTTTGATATACGTATTTTTTGCGATTCGCTAATAACTCAGCTATATTTTGCACTACTAAGAGTCTACGATTAATATATCTCTATTTATAATACAACACTGTTACACTTAACTGCTTATATCCACTTTAATTTTACGAAGTTCGAAACGCCATTTTTTCGCAAATCCACAGTGAATATCATAGATTAATCGAGCTCTCGACCAATGATGTCGCGTCAATTTGCTGTCAAATGCTGAATAAAATGCTGTTTATTTGGCTGTTCTCCTCTTATGGTTGGATATATATATATGTATGTCAGTAATGGCGTCCAGCTGAACGATCTTTGACGCGTTTGTCGCCAAAATCAGATATCTTTACGTAAAAAATAATTGCCTATACGTTTTCTCTAACGTCGCAGTGACTTTGCCGTTTTTCAAATCGAACCATTTTTCTTAGAATCGTAACAGCCGCAAGCAAAAGATTCAACAACATTAATAATGGTCACTATTGCCCCTAGACATTGGAACTGTGAGAAATATTAACCATCCCTCACAATCGTCTATGCACCACCAAAGTTGGGAACTAAGGTCAACATCTCCAAGATCCTTGCCTGATGTGGCTCACTCAAACTGTACCACAACAATACTAAATATTGATGTTTGGCGGTAGAATATGTGTGGTACCCAGGCTTACACAAAGTCCTACTACCCCTATCTATATTAAATTGTACGAAGAGCTCCGTATGTCTGTTGTATGAGAACCTTAAATATTTATGTTAATCAGTTTTTTTAGTATTTGTTGTTATAGCAAAAATATATTAGCTGTGTTAATTTCAGCTAACTATAACGGTATCTTGAGATACAGCTTGCTGATATAGATGTACAACGGAATCTTAGTAATAGTATTTCACGCTTTGGGTGCGGAACCCTAAAAATGACATTTAACAAACCTTTTCAGACCACATCTGACAAACGCAACAATCTCTCCTGGGACATACACTACTGGATCGGCAGCGAAACGAGTCAGGACGAGGCCGGGGCAGCCGCTATACTGACCGTTGGTTTGGATGATAAATTTGACGGAAAAGCGGTTCAGCACAGAGAAAGCATGGGTTACGAGAGCGCACAGTTCCTGGGTTACTTTCCTGGTGGGGGTGAGTCGAGCATGACCTCGGTCCTGTGTTAACACTAGAGTCAAATTTAGAAGTCAGAAAACAAAGTTTTTTATTTATTGTAATTTATACCATAAATTTATTTAATTTAATTAATTTGATGTATTTCTACTAATTTATTATTGTTAACATTATTTTATTTTAATTAAATGCTTATGTGTTCAGATTTTATATTAGGTTAGATTAGATAATTAATATATTAAATTAAATTCATATCATTGTATTCAAATTGCTCTAATTCTGTATTATTTGTAAGTGGAAACTTAATTGGTATCTGTATTACCTTTTTTAATCATATATTTGTGTATTATGTTACTGTTTGTTTCCCAAATAAAATAAATAAATAAATTTACCGCTAAACACTTAAAATTAAAAACTGATACAGTTAACATTCAAAGTGATTTCTTTAAAGGTGTAAACAACATCGACCTTCAAATATATAAAACAAACTAACATATTTAATATATAAATTAACATATTATTGAAATTAAGACAAAAGATACTATACTGAAGTAGTTAAAATTAGATTACAAAGAAAAAAAAAACAAATCTTAAATATGATTATGATATCTTTGGAATAATCAAAAGTAGGTTACTTTTTATGTGGACAGTACTTACAATCCTGTTCCTCGGAAATAATTTCAGCTGTTTGTTGTGTGCCTGGACTTTGTTTTTTGATGGTACATGTAGTCGTGACAAATGGGCCGTCTGATGGTAAGTGGTCAAACCCCCCATATACATTGGCGCCGAAGAAAAATAAGCATTGAACAAAACTTAGGAACTGAGATGTTGTCTGTTGTACGCTAAACACTTCTTCTGTAAACAGTGACATTACAAAATGTTAGGTCGGCTTTTATCTTCAAAAGAATCTTTTATTATTTTAAAAACTATTTCAGCCGTCCGTTACGTTGATGGTGGTCACCAATCCGGTTTCAACCACGTCGTGACCAACCCTGGAGCCGAGAAGCGACTCTTTCAAGTGAAAGGGAAGAAGAACATCAGAGTGAGACAGGTAATTTAATCAACGACCTCCGTGGTCGAGTGGCGTGTACACCGGTTTTCATGGGTACGCCACTCTGAGGTCCCGGGTTCGATTCCCGGCCGAGTCGATGTAGAAAAAGTTGATTAGTTTTCTGTTGTCCTGGGTCTGGGTGTTTGTACCGTCATTACTTCTGATCTTCCATAACACAAGTGCTTCAGCTACTTACATTGGGATCAGAGTAATGTATGTGATGTTGTTCAATATTTATTTATTTAAATAATTAATTTATTGTTTATGATTAATATATCTTTATTTATAATACAACCGTATTACACTTAACTGATAATATCCAATTTTCCCAAAATTCCGTTAGGAGTTTCGTCGACTTTCGTGGTCTATTTGCTACCATAAGAAAATCATGATCATCGAAGTACATACAGTTAAGGATAAATATTTCGTTCTAAGGTCGACCCTCTGATCTCCTCAATGAACAAGGGCGATTGTTTCATCCTGGACATCAATAACGACATCCTGGTGTACGTCGGGGAGAAGGCGAAGAACGTGGAGAAGCTGAAGGCGACATCGATGGCCAACCAAATAAGAGATCAGGACCACAACGGAAGAGGAAAGGTTGAGACCATTGGTGAGTTTTCGATTTAGAAGATTAATAGACCGACGAGCCGAGATGGCCCAGACAAAACCCAGGCAGGCACCACTGAATTTTCATGTGCTTAATTTGAGTTTATAATTCATCTCGTGCTCGGCGGCGAAGGAAAACATCGTGAGGAAACCTGCATGTGTCTAATTTCAACGAAATTCTGCCACATGTGTATTCCACTAACCCGCATTGGAGCGTGGTGGAATATGTTCCATACCTTCTCCTCAAAGGGAGAGGAGGCCTTAGCCCAGCAGTGGGACATTTACAGGCTGCTAATGTAATTTATTTAAAGTAGACCAACAGCGTACTACTTTGGTGACCTTATCCAATTGGAGTTAGTATTCTTTGATGACCACACGAAGCCAGTGGTTAAAATACGTGCATCTTAAGCGACCATTGCGGGCTCAAACCCTGAAGAGCACCGAGTTTTCAAGTGCTTAATTTGTGTGACAAACATCGTAAGGTACTGCATGTCTCCAATTTAAATGGCACTCCGAGTCTTCTTCTCGAAGGGTGAGGAGGTCTTAACCAAGCACTTGCATTCAAGCACAATTTATCATATTTACTAAATCAGTTGCCGTGTGAGTTTCGAGCGGGTATTAGGTGCCCTATAGTCTATTTCAATCGAAGTAGGAATAAAGATAAACAAACCTTAGATTAACGTATTTCTCGCGACTCACTAATAACTCAGCTATAAACACTACTGAGAGTTTACGATTAACATATCTCTATTTATAATACAACCCTGTTACACTTAACTACTTGTATCCAATTTAATTTACCCGAAATTCCGATAACAGTTTCGTCGACGTTAAAAAGTCAATTTTATCGCGAATCCACTCTCGACCAATGAAATCGCTTCGATTCAAGGTCAGAGTTGTTTACGTGGCTTTTCTAATCTTGTGATCGTAATAGAGTATATGGCCTTAGTCAAACTCTAGACGAAGAGTGTGTTAAGCGATTCTTTTCACGTTCATAATATTTATAATTCGTTAAGATCTTTTAACATAACATAACATAATCAGCCTGTAAATTTCCCACTGCTGGGCTAAGGCCTCCTCTCCCGTTGAGGAGAAGGTATGGAGCATATTCCACCACGCTGCTCCAATGCGGGTTGGTGGAATACACATGTGGCAGAATTTCGTTGAAATTAGACACATGCAGGTTTCCTCACGATGTTTTCCTTCATCGCCGAGCACGAGATGAATTATAAACACAAATTAAGCACATGGAAATTCAGTGGTGCCTGCCTGGGTTTGAACCCGAAATCATCGGTTAAGATGCACGCGTTCTAACCACTGGGCCATCTCGGCTTTCTTAAGATCTTTTAACACAATGAACTAATTTTACAGATCAATACTCGAGCGAATCTGATGTCCAGAAGTTCTTCACGTACCTAGGATCCGGTAGCAAGGATTTGGTTCCCGACGAGAGTGCTGGGGGTGACGATCAGGTAACTTAACGATGCAATGATATGACATTAATCTGGTAATTCTTAACCAGTTTTACTGGTGAAGGTATGTACTATGTTTAACTGATGGTGATCGCCCATAGACAATTGTGCTGGAAGAAATATTAACCATTCCTGACCACCATAACCACTGAATTTTCATGCGCTTAATTTGTGTTTATAATTCATCTCGTGCTCGGCGGTGAAGGAAAACATCGTGAGGAAACCTGCATGTGTCTAATTTCAACGAAATTCTGCCACATGTGTATTCCACCAACCCGCATTGGAGCAGCGTGGTGGAATATGCTCCATACCTTCTCCTCAACGGGAGAGGAGGCCTTAGCCCAGCAGTGGGAAATTTACAGGCTGATTATGTTATGTTTATGTACATCGCCAATGCACTAACCTTGGGAACTGAGATGTGTCCCTTGTTCCTGAAGTTACACTGGCTCAACTCAAACCGGAACGCAACAATACTGACTGCCGTTTGACGGTAGAATATCTGATGAGTGGGTGGTACCTACCCAGAGCTTGCACAAAGCCTGTCCACCCAGTAAATTTGCATCCGAAAAGAATATTAATTCAATAACATAGTATGCTTTACCCACCCTAATCTTGGTGGTTCGGTAATGGTTAATATTATGGCGTCAATTTCTATGAGCGATGGTGACCACATACCATAGGGTGTTCCATTTGCCCGACTATGTTTAGTATGAAAAATTGCAAATGATTGAACTAATTTTCGCAGACCTTCGAGAAAAACGAAGAAAAATCCGTGATCCTATCAGAAGTGTCGGACAGCTCCGGCAAGTTGAAGATAACGCCTCTGACGGCGCCGTTCAGACAGGAACAGCTCAAGCCACAGGTCGAATATGTTATTTACTGGCACCACGGTCGACATTTTAATGTTTAAATACATTTTGTCTGTAAAAAAAAAATACTATCTAACTTATAACGTAATTTCACATTTGACACAATTCATATGATATTAAAACTTGTCGTGAGATTTATGTACTCGTATTTGCTTATATATTATGTATATACATCAAGTATATGACGGTGGGAGCTTCTGGTACAGGGTTCACGGCGTAGGTCTCAGAAAAGTTACCACGACAAGATTATATTGATGGTAAAAAAGCGTGGAGTTAACGCTCGTTGACTTCCAGGCGGGAGACGTGACATACATATATAATTGTATTTAACTAACATGACTGTATTTTTGGATGTCGATAAAGAGTAGCTACTGAGTTTCTCGCCGGTTCCTCTCGGTAGAATCTACATTCCGAACCGGCGGTTGGTTTACTTTAAATAGTTTGTTAAATGACGATTCAAAGGTGCTCGTAAAAGCCAACTCGAATAAAGTGTATTTTGATTTTGATAAAAAAAAAATAATGTATATAAGAAAAATTACATTGAACGAGTTAGTCTAGATGAGTTATTAATTTGTCACTGTTAATGAACAATTAAACTTTATTTTGTTTAAACAAAAACACCGTATTTCCGTATGAAGGCGATACGGTTAGCCAACAATATGTCGGAGCGATTTGCCGAACAGTTGGGTTCGGGAATCGATCCGACATTGGGATGACTGACGTGCAATTTTTTTTTTTTATAAGTATTGGTCAACATCACATACATTACTCAGATCCCAATGTAAGTAGCTAAAGTACTTGTGTTATGACTCGGCCGGTAATCGAACCCGGGACCTCGGAGTGGCGTACCCATGAAAACCGGTGTACACACTACTCGATCACGGAGGTCGTCAATGTCGTGCGATGGAGATACTCACGAAATAAAACGTATTCAATATAATCCGATCACTGTATTAATTGATTCAACAATCGTACACCACAAATATCAAAGGATTACAATGATTCAACTCGATTAAGATCGAATCGGTTCGCGAGCCGCCATCGCATTCGAGTCGCCTGTCAAAACGTAACGACTCGCGTCGCCATGACACTTACAACTCCATTCGGGGTGACCCGCTCTTAAAATTAAATCAGCCATCAGACATTATTGCCAGCTACTCGATTCATTGATTATCCAAATCAATAACAGTTCGTCTATATTATTTCAGGAAACATATATTTTGGATACCGTGAGCGGCAGTATCTACGTGTGGGTAGGAAAGCAAGCTACACAGAAGGTATTTATAAAATGTTACCTATGACGTACAGACCGTCATCGGCTCGGTGAAGGGAAGCGTCGTGAGGAAACCTGCATGTGTTTTTAATCCTAAGAATATCGTAACAAAATTAAAAAATTGCGTGTTCAAATCGTGTATATAACATTTGGTCTCACGTTTTTGTTTTGTTAATTTTGTTAATCGAAAGACATTAATAATTCACTTGCTGGTAGATTTGTGCCCGTCTGGTTAGCACCCACTCATCAGATATTCTACTCGGTATTGTTGTGTTTGTTTGAAAGGGTGAGTGAGCCAGTGTAACTACATACACAAGGGATATAGCATCTTAGTTCCCAAGGTTGGTGGCGCAATGGATATAAGGAATGGTTAATATTTCTCACAGCGCCATTGTCTATGGGCGGTGGTGACCTCTTACCATCAGGTGGCCCATATGCTCGTCCGCTAAGCAGTGCCCTAAAAAAAATTTAAAAAGAGAACATATAACTATATAAAGTAAGGCTCACGTCTTCCAAGAAGACGGCTAGCCCGAAGTCCAGCGAAATTCTGATGATGTTTAGCAATAATATAAAACAATGTCTAATTTCATGGAAATTCTACCACATGTGTATCTACCGACAAGCATTGGAGCAGCGTGGTAGCATAAGCTCCAATCCTTCTCAAAGGGAGAGGCCTTGGCCCAGCAGTGGGAAATCTGGTGGAGGCAGTTCCTTTAGTTTACCTTCCTACAGAGATTTTCTCGACGTAGATACCTAAAGACTTGTTACAGGCCTGTTCCGTGGCTTAAACCCAGAACCGGAGATCAGAAGCCTTATAAGTTTATAAAACAAAGAATATTTACAAAAAAAAAATGTTTTTTTTTTTTTCAGGAAAAGACTGAAGCGATGGCGAAGGCCGAGCAATATTTGTCATCGAAAAATTATCCGTCATGGGTGAGTTTTCATTTTTAATATTATTCAAGGTCAGTTAATACAAACTATATCAACAGGCAACAAGTTCAGAACATGAATATGTGTATTTTACTTAGTGATACAGCTTTGAGCTAGCCCGTCTGGGTAGGTACCACCCACTCATCAGATATTCTACATCAAACAACAGTGCTCAGTTTTGTTGTGTTTCGGTTTGAAGAGTGAGCCAGTGTAACTACAGGCTCAAGGGACATAACATCTTAGTTCCCAAGGTTGGTGGTTTATTGGCGATGTAAGGAATGGCTATATTTCTTACAGTGCCATCGTCTATGGGCGGTGGTGACCACTTACCATCAGATGGGCCATGAGGTCGTCCGCTTACCAATATCACAAAAAAAAAAAATCTTGAATTTCAACCTCTAATCGAATCCCTCAGGTGCACGTAGCGAGGATACCGCAGGGGACCGAGCCGGCAATATTCAAGCAGTACTTCACGACTTGGCGCGACGTCGGCATGTCCCACAGCCGCCTCGTCAGGTCTGTCGGTGAGTGTCGTATATGATCTAACAGTATTTACAATTCTACATAATCAGAGCTCGGTGTACTAAAACGGAATCGGACATCCGCCTCCAAAAGGCGCTATGCTTAAATTATCCTCTTAATCAAATGTGAAATGATATGATCAGCCTGTAAATTTCCCACTGCTGGGCTAAGGCCTCCTCTCCCGTTGAGGAGAAGGTATGGAGCGTATTCCACCACGCTGCTCCAATGCGGGTTGGTGGAATACACATGTGGCAGAATTTCGTTGAAATTAGACACATGCAGGTTTCCTCACGATGTTTTCCTTCACCGCCGAGCACGAGATGAATTATAAACACAAATTAAGCACATGAAAATTCAGTGGTGCCTGCCTGGGTTTGAACCCGAAATCATCGGTTAAGATGCACGCGTTGTAACCACTGGGCCATCTCGGCAAATGTATTAATGAATAAATACCAATTTCAAGTAATATCTTCCAGTTACAGTAAGGCCGTCCTGTTAGTTTATGGAGTTGTTATAAATTTCGAGCGAGATTAGATATTTTAAATATATTTCTAGACGACAGATATCTACAGAAACTTGAGCCGAGCGCTGTGAAACGTCTTTACGAAGTGAAAATAGGATCGAACAACATTTATATTAAAGAAATGGACGACGTCGAACAGGTGGTAAGTAAGAAATTTAAAAAAATGTTCCTTATTAAAAATTAAAATTTTTACTTATGGTCCAGGTTTGATATTTTTAATTTTTGTAATGTTTTTGTTGATTTTATATCGTAACGGATTGACATAGTTTTGTAGGTGGATATCGTTTAATTTAAATTTAATTGGAATTCACGATAAATACATTAAAAACCTACAAACTTGAAATTTGGCTGGTAAGTTCCTTATAAAGGATTTCACGAAACTCCACCCGTAAGTGGGTAAAACGGGGATTTAACCCCCTTAGGGGTCAAAAGTAGGGAGGGACGTCCTGTTTTTGAAGTAAGAGTCTAGAAATTTAGAACGTATGCTCTGATGGTGTGGAGGGGTACTAATAATATATCTTTAGAAATCAACCTTTAAGGGTTAAAACAGGGGATGGTACTTTGTATGAAAGTCCAATGTTATTGAAGTTAAAGTAATTATGGCGGAAGGATTTTTTATTATAACAATAAGAAGTATTTTAGCGCGGACCGTGCGGACCGAGTACCTAATATTATTATGAATAAAGATTTGTTTGTTTGTAATAGATAATATCTGAATCTGTTGAACCGACTATCCAGCAATAAAATTATATTTTAATTCAAATTGAAATAACTGCGGATAAAACCGCGGGCACAGTTAGTTAATAATAACAATCATGACAGTTCTAATTCGATAGTTGTAGTGTTGTGACCAAATAAGTAATTATATCGATGGCATATTTTTATTATTTTTTTATTGAAATAAAGATTACCTGTCGTTATAATTATTTCGTTTCATCGTCGAGTACCTACCTATACCTACTTATTTAACAACAGCTTCGAAAATTTTAAAGTAGTTGCCATTGTCAGTCACGAATTAAAACGCGTAACATATTGTAATGAAATATAATAGTCAATAAATTTGTACAAAACTATCCGGCAGTAGTCTGGTTTCTGTCTAACATCGCTCCATCCCCATCAGTTACTCCGACTCTGGTATAACCTTGTATGCGTGTAAACGTCATATTTTCCTGTCATTTGGAAAATAAAGAAATGGATATATAAAAAATAGTTACCGTATAAATCTTGACAGCGCGGAATGGTGGCGAGAATGCCAGCAGCATTTCCCCGTTGAATAGCAATTCAGATCCTCTGGGCTAAAAACGGACCAGCAGTCGAGGCGATGAGGCGAGGTGTTATACTTTTGATGAAGCGAACTCTAGCGGTACTTAATCAAAGATGAAATTATATTACAGAATCTGGAGGAAGATGGAACTTACATCTTACAGAACGGCGAGAACACCTTCGTCTGGTTCGGAAAGGAGACGCCAATTACGTACGTGAAGTTATGGGAGGATGTTGTAGTTGTAAGTCATTTAAACTGATTTTTCGTTATATGACATCTGTGGTCCCCATAGAAGTCCCCATAGTAGTGTAGTCGCCGTTTGAAGCGTCAATGGCGCAATCAAGGGCCGCCTGGCGATGTAAAAAGTTGCAGGGTCGATTCGGATCCCTCGGGCCCCCACTGCCAACACAAGTGATAAGCTTAAAGGGAGTGGTAAATAGAGATATTATCATTTTCATCACGATCGTCATCATCATCATTTTCATCATGATCATCATTTACATCATGATCGTCATCATCATCATTTTCATCATGATCGCCATCATCATCATTTACATCATGATCGTCATCATCATCATTTACATCATGATCGTCATCATCATCAATTTCATCATGATCATCATTTTCATCATTTTCATCACGATCAATATCATCATCATGATCGCCATCATCATCATTTACATCATGATCGTCATCATCATCAATTTCATCATGATCATCATTTTCATCATTTTCATCACGATCAATATCATCATCATGATCGCCATCATCATCATTTACATCATGATCGTCATCATCATCAATTTCATCATGATCATCATTTTCATCATTTTCATCACGATCAATATCATCATCATGATCGCCATCATCATCATTTACATCATGATCGTCATCATCATCAATTTCATCATGATCATCATTTTCATCATTTTCATCACGATCAATATCATCATCATGATCGCCATCATCATCATTTACATCATGATCGTCATCATCATCAATTTCATCATGATCATCATTTTCATCATTTTCATCACGATCAATATCATCATCATGATCGCCATCATCATCATTTACATCATGATCGTCATCATCATCATTTACATCATGATCGTCATCATCATCAATTTCATCATGATCATCATTTTCATCATGACAATCATTATTTTTATCATGATCATCATCATTGACATCCTGTGACAGTCTTTCAAGCTTTGTGACCACGAATCTTGACCATGTTTAGTTCTTTCTTTGTGTAACGGGTCCCTGAATAACCGTTTTACAAATTATAATCTAAATTCGATACAAAAATGCCTCAGTTTTAGCAATAACATCATTTTATTGCGCGACCATTAAGCAAAAAAGATTACATCATCTCTTTTGGCCAGCGGCTTTAAAAGGTGGCACATTTAGTCTATAAACCCCCCCCCCCCACCATCAGTTGGCCTATCGCCCATTGCCGGCTTGACGTTGATTCCTGGGACAGCCTGTATATTGAGAAGCAACATTTAAAATATCGATTTCTTTAAACATATGCATCATCCATCGTCAGACGAATATATATTTATATTTTCTATTTCAGCAATTTCTTCGTTTCTTCCCACAAGAAAATACACAAACGTTCAAAGTTGCTAAACAGGGACTCGAACCGGACAACTTTGTCCGGGCTTTCCGGAAATGGGACCCTTACATGTGGCAGGTGAGTTTGGTAACTTGCGTTCATTTGATGTTAATTCCAATGGCAGGAGGAGTAAATATATAAACAGTTTTGACCTTGAATTGAAGAGATGTCATTGGACGAGATCTATAGATTATTTTGGGTTGTTATTATTATGTGTTCAAGAAAACACATTTTGTACGTTTTAGTTTTAAATGTCAGTAGATGCTATTTGATTTTTGGAAATGAAATAAGAAGTTAAGTTAAATTGTGTTATGTTATAAACAAAGATGTTTTAATCAAAAAAATGTTTTTCATTACTACTCCGGCCACTGAAATGTACTCTAAAATAGATTAGGTCGTTTATTTTTATATTAGACGGTCGGGCAAATGATATGGTGTGTGGTCACCACCGCCCATAGACATGGGTGCTGTAAGAAATGTTAATCATCCCTTACATCACACCAATGCACCACCAACTTTGGGAGCTAAGATTATATATCTCTTGTGCCTGAAGTTACACTGGCTCCCTCTTAATCTTAATTTATATATAAATTTCCCACTGCTGGGCTATAAGCCCCATTGGGAGATTATTCCAACACGTCGCCTTAAGCAATATTGGTATATATTTAACTAACATAACTGTATTTTAAATGTTGAAAAACAGTAACTACTGAGTTTCTTGGCGGTTCTTCTCGGTAGAATCTACATTCCGAACCGGTGGTAGCTTCACTGAATATAGTTTGTTAAATGACGATTCAAAAGTGCTCGTAAAAGCCTACTTGGATAAAGTATATTTTGATTTTGATCAGAGTAAACAAATCTTATCCTTAGACTTACCAAAACCTCACCAGTAGTATTTTTTAGTAAGTTGTCCACCCATAGACAATTTCGATGTAGAAAACTATCAATTCCTTACATATTTATTTATTTATTTATTTGGGAAACAAACAATTATAATTACACTTAATAGAAAAAAAAAACATAAATCAATCAAGTTTCCACTTAAAATTAGTACAAATAAATGACAACTTACATTAAAAATAAAAACAAAAACAGAAAGTATAAGAAGCAAGTAAAACAGTTACAGTTTAGTAATATGACGTAAACTAAATTTAAACTCACTAATTTTTGAGTTAAATATATCTAATTCTTTACAATGTATGTTATAATTTATATCTAATGTTACACTGACCACGGGAACTGAGATGTTATTTGTTATATTTAATTTTTATGTTATCTGTGTCTTTTTTTTTTCAGAAACAAAATTCGTACGAAATGAACAGAGAGGAAGTACTCAGGTTCAATGAAATCGAGGATTCGAAATGAACGCAAGAAAGAATATAAATAATTTTATAATTTGTTTTGTAATCTTTATACGCTGTTAAAGTAATAAATACTCATTTTCTTAATTGTTTTTTTTAATATCAGAAGACCTTGTTAGGTTATAGTAAATAAATAAATATCTTGAGCCGAGATGGCCCAGTGGTTAGAACGCGTGCATCTTAAGCGATGATTTCGGGTTCAAATGCTTAATTTGTGTTTATAATTCATCTCGTGCTCGGCGATGAAGGAAAACATCGTGAGGAAACCTGCATGTGTCTAATTTCAACGAAATTCTGCCACATGTGTATCCACCAATCCGCATTGGAGCAGCGTGGTGGAATATGCTCCATACCTTCTCCTCAACGGGAGAGGAGGCCTTAGCCCAGCAGTGGGAAATTTACAGGCTGATTATGTTATATGTTAAATATCTTGTATTTTAGGAGTTGGTCGTCAGGCTTAGTACGGCCTACGTATGTTTAAGGAACTAGCAAGCCGCCCCGGCTTATAAATATACTACAGAATTTATATACAAAGTTCACAGTTTTTCAGTCGTTAGACAATACGAACTATGTCTCTGCGTTTTAAATCTGTGATATCTTCGAAAATATTCATTTAAATTACACGCTGTAAATAACATTGGTCTATATTAAATGCACAATGTATTTAAGGTACTTAATTGGATAAGGATTCGTTTCGTAAGTAAGCAATTTTTTCTCGTAAAAAGTAAAGGATACAAAAAATATTATTGTGGGCTATCCCCAGTAGTAGTAATATACAAAAGTATTCCATAAAAGCTGATATACACACTATTAATACAAGAAATAAGAATAAACTTGTAACCCCTACTTTCCGTTCGAATACGGTACAGAGAACGTTTTTGTGCAGAGACAATACTCCTGGATTTAGGCTCGGGTTCCATCACAATACTGATTGAACACTAATTGTGAACAACAGCATTGTTAATCTGTTCATTTGAAATTAACAACTGTGCGAGTTTCCTGCCGTTGCTTATCTAGAGGCTGTATCCGAAACGGTTGCAGTGTTTAAATATCGACGATTCAAAAACGCTTCATTATGAAGTTTACTTGAATAAAATACGTTTGATTTGATTTTATCTGCTCTGCTCGACTGAACTGAACTGAATGTGTTTCTAACATTAGTGTGCTGTGTCACACACAGCGAACGTAACCGCGATATTCATAAAAGTAAAGTAGAAAAAAAATGTTTATTTAAAAACGATTCTATCCTACAATCTGTCAAATATTTTAAGACTAGCCGAGCCCGCGACTTCGTGCGCGTTTGAATTTAACAAAAAAGTAATTGTTGTAGCCCAAGTTACTCCGTATTATATATATAAAGTGTAGACTCTATGTATTATAAGTCAAAGGACTGCGTATTTAGACGAAGAAACATCTGTATTAGAAAAAGAAAAAGTTTATTTCAAACTAGTACTAGTAATTGAATAAAACAATTCTTATTCGAACGCTTTTGCGTACAGTCCGTTATTTTCATCTGACGTCTTTTGTTGCACCAGTAGTTTTGTTGTATTTTTTTAATTTTACACAACGGTGCGATATTGAATCATATTGGAGATAAAAAAAAGTATTTATTTAATAATTTTGCTGCTCGCGGGGCTTCTTTAGGCGTGCGAGCAATCACAATTTGTAAGCTAAAGAACGGATTCCTTAGAGAGTTCTGTATGTATGACGCCGACAGTTTACGGGCTGGGATAACAAAGCGACAAATAAATATACACACCGCGCAGTTTTTACTAATTTTGGCGACTTAAAAGAACTTTTTATGACGCCGACAGATTACGGACTGGGATAATAAACTTTGGCGACTTAAAAGAACTTTATGACGCCGACAGATTACGGGCTGGGATAATAAACTTTGGCGACTTAAAAGAACTTTTTTATTATTTAATGTGTTATTGAGGGTGCCTCATTGTACGAAAGACAAGCTGAGCCAACCAAAGTCGAGTGATTTCGACGCTTTAGGGAGTTTGTCGTTAAATCGAGTGACGTTACATTGAGTTTACGTATATATATATAGTTAGTTAGTTTATATATATAAACACTCCGCTGTCTATATACCTATTGGGTACGGAGCCCTAAAACGACTTGTGTCGTGGGATATAAGATTGGAACGAAGTTCTATGTATTATGTATCAAACAACAGACACGATGAAATAAATCAACAACTTTAGAGAATAAAATAGTAAATGATAGAGAGAGAGGCAAAGATAGCTTGGTCTCATAACGCTTTCCTCACGCGACGATTTCTCAGTTCACTCTACTGTAAGCCGCGTTAGAGAACTTCGTTTAAAAATTAAAGAAAAACAAAATAAAACATTAAAATATTTATTTTGTGCAAATTAAATATAAATCACATATCATTAAGACATCTTAAAATTTAAAAAAAAATGATAATAATATTTGAAGTCATAAAATTAATACAAGTCAAGTTTAATTCCAGTCTTGGAAGTGTTGCTTGAAGGCAGTCGGCTCTATGCCCGCCACGACCTTCGATATGTGCACCTGGAAAACAAACCAATCAAATCAGATACAGTTTTAACTTAAAAATCATTTATTTAAACTAGTGATCGCTCATTGGTCGAAATTCGAATGTCATTCGTTGCAAACAAAACTGTAACAAACAACCTGAACCTGCTATACCTACTCGAAATTAAATAAACTTTATCTATAGCACAAAAGGCGTCACAATTAACGCCCTAGGGGGTGGGGGGGACTCAATCTATCTCCATAAGAAATTCCATCCAAACAATGTTTTAAGCGTGAAGAGCTAACCCAGCAAGTGATCGTTTCGATTTTATATTTCGTAAAATTTTAATCGAATATGATTTTTAAACTTGTAAAATTGCACAGATATTTTTAACTTTGCCGTTTCATAAATTCAAATAATTTGTCAAAAATATATTAATAAAAAAAAGCACATAGTTCAATACAAGATTATATAAATGATAAGGATATATTCCATACATATATAACTGTATTTAAATAACATAACTTTGTATTATAAATATTTAAAAAGAGTAACTACCGAGTTTCTTGGCGGTTCTTCTCGATAGAATCTACATTTGGAAACGGTGCTAACTTAGTTCAATATAGTTTGTTAAATGACGATTCAAAAGTGCTTGTAAAAGCCTACTTGAATAGAGTAGTAATAAGTAATAATAGTAGTAAGTAGTAGTACTTGGTGGTAGGGCTTTGTGCAAGCCCGTCTGGGTAGGTACCACCCACTCATCAGATATTCTACCGCCAAATAACAGTACTCTGTATTGTTGTGTTCCGGTTAGAAGGGTGAGTGAGCCGGTGTAATCACAGGCGCAAGGGACATAACATCTTAGTTCCCAATGTTGGTGGCGCATAAGTGATGTAAGGAATGGTTAATATTTCTTACAGCGCCTTTGTCTATGGGCGGTGGTGACTACTTACCATCAGGTGGCCCATATGCTCGTCCGCCAAACAATGCCATAAAAAGTATATTTTGATTTTGATTTAACTCTACTCACCCAAGCAGGATAGTTATTCACTTCAAGGTAATACTGTGCCTTCTTCATAGCCTCCGCTTTCTCCTAAACATTAATATTAACATATTAAAACATACAACCATGACGACCTCCGTGGTCGAGTCACCACGAGTCGATGTAGAAACAGTTCATTAGTTTTCTATGTCGTCTCGGGTCTGGGTGTTTGTACCGTCGTTACTTCTGATCTTCCATAACACAAGTGCTTTAGCTGCTTACATCGGGATCAGAGTAATGTACGTGATGTTGTCCAATATTTATTTAATAACACCAGCTATCTGGTTAAGTATGATATTCGATCCATATCCAGGCTGCTTCAAATAACTAAAATATAATTATCATTGTACATGGAAAATGGTTAAAAAAAAAAAAAAAAAAATATCCCGCTGAGTTTCTTTCGCCGGTTCTCATCAGGTCCGAGGCGCTAAATTCCGAACCGGTGGTAGATTTTTGACAATCAATAAGCAAGTGTAAACACTTCTATACTGAATAAAGATTTTTGACTTTGACTTTGACTATCCGAGTTTTTGTATTGACTTTTGTGTCATTAGAATGATAACGGTGTCTACAGTGGCTAGGATGCGCTTTTCTAACGGTATCCTGAACACATTGAAGGTGGATAACAAATTTGTTAAGCATTGGGGGAACCTTCATGTAAGTACTCTTTGTTTTAAAGCCCTTACGCAGGCCGGATTTAGGGGAGGGCAACTGGGGCCTCCACAAGAGATTGTCTTCCGTTCATAGAATATAACTTACATTACTAAGAGTTTATGATTAATATATATTTATTTATAATACAACACTGTTACACTTAAATACTTATTTGATAACAGCTTTTCCACAGATTATCCAAAATTCAAACTCTCGACCAATGATAAAAAATAAGCGTCAATTCAAGGTCAAGTGTTGTTTAGTTGTCTTTGGTCCTCTTGTTGTTGGATTAGACTAAGATATTATACAGGGTTCTTGGTAACCCGACGTATTCCCGTTATGGGATGATAGGGGGTGACTATTTGCGATAATTTTAAGCCGCATATGCAAAAGTGAACCATTTTTGAGTTATCACGTTTTTTAGCTTTTTTTCAAAATAAATCTTTCGACAACTGCAACTTCAAAAATGTATTTAAAAAAAGTAATATTTTAAATCTAATTTTTTTCTTCCGATTCATAAAACCGATTAAACAATGATTGTTTATAAATATTAAAACAATAATTGTCGGTCCAAATTTAAAGTATGCGAGAAGGAAAACGATAATCTTTCAAATATTTTTTTCAAATAGATCACCTACTAACGCGAATACGTTGAATTGACAACCCTGTGTATCAGCGTAGATAACTTTATGAAGTATGAGCGTTGGATTGTGAACTCATATTTACCCTTCCATTCGCTTCCCTCCCGATCCACACGTAGATGCTGCTGCCGGTGTCCAGGATATAGCACTCCTGGAGGAAAAAAAAATCCGTAAAAAAAATACGTTTGTATTTCGGGACGAACGACAGAAGTGATAACTTAAACTACATTAACAGCCTGTAAATTTCCCACTGCTGGGCTAAGGCCTCTCCCTTTGAGAAGGTTGGGAGCATATTTCACCACGCTGCTCCAGTGCGGGTTGGCGGATACACATGTGGCAGAATTTCGTTGAAATTATAAAATTAAATTGAATTTAAAAAACCGAAGATTATTAGCTCAAAACCGGTAGGAAATCACAGATTTTGTTCTTCTTAATTTAAATTTTAAATGGCTTTCCGTTAGAGGTACGAAACCTTTAGAAGGTCGCTTTGTCCTGCATCTGTCTGTTCATCAAGACCCTTCTCAGGAACGTATAGACGTATAAGTTTGAAATTGATACCAAATACAGAGGAACTGTCGAAAAATCTCTAAGTATGAATGATCAAAAGATACGTCCATTTATGTCGTAGGGAATCAAAACCTCCCCGTAGACTAGAAACATGAAATTCGCAAGAAACAATCTCTTGTACCACAATAGGGTATATTCTGAACTTGGTATTAAAAAATAAACAATGAAATTTGATAAAACTGAAATATAATTTAATTAAATATACTTGAATATTCTGATTTTGAATCATATTATATGTAACATATCTTGAAATATGATAAAAAGTTATGATCAAAATTATTTCACCTCAAGTGAGTATTTGATTGTGTAAATTTCACAATTCACTTATCTCGGTGGTAGGGCTAGGTACCCACTCATCAGATGTTCGACTGCCAAACAAACAGTGCTCAGTATTGTTGTTTCAGTTTGAAAGGTGAGTAAGTCAGTGTAACAAACAGGCACAAGGGACATAACATCTTAGTTCCCAAAGTTAGTGTCGCATTGGTGATGTAAGGAATTGTTTAAATTAAACGTATTCGTACAACTGGACACTAAACACCAAGGACAGCGATATTAATTCATTATTTCCCAAAAAAACACCAAATACTTATAGCTGTTAACGTTGAATGAGTGCCGGTCGTACATACACGACTTGTTTTTACCAATATGACGTCACCAAAACGACTGACAGACTAAAAAAAGGTTTGAAATTTAATTTAATTTGATTTGATGGCAAGAAAACGTGTTTATTTTGTCGAAATATATTTTTTTGCGGCTTTCCATTAGGAAAATTAATATTTTAAAGTAAACCTCAAACGTAGAATACTCTGTTATAGGAAAATATCGAAAACCGATGAATCTCTTGAACATGTATTATTTACCTTTGTGTCTAATTGTTCCTTGGTGTAAGGTCCGGATAGTTTCTTGATCTCCAACGATCCGGAACTGTCGGACACTTCGCACAACGTGACCTCTTTGGAGGCGCCCCGTTCAAAGTCCTGTTAAAAATAACGAAAATATGGTCACCATAGTATTATTTTGCGTCGAGATCGTTTTGTTTAAGCATTAGTTGGTTTGCTGACGAGACTGTTTTGGTAAGTACCACCCACTCATCAGATATTACAAGACAGTGCAATTAAATTGACCCTGTGTGTGTGTGTGTGCAGAGCCTTTTTTGTTTTAGATGCGTTTTGTAGCTCGCTAAAAAGAGTATTAAAATCTCTGAATATCTATCTTCCTCAATGGGATGTATCCAACACTATCTTTGTACAGATATTATTTTGCGTCTCAAATATAATAGACACGGTAAATAAAGTGTTGGTCAGGGCCGGATCTACCGTATGGCTTCTTGGGCTTTAGCCGAGGGCCCCGTGGATTCAAGGGGCCCCCAGCTAAGTCAAGTCAATGTCAAAAAGAGACGATCAAAAGAATCCATCATTTTATTAAACTGAACAGATCGTATGGTTTGCGAATCCTGCAATTAATCAAACCCATTCAATTAATTTAATTCAAGTCTACGTTCAGGTGTGTCTTAAGGGCCCCTAAGTAGTATTAGGCCAGGGCTTCCACTCTAGGTCCGGCCCTGGTTTCGGTCGGTTGGTTTTTGACAACACCTGACATTCGACAACTAGTTTTCAACAATGTATGGTTATCTCCATCTTCCCCTCACCTCATCATCGCCCCCTTCCTCCGCGTCTGAAACCGAATCCTGGTCTCCAGATCCGAGCGCCGCGAAGAACTTGTTCACGTCACCTTCGTTTGAGAAAGGATCTGGAATAATATACAATAATAATTTTAATCAAATCAAATCAAATCAAAAATCTTTATTCAATATAGAAGTGTTTACACTTGCTTATTGATTGTCAAAAATCTACCACCGGTTCGGAATTTAGCACCTCGGACCTGAGAAGAATATATACAATAATATATGAGAATATATACACATTAATATATGAGAGCCGAGACGGCCCAGTGGTTAGAACGCGTGCATCTTAACCGATGATTTCGGGTTCAAACCCAGGCAGGCACCACTGAATTTCCATGCGCTTAATTTGTGTTTATAATTCATCTCGTGCTCGGCGGTGAAGGAAAACATCGTGAGGAAACCTGCATGTGTCTAATTTCAACGAAATTCTGCCACATGTGTATTCCACCAACCCGCATTGGAGCAGCGTGGTGGAATATGCTCCATACCTTCTCCTCAACGGGAGAGGAGGCCTTAGCCCAGCAGTGGGAAATTTACAGGCTGATTATGTTTATGTTTTATGTAATATATGTTGTTAACGCTCCTTCCTTGAAATTATTAAGCCCAACAGTGGGCCGGATATTTTTACTATCACCCACTCGTCAAATAATGAACCGCTAAATAGCGGTGCTAAGTATTCTTGTGTTCCAGTTTGAAAGGTGACTGAGCCAGTTTAACTACACAAACAGGCACAAGGGACATAACATCTTAGTTCCCGAGGCTGGTGGCGCATTGGTGATGTAAGGAATGGTTAATATTTCTTACAGCGCCATTGTCTATGGGCGGTGACCACTTACCATCAGGCGGCCTATACGCTCGTCCGCCAAGATATACCATATACACACACGATAAAACAAATCAACAACTTTAGAGAATAATTAAACAACAATGACAGAATTCAAAGTCAAAAGAAACACGTTACCATAAACTAATGTAATAGAAAGAGACAGAAATATACCGAGAGGGAGACGTCTCTTACGTGAAGATTTCTGTCAGTTCACTCTACTGTAAGCCGCGTTAGAGAATTTTACTTGGTTCCACAAAATACCTACACTACACAGTATAAAACGAAGTCGCTTCCCGCTGTCTGTCTGTCTGTTAGATCTTTAAAATTACACAACGGATTTTGATGCGGTTTTTTACAATAGATAGATTGATTCAAGGGGAAGGTTTATATGTATAATACACGCACAATATAGTAGAGAAATATTGATAATTTTAGCGGTTTCTGAAGTGATGTCGTAAATGAACACAGTTTTTGCGCTTACAATGCAAACGCTGGCTGAACCTTACGAGATAGATCAAAATAATGTACTACAGTATTGTACACCTTAAAAAGGTCTTCAAAAAAGTCCGCGATGCACCCGTGCGAAGCCGGGGCGGGTCACTAGTTTCATTATAAATCAGCTATAATTAGCTCACCAATAATTTCAATGTTGCCGCGTCCACTGTGATCCTGATCTCTGATCTGATTAGCGACCGATATAGCCTTGAGCCGCTCGACGCTCTTCGCCTTCTCTCCAACATAAACCATGATGTCATGATCGACATCCAGGATGAAGCAGTCGCCTTTGTTCATGGACGAAACTGACGTCTCCACCTGGAAAAAGTCCAGAGTTCGTTTGAGTGTTACTGACGTAAAATACATCTGCGAGATATCATTTAAAAACACTAAAATAAGATTCAGTTATGAGTCGTGAAAACTGCTAAACTTTTCACATTGGGAAGGATCTTGGTTAAATCTCTTGGTAGGGTCATATCTGGGTAGGCACCACCTCTCAGATATTCTACCGCCAAACAACAATACTTAGTTTTGTCGCGTTGCGGGTTGAAGGGTGAGTGAGCCAGTGTAACTACAGACACGAGGGGCATAACCTCTTAGCTCCCAAGGTCTTACAGCGATAATCGTCTACCAATAATATTTAAAAAAAAAACTACGGTTTATTAAATAATTGTAAACAATAACAACATTGATAATATATACGTTAACAAAATATTAAACTTAGAGACTTCGTAAGAGGAAAATGTGAGAACTATATCTATCTCACTCTAACGCATTGGTCGTGTATTACCTGTCTCACTCTGACATTCCGTTTGCCCTTGATCTGGAAGAGTCTCTTCTCGGCGCCCGCGTTAACAGTCACGTGGTTAAATCCGGACGCATGACCGCCATCCAAGTAACGTATGGCTGGAAAAATAAACATTAATTAATAGTTATCGCCCGCGGTTTTGCTCGGGTTTTAGGGGGTTTGTCTATATCGTCGATAGTGTTCAAGCTCTGTTCATATAAAAATTTCATCAAATTCCGTTCAAACAGACAGAATTATGTTTACATTTATAGTAATAACATAGAAGTATAGATTTTTTATGTGAAGCATCAATTGCCTGCGGGGTAAATATAGAATAGTTTCATCCCCACCCCCGCTCACCCCACCTCCTTGTGCTCCCTTTTGTATGGGCTTCTAAATCCTGTCATCCATGATTTTGCATGAGTTAGTGTTGTGTAGTGCACTCTGAAATAATTCTCCAAAACGGACCAGCAGTTCTTGAGACAAACGCGTTCAACCAAACAAACAAACTTAAATTTTTCTAACACATTAAATTTAATTTATTTGATACTTAATGACTTTTTTTTTACAAAAATACTAATTTTACATTTTTTCTTCTTCACTTAGAGGGTATAAGTTTTGACAGGAGAGGACAACAGTTCAGAATCCCAACCTCCGACTCACACGCATTGGGTTCTTTTATTTTTATGGCATTGGTTGGCGTACGAGCACCACCGCCCATAGACAATGGCGCTGTAAGAAATATTAAACATTCCTTACATCACCAAAGCGCCACCAACCTCGAGAACTAAGATGTTATGTCCCTTGTGCCTGTAGTTACACTGGCTCACACTTCAAACCGGAACACAACAAGACTGAGTACTGCTGTTTGGCGGTAGAATATCTGATGAGTGGATGGTACCTACCTAGACGGGCTTGCACAAAGCTCTACCACAAAGTAAACCCCTACTAATATTATAAATGTGAAAGTAACTCTGTATGTTACCTCTTCATCCCTTAAGAGCGTGAAAAGGGGATGGAAATGTGTATGGGGGATCAATGTTTTTATGGAAGTATAATGGAGGTCCATTTTAATATATAATTAAATCGTTACCTGGTTCAAAGTATCCAAGAAACTGCCTCGATTCATAACCCTGACTTTCTCTATGCTGGACAGCATCCCCGTGGAATTGCTCGTCGTCGAGATTGACGGAGAGTATGGCGGCGGCACCCGCCTCGTCTTGGCTTGTCTTTGAACCCAGCCAGAAGTGAATATCCCAGGAAAGGTTAGAGGTACCGGTTGTCTGAAATGTTTAATTGAAAAATCATCAAAAAATAAAAGCATGTATCTTGGGGTCCGGTCGGTACGAAGTTTCTCTCGCGATATATTGTATTAAATAACAGACGCAATGAAATAAATTGACAACGTTTGAGAATAAATAAACTACAATTTAAAAATTTTCTATTAAACTTCCGAATGCGAAATTGAAATTATTAAAATAAGTTTAATATACATGATCTTGGCAACATTTTACATGAACAGTTTTTAGTGGTATCATTCATGTTAAGTATATATAAACAATTTTTATAACCTACAAGACGAAGCCCTTCTGTACTGTTTGAGGTTAATTTCGTCATTGGGTTAGGACTCCACTACGTTAATACGTCGGAAATAGATTTGACAACGGCTCGTCACTGTGAAAATCTAGCAAAGCGTCGTATGGATGGTTAGCGAAAACATAATGGCGGCATTCAACAGGGAAGCGGAGCCGTCATCGTAAATGCACCACAAATACGACGAATCGCTTTTGGTCCGTGCAATCCACGATACTTTTTGTTAATTTCGATTCATTTGTGATATAAAGTGATTAATGAGACTGTTCATTTGATTTTTGTGGACTAAACACTGATTTTAATTGTATTTGAAGAAGTGAATTGATTGTACAATTGATTTTGACGTTTTATCTTGTTATCCGATTGCATCCAGAAGTCATAAATCATGGCTAAGCCTGACGAAGGTGATCTCACGCCTTTATACATCGAGGAGCAGGATGCCGAACAGTTGGGTTCGGGGATCGATCCGACATTGGGAAGACTATGTGAGCGTGAAATGGAGATATTCACAAAATAAAACGTATTTAATATCGTCTGATCACTGTATTAATTGATTCAATAATCGTACACCACAAATATCAAAGCATTACAATGATTCAACTCGATTAAGATCGAATCGGTTCGCGAGCTGCCATCGCATTCGAGTCGCCTGTCAAAACGTAACGGCTCGCGTCGCCATGACACTTACAACTCCATTCGGGGTGACCCGCTCTTAAAAGTAAATCAGCCATCAGACATTATTGCCAGCTACTCGATTCATTGATTATCCAAATCAACAACCAAAGTAACCGCGCCCCGTTATATATAAATATTTATTGAATGCATATCTTAATATACTAAGTGGTTCTTTAATAGTTTATATCGGATCAACATTGGAATTATCTTGATCCAGATCGAAAAATAAACACTCGTGTAATTACAAGAGTGTTTTTATTTATCACCTCCTTGAGATCTTAATTTAACGATACGGAACAGATGTTTTTAACAAATAGTACTTTTATTGACTGGTTGATTTCTTCCACTGATTTCCTTTAACTCGCGATATTTGTTAGATATTTTCCGTGTGTTATGTATTTAAAAGTATTTAATTACATTAGAATTATTTACATTAATTCCTTAAATATATATATATATGGATTGAATATTCGTAAATAGTTCAGGCTGTCCGTCTGTGGAACCCTCTCCCTGTTGAAGTAAGACGTGTACAATCAATCGTTTCATTTAAAACCGTCTTGACAAAATACTACCTTGAACTGTTAATGCTGTATATTTCGCGAGAATCTAATTTAAATTTTATATATAATATATATCTAATCTATACTATTAATACTTAATATTATAAATGTGAAAGTAACTCTGTCTGTCTGTCTGTCTGTCGCTTTTTCACTGGCAAACCAATGAACCGATATTGACGAAATTTAGTATGAAGCAAACTTGAACTCCAAGGAAGGACATGGACTACTTTTTTTGCCTGACACCTGACAACGACCCCTAAAACGCGAGTGAAGCTGCGGGCGACAACTAGTTACATATATTTGTAAGATATTAATTTATATAAGATATTATTGTAGAATTAAAAAAAAATACTTTTACTGGGTTCCTTAACCTCTACTAAACAATATAAAATGGATTTTAAAAACCAATCAAGTAGCCTATTATTCTCAAACGTTAATTTAGAGCCGAGAATGCCCAGTGGTTAGAACGCGTGCATCTTAATCGATGACTGCTGTTTCAAACCCAGGCAAGCACCACTGAATCACGTGCTTAATTTGCGTTTATAATACATCTCGTGCTCGATGAAGGAAAACATCGTAAGGGAACCCGCATGGGTCTGATTTCAAAGAAATTGTACATGTATATCCAATCCGCATTCAGCGTGTTGGAATATGCTCCAAACCATCTCAAAGGAAGATAGTCTTAGACCAGTCTGAAAAATTTACAAGCTGCTACTGTTGTTGTCAAAGTATTTCATTGCGTCTGTTATTTAATACAGAATATATAACGACTTCTTTCAAACTGGATCCCACGACCCTTTTACCTTAAATTAGGTATGTAGACTGTCAAATGAATCACCACCGCCGACAATGTAAATGTAAGAAATATCCACCATCATTTGAACCGTCAATGCGTCACTAACCTTGGAAACTAACACGCCACATCATGTTAAGATTTCCTCGTGAATCACGCGTAATTGTAAAACAAATTATGACAATTCATTCGATGGTTGTGTTTATATGTTCAGATATACAGACAGACCTGATGGAGACTGTTTTATTAGATGTAAGAAGAAATAAGTTTTTAATTTATACACGATTTTCCTTCACAAGTCGTTTAAATTCAAGGTTGAATTTGTTTATATAAAATTTTCCCCAAATCCGATCGAATATGTGATTGACAAAAAAGACCCGCTGGGTTTCTTTCGCCGGTTCTTCTCAGGTCAGGGCGTTTCCTTTTCCGAACCGGTGGTTTTTTGACTATCAATAAGTAAGTGTAAAGCTTCTATATTGAATAAAGGAATTTGAGTTTGAGTTTGAGTTTGAGTCCGGGCAGTGGGAATCTTGGATATATACAAAAACAAATAGTTTACCTTTAACACGATGTAAGAATCTCCACTATAGAAGTTCCCGTATTGATGAGAAGGTACTGCAACGGGCTCGAAATCCTGAAAACGATATAAATTTTTAGGTAAGTGGTCACCACTTAAAGTTATACTGGCTCACTCACCCTTCAAACCGCAAAAAAATTTTGTATTGCTGTTTGTTGGAAGTATGTATTATGAGTGATACCTACTTGCATGCACAAGACCCTTCAAGTGAACAAATGTTTTATAACAACATATGCCCCGGCTTCGCACGTGTGCAATGCTGATACTAAATATACGACAGAATGTCTTACAACGTTCACAGTTTTTCAGTCGTTAGGCAATACAAACGGCGTCCCTGCGTTTTAAATCTGTGATATCTTCGAAAATATTCATTTAAATTACACGCTGTAAAGGGCCATATTGATCTATATTAAATGTTCAATGTATTTAAGGTACTTGTTTCATTAATGCTGTATTGCTTAAAATTGCTTTGAAAATAAGCTATTATTTCTCGTAAAAATAGAAGATAAAAATGGTTGTTATGGGTTATCCCTAAGAGATAGACATATACCATCGAAGACTTTTTTGTAGACAGTTTTAAGGTGTACAATACTGTAGTACATTATTTTGACCTATCTCGTAGGGTTCAGCCAGCGTTTGCAATTTAACCGCAATAACGTGTATTAACGACACCACTTTAAAAAACTAAGACTAGCTGATCGTCTCGACTCCGTTCGTCTATATTGCATAGTCATCAGGGGCAGGTTTAGGGAGCAACCAGGGTATATGCTCAAGGGCCTCTACAAGAGAGGATCCGCCACAATAGAGATTCCCATGAGTTAACAATTTTAATATATGTTAAACGGTCTAATTATAAAAATAATACTATTTTAAAAGTCACTGATACTATTGACAAATCTGATTGTCAGAAATGAAAATCTTCGAATTCATTTGTAAAATAATATTTAAGGGCCTCCTCTCCCATGTTGTCCCAGAGCATCCACTCCTTTGTAGCCCTAGGGCTACAAAAATCCGGTCCGTAAGTCATAAATATTTTTGAGAAACTTCAACAGCGTTTCCACTGCGCAACGAAAGCTCTCTAAGGAATACATTACATTACATTAACAGCATGTAAATTTCCCACTGCTGGGCTAAGGCCTCCTCTCCCTTTGAGGAGAAGGTTTGGAGCATATTCCAGCACGCTGCTCCAATGCAGGTTGGTGGAATACAAATGTGGCAGAATTTGGTTGAAATTAGACACATGCATATTTCCTCACGATGTTTTCCTTCACCGCCGAGCACGAGATGAATTATAAACATAAATTCAGCACATGAAAATTCAGTGGTGCTCGCCTGGGTTTGAACCCGAAATCATCGGTTAAGATGCACATGTTCTAACCACTGGGCCATC
This sequence comes from Vanessa tameamea, assembly GCF_037043105.1. Taxonomy (NCBI): domain Eukaryota; kingdom Metazoa; phylum Arthropoda; class Insecta; order Lepidoptera; family Nymphalidae; genus Vanessa; species Vanessa tameamea. The sequence goes on along the minus strand of NC_087339.1, from coordinate 3,685,643 downwards.
TCGGCTCGACTCTAAGGAATAATTTTCCCAATTTGCAAGATATTTCATTGCGACTCCCCAACTATTGGTCGCAGCGTGATGTTATATATTATGATGGGCTATTTAACACTGAAAGAATTTCTCAAATAGAATCAGTACTTCCTGAGATCATCGCGTTCAAACAAACTGTTCAGCTCAATGATATTCGAACAGATTTGTATCACAGTGGGCGTTCTGTAATCTCATAGTTTAGAGGAAATATAAATTTAAACTCGAGACGAAAATAGTTTTAATGTCTCGTTACAGAGAACTGGTATTTGAAATTACGAGAAAATACTTTTGGATGTATCGTAATTATTATCTGGGATCTAATTTAATCATCACTTGGTTCTCGCCTGGATTTGAACTCGCGGTCTTCGGTTATGCGAGGCTCGCACGTGGCGAAATATTACAAACATATGAGTTATCAAAATCGAAATATACTTTATTCATAAGGCTTTTACGACTTTTGAATCGTCATTTAACAAACTATATTAAGTGAGGCTACCACCGTTTCGGAATGCAGATTCTACGAAAAAGAACCGGCAATAAACTCAGTAGTTACTCTTTTTAAAAGTTATGTTAGTTATACAATTATATATGTATGTTATATATCCTGCCTGGAAGTCAACGAGCGTTAACTCCACGCTTTTTTATCATCAATATAATCTTGTATCGAATAATATGCCTTCTTTACCGATGTATTTTTTACAAATGATCTGTATATATTTATGTAGATAACGGCTTAATATAAATTAATTAACTTTGAGTTAATAGCTATATACATGTTAAAGGTATCCCTTATCAGTGTCATTAAAATAACAGCGACGTCAGCTTTAATAATGAAACTATTATTTGTAATTGAGATAAAAATATATCAACGTCTAATCAAAAGGGAAAAACGTAAAACTGTTGATTTTTAAGAGCATAACAAAATTTTGTTACGTCAAAAGTCCGTCATTCAAAATCAAAATATTATAGATAGATTCCGTGTCCCACAAACAGGAAGGATGTTACTTTGAACCGATTTGGAAAATTCTCTTTTTTTTGGGAGTGTACATCCCGTTTGGTCGCGTTAATATTTTAAGAAAATATACCTTCTAAGTAGTCAGTAGGAGGAGTGAATAGATCGATTCAATCACGGAGACACGTTAAATTGTAACTAGTGAGTCTCCCGCGAAACTTCGCGTTTATTCAGAAGATTTTTTTAGGAATTTCGAAACCTATGACAGGTTTTCTTTTGATTTCATCTCATTGTAAACTGCAAATCACTCCTACATTTGACGCCAAAATGATGAAACCTCTTTTAAATGATTTTTTTTAATGTCAAATAGTATACATTAGTTCAGTTAGAATTGGAGTATTTCAAAAACTTATTTCTTATACAGCCGTAGCACCGCTCTCTAAACGGTTTGTAACTTTTTTCCGCTCTCTAAAATTAATTCTTTAAATTGTAACAATTTAGTAAATCACAATCAAGAATCCTCTAATCTTCTGCACATCAACGGCTGGAACTCCTCAAAATGAGACCATAACCGATCTTTTACGTGCAGCTGTCGTCCCATAATCACTTGGACCAAAATCGGCTTACGCTTTTAATATATAAAATTATTTTCGTGCATTAGTATGAGTGAGTGACGCCTCATGCTTACAAGATGTCTTAGTGTGCGTGCCTTCGCTAGTAAAAAAAATTATATGACTTGACCGATTTCGGTCTTCATTTCAAGGGAGATCAGTCCCCTATACAGGTCTGTTTCAGTGTCTCACAGGACATATCATACTTCCTTCCCTCTCATAATCCGTTGGGACGATAAATCCAACACGTCCAGAAAGAGTTCAGGCGCAGGACCAACGGTTTACGAGGTTTTTGAGGGGAGAGCACACAATTCCAACTTACAGACTCCGAATTGTTACTGAGAATCTTTCGATAGAACAACCCAATCACCTTCATCGGCCCGATCTGGAGTTTGAACCAAGAACCCGAGACTGGTGTCGTCTGAAACAGGACACGCTTGACCCCCCCCCCCTCCTCCATCTTATACATCCAAGACCCGGGTATCAACCTACCTCAACTCTCCATATTTCGATACCAGCCTTCTTTCCCGAGTTCACGAAAGCGTGGTGCACTTCAGGCATTATCTGCAAACGAAACGTCAAACGTTAAAAGAATAATTAAATACTATTGGTTCTACCTTAAGAATGTCGAGGGTGTGGTTAAGTAAACATTTCTATCTCTCTCTATCGAATGTTACATCAATAATGTCAGAAAAGGACAAATATAGGTAGGTAATGAATCAATCGTACCAAGCAACCAACGCAAGCATTTTTTATTAACTTCTTGTGCCTCACCCATGGTCTTGTACATTGACGACCTTAGTTCGCAAGTGAGAATTTATAGCATACATTACTCGTTTTTAAATGTATTTTTATAAATCCTACGTTATGAGCGCGCAATGAAAATATAATTTAGTCGTTGCACCGACAACAAACAACTAATTCTTTCAGGGTTTGCTTAGGATACACTGCTTAGTGCTGCTGTATTAGTGGAAAGTATCTATGTGTGTGTTCTAAAATAACTCCCCCCCCTCACAAACTACGTTCTTAAAACGCGGCTGTTGGAATTTCAACGTCCTCCACTCTGGATTAAGATAGGGCTGTTGGCAAGCAATATAGTCTTAACTAGCTTTTCAAATATGACTTTATTGAAGGTAGTTTTGAATGCAACAATAAAACGTTAAGAAACGAGATCATTTGATTCCCGGTTGGATCGAAGTGGCTTTCGCGACGGCTTATGTTTTAAATAAGACACGATTAAATAAATCAACAAACTTTGAGAATAATTAATTATATTAATAATAAATTAAATATATATTACATATAAATCCATAAAGAATCACTTATGTATAAAATAAGTCACTTCCCGCCGTCTCTCTGTGCCTATGAATGCTTAGATCTTTGAAACTACGCGACGAATTTTGATGCGGTTTTTTTGATAGATAGATTGATTCAAGAGGAAGGTTTACATGTATAATACATGCACAATATAGTAGAGAAACACTGATAATTTTAGAGGTTTCTAATGTGATGTAAATGAACACATTTTTTGCGCTTACAATGCAAGCGCTGGCTGAACCCTACGAGATAGATCAAAATAATGTCCTACAGTATTGTACACCTTAAAAAGGTTTTCAAAAAATTCCACGATGATATATCTCTCTTAGGGATAACCCACAACAACCATTTCGTATCCTTTACTTTTTAGGAGAAGTAGTTGTATATCAAGAACCTTAAATACATTGTGCATTTAATATAGATCAATACGACCCTTTACAGCGTGTAATTTAAATGAATACTTTCGAAAGATATTTTATAGATTGCCGAGTGCAGATTTAAAACGCAGTGACGTAGCGGTTTGTATTGTCTAATGACAAAAAAAGCTGTAAACGTTGTAAGACATTCTGTAGTATATTTAGTATCAGCATTGCACCCGTGCGGAGCCGGGGCGGATCGCTAGAGAATTATAACTTTGAATTAATTCAGGTTTATATTTCCTCTAGTGGCAAGGAAGACATAGTTAGGAAACTTACGAGATGTGACCACCAACGCAAAGAGATGCGAGTCCAACAGTGGGTTATATATTTATTTAAAGTAATAGATATCTCTTAACAAAATAATTAACTCGTTCGATACAAATAATTCTCGATTTCAGTTAAGATCCAAGAACTCAATTGTCTGAAGTACTTCAAACTGATAAGGATTTACAAGATGATAAGAATGAACGCGTGCAGTTGCGTTACGATACACGCGTCTTTGAATCATGAAAATAAATATTGACAAGGCGTTGTCGTGGCGAGGTTGGAAATAAATTTTTGAAAAATTTGGAAATTTCTAGAAATTAGCCATGTTTGCCGAATATTCATAATTTGGAATATTGAAGGAAGGTTAATTTCTTATGATACAGGATGAGTAAATGGGAAACCTGATGGTAAGTGGTCACCACCGCCCACAGACAATGTCGTTACAAGAAATATTAACCATTCCTTACGTCACCACTCCACCTTACGCCACCAACCTTGGAAACTAAATAACATGTATGACTAAAATTTAGAACGTCAACTGTCTGAAACAATTGATTAGAAGTCTTAAAATGCTTAAGTTTAAGGATACACATGTGACAGAGCCAAAAACCCACCAATCCGCATTTTGTTAAAATTAGACACATGCAGGTTACCTTACGATGTTTTCCTTCACCGCCGAGCACGAGATTAATTATAAACACAAATTAAGCACATGAAAATTCAGTGGTGCTTGTCTTGAACCCGCAATCATCGGTTAAGATGCACGTGTTCTAACCACTGGAGCATCTCAGCTCGGAGGTGTGACTAAGGGTTAACCTATTAACCATGACACGCTAATTTAAAGCGTCTATTCTTAAATTAGACCAATCAATAAATTCCATTCTCATATCAAGAAGTACTGTTAATATTGAAGTTACTAAGAGTACTTATTACGTTGTTTTCTAAGGCGTTACTGAAAAAACGACTAAACGAATATCGATAAAACTTATATCAAGAGATGCAATGCGTTTCGGAGAAGGTTTTAGTATATAATCCATAAATATGCCATAAATTTTTGCCATAAATTATAATCCATAAATTTGCCCACTTTTGGGCGTTAACAAACTGCTATCAATGAGTTTAGCTATAGTTTGCAAGAGCTATAGTTCCAAGGTCATTGGACTAAATCGATTACAGTGAGGAACTCAAGGCCGAACAGGGCGTGGATTCCTATGGGGATTACACATTGTATAAATAGGGTTGTCACAAAATTGTGTTTACTTTTATTTTAATTTATATTGTACTAATAAATTAAACGTCGTTTACGATAAAATATTCTAGTCTGTTGATATATATTTCCCAATCACCGCTTGAGATATCAAACGATCCGATTTTACCGACAGACATTTTGGTCGTATATTGTATCCAAATAATATTTATTTAGGCAGTAAATTAATTTAAATGCACTAGACTCGCTTGATTGCTTCTTTGCTTATATTCGGTTTCAAATGGTTTTTTATCCTCGACGCCATTGAGATGTTTGTGGATAATAGAACACGTTAAATTGCTTGTTAGTTTATTGCTAAGAAAGATGGTTCCCATAGCAACCCGAATAACAATAAATACGAGTGTTAACCATAGCAACACGTATAACATAAATCAAAGAGTTCACCTGCTATTTAGGGGGGGGGGGGGGTTGGATATAAAAAGTAGTCTGTCCTTCCTTGGGTTCAAGCTTGCTTCTCGACATAATTGCGACAGATAGACAGACAGAATTGCACTCACATTTATAATATTAGTAAAGATGGTGCCGGAATTCTTAGGCAAGTATAATATGATCTACTATAAATTATGAACATCTGTATAAAAGTTTTAAGTAGAAGATTAAGATGTTAATTAACAGACGCATCGTCATCCTCCAGCCCTTATCCCAATTTCACTTGGGATCGGCGCATGTCTTCTTCTTCCATACTTCTCTGTCGGACGTTATCCCACAAGTAACATTCTTTCTAACCATATCGTCTTTCACACAATCCATCCATCGTTTCTTGGGTCGTCCCCTACCTCTATATCCATCCACATCCATTCTCAAGACCTCTCTCACAACGTGGTCCTCATTCCTCCGCATAGCATGCCCGTACCGTGACAGCCGGTTTCCAGGTAGCTTCTCGGTTACCGGTGCCACTTTCGAACTTCCTCTTAAATAACAGACGCAATGAAATAAATCAACAACCTTTCAAAATGGAGATATACGATTGCTATTGTGTAAAATTCGTGTGATTTAAATTTCATGGTTAAATAATATTATACAAAACCTATATATTAGAGAGAGACAGAGCTAAAAGGAAAGAGAGGGAAAGACTTAACGCTTTTCCCTCACGTGAAGATTTATACCAGTTCAATCTACTGTACTGTACTGTACTTTCCGTTTGCATACGGTACAGAGAACGTTTTTGGGCAATGGTATACGCATATATAATAAGACACAGGAAAATGTAACCAATTTACCATTTACGAAATTTAAAAAGTTTATTAAGATTAAATGAATAAATAAATCTTATTATTCATTAAAAGGGTACTTTTTAGAAAAAAAAAACGCCTTGATTTAGGCTCGGGTTCCATCACAGGACACTAATTATTGTAAAAAAACAGCATTGTAAATCTGTTTATTTGAAAAGAGTAACTATGCGAGTTTCTTGCCGTGTCTTCTCACTGGAGACTGCTTTCCGAAACGGTGGTAGTATTTTAACATCGACGATTCAAAAACGCTTCGTTTTGAAGTTTACTTGAATAAAATTGATTTGATTTGTAAGTCGCGTAAAACGTGTAAATGTCTAGGTATATTTGATTTATAATTGCAGTTATATTTATATCCACGACAGTACAATCATTTAAAAAATATAAACACACGTATATAGAATTGGCACCCCTAAAGCCACCCCAATCATTAACGCGAGGGCTGTCTGGTGAGTTATCGGACGAAGAATGATGTCTCCATTGCATAATGTGTTTCTACTATATATATGTATTAAAAGCGCAATGGTTTACGGGCCGCCTGGCGATGTATAGAGTAGCAGGTTCGATCCTGACCCCTTGGGCTATTTTCGTAATGGGAGCGATGAATTGTGATCAAAAATCAAAATATTATTATGATATACGTGGGCGGACGAGCATATGGTCCATCTGATGGTCACCACCGCCCATAGACAATGGCGCTGTTAGAAATATTAACCATTCCTTAATGCACTAACCTTGGGAACTGAGATGTTATGTCCCCGTGCCTGTATACACTGGCTCAACTCAAACCTGAACGCAACAATACTGAGTACTGCTGTCTGACGGTAGAATCTGATGAGTGGGTGGTACTGATATGGTACTACCCACACGGGCTGGCACAAAGCTGTACCACCAAGTAAAGTAGACTGATAAAAGCTCTTTTGAATCGTCATGGTACAGTATTGAATTTAATTTAAAGTTACCACCGATTCGGTAATGAAATTATACCGAGAAGAACCGTTATCATTGTATATGGAAAATGGTTATAAAAAAAAAAAAAAAAACCGCTGAGTTTCTTTCGCCGGTTCTTCTCAGGTCCGATGTGCTAAATTCCGAACCGGTGGTAGATTTTTGACAATCAATAAGCAAGTGTAAACACTTCTATATTGAATAAAGTTTTTTGACTTTGACTTTGACTATACCATTTTAATTACATATATAACATATAGAACATATCATATCAATTATTTTTTTATATATCCTGCGTAGAAGTCAATAAATACTACGTCCGCACTTTTTTATCTCTAATATAAATCTTGTATTGAGTAATATGCCTTGCTTACAGATGGGTCTTGATATGAGCTTTAAATTTTTTAATTCCTTAAAGGAATATGAATTTTCATGTGCTTAATTTGTGTTTATAATTCATCTCGTGCTCGGCGGTGAAGGAGAACATCGTGAGGAAACCTGCATGTGTCTAAATTTCAACGAAATTCTGCCACATGTGAATCAACCCGCATCGGAGCAGCGGGGTGGAATATGCTCCAAACCTTCTCCTCAAAGGGAGAGGAGGCCTTAGCCCAGCAGTGGAAAATTTACAGGCTGTTAATGTTAAAAAAAGGGTCTTACTATTATTCTTTAAATATCTATATATATAAATATATAAGATATTTACAGGCCTTTTGCCCTTCTAGGTGGGGGGTAGCCACTCACCATATAGTCGACCGCCAAACAGAAATACTTAGCATAGTTGTTTTTTTTTCGAGATAAGTTTGCTGTTGGCCTAATGGCCTCTACAGCGTCACCGGGCGGAGTAGTCGAGTTAAAATACTCAAGCCTGGATGTTGGGCTTAGAATACGCTCGTCCTAGGGATGCTGCGAGGCCGGACCTCGGCTTAGGACGCCGTCGAAAGGAGGGGTAATGACGTGTGCATTCGTCGTACGGTGAGTCGGAAAATAAGATGGACCTCGGTGTGTTATCTGTGGTACCTATCGTATCCATGAGTCTGTCGACGGGGTCGTGTAGGACGTACTTATAATTATTTTTTTTTATTATAAATGTTGGACATCACATACATTACTCTGATCCAATGTAAGTAGCTAAAGCACTTGTGTTATGGAAGATCAGAAGTAACGACGGTACAAACACCCAGACCCGAGACAATATAGAAAATTAATGAACTTTTTCTAAATCGACTCGGCCGGGAATCGAACCCGGGACCTCGGAGTACACCCTACTCAACTACGGAGGTCATCATGCTTAGGATGCCTACGGATCGGATAGACTGTGTTCTGATTGCATGATCCAAGCCAACGTAACTACAGGCAGAAATGACTTAACTTCTTAACTTCCAAGGTTGGTGGAGCACTGGTGTGTAATTGTTAATGTCTCACCAATGTGTAGTTAGTACCACATACCACCGTCACGGTAGCATGAAAGCGATCCCGTGTCGTCCGCCGGAGAGTCGGAGAGGGTACCGCTGGTTTTTTAGTGGGTAGGTATTCCACTGTAACGGGACACACTCGACGTCTTGGGCCCACAACGTGAGGGAAACGCATAAAAAGTTTTTCCAGCGAAACAAAAACGACCACATACAATCAGGTGGTCGAATTGCCAGGCAGCCTAGGATGTAAAAAAAAATTTTCTTACTTTGTATCTGTGATGGTTGTGTTGTTGAATTTTATGACGCAACAAAATCATAGTAGTTTTAATTACAGTCGTTAGAGTATTTTTAGATGTCAGTACTGACAGCCGCGGTTTCCGAACGATGTTTAGTTAATTTATAAGCAGATTTAGTTTTTTTGTTTTTTTTAGATCGTTAAAGACAAGTATTGTTTATGTATTTATGGAATTAATTAGATGAACAAATTAAAACTGTATTATAAAATCGACAGAGTATATCTTTCCTGGGTAAATTTCCATTACATGCAAAACATTTTACGTTTGCCTTAAGTTAAATTAAAAAAAAAAAAACAAAAGATTGTCGTAAATCGATTGTAACGCAGTTTATATCGGTATGTATTAAAAAAAATACGAGTGCCTCTCGAGACGCCCGACAGAAGTGATAACTTAAACTGATCTAAGTTGAACTGTTTAATATTAAAATTGTTCAACTCGAGAAAAGCTTAAGTTATTTATTAATATGATATAAGGATAGATATTTATTAATAAAATATTTTATTCTTAGTTACAATTCTTGAATATGTTAATATTCAAATTAGAATGAATTTAATAAAGGAAAGCCAAACAGACTGGCGCCGTAACGCGTTACGTAACGAAGCGGTTTACCCTCCCATAAGTCAGAGAGACAAATGAACAACGTTAAAGAATAGTTAAATAACAAAAAATGTAGCTGTTATTAAAAATCCTGAATAAATAGAAAAAAACGGGAAAGATCGCTTAGTCGCTTCTTAAGCTCTACCGTTAACCGCGTTAGAGAAATTCGTTCCAACTTAAAAATAAAGTATATTATACAAGGCCATATAAATAGATATATCTCACCGTAAAACTGTAAATACCGTTAGATTATAATCTATCTCGCGAGATTGTGAACCGCAACACACTGCTCACAATTTAACGCGTTACTTCTCGGTAAATTATAATCCACTGAAGTTAATTAAAGTTAAATTATAAAAACTCTAACCTAACATATGCTATCGAAATTTTCGACGTTTTATTTCGAGTTAAATCACCGTTCCCTATATTTCGATAGTTCACAATATCGCGAGATAGATTACAATCTTACGGTATTTACAATTCTACGGTGATATATACGTAAATATAATTGTATATGATTACGATATATTAAATCATTTTGAATACTATTCATTGTAAGTTATAGTAAATTCCAAACACAAGAGGACAAAAGCGAAATAAACAACACTAGACAACTAACTGCCATTGACAAGGTAAACAACAGTCGGTACACAAAATTTATATTGGATACGGAACCCTAAAAAGTAAATAACGCGACACACTAAATATTTCGTGAATATTTCAAGCGCTGATTTTAATATCGGACAAAAAGCGTCAGAAAATCACTTTTGTTGTATGAGAGCCCCCCTTAAATATTCATTTTATTTTGTTGATAGTATTTGTTGTTATAGCGGCAACAGAAATAGATAAGTCTAGCTATTGAGGTTCTTGAGATACAGCCTGGTGACAAGACAGACGGACGGACAGACAGCGAAGTCATAATAACAGGGATTTTTACCCGTTGGGTACGGAACCCTAATAAGAATTATTTAATTTCAAATTATTTACTCTTTTCGAGATTTCCCCTCAAAAAGGATGTACGATTGAAATGTTAGGGGTTTTCAGTTAACATTTAGCCTTATCTAGGGGAATTTTAAGTTGGCCCTAGGGGGGGAAAACTGCAGGAATGTGCACACTGCTCAACTACAACAGTAGCCCAGGTTCTGTTCAAAACTATATTAGACTTTAACTCATCATTACATAGTATAAAACAAAGTCGCTTCCCGCTGTCTGTCCTTATGTATGCTTAGATCTTTAAAATTACACAACGGATTTTGATGCGGTTTTTATTGATAGATATATTGATTCAAGAGGAAGGTTTATATGTATAACATATGCATAATATAGTTGACAAATACTTATAATATTAGAGGGTTCTAATGTGATGTAAATAAACAAATTTTATGCGCTTAAATTGCAAACTTGGGCTGCACCATAGATAGATCAAAATAATGTACTACAGTATTGTAAACCGTAAAACGTTCTATAAAAAAGTCCGTGATGATATATGTCTAACTCTTAGCGATAACTATTCTTTAATTTTTACGAGAAATAATGGATGTTACAGTTTAAAAATTCAGGAACATAGTTGTTTGTTTTGTATAAGGACAAAAATACAATTGCAAAATACATACTGTAGTATTATTTTTTATTTATTTAGTATCAGCATTACGAACCCGTGCGAAGCTGTGCAGGCCGCTAGTTCAAAATAATAATTTCAAATCTTGGTACGACTTCAATGACCGATAGTGGAAAATTAATGAAAATTCAAAATGAATACCGAAACGAAACTAACGAACCAAAGAACTTCGCTAAATATTTTCTCTGAATTTACTTATATAGGCCTAACGTAGATATAAAATATTTTAGTTGATAATTCAATAAAATCGGTTATTTCTCTCGAAAATTGTTAACAATTCTTACTGTTATTTGTGACAGAAAAAATACTGAGAGAAAAACACAGTTTTAGCATTTAAACGACTCCGAACACAACGAACCAATTCAAAACTTTGAAATACGAAAAAAAATTAACATTAAAACAACAATTTAAAACAGTCGACAGTAAATATCAACAAACGTTTACAAAATTACTATCAATTACAAACTTTTCTATTGTTAAATATTTGTTTGTTTATAAAAATTGTGTCGATGATATTCAAATAAACAAAACTTAATAAAAATATTATAAATGACTTACGTTAACGCGTCTGTCACCGTTGAGCTAACGCTAGGCACTGAACGAACTTCGTTACGAAATGATTGAACTGACTGATGTTGCTCGCGAATGGTGAACGGCATTAATGTCACAAACTCGGTGACTCGTCGCGCGTCCCTGAAATTAAAAAATAAAAACATGCTACCGCTAAACAATGAATTTATACTCTGTCAATTATAAAAATGATTTACATTAATTGATATTTTATTAGAACAACGTTACTATGTGAATCTAATTGCTTTTAATATTTAAATGGATATTATATTGAATATTTAATTATTTCAACCGCATAGTGATTAGTATACTGTAATGTTTAGCGGGAAAACAATCTTATCAATCTTAAATTTAATTATCTGTGTAACCTGTTATTAGAAAAGAATGCATGTTGAGTTTGATGACGGTTCTTCTCGGTATAGTATACATTCCGACGCGGTTGTAGTTTTAAATTTAATTTATACCTATAAAAAGACAATGTGGATAAATTTCTATTTTATATCTGACGTTATTCGACTTTTTTTTTGTTTTATAACAACTATAATATTAACAACAGAAATATTGTAATGGCAGGTACTCATGCGAATGGGGCAAGCGGTGGTCACCACTGCTAATAGCCGGAGCCGGACCGTAAGTTTATGGGGCCCTAAACTTACGGTACTTAGAGGCCTAACACATATCTAAAAGTAGACTTGAATTAAATTAATTGAATGGGTTTGATTAATTGCCGGACTCGCAGGGCTGCAAACCATACGATCTGTTTAGTTAAATAAAGTTATGTTAAGTTAAATTAAGTTATCTTTCGCATTATCGTCTATTTTTGACTTTAACTTGACTTAGCTGGGGCCCCCTTGAATCCACGGGGCCCTGGTCTGAAGCCCAAAAAGCCGTATGGTAGATCCGGCCCTGCTAATAGCCAATAGGTTTATAATATATTTATATGTTTTATGTCTATATTTTATGAATACTGATACATGTCTCATCATGACAACATGAGAGAGTTGCTTTCCAACCCAACGTTGGAAAGCGTCGTTGAATCTGGAATAGATATTTCGTAGAACAGGCGTCATGTTTAAAAACAGGCGATAATTTAAAAGATCCGGAGATATTTTTAACGAAGGAGGAAATAGTCTGAGGAAAACTGATTCTTTATAACTTGCTTACTATTTTCTAGTTTCAATAATAAACATGATTACGATGGCGACAATCATTGTATAAATATTTTAAAGTGGTAAGGTATGTTTATAGTGTTGGGCGCTAATCGCCGTAACTAATTCAATTCTAAAAATGTTTTTACTGGTAGAAAGTTATATTATTCGTGATTGCTATAAAATTAATTATGTTTATTTATTTAAACCATTATGAGTGTTTAAATTATTTATTTGTATCGGAAAAGTGAGGTTAGTTCACTACTTTTTACTTGGTGGTAGGGCTTTGTGCAAGCCCGTCTGGGTAGGTACCACCCACTCATCAGATATTCTACCGCCAAGTAGCAGTACTCAGTATTGTTGTGTTCCGGTTTGAAGGGTGATTGAGCCAGTGTAACTACAGGCACAAGGGATATAACATCTTAGTTCCCAAGGTTGGTGGCGCATTGGTGATGTAAGGAATGGTTAACATTTCTTACAGCGCCTTTGTCTATGGGTGGTGGTGACCACTTACCATCAGGTGGCCCAATTGCTCGTCCGCCTACCGATACCTTAAAAAAAAAAACAATGTGGCCCAGTGCTGGTACAAGGCAAGGCATAACTCAATTGTATTCAATCGCTGCTTTTTTAATAATATAAAAAGTCCATGTTCCTACAAACACGTACGCATACATACACATACATACAAACACGCACAAATTCTTTATTTTTACACATAATTGTACTTATTATTAACGTGCATGAAAAATACAAACTGTAATTTATGTTGAAGAGAATACATTTATTATTATTATTAAATACGTCGTCTTTAACATTGAAATATGCATTATTATTAAAATAATAGAAGATTAAATACAAGAATAATAGACAGATTTAGAAGGATTTTCGTCACCAACTGAAATAAATGCGGGCGAAGACGTTTTGAGCTAGTAAGAAAAAAAAGAAAAGTAAAAAAAAAACAAAAGAGGAACTTAACTATACTGTTTAATCTAGTTTTACCGCCGAATGCATCAATACCTTGTAGTGTAATACATTAAAAAAAAAGAGCGTGCGATCACCTGTCATAGAGGCTTCGGTTTACTTTTAGGCGCGAAATTTGGCAGATCCAGACACAATATTTCTTAGACATAGAAAATTTGTCGTTTTAGTTGGTTGTTGTTATTGCTTATTATTCATTTAAAGTATTTAATTTTATTGTTAATTTTTATTATAAATTCAGATAGTACCACTATATTATTTTTAAAAAGTCATTTTCACCTCTAGTCTGTAAGACTAAATATTATATAATTCCTAACAGTATTTATATATGTTTTTTATTTTTATTTGGTTGAGCTCGATATTTCGACATTATCTACGAATGTCTTGTTCAGTCTAGTGATGTTAAACACAGTTAGTAATAAAAATAACCATCTTAATTTAAAATCTTATTATATAATTCTACAAAACTCTAAAATATGAAATGTATTGAACACATAATCCTTTTTATTAAGTATCATTAGTGAAAAAAAAAGTTATAATAATTTATTTTCAGCTATATTTACTAGTCAGAGATGTCAATTAACTTTAATGAATACATTTTATTTTAAATAGTAACAACCACATATCTATACATATACACGTCTTACAAAACAGCTTGATCAATTCATTAGAGCGTTACCGCTTATGGTCGAGTCTATTGTATTCTATGAACGAAACACAATTAGTCTCATGAGACCATGGTCGAGAATCGCTGGTTGATCAAATATTAAACTAGTAGATATCGTCCGCATGCTTTGCTCGCGTTGTAGGGGCTGGTTGGCAGGTATCAATCGTTTTTTTTCATGGTTTTGGTCTAAAGTCTTTAACAATTTTATCTCATGGCGCATTTACGTCTTATCGAGGAGAGCTGGACACTCTATGTAAGAACGCGTGCATCTTAACCGATGATTGCGGGTTCATACTCAGGCAAGCACCACTGAATTCTCAAGTGCTTAATTTTCAGTTTATAATTCATCTCGTGCTCGGTGAAATAAAACATCGTAAGGAAATCATCTAATTTCAACGAAATTCTGTCACATGTGTATCCACCAAATCGCATTGGAGCAGGACCTTATTCTCAAAGAAGAAGAGGCCTTAGTCCAGCTGTGGGAAATTTTGTCAGGTATTAGGTATAAAAAGTAGCCTATTCATCCTTGGGGTTCAAGCTTGCTTCATACCCTAATTCGTCAAATTCTGTTCAGTGATTTGGCCGTGAAAGCGTCACAGACAGACAAAGTTACTTTCATCATCATCATCAGCCAACATTCGTCCACTGCTGGACATAGGCCTCTCCAAATGCACGCCACTGTGGTATTTCTTCGGCAACTCGCATCCAGCTCCTGCCAGCCGTCTTGCGCAAATCGTCACTCCACCGTGCCTGAGGACGTCCTACACTACGTTTGCCGAGACGCGGTCTCCACTCTAGAACACGTTTTCCCCAACGGTTATCGGTTCTACGACAAGTATGGCCGGCCCACTGCTACTTCAGCTCACTAATCCGGTGGACTATGTCGACTTTAAGTTACTTGCGCATTTGTATTATCAGTATACACTAAATGTGCCCGCGACTTTGTGCACGTTTGAATTTATCAAAAACGTTAATACCTGAGCTGAGCTGAGCTCAGTGCCAGGTGGTGCAGTGCAACAGAGCCCTGGTATGATAGCTACGCCACTGGTTGTGTACCAGTTTGAATGGTGACTGATCCAGTATAACTACAAGCACAAAGGACATGAGTGAACTCACAACTACAGCCACTTGGAGTATATCATACATAACGTAGAGACATATTTTAAAAATTGTTAATAAACATGTAATATCGAATTAGGACAACCATGTCCTGTAATTATATGTATATGGTTTTGTATTATAAATAAATAAATTAATTAATCTTAGTTACCAACATTGGTTGCCCATTGGCGATGTAAGGAATGGTATGTGGAATGGGGAATATTAGCGCCATTATCTATGGGTGGTGGTGGCAATTAACCATCACGTGGTCCATTTACTCGTCCACCAACCTATACCATATTTTGTTTAACTAAATCCTAATAATTAAGTCTTCGGCTGCGCTCAAGTGTTTCTCAAATGTTTCATTTCTCCGGTATAAAAAGTAACCTCTGTGCTAGTTTAGACTATGATCTACCTCAGTGACTAATGCCATTAAAATCCGTTTACTCATTTTCTAATAATTGAATAACTAACATGCATCCATTCCACCTATAACTTTTATTTTATTTATTTTTTGTTTAAAATGTCTACAAAACAAACGTTCTACGGGTTGGTGGATTCACATGTGGCACGATTTCGTTGAAATTAGACACGTGGAGGTTTCCTCACGATGTTTTCCTTCACCGAACACGAGATTAATTATAAACACGACCGTGTCATCAGCAGAGACAAAGCTTACATTTTTTTTCAAGTTGTTTTATTCAAACTATTGAAATATTTAAAAAAAAAAAGAAATTTTAATGAGGCTATAGAACGGTGAGTAATAAATGTTAAGTTATGTTATCTCAATGTTAGTAATATTTAAAGATGCCGGATAGCCTTCATCGAAGTTCATCATGGTTAATTGTACTTGTGCGGAATTTTAATAAAAGTGACAAACTTATCTTGTTCCACAACAAAATATTATAATATTCCAGTAACAGTTATTCACAAACATATTGAAATCGCTTGTTGACGTTATCTTTGACAGCTAATTGCATCTGACATGGCGCGCTGATGATCTTACGAAATAATCTTAATGACGACCTCTGTGTTGGAGTAGTGTGTACACCGGTTTTCATTGGTACGGCACTCCGACGTCCCGTGCTCGATTCCCGGCCGAGTCGATGTAGAAAAAGTACATTAGATTTCTATGTTGTCTTGGTTGTCCTGGGTCTGGGTGTTTGTGGTACCGCCGTTACTTCTGATATTCCATAACACAAGTGCTTTAGCTACTTACATTGGGATCAGAGTAATGTATGTGATGTTGTTCAATATTTCATTTATTTAATCTTAAACAAAACCAAAGCAATGGCTGCCTCACTACCATTGACGCAATGCTTCCCTAGAGTGCTTTCATCACGTTTGATGTAAAACATCTTGGCCGCCTTGGAAGCTAGATCGTTTGTTCGTCATGACGATATGTGGCTCTCATGAACTGTCTCCCTAGTCTCCTATATAATTCCATATTGAATTACTATTATAATAAGAAGGTGTATCGATTTTTTAATTTTGAATATTTCGTAAATAATGTTTACATTTCATATATTTATTGATCTTGGGTGACTTGGGACAAGATCAGCAGTCCCCTGAGGAGAACTCTGCCGTGCCACAGCATAGCAAGATACGATATATCGACCCTATTCGTGGAGTGGACGGCCATTGCAGGGGTTTTGTGGGTAGGAAACCCACATTAAGTGGGCCGGCTTTCCGAAGGCTTCCACTAAACTTCACATAGCAATAAAGTAAGATCATATCGATCAAATTACCAACTGATCCGCTCATATTTTATATATTTTTCTCCAATCAACAGAACCAGTTTTATTAGATTGTTTTGCGGAGAATCAATAAAAATGTGATCGATTCTGTCGGAAATCGGTACGATCCTAACCCAACTCCCTATGTAGGCAAACTTGTAACACAAAATTTTCGACAACGAACTCATTAATCATTCTTGGACCAAGATATTCGTTTCTATAATAAATTCCACTGATATTTATGACATCAGATTACGAAACAAAAGAAGATGTAGGGCACGGAGTACTATATACTAACCAAAACCAAATAATGTACATGGATGTATCATAACCTATGAATAATATTACAATTTGTATGCACTTATTCTATGAGTACAAGCCCTTGAACTAGGCCGAGTCTGTGTCTCAGACGCTAGTCTCTTCCGATTACGTTGTACAATTTTTATACGACCCAACAAACATTTGACAGGTCGCCACAACGTGCCAACTGTAACTTTTGGTTCTATAAGCTGGTCGCTGTTACGCCGTTATAACGTCGACATCACCAAGAAAAGGCCCATTTTATACGACTTAGTGTCCTATAAGAGTCATGTAGCCGTCGCATAATTTACTTTTTGGTCGCATAGTGGTCGTATAGAGGTCGTATAGAGGTCGTGTAGCAGACTTAAAGTGTTTATTACAGCTGCTTTACGACATTTGATCGAATACCAGTATCCAAAACGCTTACCAGACTATATTTTTTGTAAAAGTGACTGGATAAAATATTAATTGTAAATTGAGTTTGAAAGCTGTCACGAACAAACTGAATTGATTGTGAACATTATTTTTTATTTATTCATCTCTGTGTTTACTTCGAAACTCATGTTCAAGGAATGTTGATCTGATGGGGAATTAATTTTATCGAGTTTTATGCGCTAGTTTTAACTATATAATGAACGCGCTAGTGTAATCAATTAAATAATTAATAATTTATTGAGATTTTTTAAAGTAAGTTTTAAAAATTACCGTTACGCGATTTAAAGTGCAGGACAAGACCTTTATACAACTTCGTTTAGAAGTTTTAATTTATGTAATTAATGGATTTGTAAATATTCCGCCATAGAAAACGAAATTAGAGATCAGTTTAGTAATTGCCAAGTAACTATTAGTATTTTTTATTAATTTAAATAACGGTTTTATTTATTTGAAAATTAATAATAAAAAATGAGATCAAAACACCAAAAATAAACTAAGAATAAATTACTAGTACGAATGATACACGACCGTAGTTCGTCACAATGTCAAGGACAAAATGGCGTCTCGCCGCTTCGCTTCGTTCGTGAATTTTTATTTTGTTATAGTTAAACCTTGAATTTAGGCAATTAGCATAGTGTGAACTTTCGAACGGATCATTATCTTCAGATATTTAATTTTAGATTTTAGCGTAAATTAAACGGCTGTTGTATTTTAATGTTATAAAAATTTATTTAGGTCGGATTAATAATTGTAATTTTTGTAACGAAGTTCTTCTACGCGGCTTAAAGTACTCCAGCTTGGGTTGGTTTATGTTTTTGGCTTTATTTCTTAAGAGGCTGTTTTTTTGGAATAGTGATAAGAATTTTTATTCTAAGTCTTGCATCTGTTGAATGGATATTACGGACCAGTGGAATAAGATAAGGCGGTATCAGTTGGACTTATACTCCAAGTGTTTCAACTGCAATGGCTCACATAAGGCCAGTGTGAACGAACTAACGTTCCATGGCCGACTATGTTTCATAATAAAAAAAATATATGTTTCGTCGACCACCCGTTTGGAACGAAGTTGCTTTCGCTTTATATTATCTAACAAATAACAGACTCAATGAAATAAATTACCAACGCTTGAGAATAATTAAATAACAATGATAAAATTGTTATAAAAAATCTCGTGTAACTGAAGTTTTATAATAGAAAGGGACAGAGATAGTGTGAAAGAGAGGCAAAGATCGCTTGGTCGCATAACGTTTTCCTTACGAGTTACGAGACGATTTCTGACAGTTCACTCAACAGTAAGCCGCGTTAAAGAAATTTGTTTCATAAATAAGATTAGTTACTATTCATAGTACCTCATTGAAAGTAAGATAGTAGGATATTTATGAGTAATTCAGTAATTAATACTTAGGTATACATTAACTTAGTAGTGAAACAACACTAAAGTCTAATTATAATAAAAATATATAAACATA
Source organism: Vanessa tameamea (assembly GCF_037043105.1). Lineage (NCBI taxonomy): Eukaryota > Metazoa > Arthropoda > Insecta > Lepidoptera > Nymphalidae > Vanessa > Vanessa tameamea. The sequence goes on along the minus strand of NC_087339.1, from coordinate 3,666,273 downwards.
TTCTAGAACCTTCATTAACAATGGTAACGTAAAAGCCGAGATGCCCCAGTGGTTTGAACGCGTGCATCTTGCGCTTAATTTGTGTTTATAATTCATCTCGTGTGTGTTCGGTGAAGGAAAACATCGTGAGGAAACATGCGTGTGGCTAATTTCAACGAAGTTCTACCACATGTGTATTCCACCAACCCGCATTGGAGCAGCGTGGTGAAATATGTTCCATACCTTCTCCGCAAAGGAAGAGAAGACTTTAGCCCAGCAGTGGGAAATTTACAGACTGTTAATGTAAAAAACGTATGTTATTGTCCATTGGGCTTTTTAGTACTCGTTTTCCTAGTACACGGGAAAACGATTACTAAAAAGCCCAATGGATTATTCCAATTAAATAAAAAATAAAATTACATAGCTCATATCCAAAATGACTGATAAATAAGACATATTACTCAATACAAGATTATATTAAACTATCGAGCCGCCCCGGCTTCGCACGAGTGCATTGCTGATTTGTATACTACGGAATGTCTTACGATGTTTAGTTTTTCAGTCGTTAGACAATACAAACCGCTATGTCCCTGCGTTTTAAATCTGTAATATCTACGAAAATATTCATTTAAATTACATGCTGTAAAGGGCCGTATTGATATATATTAAATGCACAATGTATTAAAATTATTTAATTGGATAAGGATTAAGGCTGTGTTGCTTGAAATCGCTTCGAAAAAAAAACATTATTTCTTGTAAAAAGTAAAGGATAAAAAATGGTTGTCGTGGGTTATCCCAAAGAGATAGACATATACCATCACGGACTTAGTATAGCTTAGTATTTATTGACTTCTAGGCAGGATATATAAAAAAATAATTGTCACTTACTGACATACTCTGTGATTAAAATGGTGGAAAAGAGTAACTACTGAGTTTCTTGTCGGTTCTCGGTATAATCTACATTCAGAACCGGTGGTAGCTTTACTTAAAATAGTTTGTTAAATGACGATTCAAAAGTGCTTTCATGAGCCTAGTTGAATAAAGAATATTTCGAGTCGAATTTGAATCGTGAAGTTATTATAAAATCGTAGAATTATGTTACGCGAATGGATAGAGTAAGGAATGAGTACTTAAGAGGAAGTTTGGAAGCGGCACCGGTAACCGAGAAGCTATCTGGTAACCGGCTGTCTTGGTATGGGCATGTTATGCGGAGGAATGAGGACCATGTTGTGAGAAAGGTTTTGAGAATGGACGTGGATGGATATAGAGGTAGGGGACGACCCAAGAAACGATGGATGGATTGTGTGAAAGACGATATGGTTAGAAAGAATGTTACTTGTGAGATGACGTCCGACAGAGAAGTATGGAAGAGGAAGACATGCGCCGACCCCGAGTGAAACTGGGATAAGGGCAGGAGGATGATGATGATGACTGTAGCACACTCGACATCATCATAGTTTATAGCATATATTGAATATTTTACGAGCTCCGAACAGCTGATAAGCGAATGATAGCTAATTTTTATCAAACACTATTATATTATTTTTACAAGATAATGAGATACTAATGTTTGATAAGAAACCGCTGTTGAACATCGTTTATTGTGTCATTATACACTCAAAACTGATAAGAGTATTGATGGCCTTTTTCTGTGTTGATACAGCCTTAAGTGAAGTGCGCTTGGCGCTATACTTCTCACCCCGCTGTCGTCGTCGGGAGTAGGGGGATTCTCGGTATCCCGGGAACTCCGGGAACTCTCTAGCTTGGAGGAGAGGTAGGCTGACCGTCGGGCCGTCGGCCATCGTCATGTACGCATGTGTAAGCGACCCCTTAATGTCCCCCTGAATAGCCGGGGTGGGTACTGCTGGTCCTTTCGTGGTAAGCTGAGACGCATCAGGCGTTCTCAGCACCGGCGAGTCCCACATAAACTAATTTAATAATTTTTGCTTCCGTATGTTGTGCCCTGGGCGCCCCGTATAATTAATACGGCAGATACGGCGGTAGCTACGTCCCTATGCTCAGGTCTTTGCACTCGTTCGTGTGATGATCGGATCTGAACTGTTATAATACAGACTGGCACCAAAGTCCCAAAATTTTACTTACTAAATAATGTATCATAAATCTCTCTAGTAAACCATGATCTTTGTCTTGATAATAATTATAATATTGGAAACATTTTTCATGGTAAAGGTAGGAATAGGCAAATCGGCTACCTGATAACCACGCCACGCCGTCACCACATAGAGGTAGATCCTTATACCGCCAAAGCGCTACAAACCGTGGGAACTAAGATGTTACTACCATTTTTGTTGTGTCCACTGGCTCACTGACACTTCACTGAACATGACAATACTGTTATTGTTGTTTGGTGGTAGTTAATCGAGCCAGGATAACTACAAGTGACCACTCACCATCAGCTAGCTCATTTTCCGATAAGGTTACCTATATTATTTATGAGATTAAATTTAAATCAATGCAATTGTTTATGTTGGGTATCATATGGCTTAATTAGTTCATGTTTATGGCGTGGGTAGGCGGCCTCGCAATTGAGCCGACTGATGGTAAGTGGTCACCACTGCTGTATGACATTTATAATAATAACAGCCAATACGCTACCATCCTCGAAAAATGAGATGGTATATTCCTTGTAGTTACACTGGCTCATTACAAAAACATATATTCAAATACTAAGTCTTGCTCCCAGCTTTGTTTGTGATAAATACGATAATTTAATACGAAAATGACGTCACTATTAACTTCGACACAAGACGGATTGATCTGTGTTGCCAAAATAATTAAAAAAAACAAAAATGTTTAAAAATACGACATTTTCCTTGACTTTTCAAGTGACTTGTAATCTCGCCAGATAATTTTACAATCTCATGATCTCATGTAGATCTTGTTCTTCCGATAATAGAACAGACGTTGAGTCATTTACCTAGTACTATATATGTTACGAGCACGGCTATCCTCTAAACATATACATACATACATATATATATATTGGAGCCGCATTGGAGCGGCGTGGTGGACCAAGACCTTCTACTCAAAAGACAAATCCAATCAACAGACAACAGACAATCCGGTTCCTACTATGTTTTTTATAATTTCAAAGGTACTTTAATTTGATAAAAATTTACGTCATTTCAGCAAAGCCTGTATTTATATATAATGTTTATACTATTATTATAAACATATATTTACAAAGGCAGACACATAAATAGGTTCTAAGGTGCGGGCAGACCACATAAAAGTTTCTTAACTGTCCTTACGAAGGTCCATTATTTATTTATTATATATAAATTAATACAGTGATCAGACGATATTGAATACGTTTTATTTCGTGAGTATATCCATTGCACGTCAGTCTTCCAAATGTCGGATCGATCCCCGAACCCAACTGTTTGGCATCCCGCTCCTCCGACATAAATTAATCAAAAACTGTTTGTAGCAAATCACATGGAATACTTATTTTAATTGAGGTTTATCGATATTTATTCCTTCTTTGATTGGAATTGACTGTATTATATACAACTTATAAATATAATGAAGAACAAAAATTTTATATGCCAGGAAATTTGAAATTCTCGGTGTTTCTCTACTATAATATGAATATATTATGCATCTAAACCATCTCCTTGAATCACTCTTTATATCGATGAAAACCGCATTCAAATCCGTTGCGTAGTTTAAAAGATCTAAGCGTGCCGAGCGGAAAGCGGCTTTGTTTAATATTCTGTACAGATAACACATTAAAACAGACTGTACCTTACGATCACGAATACAACTTTGTACAAATTCCAGTCTAGAGGAATCACATAGAAAATTCTAGAAATGTAAATACTGTGAACTCATTTTCGCAATAATAAAATCTTCGACAGAGCGATATTGTAACGATGTTAAAAATAACTCAGAACACTTAAATTTTATGCACTATTCTGATCTAGAAATAGATTTTATTGTCGTCTCATGATCTTCGCAGATCTTTTATTTTATGCACATGTTGCTTGGGTTTGTGTGAAACAAACAATACGCAGTTTAATAGCAATATTGAATCATTTTTCGGTGTTTGGGATATTTTGGGCAATATACTACACTGTACCCTAGGGTACAGTGTAGTATGCGCAAGTGATCCCGTGAAGTCCCTCGAAAAGACGGATTGGGTACCGCTGGTTTTTCAGTGGGTATTCCGGTGCCTTCAGCTTCGTCAAGCCATAAACAAGAGATGAGATGTGTAGAACAAACATTATTAAATAAACAAATTTATTTGAATTTACTATTTTTTTTTATTTTTATCTTAGGAACTGTAACGCCTTTTCAAATATAGAAGCAATCTTGACGACTTAAAATATTGCTATACATTTTTATCAGGCATTTAGTTGTAATTTTTTACTTATTTTCGCAAATATAAATAAATAAATTTATAATTGAGAAGTCAGTTAAAAAACGAGAGGCTTCGTGGGTCCCGGTAGAAACGAAGCTTACGCTTTCGCTATATATTATGTATTAAATAACAGACGCAATTAAATAAATTAACAACGTCTTATGTACAGTAGTAACAGCCTATAAATTTGCAACTGCTTAGTTAAGGCCTCCTCTCCCTTTGAGGAGAAAGTTTGGAGCATATTCCACTGCTGTTCCAGTGCGAGTTGGTGCACACATGATCGAATTTCGTTGAAATTAGACACATGATGGTCTCCTCACGATGTTTTCCTTCCCCAAACATGATATGAATTTTAAATGAAAATCACCGGGATAAACTTGACCGTCTGTTAAATAACTCTTTGCGCTTCATTTTCTGCCTTCGTAAGTTCGTCCATATCTCTCAGTATCGTGATAAACTAAAATGGTTTACAATTCGACGACGTAGAGACTTTCATCTCTTTTCTCTATTTTGATCCTCTCCCTCCCGATTATTTGAAAGGGAAATTCTAATTTCTTTGTGATAACCACAATCGTCTACTACCTTCTAAGGATTCTTACGTTCTTTCTGTTCCTACTCATACTGCCGGTTTCGTCTCTTATTCTAACTCCGTTCAAGCTGTCCGATTATGGAACAAAGTACCCGAACATATCAGAAATGCTACCTCTTTATATGTTTTTACTATAGATAATATAGATCTATGTATGTATGTATGTATTTTTATAGTCTTATATATAAGTATATATACATATGTTTTGACAATTATTAATTCTGCCTTCATGGTTTTATGTTTGACCTAAAGGTAGACTGGCAGTGAACGCCTTCAGGCATTGAGTCCGCCTCTGAATTTGTGAAACTGTTATCGGAATTTTGGAAGTAAAATTAAATTGGATATAAGTAGTTAAGTGTAATATTGTTGTATTATAAGTAAAGATATATTAATCACTAGCGACGCGCCCCGGCTTGGCTCGGGTGCAATGATGATACCAAATATAATACAGAATGTCTTAGAACGTTCACAGTTTTTCAGTCATTAGACAATACAAACCGATACGTCCCTACGTTTAAAAATCTGTAATATCTTCCTAAATATTCATTTAAATTACATTGATTTATATTAAATGCACAATGTATTTAAGGTACTTAATTGGATAAGGAATGATGCTGCACGGCTTAAAAACGGTTCGTAAATAAGCATATTTCTCGTAAAATGTAAAGGATAAAAAATGCTTGTTGTGGGCTATCTCTAAGAGATAGACATATACCATCGCGGACTTTTTTGAAGATCTTTTTAAGGTGTACAATACTGTAGTACATTATTTTGATATATCTCGTAGGGTTGAGTTACTGACTCTGTGCAGTCGAGTTACAGGAGTAACAAGTTTGTGTTGTTCCATCTAATGCTATCAGTGTCAGATTTTCTCAGAAAATTCATATCGTTCAACGGCAATATTAATGCTATATTTTACCCGTCTTCCTACCTAGGCAAACGATAACCAAGGCCTTTATACTGAAAGAAATATTAACCATTCCTTACATCACCAATGCGCCACCAATCTTTGGAACTAAGACGTTTTTTTTTTGTTTATGGCATTGGCTGGCGGACGAGCATATGGGCCACCTGATGGTAAGTGGTCACCACCGCCCATAGACAAAGGCGTCGCAAGAAACATTAACCATTCCTTACATCACCAATGCGCCACCAATCTTTGGAACTAAGACGTTTTTTTTTTGTTTATGGCATTGGCTGGCGGACGAGCATATGGGCCACCTGATGGTAAGTGGTCACCACCGCCCATAGACAAAGGCGTCGCAAGAAACATTAACCATTCCTTACATCACCAATGCGCCACCAATCTTTGGAACTAAGATGTTATGTCCCTTGCGCCTGTAGTTACACTGGCTCACTCACCCTTCGAACCGGAACACAACAATATTAAGTACGGCTGTTTGGCGGTAGAATATCTGATGAGTGGGTGGTACCTACCTGAAGGGCTTGCACAAAGCTATCACAAAGTAAACCCCTACTAATATTATAACCGTGAAAGTAACTCTGTCTGTTACGCCTTCAAGCTTAAACCGATACCCTGACATTTGGTTTGGGTATATATAAAATCCCGGGGCAGACATTAATATACTTATAACAAGTCACCCCTTCTCTGGATATATGAGTGCGTCGTACTTATCCAGGCGGGCTTGCGCGACCCCCACTTACTTAAATTTATGCCCCAGTGGGTAACAGATTGCGCGAATAGACATTTGTGAATATAATGTTCTTGTCTATTTAAATACAGTATTTATAACTTATATTTCAATATGACATTGAGGCAGGTCGGAATCCATGAAAATATTATCGGTTGTTGTGAGATTTTTTTATCGTGTTATTGAATTTTAGATTGTGTTGCGGTAGGGAATGGTCGGGTACGCGGCTAGAATGTAAAGGGACCTGGTAACAACTGTGGCATTATACAGTAAGTATTTTTTTTCTATTTGTAGTAACAATTCGTCTTGTTGGATTGCTTGAGTGATTCCGTTTTTATTTACCTTCGAGAAACAAACTCATTTTTGTATTCATAATCAGTCCTGTCCTGGGGCCTTCGCAAGAGAGGGATAGATTCCGATGAGCTAACAATTTTAATGTTTATATATCTGGATATACTAATAACTTTTTTAAAAGATACTGATACGAAGAGTAAATAAATTATTGATAAATATTACTGACAGAAACGAAATTGTTTAAATTAATTTGTAAAATAATAATCAGAGGCCTCCACTTCTTAGTGGCCCCTGGGCCTCCATACCTCCAAATTCGGTCCCGTTCATAATGATAGTTTGGACTAGTGATGGTCCGTCTTAATCCTCGCTTAGAACTGAATCTCAAATTATTATTTTTTTCATCAAACCAATTCGTGTGGGGTATCTATGTATAGGCCTTTAAAAATGATATCGAGGTTTCTAGCATATTTTTTTCTAAACTGAATAGCTTGTGCGAGAGACACTTCCAAAGTCGTAAAATGTGTGTCCCCCCCCCCCTGTAACTTCTAAAATAAGAGAATGATAAAACTAAAAATAAAATATGTTGTACATAACCATGTAAACTTCTACCCAAAATTGGTTTGAACGAGATCTAATAAGTAGTTTTTTTTTTAATTTCATAAATCGTAAACCGCAATTTACCATTCATTCAATCAACTCAAATATGAAAAAAAATATCATTTCATTTCATAAACATAAACCTTGTTACTTGCTACGGAACCCTTCATGGGCGAGTCCGACTCGCACTTGGCCGCTTTTTTTTTTCTTATTTTACGCGGGAAAACATCTTGTATTAACGTTTAAAGACATACAAAGACGTTCTGAAATCGATTAGACTTAGACAAAATGTGTGTTTATTTAATATAAAGGAAAATTGCCATCTCTAATAGGACAAGCCATTTGTTTATTACTTTCGTAAGAAATTACAATTACGCAATATAAAAGTTATGAGGTACAAGGCAAAGAGCCGAGATGGCCCAGTGGTTAGAACGCGTACATCTCAACCGATGATTTCGGGTTCAAACCCAGGCAGGCACCACTGAATTTTCATGTGCTTAATTTGTGTTTATAATTCATCTCGTGCTCGGCGGTGAAGCAAAACATCGTGAGGAAACCTGCATGTGTCTAATTTCATAATCAACGAAATTCTGCCACATGTGTATTCCACCAACCTGCATTGGAGCAGCGTGCTGGAATATGCTCCAAACCTTCTCCTCAAAGGGAGAGGAGGCCTTAGCCCAGCAGTGGGAAATTTACAGGCTGTTAATGCTAATGTAGTTATGGTAAACTATGAGCGCACAATTATGTTATTATTTAAACATACTACAGAATGTCTTACAACGTTCACAGTTTTTCAGTCGTTAGGCAATACAAACCGCTGTGTCCCTGCGTTTTAAATCTGCGATATCTACGAAAATATTCATTTAAATAACATTGATCTATTTTAAATGTGCAATGTATTTAAGGTACTGAAGTATGTACAATTTATTTAACGTACTTGGATAAGGATTAATGCTGTGTTGCTTAAAATCGCTTCGAAAATAAGCCATTACTTCACGTAAAAAGTAAAGGATCTCTAAGAGATAAAAATACATCATATAGGACTTTTTAAGGTGTACAATACTGTAGGACATTATTTTGATGTATCTCGTAGGGTTCAGCTCGTGTTTGCAATGTAAGCGCAAAATGTTTATTTACGAAATCACTTTAGAAACCTCTGAAATTAGTGTTTCTCTACTATACAGTGCATGTATTATACATATAAACCCTCTTGAATCAATCTATCTATTAAAAAAAACCGCATCAAAAACCGTTGTGTAATTTTAAAGACCTAAGCATACACAGGGACAGACAGCGGTAAGCGACTTTGTTTTATACTTTGTTTGTTTGTTTTTGTTTTTGTAAGGATGTCGAATGACAATGTTTTCAAAACACGAGGAATTAAATGGAATTTTGACATTATATAACTACTTAAAAACGCAGTCTAAACAGCACTATGGTTTTACATTCGACGAGGTCAAGCGGAATACTATTTTTTTTCAGATTATGTCAAGTTTCTAAGATAACTTCAGAAACTGTACACTGATAAAAATAATGATTGCTTAAAATTATTGATTATATTAGACAACGTTAAAAACAATTTAGGATTTGACGCAACATAGGACGGAGTTCCATACTAAAATGGTCATTATTTCATAAAATTCGACTGACAGACAGACAGAATTAATTTCGTATTTATAATATTAGTATAGATCAGTCTTAATTTAAAGCGATGATACTGCAAAAGCACAGCTAATGATGTAATAATTATTTTAACGCCGAACACATCAATACCTTGTAGTGTAATGAATTAAAAAAAAAAAAGCGCGCGCAAACGCCTGTCACTGAAGCTTGGGTTTACTTTTTGGCGCGAAGTTTGAATGATTGCCGTTTTGATTGGTTTTTGTTATTTATTTAAAGTAATTATACTCTGTTCGATTTAGCTTGATCTTTTTGACAGACGGGACGGGCTAGTGATGATATAAAACAGTCGATGGAACGATGGAATGCGTAGTTCAAATTAGTTATACCAGCCAAAGAGACCCCAACCAAAAGGACCCCCGTTCGTAACAATAACTTAACAATGATCTTTAATAAGGATTTTTGTAATCGATATTTGTAGCAGTTACTGCCTGTTATTCGCGTCCCTACCGTCCGACCGACGTAACGTCGTACAAGCGTTTATTATTTTCAGTGTTTCTATTTAAATTTTACTTTGAAGCAATAATATATAATAGAAAAAGTCTTAAAGTTTTTGGATGGAATGAATCTTTAGGAACTTTTGTATTATACGTATTTTTTTAAATATTTTTACAATTTTTAATATCATTACATTAAGAAAATAATATGTTCGTCATTGCAGAGTTATGTCGATCAGAAGAATTGACATCTGTCAAAAAGATCAAGCTATATTGAACAGAGTATAATATTATTTGTTGTTATAAGGTATGGTAGTTAGGAATATATATTTTTTTAAATGTTATATTGACTTTTAATTAAGAATATTATATACTAAAACATTCTTGGAAACGCGTTGCATGTTCTGTTTTAACTTGTATGTTTAATAGTTTTTTTTTTTTTACAATTAGGCATTAGAAAATAATACCTTTGCCTCTTATTATCGTACAGACTATTGAAAGCTAGCTGAATCAAATGAACGAATGAATGTTAATAACTTATAAGGTTAAATAAAATACTTTTATAATAATTATGAGTAATTTCTCTATTTAATATCATTCTAAATCCATTCATACAAACTAAAATCGTAATCCAACAAACACAGTACAGTCGTTTATATATATAATATATCATTGTATGTCGCCAGTACATATATGTATGTTTATTATAAAAATCACTAAGTCATGTTTCAAAATAAATAAGTTTTGAGCGTACTTATTAATTTAATCTGTGACAAGAATTTAGTTTTTTAATTTCAAAGGAAAAGTTATAGAAAGAATCTCTAAGGAATGTCGATTTCAATGGCAGGAAGAGTCAATATACTTATATATCAATTTTGACCTTGAATACACTGTTCGAGATTTAAATTATATATGATTTTGAATAATGACGAAATTATCGGAAGTCTAACTGTCAAATGATTATAAGTAGTTAATTGTACAGTATTATAACATTATTTATGGTAGGTATAGGTAGATGGACGAGCAAATGAGCCATCTGATAATAAGTGGTCCCCATCGCATATAGACATTAGCGCTATAAGCAATATGAAACGTTCGTTACATCACCGTAGGGAGCTAAGATGTTATGTCCCTTGTGCCTCACTCACCCTCCTAACCGGAATATAATAACACAAATACGTGGGTGGTACCGAACACTAAATGAAGATATATTAATCAAGAACAGTTTGTAGTTCATAATATAGCAGATGTATTAGCAAATTGGATTTAATATAAAATTTAAGGTTTGTTTATCTTGACTCCTAGTACCATTGAAATATACTTCACCTCTATAAGAGCCTAAAAGTCGACATTTAGAGCAAAGAATACAAAAAATAAATTTCTAAAAGAAAATAGTTTAACTAAAAGAAGTAATTTGACATAGTAATATACATACAGTATATATATGATAATTCTGAAGAATAAATCACTAAACATATTATAAAATTAAATATAATTATTTATTGATTAGTTAAAAATCGAATCAGCCTAATTTAATTTAAACGAAAAACTAAATTAATTACCATACAAAATAAATAAACACTTCAACTAAAACTAAGATAAAATTGAAAAAAAAAAAAAAAAATTGAAATACTAAATTCAATTGTCACAGAATAAATAAGGAGGTCTATCTAAAATAATATGAGTTCAATATTTTCTTGGCAAGAGATAAAGTTCAAAAGTGTCCTTTGGTAAGGCAACGCAAGCTGGCTTCTGTCTCAGGTCGTCTTTATTGACAGCCGCGACGTCAAACTCTTGGACGATGTTGGCGAACATGACGAAACTCATAGTGGTGACCAACGTTTGACCAATACACGTCCTCTTACCAATGCTGAACGGTAAGAAGTGAGGGATGTTCTTCTTGACAGTGACGATTTCCTTTTCGGATTCCGTGGCTTTGTTAATCGGACCCGTTCTCTCGCTGTCCGATTCCATACCTGAATCGCATTGCGAGTTCCTCCTCGTGCGTATTTTGGTGCGTTCCAAGAATCTAGACGGATCGAATTTTTGCGGCTCATCCCAGTATTTACTTGAAGTGTTCAATTCGTAATTGTTTATAAAGACAACGGTTCCTTTCTCAACGCCGTATCCTGATATATTCGCGTTCTCGGTAGCCACATGAGGGACGATGGGTGATGAGGCGTATCTTAGACATTCTAAGATTGTTGCCTCTGTGTACGGCAATAGACTCCTATCAGCCAACGTTACAGCTCGTTTCCCTTTAGTTATTCCATCGATTTCTGCCTTAATCTTCTTTCCAACATCCGGATCCCTGGCGACAGCAGCTAAACAGAGCATGACCAAGTTACCGACAGACGAATGTCCACCTAAGAAATCTTCAAGCATAAATATAATTGTGTTTCTGTCAACAGTTGGATCGTCATGGAGCACTCTTAATAGACCATCGAGGAAGTCTTTCTCAGGTCCCTCCATGTCTAAATTAATCTCCCTCTGTTCAACAATCCTGGACAGGATGAAAGAACGAATATCGTTTGACCAATTGGTTAATTTCTCCATGTGTTTCTTGTAAAATGGCGCCAGCCACGGCAGGAAATCAACAGCGTAACCTTGGTTTATTTCCCAGAAGATCTCGTCGAAATGGTTGACTATCTTCCTGAATTCCGCATCGTTGTCGGCGTCGAAACGAATGTTGCACATGTAGTTTGTAAACATGTTCATAGCTGTTGTCATTAGGAGGGGTTTCAAGTTGATGCTTCCAATTGTCGAACGAGTAATGTTCCGTAAGGTCTGGACGAGTTCTGTGGATTCGAAGGTCGCCACGGAACCGATTCTCGTAAAGTTATCCGTGTGCTGTTTTGGGCCGCAGTGACGTCGCGCCAAGTTTCTACGTCTGAGTTGCAGGTTTGACCAATCACAAAGGGCCAGAGCTGTAAAAGAAAAAACTTTCATTAGTATTTGAGTTTGAAACTTTCACCTGTCTCTCTGTCGGTTTGCAGTAATTTCGTTGGTTTTTATTTAACTCAAAAGTAAAATGAAGAAAAATCAATATACCCAACGTGTAAAATTAAAATGATGTTAGATTAAAGATAGACTGTAGATCTTTTAGGTTTCTGTGTTCAAGCCTCTAAGCCAAAATTTATAAAACTAAATATTTTTTTCTAGAACGTATCACAATCAAACACGTGTCGAAGCTTAGTCGGCTGTGTGGCACTCGATTTATTCAGCTATAAGATGTGACCCACACATACTAACAGTTGAAAATAATCAAAAGCTTGTAAAAAGAAATGAGGTTGCGTGTTTTAGTACAATTCAATACTTGCTCAATAGAGCATGGGTTTTTCGCACCATTGATTTCTATGGGCCATCGATCTTAAACCAATAACTTAAGACATTAACATTGAACCGTCTGGGAAAGCACACTAATAACAATTAGAATTATTGGAAATATTTATGCAGTTACATTTATATCATAAGTAGCAGAACCTGTAGTTTTATCCGAGCTACATTTATAAAACACAAACTTCCAATCCCCGTTTAACACCGCTTGGTAAAATCCGTTTTTAGCGGATGTCTGCATTCTATGAGAAACCTTCCTGCGAAATTTCAATTTGTATGTTGGTGTATTTCGTGATTAATCAGTGAGTTGTTAATTAAGATTTTCACCTATATATGGATTATATATTTAATAAACTAATATATTGTTATTGTATCCGAATCATAAAAAAGATTTTAATCGATTTCAGAACGTCATCCGTATGGCTGTAAACATTAATACGAGATGTTTTCCCGCGTAAAATTAGAAAAAAAAAAACGACTGTCACAGATTGAATGTAAACGGGAGTTCTTGTTCAATTATTTCGACCTCAGGATTATGAGGTTTATAAAATTAAACAAATATTAAAAAAAATATATATATATATATAATTTGTACATGGGGTATTTATTTATTAATAGTACTTGTCAGTTTGCTCATGGAATGCATAAGTACTTATCTATATAACGTATTCCGTTTCGGTGTAAATTGGTTTAGATGGAAGACCGTCTGAGTATCAGCCAGTACATACATTCTATCTCCAAGAAGGGTGAGCCAGTTTAACCACAGGCACAAGAGTGACATCGTAATCCAAGATCGGTGACGCATTCCCGATTTAATTGTAAATATTTCAAACAGCGTCAATGTCCATGGCGGCCATTTTGTCCATCAGTCTAACTATATCATTAAATATAATTTTATAAATGTGAAAGTAACTCTGTCTGTTACGCTATTACGATTAAAACACTGAATCGGATTTGATGAAATTCGTTATGAACTTTAAACCCCAAGGAAGGACGTTATAATTTACAATCTGTAAACTTAATAACTTCGTTGATCGTACGAGAACCGGTGTATTCAACATGGTATGGACGTTGGCAATGAGCCGAGATGGCCCAGTGGTTAGCACGCGTGCATCTTAACCGATGATTTCCGGTTCAAACCCAGACACCAACTGAATTTTCATGTGCTTAATTTGTGTTTAAAATTCATCTCGCGTTCGGCGGTGAAGAAAAACATCGTGAGGAAACCTGCATGTGTCTAATTTCAACGAAATTCTGCCACATATGTATTTCACCCGCATTGGTGCAGCGTGGTGGAATATGCTCGAAACCTTCTCCTCAAAGGGAGATGAGGCCATAGCCCAGCAGTGGAAAATTTACAGGCTGCTAATGTAACCTAATAAAAAAAACATGGGCTGGAGCTTCGCTTGAATTCTAATGTCTAGTAACAAATAAACGACGTTACATATACAGAGGGACTCGAAGCATCAACCGGTTTAAAAGTATAATTCGTAAGTTCTATATTTGTCAATAATTCCATTCTTGGCGCAAAATATGCGCACCTATAATCGCCCTCCATTATCCTGCATGAATTATCTGTGTACGTCACGGTGCCGCAACACCTGGGCTGCGGTATGAAAAAATATCGCTTTTGTAATCGATCACAGATTATAAAACAAAAGATGGGAGCACGCGGGATATCGAAATGTAAAAAAAAAAACAAATGAGAATCCCAGTAGTGTGTCGTTATTAATAATCTTTTAAAACGTTAATAATCTTGACTTTGAATCAGTAATCAGTTTTGAAAAAAAGGATTTTTTTTTTTGGTAATGTTGCCAGTTAAACGTACGAACGTAGTATGTGGGAGAATTTTATCTTTAAAATACAGTTTTAGTAATTTTTTTTAAATATTCTTTTATTATTTGGTTAGATAGTAAAAATATACGTTTAGTTATAGGAGTGTATACTTTCGATAAACGATCATAGATTGTTCAAATCAATAATATTAATTTCACAACAAAATAGACGCGATTGAAGCTTTCAGATGTATCCTGTGAACGTTTATACTCAAATAAAATCTATACTAATGTTATAAATCCGAAAGTAACCCTCTCTGTCTGTCTGTTGCTCTTTCGTTTCAAACCCCAGAACCGAATTTGATAAACTTTAGAATAAAACAAGCTTGATCTCCAAGGAAAGGCGTAGGCTACTTTTGTTAGCATAAAACACGAGCGACGCCGCGTGCAACTTCTAGTATTATATAAATTTAATTGACGTAACTTTGGATTTCAAATGTTGGTAAAGAGTTTCTTGCCGTTATTTTCGATAGAATCTAAATTTCGAACCGGTGGTACGAACGTTTAGTATATTTCTGTAATATGACGATTCAAAAGTGCTTCTAGAATCCTTCTTGAATTAACTATATTTTAATTTTATTTGATTTGAGCAATTGTTTGTATTCTATAAACTTTGGAATTACTGAACCGATTTTGAACGGACATATCATCTCATTTCCTTAGGTTGGTAGCATTACCGATGTAAGGAATTTTTAGAATTACAGCCTACTCCATAGGAATAAAGTTAACAAACCGTACATTTACGTATTTCATGCAATTTAATAATAACTCAGCAATATTGTGCACTACTAAGAGTTTATGATTAATATATCTTTATTTATAATACAACACTGTTGCACTTAAATACTTATTTCCACTTTAATTTTACTTCCAAAATTCCGATAGCAGTTTCGTCGACGTTCAAAACGCAATCTTTCGCAAATCCACAGATTAATCGAGCTGTCGACCAATCATATCGCGTCAATTTGCTGTCAAATGTTGTTTATTTAGCTTACCTCCTCTTATTGTTGGAATAGATTATATATACGGCGACTTTAGGCAGTTTTTTTTTTCATTATAAGTATACGTTTTAACAGAACATAACAATTGTATCAAGATTGTTTATTTATAAATAAGCAAAGTTAACACATTCTGCTGTTTACTATTGAGCCGAAAATTTTTAATGAGACGCCAATAATAATTGATTTTCATGCGGAATATGATACTTTATATAATTTTGACATCGTAGAACAACGCTCATTGTGAAATTTACTTGCCTAATTACAATTGTAGGTCATAGATATTTGATATTTTTGATACTAAATTCTAAAGTGATTGTTTTCAGTTGTATTAATACACTAGCGACCAGCTCCGGCTTCGCACGGGTGCAATGCTGATACTAAATATACTACAGAATGTCTTACAACGTTCGCAGTTTTTCAGTCGTTAGGCAATACAAACCGCTACGTCCCTGCGTTTTAAATCTGTAGTATCTTCGAAAATATTCATTTAAATTACACGCTGTAAAGGGTCATATTGATCGATATTAAATGTTCAATGTATTTAAAGTACTTATTTGATTAATGCTGTATTGCTTAAAATTGCTTTGATTAAAATTGTTATGGGTTATTCCTAAGAGATAGACATATACCATCTAAGACTTTTTTGTAGACAGTTTTAAGGTGTACAATACTGTAGTACATTATTTTGATATATGTCGTAGGGTTCAGCCAGCGTTTGCAATGTAAGCGCAAAGAATGTGTTTATTTACGTCATCACTTCAGAAACCTCTAAAAATATCAGTGTTTCTCTACTATATTGTACATATAAACCTTCCTCTTGAATCAATCTATCTATTAAAAATTACCACATCGAAATCCGTTGTGTAATTTTAAAGATCTAAGCATGCATTGGGACGGACAGCGGTAAGCGACTTTGTTTTATACTATGCAATGAAGCAACCCGTCCTGGTTGCACACGGTTGGGGAAGTTGAAATTCTAGGCTTTTCTCTACTGTAATATGCATGTATTATACATATAAACCTTCCCCTTGAATCGCTCTGTTTTTTGATGAAAACCGCATTAAAATCCGTTGCGTAGTTCAAGAGATCCAAGCGTACAGAGCGGGAAGCGACTTTTTTATACTCTGTAGAGATATGTTGTCATGGTAAGGATGTCTTTGCATGACATTGAAAACAATAAATTTATATACAATTTTAAGTTACTGTTGATGTTTTGAATTTAATAAAAAAGCGTGACTTTATTATGATTTTACATATAATTCTAAAATAAAAGTAGCCTAAGTTACTCCTTATTACATCAGCTATCTGCCAGTGAAAGTCCCGTCAAAATCGGTCCAGCCGTTCCAGAGATTAGCCGGAACAAACAGACAGACAGACAAAAATTGTAAAAAATGTTATTTCGGTATATGTACCGTGTATACATACATATGCATTTAGTAAAACGCGGTTATTTTAATATTACAAACAGACACTTCAATTTTATTATGCGTTTAGATTAGCGCGCTCGGAAGGTGTGACCGACTCGTAAACCGTAACCGACACGTCTTCTCCGACCGCTCTCTTCTGTCTTGTGTGATATTTATACTAATATTATAAACGCGAAAGTAACTCTGTCCTCTACATCTCCACGGTTAAACCGCCGAACAGATTCAGAGAGAATTCGTTAACAATTTGACGTTAAATTGACGCGACATCATTGGTCGAGAGCTTGAATGAAAATTGCGTTTCGAACGTCGACGAAACTGTCATCGGAATTTTTGGAAATAAAATTAAATTGGATACAAGTAGTTAAGTGTAATAGTCTTGTGTTATAAATAGAGATATGTTAATCGTAAACTCTTAGCTATATAGCCGAGTTATTAGCGAATCGCATCAAATATGTAAATCTAAGGTTTGTCTAACTTTTATCCTACTTCCATTGGTACAGGCTTTAGTTAAAACGCCATGATAAACGCCAATTAAACATTCGCAAAATTTCTTGGTTCATTCGGATTGAACCAGTTATCTTTAGGTAAGATTCACGTGCACTAACAACTGTGTCATCAATGTCATTGATATTATGTTACATATTAATGGCGCCTTTTAATATATGTATATGTAATATTATATCCCTATGGTTTAAGTTACGAGAGTCTTGATAGATTGACAGCCTGTAAATTTTCTACTGCTGGGCTAACTCCTCTCTCTTTGAGGAGAAGTTTTTTGGAGCATATTCCACCACACTGCTCCAATGCGCTTGATATATACTATTTATAAAAGCGAAAGTAACACTATCTGTCTGTTAGTTTCGTTCGACTGAATGGATTTTTATTTTTATTTGGTATTATGGAATAGATAAATTATTTTTATACCTTGCTCCTGACGACCAACCGTTAGCAGGCGAAGTTACGGTCAAGCACTAGTTATAAATAATTTAATTATTATCGTGACTTTTAAGGGAGTGGGGGTCTAATCTTGCGTATTGCATTTTCAGTACCTTTGACAATGTATTTGCAAAGAAATGATCAATTCACTTTGTTCCTCTAGAATCTAGGTAGTATAAAACGAAGTCACTTCCCGCTCTGTACGCTTGGATCTTTTAAACTACGTGACGGATTTTAATGCAGTTTTCACCAATGAACATGACGATTCAAGGGGAAGGTTTATATGTATAATACACGCATATCATAATAGAGAAAAGCCTAGAATTTCAACATTCCTAGCCGAAAGAAAATAAGATATATATGTTTTTTAATTTTTGTTTTTCAATTTCAAAGTTGCAAATAGACCCCGATTGTGAAGCCGGGCAGATAACTAATTAATAACATTTATTTAATAAAGTGGTTTTAAGTAACACTTTTGTAAATAAATTTAAAATCTCATAAATTAATTAGGTACTAGTCAGGAAAGATAATCATTTGAAAAAAAAACGCCTGGATTTAGGCTCGGTTTCCATCACAATACTGATTGAACACTAATTGTGAACAACAGCATTGTTAATCTGTTCATTTGAAATGAGCAACTGTGCGAGTTTCCTGCCGTTGCTTATCTAGAGGCTGTATCCGAAACGGTGGCAGTGTTTAAATATCGACGATTCAAAAACGCTTCATTGTGAAGTTTACTTGAATTAAATACGTTTTATAATTGTTCCGACGCTTTAAGTTAAACGCTTGTGACTTGGGACATTATTATGTGATTCTGAGTGATCATTAAAGTTTAGAATTACAATAGGCATACTTTGTAAGTCAAAATGATATCGGTTATCAGGAATTTCGTTTAATTTTAAACCTACAAATGGGCCACCTGATGGTACACAGTCCATAGACTTCGACACTAAGACAAATACCATCAACATTTGGAGCTTGTGGCTCCAGTTATACTGATTCAAACAGGAACACGACTGAATGTATTTTTAAATTTTGAAAAAGAGTAACTACTGAGTTTCTTGTCGGTTCTTCTTGATTGAATCTACATTCCGAACCGGTGGTAGCTTCACTTAATATAGTTTGTTAAATGACGATTCAAAAGTGCTCGTAAAAGCCTACTTGAATAGAGTATATTTTGATTTTGACTATTGCTCTTTGGTGGTAGAATATCTGATGAGTGGGTGGTACCTACACAAAGCCATTTTTTCAAAGATATTTTGCACAATAGTTCCACTGAAATGTTACACGTTACGTTGCACTTCGATTCGAATATAATGTTTTTTATTGAAGGTTTTTTTTCAGTGTAAATCATACTTGAACACTAAGGACAAAGCATATTTATACCTAACACATGACGACCCTTAAAATGCAAGCGACGCCGCGGGCGCCAACAAGTTATAAGTAGAGATATTAAAAGGAAAACCACAGGCGAAAGCGAACAAAAAAATGTGTATATTGTATTTTCTTTATTAAGGACTTTAACGTCATATACTTAAAGTACATTTTCATTAATCATTGTTCGAGTTACATTTCAATGATTTTTAATTACGACGCCAATGTTGGGCCAATGTTGGTTCAATGTTGGTTACAACTTTTTTTATATTGTATGTAATGTTAAGAGCCGAGATGGCCCAGTGGTTAGAACGCGTGCATCTTAACCGATGATTTCGGGTTCAAACCCAGGCAGGCACCACTGAAATTTAATTCACATGTGTATTCCACCAACCCATATTGGAGCAGCGTGGAATATGCTCCAAACCTTCTCCTCAAAGGGAGAGGAGGCCTTAGCCCAGCAGTGGGAAATTTACAGGCTGCTAATGCTAAATTTTTATATTGGTTAAAATATATCAGACGGTATTTGTTATTAGTTTAGTCTCGCGATTTGACTCACATTATAAATACAGGAAAAAATTCAATATCATTTATATGAATCTTTTTATAGTGTTGGCAAACGATATACTGAGTGACTTATTGGTAAGTGGTCACCACTGCTCATAGACATTGATGTGATAAGAAATATTAACCATTCCTTAAATCGGCAATGCGCCACCAACCTTGGGAACTAAGTCTCTTGTACCTTGACAACAACAATACTAAATATTGCTGCTTGGCGACAGAAAATGAAATTATACAGAGCTTTTTACGTATATATAAATACTGTAATGTTATATATGTTGAATATTATTATAAAATTTAAATACTAATAAAAAAAAATGTTTTGACAATTTAAGGCATTATAAGTTTACGCCTTTGCCAGAAAAAAAAAGATACGTTAGTTCGTTATATTTACTGAATTTAAATAGACTTTTTTGTATATTTAAGCTGTAGTTTTTATTTTACATAGATTTTTTAAGATCGTCCTTTTTTCTTTTTTTTTAACTGACTTAGTCGGGCTTAGTTATTCCTGGTGGTCTTTAATATTTTGTATTTTTTTTTTGTTCAGACTAAGCTTGGCTTTGGTTTGTCTATCACGACATTGCTTTTTATATATATACTAGCGATCCGTCCCGGCTTCGCATGAGTGCAATTTTATATAATTTTATTGGTTCAGAAGATCTGTGTAATACTAACACGGCATAGACACTCTTAAGTTTTTTGAAATATACCAATTTTCAGCGCAGTTTTAGTAATTTTTCTTACCAAAAATAACCTTGTGCAAAGGATTAGAAAACTAAAAAAAATAATGGAGCTTGAAAATTAAACAAATAATATGACATTGCATCAAACGTTTGTACCAATGTTGGTCAATGCAACCCAACGCAGTTAAAGCTCATTTTTTACTCATGAGCCTAACGCCTTAGCCAGGCTTTGTAATTTGATGTTTTTTCTTATCGCCTTTATTGAATATAAACAATAATTTTGTAAACAGTTTTACTGTTGACTCTGAGATTGATAGACGTGTTGATTTTTTATTGTTGTAATAAAAAACCTTTTGTGTGTTAAGTTATGCGATATTTTATATTTTGGCTGTATAAAACGGTATGTTGTTTTTATTTAAATTAAAAAAAAATGTCTTCCAAATTCATAATCTATAAAATAAAATTTGTCTAAGCTATACGGACAGTCTCAAAAGTCCTTAGAAATATTTTTTCTTTATAAAAATTCTCGAATAAAATTAGTCTCGACGTGATAGTATCATTAATTTGGTCTTGAGATATTCCATACATATATTTTGCTTATAAACACACAGACATACAAAGAGAAATCCTTTATAAAAAACAAATAATTCTAAATTCAAATTAATATAATAATAATACTTACAATTATTTCTGTCGCCGGCGAATAGTTTGTGGAACCTCAAGAAGTCGGGACGACCGCCGAAGAATTTTCCATTTTGATTCAGAACCTCCCTTATCTTGTCTAAGCTGTTTACAACCAGACACTGTGCTGAACCTAACTTTATACTAAATATATCCCCATAAACACCAGATAATTCAGTAAATGATTGGAAAGGGGATTCATTTTTTCCGAGTAAGTGCAAACTTCCAATTACAGGCAAAGGTATCGGGCCTGGGGCTATTTTCAATTCAGCGACTTTATTTTCTCCATATTTCGTAACTTTTCTCCACGTAACAGAACGTCGCGTTACGAGTTTATATACAATAAGGACGCATAAAGCGATTATGAGGAGTGCACTCATTTTTTCTAAAAAGAAATATTTCGAGTGACAACACCTGTTTTGACAGGAGATTTGGCGGGAATAGCCCCGTTCGTCGGCCAGCACTGCGACAGCTGTCCGATGGCGGCCATATTTATACCAATTCGTGCAAACTGTCATTGACAATTGGCACAGACTATTTTCGACTTTATATCAATGCTAATACGATTCACACATCGTGCTAATTTAATTTTTGTCTATGCATACAATTCGATGTACCATTTAGAAGCATAGTTGGCAGCACTGTGTATTAAAATTTTCAATTACAATAATTTTAAATAAAGTTACATATATTTACTACAATAATAAATATAAATATATTAAAATTTAAAAAATTAACTAATAATAATTTATTTTATAATTTAAATGAAATTGTCGAAGTATAGAATGTTATCTTTGCAATATGTTATTTAAAAATATTCCTTAAAATTGTAATGTTAACTTAAATTCGTCTACCTTTTAAACAAATTTGCTGATCGTATTGAATTCAAATGGAATAATATGATACGACGATTAATTCTAATTACATACAAAGTTTTTTTTTTAATTTATATAAGAGCCGGTCTCATGTTGCATACACTGATTTTGAAATTTATTTCTGGGTTAGGAAGGCAATGCTAAGTGTATAAAAAAGGGTCCGTTGTTATGTCTGTCTATACGAGCCATTATTTATATTTTTGTTTTTGATTTTTATTAAGAAAAGTTATATATATGTTAGAGATTCACCGATTACAACTTTGGCCGACTTGCCGACTAACCAAACAGACGGTCTAACTAGTCGGCCTCTTGATTATTGTTTTGCATATTTTTATTTAAAAAATAAAATGTTATTGTTCAGTGAAAGAGTTTTAAGAGAATTAATATTTATTCAATAAAGTCTCGCGTATGAATTTTCTTTGACCAATTTAATAATGATTCGTGTTATGTCAATTGTAACCAGACTAATTTTAATTTATTCAAAATTCATTTCATCGTAATAATAATTGTAATAAAATAATGTAATTCCTCCTATATATATATTATATATATTTAAGATATAATAAAGGAAGCCAGTTAGTCTGCTCTCTATGTCGAATAGTCGCTACAAGTCGGAACATCTTTAATATATTTGTAGGTAGGTATACGAATCTCCTGTATGTGCACCGAATTCGTAAACGAATCCGATTTTTTTTGTAACCATTTAAGTCTATGGATGCTTTCGTTTGATAAGTAACGCTACGTTAGGTCAATATGAAATCGGTTTGGCTAGTATGTGTATACCAACCACAAGAGGACAAAAGCCAAATAAACAACATTTGACAGCAAATTGACGCGACGTCATTGGTCGAGAGCTCGATAAATCTATGATATTCACTGTGGATTTGCGAAAAATGCCTTTTTGAACGTCAATGAAAGTAAATAAATAGTTTTCTTGAATAGTGTTGTATTAAACATGAGCCGAGATGGCCCAGTGGTTAGAACGCGTGCATCTTAACCGATGATTTTGGGTTCAAACCCAGGCAGGCACCACTGAATTTACATGTGCTTAATTTGTTTATAATTCATCTCGTGCTCGGCGGTGAAGGAAAACATCGTGAGGAAACCTGCATGTGTCTAATTTCAACGAAATTCTGCCACATGTGTGTTCCACCAACCCGCATTGGAGCAGCGTGGTGGAATATGCTCCATACCTTCTCCTCAACGGGAGAGGAGGCCTTAGCCCAGCAGTGGGAAATTCACAGGCTGATTATGTTATGTTTATGTTATGTTGTATTAAACATAAATACGTATTACGCAAGAACTATTATTTAGTTCGTTTTACGTAAATCTAAGGTTTGTTTATCTTTATTCCTCTGACTGAAATCGATTGTGTGTAATCGCTTAATATTAGGCAGTCGACTGGTTTCCGACGGTGGCTAAGTGTTTGGTACTTTATATTCGTTCAAATACACCCCCCCCCTCTTCTAAATAACATGTATGTTATTTTATAATAATCGATTGATTGTAATTTTGTTTTTAAATGTTGAAAAAGTGTGGAAAATTTTAAGTAAGTGAATCGTTATTTAACAAACTGTATTAAGTGAAGCTACCACCGGTTCGAAATGCAGATTCTATCGAGAAGAACCGGCAAGAAACTCGGTAGTTATTCTTTTTCAATTATACAAACGAATGTAAAATGTAATGGCGTCAATCCTATCCTGTTTATAAACATACTCAAATATTCAATTTTTTTGTTTTTTTTTTTTTTTGTATATGTAATAATAATATTAAGTCCGTATGTTTTAAACATAAAGAAACATTGCGTACGATATAAATGTTTTTTTTTTTTTCTCATTTAATTTTGGGACTTTTGCCCAACACAGGTACGTCAGTCCCATTGCCCATTCTTCCTTTTTGTTTAAATATCATTTAATATTAATAGCCATTAAAATACAGGAGCATCCTAGCAGATTCTGATAAAGGATCCGATAGAATACTCTGAACAAATCCAACATCTAACAAACATGCTTTTAAATTAGTTAAGATTAACTTTCTCTGATTCCAGTTTTTTTCATTAGTAACCTAAAACTTTTTGATGGGATATGTCCGGATCTAAGACTTAAATTTTTATATCATCGACTTAAAAACATCGTCGAAAGTTTTTGTTTATAATTAAACTGTATTACTTAAATAAAAATACGTAAAAAGTTTTAGGGTTGCGTTGACAGCGTTACAACTGTCTCTGTCGCACGACGCGGATCCAGATAAGGGTTATGAAACAGATAGCATTTTTGATAACATCATCTCGGGTTGACACAAAGTTCCTTACACTAAAGAACAAGCGTTTAGGATCGCTAAGCCTTCAAACAGTGACATAGGCGGACACTTACTAAACAATGTTATAACCTAAACTTAAACTTATTTTTTACATTACGTTTACGTCAGCAGCCTGTAAATTTCCCACTGCTGGGCTAAGGCCTCCTCTCCCTTTGAGGAGAAGGTTTGGAGCATATTCCACCACACTGCTCCCATGCGGGTGGAATACACATGTGGCAGAATTTCGTTGTAATTAGACACATGCAGGTTTCCTCACGATGTTTTCCTTCATCGAGCACGAGATGAATTATAAACACAAATTAAGCACATGAAAATTCAGTGGTGCCTGCCTGGGTTTGAACCCGAAATCATCGGTCAAGATGCACGCGTTCTAACCACTGGACCATCTCGGCTCTTACTCGTAAACTTATTTACGAGTATGTATTTGAATTTAAGAAAAAATATGTAATTTATAAAACATTGCCTATAGCGTTTGATATATTTGTTCTCAAGTCTAATAAACTTAAAATGTACATGTATACCCACTGCTGGGCCATCTACTAAGGGCCTCTCCCTTTTGAGGAGATAGTTAAGAGCCCTACGCTGCTTCAGTGCGGTTTAGTGGATTCATATTTGGCAGAATTTCGTTGTGATTTCGTCACGATGTTTCCCTTCGCCACCGAGCACGAAATGAGTTATAAACACCTATTTGCACGTATAAGTTCAGTAGTGCTTGTCCGGGTTTGGATCCGCGATTTAAAGTTTTTCCTCTCTCTTTTAATTTAAAAAATAGAATAGGCTAAACCTTATCCTCAATGAAATCGGGCCTTTGCCTTTTTTTAACACGTTACATAACGATAAAACATCGTACAAAAATATTTATAACCTACATCCTAACACAACTGCCAACGTCAAAGGTGTTTTTAAAATTCGTTTGAAATTCAAATAAGTTAATGCTTCTGTATAGAAAATAATACGATTTCGAATTTTGTTTTTTTTTTTTCATTTAGACACGTGCTCGATGCTAATCCGTGACGTCATCCGAACCTTATCTGGTCACGAAACTTGATGAAAATCTTCCCTTAGATTCACTTACATTAGCAGCCTGTAAATTTCCCACTGCTGGACTAAAGCCTCCCTTTGAGGAGAAGGTTTACTACTGCTCCAATGCGGGTGGAATACACATGTGGCAGAATTTCGTTGAAATTAGACACATGCAGGTTTCCTCACGATGTTTTCCTTCATCGAGCACGAGATGAATTATAAACACAAATTAAGCACATGAAAATTCACTGGTGCTTGCCTGGGTTTGAACGCGAAATCATCGGTTAAGATGCCCGCGTTCTAATCACTGGGCCATCTCGGCTCTTAGATTTACTTATCCCATTTTTTTTTTTTTTTTAATCTTTATTTGAAAAGAGGCTCAGCGACTAACGTTGAGCGACTATGTCAGCCCCAATGTTCTATACTTATCCCATGTGATTTGCTTATAGCTCAGCTATAACGTGCACTACAAAGGGTTCTCGATCTCTATTTCACGTAACCAAACATATCGACTTTAATTTCACTTCCAAAGTTTCGATGACTTCACCGAAATTCAAAAAGCTATCGAGAATTCATAATGGACGTCATTGTTTATTCGAGCTCTCGGCCAATGATGTCGCGGCATTCGCCGTCAAACGTTGTTTATTTGCTTTTTGTCTTCTTGTTTTTGTAAACGGTACTTAGGTTGCTAGGTGAATAGGATTCGAGAATTCTAGCAGGACATTGAGAAGACTAACCCAGGCAAACGCGAGTCTAATGCCGTTCATTTGTTTCTATAAATAACAAAAAAGGATTTTTGTTTTATTTTACGGTATAGGTTTTACTTTACTTGGTGGTAGGGCTTTGTGCAAGCCCGTCTATGTAGGTACCATCGAGTGGGTGGTATCAAATATTCTACCGCCAAACAGCAGTACTCAGTATTGTTATGTTCTGGTTTGAAGGATGAGCCAGTGTAACTACAGGCACGAGGGACATAACATCTTAGTTCCCAAGCTTGGTGGCGCATAGGTGATTTAAGGTATGGTTAATTTGTTACAGCACCATTGTCTATGGGCAGATGTGATCACTTACCATCAGCTGGTCCAGTTGGACGACATCCTACTAAAATTATAGCAACATTTGTTTGAGCGTCGTTGCCTCTCGTGTACCGAGACGTGATCTCCGACCGCTCTGTCTTGTTTGGCGCGTATACTCTGTTGCTATTATGACAAATATATACATATTAATTTTAAACTTTTATCGAATCGGCTAAGCAGAGTTTGTGTTTTAAATTCAGCAACAATTGTTCGTCTAGAAATTTTCGAGGTTATATTTCTTTTGGTGCGTTATGATTTAATTATGAAAGTGACTTTTTATGACGCGCGCGTGTCACAGTCATGACATCTACACGATGAAGTCGCTCGCTAACCGCCTGGTGGTAAATGGTCACCTCCGCCCATAGACAAAGGCGCTGTACGAAGTATTAACCATTCCTTACGTCACCTATGCGCCACCAATTTTGGGAACTAAGATGTTATGTCCCTTGTGCCTGTGATTACACCGGCTCAATCACCCTTCTAACCGGAACACAACAATACAGAGTACTGTTATTTGGCGGTAGAATATCTGATGAGTGGGTGGTACCTACTCGCTCCTCATCTTAATTAACAATGTTAATTTATTGCAAATTTAAATTGTTAATAGTAGATATGGTAATGGTCAAAAAATAAGATATTACATGAACGAATATTTTAATTAATTATTTGCTAGCAATTAGAAGAAATACAATGTCTTAAACTTAAACGTATGTACACACACCTTTACGTCTATTCAGAAACTAGCGACGCGCCCCGGCTTCGCACGGGTGTCATGCTGATAGTAATACTACTTGATCTGTATTAAATGCACAATGTATTTAAGGTACTTAATTGGATAAGGAATAATGCTGTATTGCTTAAAATCGCTTTGTAAATAAGCCATTATTTCTCGTAAAAAGTAAAGGATGAAAAGTGGTTCTTGTGGGCTATCCCTAAGAGATAGACATATACCATCGCGGACTTTTTTGAAGACCTTTTTAAGGTGTACAATACTGTAGTACATTATTTTGATTTATCTCGTAGGGTTCAGCCAGCGTTTGCAGTGTAAGCGCAACAAAAAGTGTTTAACTACGACATCACATTAGAAACATCTAAAATTATCATTTATTATACGTATAAACCTTCCTCTTGAATCGCTCTATCTATTACAAAAAACCGCATCAAAATCCGTTGCGCAGTTTTAAGCATCTAAGCACACACAGGGACAGACAGACAGCGGGAAGCGACTTCGTTCTATAACTACGTAGCGACAATTTTACACCAAAAAACATATTTTCCTCGAAAACAAATCTTTCCCGAAAATTAAGGATTTTATTTATAACCATTTTGAATAAAACATTATCCCGCTCTACTTAATAACTAGGTAAGTTTAAAGTGAGATAGGTATACTATTTACTGTGAATTAGAACGAGACGGATAGTGTTTTGTTTTTGTTAGACGTAAAAATGTCAGTGCATTGTATGATGTCTGAAAAACGAATACCTAGTTTGGTAAATGCTGGGCTGCCTCTCCTACCTTTGAGGAGAAGAATTGGAGCTGATTCCTCAACTTCTTATTTTAGATTAATTTAGATAAATTATGCTTATGATTTTAAGTAATACAGTTAAATATCAACTTAAATACATTGTGCATTTAATATAGATCAATATGGCCCTTTACAGCGTGTAATTTAAATGAATATTTTCGAAGATATTACAGATTTAAAACGCAGGGACACAGCGGTTTGTATTGTCTAACGACTGAAAAACTGCGAACGTTGTAAGACATTCTGTAGTATATTTAGTATCAGCATTGCACCCGTGCGAAGCCGGGGCGGGTCGCTAGTTGTAATATAATTTTAAAATATTGTTCGATATGTCAAATCGTTTTTTGTCGATCTTTCCGCGCTTCACTGAGCACGAGATGGATATTAAAATTTAGACGCGCTCGCCAGCAAAGATCGCGCCGCCACTGTTGTTTCACGTGCTACAATCACGACCACCTCAGCCAGTAACGGGCCAAGGATTCCATGGAAAATGGGACACGTTTAATTCTTAGAATGTGTTGAAAAACATGCGTGTTTTTGTGTACGTGATTTATTAATGTACGCGCACTAAACTGTGGGATGAGAAGTTGATACAGTTTGCTATGACTAATGTTCGTTGAATGGTTACAATTTAATGATATTTAGTATTTAAAAAAGAAAAAAACAAATATGTGTTTATATGTTTTGAATGTGGAGTCATTAAAAAATAAAATTCCTAGAGGTTCAAGCTTGACAGCTCGGTATGGAGCCACATTTGAACAAATTCAGTTTAGTAACAGACACACAGAGTACTGAATCTGTTGCTCTATTGGATGATTTTGTTGAATTTATATACGAAACTAGCTGTGTCCGTGACTTCGTGCGCGTTTGAATTTAACTAAAAGTTATTGTTCAGTACGCAGATTTTAGTTTAACTTATTAATTCTGTACTAGGCAGCTTTTGTGATATTAAGTCGTTGGTGGGAGGTACCTGACGTGACGGCGGAGTGGTGGCATGCGCGAGGGCTGAGCGCGATACTGGACACTATTTGGAGATTGCAGGGAATTTTGTTATTATTTCATATATATAGTTCTAAAATAAAAGCCTAAGTTACTCCTTATTACATCAGCTATCTGCCAGTGAAAGTCCCGTCAAAATCGGTCCAGCCGTTCCAGAGATTAGCCGGAACCAACAGACAGACAGATAGACAAAAATTGTAAAAAATGTTGTTTCGGTATATCTACCGTGTATACATACATATGCATTTAGTGAAAAGCGGTTATTTTAATATTACAAACAGACCCTCCAATTTTATTATACGTATATATTAATATTTTTTATGGTCCCCTTATCGTCTCATATACTTAACATATTGTTCAACAGCAATGAGGCTGTTACTGAGATTCTTTCCAATAACAGTTGTATTGGAAGTACACGGGTTTAAACTCGAACTCAAATTCCTTTATTCAATATAGAAGCAGTACGCTTACTTGTTGATCGCATAAACACTACCAACGGTTCGAAAAAAAAATACCCTGACCTGAGAACCGGCGAAAGAAACTCAGCGAGTATTTCTTTGTCAATTTTATTATTTACCAATATTCGATACGAAAAGGACTAGCTACTCCATTGGGTAGAGAATAGTTAATACCTTTAACAGTGCCAATATTTGTGAGCGGTGACCACTTACCATCTGGTGGTCAATTTCCTCGTATGTTTCTGGTAGATTTTTCTTAATAATCGACCAAGTTTAAACGCTCATATCAAAAGTTTGTAAAGATAAATTATGACCTAAATATTTGTTGGTTAAATTAGATAAAACTGGTGGTCTATTCCTCCGGTCATAAGATAGACCAAAATTTAGGAATACATACACCCCCCAACGAATATGTCTTCGTGAATAAAGTTCGCCGTTACGTATAAATTACAGAATCTAGACCAAGACACGATTTGTCAATATTTCCAAGAGTTTCGGCTGTTGTATTTTTTATGTTGATTTCGTTTCCATTCTCGACAAAATTTTTTACCTGTTTCTTAACGGAATACGAATAATGTTTTCAAGTTGCGCCCTCGACTTTGACCTCGGACAGTTTGGTAAATGGTTTTACTTTGATAAATTACTCGGTAGCTCGTTGGGCATCCTTAATTAATCACATATTTCACCATACAGAACTATTCAATGATTGAATTTTTGAAGAAGTGAGCACGTAAAGGCACCTAATATCTGAGTTCTCGAGTTCGGTTTAGCAATGTTATGGTTATGGTTAAGAGCCGAGATGTCCCAGTGGTTAGAACGCGTGCATCTTAACCGATGAGTTCGGGTTCAAACCCAGGCAGACACCACTGAATTTACATGTGCTTAATTTGTTTATAATTCATCTCGTGCTCGGCGGTGAAGGAAAACATCGTGAGGA
The DNA here is from genome assembly GCF_037043105.1 of Vanessa tameamea. Taxonomy (NCBI): domain Eukaryota; kingdom Metazoa; phylum Arthropoda; class Insecta; order Lepidoptera; family Nymphalidae; genus Vanessa; species Vanessa tameamea. Next base: position 3,635,609 of record NC_087339.1, on the reverse strand, counting down.
AACCTGCATGTGTCTAATTTCAACGAAATTCTGCCACATGTGTATTCCACCAACCCGCATTGGAGCAGCGTGGTGGAATATGCTCCATACCTTCTCCTCAACGGGAGAGGAGGCCTTAGCCCAGCAGTGGGAAATTTACAGGCTGATTATGTTATGTATGTATGTAATGTTATGGTTAATGCTTACGTACCAATTTCTATTGGAAGTTCATTTGATAGTCTGTCTAATAATTTTAAATTATTATTCTAGATGGTAATAAGTTAATACCAGCAGAAATACAATAATCTATTTCATTCTAATGAACCTGGTTCATCGCCATGGTTTAAAATGTTTAACTCATAACTGTTCCGGAACTCTACTAGTCCGGTCAAATTAGACCAAAAAAGAGGAGTAAGTTACAAATTATTTCAAGATTTCAAGACTCAACCTTTGACCTCAATTAAAAAAGATCCAGGTAACGTTATGACTCGTAACTTCTGAATAATATTTTTAATTATGTTTTGAACAAGTGAAAGCATTTTCACCTTGTTGTAAATTTATGTAACTTCGAATGTCTAGATCGGCAAAATGATATACGTAACAAATTAAAAAAAGACAGATTTCGTCGGACAACCCGTTGGAACGAAGTTTCTTGAAATTAAATAAACCGACAACGTTTAATAATACTTAAATGACAACATATATAATTGTTATTAAAAATCCCGTTTGAATTAAAACAATAACAAAAGATAACTTTAAATAATTTTATATCATATATGAAACCGTATTCAAACGAAAGATATAAGGAGAAGGAACTTTAACGCGGAAGGAAGGCTTTTTGAACGCGGCTTACAGTAGAGTCAACTGTCAATCTTCACGTAAGGAAAGCGTTATGAGACCGAGCGATCTTTGCCTCTCTTTCTATTTCACTTGTATACGGTTTAACATAAAATTAGCTCTGTTGTTTTAATTACATTGAAATTAATTATCCTTCAAATTACGACTACAAAAATGTACAATGAAACCAAAATAATGAATCCGCCTTTATATTTACAGTACATGTATCTTGATCAGAAGAAATCTTAACAAAACTATCCACACTTATATAAAATTTACCAAAGTAAAAGCACATCTTAAACGTAGCACCCGACGAACTAGCTTCCTTGTATAACCTGAACCTAGAACATCATATGTTAAAAAAACTGTTAGATATAAAGGAGCGCAACTTTATAATAAAATATTATACAAATAAACTTTATAATGTTATTTTGAGAATAAATGTCTATAAACGTAATTAATTCCGTATTAATATTAATTAGATTTATTGAACTATTAATTATTTCCAAAAATTATAAATTTCGATTGGTCGTATCGGTTGGACGTGATGCGTCGTAATCTCCTTGCAATGTGTTGTTGGTTTCATGAATAGGATTAGTAATAACGCTCTATTTGATTTGACCAATGAGAGCGCCGTGTTTGAGTTGGCCTCGAATTGGTTCCAAGTTGACAACCTCCGTGGTCGAGTAGTGTGTACACCGGTTTTCATGGGTACGCGACTCCGAGGTCCCGGTTCCGATTCTCGGCCGAGTCGATGTAGAAAAAGTTCATTAGTTTTCTATGTTGTCTCGGGTCTGGGTGTTTGTACCGTCGTTACTTCTGATCTTCCATAACACGAGTGCTTTAGCTACTTACATTGGGATCAGAGTAATGTACGTGATGTTGTCCAATGTTTATTTATTTAAGTTTGCCGACAGGAAATGTTCATGTTACTTATTACCAAAGGGAGATTTTATTTGCTACATGCCATCTACTTCTGTAAGGTTATTTTTTTTATTCAATAGATTATGACAGACACTAATTTAATCCATAACAGCTATTCAGCCTCATTTACGCGACCCAGGCTTCGCACATGTGCAATTTATTAAGGGGGATGACCCCCTTTTTTATTGTTTATAATAAAAACATTTATATACATCAAGATTATTAACATTAAGTTCTTAAATATATACAAATATGAATTGAAAATAGTTACTATATAAATCTTCCGCGTGGAATGGTGGCGAGAATGCCAGCAGCATTTCCCCGTTGAATCGCAATTCCGGAATTGCTCCTGGGCAAAAAACGAACCAGTTCTCTTGTCACCAGTGGAGGTCACCACCCACAGACAATGGCCCTGTAAGAAATATTAACCATTCCTTACATCACCAATGCGCCACCGACCTTGGGAACTAAGATGCTATGTCCCTTGTCTCTGTAGTTACAAAACCTTCAAACCGGAACAGAACAATACTGAGTACTACTGTTTGGAAGGTGCGCTCCGCATCGGGCGGCACTTTGCCGGGGCCGGCGCTGCGGAGGTTTAACTTTTTTTAAAGAAAATAATTTTTTTGCCTCACACGCTTAAAAGTTAATTTTCAAAATAAAGTTTCACTTGCTCTCACCTAAACAAATCAAGTGAGTTCAAACTCGATAAGAAATTAACCGTCAAAGGAAGACAAGAAATTAAAATTATCTGTCAAAAGTGTTACTCGTACAACCAAAATGTCGAAAACCGCCCGTTATTTCGACTTCAAACTCGATCACGATTGCAAAACTGAGAGAGCGGCAAATTTGGAATCCGCACCGGGTGCTAGTGACCTATGCTACGCCACTGTTTGGAGGTACAATACCTGAGGCCTACCACCAAGTAAAACAAAGTATATTCAAACAAAACAAGTTTTACCACTTAACAACAGATTGGGGACGTGTAAGTGATGTCAGAGGGCTAGCGACTTGCCTGCCCTCTGATCTAGTCTCTTGTCCTATGCCCTCATGGTCGTAAACACGATGACACTCCGAAAATAACCGAACCAAAAACGAAAAGATAGGTTCATATAACAGTTATTTTTATAACGTAAACAAGAAATATAGGCCGTGTTTATTATGTAACTTTGGGTTATTTCTGTACGTGTGTAAAGTTTTTTTATTGATGTAATACTTCTATTTTGCTTCGCGTGTAAGAATGAATCGTAGGACGACCCAAGAAACGATGGATGGATTGTGTGAAAGACGATATGGTTAGAAAGAATGTTACTTGTGAGATGACGTCAGAGAAGTACGGAAGAAGACATGCTGCGCCGACCCCAAGTGAAATTGGGATAAGGGCAGGAGGATGATGATGTATTCCATTACGGCGAACTTCAAGACGCTCTCGTAAACTGAGATGTCTTCTCCGTCTGCTTTCTATTGTCTTGAGTATGGCGCGTATACATTGCCTTTTGTATATTGACCAGCGACCCGCCCCGGCTTCGCACGGGTGCAATGCTGATACTAAATATACTACAGAATGTCTTACAACGTTCACAGTTTTTCAGGCGTTAGACAATACAAACCGCTGTGTCCCTGCGTTTTAAATCTGTAATATCTTCGAAAATATTCATTTAAATTACACGCTGTGAAGGGTCATATTGATCTGTATTAAATGCACAATGTATTTAAGGTACTTAATTGGTTAAGGATTAATGCTGTATTGCTTATAATCGCTGTGAAAATAAGCCATTATTTCTCGTAAAAAGTAAATGATAAAAAATTGTTATTGTGGGCTATCCTTAAGAGATAGACATATACCATCACGGACTTTTTTGAAGACCTTTTTAAGGTGTACAATACTGTAGTACATTATTTTGATCTATCTCGTAGTGTTCAGCCAGCGTTTGCAATGTAAGCGCAAAAAATGTGTTTATTTAAAACATCACATTAGAAACCTCTAAAATTATCAGTGTTTCTCTACTATATTGTGCATGTATTATACATATAAACCTTACTCTTGAATCCGGTACGTAGTTTTAAAGATCTAAGCATACACAGGGACAGACGGACAGCGGGTAGCGACTTTGTTTTATACTATGTAGTGATTACAATTATATCAAATCTTTAAGCAACGCACGACTTAAGCAGGGCGTCTCATTAAGAATAATATTCATGTCTATATTTGCCGTGACACGCCATATTGATACGTTTATCCTGTAAATTTCATAATTGTTAAGGTCAATGTCATATATCATATTTTGACATTTCACGATGTCGAGTCAATTTCGTGTTTCTTTTTACCTGTTCAGAAATATAGATCATTTTATCACGAAGATAGAGGGCGCCCTCTACGTTGAAATATTGTCGTGTGAGTGAGTGACGTCGTTGTGTCAAGACTTGTTAGTGTGCGTGTCGTGTTCAGCAAAAAAAGTTAGGTTATATAAGTTTATTTTATTTAAAAAAAATTAATTTTACCCTTACGTGATGTAGTTTATGCGCAATTTTTTTTATTATATGACGGTCAATGGGCTATAAAAGGGATGACTGAAAGACAATTGCATGTGGCGGAGTTGAGAATGCTGAGAGGAATGTGTGGTGTTACGCGAATGGACAGAGTAAGGAATGAGTACATAAGAGGAAGTTTGAAGGTGGCACCGGTAACCGAGAAGCTATCTGGAAACCGGCTGTCTTGGTTTGGGCATGTTATGCGGAGGAATGAGGACCATGTTGTGAGAAAGGTTTTGAGAATGGATGTGGATGGATATAGAGGTAGGGGACGACCCAATAAACGATGGATGGATTGTGTGAAAGACGATATGGTTAGAAAGAATGTTACTCGTGAGATGACGTCCGACGAGAAGTATGGAAGAAGAAGACATGCCGCGCCGACCCAAAGTAAAATTGGGATAAGGGCAGGAGGATGATGATGATGGGCACCACCCATAGACAATGGCGCTGTAAGAAATATTAACCATTCCTTAGATCGCCAATGCACCACCAACCTCGGGAACTAAGATGTTATGTCCCTTGTGCCTGTAGTTACACTGACTCACACTTCAAACCGGAACACAACAATACTAAGTACTGTTGTTTGGCGGTAGAATATCTGATGAGTGGGACCACCAGACTGATCTCAAAATCTGCCTTATAACAAGACCAACGAGGCAATCAGACAAACAATATCTACACGAGATATATATATTGAGATGTATCTTAAGATTTCAAATTCGCTTCGCAATTGGCAAGAGTTTTGTTTAAATATTCGTATTGATTTTGCCTTCAGCGCTAACATAAAACTTCGGGTATTTTTTTTTTTCGTCGACCGGAAGGTGTCGATGTATTTTTTCTGGTTTGACCCAATTTATTCAGAGAAAAAAAATTGCCTGAAAAATATATTCTCAGGGTTGCCAGTGAATTTATTATAAACTGACAAATGTTTTTATTGGAAAATAGTTAACGCCCACGGCTTCGCTTATTTGAAAGGTTGCTCAGTCGTTAGGCATACTTTAATTCTTAGGTATATTTGGTGGTAGGGCTTTGTGCAAGCCCGTCTGGGTAGATACCACCCACTCATCAGATATTCTACCGCCAAACAGCAGTACTCAGTATTTTTGTGTTCCGGTTTCAAAGGCGACTGAGCCAGTGTAACTAGAGGCACAGGGGACATAACATCTTAGTTCTCAGGTTTGGTGGGGCATTATTTCTTACAGCACCAATGTCTATGGGTGTGTGACTCATCATCAAGTGGTTCATTTACTCTATTAAATACAACCTATTGTATAAAAAGGCATAAAAAGCTTAATAAAACAAATTAATTAAATTCGGGAGCAACAGACAGACAGACAGAAGTTACTGTCGCATAGTGATCTTTGTATTTTAAAATCAATCAATCAAAATACACTTTATTCAATTAGACTTTTACAAGAACTTTTGAATCGTCATTTAACAAATTATATGAAGTAAATCTACCACCGGTTCGAAATGTAGATTCTACCGAGAAGAACCGGCAAAAAACTCAGTAGTTACTCTTTTTCGACATCTAAAAACACAGTCGTGTTAGTTAAATACAATTATAAATGTACGTAATATATCCTGCCTGGAAGTCAACAAGTATTAACGCCACGCTTTTTATTTTAAATTATATTGGACGTGGTTTTTAGGCGGTTTTTGTAAGGGGAAGTCTTCGAGAGATATCCTGGTTCTTGGAGGAGCTGGTTCTTACCTAGTTACTATTGATATCACATAAACATCCGCTGTCCTGCCGTGTCCCAACTGGATGTAGAACGACATCTAGCATCTTGCGATTCTATTTTTGCAACGAAGTTCTCTAACGCGGCTTACAGAACAGTGAACTGTCAGAAATCTTCACGTAAGGAAAGCGTTATGAGACCAAGCGATCTTTCCCTCTCTTTCCTTGACTTTTAGTAACAATTATGTCCTTATAATTGAATTATTCTCAAACTTTGTTAAATTATTTAATTGCGTCTGTTATTTAATAAATAATTTAAAAAGAAAGCAACTTCGTTCCAACCGAGTGTTAAATGACATTTCTCGTTCTATTTTGTTTGTATATCTATAGTCACAATTAGAAATATTTGACAGCGCAAGGTACGCCATCTTGTTTATTCATACTGGTTGGAAAGGAATGTCAATGGGAGTTGAACGGCGCTCTAGTGAAGCGTCGCGTCGATGGTAGCGCGGCGGCCATCTTGGATCGACAGTTACATTCAAGATTTCCCGCGCACCGCGTTTGCGACGAATCGCTAATTTCCGACATTATCTTTATTCTTTTGTAATATATTCAGTGATTTATGTGTGTTTGTGTATATGAGTTATTAACGAATCGATATTGATGACTATTGTGAATATATCTGTTTGATTGATTTGTTTAAATAAAAAATTACTGAATTTGTGGAACGTTCATATATAAAATCGTTTGAATTTACGCCCACTTATCTTGAATAATCCTGATATTACTGATAAAATGTCAATTCATTTCAATTCTTAGTTTAATGGCTTTTAGTTGCACCGACAGGGCACAGATTATTTCGTCAAAGTCACGTAGGATGGAGAAGACACGAAAGAGATTGATCAATTGAGGAAACAAACTCAATTAAACCTAGAACAACACAAACATAAAGGGTTAATAATAAGGTCAGTTACAAATAATTGTTAGTACTCTAAACTATATACAATAAGATATAACACAAAAAATATTTATTCTAAATTTGACATTTGACGTATTTCGCAAAAAAAAAAACATCGTCGCTGTCACGGTGACAGTTACCGCAGCCCTAAAACACACGGAAACGTTGACGTATAAATAAAAATATATGTTAAATACTTATGACCTTCTCTCTCCGTGTAGACACGTGAAAAAAAAACCAAGCGAATATTTTGACGTTCATATTCGGCGGATTCGAAATGTTCTCCGTCTTCCTGAATTTCGGTAAATCATTTTCTTTTTTTACAAGATTAATATTCAATCAAGCTGTTTGTCTGGGTCATGTTTGATGGACTTTTGAGTTTGGCGTTTTTTTATTGTAAATGGTTAGACAGTCTGGCTAGTGGGACACTGGTGGTAAGTTCTCTGTAATAATAACAATTCCTTACATGGTCAATGCGCCACCAACCTTGGGAACTGAGAAGTATCTGTAATTGGACAGCCTTACTCACTCTTCAAACTACTATCGACAATTAACTGATGAGCTGCTGGTGGTACCACCTCAGACGGACTTACACAAAATCCTACCACCAAGTAAATCAAACTAAATATGTATATCATCGTCGAATTGTAAATACCGTTAGATTGTAATCTATCTCCTGAAATTGTAAACGGTCGAAATATTGTAAACAGTGATTAAATTATAGATATATCGGTAAGGTTAGGTTAGAGTTTTTATAATTTAACTTTAGTTAACTTCAGTAAGATTATAATGTACCGAGTAATGCGTTAAATTGTAAGGAGTGTGTTACGGTTCACAATCTCGCGAGATAGACTACAATCTAACGGTATTTACAATTTTACGGTGACAGATATACTAAATTTAAGTTTTCTTTAGTACGTAGTTTATATCAGTACTTTAATATAGGGGACGTCTTCAGCCCATTTATAACCAAAACATTTTTAGCTCTAAGTTTGATAATTTACACTTGATGCTTATTAAAGAACTTGAACGGGGTTTGTACTAAGTCATAGTTTTCAGTTCTAAGCGTTTTGGTATGGTCATGTGAGGCCTAGAGAGGAGACTAGGGTTTGGGTCCCGGGACGTGTCGTGTTTCGAAGTCCCTGGTCTTTTTGTGATTTTAGTCGTCTCGAGTCCCGAGACTGTCGGGTCGAGGTTATACGCGTCATCTGTTAGTTAAATGAATAATTACTTGGTCCGCTACTTATTCTGGGAAAAGAAGTTCTAACTTATATCCAGGGGTAGTAATATTTTGGTCACAACAAACTCGAAATACATTACAGTACAATTCAATTATGATATTTAAAAGACACACGTATCAAAATGGCGGCACTGTAAGTCGGTTCTCAACAATCCACGGGTGAGATGAGATACAGAATACCGAGTATTGTAGATATTATATCTATCACGACCGAAAAGACTTAAGGCGCAGGACCAAAGGCTTTAAGTATTTTCCTAGACGTGGGAGCGTACACACTTCCAATTTCAAGACACCAGTTTTTTTTTTATGGCATAGGTTGGACGAGCATATGGGCCACCTGATGGTAGGTGGTCACCACCGCCCAGACAGTAGCGCTGTAAGAAATATTAACCATTCCTTACATCACCAATGCGCCACCAACCTTGGGAAGTAAGATGTTATGTCCCTTGTGCCTGTAGTTACACTGACTCACACTTCAAACCGGAACACAACAATACTGAGTACTGTTGTTTGGCTGTAGAACATCTGACGAGTGGGTGGTACCTACCCAGACGGGCTGGCACAAAGCCCAAGTAAAAAAGTTTTTCGATAGTAAAACCTGGATTTCGAAACTGGGATCTGTGGCCATATACCAAGTCATCAGACCAACGAGGCTGACCAATAAAAAAAACGAATCAAATAATATTAAAATTAGGACGACGGAGCTTAAGCAAACTATATCAACAGAGTATTTTATTTTTATTTTTTTGCCAATTTACAAGATCATCGAACAGTTTGAAGATGGATGGAAGATCAAAGACTCAATTACATATATATACATGCAGTTAAAATAATAATGTATTACTTAAAACTTAAGTAAATAAATAACAGCACGTTGATCTCACTGGTCGTACGTTTCTTCGTTTATAAGGAGAGTGTTCTGGAGCTTAATCCACATACTGTTCCAATGCGGGTTGATTAGAAGAGTTTCTTTAGTAAAACTATGTTAATTTACCTTGTTATGAATATGTTATGATCGTATATAGAAACGAAGTATATAGTTTACTAATATAGTTTGACGTTTACGGCATACGAGTCGGTATTTCCCTGATCTGCTTAATAGATATTACACAAAAAACGAGAGATGTCTTGTAACATTCAGTTGGAACGTAGTTGCTTTTGCTGTATATTACGTGTTAAAAAATACACCAGAACACAGAATATTTATTTTTTATCTGTTTTATTTTATAAATATTATAGTCCTCAAGTTAAAGTTCCAATTAACAAAAATCTATTGTCATTCCATGCGCGACTCTGTTTTGTTTTTTTTTTTAATTTCATTTTGCGCGGGAAAACATCTTGTCACACGCCATACGAATGACGTTCTGAAATCGATTACTTTTTTATAAAATCGGATACTTATACAAAATATGAGTTTATTAAATATATAAATGTAACAACATAAATAAATATTTCTAACAGTATTAAATAACAGATGCAATGAAATAAATTCAAATCATTTGTAAAAAATACAATGGTAAAAAATATTCCTTAATATTATTCAATACAAGATTATATAGATTATAAAAAAGGGTGGAGTTAATGCTTGTTGACTTCCAGGCGAGAGACATAACATACATATTTATATGTATGTAACTAACATGACTGTGTTTTTAGATGTTGAAAAAGAGTAACTACTGAGTTTCTTACCGGTTCTTCTCGGTAGAATCTACATTCCGAACCGGTGGTAGCTTTACTTAAAATAGTTTGTTAAATGACGATTCAAAAGTGCTTGCAAAAGCCTACTTGAATAAAATATATTTTGATCTTTTTTTATATCAATAGTTTTACTAGGTAAGAACCAGCTCCCCTAAGAACCAAAATATTCAGGACTTTTCCTTGCAAAAATCGCCTAGAAGTACAAATAATTTTATGTAAAACTGTAAACAAGACAAAGGGAGGGAAGATCGCTTTTTGCGTGACGATTTCGGCCACTGTAAGCCACGCAAAAGAACTTCGTTCCAAAAAAACACATTTACTGTAGTACAACAAAACCATAATTTACTTTACAATATAATGCAAATGGTACCTTCTAGAGCTATAGTGGTACCACTAACAAAAACAAGTCTCGAAACACATTCACGGTCATACATTTCGCAACAACCAGAAAGTCTATTGTTAAACATAAAACATTATTCAAATTGGTCCTGTTGACGCAGATCAAACATAAATATTGTATTGAGGCTTAATTCATATGCACGCATGTTTGGATACTCGCTGCTGAATAAAATTAACATAAGCTGTGCCCGCGTGATTTGTTCGACTTTGGGATTGGATACATCTGAAAAAAAAAAACAAATTATGTATAAAACATTCTTCAAACTTCAATAGCTAAATCACAATAATTATCTATATTAATATTTTCGTGCAAGTCTCCGATAGACCCGATCGAAACATATTCAAAATTGTAGATCGTTAAAAAATTATGATTATTGAGTCGATATATTTCGATATTAAGTATATGCAATTCAATGACACGACAGTTCAACGGGCGGCCATGATTGTTTACGGGTGCGTTCAGAAAGTGTGTTCTAAATAATCATTTCGGGCAGGGCTACGGTGGTTAGTATATTTATATTAGTTTGGGTTCATTTATTTTATCCCAGCGAAGCTCGGTTTTTATGTAGTTTAACATAAAATCGTAACACTTGCTTATTGGTTGTCAAATAATGTACGAGAACTGAATGAAAATGAGAGTAATTCTTATAATGCGCGCGCATACGATATCATTAAAACTATACTTTGAAGTTGATCTACTTACTCTTTTTGACCAGGGAAAAGAGTAACAATTGATTGTCTTGTGGGTAGGATCTACTTGCGGAACTGGTGGTGGCTTTGCATTTAACTGAACACGGTAACACGACGATTTAAAAGTGCGTTCTTGAATAAATAATATTCTGATTACGATTTTGTAAATATTCAAACTTAACTGGACAAAATCCGAGAAGTCTTTCCTCGTTAAATTTGGATTTTTTTTCCATCACGCTGCTTCACGGAGGGTTGATCCTCAAAAACAATGGTGCTTGTCCTCTTATACATTTAATCTAATTCAAATCTTTGACTAACATCTACGTCATGCATGATCGTCTAATGAGCTATTTCGGCTCATTATTAAACAATATTACTCATTTCATAAAAATAAAAAAAACATTTGAACTATATTAAGACTTCTCGTTATATAAACATTGCAGATTAAATATATACCGAACAGAACACAAATAAATATCCGAAATACAAATATTATATTCCGGTACGCGTATCCGACCGTGTATTCAAAATGGCTGCTGCGTTAGTAACGGTGAAAAAAATAGTGTCAAATGTTGACAATTTATTATTTATACATACGAGACGGACCGTGTCTTGACAGTTAGTTTATTATGCATTTAATTTAAATACGGGCGAAAATGAAGCGAGACGAAGATTATTTTGATCCAACTCTCGATATTTATCTGGATGTTTAAATGGAGTCAAATATGGTCGGCCATTTGTAAAAACATGACGTAGCTTAGCCATAAATAACATAACATTATAAATACGCCAGTAGTTCAGCCTATTTATTTTTGATTTTAAGGTTTCAATTCAATTTTGAAATTTGATACCAAAATATATAAAATTGGGGATAAACGCCGGCTACGTCCTTACGATTAACACTCGCTACGCTGAAGACATCAAAACAATGTTCTAGAATATTCTAAGTCTTAAAATGCTTCACATAAAATGTACCGCTCCTAAGACGCGTTCATAATACTGTTTTTCGTCTATTAAAATTATTAAAATATAAGTTAATTGCGGCATATTTTTTTTTATTAATTGTCAATTGTTATTCAGATAAATGTGTTAGTTATCATAAACGTTTGATATAGATTAAATATATCTTTTACAGGATATTAACATTTGAATGAATACTTTTGAAGATATCAGTCATCATCGTTTGCTAATTACGTACATGGTAAGGCTTCTGCAAAACCTTTTGGTACCACCTACTTTGAAGGGTGTGCGACCAGTAACTACAGGCACAAGGGGCATACTATTTAAGTTCTTCGAGTTGGTGGAGCATTTGCGATGTAAGGACTGGTTACGCCACAACGCCATTGTCTATGGGCAGTGGTGACCACTTACCATTAGTTGGCCCATTTGCTCGTTCGCCTACCAATAACATAAAAAAAAAACATTACTGTTTTATTGCAATTCATTATTTGCTTACAAATTTAAATTCCGTCAAGGAATTGACAATTTTTTGATATCTGTCAATGTCATCAGTGACCGCAGACTATAAATCAGTTTATAGGCGTACCCTACCTGATGGGTTTAGTTATTTTACTCTATTACCTTTGCATATATTATATCTTCAATATTTGTGAATTATATGGTTTTTGACGACCTCCGTGGTCGAGTAGTGTGTACACCGGTTTACATCGTACGCCATTTCGAGGTCCGAGTCGATGTAGAAAAAGTTGATTAGTTTTCTATGTCGTCTTGGGTCTGGGTGTTTGTACCGTCGTTACTTCTGATCTTCCACAACACAAGTGCTTTAGCGATTTACATCGGGATCAGAGTAATGTATGTGATGTTGTCAAATGTTTATTTATTATCGTCGTTTCATTTTTTTGCTCATATTTAAATACAATTAGTTGAACGAAATTTTTGGTCGAAGTTCGTTAACGCGGCTTACAGTTGAGTGAACTGTCAGAAATCGTCGCGTAAGGGAAGCGTTATGAGACCAAGCGATATTTGCCTCTCTTTCACACTCTCTCTGTCTCTTTCTATTCTAACCGGTTTTATAAACCATAACTTTTTGTTATTGTTAAATTAAAAATTATTAATCGCGGCGTGTAACTATTCTCAAACTTTTTTTTTTTTTTTTAATTAATTATGTAAATAATACATAATTACATTTTAATTAATTATGTACAACATAATTACATTTTAATTAACTATGTACATAAATATGTACATAATTAATTTAAAAAATAATACACTTGTGTTATGGAAGATCAGAAGTAACGACGGTACCACATACACCCAGACCCGAGACGACATAGAAAACTAATGAAATTTATCTACATCGACTCGGCCGGGAATCGAACCCGGGACCTCGGAGTGGCGTACCCATGAAAACCGGTGTACACACTACTCGACCACGGAGGTCGTTGTTTAATTTATGTTTGTAATTCGTTTCGTACTCGGTGAAGGAAACCTGCCTGTGTATAATTTCAATGAAACTCTGCCACATTTGTAACCACCAGCTAACATTTGACGAGCATGGTGTAAAAATGCAAACCAAGCGAGTTAAGGTGGGACAAAAGCTGTTCCTATATTGAGAAAGCAACCAACCAAACGAGCACACTCTCGCTTTAGTTTTTAATACAGGTTTTATTCATTAGCAATCTGTAAATTTCCCACTGCTGGGCTAAAGGCCTCCTCTCCCTTTGAGGAGAAGGTTTGGAGCATATTCCACCACGCTGCTCCAATGCGGGTTGGAAATTCTGCCACATGTGTAGTCCATGTGGCAGAATTTCGTTGAATTTAGACACATGCAGGTTTCCTCACGATGTTTTCCTTTACCAAGCACGAGATGAATTATAAACACAAATTAAGCACATGAAAATTCAGTGGTGCCTGTCTGGGTTTGAGCTCGAAATCATCGGTTAAGATGCACGCGTTCCAACCACTGGGGCATCTCGGCTCATTTTGGGTTTTATTCACTGTGTCAATTATAGTTAGTCTGTTGAATGCAATGTATGCAAATAAGTTTTTTCAATTGTTTTTTTTGTCGAAATGATATTCAAAAGATGTGTCTTTGAATATCATTTATTCTATTTTCGTTTTTATTTATTTTTTGTTATATAATCTTCACCGAGCAAAACAATTGAATGCGTAATTTGATACAACCCATATAATTTTATATGCATTATTTTAAATTTATTCGTGACCATTATCTTAAAGACATAAAGCGATTTTATTCTTCCACGTGAACTGCTGAGAACGCCCGCTGTGCTCTAACTTAGCGACACTACTAAAAAACCAGCAGTACCCACCAGAAGAGACGCTTCTGGAAGCATCGTGGGACCGCTTTCGCATGCCACCATGACACACCGACGGAGGGATAGCTGTACCGATTTCCAACAATTGTCTCTTAATTTATAATGCTGAGTTTTCTTTTTATGAAGCGCAACGATAAATTTGTTCGCTAAGCCGCCAATTATGATTCACGTGCTTTAAAAACTCTATCAGTATCAGTACAAGTTACATTTTTTCAATAATTTATGCATAACATAACATAACATAATCTGCCTGTAAATTTCCCATTGCTGGGCTAAGGCCTCCTCTCCCTTTGAGGAGACGGTTTGGAGCATATTCCACGCTGTTCCAATGCGGGTTGGTGGAATACACATGTGGCAGAATTTCGTTGAAATTAGACACATGCAGGTTTCCTCACGATGTTTTCCTTCACCGCCGAGCACGAGATGAATTATAAACACAAATTAAGCACATGAAAATTCAGCGGTGCCTGCCTGGGTTTGAACCCGAAATAATCGGTTAAGATGCACGCGTTCTAACCACTGGGCCATCTCGGCTAATTATTTAATTTTAATTATCTCGGTTAATTTATGCACTTATAGCCTATTCCAACCACAGGAGGACAAAAGCCAAATAAACAAGATTTGACAGCGAATTCACGCGATATCATTGGTCGAGAGCTCGATTGATCTGTGATACTTATTATGGACCAGCGGATCGCACGCGAAACTTCTCGTTTATTCAAGAGATTTTTCAAATTTTTAAACCTATGACTATAGGGTTTCTTTTTTTTTTTAATTTAAATTCATTGTAAACTGACGACGTCTGTTAGCACGATTTTCATTTGTTTTTTTTATATTTATACAGCCATAGCGCCGCTCCCAACGCGATCAGTAACATTTTTCCGTTCTCTAAATTTAATTCTTTGTTAAATCGTAACAATTTAATGAATTGCAATCAAGAATCCTCTTTAATTTTCTGCACATTATATTATTTTATTATATTATTGTTATTTTATTTCATTGTTTTGTAATTATTAGTTTTAGTTTTTTCTTTTATTTTTATTTCTTAAGTTTTGTTTTAGAGTTCAATACTTTATAAGTGCATGTTGTGTTCTATAATTGGAGGTACATTTAATATTTTATTGTCTAAACTTGTATTTTTTGTATTACATATGTACCTGTGTTGGAGTTCCATATTAAATAAATAAATAAACATCTACGGCTGGAGCTCTTCAAAATGAGATCATGATCGACTTTTAATGTGCAGCCATCGTCCCATAATCACTGGGACAAAAATCGGCTCACGCTATTAATATACAGCGTGATTTTTAATACACAATTATATTACCTTTATTTAATTCTAATTAATTAACGCCGAAGTAAAACTTCTCACACGCGTTCAGTACACGCACTCATATGTAAATATGTGGGATATTTTTAACTTTGCCGTTTCATGAATTCAAAACATTTGTAAAAAATACATCGGTAAAGAAGGCATATCATTCGATACAAGATTATATTGATGATAAAAAAGCGTGGAGTTAACGCTCGTTGACTTCCAGGCGGGAGACATGACATACATATATAATCGTATTTAACTAACACGACTGTATTTTTAGATGTTGAAAAAGAGTAACTACTGTTCTTCTTGCAGGTTCCTCTCGGTAGAATCTACATTCCGAACAGGTGGTAGCTTCACTTAATACAGTTTGTTAAATGACGATTCAAAAGTGCTTGTAAGAGCCTACTTGAATAAAGTATATTTTGATTTTAAAGAGCCCAGCTAGGGCAGTGGTTAGAGGTTTGGTTCACAATCAAACAGTCGTCCTGTTTCAGGTCTAATGGTGCTACAATTCATCTATAGGTTGCGACGGAAAATGCCTTAAATACCTATTTTTGCCGGATGAAATTTCGATGACATGTCTATTTTAGGGGTTGATCTTTAGGTGTTAGGGATAAAAAGTGAACCGAGCTGGCCCAGTGGTTAGAACGCGTTCATCTTAACCGATGATTTCGGGTTCAAACCCAGGCAAGCACCTCTGAATTTTCGTGTGCTTAATGTGTTTATAATTCATCTCGTGCTCGGCGGTGAAGGAGAACATCGTGAGGAAACCTGCATGTGTCTAATTTCAACGAAATTCTGCCACATTTGTATTCCACCAACCCGCATTGGAGCAGCGTGGAATATGCTCCAAACCTTTTCCTCAAAGGGAGAGGCCTTAGCCCAGCAGTGGGAAATTTACAGGTTGTTTATGTATCTAATATATATGATAATAAAGTAGCCTACGTCATTTGTGCAAGCTTGCTTCAAAGCAAATATCATCAAAATCGGTTCAGTGATATGGACGTGAAAGAGCAACGGACAGACAGAGTTACTTTCGTATTTATAGTCGAATAGAATATTTTCGAGTTGCGAAGGGACAAAATGTGCTCAAATACTTATCATATAGGAAGGAAAACAAGGTTTCTATCGACTATAGAATTGGTGAAGGATTTTTTTTTATTTTTTCACTTATGATAATCATCACAACATCACATACATAACTCTGATCCCGATGTAAGCAGCTAAAGCACTTGTGTTATGAAAGATCAGAAGTAACGACGGTACAAACACCCAGACCCAGGACAACATAGAAAACTTTTGAAATTTTTCTACATCGACTCGGCCGGGAATCGAACCCGGGACCTCGGACTGGTCATGAAAACCGGTGTACACACTACTCGACCACGGAGGTCGTTCGATCTGGACTTGGTTATATATATTATATTTTTATATTACATTTTTTTTTATGGCATAGGTTGGCGGACGTGCATATGGGCTACCTGATGGTAAGTGGTCACCACCGCCCATAGACAATGACGTTGTAAGAAATATTAACCATTCCTTACATCGCCAATGCACCACCAGCCTCGGGAACTAAGATGTTATGTCCCTTGTGCCTGTAGTTAAACTGACTCACACTTCAAACCGGAACACAGACTGACTACTGCTGTTTGGCGGTAGAATATCTGATGAGTGGGTGGTACCGACCCAGACGGGCTTGCACAAAGCCCGTCTTACTACCATCAGGTGGCCCATTTGCTCGTCCGCCTACCGATATCATAAAAAAATATATATATTTTAGTAAAAATGGGTAAAAATAAAAACTCACGACTTAATTCTTGTTGTCACGAGGTCTTTACTTTATTACGAAACGACGCGTATAATCTCAAGTCTTAGTTACGACGTATCCATAGAAATTCTCAACGCATAGAGTCGTCGGATATGTCACAAAACATTCATCCACAAAACATTAAAATATTATAACAAAAGGAATAATTTCTCGTATTATAAGATTTTTAAACGCCATTGTAATGTTTCGTTCTTTTTAAATTGTATGACGTCGGACCTTAGCCATGGTTCACTTGTGGGCCCTGTAATAGACCAACGCAAAACGTCGCAACCGAGTATACGACCATATGATATGACCATACGCGCGGGAGTTTAAATATCTCGGTATTTAGAGGGAATTCACGGATGTGTAGTATTTATACTCGTATATTTCATTATAGTACCAAAATATCGTTTTGCTAAAAGAATGTTACGACTTTTTGCATGGAGGGTTTCGATGTATTAGTTTCTTCGACATTTGGATAAACAAATATTGCATGAGGGGGGACAGGCGGCCATTTTGCTAGCAGCGATCTCTTCCAGGCAAACTTGACTGATTGTAGAATAAATTTAGGAGGCGGTAAATAGGCTATTTGACTGGTTTAGGAAGTAAAAGTTAAGGAACCCAGTAAAAGTTGTTTTTTTTTTTAATTCTTGTACATATTTGCTGAAAGATATCAAATTAAAAATTCCATATTTAAATAGCGCGCGAAAACGCTACTTTGACAATATGGCAATAATGGGGTCGGTGACGTCACTTGCCTGTATTGTAATCCACATACAGTAGGCAAACGAGGTTTACAAGCGAGCGACGTCATCATAAGCCCGACCGATCGCGAGCGTTTTGTGTCACGTGACAAACGTTTAAAAAAAATGCATTTTTATTTATGGATTTTCGAATAAATTAATTATTATTTTAAACTTTCGTTGATAACTAAGCATTTTTAAACTCATAATATACTGATTACAATAATTGTCACTTCATAATCAATAATTCGCATCGTCAAATACCAAAAATAATTATTATTAAAAGTCCTTTTTTTGATATATTTTGTTGTATATAAATGAATTTATTCGGGCAGACTTGAGCATTGTTTGAGTAATTTCAAGTGTCAAGGTTGTGATTTAATTGGTCAGTCCAGTCCAGCCAACAATTGCTTTGGTTACGCGAATTTTTAATCTTCTAAAATATTCATACGAAGGATATCTTGTAGAAGACATTTTTGAGTAAGATATTTATTTAAATAATTACTATTTTAAGGTAAAAACAAAAAATTTATAAACGTTCAACTGCTGGGCTAATACCTTGAAGGCTTTGGAACTTACTCCACCACGCTGCTCAAATGCGGGTTGCCGGATACACATGTTCAACTTCCACATGCAGGTTTCCTCACGATGTTTTTCTTCATCGAACACAAGATGAATTATAAACACGAATTATTTATTTATATGAAAATTCGATGTTCTAACTACTGGGCTATCTTTGTTCGTATAACGTTATTTTTGCTATACTTTATACTTATTTCTAATAAATAAAAATAATTATTACGAACGTTTAGCGATGTAATAAGTTTCAGGATCGCTCCTGACCCCTTGGGCTATAGTCGTCCCCGCTCCTAACACAAGTGATAAGCTTAAAAAGGAGGGTAAATGAAATATTAATTCCTTCATTAATTTGGGGCTTCTACGCATTAACAAAAAAATGCTATCTAGACTTTTATTTAGGTCTATTTAAGACTTACAATTTTCTGGTACATTGTTTTGATCTCCTAAGATGAAATCGTTAGGCATGTAAGCGTGCGCCGAAGCGTAAAACGTTTTGGGTAATATCGATACAGTTCAGCCATTTCGTACGAAATCCACTGATCACAAATCAAATCAAATCAAAATATACTTTATCCAATTAGGCTCTTACAAGCACTTTTGAATCGTCATTTAACAAGCTATATTAAGTGAAGCTACCACCGGTTCCGAATGTAGATTTTACCGAGAAGAACCGGCAAGAAACTCAGTAGTTACTCTTTTTCAACATCTAAAAATACAGTCGTGTTAGTTAAATACAATTATATATGTATGTCATGTCTCCCGCCTGGAAGTCAACGAGCGTTAACTCCACTCATCTATATAATCTTGTATCGAATAATATGCCTTCTTCACCGATGTATTTTTTACAAATGACCTGAATCTATGAAACGGCAAAGTTAAAAATATTGAACAACATCACATACATTACTCTGACCCCAATGTAAGTAGCTAAAGCACTTGTGTTATGGAAAAAAAATGTCTGCGGAATTTTATTATAGAAGCGGATACCTTGCCCCAAGAATGATTTATTGACTTTGCGGAGTCGGAAACTTGGCATTCTAAGCATATTCTTACTTCTTGTGCACATACAATGATTATCACTGATTTTATCACATTGAATGGCAAACAGATATATTATTTCGTACATTCGTGTAACATTTGCGAAGTAAAGATGCTTCGATCAGTAATCAAACAATTTTGCTACTAATATCTATGGACGGTGATCATGTCTATAAGGCGTCTGTCTGTCTACCTGTTCTAAATTAATAACATAGTACAGTAGACCGCCGATTATCCGAATTAGTTAAGACCGGGAAAAATGAACTGTCACACATAGAATAAACTTTATTGAGTTTAACAAAAACAGTCCTACGACCATAACAGTTGAAATATATCTAGACCAGTGGCGGACTAAGAAAGACTAAACCCGTCCGAGGGCCGGGGCGGCAAAGACGAATGAGCCCCCCCCCCAGCTTTAAAAATAATGTAGTTTTACAAGCATTTTATGCAGTTTACATTTGTGTGTATTAAGCACATTTTTAAAGTCTTGTTTAGGATTTGAAATGAAAAGAAATATACTTTATTGTACACCACAAACAAAACGAAACACACAGAAATAAAAGTAAAACAAAATTAGTAAAATAAAAATTAAAAAAAAACGTAAAAACTAAAAAGTGTTGTACAATGGGCGGACTTATGGCTAATTAGCCATCTCTTCCAGACAACCCAATCTGAGAGAGAATTTTTAAAACCAACGTCGTAGGCGGTGCTGTCATAAACTTACATACAAATATTTACACACTGATACTTATACATACTACATATATATATATATATATATAATATATATCTCTATATATTTATATAGTTTGATCAGGGGAACGCAGATGAATTTACCAAGACTGGAGGCCCGGGGCGAGCCGCCCCTTCCGCCCCCCTGTTAGTCCGCCACTGATCTGGACTCCATTGATTTCCAACTTGTTACAACATAACAAAACAAACATTACTTGGTTTTAATTTTTTATATTACGCTTAGGACAGATTCGAATAATTTGTTTGGTTAATCGGCGTTCGACTGTACTCCATATATTAATTTAAATTTACTAATTAAACCTTTCTTTTAATAACCAATAGGGCAATTATTTTTTTATTAAAGTTATTATTGGTTAAATATAGAACTTTAAGTCCTTTAAAGGGAAATCTTGTATATTAATAGCGTGAGCCGATTTTTGTCCCAGTGATTTTGGGACGATGGCTGCACGTAAAAGATCGGTTATGGTCTCATTTTGAAGAGCTCCAGTAGATATGCAGAAAGAGCATCGACTGCAATTAACTAAATTGTTATAATTTAACAAAAAAAATATTTTAGTTGTATGAGAAGAATTTGAAAAACGTAAACAATTTTTTTTTTTGACAAACTTCAATTCTAACTGGACTAATGTATACTATTTGACTTTAAAAATGTCATTTAAATAAGGTTTCATAATTTCGACGCCGAATGCAGATGAGCGACTTGCAGTTTACAATGAAATGAAATCGAAATAAAACGTCACATAGGTTTCGTAACTTCTAGAAAAAAACTTTTGAATGAACGCGAAGTTTCGCGGGAAACTAGTATTGAAAACGAAACATTATCAAGGAATTTCTTCTACCGACGAAATCAGGATATATACGAGATCATTTTGATTGCGTTTTTGATTAACGTGACATTTACGGTTACGGTTTGAGATATCTTTATTAATATTTCTCACAAGAATAAAATTCACTTAGAAGAAAAATAAGGTACATTAAAATTTGTTTACATGACTAGCGTTAACAGAAACAGAGGGTAAAATTAAAAAGTTATTCATAACAGAACAACAAACATCACAGAGCGAGCGCAACTGGAAGTGTCTTTTTATTTTGAAGATTTTATTATTATATTATTATTTGTTTTGTTTTAAAATATGGAATTTTAAAAGTCTTTTATATGTAGACAATGATTTAGCATGTTTTTTATCTGTTGGGAGTTTATTATCAAAACAAATAGTCCGATCCTTATTTTAACATAAAATTCATGAATTATATATAAGAACATATCTTTTAAAAACGACGCTTCGATTGTAACAACGCTCAGTTCCACTTTTGCTTTCGAACTTGCAGCGTCTCCGTTTTCGGTTCGATATTTTGGTAAGTTTATTTCTTTCATTCTAATATTAAAAATGAAATTAATCAACAACTAGTTCGTCTCGCGAAACTTCGCGTTCATTCAAAAGTTTTTTTTTTTTCAAAACATCGATTTTCATTAACGTTTGGCGCCAAAATTATGGAACATTATTTTAATTAAATCTTTATTGTCAAATATACATTAGTTCAGTTAGAATTGGAGTTTACTTTAAACTTTGTTTACGTCTATCGTTTTCATTATTATAAAGCCGTAGTGCTCTCTAACCGTTCAGTAACTATATCCGCCCTTTAAAACAATTTAGTAAATTCAAGAATCATGTTTATTTATCTGCACATCTACGGCTGGAGCTCTTCAAAATGAGACCATAACTGTTTTTTATGTGTCCCATAATCGCTGGGACAAAAATCGGCTAACGCTACTAATATATAAAACGATCACCCCTAAACCTAGAGGGCTAGTCAGGATACATATAGATAACCTAGTTTGGGCTTGAGGCTTGTGTGAGAATATATAGAATTAATTCATTAATTCACGTCAATAGTTTAAAGTAGATCGTGAAACAGCGAATTGTAATTACTTTACTTTACTTTATACTTTATCGTACACCACGCAAAGTAAATAAATATAACATGGATACATCTTAAATAAAAGAAGCTTACAATTATGGCGGACTTATCGCTACATAGAGATCTCTTCCAGACAACCAACGGTTTGGGTGATAGCTCACAGAGTATGAGATGTTGTTGTGCTGTAATAATGAATAAAATAACATTTATGTTTAACTAAAACTAATAAATTAATTATATTTACTTGGTAAGGTACCACCCACTCATC
Source organism: Vanessa tameamea (assembly GCF_037043105.1). Taxonomy (NCBI): domain Eukaryota; kingdom Metazoa; phylum Arthropoda; class Insecta; order Lepidoptera; family Nymphalidae; genus Vanessa; species Vanessa tameamea. The sequence goes on along the minus strand of NC_087339.1, from coordinate 3,612,937 downwards.
AGATATTCGATCGCCAAATTGTACTCAGTATTGTTGTGTTGCGTTTTGAAGGGTGAGTGAGCCAGTGTAACTACAGGCACGGGGACGTAACATCTTAGTTCCCAACGTTGGTGGCGCATTGGCGATGTAAGGAATGGTTAATATTTCTTACAGCGCCTTTGTCTGTGGGCGGTGGTGACCGCTTACCATCAGGTGGCCCATATGCTCGTCCACTAACCAATGCCATAAAAAAAAAATATTATTAATACATATAAAATATATACATACTTCTTATATATTGTGCTTAAACAAAACTATAAAAAATAATATTTTTATTGTTAACGAATGCCTTATGAATTATCTTCATTACACAGTATAAAACAAAGTCGCTTACAGCTGTCTGTCCGTATGTATGCTTAGATCTTTAAAATTACACAACGGATTTTCATGCGGTTTTTTTTAATAGATAGATTAATTCAAGAAGAAGGTTTATATGTATAATACATGCACAATATAGTAGAGAAACACTGATAATTTTAGAGGTTTCTGAAGTGATGTAAATAGACCCATTTCTGCAAACGCTGGCTCAACCCTACGAGATAGATCAAAATAATGTACTACAGTATTGTACACTTCAAAATATCCGCGATGGTATATGTCTATCCCTTAAAGATAACCCACAATAACCATTTTTTAATTAAAAATCAAAAATATAATTAAAATTTTGTATTGTCTAATGACTGTGAACGTTGTAAGAGATTATATAGCATTGCACCCGTGCGAAGCCGGGGCGAGTCGCTAGTTAATATATAAGTTTGTTATAATGACAAGTTATCGTCCAGTTGAGCCTCATTTTTCCGACGTATCTAATGAATTAACCCATCTCATTTATTAGCAATGAATTACGGTCGAATTTCGACCAATGGGCGACCACTATTTTAATTAAAACGACAGCTAAACTCTTCTCATCCAATGGGAACATTTTATGTAAAAAATAGTAATAAATCAGACGTTAGTTTTGTCGGACCGTCGCCCTTAGACGTATATTGCACTGCGAACCATTCAACACACATCCTTCAAACCGGAACACCATAACACTAACAATTTTTTTTTTTTTTTTTATTAATAATAATCTTTATTTGAAAAATAAAAGCATTACAGTAATTAAACCAAGTCGTTTGTAGCTACACTAATTACTTAACAAAAGAGATAAAATTTAGTAAAAATAAAATTTTATAAAAAAAAACGTAAACAAAAATAAGCTTAAATCTATTTAGGAACTACAAAACATCCTTAAAAATCTGGAATATATAGAATTGTTTGAATATAGTATAAAAGGGATCACAAAATATGTCTACATCTCGACAACAGAGTAGGAAGCTATTTAACAGTTTAACAGCCCTAGCAGTGGGGCTGTTGCTAACGTGGGGATAATACCACATAGGTGGGTAACAAAATAATCTATGTTGCCGTCTTCCAACTATTGCTGTTTGGAGATTATATGATGAGCAGGTACCTACACAAAATCTTAAAACCAAGTAATGGCTTCATCATCAATATAATAAATGCAATAATACCCAACGATAATGATGAAATTTTATATATAAGTTGTGTGCAGTCCGACACGTAGGCAATGCCGCGGTTTGAAACATCGATTGGTTTCAATGTAAATTGTCAAAATCAAAGTCAAAATATTATATTATATATAAAGATCGGTGTTTTTTGTAACGGCCGTCACGAAATTTGTACCATTGTGACAAGGTTTTTGGCTAAACATGACCAAACATCAAAATGCGAGTGAAGCCGCAGACGACAACTCGTACAATATATTTCAACGTATAATGTAGCCAAACCAACGCCTGGTTACTACTAGTGTATATATATACTAATATTATAAAGGTTCAAAATTTGTTTGTTTGTAAGAGACAGATGTCTGAGTCAGAGATGTCATCCAATCCAAAAAATGTTTACACTGGTAGAGATCAACATTAATTCTTGAGTATCTGCTTGGATCTTTTAAACAACGCAACGGATTTTAATGCGGCTTTCATCAATAAACAAAGTGATTTTCGAAGTTCCAGCTTCCTTGTCGGTCGTTTCATTTCAGGTGCTTTGAAATAAGTTCCAAGTTGTTATACATTTTTGGAGAGCTTAGAAAACCGTAATGTTTTTTTTAAATAATCCGCAGGACACGTTTCATAACGATTGTTTTTTTGTTTTTAAGGCTAGAAAATATTGAAATATTATCGTTTCGTAATATTAAAATTGATACTTTTTTTAAAAAGAAATTTTTGATGTTGCATTTTTGACTTATTTTTAAAAAATCTAAAAAACGTGATAACTCAAAAATGGTTAACTTTTGCATAATGCATATGGGGGTTAAAATTATCGCAAATAATCACCCCTATCACCTCCTAACGGGAATACGTCGAATTACCAATAACCCTGTATATGACGGACGCATGCACGTGGTTCTCAAATTATCCTTAGCTAGCAAGGTCAGGCATATAGGATACGGAAGACCGTGTTATGTTACTTTTTATACAACTAGTGACCGCCCGCAACTTCAGCGACATAGTTCTAGTGTTGAGTCAATATATAAACGTCATATACATTTTAGGAGGAACGAATCACCTGATGGTAAGATATGACCACTGATCATAGGCAATGGATCTGTAAGAAATAAGAGCCACCAACTTTGGAACTAAGATGTTACGTCCCTTGTGCCTGTAGTTACAAATTCGCAATTCAAACTGGACTACAACAGTACTGAGTACTACTATTTGGCGGTAGAATATAGGTGGGTGTTACCACCTACCACCAAACAGATTTACGTATTACGATTTGCTAATAGCTGCTATATTGTGAACTACAATCATTTATTGATTAATATATCTTTACTACAAATCATATTAACAAATACACCAGCACACGGAATATTTATTTAATTATTTGCTTAATTTTATAAACGTAAGGTTGAAATGAAATCTAAATTGTTAAAAATCTCTCTTTTACAAAAAATTGGTGACAATCATTTTTTTTTCTAATTTTACGCGGGAAAATATTATGTATTAATGTTTAAAGCCATACGAATGACGTTCTGAAATCGATTAGACTTATTTTTATGTAATCGGATGCATTGACAAAATATGTATTTATTAAATTTATTATTTCAATATTAATAACAGGTTTATAACTATTTTAAACAAAATAAAGTTCCCAGCCTACGCGATAAAACCATAAACTATCAGATTTTAATGCGGTTTTACTAATGGACGGACTGTGTCATGAGGAAGATCTAAATGTATAATTCGTGATTTGATGATTGTTATAGTTATCAGAAAACATTACACAGATCTATAAATATAATAAAATAAAAACATAATCAGCCTGTAAATTTCCCACTGCTGGGCTAAGGCCTCCTCTCCCGTTGAGGAGAAGGACACAGATCTATAAAAACATATTAATTAGTAACAGATTTACATTTTACATGACCATGTATTATCTGTGTGTTTATGCATCTGTCATCTCGAGTGACACACGTCGCGAAAGCGCGGGAAAAGTGGATAAATAAATTTATAAAATGACGCGCGTTGAAGACGGTGTGTGTACAGCAAGGTGATATTTAAATATAATATATACCTTACACCTTTTTCCACCAGTGCAAGGGACAGATAACTAGTTAGTCTGGTTAGTTCATTGAAGAGAAGCCGTTGCCCATGGCAACCGAAATAACAAGGACAGAGAGCTACACGACGTAAGCGAGCAGATTAAAAATGTGTTTACAAAATACTAAAGTGTTTTTACTTTGAGAAAGTTGAGCCCACATTTTGAAATTTAACTCATCATAGACTATGGTGAAGTTTCTAGAAACTTCTAGAAACTTTTTGGCGCGAAATCGAAATTGCGTTTCTGAGCTGCTAACATTCTTAAGATAAATCTCTAAATTATAAAGACAATTCTGGGAATAAGTTTCGGAAATTTATAAACAGACTTTTAGACGAATAATTTTACTATATATAGTATTAAATGTGTGTCACGATCAAGTTACAATTTCTGCAGTTCTTAGAATTTCAAGTTGAATTCGAAGAATTGTGGCGTCGCTTATATTAAAAATGTAATAATTAAATAAAAATCATTAGATTTTAATTTTTTTTTATTAGCAACACCGTAAAACACGAGTCATATTATTCAAAATAATTTTTTTATCTGATATTCGGTAAATAATGTATTCGAAATTTTAATTAATTGCGTTTTTTTTTAAAGAAATATCAGGATTGGCGATGATCGTAATATTAAATTGCAATATATTTTCATCTTGATCACTGATTTAATACTGATTGATACTTTGAGGGTCGATTTTTGATAAATTGATGATTAAATATGGCGGAATGGTCTGAAACAATACATTCTGAACTCATAAAAAAAAAAATGATTGACAAATTCAATCGTTTTCAGTGGTTGATTTTATCGTTACGTTTTGGATTAGAAATTCAAATATTTGAAATTTATATTTCGCTTGAATTCGAATGCAACTAACATGTAACGTTTACGAAACATTTTATTCTTAGATCTTAACAATTGAAAGTGATTTTAATTTGACAAATGACATTGATTTTGAGTACATTTATTTGGTTTTAGAATATATATTTAAATTTCATTTTGTATTGTGTACGTTATAATTCCTTGTATGTTTCCTAAGCCTTGCAGTTTTATTTATGATCGAGCACGCTCGTGTACGATCTGTAAAAACATTGAGTCGTTTCACTGCGCAAAACCGTGCGCGTTTTCGCGCAAACGCTTTCCAACGCGTTTTTTAAGATTATTTATCAGACTTATCTTAGCAACAAATATTAACTTAATTACTCTTTATGTAAATGTATTTTATTAAAGAACTATAAAAGAGTATTTATTATAATATTATTGAGGCTTAGTTTTGGCTGTGACTCCGCACGGAAGTTAAATTAAAGTTAGTATATTTATAGTTTAACGTTTATTGTCCATCTTGTGGTAAATGGTCGCCTTACATTTTTATTGTAATAAATATTAACAATGCGTAACGTCGTCAATGCACTTCTAACCTTTTTAAATTGAGACTTTGGTCCTACACAGGTACCTCAGTTCCACTGTCCCTTCTTCCAACCTTAGGTACCATTGTATCTCGTCCTATAGCTATACTGTCTATCTACAAATCGAAACACAACAATACTGGTACCATTGTATCTCGTCCTATAGCTATACTGTCTATCTACAAATCGAAACACAACAATACTGAATGGTACCACCTGGACGGGCTTCCACAAAACCTCAATGAATTCCTAATAAATGAAAAGCAAAAATAGTGACTTGTTTTAGAGCTCGCGTTAAACCCTACATATGTTAGTGAATTCAGAAATGTTGAATGATGGATGTTTCACACGTGTAGACGCACCTTTATAATATTTTATAACGTTCAAATTGTAATTTGATCTATGAATCTATTACACGAAGTTCAGTGCGTTAATTGATTTAATATATATATTTTATGTACAGTATTAAATTATTAAATTGTTTGTGATGGTTCAGTACGTATCATTTTTTATATGCTTTCATGTTTAGTTTAAAATCAACTAAATATTATAATATATTGCATAATCTCCGATGGAATGGAACAACCGTAAATCAGTGCTCTGTTTTGACTCAGCAATTCTAAACCGGGTTCTCGTTGCTAAAGAAAATTATATGTGAAATTTAAATTAGATTTTTTCCAATACAAAAGTTTCTTGTGTGTTGTTCCGGTAAGGGCGATTGAGTCAGTAATTGCAAGTGGAATATGACTAGGTAAGGACTCTTGGGTCGTTTGTCTATTGGAGAACGTATATCACGGGCTCTTTGGTTCGAGATCCGAGTCGGGAGTCTAAAAATCTATTTTTCAAGAGATCGGTTTTTGTCAAGAGAGGGTTTTTTTTTTTTTTTGTGTTTTTTAACATTTTTGATCGCGTTGAATTTGTCTATCGGTTATTATGACTTATATAGGATTGCTTTTAAGACTTAAGTTTGCTCAAAATCAAAATATACTTTAATCAAATATTATATTTCAACGTTAAAAAACATTTTCAGGTGATGGATTTTCAAAACCCGTGTGAAAGGTTTTATACTTATTAACATAAGCTTTATAACGTTTTCCATATTTGTAACATCGGAAATAAAATATTTCCATTCTCACCTTCATCCAACATCTCACCCTCTTAGGTGATTTTCAAAAACCATGTGAAAAGTGATTTTCTTATAAACATAATCTCTATATCGATTTCTGTATTTGTAACATCGGAAGTGACAATTTTTCATTAAACCTTCACACTAAACATCCCCCCCTTAGGTGATCCATTTTCAAAAACCTGGTCACCGTTGTCTTTTAGTTATAAACAGAATCTTTACATCGATTTCCTTCTAAGATCGGATATGACGAATCTCCATTAAAAATAAAATTAATCTTTAATCCTATTGGGTGTTGATTTTTCAAAAACGCCGAACAACCGTGTTTAACTTAATAATGATTTTGATGTTACTGAAATCAATGACGAATTCCCATATAAACGCCTTATTTAGTTACTTTAATTTTACCCAATTATACCCTGTTCAAGTTAGCTTGGTCTTTTTGACAGACGGGCTAGTGATGAGAAACAGAAAATCTAACATATATAACAGTCGATGGAACGATGGAATGCGTAATTCAAATTAGGATTCCATTTTTTTTCTAAAAAGAGTTATACCAGAGATCCCAACCGAAAGGACCCCCGTTCGTAACAATAACTTAACAATGATCTTTAATAAGGATTTCTGTAATCGATATTTGTAGCAGTTACTGCCTGTCATTCGCGTCCCTACCGTCCGTCTGATGTAACATTGCACAAGCGTCTATTATTTTCAGTGTTTCTATTTAAATTTTACTTTGAAGCAATAATATATAATGAAAAAAGTCTTAAAATTTTCGGATAACGCTTGAATCTTTAGGAACTTTTGTATTATATGTATTTTTTTAAATATTTTTACAATTTTTAAAATTATTAATTTAAGAAAATAACATGTTCGTCATTGCAGAGTTATGTCGATCAGAAGAATTGACATCTGTCAAAAAGATCAAGCTATCTTGTACAGGATAGAGGATATTAATTTTTGAAGTCCATTTAGACATCACCTACGTCTTATAAAGAATCATTTTGTAAATTTTCATCCTGTTAACTACCAGTTTAAGCTTTTATTTATAAAATGGTACTCGGCGTCCGTGTTAGGTTTTATTTTGAACTAGCTCAACCCGAGTTTTTACCTGCGTTAAATTTATAAAACTTAACCTTGTAGCACATAAAGCTTCACCAAGTTTACGCCCTCGAGGTGAATTAAAAAAAATGTCCTTCTGAGACTCAAATCATATCCATAGGAAACTTCATCTAAATCAGTTCATCCGTTTAAACGTGGACAGATAACAGACAGAGTTACTTTTGTGTTTATAATATTAGTATAGATTTGTTAATGCAAGAACGTCGCTGTGTAAGATAAAGCCTTCTAATTTTAACTAATTATACAATTGCTTTTTTTTACCTGAATGATTTAGTTCTGTTGGCCCTACTGACCTTTACAGCGTCACCGGACGTTGGGGCAAGTGAAATTCATCCTTGAAATTGAACCCTCTCGAGCTCTTGATAGACGTTCGTTCTGAGGGTGTCTCCTATGAGATCACATCGCTCAGAACGTCGACTACGTTTGAATGAATGTATAAGAAATACAATTACGACAGTAATTTGTTAATTATATATGCCGGGATAGTACAGAGTTCCAGCAGTTCCCTAATACGCAAGCGACGTCGTAAAATAATTACGATTATTTTGAAAACGATGTATGTAAATATTACAATTTATCATTGTATGAAACTTTTGTACAATTGTATGTTAAATAAGCTTGATTTATTTTACTATATTATGGTGTATTTTAACATGAAGTATACGATTGTCACAAATCAAATCAAATCAAATCAAAATATTCTTTATTCAAGTAGGCTTTTGCGAGAACTTTTGAATCGCCATTTAACAAACTATATCGAGTTAAGCCGCCACCGGTTCGGAATGTAGATTCTACCGAGAAGAACCGGCAAGAAACTCGGTAGTTACTCTTTTTCAACATCTAAAAATACAGTCGTGTTAGTTAAATACAATTATATATGTATGTTATGTCTCCTGCTTGGAAGTCAACGAGCGTTAACTCCACGCTTTTTTATCATCTATATAATCTTGTATCGGATAATATGCCTTCTTTACCGATGTATTTATTACAAAAGATTTGAATTTATTAAACTTAAATTAATTAAGTTAATTTAAAGTCGGTAAAACGAATCGCCAACGTGAGCCTAAAAACAATTCTATTAATGCAGGTTCTTTTTTTTTTTTTCAGATATGACGTTAAAGAGGTGAAGAAATCATTCCAAGATGGCGATTAAAGATTTGATCGAAAACGAAAATAACTGTCAGAATACGAAAGTCAATGAACTTTACCTTTCTTCGCATTTAACGTACGGTGTTCTGTGTTCGATTTTTGAATTCGTCTTTAAACATTTCAAAGTTGCATTTTTTGTTTTTATTTTTTTTCTCTTCATATACATTCTGTACAAATCGTATTGGAGTCCCGTGTTTTACGCAAAGGTAAGAATTATTGATATATATTGATAAAACTTCGAATCGAGTTCAATCATATTATTTATAAATAAACGAGAAGCGTATGTAGGTAATATTATGTTTCTTTAAAATTCGGTTTTATTTAAAATTAATAATTTAAGCGTTTTGAAATTTTGTTGGCTGTTGTTTCGTCGTGAGCCAATTTTGACTGTAGAGTCAAGTCTTGTTTAAAATAACTACTACGATTTTGTGAGGATCGTTTTTATTTAAAAAATATTTTCTAAGAAGTTTATGTAAGGTTTTACAACACCGTAACAATATAAGTAAACAAAATCAACCAAGTACAAAAACATCTGAGCCCAAATACATATTATAACTATACAAAGATTAATATAGAGGTTATCCATATTTATGTCATTTTCAAGCTGACTAAGCTAACTTAAGCATTGCAATGTGTTTATTATTTATAATGTTAACATAAAAGATATATATTATTTGACTCTATTGTTAGTTAAACAAGATAATGAACCAAAATGTATTTATGAGCCAAGATAAAAAAAAACATAGTACATTTTATTTTTTAGGAATTATCAGAGGTTGGGTTCAACCACATCCCAAAAGGAAAAGATAGATGCTTAAATATAATAAGGGCACAAAAAGGGAGGAGGTTTGGGAGCAAGTTACCACCTCCCTATCCAAATGGATGGTTCGCTCTCGTGGAGAGCAGAGACTTGGTAGTCGGTGGTGTTGTGGCTATAGATGCATTAGGTAAGAAATACTTGCTGTATTTTCCTGTAGTTTCGTAGCCTTCGAGCTTTGGATGAAAAGTTAACAAGCTATCCTTTTCACAAATGAAGGCAAAATTATTATACGAGTATTTTTTAAATGATATATTTATGCGGACTGGCAAATTAGCTACTTGGTGGTAAATGGTCACTACCGCTCATAACGCCTATACCTATATATGTGATATTGGCACTGTAAGGAATATTAACCATTTGCTACATTGTCAATGCACCACCAAACTTATGAACCAAAATGTTATATCACTTTTGCGGGTAGATACACTGGATCAGTCTCTCTTCAAACCGGAACACGACAATACTAAGAACATAGCTGTTTGGCGATAGAATATCTGATGAGTTGGTGGTACCCACCCAATTGGGTTTGCACAAAGCCCTATCAGAAAGTAAAAATAAATAGTTGACTTTGTATGTTTATTTGTAAAAATTGTGACATCGAAATTCGTTTTTGATTCATGTTATTGTTGACTGGTGGTTCATTTGTAACTGTTGGTAGCTTAGTATACCATTTTTTCCCGTAGGATGATGATTCCAAAGAGATATAAAGTCATTTTACAATTTTATTATTATTTTTTTATTAAAATGTTACGTTATACATGAAAAACGGTCTTGTAAATACTCTTAAATTCTTACACAGGACTTAATCTTTGTGTCTACCGAGGTGAAGATGAAACAGCGCGGGTAGTGGACGCTTACTGTCCACACTTGGGAGCAAATCTAGCGATTGGGGGTAATGTTTGCGGTAATTGCATCGAGTGTCCCTTCCACCAGTGGAAGTTTGGAGAGGATGGGCAGTGTGTCAGTATACCTCATACGGAGACAGGTGAGCTTTTGGGAGAAATATAGATACAATAAAGATTTAAAATATGCCTAATTCTGGTATATGTGATAGGTATTTGATATTTGTAATTTTTAATGAAGAACTGTATATGTGATACGTTTTACTTCACCGCCAAGTATAAGTTATATTATTAACATAAGTTAAGCACATGACAACTCTGTACTCGGTTAACTCAAACCTTCGACTTTCTATCTCTTGAGCCGAGATAGCTTAGTTGCTACACTAGACTATTTTGGCTCATAAATACTGGTACATTCAATATTTCTTCTTAATTCTTATGTTTGTGTAATTCTAGTTCCCAAAGGCATATCAATAAAGACGTATCCGTCAATGGAGATTGACGGAACAGTCTGGGTATGGTACGATGCTGAGGGACGTCCTCCGCTCTGGACCGTCGAGGATTCTGACGAGACGAAGAACTGGGGCTATAGGGGCAGGAACGAATTTCTTGTCAATGCTCATATTCAAGTAAGAAATTTGATCTTTGAAGTAGATTAGTATTTTCGTCTATTTATACGAAAAGTCGATCTATTTTTTCGAAAATGCGAGCGATCATAGTGTGCTTTTAAAGTTTCACTAATAACTTTCAAAGCTGCTAATACTTAATATATATTGTAATAATATTTAAATACTAAGTAAATCATTAAAATATTTAAAATCTTATGAATATACTTAAGTTGTGGTTTCTCCTTAATAATAAAAGTATATATTTTGTATTGATTCAGTTCAAAGTTTTCTTGTTGATTATACATTAAGATTAACATGCTCATAATATGTCATGATTAGACTCACTTTTGTGTGACGGAGATTTATATTAAGATTTAACTTAAAACGTAAGAAAAAAATGATTAAATTATTTTGGCTCATATTATGTTCTTGCCTTTTACAGATATTATCGTTTACTTTCAAAACGAATAAACAAAAAAATATAAAAATTACTTTAACTTAAACCCCATAAATTGTTTTCCACATTTGTGTATATTTTAATTCAAGGAAATACCAGAAAATGGCGCGGACGTGGCACATTTGAACGCTGTACACAATGTCTCGCTGCTAACTGACGTCGGATACAAATACCCATTTTTAAATAACATTATTGGTAAGTCGTAGAAATGTATTCATAAATTTAATTATTGAGACATCAAATATTAAATAAATATGATCACAGATGAAAGTCAGAGTTAGGGGTCATGTTTGTAATAAATGTCAATAGATGGCGCTCATTATATTTTTGTGTTTTCTTAATCGCGCTGGCTAGATTTTCATTTGCTGTTAATGAATGAATGAACATGAATGAGCAAAATGAGGAATGTCCTTTCTTAACTCTAATAATATCAGTTTCGTATCGATCAAAACATTTATAGAATCCCAAATGATAAATAAAGTACAAAGAACTTTATTTCTCATAAGAATTTAACATTCACTTAAAATGAGATACAATGAACATTTCTATACGTTTGCAAGAAAACAGTTTTAACATCTGGGCCGTTGGATATAAAAGGCTTTATTATATAGGCGAGGATATTAAATGATTTTTTAGTTTGACTTTAAACATCCCCATAATATCACATAGTTTTATTTCATCTGGTAGTTTGTTGAACAGCTGTACTCCCTCAAACAGAATTGTTTTTTTACCATAATTAGTTCTTACATTATCAATATGAAGTTTATATTCATTCCTTAAATTCGAAATATGCGGTCTCTCACAAATCCTTATCTCTGATTGAATGGAACCTGATTTAATTTGTTTGATTGCATTTATAGTATGGGTATAGTTGTGATATATTCAATATTTTTGTTTCATTATAAAGTTGTGTCGTTGGAGTAGAATAGTGATATTTATATAGAGTTTTGATAATCTTATTTTGTACTCTTTGTAAAGTATTTAAATTTGAAGTAGTAGTGGATCCCCAAACCTGTATTATTTTTCTAAATGAGATTTTACCAAAGAATTATATAAAATGTTTCGGATTATTTTTGGTACACAAGTGGAGATTCTATTGATTGCAACTTTGTTCTAATATGGTTAATATGTATCTTGAAATTTAGTTTGTCGTCCAACCATAAGCCAAGATATTTTTCACGATGAGACCGCTGTAATATATCGTTAATTATCGTCAGCGGAGTGAAGTCAGGTATCTTTTTATTTTAAGCAGAGAAAATAATAAATGAAGTTTTAGCAGTATTGATTGTTAGTAAATTGTGTTTGAACCACTCATTTATCAAATTTAGATCATTTTGTGCATTGATTATAATTTCATGAATAGATTTATGAAAATAAAAAAGGCAAGTGTCGTCTGCATATAGTGTAAGGTGACCAGTTAATCCTGTCTTTTCTATGTTGTTTATGTAAATTAAAAATAATAAGGGTCCTAGAATAGATCCTTGAGGGATACCGTACGTAACATTTTGGGATGCGCTAGAAAAGTTATTAATTTGAACTACTTGCTGTATATTTTTTAAATATGACTCAAATATCGCTAAGGCAGTTTCTGTCGCGCCAACGTTACATAATTTGGATAAAAGTTTTTGATGACTTATTGTGTCAAAGGTCTTTTTTAAGTCAATAAAGATACCTAATTAAATGTTATTTTTATCAATGTTAGTTATAATTTTAGTAATTAAGTCTACAATATCTGAGAAAGTACTCGACTTTGGACGGAAACCATATTGTCGTTTACTTAAGAACTGTTTTTCAGTCAAATACCCATTTAAACGATTATATAAGATACGCTCAAATATTTTCGACATTATTGGCAGAACAGATATTGGCCTATAATTACTTGGATTGGATCGGCTACCAAATTTAAATATAGGACTGACCTTTGCGATCTTAAGTGAATCGGGATAAATTCCTTGTGAAAGACATACATTTATACAATTTGTAAGTCTTACAAGTATAACACCTTTAAGACATTTAATCGCTTTTGTGTTAATTCCATCCAAACCCGTGCTTGTATTACAGTCTAGTTTATCAATAATTTTAGAAACTTCGTCTGAACTGCAAGATGTGAAGTTTGTTAATGTAATGTTATTTGTGTAACCATCTTCATACATGGAAATGTTCTGTGTACTTCCATGGTATGGCTTCGGTATTTCAGAAGCTAGCTCCGTGCCAATTGATGAACAAAAACTGTTAAAGAGATCACATATTTCGTTACCGTCAAAAACCATTCCTGAATCTGACATCAGTTTGGGAGGAGCAAAACCATCGCTAATCTTATTCAAAGCCAAACTATTCAAATCACTTCCCAAATTTTTTTTTGGTTTGTTTTTTACCTTATCAAATAGATTATTATAATATTCGCTTTGATGCATTTTAATGAGTTTCGGTACTGTCTCGTTCGGTGTTAAATTTTTTATGTATGATTTCATTCCCAGGTAAAGTTTTATTTTGTTTCCATAGGCTGTTGCGCTCATTTATAGAATCAATAATATTTTCATTTATCCAGTCCTTTCGAGGTGGGTTAATTATTTTTGTTTTATTGATTTTATTTTTCATTATGTATTTCGATATAATTTTCTCTAAATAATCATAATCGCCACTTTCATTATTGTGTTCAGCGTTTACCGCATCAAAGTATAGTTGTTTATAATTAAGTGCCTGATAGTCTATCTTTTAAATAAAAAGTGTTGTTCTTGTGCGTTTGTTCTTATTACAATAAACATATACCAGGTTGCCATAATTGGAGTGCGGAGTGGTCTAAGGGCGAAATGGATCACTTGGCCCAGATTAAAATCGCTCACCAGTACATTATAATGAAGTTCGACGTGTTCCCCATCAATGTTACAGTACATCAGGTAATATGGCCTAAAATTTACTATGATATCAATAATAATAATAGCTTTTCTTAAAGAACAAACTTAAAATTCATCGTAGAATCAGAAGTATCAGAAAGTATCGTATTAAATCTCTACCAAATACTGGTCGTCCTTACGAGAAACTAGAATATAACGATTCGTTTAATTTTAAAACGGGCAGTAACCAATAATTTCCTTTGTGAAAGTATATCATTAAAAAATCCTCAGATAGGTCCTGCACACGTGAGACTACGCTTCCATTCGCCGCTCGGTCCAATGACGATTATACAATCTGTGACGCCGATAGCGCCTTTGGTACAAAAAGTCGTCCATAGAGTTTACACGCCCCGTTATAATGCCATCCTCGGCGCAGCTCTTGTGCTTATGGAAGCTTATCAAGTAAGTTTTTTTTTTTAATATAGGTAGGCGATCGGGCAAATGGGCCACCCGATGGTAAGTGGTCACCAGCACTCATAGACAATGGCGCTGTAGAATATTAACCATCGCCAGTGCCAACAACCTTGGGAACTAAGATGTTATGTCCCTTGTGCCTGTAGACTCGATGGAAACTTATCCACAGTAAATTATTCATAAATTATACAACATATTTGTATAATTTTATTTATTTAACCCGAGCGTAGCAGAGTTTTCATCCAGTATCTTATAAAGTGCTACAATTAATCAAAACAAAATATTTTCATTTGAACTTACAAGCTCTTGAATCATCAAGCGCTGCCACCGGTTCGTAATATACAAGCACGTACATTATAAATGACATGATAATTTCTATCATAAGATACAGTAACGGTTAATTCTAAGCACTATTATCAAAAATGATCCATACTGCAAAATTTTGTCTCATCACAAGTCCTTTTATGTTAATGAGCCAAAATAAACACGAGCAAAATCACTAATGTCGATGTAATTTCATAATTTATGATATATTTCCATTTCACAGTTTGCAAGAGACGTTGCTATATGGAACAACAAGAGATATGTCAGTTCGCCTGTCTACGTGAAAAACGACAAAACCATTCGTACATTCCGATCATGGTTTTCACAGTTTTACAGCGAACAGAGCGTGTCTTTGAAGGATGCCTTGCAAAATCCGTTAGATTGGTGATTGAAAATCACAATTATTGCATCAAAGGTATCCTTAAGAATAAGTATTTAACAAAAGAGTTTATCAAGTTCATCTGTAATTATTATTGCTCAAAAATCAAGATAACGTCAAAAACTATTACAGGAGTATTATTGGTTCTCTACCAATACAAGTATTTGGACTCAAGTAACCGTCACAGATCATGAAATGAAATGATGAATCTCACTGTTGATATTACATATACTTGTATTATAAATGCAAAAGTAACCGTGTCTGTCTGTATGTTGCTCTTTCGACGAAACCACTCCAAATTCAATGAAACTTGGAATGAAGCAAGATTGAACTCCGAGAAAGGACTACACTTTATGACTACTGAAAACAAACCTGACGAACAACCTCTGAAACGCTAGAGGAACCGCGGGCGACAACTAGTTGTCCATAAAGTAAATATTGTTGTATGATGGTTATACATAATTATATTTTGTGTTAGAAGCTTGAATTATAAAAAATCATCATAAATAAAAAAACAAGCATTAAATTCCAATATGTAGCATTGCAGTTTAATTATTCATGACTGTTATATTTTAAATACACCGTGAGCCAAAATACTCTTTTAAATCTCTAAAATTCAGTCAAAAGCTTACTTTTCAAATACTCGTGATTAATTTGAACTGCAATTCGAAGAGTACGAAACATTTCTTTAATATTTAAACAGACGATGATTTACTTAGAATTAAAGGCAATTATAATAGAGAGCGTAGATGTGACCTTAAATGAATATTATGTTGAACGAAAATTCACTTGGTGGTAGGGCTTTGTGCAAGCCCGTCTGGGTAGGTACCACCCACTCATCAGATATTCTACCGCCAAATAACAGTACTCTGTATTGTTGTGTTCCGGTTGGAAGGGTGAGTGAGCCAGTGTAAACAGGCACAAGGGACATAACGTCTTAGTTCCCAAGGTTGGTAGCGCATAGGTGATGTAAGGAATGGTTAATATTTCTTACAGCGCCTTTGTCTATGGGCGGTGATGACCACTTACCATCAGGTGGACCATATGCTCGTCCGCCAACCAATGCCTTAAAAAAAAAACAAACGAAAATTAATCCATTCGAATTTTTATGTCAAAGTAAACTATACTTTGGTTTCATTCATTTTTATGTTGGATCATGTCCATTTTTTTTTATTACCAGTGTTCGCCCAGTGATCGAAATTCAACCATAATCATTGTTGAAAATTAACGTTAAGCAACAACGAAATACATTTACAAATTTTCATATTACTTACGAACACTAAAGCTTGTGACGCGATAAAAAAAATTGACAACGCTGAAAAAGGCATTGAGCAGTTGTGCCTTTGACTATTTTTGTATGCATAGATAATAATTAAAAAGTAAGTTCTCATATTAGTTAATTAAAATTATCAATTAATGTATGTCATAAATAGCATTTTATGTATTAAACATCACAATTCGATTGCAAACAAGATTAGTTGAAATTTCTTCTTTAAGTTAGAAGATCCTGTTTTAGCTTTTAAGATGTTATTCCTGTAAATAAAACTATGATATATTTTCAAAAACATATATTGTATGATTTTTGTAATACAATAAAAAAAAAAAAACAAAAAATATCTTTAGGTTACGTCATTTGAACGGATAATTTAATGTTATTGTTGCCATATACGAAAATTGTTTAATGTAATATTTCTTAATGTAAATATAAAAAATATATAATGAATATGTATCGTATTTATTAACAAAACCCTGACTAGATAACTACTCCATATTTTCAAACATCGATTACCCTTATTTACATTTTGGCGCCATAATTTAAAAAAAAATGTCTCGTGTGACATCCGATTGGAAGTAAGTTTCTTTCGCTATATATTGTGTATTAAATAACAATCACAATGAAATAAGCTGAAATCGTTTGAGAATAAATAAACAAGAATAAATATAATTCTTATTAAAGATCCCGTTTGAATTAAAATTTAAAAAAAAAATGAAGAAAGTGAAAGAGCAAAACGCATAACGCGTTTTCGTTACGCGACGATTTCTGCAAGTTCACACTACTGTCGGCCACGTTTAAGAACTTCAGCCCAAAAAATCCTTTTATTGTCTTCAACGTCGTACATATTTATATAAGGTCAAAATATTCAGCCAAATAACTTTATTTATAATCAAAAACCGTCGAGGCTTCCATCGAATTTACTCAAAATATGTCAAATATCTGTATATAGTATAGCCAACGTATTTATACATAACAGAGATAGATTAATCTTGAAATATAGTAAAATTATCCTTAAAAAGAGATAAATGTATATATATTTCTCAATTAAGTTGTTAAAATACACCCATTTGAAATTTACGGACTGTAGACTATTACACGTCGCTCAAGGACAATTTCTTATCTTATTAATATATCTTTATTTATAACACAACACTGTTCTAATTTTGGAAGTAAAAAATCCTATAATTTTGCTGACATCATAAACGTAATTTTTTCATTAATTTGTCTATTGTAATATTATAAACTACAACCACCACCATCCACTCTCGCATAGGAGCAGCGTGGTGGAATATGCCTCAAGCCTTCTCCTCAAAAAGGAGAGCCTTAGCCCAGCAGTGGGAAATTTACAGGCTGTTAATGCATGCATGTAATGCAATGTTATAAATTTTACATTATACACATTTAGTTCAAGAAAAATTGCTACTATTTGATATGTAACACCTGACAAGTATTAAAACCGAGCCGACTACAAATAGTAATTCATACAACAGATTATTCAAGATCTCAACCAATGATATTGTCAGTTTAACCTCAAAGTTGTTTTGTTTATTCCTCCCGCGAGGGCTATGGACTGTAAAAATAATTTAAATGATTCAGCCATCAAAATCACGAGTCAATTTTCAAGATATACTAATGAAAAACGGGTCGCAGTTGAAATTTGGCGTTTTCTTCGTAGATTTTGCTCGTTTTCACCTACACCGTAACTGATCTGAATTCAGCATAGTCTATATATCCATCATTGTTCTTATCCGCCTGTTTTAATGCACCTTCAACTATTTCGGACAGATCTTCATCCTTATATTGAAGTAGTACTTTTTTTTCTTCGCCATTTGGTTCTGCGAAATTCATTAATGTTAAATTGCATGTCACAACGTCAGTTAACACAAATCAGTTGAATTTCACTGCTTCGTGTTAGATCTTTTTGCAAGACTGCCTAGGTAGGTACCATCATGTTTATAGTAGTGTTATCTTCCGGTTTGAGGGAGCTAGTGTAGTACAGGCACCAGGGACATAACATCTCAGATCCCAAATATTATATAACAGAAGAAATAACGAGCTAAAGACAAAATCTTATCATTAAAAACGTAAGCTGTAATTTCTTACGAAAGCAAACACACCCATAAAACTTTACAAAAAAAATCAATATAAAATTTACAGAACACACCTTTAGACTCACCCAAAAACAATCCAACCAACCCACGCTTCAAAGCACCCTTCAATCCAAAAGCATTGGTAGTACCTATTTATGCGATTTACACGTCTCGTCGAAAAATTATGGTTCACTGTCGAGAAATTCATAGTAGGAGTTTGGAACTTAACTATCAATAGTCTATAATCAAACGAGGCGTGAAGAGGCATCTTGCGGGACGGCATGACGAGGGCGACTAGTGCAGCTCATTCTTGGTGACTGTACTAGTCGTCTTCGCGTTTGGACTCCACTTCCGCATACCATCAGGTGAAGTCATAAAACAATCTCGTGCTTCAAAAAGGACGTAAAACCGTTGATTCTGCACCCGAACTTTGTCCGTCCTATCAGATTATAAGAATGAGTGCACAGTCTTGAGCACTTGATGTTTCCTCAGTGCTCGTAATCGGTGAATAAGACATCATTAATTTAAAATGTCGTTATAAAACAAATTTTGCCCTAAGGATTGCCAAGTTACGTAAAAACGTAGTTGAATGTTTGTTATTGTTCCAAGTGATCGATGATCCGGAATAAATATTACACACAAAATTATATCATATATAAAAATAATTAAAAAAGCTCTCTTTTGTGTTGTTAATGTAAAGATTTAATAGCTTAAATGCAAGGCAGGGAAAGTGATATAATGTATAAAAATCTCTACTGTTAACAATAAAATAATGAGCCATACTACAAATGTTGTCATTGTGCCTCATTCTTAATAATATCAACGCAACACAATTACAATTGAGTACTGATTTAGCTAGCTCAGAATATTTTATTTGCTTCAAAACAGAAAAATAGTTATAGAAAAATTTTACATACTATCTCGTAAAAACAAAAGAGGTTATATATATGTATTTGGGTTGTCAACAATTTTCTCATATTCAATAGGCTATTTGACAATGCGAAAAATTGACTTTAGTCAATTATTGTAATCAGTATAAATTATGAGTTTAAAAATGGTTATTTATCAACGAAAGTTGAAAATAATAATTAATTTATTCCAAAATCCATTTTTTAAACGTTTGTCACGTGACACAAAACGCTCCCGATTGGTCGGGCTTATGATGACGTCACTTGCTTATTAACCTCGTTTGCCTATTATATGTACCACAGATTACAATACAGGCAAGTAACGTCACCGACCCCATTGCGGCGCCATATTGTCAAAGTAGCGTTTTCGCGGGTTATATATTTTAATATGGAATTTTTATTTTGATATTTTTCAGCAAATATGTACTAGATTTAAAAAAGACAACTTTTACTGGGTTCCTTAATCTCTACTAAATAATATAAAATGCATTTTAAAAACCAGTCAAATAGCCTATTAAAAGAAAACGCGTTAAAGAAATAAGAATATTAGAAAATAAGTTTATTATGCAAATTATATAAAAAACATCTTTTTCGTGCTGACTGACATTAATTATGAATAAAAAAATGTTGATCGGACGAATATTATTTTCTTGTTTGAGTTTTCTTTACTTGAAATGAATTAAAAAAAAAAGTAAAAAATCACTTATTTTTTCCTTTAATCATACTTATTCTGTATTCTAAATAATCGATATATCCGTCGTTATTAATATCAGCGTGTTTAAGCGCCTTTTCTAAAACCGCTTCAATTTGTCCGTCCGTGTAAACTGAACGATTCGCGTCCACTTGATCTGAAAGAAATTAAAAAAAAGATTTTTTAAGATTATTAGTTATTTTAATTATTAATGTTAAAGTTTAAATCTAAATTAAACTAATCTATAATATATATGTTGCTTCTTTCGTATGCGTACTTTGATTATTTGTATGCCTAAACTTTATTCCAACCATAAGAGGAGAAAAGCCAAATATACAACATTTGACAGCAAATTGACGCGACGTCATTGGTCGAGAGCTCGACTAACGCACGCCATTTTGCGAAAAAATTACGAAAAAACTGTTAATAGTGTTGTATTATAGATAAACATATATTTATAACAAACTCTTAGTAGTGCACAATATAGCTGAGTTATTAGCAAATCTCATGTAATACGTAAATAAATTTTGTTTATCTTTATTCCTACTTCCATTGAAATAAACTGTCAAAACTAAGAATGCGTCTAAAAAAATAGCGACCAACAGTACAGCACGCACACTAGTAAACTAGTTTGACGTATGGCGTGTCAAAAGTAACCGTCACGCACACCAAGATAATAAAATTGGTTCGTTTGTTTTAGTTATTTCTAGTCCGAAACTCTATCTATATGTATAAATAATCAAAGTATGCATGAATACATTTCTTTCAATGAAATCAAAGTCAAGATAAGGTCGCAATCAATGTTCAATAGAAGCATTACACTATGGTGAAGTGACAGGACCGGATTTGGAGGTCCCCTGAAGTTTTTTTTTTTTATGATGTCGGTAGGCGGACGAGCGAATCGGTCATCGGTCGCCCACAGACAATGACGCTGTAAGAAATATTAACCACTCCTTACATCACCAATGCGCCACCAACCTTGTGAACCAAGATGTTACATCCCTTGTGCTTGTAGTTACACTGACTCACTCACCCTTCAAACCGGAACACAAAAATACTGAGTACTGCTGTTTGGCGGCAGAATATCTGATGAGCGGGTGGTACCTACCCAGACGGGCTTGCACAAAGCCCTACCACCTAGTAAAAGTGGAGCCCCTAGTTAGTTTTTTATATATTCATTGTAAGAATTTCATTTCTGTCAGTAAAGTTTGTTTGTAATTTAATTACTATTTTTATCAGTCACTTTTAAAACAGCAGTACTATAATTTTACTATTAGTATAATTTGACTATATCCATATATCTTAACATTATAACATTCGTCGGAACCTCTCTCGTGGGAGGCAGTTGCCCCGGTTGCCATCCCCTAAATCCGGCCCTGAGAAATAGGAGATATTTCATATAGGTCTTGAAAACAAAATGTCTACTTCTCACGCGTGTACATAAATACACGCGCCTTTTCTGTACAATCTACACAACACAGACGTAAATTACGTTATTCGTATAGTTCATATAGTTGCTGACGCTTGCCTAAAAGTGCTTACTCTCATCGGATAAATATTACCACTGTAAGAAATACTAAAATATTATTACCCTTGTAGTTACACTGGCTCACTCATCCTTCAAACCGTAACACAACAATACTAACCTTTTTTTTGAATTTTGAACCAAATAGCTACATAACTAAACTACGTTACAACTAAAATTACTTATGTAAATATATTAATTTAAAATTAACTTACCCCAGTTATAAAGTAGGGTTTTCTTCACAACACACTGTATTTAATGTGGTTCGTAATTCAATACAATAAAAATACCAGTTATTAAAGGGTTTTTTATTAAAAATTCACATCACATATAACAAATAACAAAGACCGGGTAAATCGCTTCGTTACGTAACGCGTTACGGCGCTAGTCTGTCTGGCTTCTCTTTCTCATACGCATACGCAACGGTAGGCAGGCAATAATGATACTAATATAGTACATATTCAAGAATTGTAACTAAGAATAAAATATATTATATAATCAATAAAAGATTTTAGTAATAAATAACGTTTTCTTGCATTCTCATTATTAATATTAAAAATTTCAATATTAAATAGTTCAACTTAGATTAGTTTAAGTTATCACTTTAGTCGGGCTTCTCGAGACGCACACGTATTTTTTTTTTACTTTTCATTGTATCATAGCAATAAATATACTTACAATTTTGCTATTATAATACGACAGGCGTCAAGTATTAGATGCTGCGTAAATATCTCATGAATTATTGTGTAGCCGGTAATAAAGAGAGGTTACAAAATTTATTGTTCGGATACAATATTCAACGGATTTACGATCTTTCATATTCCGGACTGTTATTAAGAATTTTTCGACGGAATAATTTTAACTAATCCGACCCAGTCTGACGCCAAGGCAAGACCTCTGGACCTACGGCGTCATAATCTCACCACTTGACAAGGCAGACAAAAGTATAATATGTTTAACCACGCTCTTTCTAATTCATGTCAGTTCCTATGATTTGGCGGGAAATGAACAACCAATGACACAGCTCCAATAACGACTCGTTATCGATAAGCTTTTCTATTGGTAGATATACAAAATACCTTACTGGGCGTTTTTTTTTAATTATCAAATTTTTAAATTAACTAAGACGTTAAACTCTAAAACATAAGCAATCAAAAAAGCAATAAAACGACAAATCAATGTACAAATTTATTATTATCCACAACATTCGATACTAAGACGACACAACCTTAAAACCACAGACAAAACATTGCACGCATAACATAAAAAAGCGATCATTTGACAATTAATCGTATCGAGTTTGACGTTTAATTTTTAGAAAAATAAACGACATTTTGTGACGTAATTTAAATAAAGAATATTTCTTAAATACAGTATTAAATCGAGTATTCTATAATAATCATAGATATTGCCAAATGATTTCATAAAATGCAATGTGTGTCTATGATTATAACATTCACAACATAATATTATATATATATATATATATATATATATATATATATATACATATATGTATGTGTAGGCATGTAGTAAAATCGATTAACCGAGACATTAGAGTAAAAAAAAAATATTTTAGTCTTTGTTTCAATTAACGCTATAATTTTAAATAAACGTAATTTTTTCGTAACATCTTCCCTCTCGCTTCCGCAAACCGTGAAGGTGATTTCGTAAAAAGGGACGGAAGTATGTGACAGAACCAATTTTCCAAATTATTTAATGTCAATATTTCTTCACCGAGGTGGGATGTCAGATACGCATAAAAGCAAATATTTAAAGGCTCGATTACCGATCTTCTTTATTATCAAGGCAATAAGAACCTTAAGACGTTACCAATAACATAGTTAAGATGAAGTAAATTGTATGAATTATGTTAATTTAGTAATATTTATCTGTTGCATAGATTAGGTTAATCGAGGTTTAAAATATATGTATTTTAATAAAACATATATGTCCTTCCCTATGACAGTGGGTGGTTATTACTTATATAATAAAAATGCACGTACTTTAATATTATATATTCACTTTCCCATTGAATGTTATTTTTTATTAAATATTTTTATATCAAGAAAAAATATTGAAGTCTTAAACAGTTATAAAATTATTTACATTTTATTTTTTTTTTCTAATATTTTGTGGCACTAGTTGGAATAAAACATAATTGTGAACATATTTAAAATAATTATAGAATAAGATTAAAAAAATCAAGATTATTTTTTTAAGGAAGAGATTCCAAATAATTCGAAATTGAAAGAAGAGAACACTAAAATAAATCAAAAGAAAAATTCGAAGAAAAGAGAAAACTCATAGATTAAGTAAAATAAATACTAAACAATATTCGATCAAAAAGTTTGGAAGCACGTCCGTACAAAATATACATCTAATAAAAAAAATAAGTCTTAACATTATCCGAGTTCGAAACTAACGATTTTTATGTATGGCAATACTGATTTTACGAATACAAAAACTCACAGATCTTCATTTCGACACAACCGCTCAAACCGCTCTTTCAAATGGAACGAAATTTAAACTTTAGCATTTGACAAATGCCACAGACTATAAAAGAATTTATAGATATTCAGTTAAAAATTTGACAAACAAATCGAAACGAATCGAACTGGATCGTTGATTTACTTAATGAGAAAAACTTTTCAGTAACGATTTTATTTCGATTCGATTGCGTTTAACAGTGAAACGGAATTAAAATGCTTAATAAATAAAGCACCGCGCTGCACGCTGTTTTATGACTAACGACCTAATTTAAAGTTACTTTACTTTAGCTAGAGAACCGAGATGGACCAGAAGTTAGAACGCGTGCGAAAACCGACGATCGCCGTTTCAAATCCAGGCAAAGCAGTGACACACGGGATCAAGCAGTGCTAAATAATCACGTGTTTAATTTTTTATTTACCCTCATACTCGGTGAAGGCAAACATCGTCCGGAAACCTGACAAAAGATCAGCTAAATTATTATTGATACAAAAAAAAAAACGGGAAAAATGTCATTTATGAAATATGTACCTTAAAATAAAAGTTATTTCCTAATATTCAATTGGAATGGAATGTTTGATCTTATTAAATATATATTATTTGACATTTAAATTGGATTGAACGGCTCAAACGAACTCAAATCGTAGTCGTATAATGTGTCAAGTTTGACATAACGTTGTATTTCAAATTAACGTTGCATATCGACAGTCCACTATCGACAGACTATCGATAGTTAAGGTTGTAGCGACAGTATCAATAGTATATCGATAGTCTTGTCACGTGTCAATGCTATCGATAGTATTGCAAAAACCGTTACTTTTAACCTAAACTATAAATATTGGACAACATCCCATACATTACTCTGATCCCAATTTAAGTAGCTAAAGCACTTGTGTTATGGAAGATCAGAAGTAACGACGGTACCACAAACACCCAGACCCAAGACAACATAGAAAACTAATGAACTTTTTCTACATCGACTCAGCCGGTGTAACCTAAACTATCGATATCCTGAATAGTTTTCAAGGTCTACCTATCTATATATATAGGTAACTATCGATAGTCAAAATATCGATAGTTCTGCAACACTGTTTCAAATGTTAGAAAAGTACCACTGAGTTTCTCACCGGTTAATCTCGAATTTACATTCCGAACCGGTATTCGTTTTACGTTTAATACAAATCTGTCAAATCACGATTCACAAATGCTTGTACGAGCCCAGTTGAATAGAGTGTATTTTAATGATATATCCGTCAAGTGTATTCCTTGTGAAGTTCCTTAACGAGTGTTCCTAATAAAGTATTCGAGATTTTCAGTTTATTTTGACATTTCAATGTGAAATTCGAAGACGATTTTTAATTCGATATTTAAAAACTTTTTTTTGGAACGAAGTTCTTTAACGCGGCTTACAGTATAGTGAACTGTTACGGAATCGTTACAGAAGAAAAATGGTTAACCCCCTCCAGGTGACCTTGCCCTCTATTTCTTTTATATTTGGTTTAATATAACATTATTCAAACTAATTTATTGTTTTAATTCACACGGTATTTTTATTCTCGTCATTGATTTATTTCAATGTATCTGTTATTTAATACATAATATATAAAGGAAGCAACTTCGTTCCAAACTGGTATCCCACGACCGATTTAGTTTTTTTTTTTTAATTTAATAAATATATTAAAAAGACAACCAATCAATAATATACGTATAACTACATATGTATCCATAAAATGTAATACATTAGCCTTTGTATCCAAAAAAAAAAAAATCAATGTTGCCATACACCAAAAAAAAATCCAACTTAAAAAAAAAACGCGGTAAATCAATTATTCTCCTTATTCTGATTCTTCTGTTGCGCTCTAATGAATTCCGGATAATCTATGAAACCGTCACGATTGTGATCGTCCATATTTAATATTGGATCTATTAAGTTTATTAACTCATCATCTTTGAATATTTTCTCCCCTACTGGCGGGGAGCCCTGCTGCTGTTGCTGTTGTTGCTGATTTTGATTATGACCTTGCTCTGATGAATGACAGCGGCACATAGAAATGAAATGACTATAAACATATGTGCAAAATACATATATATATAAATACGAACACAAAAAAAAACAACCCCAAATCACATCAACCCACGAAGCTTCAAAACATAATTTTACTCACGTAATTAATATATTTTACTACGCGAATGTTTGCACAGTATTCGAAACTGTGTCCTGTGATTTGTTGAATACCATTTAACTTTATAATTCATTGTTAAGTCACTCAAGCAATTTAAGTATAGATTAAAAATAAATGTCAAAAACAAAACCAACAGATTATTTTAATGTTAACAAATTAACAAATCTAATCAGAACTTAGGCTAACTTTTATGTTTCTAGTGCGAAAATAAATAAGCAATTTTTTTTTTTTTTTAACTGTATATGTTAGATAAAATTTTGAATTCATCCCAAAAATCTGATTATATTTGCAAGATATTATTTATATATTAAAAATCTTACAATTTAATATTAAACCGAATTTTAACTATTACTGGTGACAAGACAATCAAGTATACTTAATGTCATTTTGACGCAAAATTTGCCGCCAATTTTTTTTTTTTTTTAGTACTATGAAGGTGTTAACTTACCGTGCCAATGTATTAAACTCTTAATCAGCTCACATCCGTCTAATTTGTTATTATTATCAGCGTCGTGCATTTTGAAATAATGAAACTGTAATTCCTGTTCGGTCATCTTCGATGTGTCGATTGGTACTTCCATGTGCTCTTGAATATGTCTGGAGAGAGAGAAAGAGATAGATAGAGATCACGGGATGCCAGACAGAGAAAACATTAATTTGGAGTTAAGACCTACAAGCCTGTCTTTCACACAATCATCATCATCCTCCTGCCCTTATTCCAATTTTACTTGGGGTCGGCGCATGTCTTCCTCTTCCATACTTCTCTGACGTCATCTCACAAGTAACATTCTTTCTAATCATATCATCACAATCCATCCATCGTTTCTTGGGTCGTCCCCTACCTCTATATCCATCCACATCCATTCTCAAAACCTTTCTCACAACATGTTCCTCATTCCTCCGCAAAACATGCCCATACCATGACAGCCGGTTTCCAGGTAGCTTCTCGGTTACCGGTGCCACTTTCTTTCACAAAAATACATACAAATACCGCCGCCAAATATTAATGTTAAACTTAGTATCGTCGTGTTCCAGTTAGTCAGTGTAACCACAGACACAATGGACATAACATCTTAGTTAGAAAGGTTGATGACGCAGTGCCAATGTAAGGAATGGTTAACATTTCTTACAATGACTATATCACCGAGATCTTGTCCAATCAATTGGTCAATTCGAAGTCAAAATTATTTAAATTTTAATATTCTTGTAGTTGGAAGAGATAGAAAATGATACACTACCTCCCGAAAATTGTTAATTGTTGTTCATACAGTTTATTTTACACCACAAACATAAAATACAGAAATCTTAAGAAGGAAATAAAATATAAACAAATAATTGATGTGCCGTACAACGGGCGGACTTATGTCCAATTAGCGATCTCTTCCAGACAATCCAAAATATAATTGTGTATATTATTTAAATTATTAATAATCAACAAACTACTCACTCTCTCTCCTGGGCGATGTTCGCCGCGTTCAGAAGTTGTGGATCTGAAAAGATTATGTCCATATCGTTTTATTCTAATATTGCGAAGAAGATTTTGTTTTGTTTTGTAGGGAATAATCTCAGTAACTAATGAGATCCAATTCTAAAATTGTTTTCACTGATAGAAAGCTCAATTTCCGATTGTTATAAGGTATAAATATTAATTATATCATATAATTTTCTTTAATAAAAAATTGCACGCGAACGAAAACGAGGCGGATTGGTGTATTAAAATTTCGACAGGCTTTAGCCCAGCAATGGAACATTGGCAGACATTTATGATTTGATAAATCGCATTTTCTCAAAGACACGGTTAATAAGACAAAAAAAAATCAAACAAATCTTAAAATTCGAAAAATTAAATTACAAAACTTAACTTGAAACTTCGGCTCTACTGGTTGTGTAAAACCTTCGCGCTTCCTTAAAAACAACCCAAGGGTAAAATCGACAACACTATATAGAATCAGAATTATCAGAGTCTGTTTTGTGTGAAATTTTTTGGGATGTTTTCACGATTGTCTAATTATTCTTGGTCTCACAATATCCTTATGTTTTCGTGAACCTTCGAATTACCAAACCATCCGCCAAGTATGTAAAGATTAGAATGATGATATTTATTTTAGACTTTCTCACGTACGTTTTCAATTTGGAATTGAAACAAGCAATCTAATACAAATTTTAAATTGAAAAAAAAAAAACAACCAAAAAAAGTTTTTTTTTTTTCGTCTAGGAAAATCGAAATTACTGGCTTATCTCTACTATAATATGCATGTATTATACATAAAAACCTTCCTCTTGAATCGCTCTGTTTATTGATGAAAACTGCATTAAAATGCGTCGCGTAGTTTAAAAGATCCAAGCGTACAAAGCGGGAAGCGACTTTGTTTCATACTATGCAGAGGTTCCCCTCACCATGACCACCGTGTCCATGTCCATGGGAATTCTGCACCGGCATCTGTTGCACGGGCACCTGCTGTTGATACTGCTGCTGGGGAGGCTGCTGGTACTGTTGTTGTGGTGGCGGCTGTTGATATTGTTGCTGTTGTGGCGGGGGTGGCTAGAAAGATTCACTTCATTAATATAATTTATTAATAAACATAATCAGCCTGTAAATTTCCCACTGCTGGGCTAAGGCCTCTCCCGTTGAGGAGAAGGTATGGAGCATATTCCACCACGCTGCTCCAATGCGGGTTGGTGGAATACACATGTGGCAGAATTTCGTTGAAATTAGACACATGCAGGTTT
Organism: Vanessa tameamea; assembly: GCF_037043105.1. Taxonomy (NCBI): domain Eukaryota; kingdom Metazoa; phylum Arthropoda; class Insecta; order Lepidoptera; family Nymphalidae; genus Vanessa; species Vanessa tameamea. The sequence goes on along the minus strand of NC_087339.1, from coordinate 3,583,861 downwards.
CCTCACGATGTTTTCCTTCACCGCCGAGCACGAGATGAATTATAAACAAATTAAGCACATGTAAATTCAGTGGTGCCTGCCTGGGTTTGAACCCGAAATCATCGGTTAAGATGCACGCGTTCTAACCACTGGGCCATTTTAATTTAATTTATTAAGGTTTTGCTTTAAAAAAAAACTTTTTACGTTGATTAGTTTATGATTAAGAAAAGTTATAGACATTACTAGTTTGTCATCAGTAAAAAGTAGCTTCTAGTCTATTCCGACTCCATTAGGACAAAGCCCAATTAAACAACATTTGACGTCGAATTGACGCGATAACATTGGTCGAGAGCTTGAATAATATATGATACTTATGACTGATTTGCGAAAGAATGCCGTACTGAACAAAAAAAAATGATTCAAGTAAACTTCACAATGAAGTGTTTTTGAATCGTCAATATTTAAACACTACCACCGGAAAGCAGCCTCCAGCGAGACGAAACGGCAATAAACTAGTTGCTCTATTCAAAGATTTACAATGCTATCTAGATCCAGGCGTTTTTTTCTAAAAAGTACTCTTTTAATGCACAATATGATTTATTTATTAATTTATCTTAATACACTTTTTATATTTTGTAATTTATAAATTGATTATATTTCCCGGTATCTTATTACATATTCGTATACCATTGCCCAAAAAAAGTTCTCTGTACCGAATGCAAACGTCGACGAAACTATCATCGAAACTTTGGAAGTAAAATTCAAATGGATTAGTGTGTTATTATAAATAAATATTTATTAGTCAAGAACTGTTATAATTAATGCTCATATACATTTGTTTTGGATAGATCGTAAATATTAAGAGAGACCTACAAAAATTAAGAGAGACCCAACCTTAAATAATATGCTATGTACATACACTGTGGTATAAAAAAAAAACTAAATATACTACAGAATGTCTTACAAAGTTAACAGTTTTTTTGTAATTAGACAATACAAACTGCTATTTGTAAACCGTTTTAAGGTAACACTGTAGTACATTATTTAGATCTATCTCGGAAGGGTTCAGCCAGCGTTTGCAATGTAAGCTAAAAAAAAATGTATTTATTCACGACATCACACAGAAACCTCTAAAATGATAAGTGTTTCTCTACTACTTTGTGCATGTATGTAGTCGGAATAGACTAGAAGCTACTTTGTTACTGATAACAAACGCCTAAAACGCGAGCGCAACCAATGATGTCAACTAGTATTGTCTATAACATTTCTCAATCATAAAAACATTCCTCTTGAATCAATCTATCTATTAAAAAAAACCGCATCCAAATCCGTTGTGTAATTTTAAAGATCTAAGCATACATATGGACAGTTAGACAGCATTAAGCGACTTTGTTTTATGCTATGAAGTGATTAATTTTACCTGTTGCTGCATCGGTTGAGGAGGGGGTGGCTGTTGATAGTTCTAGAACATCAAATTATCAGTTATGAATATGTTATCTGTGATTAAAGGATTAAAAATGATATAGTTAAAACCAAGGTTTTTTTTTTTTTTTAAAGTTGTTTTACGCGGCTTACAGTAGAGTGAACTAGCAAATCATCACGTATCTCTCTGTCACGTCACGAATTTATATTATAAACATGATTGTTCGGACATCTTGAGTAATCTTTAATCTAAACTAAAAATCAAAGGAAGCTCAGCCATCTGTCTTTCGGATATTTTCAACTATAAGATACAAAATGTTGTTCACACATGTAATTGTATTGTATACCCAAGACACACATACATAAATACCATAGACATATTATACAGATACTGATAAATTAATAAATTTTAATACCCATCGTAACCATACACATTTTAATTTTTTGGTAATAAACAACTGCATAGTTGCCCGAGCAATTTAATGGGGCTTTGATTTATAACGACCTCTTCTATCTTTAAGACATTGGTTATAAAAGAAAATCTAGTGAATTTATTTTCAAATATACAGAGACGAATATAAAATAATAAATCATGTCTAATTACATAATTATTATTGTATTATATATTTCCAACAAAAACAGATCTTTATATATTTAGATGGAGTCTCGTGAACAAGACGTTCATAGATAACGTCGAAATATCGAGCTCCACCAATTAAAAATAAAAAACATGGTAAATATCCGGTATTAAATACTGTTAGCAATAAAAATAACCATGTTAATTTAAAATCTTATATAAATTTAAAATGCTTGAGAATTCAACCGAGAAACCGGAACAAGTCTCGTGAATGAACCCAATAAATAAGTTTATATCACGTTTCATACAATTATATACATCTCTATTATATTCTATAATCAAATTCTCAAACATTTTAAATTTATTTCTTATACAATACATAATATATAGAGACAGGAACTTCGATCCAACCGGGAGTTGCACAACACATCTTTTTCATTAAATACACAAGCATAGATTCAAAACAATCTATGTTTTTTTAAATGGTAATAGACTCTAACAACAGGCAAGGGATTCCAGGCAAAGGATACAGGCAAAGGAGTTCCCTAGTCTGATGACGTATTGATGTTACAATAATAATTATTGTTTTACTGTAATTGATTACTTATAATGCGCAAATACACACATTCATTAAGTTATATTTTTTATTTCAAGCACACTGCCTGTTTAGGGTCTAAATCACAATAATTTCCAAGACAAGGTATTTTTAAATAGAAAAATTATTTCTTATTAGATTAGAATTAATATTATTTAGTTTATATTTCTATTGATGGAATACTATTGTATAAGTATATATACATATAACAAATAATTTATCTCTCTAACTAATTTGAATGTTCTGATTGATGTTCTCATGTTAGTTGTAAAACCTTAAACAGGTTCCAAGTAGATTAGTGTTTCAATTTATAAATAATTTTACTAAATGTATAATTATTTATTAAAAAAATATTTAGAATATTAATTATAAATGTATGATAAAAAAGAAAAACAGGAAAAGGCTTAAACAACTTTATACAACTGTCTGTGCTAATTTAAAAAATAAAAAAGGTTTTTTAAAGTGTCATAGCACAAATGAAACAGCTTTAAAAAAAGGGTTATTTATCATGTCACGTCTGAATTCAATAACTCATAAATAAAACTATTTAATAAATTACCTGGTAATTCTGCGGGGGTACCCCGGGCGCAACTTTCTGCTGATACTGTTGCGAAATTGTACATTGTAAAAACCCAGCTACTATTAACAGACGAAGCATTTTGGTACCTGTAATTAACACAACAACCACTTGACACGTATTCCACACATAGAACAAATTTTTAACACAACTTTATAACAGTTTGAGGATTTTATTTTTTTAATTTTAGGTTCTTTAATGGTCAACGGTTTAATACCATAACGAATAGTATAGAAAATTAGTTTACCTTTCAGCTACGTGGTCATGCGGTCACGATAAATTACCTTATCGAATCTAATGATAAAATTATTATAAGCTATTCGTTTTGCGGACGTTTTCAAAAAACAAGTTGGGATATCACACGTCACGATAACATGTCATGGTTGACTTTTACTATTTACGTTCCGTTTCGCAAGTTAACGCTAAACGATGTTATCATTACATAATCCTCCGGAATAAAACTTTTATTTTATTATAAACTATAATGTACATCTATATTTATAATATTTTTTTTCAAATTCGTTTAATAAAACTATTGACTTATATTAATAAAACTATGGAGTGTAAAATTTAGAGGCCGTTGTTGGAGTTAGCGTGGGGAATTTGAAAGGACGCGTTACTTGATAGAGTATACCGGATTTAGGAAAAGGTAGACATCCACCTTCGAAATGATATTTTATACTAATAATTAATAAAAACATAAACGTTATCCAAAAAATCAAAATATACGTTGTTCAAGTATGCACATGCATAAGCAGTTTTGGGTTATAATATCATGTAGTACTTACTAGCTACGGTGGCGCCATTTTGGAATTTTATGCAACTATATTTCGTAATTCGGTTGATTTTTTTGTGCAGAGTTGCAAACCATATAAAATACTTTTTACCCCTACACTCAATAATTATTTTAAATATATATTAAAATAAGACTATCGTGTTCTTGTTCTATGGTGACCACTTACCATCAAATTGTTTAAATGAGTCATAATTTAGCTTGTAATCATTTGGTAAGAATATCACAAATATTTCGTTCAGGCCGTCTATAATTATGACTGTGCATTTATTTGAGCAGGGCCGAATTTAGGGGAGCCCCCACATTAGAGGTTCCGACGAGTTAAGAATTTTTATGTAATATGTTTAGAAATCTGGATATAGACAATTTATAATACTATTACTAATAACTGTTTTAAAAGTCACCGATACAAAGATTAAATATATTATTGCCAAAGCTGATTGACAGAAATGAAATTGTTCAAATTGTTAGAAAAACTTATTTATGTAGTTACATTTATATTATAATTATATATTTAATAAACTCATATTTTGTTATTGTATCTGATTTCATAAAAGTGTAATCGATTTCAGAACGTCATTCGTATGGCTTTACAATATAATACAAGATGTTTTCCCGCGCAAAAAAATGATTAAAAATAAAAAAGTGAGTCGCGCATGGAATGAAAATAACAGATTTTTGTGAATTGGATATTTAACTTCAGAATTATAATATTTATAAAATAAAACAAATAATAAATAAATATTCTGTGTACTGGTGTATTTATTAAAATTAATTAGGGGCCTCCGATTCTCTGTTGTTCCAAGGTCTCGACTCCTTTGTGGCCTCGAGACCTTTAAATCCGGTACTGATTTGTGATCATGTAATTGCGCCATTATTAACTAAAACTCTTCTAGGGTAAATTGAGTCAATTGAGATATTACCATCGGTAAGTAATTTTGTTGCTTAAATTGATGTAATTAATTTTAAAATCATTTTACGATGTCCAATTATGGCTGTATGACGTCATCGTACGTATAAAATGTTAACTCGCTCGATTTTTTCATACTATGTAAATAAAATTCATTATTATTGTTATACTGGATGAAAACCCGGCTTTGTTCGGTTAAAATAAATATTACTTAACAAATAAGGTTTACTTTTCATGTATCAATAACGCTTTCAAAAACGTGTTCAAGCAATAACCAGTAAACGTCAAACATGGCCGCCCGTTGAACTGTCATTTCATTAGACAGATTTAATATCTAAATATCTCTATCATAAAGAGTTTGATAATATATATGTACTTTCGACTAAATAATTTTTTTTTTTATAATTATATTAAATTAAATAAGGTTTCGATCTGGTATATCTTAAACATGAACGAAATTATATATTATTTATTTATTTATTAAGGACCGTTAAAAAACAGTAAGCAACGTACAAAAAAAAAAAAAATTATACTTAATAAAAAGTGTGCGACTCTTTAAGACGACCACAACATACATTTTACGGTACAATATATAAATATATTTATTTTACTAAAATAATTCTATTACACTAGAATATTAAATATTAACTAAGTACATTACATTTAAAAAATAAGCAATAAATATTATAATTAGCAAGTGCTGTAATATAATTTATCACATTAATAACGTATAACAAAATACATTCAATAAAAAAAAAAAACAAAATTGTAATAAATTAAAAAAAAAGTTTAAATTCATTTTTCATTAATATCTTAAAGTAACATGCTTACAATATTTTGTTTTGTAATTAAGATTGTTACATAATTATATAACTTTAATTTAATACCGTAAATAACGTATAGTATCTAGCAAATGTTTTCAAGATATATTATTGATTTTATAAAAAATAAAACACAGTATTGCCCAAATTGTTTATTTAGTTATAGGAACACAACCTTTGTTTTTTACATGTGGTTTTTTTTTTTTTTAAATGATACCTCTTTAGACATAATGAAATAAAAAAATAGTGATTACGTTTGAATTAATTAAACTTTATTTGGATATCAAGTACGCCATACATGTATATTATTTTAAAAATGTCTACACATATAGAAGAATCAATGGTGGTGTATATACCTACACAATTTTTTCGCTGTACAAACGCTTTTACCCTCAACTTTTTTGACTCATCAGCAACCGAGTGCTACAAAACTCACTAAAAAAACCTGTGGTCCCAACCCGTTCGAAGGGCGCCACGGGATCGCTTGTTCATACAACCGTGCAACTGATACGCCTAGCCAACTGAGCCGTACCCTGTTCAACTTAGCTTGAACAGTCGATGGAACGATGGAATGCATAATTCAAATTAGAATTCAATTTTTTTAACTTATTTTTCTAAAAAGAGTTATACCAGCTATAGAGACCCCAACTAAAAGGACCTCCGTTCGTAATAATAACTTAACAATGGACTTTAATAAGGATTTTTGTAATCGATATTTGTAGCAGTTACTGCCTGTTATTCGCGTCCCTACCGTCCGTCTGATGTAACATTGTACAAGCGTCTATTATTTTCAATGTTTCTATTTAAATTTTACTTTGAAGCAATATTATATAATAGAAAAAGTCTTAAAAATTTCGGATAACGCTTGAATCTTTTGTATTATATGTATTTTTTTAAATATTTTTACAATTTTCAAAATCATTAAATTAAGAAAATAACATGTTCGTCATTGCAAAGTTATGTCGATCAGAAAAATTTACATCTGTCAAAAAGATCAAGCTATCTTGTACAGGGTATAGTGATAAGTTCCCGGTTCTTTTCAAATCAAACTTTGACTATAACCCACAGATTTTTTTAACCTATCTGAGGGCCAATTCGTTGAATAAAACTTATTTATATCGGTTACAAGACGATCTTGATTATATTTCGATACAACTTCTACTGAACCACAACCGTATCGTTGCGTTAGTTGGACAGAAATACGTCTTATAACGTTAGCAATAACGTTTGAATTCGATTGCAAGTGACAATTAGTAGAATTGGCGCCCAGTAGGGCTATTCTGTAACAAAAAACTCGTATCTCATCGCAATACGAGCGTGAAATGTCAGAAACGGCGTATAACCGTAAGTCGGTTGTGAACATTACACGAGTGAGATTCGAAGTGATTTCTTACAGAATCCCACAGCAGCAGTAACAGCGCCGCTAAGTGACTTGATTGAATAGCTAATTTAACCAGTTGGCTGCGACATATACATACACACACCTTTAACAGTTTTAAAGGAGACTGACAGCTGTCAGTACCACCATCACAGTGGTGCCATTGGATCCCGGTAAGCATGTATCATGCAAGTAATACTTATACATCTTAATCATCTTATCTATTAACAAATTTGAAAGACCCTGTCCGATTTTTTTTTTTGCATTTTGACGATTCCTGACACTTAAGCTTAGAACTACTTATCGAATCTAGAAAGGTCAAGCCCAGGCTCACATATATAGGATTAAAATTGAGTTATTTACAATATAATAATAAGTATACCATATAAAATTGAGTTAATTACAATATAATACGAAATATATCATATAAAAACACTATAAACACATGGGTGAGTATAGAATCTTCTCAAGATATGCTTCGTTCAAAACAAAATTTTACCAACATTTCTGGGAGAATTCCCCACATGCACCACCTCTTTATTTCCATGGCAACACTGAAGTAAAATTTCATTAAACATTTATGGCATACGTGTAACTTTTGAAGTCTACACAAATCCCTGTTTCCCGCCTAAATCACTGTCAAAAAATTGGTCTCAATTTTATACACACGCCATCATTTTAAGAATTAATTTGAATGTTAAACCTTAATCAGTTTTACATACGTTAAAATTATATTTATATTCATTAAAATTTTATTTTAAAAATATACGAGAAATAAGAACAATTATATTACGAGTTTATCTTTCTAAAAAGTACAATCACCCTTCCAAATTCAAAAACCTCCAAAGGTCACAGTTGAGTCTTTTTATTCCCTGTAAAACTCACACATCCAGAAATGTATAAAACATCAATAAGATTATATTTATATTAGATATATATATATATTAAGTCTAATCGTCATTAAGATTATATATATATACGCTTATATGTTTATATAGTATATAATGTATAAACGTCATTTTTATACACAATTATATCATATTGTAGGAATTTAAACCGACAACTAGACATATAAAACAATTGGACAGATTAATTACGTTATATTATCACTAATAATAAAAAAAATTTAAAAATATAACAAAAAGAAAAAAAACTAAAAAATATTTATTTCAATAACGTAGTGATACTCACAGAGTACAAATATTTTTTTCTTATTATCTAACAAAGTAAAAGGCAAAAACAATTTAAAAAAAAATAACTAACAGGTGCATTCATGTTAAAAATAAAAAGACTTCGATATGTTTTTTAAAAACAAACTACAGTCTACTAATAAATTTCTTAGTATTTAAAGCTTACAGGAACACAGAATGTATCAACCAATACTAAAATAATTTCAAAGTGACTATTAAGTCACAAATCATATATTTTAGCTGTAAATATGTCAAAAAAATACGCACTACGTTCCTGAGTGAGTTCTATATACATATGTATTTTAAATGCGTTACCGTACTTTGTGGCAACGTCGTGGTAATAAAAAGTAACGAAGTGACAGGAACCTACCGCCCCAACAACGAAATGAAAGTTAAAAATTCCTAATAAATTATAGGCAATACACTATTATTGTTAATCACTACAGATTATAAAATAAAAACCGTCTGCAGCGTCTGAACCAAAAGCTACCGAATATACTTTCATAGGATGCGGCCATTTTGTTTTATACCCCGTGTCATCTTCGAATGGCTTAGATATATTGTGCACTACTAAGATTTCTTGATTAATACATCTTTACCTATAACAAAACACTAATTCTGTCTACTTTAATTTTACTTATAAAATTCCGAAAACGATAAATAATTGCTCAATCCATTCAAGCTATCCACCAATTATATCGCGTCAATTCGCTGTCAAATGATGTTTATTTATTCGGCTTTAGTCTTATCTGCTAGTGTTTGGAACTGAGTACTGACTATGGTTATATTTAAAACTAAGTCGTCATGTGTGAAAAGATAGAAAATATTTTATATAAAAAATTTATGTATGCGACTTTTTTACAATGGAAAGCTTTTTCCTTTTCCCCTGTCCCTCCTCTAAAACGACTAATCCCTCAAATTTCGAACTCAAATCTTTTATACATTCGACCTCATCTTTCGTCAAACCGGGAGGCAAATCGAATTTCGCATATTCTTCGTTTCCCGCCAAATTTTGACACATGTCAGTTACGCCATTTTTGAAACTCTCGTCTACGTCATAGACGACTGTCTTTTTCGCAGACGAACACTTAAACGCATTCTGCCACAAATCTCTTTCCTGATCAGCTGATTTTAAGTTATATTTGTCTAAATTCGCAAGCGCTTCACCTATTTCTTTGTTTTTCGGTTGCAATTTAAGCGCTTTCTTGTAATATGTAACAGCATCCTCATACTTACCTAACATCTCGTGACCTCGAGCGTAATAAAACAAGATTTTGCAATGTTTATCTACATCTACGATATATTCTAAGGACGCACACATATTAAGAACGTGTTTGGGTTTATTTAATTTATAATAACACACAGCTAAGTTTGTGTAAGCGTTGATTTTTAATTTTTCTACTTCTTCTCTTTCTAGATCGTTCTCTGGCTGTGATATGTTTAGTATAGATATTGACTGTTGGTAATTCTTGACGGCTTTAAAGTACTTCTTCTTCGAGAACAAATCTTTTGAGTAATTGTGCAGAGATTTCACTGTTTTCATCGTAACCTCGTATTTCTTCTGTTCCTGCGATGGCAGATCGTTGAACCTGGTAGCAAAATCAACGAATAAAAATGTATTATTAACGATGTCACTGGAAACCGTAGTCTTTTAAAAAATTGAAGAGCATTTTTGTTAAATTCATTTGGTCGTGGGGCTTTGCTCAAGCCTGTCTAAGTACCACTCACTAACTCACCACATATTCTACCGCCAAACAATAGGTTTGAAAGATAAGTTTTTTTTTATGTAATAGGTAGGTGGACCCGGTGGTAAGTGGTCACCACCGCCCATAGATAACGACGCTGTAAGAAATAACAACCAAAAACTTGGTTGCTAAGATTTTATGTTGTGTCTGTAGTTAAACTGGCTCACTCAGCAAAGGCCTACCACCAAGTTAGTTTAAAAAAATAAAGGAACATAGCATCTTAAATCAAATTAGTGACACTTTCTTACAGTGCATGTGAAACCAGTTATTTCCAGTTTGGTAAATAGTAGCGAAATCACTGGCCATAGACACAAGCAGAGATACAAAAACCGTTCGCCTTACTAATGTAGAATACTAGAAATGTATAAAAAATAACTTACCTTGATATAGCTTGAACGTCGTCAACGTCGTACAAAGAGATAACAAACAGCGCTGGCTCCGGTCTAATCCTTGGCGGAGCACCTTGGAGCCCCCATGCCATCCTCGGCTGCAGCAGCAGAAGGAACCTAGCCTTCGGTCCTTTGACACAAGTCAGACCGATTTCGAGACCTGGTAGAAACCGTCCTCTGCCTAATCGCATGCGCTAAATTAAAAAAAAAAAAATCGAATACAATACATTTTACTGAAAGCAAACATTTTAAAGATACGACTTTTTACGTTGGAATCTTTCGACTGACCAGTGAGTTTTAAAGTATCAAAACATTTCTCATGAAAAAAATATAATATAACGTAAATTATGGCAATATTATCAATCAAAGCAGTGACAATGTCAATTTCTCTCACACAAACACAGCGACATACATTTTGACGACCTCCGTGGTCGAGTAGTGTGTACACTACGGGTAGGTCGTCTAACCGGCTTTCATGGGTACGCCACTCCGATTCCCGACCGAGTCAATGTAGAAATAATATCTATATATTAAAAGAACTGTAACACCACCCCAGCTTCGCACGTTTGCAATTTATTGATAAAGAAAATGTTATCTTATAAACAATAATACCCTATATCTACTCTGGAATAATGTTGCCATGTAGCAATTTATTTTTAGAATTGGATCATTAGTCCCGGGGATTACCCGAAACAAAAAAAAAATTGCCTCTTTATAATATTAGTATATAAATATCGAAAAGCTTGCAAAAAACCCACGTTACGTGATGGGAGGACTTTGAACGGTTTGAAAGATGAGCGAGCCAGTGTCACCACAGACACAAGGGACATAACATCTTAGGTCCCAAGATAAGTTGTGCATTGGCGATGTAAGGACTTTTTTAATACTATTGAGCTAACTTTTATGATGACCACTAACCATTAAATGGTCTATTTACGGTTAGAGATATTTATTTCCGCCTATAGACAAAGGCGCTGTAAGAAATATTAAGCATTCCTTACATCACCAATGCGCCACCAACCTTGGGAACTAAGATGTTATGTCCCTTGTGCCTGTGATCACACTGGCTCACTCACCCTTCTAACCGGAACACAACAAAACAGTGTACTGTTATTTGGCGGTAGAATATCTGATGAGTGGGTGGTACCCAGACGGGCTTGCACAAAGCCCTACCACCAAGTTTTATTGTATATACACTTATTTATGATTATGTTTATAATTTATATTATAATAAATATATATGTGTGTAAATAAGGTAATTTAATTTAATGTTAAATAAATATTTTAGTATTTATTTTACATAAAGTGCCTATCTATATAATTCATAATTAATATTGTTCTAAGTTTTCTCTAATATAGTGTTTTTAGGTATTATGTTATTTTAGTTACATCTTTTAGTATTTTCAGTTATTTTATATAAGATTGAATTGAATTTTAAGAACATCCCTTTAGAATGTGGCTTTCAAGACTTTTTTTGATGTTACGAAGCGATTTTATTTCTTTGATATTCTTCGGCAAATTGTTGTAGGTATAAGCTTTTGGCATACCTTTACTAAAAAAAAACAAAACATGCATACATGCTCTCATATGCAAGTGTCGTAAAGATTGATATTTTGGCTCCGTCGCAGGCAACTAGCTGAATTAGCTATCCAATTAATTTGTTTTTTTTTTTACATTAACAGCCTGTAAATTTCCAACTGCTGAGCTAAGGCCTCCTCTCCCTTTGAAGAGAAGGTTTTGGAGCATTTTTCACCACGCTGCTCCAATGCCGGTTGGTGGAATACACATGTGGCAGAATTTCGTTGAAATTAGACACATGCAGGTTTCCTCACGATGTTTTCCTTCACCGCCGAGCACGAGATGAATTACAAACACAAATTAAGCACATGAAAATTCAGTGGTGCTTGCCTGTCATCCAATTAAACGCCTAGCCAATATGATCTTCTCCAATTTACTCCTAGTGTTTTTTAAGAAAACACTTCACAGGGCACTCAGTTTCGAAATTGTCGATAAACAAACTAATTTTAAGATAAGTATTACGATATTTACTAATGACAATGTGTCAGGAACGGAGTATTTTAGGTTAGGGGTCAGACAAAGAAGATGAAACAGAGTCGAGCCATTTTAACCAATTTTAAAAAGAGGAGAGTCTAAAGCAAGTTTACTGTCCATATTTTATGAACAGAAGATGAATTGGCCGAGTGTCATTCAGACCGTTGGTTGAACAGCATCGTTTCGTAAAGTGGCTAGGCGTTTAATTGGATGGCTAATTTAACCAGTTGGCTAAAGCAGCTCCCATTCATCAAGAGTTTCTATCGTTAGCGTTACAGAACCTCGTTTCCACTGTCATATACTTACCAATGGGGCACCACCATTCATTGTGAGTGTGGAATCGAAAGGAATTTTCGCCTTTTCAAAATATGCTGCATAGTGGATGGTCACCATCGCATCTACTGGTATCAGCGGACCATTGCCTACAAAAATAATTAACAAATCCTTGTAAAATTGTCTATGCCTAAATTTCATTGTCTTTGATATTCCATGCATGTAAACGATAAACTCAAAAACTACTGAACGGATTTTGATACGGTTTCAACTAACTTGAGTGATTCAAGGGAAAGAGTTAGGTGTGTTCTTTAAGATTTTGTGTAAATTGGCTGGAGGATGATGAGGATTGTTGAACTTGTCGTAAAAAAAATTATACCGACCAATAAAAAATAAAATGTGATAAAAACTTTTTTATGTAACACCCTTATTTTAGGGAGGTCTAGACTTGTAGCTGGTAGTGTGTATCTTTAATATTAGATAGTACGACAGAAGAGTATGTTAGAGTAGGGTATATGATGCCGTCACGGTTGCACACGAAAGCGACCCCGTGGCAACCGCCGAAGTGACGGAGAACACCGCTGGTTTAATAGTGGACATTCCGGTGCGTTAAGCGTTCTCGGCACATCAGGTGGGGGAAACACGTATTGCGTTATTCGAGCGAGAGAAACAAAAAACTAGGGTCTATTATGCCAGAGGACTCTTATTAGTTAATCTAGAGTATAAAGTGTTTTATGGTATAGGAAGAACGCGTAAGTGGCTCACATGATGGTAAGTGGTCAGTAGGAGCCTGCCTTATGCGTAAGAGAAAGGGAAGCCAGACAGACTGGCACCGTAACGCGTTACGTAACGAAGCGGTTTACCCTCCCATAAAGAGTTATATCTTCAAAATTTATAATAAACATACATTTCGAACATTGTAAAACAAGATAAGGTGTAAAGACTTGACATTTATTGCTGGTTTAGCGATAATTCATCGTGTAGATGTCACGTCTGCGCGCGCATCTTAAACATTATTCAATAACGCGCCAAAAGTAGAACTTCGAAAATAAAATACCTTCTTCCATGATGAGCATTTTGACATCACCAGTCGATATACAATCAACCATCTTCGTCGAGAGATCGCCGAACGAGTGATACTCCGGGCAGGAGAGCATTTGTTTCTCCGTTGACTTTTCTATATTCTTGAATGCATCTTCAGAGTCGCTGTTGGATTAAAAATCTCTGATTGCCTGTATTAACGTATACTTGGATCGCCCTGTCATTTTTTAACTTCACATTGTACGATCTGTGAGAAAGAGATGAAACATTCGCTTCATCCCTTTCACGCAGACGGGTCACCGTAAAGTTAAAGAGAGACAGGACGAATGTTTCATGAGTTTAGTCGGTATCGTACTTTGAATGCATTGACGTACCAGAACGTTATTCATAGTTTTTTTAGATGTGATGAAAACGGTTACCCGTCAACATCGAATCGATGACATCTGATATTCCGAAGACATCCGATTTTAGATGTGTTTCGTTATATCGAACACATGGCTACTCGTTGGTCTAGTGGCTGGGTTACAAGGGTTGGTGATATAATTATCATTAAATATTTATAATGTTACACTTCCATTCCAAAGAACTCGTAGTATATTCCAACCGCAAGAGACCAAAGGCAAATAAACACATATGCGGACGAGCATATGGACCACCTGATAGTAAGTGGTCACCAACGCCCATAGCAATGGCGCTGTATGAAATATTAACCATTCCTTACATCGCCCATGCACCACCAACCTTGGGAACTAAGATGTTATGTCCCTGCCTGTAGTTACACTAGCTCACTCACCGTTCAAACCGGAACACATCAATACTGAGTACTGTTGTTTGGCGGTAGAATATCTGATGAGTGGGCGGTACCTACCCAGACGGGCTTACACAAAGCCCTACCACCAAGTAATGTAAATATACTTTATTGTACACCACGAACATAATACACAGGAATCTTAGGACTAAAAAACATATTTGATGTATTGTGAACAGACTTTGGCTAATTAGCGTTCTCTTCTAGACAACCCAATCTCGGTGACAGATTTCAAAACATAATCTCGGTAAGTGTTGTTCTCTTAAACGTACCTACCAATATTTACACACTAATATGTATACTTAAATAACTATATTACACATCAATATAATTACCTATCACTGTCTCCGATATCAGGACAGAGGTCATCATCGCAATTTGTCATCAAGCCCATATTCGGTTTCTTGAAGTCCATATCTATTTGAAATTCCGAGTTACCACTTATTAAATCTCTGAAAACAAACATATTGCAATAATAATAGTAATGAAGCATTTATATCAGACTATATGTCCATTTTGTTAGTAAAGATTATCTTATCCCAGTGTTAGTACAATAAATAACACTAAAGAAGAAAAAATCTCTTAATAATCACTTCTGCACCATTTCGTTAGAGATTGCACAACAATTATTGATATACAAGCAGTCAAGTCTGCTGGGGATCATGCTAAGTATGCTGTTGGTGCTGCCACTGACTTTACGCAATAGGGATGCGCATCTTTTATGCATTGTTGCATATGAAACTATCAACCCAATACTCTGCGAACATTCCCGATGCACTATAAAAAGACAGCAGTTCCATCAGCACCCTGAATGCATTGTTATATTGTACTCAAAGGGCACTGTACGATTTTTGTGTATAATGAGCCCACAGGCTGCACATATTTTAAAAAATAATGTAATTAATATATCACATGAAAGTATTTATATGATATTAATATGATTTATGACTACATAATATACAATAAAGTTTACCCACTGTGTTTGTACGCCCTAAAAATTAAAAAACTACTCGACAGATTCTATGCGGTTCTCATTAATGGACAAAGTGATTCATGAGGAAGGTTTGGGTGTATAATTTATGAGAATTTTGTGTAAATTATCTGAATTATGATGATATTTTTTAATGTTGTCACAAAATATTATTGCCAACCAATTGACAGGGATGTATATTATGAATACCCAGGGGAAGTTGGGTCTGATAGCAACTATACAATAAACATATATCCATGGAAATCATTAATATTTTTAAATATAAGAAACAATATAAAAAAATTGTGTGTCCATTTAAATAAAATATATAATTTAAAATAATACAGGTATCTTCATTTAGTTGTTAGGTGTAAGTTTATATATTGTTTTATAGAAAGCAAATGTATAAGCACCGCCACTTTCATCTTGGCATTATGCTCAGTGTCCTTACAAAATGTCCTCCAGATATAAAAAATTAAAAATGTTTTTTTTTTTTTTATAAATGAGATATTTTAGTTTTAATTTTTTTTTTTTATGTATCTTATTCAAATAATATATTGTGAATATTTAGAAAATTATTCGCAAATTTCCCAGATTCTGTGAAAAGCAAAAATTAAGTAAATATTATGACACTTACTTTAGTTTCACTCCTGAAGAAAGTTGAACGGGATCTTTAAAAACTTCTTCCATATTAAATTAAATTCTATAATAATATTTCTATAGGTTATCGGCTTACAAAATATTATAACAAACACGAAAATTTGTATTTACTATTTGTAATCTGTCAACGGCACTGTTTTTTTTTAAATATAATATAATAGCTATGGATGTAATTTTATTGCGGCCCTGAAAAAATACAATATACAGAGTGGAATGTACAAGTTATGGCATTTGGCACTTTAAGCCTATACTATAAGCCTAAATTATTAATCACATATAAGAAAATGTTTTCGAATAATATGTAGTTTCTTTTTAACTTTTTTTTATTTTTTTGAATACTTAACATAATTTACTAACAAAAAATCTGTAAAATAAAATATGTAACTGGCTCCAGAATCTCCAAATATTTGTTTTAATAATAAATATGTTTTAATACAAATCAATTAATATTTAATTCCTTATCTAAATTATATGCAAAACTACCAATGAAGCGTTTTTTAATCATTTTATATTCATTCATACATATTATATTTATTCTTTTCACATCTCAGAAGCTTTTTTTCCTTTCTCTATTCTTTTACTCCAAAACCGAATGGTTTAATGGTATATAGATGAAGATTTCTCTAAGTTTTTGTTTTTTTTTATTGTACTGATAAATATCTAAAACTATGAGCAATCATATTATTATTTTTATATATAATAAACACTGTAAATTGTAATTGACAAAATAGTTTTATATCAATTTTAGTCTAGTCACAAAATTCACTACGATATTTTCTAGTGTTGTTTTAAACTCTTGTTATGCTGGCAGCCCCAAACTTAACTTGTTGCGACCCTTATTTGTATACATCCAGAGCAGGTATTTTTCTATAAATAGTGACAAATTTAGACGTTGAGTAAGTGAGACAAATTATTAACTGAGTCTATGCCAATGCACTTATTGATCGAATGTACTGTACTATATGTGTATTGATATTTTTATATGAGTTATCACCTATTGCACCTGCGAGGTACTGACAAAGCTGAATTCGCACCGGCTTCCGTGAAAATCGTCAGCAGTTAAAGGTAAATATTTTTACGTGTTATCTAGTGAAATAAAAAGTAACGTATAATAAAAACGCTAATTTTTAAAATATATTCTTTAAACTAAAATAAAAATCTTTTAAATGATTTCAATAGCAATTTGTAGCTTGTGTAATGCATAAGAAAACTAAGAAAACCGATTATTATGATGAAAAATTTGTAACTGCTTGCGAATATTTCAATTTAGAGTCCGTATATAAGTGAGTAGCTACTCGCCCCGGGTTCACACGGGTTGATTAAAACCGCATTAAAATCTGTTACGTAGTTAAAAAGATCGAAGCGAGCAGAGCGACAAGCGACTTTGTTTTATACTATGTAAATAAATAAATCCCCTATTCCAAAGGTACCCCCTCGGCATAGCCTAGCTGTGGAATAGGATCCTACTAATCCGAAGAACCTTTATATTATCAGATGTGATCCTATTTCACCATGTTGCTCTAAAGCAAATTTGAACTACCTAAGATTAAAATTTATACTCTATCTACTAGCCAAATCAAGAATTAGTTATTCTCAAAATAATTTTAAAATGTGTTTAGTCATGAAATTTTATTTATTTGGTAGATTAGCAATCGCTTACCCTAAATAATAATAATTAAAAAAAAACTTTATTAAAGTAGCCAAATGTATGATTATAATTAAACATATTATGTATATGATACTTAAACATATTAAAGATATAATTGGCGAAGAGTTAAACAATATATCCTTAACTACATATATGCCGGGCGAATATGATGCTTCATTACATTGTTTTGTTTGAGCGAAGCGAATCGAGCTTTTGATAAATGTAGTAATTTATATTGCTATTGTCATAGTGCAATATATTATATATTTCATCGTAGGCCAGAAGCCAGAAGTCTATATTTGAGTTGAATCTATGCTGGAAGCTCTGATAATTTGAAAAAAGAATAGGCATTAGATAGGATCATATGATTTGTAAGTACAGCATACTGCTTGGTTTTAACCTACCACACATGCACACATGCACACACATGTGCTCACAAATATGCTCATATATATTTATATTCACCTTTTTTATATATTATAAATTATCATTGGAAATAGTTGCTATTGTACAGATGGAGTCAGGCGACCCTTAGTACAGGGCAACCTAGTTTGTCTCTAGTAGCTCCTGCCTCCCACATACAATTTTACTTATTATGAAGGCAAATGTAGAATATGAACTGCAATGTTCCCGGGAGAGAATAAATAAATTTATTATTATTATTTAAATATATATGACTGCGCATGCGTAGCGCCATGTTGAATTACGTCGGAATAGGCTATTTGACAAATGCGAAAAATAAAGTGTCAATTATTGTAATCAGTATAAATTATGAGTTTAAAAATGGTTATTTATCAATGAAAGTTGAAAATAATAATTAATTTATTCAAAAATCCTTGAATAAAAATGCATTTTTTTAAACGTTTGTCACGTGACACAAAACGCTCCCGATTGGTCGGGCTTATGATGACGTCACATGCTTATTAACCTCGTTTGCCTATTATATGTACTACAGATTACAATACAGGCAAGTAACGTCACCGACCCCATTGCAGCGCCATATTGTCAAAGTAGCGTTTTCGCGGGCTATGTAAAATTAAAATATGGAATTTTTATTATGATATTTTTCAGCAAATATGTACTAGATTTAAAAAAGACAACTTTTACTGGGTTCCTTAACCTCTACTAAATAATATAAAATGCATTTTAAAAACCAGTCAAATAGCCTATTTGATTTGACAACGGCTCGTCACTGTCAAAATCTAGCGAAGCGTCGTATGGATGGTTAGCGAAAACATAATGGCGGCATTCAACGGGGAAGCGAAGCCGTCATCGTAAATGCGCCACAAATACGACGAATCGCTTTTGGTCCGTGCAATCCACGATAGTTTTTGTTAATTTCGATTCATTTTATGATATAAAGTGATCAATGAGACTATTCATTTGATTTTTGGACTAAACACTGATTTTAATTATATTTTGAAGAAGTAAATTGATTGTACAATTGATTTTGACGTTTTATCTTGTTATCCGATTGCATCCAGAAGTCATAAATCATGGCTAATCCCGACGAAGGTGATCTCACGCCTTTATATATGACAGAGTCACTGTGATTGGTTGCAAATAATGTTGACAGTTGTCCTGCCATACATATTACAGTTCATAAACTAAAACAATAATATAAACAATTATTTTATGTGTGTACAATGGGCGGACTTATGGCTGATTAGCCATCTCTTCCAGACAACCCAATCTGAGAGAGTATTTTTAAAACAACGGGGTAGGCGGTGCCGTCATAAACTTAAATACAAATATTGACACACTAATACTTGTACTTAAAATATATATATACAAACATATATATATATGTTTGTATCAATATATATATATATCAATATATATATAAAACTCAAAAATAATATTTATATATATATATACAGGATTAAAAAAGCGTTCAAAACGCTTCTGTTGCCAAATTAAAAAAAAAAATTAAGGAATGCTTTTGTGCGAAAACTTACTATACAATTAGTGAGTTTACGGTTGATGCACACCTTGGGAATGAAACGATCGCCTCCTGGCTGTTTCTATTCATATACAATGTATGTATTTAATTAGTTTGACAAAGAAAAAGACCCGCAGAGTTTCTTTCGCCGGTTCTTCTCAGGTCAGGGCGTTTCCTTTACCGAATCGGTGGTAGTGTTTTTGACTATCAATAAGTAAGTGTAATGCTTCTATATTGAATAAAGGAATTTGACATTATAGACATTATTAAACACAAATAATGTTGTTGAAGACGTCTAAATTATTACAAATAAAAAAAAAAAAAAATGGTGAATTGAAGGAGTATTTTTACTTAGAGAACAATTCCACCACCCTTGGACATCGGTCCCGTAAGAAATGTTAATCATTCCTTATTTCGTCAATCCGCAACCAACAAAGATGTTGATGTTCCTTGTGCCGGCTTCTGACTTATTTACCCTTTAACATGAACGTGTCACATTGGCACGCGTGATATCTGCTGATTAAGTTATGTGCAGTGACGTGAAGAGTTATGGAATGTGTTCAGTGTTATTAACAATAGAATTGATGATACAAAGTTTTGGTAATTCTGTGTCAATTTTGGTACTCACATCGATCAAACGTCACATACATTTTAGAATTAATTAGTTTTAATAAGTTAACTTAAATGATTTCGTTATTTTGGAACCGACGCTGCCAGTCTACGTAATTATATTAACACAACAATATATGAGGACAGGCTGATACCTACCTAGACGGGCTTGCACAGAGCTCTCCTTCCGTAAACGAACGCGTCTTGTGCATTTCTTTTTGATTAAATAGATATTTATCTTGGTGGTACGGCTTTGTGCAAGCCCCTTTGGGTAGGTACTACCCACTCATCAGATACTCTACCGCCAAACAGCAATACTCTGTATTGTTCTGTTCCGGTTTGAAGGGTGAGTGAGCCAGTGTAACTACATGCACAAGGGACATAACATCTCAGTTTCCAAGGTTGGTGGCGCATTGGTGATGTAAGGAATAGTTAATATATTTTAAAGCGCCATTGTCTATGTTCGGTGGTGACCACTTACCATCAATATATATATATTTTTTTTGTTACAGCAATGGCCGACCCAGCTCCACGCCAAATGGTATCATGTCCCTACAACAAGTCACATCAGTTGGAGCACTATCGTATGCACATTCACCTGCAGAAATGTAGGAAACAACACCTAAATTGCAACAAAGTTACGTGTCCCTTCGACTCAACGCATGTCGTAAATGACGTGGAGCTAGATGTGAGTTATTATTCAATTCTGTTGATATAAATGTATACATAACTATAGAGTCGATTTCAATGGCAGGAAGAGGAAAGGTGTATAAACTTTGACCTTGAATTGATGTGACGTCATTGGCCGAGATTTAATTATCTGTGGTATCATCATGGAAGAGAAATGGACCAAGAATAGATCCCAGAGGGACCCCACATTTCATAGATCCCTAGGATATCTCTTACTAATTACATCAATCCTCTGAACACGAATGTTCAGATACGAAGTCAGTACATTGAGAGTGGCCTCTTTAAGGCCGACGTAGCTCTCTGAACAGCGGGTCATGTTGCACGCGATTGATAGCCTTAGATAAGTCACGATATATCCTTAAAGAATGTCGATGAATTTGTTCTCGGAAATTTAGAAGTATGATTTTTTTTTTATTGACAACATCACATACATCACTCTGATCCCAATGTAAGCAGCTAAAGCACTCGTGATATGGAAAATCAGAAGTAACGACGGTACCACAAACACCCAGACCCGAGACGACATAGAAAACTAATGAACTTTTTCTACATCGACTCGGCCGGGAATCGAACCCGGGACCTCGGATTGGCGTACCCATGAAAACCGGTGTACACACTACTCGACCACGGAGGTCGTCATCATGATCATGATTAAAGTGGATATAAGTAATGACGTAAAATATTGTTATAATTTACATAAATAATAATATATTAACAAAGAACTGTGCGTACAGCATAATTAGCAAATCGCATGGGAAACGTAAATCTAAGTTTTATTTATCTGCAAAGTGCAGAGTCTTGCCGTTGAAATGTGAAATACCAGCCACCCGACCCCTCTTAGCAAGAAAATATTACGAACCCTGTAACTGTCTGTAAATTCCACAGCTGGGCTAAGGGCTCTTCTTCCTTTGAGGAGAAGTTTTGTATAGCCTATTCCAATGGAAAAAAAAACCTTAGATTTACGTATATTATGCCATTTAGTAATAACAGCCATATTGTGCATTACTAAGAGTTTATGATTAATATATCTTTATTTTATAAATAACACAAGACTATTGCACTTAACTACTTATATCCACTTTAATTTTACTTCCAAAATTTTGATAACAGTTTCGTTGACGTTCAACGCGCCATTTTTTCAAATCCATAGTGAATATCATAGATTAATCAAGCCCTCGACCAATGATATCGCGTCAATTTGCTGTCAAATTTGGCTTTTTTCCTGTTATGGTTGGGATAATTAATTCGACCACACTGTTCCATTTGGGTTAGTATACACATGTGGCAGAATTTCATTGAAATTAGACACGTGCAGGCTTCCTCACGATGTTTATCCTCATCGAACTGGAGATGAAAATTCAGTGGTGGCCAGTCACATACTTACGAATAAATTATTGTTCAAGTATCACGTGAGTGTCTGCCCCAAGAGAGAGATGTTGGACAGCCAGATGTATGTTATGGATAACGATTACCGCCCAGCCGTGGAAGTGCAGCCTCCGCCAGTGGTCACGTATGAGGAGAACTGGGACGATGTAAGTCAATTTAATTACCTTTTAAGTTACTTCACATTTTAAGACGTGGGGGCAAATGTTGCAAATTAATTTTGAACGAGTTCCAAAGATTGGAACTGAAGTGGGTTTCGGCTCTTATTCTAACTACGTGCAAGCTGTCGGATTATGGAACAATATACCCCTAATATATTAGAAAAGCTATCTCTAAATTTACTTTTAAGACTCGTGTACGTGAGGACATACTGTCAGAGAGCCCCTAGCTCTCATGATATCTGTGATGAAGTATTATTTATATGTTTTTACTATAGATAGTATATGTCGATATTTATTTTGTAGATATATGTATGTATTTTTTTTTATAGTATAGTTTGACAAGCATATGGGTCACCTGATGGTTAGTGGTGACCACCGCTCATAGACAATGGTGCTGTAAGTAATATTAACCATTCCTTACATCGCCAATGCCCCACCAACCTTGGGAACTAAGATGTTATGTCCCTTGTCCCTGTAGTGACACTGGCTTACTCACCCTTTAAACCGGAACACAACAATACTGAGTACTGTTGTTTCGAGGTAGAATATCTGATGAGTGGGTGGTACCTACTCAGACGGGCTTGCACAAAGCCCTACCACCAAGTAAATATGTTTCTTTTATTCTATAGTTTTGTGTTGTTGGTAATTAATTACCGCCTTCAGGGTTTTCTAATTTACCTAAAGATTGACTGGCAGAGAATCAGGCATTAAGTCTGCCTTTTGTTCTGTTTACTTTGTGGTTGTTGTTGTTGTTTGTGTTGTTTGTTGTAAGTCATTAAATAAATAAATATTTTATCGTCAAACTGGTATAGTAAACTTAGTATTGTTGTGTTCCGGTTTGAAGGGAGAGTGACCCAGTATTAATAGAGAATCAAAAGTATAATCTTGGTTTTTAAGGTCAGTAGAGCATTGGTGATGTAAGGAATGGTAATATATTTTACAGCGACCATGTCAATGGGCAAATGTTACTGTTTACCGTTAGATGGCACATTTGAGTCTGTTTGTATATTATAAGACATTATACAATACAGAATCAATAACCATGTGACTATCCCAGGCGTCAAGTATTTTGCAGAATTATGCTTTATAAAAAATAGTCAAAAGTGAAAGGAGAAAGGAGCAATAAAAATAAATTGCTTTATGTTAGAATTTGTCTGTCTTAATAATTTGATACCAAAGCTTTAAGACCATTGGTCGACCTTAATTTTATTTGAATTCTAACATCTGTCAAATGTTAAAAATATATATTTTTTAATATTCTGCCGTTATTTTTATATATACTTTAATTAGAGGCATGAAATAGGTGACATGTCGTATATAAATACTGGATTGATATATTGTTGTTGAATTTTAAACATCCTGTATTTATTTCACAGTTCAATACAACATCTTACATACCAGACCCAGCTAAGAAAGGGTCACATATTATTACAAAGATCAGAGGTGCAACGCCGTCCGAGAGGCGGAAGGCAAGGATGCAGGGTATTGCAAATTTCAAACCTCTAGAATAAACATACCAAGCATATTATAATATTTATTTAAAAAAAAAAAACAACATCTAAATATCATTTTGTTTAAAAAACAAACTTTCTCTATCTGTTGTTCGTGTCAATGTAAATAATACTATCAATTGATAAATATGAAAAATAACAGTGACGTTTATTATTTAAAGGAATAAATTTTATTTCTTAGTCTTTTTTTTTTTTTTATATTTTGACAGGAGTAATATGTTAAACTGCCCTACATAGTCCTTTGTTTATGGTTGTTATCATATTATTATATATAATGCTTATGTTTAAGTAAAGTACCAAAGTAAAAGTCCGTCTATGTTCCACTATTAGGTAAACGTCTCTTATGGTAATATTTGAGGTTATTACATCAAGCTGCGCAGGTTTCCTCGCGATTTTTTCTTTCAGTATTGTTTACAAAAATAATTCTGTGGCTTGGTACTAAAAGAGCTAAAATTAGTAATATAATCCTTGTTACCAATAAAAAAAAAATACTCAGTTTTTTTTTTGTATGTATAATTATTTGGTTTGGGCCTTATTTATTCAGATTTTGTTGATTTCTGTTGTTGTTCATAACAATTATATATTTCATATAACGTAACGGTAAACGGTAAACTAAAAATATAATATTTTCGATGTTATTAACTTTTAATTAAACACTAGTATCAAAATTGGATAATTACTTTACTGTTCTGTTTTCTATCATAGATATAAAAAAAAAGAACATTTTTTACATTTATATTGAGTTGAATTAAATTCAAACGACTAGCAAGTTCCTTTTTTAAAAATAAGCGTTTTTAAGTACATAACTAAAGGATGGTGCATTCCAGAATATTCTTAGCATTATTCATCCTCCTGCCCTTATCCCAATTTTACTTGGGGTCGGCGCAGCATGTCTTCTTCTTCCATACTTCTCTGTCGGACGTCATCTCACTTATACCAGAATATTCTTAGCATATTCTATATTTAAAGTTGTATTCAAGATTACAATGGATAGGATCTGAGTTTTGTAACATTATCTTTTAAGGACTCATTTTGACGATCATTAAGAGTGGTGAGCCAGTCTCTAAACTTCTATCCCTACAAAGTAGATCATAGATTTAATGTGATATTTGTATTTCGTACATTACGCTTAGATTAACGACAAAACATTGTGAACCAGCTCAAGAATGTTGCCAGTGTAAAAAATGTAATTTAAGTTGTAATAAAATCTTTATTGTTCTTTAAGTATGTTTTTAATCTAATTTTAACGTAACTATGTTAGTAGTTCTTCAATTATTCTTCAATTTGTCACGTTATTTTTAATTTAGCGTTATTTTCTTGACGCGTAGGGTGTGTTTTTAGAATACTTTTTTTTAACAATTGTGAAGAAAAAAAAAATCAAATTTAGAATGAAGCTATGTATTTGAAATGTGCGGGATAAGAAACCGGGGTGCTACTTAAGAATACAAGGAATGTAGACTAGAGATTAAGCTGTTGCTATGTATATTTTTATATTACACTTTTTTTTTTCATTTGTCTGTAGTTTTGACATAATTTCATCTGTGCTGTATCAACGAGCTGGCTGTATATATGATAGTTTATTCAAACCCCAAGAGGATAAAGCCAAATAAAAAAATATTTGACAGTGACAGTGTCAAATGTCGTATATTTGGCTTTTCGGGATAGAGTATAGATCTATTTACTGACGAATGTACGCTGCCCCATGACGTATATTATTGACGTGAATGACTTCTTATAATATGTATTTGTGTGCGTGAGACAATTTCGAGTTTTATTGAAAATTAAATGTGGAAAATGTGTTAATACATTGATATCGCTTTTAATGTGCAATTTGTTGTATAATTAAGTTCATTCTGTGGTCCATTTAAAGTCATATACTATTTAAATGTAAGTTTATTCTAAATAAACTTGTAGTTCCATAAATGTGGGTATAATATGTCATTTCAAGTGTTACCAGACTAGTGATTAAATTTATGGATTGATATCTCAATGTAAACTTTCATTAAATCTAAATGTCAATATTACGATGGTTTTATTTATTGGTTACCGTCATAACTCTACTCTCCCACTTCCCTTCCTTTCCTAACATCGATCCCTTGTATAGCCTATTCCAATAGAAGTAGGAAAAAGGATAAACAAACCTTTGATTTACGATTACATGTGATTTACTAATAACTTAGTTAATGTACTGTGCACTAAGAGTTTATGGTTAATTTAATTTTATTTAAAATACAACACTATTACACTTAACTACTTATTTCTACTTTTAATTTACTTTCAAAATTTCGATAACAGTTATGTCGACTTTCAAAACGCAAGTTCTCGCTAATCCATAGTGAATATCATAGATTAATCAAATTCTCGACATATAATATCCCGTCAATTTTCTGGTTGGTATTCCAACCAGGAAACCGTATACTTGAAAAATGCCATAGAATTTTAAGTGCTTTAAGAATGTATTTTGCCACTAGGCAAGTTTTAAGATCTAATGAGGAAAATTGACACACTCAATGTTTCATACTTGTGACATGTTGGCACGTGTCCGTATTTCGTTAACACAATTTTAGAGGAACACTAAAATATACACTAAATTTAAATTTTATGAATACCGATGCTATTAAATCTACTCTTAGTAAACCTACGAGTATTTCCGTAATTTGAATGTATGAATTTGTTAGTGTCTCTCAAACTGAATTAGTCTTAGATAAACCATTTATGATTTAATTTAGCATGTAACGATGGGTACGACATACGTATAAAGGCAATCCCTAATAGAGTTTAAAAAAAAATAGGAGTAAATAATTGAACAAAGACTATTTTGATTGAACAATCTTTTTGTAATAAGCAAGTTACGCATACAGCTCGAAGCTGACTTGGATTTCCCTTGAAACAAATAATGTATAAGCTTACATAGAGTAGGTTGTACATTAAAATTAGTTTGAAATAATGTTTGTTTTTTTTTCAGCCTTCCGACTGTAGCTAACTTAACTATGAACAAAATATTCTTTATTTTATTCAATTAGGATTCTATGATCAAAATAAAAGTAATATATGTTTTAGATTATTTTATTTAACACTATTTATATATTCTTCATCCATTTTCTGGAACTTCTCCGTCATGTCTTCAGGGATTTCCACCGTCGTTAAATCCTCGGCCCCAACCTCGTCTTCCTTTTGAATTAAAATATCAACAACATTCTCACAAGCGAGCAATATGTTAGGATCTTTCTCCCATTTATGATTTTCACGTAAAACATAATAAACACCGTTATCCCTTAATATTTCTCTGCCTTTACGCTGTGCACATAACTGATTTAACGTCTCAATTATCATCTTACGTATATCAACGTCGGCATCCCGTTGTTTCTCTTTTGGTAAATATTGTAGAGCTATCGGCAATTTATCCATTTCATCGTCAGGATAATCTTCATTACCCATCAATGGTGATAGCAAATACGTAAGTAACTCTAAATCATTACTTAAGAGGAAGTCGTGATATTTAGTGTCAAATGACAAGTTCCTTATTGTTCCAATAACACCACCTCTGAGTATAACTGATTGTTCATAGTTGCAGAATGGTAAAAGTTTTAGTAAAGGTACATAAGGATTTTCTTCTGTTAACCACTTACGTATTCTTGGGGAACAGCTTAGATTACTAAACATAGGCGCCAAGTAATGTAATTTCGATCCTTTTTTATTATAATCTAAGTTAACGAAAACATTTAATAAGTCATTTAAGTGAGGCATAAATGAGTCGAGACATTCTTCAACTATATTTTCTTGCCTTGTGATATTGGATAGTATCATACAAACGGCGTCCGCGTCTTTTTTTTGTTGATCGAGAACATAACCTATAAATATTTCAATGACATTTTTGTAAGACGGTTTGTATTTAATTATCTCAGAAGCGCCTGTTGTGTTTGCTGTAACATTAACAAGTAATAGTAACGCGTTTTTGTTAATTTCATCCACTTTATCATTAGTTAATTCAATGATACTCTGTATAATTTTTTCGTTCTTTAACAAAACATTAATTCCGTCCTCTGTACCAGACAGACCCAGTAAATGATCCAAAGCAATGTGCTTTAAGTCAATTCGTGCTTGCGGTTTTAGGAACTGTATCATTTCGTCTAGTGGATCTTTTGCCATGATTTATTAATTTAATTTAAAAAATAACTTTGTATAAAACGTGCGGAATATTTTCTTTACAAATATGTCATTGTCAAAGAAAACATCAAAATTTGATAATTGACAATGAACGTCATGAGGTATAAAATTACCGGTAAAATAATCGGAAGTTATTAGTGATAAGTATTATGGCTTTTTTTAAATTTGATATTTTTTTACATGTATTATGCAATTTACGGTTTTATATCGATATGTGAAAACAAATTTTAATGTATCTCATTATTTTAACTTATACTATGAACGCTGTCGCCTCTTCTTTTTTTTTTTAAGATGATGTGTAACGTTTATAGAATGCGATTGATCAAAAATCGAATCTAGGCTAGGACGAGCTAACAGTGGCTGATCACGTAAACAATGATTATAAATATTAAAATAGGTATTCATTTCTGTGATCATTTATTTTACTAAAATTAACTGCAATATTTTTATGCACGTATTACACTCTCGAACTATAACAAGCAAAAGGATAATTTTTGTTTCTATTAAAAACTATAGGATAATAGAGTAGTAATTTATAACACTAACAATTGCCTAATATATTATGTATTAAGCACAAACTGAAATAATTTAGCTTATTTAGCTTTTAGTTTCCTTACGAAAGAGTAGGATAGATCTCATCTCAACTCATGGAAAGTAAATGTCATCTGTCTCAACTGATTTATAGATCTGTAGCCCTGCGTTGTAACACCGTTAGCATCGACAAGTCACAATATATTATGACATAATTATTTGAAACAATGAATAGTTTTGTCGAGAACTATTAATTTGAATTAAGCTCTGAAAAGAACTATTTGTCTCCAAAGAACACTATGTTCAATTTTTCAAATTATATATTTACTTCCGTAGAAATTAAATCAATATATCAACTTAGATACTTTTAATGTAGACGTTTTAATTGGATGTTTATTTTATATTAATTTCCTGCATTTTTATTTCATTCTTTGTTTATATACTCGTTACTTTTTTCATCAAAATATTCCACTGCCTATTCCACTCGCCACAACCAAGAAGTTTTACTATATTGCCAGTCTCCTCTTAAAGATCTTATGTTACAAAACAACCATGAACAAAGCACATTACTTAATACCCTATTATGAATTTTGGGTAGTTTATTTGTAGATATTAAGAACAATAAAATACTTATACAATTGTTTAAAAAAAGTATCCAGTTTAAATGAATATCTAGGCTTTGAGTATTAGTGTCATAACCCATTAGCGTTGCATGTCACGCGAACTTCAGCGTGTTTGTCGCGTACGGTGTGATTTTCTATGTAGTTCTGTGGCGAAGCGTCTTGTCACGTATCAAAAACGCGCGTAAAACGTCACGTATAGCCTATTCCAATCGCAAAGATAAGCAAAACTTGAGTTAAGTATTTCATGCGATTTGCTAATAACTCAGCTATATTGTACACTACTAAGAGTTTATGATTAATATATCTTTATTTATCTATATTTATAACTACTTATATGCGATTTAATTTTAATTCCGATAAGTTTCGTCGAGGTTCAAAACGTATTTTTTTCACAAATCCATAGTGAATATCATAGATGTATTAAGCTCGATCTAATGATATCGTGTCAATTTGCTGTCAAATGTTGTTTTTTGGCTTTTTTTCTCTTATGTTTGGAATATAGTATAGATGGGTTATGGAATTGAGTTGGTAAAATATATTTAATAAAAAAACTGCAATGTGAATTTATTTATTCAAACAAGAGAAACACACCTATTCTAAACACAACTAATTTTTAGTAAGATGTTATAAGCTATATTCGAATTGAAATTTATTACTAAAATATACGATGATATAATTAAACGAATTAAAAGCCGTCAAAAAAGTTCCTTTTCTCACTTCAAGAGTGAACGCTCGACTACAAAAAAAAAAAAAAACTAATTGAACAATTAAAACCCTGACTTATGCTATCCTGTGTGACGTCTTAGTTGCGATTTATATCAAACGCGTCGCATAGAATCTTACCACAGCGCATTTTGCAAAAGTAAATTTAATCACACAATAGTTAAAGTCTATATTTGCATGGAACGCTTGTACGCGGTGGCAAAACGATTGCAGTCAATTGTGTTCCTATTTCTTAATATAGTGTAAACATTTTATTTACTTTACTACATATAAACACGATTCGATGTGACGCGTCTGATTTAAATCGTCCTTTAATATTTGTTTCGGAGTGCAACTTGACTTCTTAACTCCGCGTATTGGATTGATTCGGGTTTTGAACCAGCTATTATACCAATGAGACAGTGAAATTGAGATAATTTAATTCAAAATAGTTATCAGCTGTTGAGAGTTTGATTTTACTAGTCAAAAACATACGTATTGAAATTTTGGGCGGGAAAATGTATTTCGGCAAAAGACTGACGTTTGTGTCATTGTCATCAAAATACAAATCGTTTAAATAATTGTATTATTTATTGATTCAACAGATATTTATCGCTAAAGCTATGGGCTTTTTGTAGTCTCTGGTATGCAGTACAATTTTTAAATTGGTTTTGAAAGAGTCACACTTCAAGCTTCATCGCGTAACATTGGAGTTTTTTTGCATACAATATAATTTAAATCTATCATTCACTACAAAGTCAAAAGGTGCTGAATCGTAAATCTATTTACATATAATGTATGTAACATTTATTATGAATTATGTTTTAATAAGCATTGTTATAGTTAAATAAAAAAGTATCAATATTATGCACAGATAAAATATTGTTTTAATCGAGTGACATTTAGAAAGATTAAAAATATGTACACGTATTTTTTTAAGTTTATTAAATGTGCATTATTTTTGTTAAGCAAACTATGAAAAATTTCAATAACAATTTGACTTATATTTATTCGAAAATGTATTACATAATTACTATGTGAGAAAATAAGCACGAACATTAGTGTTTTTTTTTCTTAATACTAAAAACAGCTATGAAAAATATCAATTATTCTATAAAAAATGCAGTATTTTTGACAACATTGATATATTGTGACGTAAAGTCTAATGATTTTTAACTTTTTAAATTTAATTTATAACACAAAGACATTTTGCTACGATATTACATCAGCTCAAAGATGAAAATAGATGAATTAACAAATTACTTGAATATTTTAGATGAAATATATGATTTAAATAAATTATAAATATTGTAGTAATTATTAAATGCCTCGAATATTTTTTTAAATATTTTTTAGTATTTTGTTTATTTTTCTGTTATTTTTTTTTTACTATACAACAATTTATTATTATCTCTGTTGATAAACGGCTGTTAAGTTTCTTTTGAGTATTATGACCTCTTGGTTATTTTTAGCTACACAAGTTTTCTTTACTAATTTGTGTAGCAATAAAAAAAAAGAAGATTTTTAAGTAGAATAATAAAATAGTAATCACTAATTATCATTGAATGCTATTAAAACAATTATATTAGAAGCATAAAGGATTGATCACACTTGCGCTACTTAGCTATTAAGCTAAGGTTACATGTATTTATAACAGATTACTTAAACAAAGAGAATAAAATCAATAGTTTTAAGATAGATGATTTCATAGTCGCTTTAATATTGTCGTGCAATTGTGTTCAATCCTATAAAGGCCTATAATAATAAATATAAATCGTGCGAAATTCTCTTGAGTTAGTTGACGAGCATTTTCCTTAAGCAGGTTACGAAGATCACGGCGATTATTGATGTGTTAAGGATGTCCGCATCTGTAATAAATATATGCATATTTTAAAATGAAAGGAACAGCCAGACTGGCTATTTAATTGACAATATTGTGCAGTTAGTAAAGAATTATAAAGCAACCACGGCCAAAATAGATACTATTTCCGATGTGCCTGTAATTACACTGGCTCACCCGCTCGTCAAATCTCAACACATAGTTACAAATGATTGATGCTTAGAAGGCTGTTAAGAGTGGGTAGCACCGACCTAGGTTTAAATTTGGGCCTTCATAATACGCAAGAGTATCAGAGGCTAATAACAATATTTTCCCACATCATAACAAGACTTTAATCGATCTTATAATTTGATTTCCATATCTATAGTGATCTTTTTATTACATTAAAACCTCCTTTATACGTACAACAATAAAACTTTAGATAAAAAAAAAACAATAAGAAAAATCTTTTTTTTCCTTTTAGGAAGGTTGAAATTCTGGGCTTTTCTCTACTATAATATGCATGTATTGTACATATAAATTTTCCTCTTGAATCACTCTGTTTATTGATGATAACCGCATCAAAATCCGTCGCGTATTTTAAAAGATCTATACAGAGTACCGAGCGGGATGCGACTATGTTTTATACTATGTAGAGATGTTAAGCCAGTTGTTAAGAAAGCTTATCAACAATATTTCATCGTGTTGTTTTAGATCGTTTTATATATATACTTATAAAATAACATGTCCTAACTGAATGATTGGCCATTGCCAAGCGTAAATTATAAAAGTTGGGGCCATTGAATTTGGAGAGTACGGTCGTTTTATTGAGGAGACACCCAATATAGAAGGAATTTTGCATTAACTACACCAAAGGGAATGAAATATCTTTGAAAGTTTGTATGGTAATCCGATTTTTTTTAGTTAGAAGCATGACTTTTATTTTTGGGCTACTGATTAAAAATATGTAGATACGTTTTTAAGTGTTTCTGGATATTCTACCCCTAAGGGGTGAAATACACTCCAATGTGGTATACAAAGAGGTCTTAATGAGGTATTAAATATTTTAAATTAATCTGTAAATATATTTTATTACACGTATGATACGGACAACACGTCACTGGAAGTTAGATCAATGAAAATAAAATGACATTAGGTCGTGGGTTGTCAGTCTGTGGGTATTACGAGATTTGTTTAGTAGATAGATTAAAAAATAAATCGTAAACTTTAGTAATTAATTATTTTTAAATAATATACTAAAAAAACTTACGCGTGTTGAAGCCGTATTAAAATATTTGATAACAAATAAATATGTACAAATTTTGTAATGGTTTTGTCACGTGTAAATTACCTGTACTTACCCCTCCAAAGTGGGGGATCAGAACTCGTTTAATGATAAGGATTTTTTTAATTGTGGGGTCAAATCTGATCGTATTTTTTTGATAAGATCTCAGTGACTGAATTGCGATTTAACTTGAAATCACGCAGGGTCTTAGCATAGAGCTAACTTAACTCTTTTACATCGAAATTTATGGTTAGTTAGTCCATCCAGATAGCACACATCTACTAGTCAGATATTTTAGCAGCAGTCAGTATTGTTGTGTTCCGGTTTGAAGGGTGAGTGAGCCAGTGTAACTACAGGCACAAGGGTCGTAACTACTTAGTTCCCAAGGTTGGTGGCACATTGGTGATGTAAGGAATGGTTAATATTTCTTACAACGCCATTGTCTATGGGCGGGGGTGACCGCTTACCATCAGGTGGACCATTAAAAACAAAATAATATTATGTATTAAATAACAGACACATTCAAATAAATTAACAAAGTTTCTCAAATACATAAATGTCAAAAAATTAAGTTGAAATAATGTTATTAATTTAAACAATATTTAATAGATCGAAAAAGAGGTCGCGTGGAGAGTACATAACAATGTTTCCTTACATGACGACTTATGCCAGTTCACTCTACTGTTAGCCGCGTTGAAAGCATTACCGTCTTTACCATAAGGCTCCCATCCTGAGAGGGCCCCAAATAACCTACAATTTCTTTGACTGCTATGTATATTTTCGAAAATGATATATTTGTAAGAAATAACTAACATATTTATCAGAAAAGGCTATATAAAATAGCCTTAAGATTTGACAACCTAATAACCAATCAGATTCCTACGAATTTACGAAAATTACCGCACGGTTTATTTGAAACTATACTTAAGGCCTGGCCAAAAGCAAAGTATTTGTACATGGTAGTAAATATCTACCAAGAGGACCCCAAATTCTGGCTCTGGTTAAAAGACTTCATTTCAATAATCACTGGATGAATAATCCATCCAATAGATAGATAGATAGATACATACCACTACACGTGTGTTCCTTTTCCCTGTAGCCGCTCTCGGTGTCGCACAGACATATCTTATCCTGTGGCGAGTGGACGCGAAGATGAGCTGGCGCAGAGCCGGTGATGTTGGGTGTTCCGCAAATGAGGCCGTCGTTGCATTCGTCACTGTTTGCGCACACGTGGTAAAGGACTGGAAAATAATTAATATGTTCTATTAACTCATTACATTTAGAGTATTTGATTAACTATGTTTCATGATTTCGTTTAACATGACAATTAGTATTTTATTGCTGGTTTGTCAAGGTTGAATTTATTTAACGAGATGACTTTAAATTTAGTTCGATAATGTATGACAATTGAAAGTTTATTTTATGGGCTTATTTTATCAATTTGAATAATATTCATTCGGAAAGTAGATTCTAACGAGAATAACCGGCAAGAAACTCAATAGTTAATCTTTTCCACCATTTTTATTACAGAGTTTATGTCAATGAAGTACAGTTATATTTATATATAACGGGGCGCGGTTTGGTTGTTGATTTGGATAATTAATGAATCGAGAAGTTGGCAATAATGTGTGATGACTGATTTACTTTCAAGAGCGGGTCACCCCGAATGGAGTTGTAAGTGTCATGGCGACGCGAGCCGTTACGTTTTGACAGGCGACTCGAATGCGATGGCTGCTCGCGAACCCATTTGCTCTTAATCGAGATGAATCATTGTAATCCTTTGATATTTGTGGTGTGCGATTATTGAATCAAGTAAAACAGTGATCAGACGATATTGAATACGTTTTATTTCGTGAGTATCTCCATTGCACGTCATAGTCTTCCATATGTCGGATCGATCCCCGAACCCAACTGTTCGGCATCCTGCTCGTCCGACATAATTATATATATGTATATATATATATCATGCCTGATATTAATAGATACAAAGTCCACGCATTTTTATGATTAACATAATCTTGTATTGAGTATGCCTAATATGCGTTAAAACTATTTACGTCATAATTTTTGGAGACATCTCCACGGTCTTTACAATAATATTGATTCTGAAAAGAGTCGTATAAATACTTAAAATATATGACACCGTAACAAAACTATAAATATATATTTACGAGATTCCTTTATCCATACAATTGACTAGAACAAATAAAATAAAAAAACAAAAGCGCGCGAAACCGAATTAATCCGCCATTTTTTTTTTGGGCGCGAACAGTAATTTCTATATTGGCGCGACTTGTCATCTGTTAAAAGTGTTCATTATGTTTTATTATGACTTGTAAGCTCAACTGAGTAAGATTATATTCAATATGTATGATTTGGTTATTTACTTAAGTTAAGACAAATTCGAAGTTAGAACTATTTACGGTTGTTTTAAGTAATTTAAATTCTTGTCTTTTCAAGTCTATTTCACTTCTGTACGCTAAATATATTAATATCAAAATTCATCTAATCGCAAAGTTGTGGCTGTTGCTTAAGAACTTCGTGTTATCGCTTCGATTGGTCGCGCGTGTGTTAATCGCCTTATTTCCTTAACGATCGTAATTTACTTCTTCTGTACGTTCGTGACCGATTTCGTTCGTGATAATAAAATTTCGTGTTAAAATATATGAGAATTTTCAGTCTGTAATATAATACTTAAGGATTATCGTTTACTGTGATCATTTAAACGAAATGTTTAACAAAAAAAATCACGTTTAATCACGACGTAAAATTAAAGCTAAAGTTCTGGTATCAGATATAAATCTATGCAATATATATTTATAGACATTTTACTGGCAATGTCGGGATTATTCGAGATAAGTGGGCGTATATTCAAACGATTTTATATGAACGTTCCACAAATTTAGTTAGTTTTTAATTAAAAAAATCAATCAAACAGATATATTCACAATAGTCATCAATATCGATTCGTTAATAAATCATATACACAAACACACATAAATCACTGAATCTATTACAAAAGAATAAAGATAATGTTGGAAATTAGCGATTCGTCGCAAACGCGGTGCGCGGGAAATCTTGAATGTAACTGTCGATCCAAGATGGCCGCCGCGCTACCATCGACGCGACGCTTCACTCGAGCGCCGTTCAACTCCCATTGACACTCTTTTCCAACCAGTATGAATAAACAAGATGGCGCATCATGCGCCGTCATATTTAATAGTTATTGGTCGCGTTTTAGTTAGTGGTTGTCAAGTGTTAGGCATAAAATCGTAGCCCACGTTCTTCCTTGGAATTCAAGCATGTTTCATATCAAATTTCATCAATTTCGGTTCAGTGGTTTGTATGTGAAAGAGCAACAGACAGAGTTACTTTGGTATTTATAATAATTTTTAGTATAATAATTTCTTGTGAATCTATTATAGACCCGATCGAAACCTATCCACAATTATAAGATCGTTAAAAAATAATGATATTTAGTCGACAACATATATCCGCAAATTTTATATAATCGAGATATACCCGCACCACCTACCACCTCGACATTTTCTATTTCTAAAACATTTTCTGCCTCGCACAACCACTCTGTGGAACCAGCTTTCGCCGGCGGTTTTTCCGAACCGATACGACTTGGGAACCTTCAAGAAAAGAGCGTAATCCTTCCTTAAAGGCCGGCAACGCATCTGTAAGCCCCGCGGTGTTGCAGATGTCCATGGGCGGTGGTAGTCACTTTCCATCAGTTGAGCCTTCTGCTAGTTTGCCGCTTATGATTTAAAAAAAAAAAATCCATGAAATTCAATGACATGACAGTTCAACGAGCGGCCATTTTGGACGTTAACGGGTGCGTTCAGAAAGCTTTGTAAAGAATGGTTATTGTTAGTTTTATTTTATAAAAAGTTGTATGAAATGTAAATGATAAACCGTATTTGTTTAGTTTTATTTATTTCACGCAAGCGAAGCCGTGTACACATCTAGCATTAGTATATTGCGAGTGATTTGACAGATACCAAAGGTTAATTTGTGTTTTTAATTCATTTCATTCTTTTAAAGCGGAATATCTTGACGAAATCTGCAGGTCTATGATGAATCTGAATTAATCTTTACAGCACATACATTGACGCTTAAAGAAATATTAACAATCCCTTACATCCCCAATACGCCACTAACCTTGGAAATAAATAAACCATGAAGGCTATTACAAGCCCTTTTGAATTACTTTACAAGGATGTTACTGGTACTTTACAAGAAATGTTAACCATTCCTTACATTGCCAATGCGCCACCAACCTTGGGAACTAAGATGTTATGTCCCCTGTGCCTGTAGTCACACTGACGCTTCAAACCGGTAAATAACAATACTAAATACTGCTGTTTTGTGATAGATATGTTGAGTGGGTGGTACTGACCGGCTTGCTCAAAGCCTCATCAGGTTGTCTGAAATGTTCTGAGCGGATGTCTACACCCCACAAGGAACCTATCTACCAAATTTCAAGTTTGTAGGACTGCAGGTGTTTTAGTTTCTGAGATTTCGTGATTGATCAGTGAGCGGTATTTCGCTTTTATATATTATATAGATGTTTAATACACTTAACTACTTATGTCCACATTAATTTTACTTCCGAAATTTCGATAATAATTTCGTCAACGTTCAAAACGCGATTTTCCACAAATCCATAGTGAATGTCATAGATCAATCGAGCTCTCGACCAATGATATCGCGTCGATTTGCTGTCAAATGTTGTTTATTTGTCTTGTTTTTTTTTCTCATCTTATGGTTGGAATAGAGTATAGATTCTTGGTGGTTATGCCCAGTAGAATTTGAATTTCGAACTGTGGTAGTTTTCAATTCAATTTAATCCGGTAAGATTATTACTACAGTGAAATATTGAGATATTTTACATTTCAAAAGGCTAATTATATAACGATAGGCTATATTCACATGAGGCTTTAAATTGTAGGATCAAAACTTGATCTGATAAAAGTTTGCCAAACACTTTGAATTGGCAAATGTCCTCATACTTTGCCGTGATATTTTAAAAGTTCATGTTATGTTCCTAGTGCCTGTAGTTACACTGAAACACTCTTCAAACTCCAACAAAACTATACTAATTATTGCTTATCGATAGAATATAAGCGTCAACAGCGCTTTCTAAATGCGCATTGTAATTCATTTCGTGCTCGGCGAAGGAAAACATCAAGAGGAAACCTGCATGTGTTGTCAACACATGTGTATCCTTGGTGGATCTCCCTTCTCCTCAAAGGGAGAGTGTGCCTTAGACCAGCAGTGAGAATTTACAGGCTGTTGTGTTCCACACAACCGTAACATATTGTAACGTTACGGAAATTTACGTTCTCGTAACATTCGAAATAGCATTTCAATGTCTTCGAAATAACTACGCCACAACCATTAACTTTATAAAGGCAGGAACGAATAATTATAACATCTACACTATAATTGTTTGCCTCCCCGACCCCTGCGAGGCTAATTGGGGGGGAGGTAGGTCACGTGACCTTAAACATTTATTCATTACGCCGGTTCTCATAAATTATGTTACAATCACGGCCTCTTAATAGGGTCACAGAATGACGTCAGTACGTTTTAAGGGAGGATTAGTATATCAACAATAATTATTGTTATATATTGCGAGATTAATTTAATTTATAATTCGTTTTAATTGGATTGGATTTTATTTTATTTTGTTAAGGAAACAAACGGTACGAAAATGTTACTAGATGTCCGAAAATCCACAACAGCGCGATTTTTAAGACATTTTCTGCGTCGCACAACCACTCTGTGGAACCAGCTTTCGCCGGCGGTTTTTCCGAACCGATACGACTTGGGAACCTTCAAGAAAACAGCGTACGCCTTCCTTAAAGGCCGGCAACGCACCTGCAAGCCGATGCAGATGTCCATGGGCGGTGGTAGTCACTTTCCATCAGTTGAGCCTTCCTGCTCGTTTGCCACATATGCCTATGACATAAAAAAAAAAACGAAGCAATACATTCAAACAAAACACAAAGACAAAACATTGACCAACACAGTCGCCAAAAGTAAACGATACGCCAAAATGAAAAAGAAAAAAC
Organism: Vanessa tameamea; assembly: GCF_037043105.1. Taxonomy (NCBI): domain Eukaryota; kingdom Metazoa; phylum Arthropoda; class Insecta; order Lepidoptera; family Nymphalidae; genus Vanessa; species Vanessa tameamea. Next base: position 3,544,527 of record NC_087339.1, on the reverse strand, counting down.
TTAAATCAATAATTAACAAAATGAGTTATAATTGAACAACAATATAAAAAGCGACTAGGACATCATCATCCTCCAAACTCAAACTCAAACTCAAATTCCTTTATTCGATGTAGAAGCATTACACTTACTTATTGATAGTCAAAAACACTACCAACGGTTCGGAAAAGGAAACACCCTGACCTGAGAAGAACCGGCGAAAGAAACTCAGCGGGTCTTTTTTTTGACAATCAGATTATATACGTATATTGAATATGATATAATAGGGAGGATTTTCGCAAGACGGCTGGCAGGAGCTGGATGCGAGCTGCCGAAGAAAGACCACAGTGGCGTGCATTTGGAGAGGCCTATGTCCAGCAGTGGACAAATATGGGCTGGTGATGTGATGTGATTGAATATGAATAGAAATAGCCAGGAGGCGATCGTTTCATTCCCGAGGTCTGCTATCAATCATAAACTCACTTATTGTATAGTAACCTTTCGCACACAAGCGTTCCTCAACATTTTTTTTTAATTTGGCAACAGAAGCATTTTGAACGGTTTCTGGGATCCTGTTGTAGAAGCGTATACATTGCCCCACAAAAGAGTTGCTGACTCTATGCAGTCGAGTAACAGGAGTAACAAGTTTGTGTTTGTTCTCCTCCTGCCCTTATCCCAATTTACTTGCGGTCGGCGCAGCATGTCTTTTATTATTTACTAGCTGTTACCCGCGGCTTTGCCCGCGTAGAATATGAATATATTTACAAATTAACCTAAAATATTACGTTCATGTAAGACCTCTTTGTATACCACATTGGTGTGTACTTCAGCCCTTAGGGGAGAATATTCGGAAACGCTGAAATACGTATCTACTCATTTTTAATCGGTAGCCCAAAAATAAATTTTAATGCTTCTAACTTCAAAATGACGGACTTTCAGACTATCCTATATACGGAATATCTACCCAATTTCTCTTCTTAGGCGTAAAATATCCCAAATTGCTTAAATGCGAATCAACTCATTTTTAATCGGTAGCCCATAAATAAAATTTCTTGCATCTAACTTCAAAATTACAGACTTCCAGACTAACCTGTATAAGAAATGTCAACCCCTATTAAACCCCTTAGAGTCAAAGGTGCGATGTGAAAGGAGCAAATAATCCTGACTGACACAGACGGGTCACCGTAAAGTTAAAGAGGGACAGGACGAATGTTTCATGAGTTGTCGTTCTCCGAATGCGTTGACGTTACGGTTACCCGTCAAATTGATGACATCTGATATCCCGACGACATCGGATTTTAGATGTGTTTCAATATATCGAACAGATGCCTACACTTCCTTAAGCCGCTTAAAAGAAATTCGTTCCAAAAAATAATTCCCTACGAAATATTCTTGTAGCTAATTAAATTAACGATTACCTTAAAACCTGTTTTAGGGTAAGGGTGAGTTTAGATTATGACTGATAACGCTTCGTAATTAGTTTGGAAGAAATAATTAATTATGCCTCAATACGAAATTGCCTCTAATAATTAGTGAAATTTTGTAGTGTGTTCAATGTTACTTATTATAAGTATTATTTACTTGATGGCAGGGCATTGTGCAAGTCCGTCTGGGTAGGTACCATTCACTCATCAAATATTCAGCCGCCAAGCAGCCTTTGAACTAAAATTTATATAAAATATAAAGGCATTTCATTGTAAATTCCGTCCGAAGTAGAAGACTACGTTACGTATTCGCTGACCTTTTTAGCCATTCACATTGGACAGAAAAAAGTTAAGTTAAGGTCATTGCTTTTTAGGAATATCTAAAATAGGTTTATAATGATATATATCTTGTACGTCATAGTATCTCATATATGATAAAAGATATTTTGTTTAATGAATTATATTATTGTATTATTTGTTAACAAAATAATTATCTTTAAATTAATTATTATTTTTCTGTTGCTTGCGTTTAAGGAGTTGGTTGGCATAAAAAAGCCTTTCGTACAAAGCCTTGAAGTTCAAGCTTGATTCATATGGAATTTTATCAAATTTCGATCAGGTGTGACCCGTGTAACGAACAGACAGACAGACAGAGCTACCTTCACATTTATAAGATTAGTATAGAAGTATTGATAATATAATAAACCTTAATTAATTGTAAATTAGGGGAGAAGAGTCACTACTGAGTTGCCGGATTTACTCGATAGAATCTACTTACAGAACCGGACATAGGTCTATGTTAAGTTATTGGCGGAGGTGACTTATCATCAGGTGCCTCATTAGGTCACCTGTCTTTAACAGCCTTTAAATTTCCCAATGCTGGGCTAAGGCCTCCTCTGCCTTTGAGGAGAAAGTTTGGTGGATATTCCATTGGCAGAATTCCATTGAAATTAGACACATGCAGGTATCCTCACGATGTTTTCCTTCACCGCCGAGCTCGAGGTGAATTATAAAGACAATATAAGCACATGAAAATTCAGTGGTGCTTGCCTGGGCTTGAACCCGATATCATCGGTAAAGATGCACGCGTTCTAACCACTGGGCCATCTCGGCTCACTCGGTCAGCTGTCTACTTATGTTAAAAAAATATGAGTATTCAGTAAGTACTGTCTGATTTCAATTTCCCAATCTTACCCCACCTTGACAACACATAATATATACAAACATATACTTATAACAATGAATATATATAACATTCAACATATATAACAGAAGAAGTCATATCTGCATATCAATTATCATAGCGATCGGTGGAAGGCTGAAGAAGTTAACGAGCAGCGCCATCTAGGATTGGATAGCTGTTCCATTTTCAAATTAATCATACATACCTTTTGTAACCGCTTCACACTGCCCATTCACTGGAGGCAGGTTGTCTCCACACAGACATCTTGTGACGGGATCATAATGCGTCCTGACGCATGAAGAGCTGCTAATCCCAGCGCATTCGGCTTGGCGGTTGCACTGTCGAGCTGCAAAAAATAATAAATGTGAGAACAGTACCATCTTCAGTCTTGGCGGCAGCCTTTGTTGGTACCACACATCCAACAGATATTTTACTGGCAAACAGCAATGTTAAGTATTGTTGTGTTACGGTTTGAAGGGCGAGCGAGAATAATTACAGGCACAAGGGACATATCATCTTAGTTCCCAAAGTTGGTGCGTTTTGGACATGTAAGGAATGGTTTCTATTTCTTACAACGCCAATGTCCTTGGGCGGTGGTCACTCACCATCAGGTCACCTTATAGGTCATTATAGCTTGAGACGGCTCTGCCTACGAGATAGATCAAAATAATGTACTATACTATTGTACAGCTTTAAAAGGGCAGGATTGCACCCGTGCGAAGCCGGGCCTGGTCGCTAGTATTAATTTAAAACAACAGTATCAATATAAAATCTCTAAAAATTATATTGATATCATTATTGATGTCTAAATGTTTTTGGCACTTTTGAATCGGAAGTAACATTTCCTTGTAGTTGCTTCCTCCCCGTGATATTAGTGCGATGTTAATAACCTACAAATATCAAGAATTGAATTATCAAATGCCGTCCAAAAAATCTAATTCTAACTACAGAGATTATTGCGTTCAAAAAAATAGATAAATTCTTCAACTTTATTAAACAATAGCTCTCCGTCCTGACTTTGTACACAAAAATCATACAAAGCTACCTTAAGCTTAAAGCCCTAAAGCTGAAATTCCCAAAACAACGTCCTTAATGAGAACTTTGCTAAATTTAAAGTCAATCGGACTAGTAGTTGAGGAGATCTGGTGATGAGTTTTTACTGCTATTACATATGGATAATGCAGGAACTAATCTAGATTTTTAAAGCTGCTGCATTTAGGACAATGCCACAGGAAAATCTGTTTGAAAAAGTATATTTTCCAAAGTAGAGCTCGGCCAGTGGGTTCTCGAAATCCGACCACAATCAAACCAAGCACTACTGAATTTGGTACCACTGGTAATTTATCTCGTGACACAAAACTTCGTGAGGTTACCATGCATTTGAAGCGTGGTGAAGTACGCTCTAAATCGTTCCTTCAAAAGGCAGTTCCTAAATTATATTTCAAACAAAAAAGTACTTGGTATGTCTTTACGTCTTAAATGAATTGATCGTTTGAGTTTGCGTACAAGTTATCAAGAGTACGTGAAAGGACTCCCAGTACCTCCCCCCCTTTTCAATGGTTCTACTATACTTTTTACTTGGACTCCCACCAGTAAATATCAAGTTAAATTATAATAGATGTAGTAACTTAATAAACCCCGTAACCTACTTTCAGTAGAGATGGTTGGATATCGTTCGGAAGCACATTACTTTTACGCCCCCGCAGCGGCCATTTTACAATGAACTTCCGGTTAAACTCCGTTTCCATTGTTAAGACACTGAGACAAAAATAAAAGATATATTTTAATTTAGTAATTACAAAAATATGTAATTCCTTCTAAATTTAAAAACAGCAGTGTGATTCTGTACAAAAAATTGCTACTGTACTATAAACTAACTAACATGCTGATAACCGACTTAGGATGTCAAGCTATTTTGATACGTGTATCATATAAATTTTATATTTATTAGAATCAAAGTCGTATGTCACATAGAAATTTCATGCTCGTCTTCTGCTTTGAATTCCGAGTTTCCTCTTATAGAATATCCCTCTTTTGAAAACAGACTTTAAAATAACGGTTTTGATAGAGGAGTCTATCGTTTTAAATGAAATGTAATCATATTCAGCTCGTGTGAATATTGATACTTGATTCGGCTTCGAATGCAGGGCCGGATTTGGAGGTCTGTGGCCCTGGGGCAACGGCGAAGTGGGAGGCCCTTGTTATATTTTTATAAATTAATTTTAAGAATTTAATGTATGTCAGTAATGTTTGTTTATAATTTATCTACTCTTTGTATCAGTAAATTTTAAAACATCAATACTATAATATGACTATTTCTATTATTTGACTATATCTATATATCGCCGTAAGATTACAAAAATCGTTAAATTACAATCTGACGAGACAGATTGTAAACTGTCGAAATATTGTGAACTGTGAAATATGATTGCAATTTAACGCATTATTTTTCGCTGTATTTAGATATATATATCTAAACTCATTGGAATTTCTCTTGTGGAGGCTTCAGGGCAGTTGCCCGGTTGCCCTCACCTCAAGCCCTGTTCGAATGGGCAAAATTCATACCAGTTTACACGTCCCCTTTCCCTCAAAGTACCAATAAGTAATAATAATTCCTTAAATAGCCAATAATCCATTCTTTCCAGATTTTTTAAAAGACCTTGAAATAAACCTATTTCAAATTTTAAATTTCTAGTTTTAGGTGTTGCGACTGTGTTACAGCAGTCAAGACTAACGACTATATAACTACGAAAGATATTATTGTCATACATTTACACGGCAGCCTCGTGTCGTACGCACTAGCGAGCAGAGTGAGAGGTCGAGATTATCTACACCTGAGAAGAGCTCCACCAAGCCATGAGCGGAGCTCTGCATAGGGCCACTGAGGCGTTATATCGACACGATCCCGCAGCCTCATCCGTGCCGAAGACGGCCAGTGGTTTTACTCCCTAAAACCACTGGCCGTCTTCGGCACGGAATCCCACATAACCCGGTTTCCCCCCCGTGAAAAAAAAAGACAGACGCGGCGGGGAGCTTTGTTTTAGAACATCTAGTGATGATGGATGTCAGTCAAATTTAATACATTCTCATCCTGTGACAGGTTTACATAACGTATTTAAAATCCAAAGTATTATAATACGTTTACAATTAAAAAAAAACTTAATGTTTACTTCGATCATGAAACCACACCTTAACAAGACCAAGGAGGCCTAATGTAATTCAGCCGGTTAGTTCCGTAGTAGAGGCCGCCACTAGTATCTATGAAAACGTTATCAGTAGTGTTCCATTGAAATTTGCACCTTAAATTCCACGTGATAAAACTGAATTTCACTTGACGGCTTTATCTATGAATTTGAATTTTATCGAATTTCTTAAATTTAATTAAATTTGCACGTAAATCGCACTGAAATAGAGTTTCATTTTGTGTAAACTGTTTTTTTTTGTTTTGAATTCGAATAGAGTTATAACGCGTTCCATTTTCGAAGTATTGAATTTTTGTGTTACTATTTTTATTTTTTATTTTGGCACTGGTATTAATTCTCTAATTTTATTTTTTTAAGACAATGTTATTCAATATCTGTTATCTTAATTATTATTCTTATATTATTAATTCTATAACAAGAGTTCCTATACTAATATTAGAAAGATGTTAAGTTTGTCTTTTTGTATGTAGGGCATAATATCCTGAACTACTGATGCAATTCTAAAAAAAAAGTAAAAATCTACATTATTCGTGAGCGCTATAGAGTATAAATTTAATTTATATCATGCATTAGTCGAGAAATATCTCTTAAAACAGAATAATTTTAGTATATTTCGATTTCTGATTATAGACAGCCAAATTCGCCGCGAAATTAGCGTTCAGGTCGAACTGTAACAATCAAATTTTGACGTTTCGTTTCATACGAAGCTAATATTATAATTCATTTGTTTTTGGATACCGGACGAATATTAGAAAAAAAAAAATTGATCATAGAGATGCGTGGAGTAATTCGATGATATTCATGCCAGATAAATATAATTAAATTGTACTGAATGAATTCTCTATGTATTTTTTATATATAAGTATATGGACGGGCAAACGCGCCATGAACCTTGGGAGCTAAGATGTTTGATCCCTTGTGCCTGTAATAACACCGGGCTACATTACAAACCGAAGCACAACAATACTGAATTGCTACTTGGACTTATAGTGATGAATGGGTGGTACCTACTTAGATGTGCTTGCACAAAACCGTACCACTACCAAAATTGTGCGGTCTGTGAACCGAACCGTTGGTAGCATCAAGATTAATTTAATCTTGTAAAACGATGATTATTGAATTTAGGAAGACTACACTTGAAGTTGAATACTTATATATTGACATTCCATTAAAAATGTATGAACTGTAAATTTCCCACTGCTGGGCGAAGGCCTCTCAGTTTTGAGGAGGAGGTTTGGAGGTTATTCCGCCACGCACCTATGGAGGTTGAGGCAGAATTTCATTAGAGTTAAACACGTGTAGGTTTCCTCACGATGTTTTCCATCACCATTATGTGTATGATGATCTTTTTTATAACAACTACCTTTTTTTATGGTATTGGTTTTGCGGATGAGCAAATAGGCTAATGGTAAGTGGTCACCGACACCCATAGACAATGGTACAGTAGGAAATATTAACCATTACTTACATCGCCAATGCGCTACAACCTAGGCACCAAGATTGTATGTATGGACGTGTATACAGGCACACTCACCCTTCAAACCATACATAACAATACTGAGTACTGCTGTTAGGCGATAGAATATCTGATGAGTGGGTGGTACCTTCCCTGACGGGCTTGCACAAAGCCCTACAAGAAGTAATCTAAAACGAATTTCAAACGAACGAATGTAATTCATTGCCAAATATCAAAATGAATGATTTTTTGAATACACTAACCGGTCTTTAGTTTCACATAACGGAATTCTATTATTTTTTAACAATACCGCTGTTGTAATGTTATGAATCTAAAAATATACGCCATTTTGTGATGCCGGATGTGGCCGGGAGTTAAATTGTCCGATAGAAAGCGTGATTTATGAAATATAGCATACAATAAAAATAACTCTTTTGTTTTCTTGGCTGTATATTTTCGAATATAATATATTAGTATATATTATTACTTTTTGAATTTTATTATAAACTAACTAACTGTCCCGGATAGTTCACAGGGATATATGTATATAGTAAGGCTCTATATACAACTTTAAGATTGAAATACTAAAATAAAAAAGAAAATTAATGTTTTTTCCGACTAGGAAAGTTGAAATTCTCGTCTTTTCTCTACTGTAATATATGTGAATTGTACATGTAAACCTTCCTCGTGAATCGCTCTGTTCATTGATGAAAACCGCGTTAAAATGCGTTGCGTAGTTTAAAAGATCCAAACGTACAGAGCGGGAAGCGACTTTGTTTTATACTGTGTAGAAATATATAACCTGATTGGTTCTCAAATATATTTTTATTCTATATATGAAATAAATATATACACACGGTCGATATAGCTCAGAAGATTAGCCAGCTGAAGGGGCAGTGGGCTGGTCACATCTGTCGAAGAACCGATAGCCGTTGGGGCAAGAAGGTTCTAGAGAGGACACCGTGAATCGGTGTAGGACGCCGGTAGGAAGTGGATGAGAAGGGCCGAAGATCGGGCTCAATGGTGCGCCTTGGGGGAGGCATATGTCCAGCAGTGGACTAATAAAGGCTCATTATGATGATCATGATGATATATACCTAAACTTATATATGTCATAAGAGTTAAATTCATTCCATTTTCATAAAGTACATAGATAAGACTTCTCAATGTAATTAATTGATTAAATTTGTAATTTTTACCAATTTTGATAGTTACTCAAGACAAAGAGACAAAAATGAAAAAAATGTTTATTCGATTTTGGAAAGCTTGTCAAAGGCCACGATAATTAATACAAGCTGAACCTGAGGGTTTACAAACTCCGTCATACCCCCTTGGGTGTGGAAATTCGTAAATCTACGCCCTATTAGGGACCTGCCCGCCTAATTTCGAGTTTGCAGGCGTTATAGTTTCTGAGATTTCGTGATTAATCAGTGAGCGGTATTTCGCTTTTATATACAGGGTTATTGGTAATTCGACGTATTCCCTTTAGGAGGTAATAGGGGTGACTATTTGCGATAATTTTAATCTCCATATGAGGAACGTATACGTGAGGAAACCTGCATGTGTCTAATTTCAACGAAATTCTGCCACATGTGTATTCCGCCAAACCGCATTTGAGCAGCGTGGTGGAATTTGCTCCAAACCATCTCCTCAAAGGGAGAGGAGGCCTTTAGTCCAGCAGTGGGAAATTTATAGGCTGCTAATGCATGCATGATGCTAAAGTAAACCATTTTTGAGCTATCACGTTTTTTAGATTTTTCAAAAAAATTCAAAAATGTTACTTCAAAAATTTGTTTAAGAAAAGTATGTATTGTATGTATGTATTATAAATAAAGTGTATATAGATTGTACTGATGTAAGACATGTTTGTTTGTAATCTCTGAAACTACTGCAACGATTTCAATAATCTTTTTTCTTTTTTTTTTAACCATTAGAAAGGTACTATATCTAGAATTAACATAAGATATATTTTAATTAAGATTTCAGTATCTCTGTTTGTAAGCCCTGGGGCCACAAGGGAGTGGAGGCCGTGGGCAACAGAGGAGTATAGCCCCCAAATTATTATTTTACAAATTAATTTGAAAAATTTCATTTATATCAGTAAAAGTTTGTCAATAATTTATTTACTCTTTGCATAAGTGTCTTTTTAAATAATTATTAGTAATATTATTATAATTTGATTGTATCCAGATATCTAATTATATTTCACAAAAAGTTTTAACTCTTTTCTACTGTGGAGGTACCAGGGCAGTTGCCCCGGTTGCCCTCCCCTAAATCCGTTCCTGTATATTTGTATCATTATAGTACTACTGAGTTTTTCAATTATTATATAACTACTGAGTTTCTTGCCGGTTCTTCTCGGTAAAATGTACATTCCGAACCGGTGGTAGCTTTACTTAAAATAGTTTGTTAAATGACGATTCAAAAGTGCTTGTAAAAGTCTACTTGAATAAAGTATATTTTGATTTTGAGTCACAATCCTAATTCCAAGAAGGAAAAGTCGCGCATCTCTCGTATATTCTAATTACCTACTAATTATATTCAAATATAAGTTAAAGTTATTTGAAAATACTGCGCAGCGAATTGCGAATTTAATTCAAACGAAACTTATAATATATTAAGGCATGCTTCCTACGTGAAACATTGCTTTTTTTAAAGTCTTTTTGTGAATAATCGTACGTTATTCCACCCAAGGAATCCAACGTGGCATGTCTGAACTCGTTCTATTAAGGAAAAACGCAAGTTATATTCAAATTTATGTTAAAATGTAAACATTTGCAAGAAAAAAAAAGAAACAAGTTTAATTATATGTTATATAGTCACGTGACATTTACCCCGCCATCTTGTCAGTTTTAAATGTCAAATCGGTTATGTTAAGTAACTAGTCTGTCCATTGTATGTTGAGTAAAGGAAATAAATAAATAATTACGGAATAAAATAATATACTATATCTAAAATAATATAAATAAAAATTTGGTTTCGTTAGTAAAATAAATAGATTTGACGAATATATGTTTTTTTATGGTCTCGTTGATCAACACGGGAATGAGTAGACTCTTTTCTGGAAGGTTCCTAAGTCGTATCGGTTAAGAAAAACCGTCGGCGAAAGCTGATCACACAAAGATATGAGAGACGGAAAGTTCCGTAAAAATCGCTTTGTGAATTACACCAGAAAGCTAGCAGGTACGTTGCCGGCTTTTAAGAAATTAGTGGATTATCTTCTTAAAGGTTCCCAAGTCGTTCGTCGTCGGTTCGAAATATCCAAAAACTAAAGGTAACCCAGATTGGTTGAAATCGCTGTTGTGAATTACTTCTCGAAGTTTGCTCGAAAACCATACGTTAAGTCAATTCAAATAAAAGCGTCCATTTTAGTTTGTTTAATGTTAAATAAATATTATTGCTACCATTTCATTTGGTCGTTTTTAATTATTTTATTAAGATTTATAATTAATTAATTTAGTATATTTGTTATCTATATATACATACAATAAAATTGGAGTGTCTGTTTGTAATATTAAAATAACCACATTTTACCAAAGGCATATGACACAGTACATGTACCAAAATAACATATTTTTAAATTTTTGCCTGTCTGTCTGTTTGTTGCGACTAATCTCTGGTATATAGCTGATGTAATAAGGAGTGATTTAGGCTACTTTTAGTTTAGATATGAATTATGATACATATGTACCACAGTAACATTTATACGAAACGTCAAAATTGTTACAAGCGCCGCCATTTTTTTTATAGATCGTACCAACGCGTGCCGTGCACGGTTTAATATTTGGCAAGATTTTATCTTTTTACGATAAATTTCGTAAAACCACATTGTCGTCCAATGATCGAACGTTTATGATAACGATTTTCGCGTATTATTTTTATGAAACTGTCATGACTTCAGCTTTTCGTACCGGGATATATATTTAATATAATCAAACCAAGGACTCAAACACACTAAAGTACATCGAACACAAATCAATCAACTTTGACTACTAACTGAAAATTCTTGCCAATCGCCGCACAAGACCCTTGACGACCTCCGTGGTCGAGTAACGTGTACATCTCTCTAGGTGTATGTGGTACCGTCGTTATTTCTGATTTTCCATAACACGAGTGCTTTAGCTGCTTACATTGGGATCAGAGTAATCTATGTGATGTTGTCCAATATTTATTTTATTTATAAAAAAAAACAATAGACCCGGTATTCATGGTTACTGGCAAAGAAAAGTCCGAGTGGTTATCCGTTAGCCCGTACCCGGACTGGCTTCTGCCACCACTCAGTAAGAACCCCACTCTGTAACCACAAAAAAAAACAACAAAATCGAGCCGTTAAAAGCCGTTGAATTATTAGAGAGACTATTTTTTGTATACCTAAAATTCGACGACCAACCAAACGCGAGCGAAGCCTATAATTCATTTTATATATAATATCAGTCATTAATTTACGTCAACTTCAATCTATGGTTGAAATCTAATTAATGTTGTTAATATGAGGGACTTAATATATTGATCGCGTTTAATTTATTCTTAAAATACGCAATATAACGGTCGTAAGTGTTGCCACTAATTGGGTATTTGTTTAATTCTGCTAACAAATTGTCTATTGTAAATGAATCAAGACGTAATCCTTGCAGTTAATCAGCTTTCCTGTTCTACAAACACAACGATTGGGGCCGACATATAGGCTGCCTATAAAGGCCCCTTAAAAATACTAGAATTAAAAAAAAAAACAAAACGATCCAGTTGCCGTTCGGAAGATAGATATCCTAGAAGTTATAAATTAGTAGAATCACCCTTAACATGATGATGGTTAATGCTTTACGATATAGTAACGGTAAGTGGTCACCGCCGTACATCGACATTGGCGCTGTGGGATACTTTAACAATTCCTTCCATCACTATGCACCAATCTTGGGAACTTAGGAAGATGTCCCTTGTGCCTGTGGTTGCACTGGCTCACTTACTCTTCAAACCGGAACACACAATACTATTCGAGATCATTTTTTATTTTTTTTATTTATGGCATTGATTGGCGGACGAGCATATGGGCCACCTGATGGTAAGTGGTCACCACCGCCCATAGACAAAGGCGCTGTAAGAAATATTAACCATTCCTTACATCACCTATGCGCCACCAACATTGGGAACTAAGATGATAGATCATTGATATAGCGTCAAATCGATGTCAAATGTCATTTGACTTCTGTCCTCTTGTGGTTGGATTAGATAAATATTGTTGTATGTTGGTAGAATATCTGATGAGTGGTCGGTACCTACCCAAACGGGCACAAAGCCTCTAATACTATGATTAAAACATGAATATTAACTCTTTGGACGTCACGAGGTCACCTTGTACCGCGAGGGCAAAACTCGCAAAATCGTCTCTCTTGTAATGTTTCAAATGTTTACTTTATAAATACAAAATTCAACATATGAAAATTTAGAATTGGAATTGCTCCAAAACATTACACTTAGAAGCTTCAATGAATCAACCATTTTTGCTAGGCCATTCTTTACATAGTATAAAACGAAGTCGCTTTCCGCTGTGACACGCTTGGATCTTTTAAACTACGCGTCGGATTTTATGCGGTTTTCATCAATAGACGGAGTGATTTAAGAGAAATGATTATATGTATAATACATGCATATTATAGTCGAGGAAAGCCGAAAATTTACTGCCTGAAAAAAAAAGAATTATTCTTTTTTATTTTTTTTTTCAATGTTAAACTTGTGTAATATACCCACGTCCGCCAGTAAAGCCGTATATATATATAATACTAGGAATTATATATTCGAAACTATTGGTCCGATTTATGTAAAGTTTAGTATATAAAATCAAAGTACAGCCTGTATTTATCATACAGTTGGGCTTTCCATTTGAGGAGAGAGTTTCAGAGGTTATTCCGCCATGCTCCTCCTGTGTGGTAGCAGAAATTCATTGATATTAGATACATACAGGTTTCCTCACGATGTTTTTAATTATAAACACAAATCTAAGGCTTGTCTGGGTTTAAAATCTCAAACGTCGGTTAAGATGAACGCGTTCTACGCGCCATCTCGGAAACAAAGAATTTCTTACAAAAACGTCAAAGTATTCCAAAAAAATCTATCACAGTGTATCAAGTACATATTATATACGTACAGATATTAGGAAACTTCTAGATAGCTCATCATTCTTGTATAAGATTTACCGGCCGTACTTATAGGCTCATCCAGAGCCCTAGCGTGACGCACGCAAGCAGACTATTTGAATACAGTATGATGTATATTTCATTTGATTGATGTTAAAATGAATGATCGATTGTTACAAGTTATTCTATTATTAATACGAAATTAAAAGTTGACGTCTCTTGTAATATACTCTATTCGAACCGTAAAAGGAGAAACGCCAAATAAAAAAAAATACGACGGCCAATTGACGCGATATCATTGGTCCAGAGTTTGATTAATCTGTGAATTTCGCTATGGATTTACGAAAATGGCGTTTTGAACGTCGACGAAACTTATCGGAAATTTGGAAGTAAAATTAGATGTCGTATTATAAATGAAGTTATATTAATCATAAACTCTTAGAAGTGCACAATATAGCTGAGTTATAAGCAAATTTCATGAAATAAATAAATATATGAGTATGTTTATCTTTATTCCTACTTCGATTGGAATAGGCTCACTCAACCTTCAAACTGAAACATAACAGTACTAAGGATTGCTATTTGATGCTAGAATATTCGATAAGTGGGTACTTTCCACGCTTGGACGAAGTCATTAGGTTGCTTTTTCGGTTATATTATTGAAGGAATTACTGTTATTCATATTTATCCCTCCAATAAAGCTTAAATCCTGTGCTAGAAGTGAGAACAACAATAGCCCAAGGTGTGAGGAACTTGTGACATTTTCAACGCTGATCGGCCCGTAAACTATTATGCTATGCTTTTTTTTTAGGTATAGGTTGGCGGGCGAGCATATGGGCCACCTGATGGTAAGTGGTCACCACCGCCCATAGACAATGGCGCTGTAAGAAACATTAACCATACCTTACATCCCCAACGCGTAATCAACCTTGGGAACTAAGATGTTATGTCCCTTGTGTTTGTAGTTGCACTGGCTCACTAACCCTTCAAACGGAATATAGCAAGTGGGTGGTAGCTAGACGGGCTTGCACAAAGCTATACCACCCTACCCAGTAAACCTATTCTGTACATATCTATGAAGGAATAGGAGCTCACTTTAATACTACTTCGATGGGGATTGGAGATGGCCTCATTTACCGAGACCGAGATAGACTTCAGAAAATATATTTTCAGCTATTATTTTATATAAAAAAATATATTTAATAAACATAAATGTAGCTTATGATAAATAATTAATATTAAATATTACTTACCATAATCAAATACGTCAGAATGTGCAAATGGTGCCACAGATAATGAATGAATTGGTGTTTTATTTAAATGATGCTTTTAGAGTTATATTGTGGACTTTGACGTGTCTGGTTTAAACTAACAGATGACGTATGTTGTCAATTCGTCTGTATATAGCTATTTCATTTGGCGTCGTGTTCATTATCGTACTAAGGTACGTATTATTTGAGGTCGTTGAGTAATTGTTATATGTTTTTTCTTAAGCAAATATTCAGAGAAATTGATGTTTGCATGTCATTCGATAACTGTTTAATCTATGGTTTTTTGACAGTTTGATGATAAATTATTTGTATTATTTGGAAAATGTAGAACTATCGAATTATCGACGCGTTTGTCATGTCAAATGAAACAAAATGAAAAATGTATGTACAATTGGTCTGAAAATTCTAAATTTGATCCGTATTACTTTTACACTTTTTATTGCAAATATTTATTAAATAGCAACATTTAATTCGATAATATAATAACCCGGCTTTATTATTAACCGATTAACCAACAATAATTTATTTAAGCCTATATAACAACTGAAACTAGAAGAAAAGACATTTTTTTTTTATTAATTAACCGACGCAAAGATCTTTTATCACTTTAGAGTGATCCTAATTTTTCTTATGATCTATGATCATAGAGTTTATTTATCAAAGTCCACAATATATACTATAAAAGTCTTACCTGGTGGAGCCGTTGGTGCGACTTCTTTCGGTGGTTGCGTATTGCTTTTTCCAAATGTAGTCAACGCTTCCGATGATTCGCCAGTCAACCAACCAGCTAACAGCAACGGCAAAATGGCCGCCGCAGCTTGACGCCTGCACCACATCTCGACGCGCGAAAAGACATGCATAGTGTAGCACTAGCTTTACTTTAATGTCCAATAATTGACAGTTGACAGCTCACTCGATCAAATAGCACTTTTTGATAAATGACAAAGCTGAATACTTTAAGTGTTTTGCCTTTTGCGTACAGGAAAAAAAAACTAAATAGTTTTTTTGACAGATTAGTTTTTAATTTGTACTATGGCGCTAAAAATATTTCGTAAATGTGATGTAGAATTCGAATTGGAATTTTTTTTTGATAAATTAAGTGAGGTGCCAAGTATATATCTTTTAAATTTTTGTGGTTCTTTTTTCGAATATTCGAATTACGTAAATAAAAAAAAAACAATTCACCAAATCCAAAGTCAAATGTCATTTTAAATTACGAATCAAGATGTGGCGTAGTTTTTTTTAAATAATATAAGTTCGAAGAACGATGTTGTTCAGCCGAAATTATTATTATTCTAGTGTATAATATGGTAATAATGATATGGCGTATTTGACCTTCGTGTATCAAAGTTATACCATACTGCTATGTTATGTATAACAAAAAAAAAAAAAATACGTCATCCTCTTTTGTCTATCATTTCAAGGTCTGATTTATACAATCATATAGAGGCAATAGAATTCTTACAATATAACAATAGGGCTGTATGGCCGCAGACCTTTACCTAACCCGAATGATTTAAACGAAACAATAATAAATTAACTTACTTACTCATCTAACTTTTTGTCATTTTTAATCTGTTGTGAGTAGATGTTTTAATCGATGTAATATTACAGTGTACTGTCTTTGTTATAAAACGAAGCTATAGTCAATTCCAATCGAATAAGGAATAAAGAATCAAAGGTGTGTCCTTTGATTTACGTTTGCCTTAGATATATTGATCTATACTAACAGTATAGTATAATATATCTTTATTTATAATACAACAATACTCCACTAAACTAGTTTAATCAACTTTAATTTTACTTCCAAAGTTCCGATAACAGTTTCGTCGACGTTCAAAATGCCGTTCATAGATTCAAACTCGACCAACGACATCGCGTCAAGATTCAAGCTCGAGCAATGATATCGCGTTAAGATTCAAGCTCGACCAATGACATCCCGTCAAGATTCAAACTCGACCAACGACATCGCGTCAAGATTCAAGCTCGACCAATGACATTCCGTCAAGATTCAAGCTGTCAAATGTTGTTTATTTGGTTTTTGTCCTCTTGTGCTTGGAATGGACTATATGTAGCTTGCTTTATGAATGATGTAGTTATGTTTGTGTATGCTTGCATATGTGTTTGTCGGTGTCGCGTGTGTTTTGGATACATAGCACGAAATATTATCTTAATTACTAAACAAATCATACGTTCCTCATTAGTGTCAACGAAGCAACAATATTTTTTCAGTTTCATTCTTTACAAATAAGGAAATGTTTTCTGTGATGTCTAACTGAAAAATTACCAAATCAATTTGAATAAAACTCATACCAGAAAGCGCGTTTCGGAGAATTTAGTAAATAATATTGTTGTATAAGTTAGCTGCGTTTCGCAGTTTCACGTACGCAATTGATTTTCATGTTCTTGTCAATGTGTATAACAATATTTTTTTCAATACCGTACCGAAATTCAATTTATTTTCCGAAAAAAACATATGATCTTTTTAATTCATCTTTACGACGGAGTCCTTCTTTTATTTTGAAGGGTAACTTTGTATTTTAAATGTTGAAAAATACTAACTAACTATTGAGTTTCTTGTCGGTTCTTCTCGGTAGAATCTACATTCCGAACCGGTGGTAGCTTCACTCAATATAGTTTGTGAAATGACGTTTCAATAGTGCTCGTAAAAGCCTAATTGAATAAAGTATATTTTGATTTTTATTTTGAATAATAGGTTTTAGCTTGGGGTTCAAGCTGTTTCTGTTTACCAGTTATTCTCCAGTCAATAGAAGCCGTTTTATTAGCTTGTATTACGGAGAATAAAATCAGTAAAAAATTGCCCGAATCAGACGGAAATTCGGTCGGATACCCAAACTATATATGCCAAATTTTATCTGAAGTTGAAGTCTACTAATCTAAACGACTGATGAAAAATGACGACTGGGTCAAGACAAGACAAGACCCTGACCCACTGGGTCAAAACTAAAGGACACGGTAGCTAAGAGCTACCGTTGAGGATATGCCCGGGCAAGGAGGCATGCCTTGAAGCCCGTACCCCGCTTGACCTAAGCCAAGAAGGAAGAACCCTCTCTGAAAAATAGTAACTATTGTTTATCTTGCTGGTACATCTATATATAATCTGCATACATAACCAGTATACTTTGTAACGAAGTACTTTTACGCGGCTTACAGTAGAACTGGAAGAAATCGCCACGTAAGGACAAAATTCATACGAGATTTTTAATACAAATCTTGTCAATATAATTTAATTACTTTCAAACGTTAATTGAATTAATTCTTTTCTTCGTTCCAACTGACAACTCTTGTTTTTTTTTTTTTGTTCAATGGCTAAGGTATAGCATTAAGAGTACGTACATATATTTAGTGTTATGTATCCAATTTATATATAAAAGCTATACACCGATAATAAATATATCTTACCAGGTGACGGAGTACTTGTCGGTGGCTTAGGTGGTTCTGTGTTAGCTTTCCCAAACGACGAGATACCGAAACCATTACATTGTGTTATGTTGTACAATATTATAATTGTTAAAAGCACTTCAATTTTACGGATCCACATGATTCCCTTTCGAATATCGAGTGTTGTCAAGTTCTCTTGTTTCTTGAGGGTTATTTTGTATGTTTTATTTTCGAAAAAGGTTAGTGCAAAACTTTTTTTTTTTTTATTTATTGTAACACTTAAGTCCTAATTCATACGGTTTAAAGTTTTATTTGCATTAATTGTCTGTCGAATATCACGTAGGGATTTTAATTTATAGATAACGGTAATGTTAATGAGATTTAAATGTCGTAAGTCCAAATTTTATTCATACGATTTTCTGCTTTATTTTCATTGACAGAAATTTCAAATCAGCTCGAGATTAGCCAAGTTTTCGAGTTTAATTTGACAAATTAGTGAAGCTATTCTGTAAAGTCTAGCTCGAAACTCATAGCAGACATGTCACGAAATATCCGGAAATTTTGATTGATCATAGTATTAATTTTTTGTCATATTAGGGGGAAGTCCATGAACGTAGAGGAATAGAGGGGAGACCTAAGAAAACATAATATGAGAGAGATGGACAATCAGATAAAGAATAATTAAGGAGATTGGAAGGCAAAGATATGCTGCGCCCCCCCAAATAGATTGAAACAGAGTATTGAGACCCGAAGCCATCACGGAAAAAGCCGAAGCGAATAAATGATCCAAATATTTGTTTCTTTGGGATTTCTCCTTGTTCCATTTTCAGTTAAAATGCTTAAATATTGGAGTTATCGTGCTTGGAGTAATTGTATACTAAAAGTATAATACTTGGCTTATTTCCTTCAATCAGCGAATGGCTAAATTTACGCCCGGAATATCGGAATTGCGATTCAACGGGGAAATGCTGCAAGCATTTTCGTCATTCCACGCGGTCATTGTTTGCGTTAACTATTTCTAATTTTTATTTATATATAATTGAGATCTTAACATTATTAATTATTATGTTAATAAATTTTAACTATTTATGATAACAATAAACCAACAAAAATGTCATACTTGAATCATAAAAGCAACAACCTTAGAACAAATTCCACTTATATTATATATGTATCTATGTCATAGTATTATATACTATACGGTACGCCACTCCAAGGTCCCGGGTGCGATTCCCGGCCTAGTCGATGTAGAAAAAGTTCATTAGTTTTCTATGTTGTCCTGGGTCTGGGTGTTTGTACCGTCGTTACTTCTGATCTTCCATAACACAAGTGCTTTAGCTACTTACATTGGGATCAGAGTTATGTACATAAATTACTCCCATATAGTATCGTTTCGATTCGATTGAGGTACAATTGGCGCTGTTTGTTGGTATGCAATATCCCGCTGCAGTAAATATCTTCAAAAGTCTGCAGATATATAAAACGCGAGCTCATTTGTTGTCTTCCAGGCAGGATATAGAGCCGAGATAGCCCAGTGGTTAGAACGCGTGCATCTTAACCGATGATTTCGGGTTCAAACCCAGGCAGGCACCACTTAATTTTCATGTGCTTAATTTGTGTTTATAATTCATCTCGTGCTCGGCGCTGAAGGAAAACATCGTGAGGAAACCTGCATGTGTCTAATTTCAACGAAATTCTGCCAATGGAATATCCTCCAAACTTTCTCCTCAAAGGCAGAGGAGGCCTTGGCACTACACTGGCTCACTCGTCCTTCAAACCGCAACACTTCAATACTAATTATTGCTGTTTGGGGGTAGAATATTTCAGTGATACCCACCCAGACTAACTTGTACAAAGTCCTTTCACCAAGTAACATATTATGGTGGACTGATTGAATCAGAAATATAAGTTCAATGTCATATTCATAGGAAAAAGGAATTAAATAGTCTGTCAAGGTTATCTTAACTTTGATCTCAGATATACTCCAGTTTTACAGCGAAACAAAATAGCAAATTAGGTCGCTCAAATTTATTATTAATACGATAACTTTTTTTTTCTGAACTCTGAACTCGAGCAAAGACCCTTGAAATATGATCGTCTGAAAATGTTAAATCGTTTTATAAACTTCAATGTAACGTAACGGGGCTTGTAAACAGTTCTTGTTGGAACAATTCCTTCACTTGGCAGCCATTTTAAAAACTAGACTGATGAATTATTCAATCACCAAAATGTGCTTTCAGAGTTCACAGATCTTCTTATTCAATTGACAGACATAATTCTAAGTTTTGCCATAATATAAGCACATATTTAAAACAAAAAAAACTTTAAAGACCGTTTAGTTCAATAAAAGTTTTATAATACTAATAATTTATAAAATGTATTTACATCAAAATGGGGAGTCACCAAAAGTCTATCTATTAGGGTTTCGTGGTCAACAATTTGGGAACGGCGAACTTCAGCAGTCCATTTATGATCGTAATTATTATTTAAGGGGCGACACAAACGTCAAAACGGCAAAATAAATAAAGATACTATGCCGTAGCCTGTATGAGATAAAAAAAAATTAATCATCTGTGGACTTATCATAATGAAATAAGTATCTATATAATTTGACACCAGATGTGCGTAGAGTCTATAGGGGTACAGTACTAAACATATATGTGACACGGCCTTTTCACTAAAGGATTAAAAAAAAATTTTTTTTTGACATTTAATTGACGCGATATTATTGGTTGATATTACAGATTTACGAAAAATTTAATTTTGGAGGTAAAATTAAAATGCTTGTACGTATTATTATAGCAGAGTTATAAGCAAATCTCATGGTATAAGTCAATCTAAGTTGCCATATTTCCTAACTTATAACGGTAATGTTCCCGATTATATTTAAATCTAACTTCGACTACACAAAAATTAAACTCAGCTCAATTGTAACTGAAGTCCAATTACATTACGAATTTTGACAAAATCGCAACTGTATTGTTGCGTTGGTTAGTTTAAAATTGGGGCCAAGGTTTGTGCTATCGTTGGTCCTTCGTTTGTGACAATAATATAAGAAATGAACCCGATTAAAGCCGAACGGCAAATCTAGTTTAATATAAAATATAATAGTTTATAGTTTTGCACTAACATTTTTAATTATTTTTTATGTTATTGTTTTGCGTGTGCGTGATGGCGGTCAGCGCCATTTTGAATAAATTAACATTTCTTATTTATTTCTATGAGTGTGAAATACGTTGTGTTTATTGTAGGAATAGTTTTGCTTATTTATTTAATATTATTCGTGAGCAATGACATTTAATTTTAAGGTCCAATTCATATGCGTTTTTTTTTATAATGATAAGAGATACAATAAAATGTTTTTTTTTTTTTAATAGGATAGAATTTAAATATGAAAACATTTTTGTCTTTATTTAATCGACTACAGATTAAAAATTAAAACTGATTTAAAATATTGTATTCATCATTGAAGTTTAGACATATAATATTATTCAAATTGACCCAAGGAAATGTTTTTAGTAGATTTTAATGTTATCTGTTGATGATACTGTGTGTATGTTACATGTGTTGTGTTGGTAAAGTTTTCTACATAATAGGACAATATGATATACATTCAATAGACAATAGTTTTTACGATAAATCTACACATCGAGAGTAAGAAAATCAGTGTTGCCAATTTGCAAAATAAAAAATATATACGTGTTAATTGTCATAGATGTAAATATATATATTATAATTTTTTCTAAAGTAATATTTTGCAAAATTAAATAATATAATTTTGTATTATAATTATAAAGATAACATGCAGAGATGTCCTATTATATAAAAAAATAATTACCAGGCGCCACCGCGGGAGTTGATGCAGTCGCCGGCGGCTTTGTGTTCGACACGCCAAAAGAACTTAAACATTGTATATTTCCAACCAGAGTAACGAAAATGAGGAACCACATCTTGTTTTGTTCACTGTTGTAATTTTGCGTTTAATCTGTGATATTTGAATTTGGAACGGTTATTATGTACATTATAAAAACTCCGTTGTGTTTAACTTTTTACGGTGTTTAATAAATATTCGTGCGTATTTTTTTTATAATGTACATAGGAAACGATAACTGTCACTTCGAAATGAAACTTCTTTGATCGCGTTGGGGTTATATTTAAATGTGAAACATTTTAATGTAACGATTCTGATGCAAAAACGTTTCATTTCTATCACGTGGTCGATGCACGTGCTTGATTTGATCATTTATATATTTGATTATCATCATTGGATATAGTTAAATATGACATATTCAGAATATGATGAAAAATATTTAATTCGTATTTTACTTTTTTTTTTTTTTTATTTAGTAATCAAAAAAGATACGAACAAAGGTCGTACTTCTGAATACATTATATTTTATAAAGGCACTTCACATATATCTTCTTAAATCTAAAATATAATAAAATATGTGCGTTAAAGGCGTCCAGTGATTTATGTCGTGAATAAAAAAAAAATAATGAAATAAACGAGGCTTTGAACGATGTCATTAAATTAAAAAAAAAAATACGAATGACATTTCCGTAAATACATTATCTGTAGTAATATTATAAATCTACATAAATATGATTTATTTGTTTGGAAGTGTTCGTTTTAATGTTTATCAGTATGATTAATATGTTTGCGTTATTCGTTAAAAAAAGGTTAACACGTTTATCGTTACTAAACAAGAGGATAAACGTCAAATAAACATTTGACTTGCTTGAATAATCTATGAGATTCATTAGATATTATCGAAAAAATTGCGTTTTGAACGTCGACGAAACTATCATCGGAACTTTGGAAGTAAAATTTAATTGGATATAAGTAGTTAAGCGTAATAGTGTTGTATTATAAATAAAGATATATTAATTAATATTTTTTAGCAGTGTACAATTATTTTTTTACATTAACAACCTATGTCCCACTGTTGGGCTAAGGCCTTTGAGGAGAAGGTTTGGAGCATATTATACCACGCTGCTCCAATGCGGGTTGGTGGAATACACATGTGGCAGAATTTCGTTGAAATTAGACACATGCAGGTTTCCTCGCAATATTTTCCCTCATCGAGCACGAGATGAATTATAAACACAAATTAAGCACATGAAAATTCAGCGGTGCTTGCCTGGGTTTGAACCCGAAATCATCGGCCATCTCGGCTCATATTAGCAAATCGCATGGAATACGTAGATCTAAGGTTTTATATACCTTGATTCCTTCTTCGATTGAAATAGATCTTTGTTAGGACATAACAATTTAAAAAAAAAAAACTGTGCGGTGTTTCTAGAAATTTCGCTTGGGAACCAACCCTGTTGGTTTTAGCGAAGTAAGTTTAATTAGAATAATTATTGAGTTCATTTCAAGATTTGTCACGGAAGAACCAAGATCTTTTGGGGGGTGACGAAAAAATACTCCCAAAGGGTGAAACAGTACGATGAACATTATTACGGGCTCAAGTTTTATTTATTATTTATTTTTTCAGTTTCCGGGCCGCCTAGCGATATAAAAAGTCACAGAGTCGATCCTGACCCCTTGGGCTATTGTTGTCCTCACTCCTAACACAAGTGATAAGCTTATAAGGAGGCGTAAATATTATTCGATACAAGATTATATTGATGATAAAAAAGCGTGGAGTTAACGCTCGTTGACTTCCAGGCAGGAGACATAACATACATATATAATTGTATTTAGCTAACATGACTGTATTTTTTGATGATGAAATAGAGTAACTGCTGAGTTTCTTGCCGGTTCTTCTCGGTAGAATCTACATTCCGAACCGATGGTAGCTTTACTTTAAATAGTTTGTTAAATGACGATTCAAAAGTGCTTGTAAAAGCGTACTCGAGTAAAGTATATTTTGTTTTTTTGAGTAATATTAGTAATTTCTTAATTCATTGAGGGCATTGCTAGTATTCTTAAAAAAAAAGCAGTTTTTGTTAACTTTTTGCATCTGTGACGCATCCCGTTCTCAAGTTAGACAAGCGTAGCGAATGTCATACAAAAGTGGAACGCGCAACAGAGTTGTAAGACTTCAGCGTATTTTCTGACGTTCGAAATTACACACTGACAACATCTCGGGAACTACAGATAACTTTTTGACGTTAAAACTTTATAACGTATTATCATTTCGAACAAGGATATAAAACCTCGAGATTATTATTCAGCCGATAATATAGCTACCAAGGAGTTCTAGACCAACGAGGTTTTGCGTAGTGATATGGTAACATAGCCTAAGAGATAAACAGGGGAATCAAATGATGGAAATTTGCGTTATCATTTAAAATCAGCTTTTGGCATTTTGTTAAACAAATGGGCTTTACCTAGGGTTTAGGCCGCGGTGCGTCTCGTGTCTGTCACGAGAAATTATCTGTGATTTTGAGATTTAAACAAGCGAATAGCCGAGACTTCTATACGCCTCTAAGTCCCGAGAACACACTTTGAAAACATAGAGACTTCCCATACTTGAATTTTACTCGTACTTTTCTACGGTACGATAAATGACTGGACTGTGTCCGGCGGTAAGTTTATTCGTACACGCAGAGTTAAATGCGACGTATATTTTAAGAAATCCACGTTGAATCTACCAGTAATAACTCAGTACAGTCCTTATGCGGATTTGACGTTCAATATTGACCAATTATAAAGGTCAAACTGCGAATATCTACGACGAAAAATTTAACTTATTTAAATGGTTATTTATATTTTTGTTTATCATTATTAAAAAAAATCTAATAATATTTAGTTATTATATATTTAATTTTATTTAATTGGGACATAAAAGTATTTGTAATTTATATTTTGTAAAATTTTATTCGTACGATTTAATTTACAATGTATTACATAATAATTATTTAAAAATAAAATGGTTTAGATTTTCAATAATATATTATACACAAAATAATGATAATCAATTTATTAAACCGACAATTTGTTGACAGATTCGAAAAGACGCCATTTTGAATTGATTGCCATCATTATAGTTGACATTTAGGCCAGTTTTACTCAAACGTTTATCAAATAAATTACTTGTATACTGTAAGTATATAAAGGGTATAATAATTACCTTCTTTGAAAGGGTCTGTCTGTTAATATATTTATATTTAACACATAATTAAACACAAATCAGACCACTAAATATACAAATTACTATGGAAAAAAATTGTTTAATATTATATGGGACGATAAAAATATTTTTTTAAAACTAGAACTGTCTGCAGTCTAATTAAAATTAAAATTATAGTTACAGGAATATTATGAAGTTCTTTAAAAATCACTTACATACTAAATATTATTTGATGGAATATTCCCATATATCGTATCAAAGCCTCGTTTGATTAAAAATATATATATATATGTAATACGAATGTGCGTTAAAGCGGGCGTGTTATTAAAAAAAAAGGTAAAGGACAAAAGTTTTTCTGCCTTGCTGTAAAATATTCTAAGAAAAAAATGGTAATAAATTTTATAATTTAATAAAATAAAAAAAAAAAACAACTATACAATAAATTAATTATTTTTTTTACACAAGACAGTAAAACTTCTTTTGTCTAATAAAAAAAAAAAAATGAAAACGTCTAAAAAAGCGTGCGTAGAGCGTGTTTATTTTAATCGATTGATTATTTATTTTGCTTTTAAATTTCTTAAAAAAACTTTTGTTTTAAACAGTTTTATTTTTAGTACAGTTTTATTCACAGTTCGGTGTCTGAATTGAGACTAGAGTTTTAGTTACTATTAAGTTGTTCCTTGTGTTGTGGCTACGGTGTGTGACGCGGTACTAAATAATATACCTTTGTGTTGCCTTGCACGAACTTTCTTCGTATACAGGCTGCTCTTGTTCGTTGTTTCTTCAAGGTTGGTTAGTATTCACAATGACTAATAAAACTATTTATATATAAAAAAACAACTTTGTCTAAAAAGAAATATAAAATACATAATAATAGACTATTTGACTAGTTTTTAAAATCCATTTTATATTATTTAGTAGAGGTTAAGGAACCCAGTAAAAGTTGTTTTTTTTAATTCTAGTACATATTTGCTGAAAAATATCAAATTAAAAATTCCATATTTAAATAGCGCGCGAAAACGCTACTTTGACAATATGGCGTTGCAATGGGGTCGGTGACGTCACTTTCCTGTATTCTAATCTGTGGCACATATAATCCACATACAGTAGGCAAACGAGGTTAACCAGCAAGTGACGTCATCATAAGCCGACCAATCAGGAGCGTTTTGTGTCACGTGACAAACGTTTAAAAAATGCATTTTTATTTATGGATTTTTGAATAAATTAATTATTATTTTCAACTTTCGTTAGTAAATAACCATTTTCAATCTCATAATATATACTGATTACAATAATTGATACTTTATTTTCGCATTGTCAAATAGCCTATTGTAATAGCAACAGATAATTAAATTACCAAACAGTTTTCTGGGATTTAGTTTTGTTTATAGTATTGTTATAAAACATTCATAACTAGATTCAATCAGGATACTAATTAGAGTTTCTTGCCGGCAGAATCTACATTCCGAACCGGTGGTAGCTTCACTTAATATAGTTTTGTAAAATGACGATTCAAAAGCTTCCTTGATTGCCATATATTTTGATTTTTGGTAATATAATATATTGTAATGAGTTTTCATGCCTATGTAAGGAGTATTTATGCATCGCCATTAAACACCCGACGAAAAATAACCCAGAAATAACGTGACATTTGACTTGTCATCCGTGGTATGGCACGGACGATGCTGATAATCAGTGTCAGTCGTGATTAAGGTCACGTACGCCATTTTGATTTGACTTGATGCTATTTTGTTATTGAAATTTGCTGTATTTGTCTGTGATATTCATTGTGTGTTACCTAGCTTCTGGTTGCTAAAAATATTTATATTGAACACTGGTGTTACACTTCATGCAAAGGTTAAGACAGGATGTATTTAACTGTGTCACGGTAGCATTCGAAGGAGAGGGTTCCGCAGATTTTTTTAGTAGGTATAATTTTAGTGACTGTACTAGTCCTGGGCTCCGGTGAGTCCGTAACCTACGATGCGCGCGCAGACGTGACAGCTACACGATGAAATCGTTCGCTAAACTGTCAGTTAAGTGTCAAGTCGCTCGATATAGACAACTTCATAACTTATATTATTGTACAATGTTAAGTTATTACAAGTATTGGTAAAAAAAGAAGTACTTACATTTGTCGTAATAATGACAATAATTTTACTATTAATAATATAATAGTAATTGTAATTATTATAAATGCAATTAAAAAAAACTTTTATAAACGAAGAATGAACTGCAATGCGTAATTGACCTTTTAAAGAACTTTGTCCAGTCAAATGAAGCTTAAACTTCAACTCTAACCGTAACCAAAATGTTACAGAACATTTCGACATCAACCGGTTGAAGTTAGACCGTTGTTTAACAACTCAAACACCCTGTATATTCCTATCAAATTATCGCTGGTATAATATAATGCAACCCTACCAGGACTCGAGGCAAAAAATAAAGCCTGCTTTGTTGGAATTCGCGTGATTACTATGTTCTCAACCGACTTTCAATACGTGTGTTTTGTGTTTGGGATTTTTTTGAATAAAGAATTCGCTTGCGTTTGTTTTTTTTTTCTGCCTACGTTGTTGAGCGACGATTTAACGCGTTTCGGCGATAGAGGAATTTTTACATTGTCTGTTTTGTTGTAATCATCCATTTTCGACTTGGGAACCTTCAAGAAAAGAGCGTACTCCTTCCTGAAAAGCCGGCAACGCATCTGCAAACCCCCCGGTGTTGCACACTACTCGACCACGAAGGTGGTATGGGTACGCAACTCCGAGTTCTCGGGTTCGATTCCCGGCCGAGTAGATGTAGAAAAAGTTCATTAGTTTTCTATGTCGTCTTGGGTCTGGGTGTTTGTACCGTCGTTACTTCTGATCTTCCATAACACAAGTGCTTTAGCTACTTACATTGGGATCAGAGTAATGTATGTGATGTTGTTCAATATTTATTTATTGAATACATTCCATTGTCATCAGACTGAAGCAGATTGCTCATTTCGACTCCTTACGATAACAAAAGTGCTTCAAAACCAGCTAGTTGCATGTATAATATAAATCTTATCATTCATTAAAATTATACATTTTTTTTTATAATGATTTAGACTCGGGTTCCAATTCGGGACAGATTAAACAGTAATTGTGAATAATAACATCTTGGTACATCTGATTATTTAAAAGAGCTATGCGAGTTTCATCTTACTGGCGGCTGTATCGCGGCGGTCGAATTGAAATATTGACGATTCTTGATTGTAAATTTTACTTGAATAAAATACATTTGATTTGAATTGATTTAATAAAAGCTTGTTATAAAAAAAGAACTGTAATTTACGGCAAATTCAACACGACCGGAAAGATCAGGCGCACGAGCGACGACTTTACAATTAGATCTTTTAAACTTTTCGTTTTGATATTTTGATCTGTTTATAATAATAATAATAGCCTTCTAATCAGATATCTTAATAGGTTACAATAAATTAAAACTTAAATAAAAAAACGAATGCTCGACTCTAAAGAAACTATTTAAACTATCAGTTCTTTGGTTATAATCTCTAGATCTGTTCGGTAATCGGCAAAGACTTCCTCCTTTTCCATTCATCCCTGTCTTGAGGCACTCTGTTCCATATTACTTGCCACTGCTCTGATGTCGTCAGTCCACCTTTTCTGCCTCTCTTCCTTTAGCCCTCTCTGCCACCGAGTCACTCATTTGGTCCTGTCGTGTCCTCTTACCAAGTGACCAGTCCATCTCCATTTAAGTCGCTTTAGTATAATATAATAAGTTAAATATAATAAAATGTCACGTAAAATTGGTTTGCTCACATCATTCGTATGTTTTTCAATCAGATTACCTTTATGTACAGTCGTCGAACTTTAAAACGAAACGATTAAACTATAAATTTTGAGCAAGTTTCGTGTTGAACTTGAGTTTTAATTGTGTTGATTGAATTCTGATAAAATATACGTAGTTTTTTTTATGTTACAGGTGGTATACGAACAGGAGGCCTGATGGAAAGTGACTACCACTCATGGACAAAGCAAGACAAGCTTACAGATGCGTTGCCGGTCTTTAAGAAATGAGTACACTCTTTTCTTGAAGGTTTCCAAGGCGTATCGGTTCGGAAAATCCACCGGCGAAAGCTGGTTCCACAGAGTGGTTGTGCGAGGCAGAAAATGTCTTAAAAATCGCGCTGTTGTGGATTTTTGGATATCTACGTGGTGCGGGTGATACTTTGAGTTTTGACGAGATGTCCGAAGGTGAAATTCAGCACAGGATGAATCGAAACAATTCCTCGGAACATTCCCCGTGAAAAATTCGGTAGCAGATGCAGTGTGATCCAACATCTCTACGCAAAGCCAAAGAATTAAGCAGATCGGAAAGGGCTTGATCGTCGATAATTCGAGCCGCTCTACGTTGGATACGGTTTGAAGGTTTACAAGTCGTATCGGTTCGGAAAAACCGCCAGCGAAAGTTTCCAGAGAAATCCGCAAGCCCGTCTGGGTACAAAATAAAAGAATTCCGTCATGTGTGACCAAAAGTCGTTTACTATATTATAAACAATTCGTATTGTTATTCGGTCACGACTCTCCTTCGTCCGCTTAAAACTAGTTTTAGGTTACTTGGTGGCATGCCCGTCAGGAAACGTAGTACCCGCTCATCAGATATTCTCCCGCCAAACAGCAGTCAGTATTGTTGTGTTCCGGTTTGAAGTGTGAGTCAGTGTAACTACAGGCACAAGGGACGTAACATCTTAGTTCCCAAGGTTGGTGGCGCATTGGTGATGTAAGGTATGGTTAATATTTCTTACCGCGCCATTGTCTATGGATGGTGGTGACAGCTTACCACCAGCTGGAAGATTTGCTCGTCGGTCTACCTGTATCATAAAAAATAACAGTATTTTTTAATCAATTTTATGTATTGTTACTATCTCTTGCTCGCGACTTTACTCGCGTATATATTGTAATAAAACCCAGAGATGCACATATCACAAATCACAGATGTATAAACTATATTATTGTAAAGTTTCACTAAAATCTATTTAGTAGTTTTTGCGTGAAAGACGTTCATACAACCTCAAAAACTTTCGTATCAATACGTAGTATAAAACAAAGTCGCTTCCCGCCGTCTTATTTATGCTTACATATTTAAAACTACGCAACGGAAACATAATTTTAGAGTTTTCTAATGTGATGTCGTAAATAAACACATTTTTTGCGCTTACATTGCAAACGCTGGCTGAACCCTACGAGATAGATCAAAATAATGTACTACAGTATTGTACACCTTAAAAAGATCTACAAAAAAGTTTGCGATGGCATATGTCTATCTCTTAGGTATAATCCAAAATAACCATTTTTTATCCTTTACTTCTTACGAGAAATAATGACTTATTTTCGAAGCGTTTTAAAGCAATACAGCATTAATCCTTATCCAATTAAGTACCTTAAATACATTGTGCATTTAATACAGATCAATACGGCCCTTTACATAATTTATTTAAATGAATATTTTCGAAGGTATTAGAAACTGTGAACGTTGTATATAAAGATATTCGGTATTATTCGAGTATGTAGTATCACTAGTGCCCCCCCCCCCCCCCCCCGTGCGTAGCCGAGGCGAATGTCCGAATTTATAATATCAGTAGGATTCCTAACAGATACCACGGACTCGAGATATGTGACCTTTAAGCTAACCGACGAATCACAGCTATCTAGAGTAGATAGTATTTCCTACACAAAGAAAATTATATATATAAATCGAATTCTCGAAAATTTTATGTCAAAACTTTTCCGCCGTAGAAACTTAAAATGATCGCGTGTATAATCGGTCAATTTTTAGTTATTTCAAGCACGCGATACGTACGAAAAGACTGCAATATACTTTACAATATATATAATAATTATTAATACGGAAATATTTATTCAGGACGAACATACATTGCAAGCATAAAAAATAAAAAAGACAAAAAATAAAAATAAAATAAAATTAAAGATTAACTAATTACTATAAGAAAAAAAAACTAACCATTTTCGAATTATCAAGCTTTTCTCAAAATAAGTCAAAAGTGCTATTTCAAAAATTTATTTAAAATAATCGTATCAATTTAAATCTCATTTTTTCTTATGTTTTTTAAAACCGACTTAACTCTGGTTATTCATCAATATTAAAAAAATAATCATCGTTCCATATTTAAAAATGCGAGACGGAAAACGATATTAGTTCAATATTTATTTTTTTTTGTTTTTTTTCCACAAGTAATGAAACCTGTGTTTAAAGACATAACTGTTTTCTTAGCTCTCCAAAAATGTATAACAACTAGAAACTTATTTCATAATAACAAAAAAATATCACAAACAAAGTTGGTGGGAATTTCGCATTTGAAAAAAAACTTAAATTCTCTCTTTGAATGTCTCGCAAATAGGTTAAACGCATACCTAACCAATGAACGATTATTCGCTTCAGTTTCCTAATCGCCGGCTACCTAATATATCAGTTTTTAACAAAGTGCCAATATTCATCCTTAACACCTCCTGACGAGAATACGTCGAATCACCAAAAAGCAACAAATTCACGCACACACAAACAAAACTAATTTTATCTTATGATATCTGCAACCGTGATGTGTCCTGAATAACCATTGTAGCTATTAACATCTTAAGTTGTAATCTTAAGTCATTTTAACTGAACAAAATACTATAGCAATATATATTAAACAAATACTAGAAGACGCTGCGTATTTCGGAGATTAGGTTAGTAATATTCACATTTAAGATTCATATATAAATTCTAGAAGAAAAATAGTATATTTTAGTTTATTTTAGTAGTATATTTAGTGTCAACATTGCACCCGCGCGAAGCCGGGGCTAGTCGCTACTAGATCATAATATATAATATACCAAATCAAATCAAAATATACTTTATTCAAGTAAGCTTTTACAAGCACTTTTGAATCGTCATTTAACAAACTATTTAAAGTAGAGCTACCACCGGTTCGGAATGTACATAGATTCTACCCAGAAAAACCGGCAAGAAAGTCAGTAGTTACTCTTTTTCAACGTCTTAAAACACAGTCGTGTTAGTTAAATACAATTATATATGTATGTTATGTCTCCTGCCTGGAAGTCAACGAGCGTTAACTCGACGCTTTTTTATCACCTCGTAACAATAAAGAATAATGAATCTCTACCAGAGAAGACATTTTTGGAATTACATCATTATCCCTGTTCAAGTTTATTTAATTGGAGAACATACAGCCGTTGATAAACAAAAATAACAAATACTTAATAACTATTAGGCCAATAACAGTTCACACATATAACATTAAAGAGACAGAATAGGAAAATAAAAAAAAAAAACAAAAAAGCCAGTGAGTCCACAAGTTAAAAAGTTAAAAAATTACTATGTCTTTGCAAACATTTCTGTCATGTATCGCTTAACATTATTATGCTTTCTGCAGAAAACATCAAAATCTTCACAAACTTCGATAAGCTCATTAAGAC
This sequence comes from Vanessa tameamea, assembly GCF_037043105.1. Taxonomy (NCBI): domain Eukaryota; kingdom Metazoa; phylum Arthropoda; class Insecta; order Lepidoptera; family Nymphalidae; genus Vanessa; species Vanessa tameamea. The sequence continues at coordinate 3,511,918 of NC_087339.1, read as the reverse complement.
TAGCAGACGCTCTTATCAGAAAATAATTCTGCCTAAAATTTGTCTTAGCCGTTAGGACATGCAGTAGGGGATGACGACGTCGATTTATGGTTTTAGGTATTATCAAATTAAGCTTGCCCAAAAGATCTGTGCAGTCAATGCGGCTATTTAATATATTTACAAGTTAGCTTGTTCTTTTTGACAGACGGGCTAGTCATGAGAAACAGAAAATATAATATATGGAACGATGGAATGCGTAATTCAAATTAGATTTTTTTTTTTTTTCTAAAAAGTGTTTATACCAGCTAAAGAGACCCCAACCAAAAGGACCCCCGTTCGTAACAATAACTTAACAATGATCTTTAATAAGGATTTTTTAATCGATTTTTGTAGCAGTTACTGCCTGTCATTCGCGTCCCTACCGTCCGACCGATGTAACATCGTACAAGCGTCTATTATTTTCAATGTTTCTATTTAAATTTTACTTTGAAGCAATAATATATAATAGAAAAAGTCTTAAAATTTTCGGATAGCGCTTGAATCTTTAGGAACTTTTGTATTATATGTATGTTTTTAAATATTTTTAAAATCGTTAAATTAAGAAAATAACATGTTCGTCATTGCAAACTTATGTCGATCAGAAAAAATTACATCTGTCAAAAAGATCAAGCTATCTTGTACAGAGTATAGTTCTGGATTACCTCCTACATACAAACAGACAAATACTTCTTTATAATATCAGTTTAGGATTAAACGTCAATAGATGTGTAAACATTGAGAGAAAGATTGATAATTGTCGTAAATAAACATTAGAAATGACAATTATTAAAAGGAAAGATGGCTGCCTTAAAAGATAGGCGCCACTCTACACGGTCGTGATTTGTAAATGAGTTATTTTTAATTCGTTTTATATACTGTAATGTTCACATGTAAGGTCGATTTAGTAATTAGATAAAATAAAATATATAAATATCGGCTTGCTATGCACACACCGTCTTCACCGCGCCATTTTATATCTCCTCTTTTCCCGCGCTTTCGTGACGTGTGTCACTCGAGATGACAGATCCATAAATACACAGATAATATATATTCATATAAAATATTAATCTAATACTGAATATGTTGTTATAGATCTGTGTACAATACATAAATACACTTATTTAAATTCTCACAGTTAAATAGTCATCTAAACACATAATAAAATTGAAGTGTCTGTTTGTAATATTAAAATAACCGCGATTTACTAAATGCATATGTATGTATACACGGTACATACACTTAAATAAAATCTTTTTGAATTTTTGTCTGTCTGTCTGTTTGTTCCGGTTAATCTCTGGAACGGCTGGACCGATTTTGACGGGACTTTCACTGGCAGATAGCTGATGTAATAAGGAGTAACTTAGGCTTTTATTTTAGAATTATATGTAAAATAATAATAAAGACACGCTTTTTTATTAAATTAAAACGCGCACGAAGTCGCGGGTACAGCTTGTGTCAAATAAAATAAATCTTATATGCTAATATATGTAAATGAATTCCTCATATAATTTCTAAATTAACTCAATTATATTATAAAGCGGCGGTAACTTTATATGGTGAGTGCGCACATGTAAAAATAGCTACAATATAATATTCAAGTCAATATTTATAATTCTAGAAAGCTTATGTTTAATATGATATATTTCATACAGTAATAATGTATTTTCTGAAGTGATTTACTTCTTATGGGAGGGTAAACCGCTTCGTTACGTAACGCGTTACGGCGCCAGTCTATCCGGCTTCCCTTAATTAAGGTTAAACTTTGAAAAAATTTTTTTATATAGAGAATGAATTTGTTTGTTCTGTTATTTATAACGAAGACTGAGGGACGTGCCCGGGGAAGTGACGTCACCAGACAGACGACGTGGCATGAAAAAATATATGACACGGGGGCGACCGTCGGCAATTGGAGATAAAACTGAATAGTCAGTTGCATGTTATATGAGTTCCTTAATGTTTTTGTCATTTTCTACGATATAATTATAACTTTATTAACTAATACCTGTGAATATTTTTTCAATATTTTGTTGAATGCCAGATTATAATATAAACAATTTAAATATCAAGAAAAAATATTTCATATTTTTTTTTCTGTGCGTGATCGTTTATGAAAAAAAAAGTTCGCTAGTAGGTATTTAGGTATTGTCGTTAATACCTATTATTTAAAAATTGTTTAGATTATATGTTACATAGTAATTCTCAAAGCGATTACGTTCCATCACACGATATTCGCAATCATCGGCCGTGTTGTTTGAGTAAACAAAATGGCGGGCTGTCAGCTGTCAGTTTCCGCGCGCTTTTTACCGAATGAAAAATAAACATTACGTTTAAATTACCGATTGGACATGGAAATTATATTAGTTAAGTGTTCAAGGTCATTTTAATGTTACCTACATTAATTTTGTTGTCTTTTTTTATAATTATATCACAAAAAATATATATGTTTGAAGACCCAGCTTCAAGTAAACAGGAACGTCAAATAAATAATCATATTTAATATAGTTTACGATATTTATTTTCCAGTTTTGTTACGATCATCCATTATCTTCCGCTTTTCAAGCCAGATTAACAATTCCCATGCCAAATTCAAAAATATTCTTCTTCTACTTTTATTTATAAAAATGTCAAAACAAAAAGTATCCATTACATTTTTATAATTCTGTGATTGAATATAATTCAATAGTTAGAAGTTATACAGCCTTTAATAATTATTTTTATAAAATAATTTATAGGCTTACATGTTGGATACTTTACATCCTAATCTCGATCCGATTTTAAATCAATAAAATATGCTTAAATCAGGAAATTCGATCGGTACTAAGAGTGTTGACTTCCAGGTAGGATATATGCCGTGATGTTTGCTCGAACCTTAAGGAACTAAAATAAAGAGTTGTATTCAAGTTATAAAAACACTTCATTTCGTCATCACAAGCTGAATTCCACCGCAAATATAAATGAAATCGTAATAAAAATTAACAAATTAAATAAAAGACGCAGAGATATTTCTTAATAAGCAGATGAGATGGTCACAATTGTCGAAGTACTGATGACAGGTTTGAGCAGACAAATCCTAGAGCGGGACGGCAAACATGTCAAATCTGAAGAAAATGTCGGAACCCCTCGAATTCGTAAGGTCGTTTACTTTAACTCATCTCGAAAGACCTATGACCAATAGATGAAAAAGGACGAACAGTCTTTGACCAATTGATCGATAAGAAATCTTAGAATACTTTATAAGATTTTAAATTAACATGGTTATTTTTATTACTAACAGTATTTAAGACGACGTGACTTGTAGTAGAGACGTTAACAAGACATTCGTAGATAATGTCGAAATATCGAGCTCCACCAAATAAAAATAAAAAACATGGTAAATATCCCGTTTTAAATACTGTTAGAATACTTTAGTTGGATGTATATAGAGTCTAATGGGTATGTCCTGAGCGATTTCGGCTACGGCGGCTCGAGGGCGACCAGACGACTACGCAGGACATAGTATAGCATACGAGGTTGAATCTTATTGGATGTTAGGGAAAAATAATAGAGAGATCTCGTTGCGAATTGAATTTATTTCACCGAATTAATCAATATTTTAAAAGACTGTTTATTTTGAGATTAGTTTCAATACAGACGAACAAATTACACATCTTTACATACACATCTACACATAACATTAGCAGCCTGTAAATTTCCCACTGCTGGGCTAAGGCCTCCTCTCCCTTTGAGGAGAAGATTTGAGCATATTCCACCACGCTGGTCCAATGCGGGCTGGTGGAATACACATGTGGCAGAATTTCGTTGAAATTAGACACATGCAGGTTTCCTCACGATGTTTTCCTTCACCGTCGAGCACGAGATGAATTATAAATGCAAATTAAGCACATGAAAATTCAGTGGTGCCTGCCTGGGTTTGAACCCGAAATCATCGGTTAAGATGCACGCGTTCTAACTACTGGGCCATCTCGGCTCTCATCTCTCACTATAATACCTACAAACTTGAAATTTGGCAGGTAGGTTCCTTATAGGGTAAGACATCCGCTAAGGATATTACGAAAATCCACCCCTAAGGGGATGAAAAGGGGTTTGGAAGTTTGTGTTTTATAAATATCGCGCGGTTAAAGACGCAGGTTCAGTTAGTTATAATATAAAGGAAGAGGTTGTAAATGACCCACTGTTGGGCTAAGGCCTCCTCTCCCATGGGGAGAAGATTTGTAGCTACGAGTAATTCAACCACTCTGCTCCAATATCTGATGGACACACATGTGGCAGAATTTCGAAATTAGACACATTCAAGTTTCCTCACTACAACTACGGTTGCCAGATCACCAAACCCGATAGCCGGACAGACCAACTAGTTTGGCCGGACATTTGGGTAAAAATAACGGACGTAGATTATTGAAGATTTTGTATCTTAGTATTAATAGATGCAATACATTTTTTAATGTAAAATCAAGCTTTTCTGATTATTGCTAATCTGATATTTACCATGAATCTTATTAATTTCTAATAAAACCGAACGTATCTTGTTTGCAAAATAAATATAATGTAAAAAGACTAACAAAAGCCGGACACGCCGGACACTGTCTATTTGGGCCGGACACGCAATCAAAAAGTCTAACTATGTCCGGCTTTATGCGGACTCCTGGTAACCCTAACTACAAGCTCCATTTGATTATTATATTTTTTATATTGGCAGGGCCGGATCTACCGTATGGCTTTTTGGGCTTCAGCCCAGGGCTCCGTGGATTCAAGGGGGCCCCAGCTAAGTCAAGTCAAAGTCATAAATAGACGATAATGCGAAAGAATCCATAACTTTATTGAACTAAACAGATCGTATGGTTCGCAGCCCTGCGAGTCCTGCAATTAATCAAACCCATTCAATTAATTTAATTCAAGTCTACGTTCAGGTGTATCTTAAGTGGGGTCCCTAAGTAGTATTAGCCCAGGGCCCTGTAACCTCACGATCCGGCCCTCTTGTCCGGGTAGACATATGACTCCACTCCACCTGATGTTAAGTGGAAGTGGAGTCCAAACGCGAAGACGACAATAAATTATTTATAAAATTTAAGCACAAAACAAAATGTCGTGGTTTGAACCTGCAATCATCAGTTAAGACACACGCATTCTAAGCGTGGAGTTATCGCTCGTTGACTTCCAGGCAGGAGACATGACATACATATATAATTGTATTTAACTAATATGACTGTATTTTTAGATGTCGAAAAAGAGTAACTACTGAGTTTCTTGCCGGTTTTCTTTGTAGAATCTACATTCCGAACCGGCGGTAGCTTCACTTAATATAGTTTGTTAAATGACGATTCAAAAGTGCTTGTAAAAGCCTACTTGAATAAAGTATATTTTGATTTGATTTGATTTGGTGTTTGGAATGTAACCTTTTTAGAAACGCTTCAGTCCCCCTCTCGTATAAATCTTTTTGTCGCATCCAAAATGCTGTCATATTATTCAGTTTTCCTTAAAGCTAATCTTGTCTTTAGAACCTCTCAATGGAGATGCTAAAGACTAGACTACGGTAAATCAATTTGTATAATCGCTCCCGTCTGAAGTCGACTTTGCTTTCTTCGAACCCATCAAGAACTTGTATTTGTGTGTGTGGCTGTGTATGTGTGTACTAAACATAATTATAATATTAAGACTGCATGAAAAATTAAATCAGAAATGATTCAATGATAAACTCCAAACTAAACATTCGGTACTCCTATCGATTAACAAAAGGCGAATAAATCTACTTTTTTAAGGCTCTATACGTACGACCTTTGGCATAACACGATACTATTTAACCGTCTTATAAAAAATAAACACAAATATAATTTTATACAATGTAAATTGTACTCTATTACAAATTAATAAGACTTTAATTCGATTGGGGTTTTTTGTAGTGACGCCCATATAACTTCCAAGGAGGTTTCTCTTTTTTAATCGGCCTGTTTAAATGCTAGCCTATGCGTGTGCCCTTTCGGTTGCGGTGCGGTTAATTTAAAAAAGAAATTCGGTAACGTCAAACATATAAGGTCGTGTTTAGATTTAGACATTTTGTACATATTTAAACGTGTTTCCTGTAAGTGTTGATAAAAAATATACTAACGATACAATATTTATTAAGAACCACGGGCCTTCGACGATCGACCTTCGGCCTTATAATTCTTAATCGACTTAAAAAAAAGAAGGTTATCAATCCTGTCGTATTTTTAGAACGAAGTTTTTTGACGCGGCTTACAGTAGAGTCAACTGGCAAAAAATATCTCGTAAGGGTAAAGCGATTTACTTCCTTCAGACCTTCCCTTTCTTCCCCCCTCTGCCTCTTTCTATAATATACGTTTCTATATAACACTGATTATCGTCCGCGTCTTCGCTCCCTTTTCATGATTTAGCCCGAAACTTAAAAAATCTGACGGGCCACTGTGTTTTGAGAGTGTCAAGAAACGAAAAAAAGAAATAATGACATTTTTGACAGGAACATTAGGAATAGTGCGGTTTGACGTTTCTTCACTCTGACGCAACTTCAGGCTCTTTCGTGTAATGCATTTGCATTTGTCGTACGCAAGACGTGCCTGGTGGAGCGTCGTTACTTTATTACAATATCAAAAGTGCTGATTGTATTACTGTTGTACTGTAAAACCTTCAAACACGTGGTTTTAATTCTCCTCGCCCGCCTACCCACGATCGGTCGGCAGCCACAGATGGATACAGAAAATAATGATAATGGCAATGTTTCGTTAAATCCATTTAAAAAGTTACGCAAATATAATCTTAGCCTTATTTTAAAAAAAAAGTAAATTACGACGATAATTAACGACTCTTTGGATTGTAAGTAAAATAATTAACATAAATGTTTAATTACATAAAATTATTTCATGTTAAAAAGTTTTAAATTCGCTCGTTTGAAATGTTGACGAAAGTATTAAAAAAAAAAAAAACAATAGAAAGGAGCATTTTCTCTCCCCTTGAGGAAGGTTAGGAGTTTTTGTTATTTTAAATAGATACGCGGATAAATGGGCCACCTCTCTGTATATCAGCACTTCCAAAGTCATTTAAACCATCTCTTGATATGGTATGATACTTGGAAGAAAATTAGGATTAAATTTTTGGACGTCTCAGGCTTAGGAACATTTCGTCACTAGACCGAGACAACAAATCCGATTCTGAGAAAAAGTACTTAAAATACAAGAAGTTCGAGTTTCACCATTTTAATTGACTTCAAGCAAGACTTTGTTACTATAAAGGTAGGCTGACGACCACCTGATGGTAAGTGGTCGCCACTGTCCAAGCCCTTGGCGCTGACAGAAATATTAACCCACAAAATCCTGCCATTACGTAAAAATTTAGTCCTACGTCAACCTAGTGTTACTGCGCAAGGTACTATCAAGAGTTATAAAAAAAAAAACTTCGGTCAAGTTTAGCAGCAAGAAGCAATGGTGTAATTTTCACATGTAAGGTCTATTTACCAATTAGATAAAATAAATATTATATTTAAATATCAGCTCGATGTACACACACCGTCTTCAACGCGCCATTTTATATCTCCTCTTTTCCCGCGCTTTCGTGACGTGTGTCATCTCGAGTGACACACGTCACGAAAGCGCGGCGAAACAAAATATAAATACACAGATAATATATATTCAAATAAAATATAAACCTAATACTTATTAATATGTTATTATAGATCTGTGTACAGTACAATGGATCTAAGATGTTATGTCCCTTGTGCCTGTAGTTACTGACTCACCTAAACCGGAACACATTCAAGTACAAATTTTAAACGACCTGACAGATATGCATTCGTTTGAATATTTCAATCATCCCGATTGTGATTGGGTACAAATTCATTTCATTCAACGAATTCGTGTTTTTTAATCTGTAAGCTAAAAAATAAAATCTACGTCAAGCTAAATTTTTTGTACACTTTTTTACCTAAAAGACGCGCACGGGGGTATATGAAATTTGCCGCTATTAAAGTTTATGTGGAGAAGGAGTGCAGATAGCTAATATATTTATAAAATATGCATTAGAAATACATTGAAATAATAAAAAAAAGACATTACACACACTACGATACGTTTGACACATACACGTTTATCTGCATAATATTTAATATGAAACATTCATAGTTTAACTTCGTACTGCCAATGACAGTGTTGTCATTGTGTCAAAAATGAAAATCAATGACACTTTTTTTATAAATGAATTCTTTAATTATACTAGTGACGAGGTTGAGCCTCATTTTTCCTACGTATCTTTCATTCAACGCATCTAGTATTTTATTAGGAACTAGCGACCCGCCCCGGCTTCGCACGTGTGCCATGCTGATACTAAATATACTACATAATGTCTTACAACGTTCACAGTTTTTCATTAGACAATACAAACCGCTTTGTCCCTGCGTTTTAAATCTGTAATATCTTCGAAAATATTCATTTAAATTACACGCTGTATAGGGCCATATTGATCTATATTAAATGCACAGTATATTTAATTGGATAAGGATGAATGGTGTAAAATCTCTAAATAAAGGATAAAAAATGGTTATTGTTGGTTATCCCTAAGAGATAGACATATACCATCGCGGACTTGTTTGTTTGACCTTGTTAAAGAGTATTTTATTTGTTTATTTTTTTTTACGACATCACATTAGAAACCTCTAGAATTATCAGTTTTTCTCTACTATATTGTGCATGTATTATAAATATAAACCTTCCTCTTGAATCAATCTATCTATTAAAAAAACCACATCATAAATCGTGGCGTAGTTTTAAAGATCTAAGCATATATAGGGACAGACAGCGGGAAGCGACTTTGTTTTATACTATGTAATGATGAATTATGGTCAAATTTCGACCAATGGGCGACCACTATGTTCCTGCGTTAGAGCCGAGATGGCCCAGTGGTTAGAACGCGTGCATCTTAACCGATGATTTCGGGTTCAAACCCAGGCAGGCACCACTGAAATTTCATGTGCTTAATTTGTGTTTATAATTCATCTCGGTGAAGGAAAACATCGTGAGGAAACCTGCGTGTGTCTAATTTCAACGAAATTCTGCCACATGTGTATTCCATCAAACCGCATTGGAACAGCGTGGTGGAATATGCTCCAAACCATCAAAAGGAGATGAGGCCTTAGCCCAGCAGTGGGAAATTTACAGGCTGCTAATAGGCGACCACTATTTATTATAAAATGTGCAAATTTTATTGTACATTTTAATGTCATTAAGAGTTTTTACTCTAAGTAAGCAACAGAACCGGTCATTAAGGTTTTATCGACAAAACATTTTGTGGGATTAAATATTGAACTAGTCAAACGAACTAACTTCGTTTATTGAATTTGTAACTTCAACACGAAACATCATAAGCGTTAAAATGCGACCGACTCGTATTCCGTGATACTTCATACTTCATTGCTATATATTCAGTGGCGGACTAAGCCCGTCAGAGGCCCGGGCGGCGAAATTGAATGAGCCCCCCCCCCAGCTTTTAATAAAGTGTAGTTTTATAAGCTTTTATTCCGTTTACATTTGTGTGTGTGAGTGTTTATGTTAATTTGAAAAAAGTCTTATCCGTTCGCGAAATTATCAGTAAACAACATTAAACTATAAAATATCAACGTAATGAAATTTAATATATTTTAAATGAGGCAAATGTTCATTTCAGTTCAATATCCAATTTACTTATAACTTGGGTTCTGATTCTGTTTCTAAATTTTATTTTAAATTTTTATTTTAGTTTTAATCACATTGGGTATTTTTTTTAATTAATTTTGTGGAAATTTTAAAGAACGGTCTTTAGTACGAATTCGTTCAAGTCCGAATTTTCACCAGAGTCCTTTGTGGTCATTTTATTTCGGTCGCTTTGAAATAAGTTCATAGTTGTTATACATTTTTGGAAAGCTAAGAAAACGGTTATGTTTTTATTTAAATATTCTGCTGGACAAGTTTCGTGACGTTTTTGTTTTGTTTTGAGGCATTTTGTGGAAAAAAATACTGAAATAATATCGTTTTCCGTCTCGCATTTTTACATTTGGACCGATAAGTATTGTTTTAATATTGGCATATTACCAGTGTATAATTGTTTTTATAAATTAAAAGAAAAAAATAGATTTGTATTGATACTTTTATTTAAATACATTTTTAGTTGCAGTTTTTGACTCATTTTGAAAAAATCTAAAAAACGTGATAACTCAAAAATGGTTCACTTTTGCACCATGCATATGGGGGTTAAAATTATCACAAATAGTCACCCCTATCACCTCCTAACGGGAATACGTCGAATTACAAAAGCCCTGTATTTATGAGAATTAAACTGTGAAATGTATGGACACGAAAAAACATTTATATATATTTATATATAGGTAAATATTTTGCATGCTAAACTGTTATTAGAATTCAATTTACCGAAAAAATATTATAATGACTTTCTAATTGTTTTTTTAAATTTCAAATCGTAGTTCTTCGGTTTCCTTAATCAAAAACGAATTGCTTAATATTTTGTAATGGCCGAAATATAATTTATTTTCGTTTAGGAGTTTGAACGTTTGAACAAACAAATGGATACTTCAGTTCTGTGTTTATACATATGGTATTTATTCGTTTTTAATTTAATCGTTTCTAAGTATAAGATGTGTAGTGGGAATTATCTGTTGGTCTTTTTAAGCCCTACATTTTTTTATTAAATTGTTTTGATGTATCTCTTAAGCTAGTTTTTGAACCCCTCCCCTATTATAAGAACAGGCCGACCCCCTCGCCCCTGTTTAATATTTATTACGTAACAATCAAATAGAAAAAATAATGACACGGTTTATTTTAATGTTTATTTTTCGAAGTAACAATTTTTTGAAATGTTTATTTGTAATTTCAAAGGTACTAATAATTATCTTTATTTTCTAGCCCGTCCGTTGCCATTGAAATGGAAATATCGTATTATACTTTTACATATCCGAGCGAACCTCGGCAATCGCGCGGTTGCCCCCTCTTTCTCAAATAATTTTAACTTTGTGCATATTTTTTTTCATCTTACGTAAGAACTATCGAGACTCCTTCCCACCCCCTTGTAAGAAAACATAATACATGGTCGACTCCCCTCCCCCCTAAATCGTCTTACGTAATAAATTAATGGTAAGGTTTAGCCAGTGTTAGCCATGTGAGCGTACGTAAACTGTCAAAACACCAACACAGTTCAGCCATTTTGTACAAATTGTATATACAAACTTTCCTTGTGTGTCGTTTATTAGTGAAAACCCTATCAAAATCAGTTTAGTGGTTTTAAAGAAAACAGAAACAGTGAGGCGACGGAGCAATAACATCTCGGTTCCCAAGGTTGGTAATACATTACTAAACTAAGGAATGATTGAAATTTCATACGGTGTGAATATATATGGACAGTCGTAAGTACTTACTATTCCCAACCCCTAGGGGATTAGATGATGGTTAAACTCTAATGTTATGGAAAAAAAACTATTAAGAAGTTTTTGAAAATTCATCAACCATGACATTGGAGTCGGGAAAAAAACTGTTCGTAATTTTACCAAACTTTACAACGTTCAGCTTGTTTGTTTGGTTATCCACCAACCCGCATTGGAGCAGTGTGCTGGAATATGCTCCTAACATTCTCCTCAGAAGGAGAGGAGGCCATAGCCTAACGGTACAATTAAAAACACGGTCAATTAAAAGGTTTTAATAAAAAAATACGATATATTTCATAGTTGATATAAGATTAAAAAATAACTGTACATAATTAATTTAAGCATAAAATTTTATCTAATTATCATTGATATGGCTGTCAGAATTAGAACTGCGCAGGCGCTGACAGCACTCGCTTTTGAGGGCACTGAAAACAAAAACATTATTGTCCATCAAAAGGGAAACTCAATAGAGAGTTTGTTTGTGGTTTACTGATTCGCGTAGAAAGTTCCTAAACCAGCAGGCAAAGACGTAGAGCGCTAAATTAGGGGCCCAAATCTGGAGTCCTCAATACTGTGCTATACTCATATTGATAAGCAAAAACGAAACAGTTAAGTACATTGTTATACAAAGAGATATTACTTTGTTTCTTGGTTGGGTAACTTCTCTTCTCCAATCTGATATCGTCCATGGCAATAAAATTAACTTTATAATGAAATTCTAATAAAATTTTTCAAGTATTACACGCAAATGCAAATTGTATATTTTGTGTTTTTTTGTGTTAACTTAGTTGAAACCTGTTCCTAGAGGGGTCAAGCCTCTTCCAAGCGACACTCCTTAAACCTCCACTCTGAGTTTTGCTCAAATTTTTGATATTGTGGTCTTTTTTACGCTCGAGAAACTGATTTGTTGATTGATGAGTTTCCCCCTCATAAAATGGGAGTCACCAGCACCAATTGCCACAGTATTGCTTGAGTAAACTACGCTAGTTAAGTTAAATCAATAAATACGTATAATTCGTTTTTGATAAAGGCGTACTCACAGCACGTGCCGAGTTCCGGTGAATATGGATATTTGAAATCACACTCGCAAAAGCTGTTCCGACACACGATTTTGTCGTTTGAACCTTCTAAGTAGCACTGACTGCTTCGCTCACAACGTTCAAACAGACCTGGAAATAAATATAGCGTTAAATAAAAATAAAAAAAAAATGTGTCCGTGTCGGGACGCCCGACAGAAGTGATGACTTAAACTGTCCGAAATATTAGCGCTGTGTTAGAGCGAGAACGGATGAACCTGCCGCTGTGTGCGTAAGAGAAAGGGAAGCCGGACAGACTGGCGTAACGCGTTACGTAACGAAGCGGTTTACTCTCACATAAGAAGTTATCATTTCAACAATTAGACTGGAAATATTTCACTGCCGGCCAATATTTTCTATTAATTAATATTAAGTTTTTTTGGAACTGTTTTATTTTTGTTTATAATTCATCTTATATTATTTCCATTTCTATCACCACTAACCCGCGTCGAAGAAGCGTGGTGGATTAAGCTCTCAAGCCCAGCAGTAGAAATTAACTACCTATCATTATAAAAAAGATTTTATCTCACCAGTAATAGGCCAGCATCCACCATCTCTGTGATGGTAGTTCTCTATGCAGGTGCATTTGTTATCCGCACATATACTGCCCACCCCGAGCACAGCTGCACACTGTGCGGTCACGGAACAGCTTGAATTGAATCCAGGTATTCCTGTAATACAAAAATTATTAAAATTAATTTATTCAAAAATCCATAAATAAAAACGCATCTGTTTAAACGTTTGTCACGTGACAGAAAACGCTCCTGATTGACGGCTTATGATGACGTCACTTGCTTGTTAACGTAGTTTGCCTACGGTATGTGGCTTATATGTGCCACAGGTTACAATACGGGCGAATGACGTCACCGACCCCATTGCAGCGCCATATTGTCAAAGTAGCGTTTTCGCGCGCTATTTAAATATTGAATTTTTAATTTGATATTTTTCAGCAAATATGTACTAGAATTTAAAAAAATATCAACTTTTACTGGGTTCCTTAACCTCTACTAAATAATATAAAATGTGTTTTAAAAACCAGTCAAATAGCCTATTGTAATGCCTAATTAAAAATCTACTAAACCAATATACATAAAACTTTCGGCGTCGTCCCGAATTCCTGGAAGACTGCTTTGGTGCATCCGATTCTTAAAAAGGGCAACCGCTCTACTGGCCTATAGCCATCACCTCCTTGTTCTCCAAGTTAATGGAGTCCATTATAAACTGCCAGCTCCTGCGGTACCTAGAGGAGTACCAGCTGATTAGCGACCGCCAGTACGGTTTCCGTTGGGGTCGCTCAGCCAGTGATCTTCTAGTTTGCCTTACTCATAGATGGGCGGAAGCAGTTGAGAGCAAGGGGGAGGCATTAGCAGCCAGTTTGGATATAGCGAAGGCCTTCGATCGCGTGTGGCACAAAACGCTTCTTTCGAAGCTTCCTTCCTATGGGCTTCCCGGGAAATTATACAATTAGATTACCAGCTTCTTGGCAGATCGGAGCATCAAGGTCGACGGTGCATGCTCCGACCAAAAATTCGTCAATGCTGGTGTTCCACAAGGCTGCGTTCTATCACCCAGTCTGTTTCTTCTGCATAACAATGACTTGTTGCAAATCAGTAACATTCACTGCTATGCAGACGATAGCACCGTAGACACCTCATACACCGGCCGTGCTAATATTTCTCGGGAAAACGTCGAAGAAAACCGGAACAAACTTGTGTCTGAAATCGAGTCTTCGTTAAAGAAAGTCTTGAACTGACGACTGAACGAACAAAAAAGACGCAAGTTTGCGCGTTAACCGCCAAAAAAAACACCATTCGTCGTATCTCCACGATTCGAGAACATTCCGTTAGCCGCCACAGCTAGTATCGGAATACTTGGCGTTGATATTTCGAACCTGGTTCAGTTCCGCGGTCAATCGGAAGGGAAAGCCAAATTGGCATCAAAAAAGCTCGGTGTGCTCAGCAAAGCAAGACAGTATTTCACGTCGGCACATCGCCTAAGACTATACAAGGCGCAAATTCGGCCTCACTTGGAATACTGCTCTCACCTCTGGGCGGGTGCTCCCCAGTACCAGCTCCTTCCATTTGACCGTATCCAACGTAGAGCAGCTCGAATTATCGACGATCAAGCCCTTTCTGATCTGCTCGATCCTTTGGCTCTGCGTACAGATGTTGGATCACTCTGCATCTTCTACCGAATCTTCCACGGGGACTGTTCCGAGGAATTGTTTGGATTAATCCCGGCTGCTGAATTTCACCTTCGGACATCTCGTCAAAATTCTAAATTTCACCTGCACCACCTAGATGTCCGAAAATCCACAACAGCGCGATTTTTAAGACATTTTCTGCCTCGCACAACCACTCTGTGGAACCAGCTTTCGCCGGCGGTTTTTCCGAACCGATACGACTTGGGAACCTTAAAAAAAAGAGCGTACTCCTTCCTAAAAGGCCGGCAACGCACCTGCAACCCTCCTGGTGTTGCAGATGTCCATGGGCGGTGGTAATCACTTTCCATCAGGTGAGCCTACTGCTCGTTTGCCCCCTATAACATAAAAAAAAAATACAAATTCCTTCACTGTTCAGGATATTCGTCTGTGGAACTCTCTTCCTGTTGAAGTAAGACGTGCACAATCATTTGCTTCATTTAAAACTACCTTGAAACAATACTATCTTGCACATTAATGTTGTATTTTGTTTGAGAGAATTTTAGTTTAATTTTTTATATAATTTATATCTAATGAGATACATATATGTATGCCCGTTAGCTACCAGGTACTGTACATTATTTTGTTGATGTTTTTGATGATGATGATGAAATAAACACAAATTATATCATATATATATATATACATCATCAGCCCACGTTCGTCCACTGCTGGACATAGGCCTCTCCAAATGTATTCGTCCACTGCTGGACGATGAGTTACACGTATGAATTAAATATAAATCTCACCAGGCCAGCAAATGTCATTGTATTCGACGAAAGTTTCAATGCATTGACAAATGTTGCCAGTCGTCGTGTTGACGCAGATTGTGTTCTCGATCAGACAGTCTGAGTCCAGGGTGCAGGAACCGCCGATAACTAAAAAATTAATTAACTGATGTTGATATATTTAACGTGAATCTGTTTGAGTGAGTATATTTACTTGGTGGTAGGGCTTTGTACAAGCCCGTCTGGGTAGGTACCACTCACTCATCAGATATTCTGCCGCCAAACAGCAGTACTCAGTATTGTTGTGTTCCGGTTTGAAGGGTGAGTGAGCCAGTGTAACTACAGGCACAAGGGACGTAACATCTCGGTTTCCAAGGTTGGTGGCGCATTGGTGATGTAAGGAATGGTTAATATTTCTTACAACGCCATTGTTATTGGCGGTAGTGACCATATTCCATCAGGTGGCCCATTTACTCGTCCACCTACCGATATCTTCGCCTTCGAACCCGCAATCATCGATTAAGATGCACGCGTTCTAACCACTGAGCCATCTCGGCTCATCATCCCATGGGACTTCAAATCTAACACGATCGTAAAGAGTTCAGGCACAGGACTAATGGCTTTACGTACAATCCAAGGTATGGAAGTATCATAGCTGACTAATTCTTAACTCTGGGCTGCTATTGAGACTTTTTTTTTATGATATTGGTACGCGGACGAGCCAATGGGCCACCTGCCGGTCAGTAGTTACCATCACCCATAGACAATGGCGCTGTAAGAAACATTAACCATTCCATACATCACCAACGCACCAACGACCCTGGCACCTAAGATGTTACGTCCCTTGTGCCTGTAGTTATACTGGCTCACTCACCCTTCAAACCTGAATATTAAATTTTGCTGTGTGGCGGTAGAATGTCCGATTATATCATAGAATTAATGGGGAAGAAAGCTCAACCAAAAATAAGAAAACTTACTCGGAGCACAAAAATCGTCAACCGCTTGATATCCTTCAGCACAGGAACAGACGCCGTTGCAGATTGTGTTGTTTGTGGCTGTGCATTCTAGTGTACTCTGACAGGGATCTCCGAGTTCTGTGAAATATACACAAACATTTGTATTTTTTTTATATCGCTACATAGTATAAAATAAAGTCGCTTCCCGCTGTCTGTCTGTCCCTGAGTATGCTTAGATCTTTAAAACTACGTAACGGATTCAAGAGGAAGGTTTATATGTATAATATATGCAGAATATAGTAGAGAAACACTGATAATTTTAGAGGTTTCTGAAGTGATGTCGTAAATAAACACATTTTTGCGCTTACATTGCAAACGCTGGCTGAACCCTACGAGATAGAACAAAATAATGTACTACAGTATTGTACACCTTAAAAAGGTCTACAAAAAAGTCCGCCATGGTATATGTCTATCTTATGGGGATAACGCACAATAACAATTTTTTATCCTTTACTTTTAAGAGAAATAACGGCTAATTTACGAAGCGATTTTAAGCAATACAGCTTTAATCCTTATCCAATTTACTAATTTAAGACAGATTCTCCAAGCATAGTGTAAACTGAAACTGTTCAATAGTAAACAGTCACACACGACACAGGAACACCTTGTTACCGAAAAGATAGCCGATATCAAATCTTTTTCTCAAATTTAGATATGACCATTGGGAAGTGTCCCAAAAAAATTCCAAACCTGTACATAAGCTCCTTCGTACTTTGTAGCCGTTTTTGAAAAACATGAGAACTTGTCAAAAAATAAAGAAGGCACCATATCAACAAGAGTTCAATCACCTAGACCACTTGAGAGACATAATCCATCCACTTCGTTTAAGTCTTCAGGGCAAGCGCAGAATCCTGCGCCTTCATCGTTAAGGACACATCTTATTTCCAGCGTTCCGGCCAAACAATCGCTGTCTACTTCACACGCCTCGCCAATACCTAGAAATAAATACATTCATCAGAGGTTTGAACGCGTGCATCCTAATCGATGAAGATTAGATTATATTGATGATAAAAAAGCGTGGAGTTAATGCTCGTTGACTTCCAGGCAGGAGACATGACATACATATATAACTGTATTTAACTAACACGACTGTGTTTTAAGACGTTGAAAAAGAGTAACTACTCAGTTTCTTGCCGGTTCTTCCGTAATAATAATGTTGCCATTTATAAAATTTCACTTACCGGCAAATAATCTGCAAATCTGTCTGTTCTCATCCCACACAGAGGTTTCAGGGATACATTCGCAATTCCGTATCCCCCAGGGATCTTTTGGGGGGCCGCAACGAGCGGGCGTTCCGAAGGTATGGCAGTGAACGTCACTGACACAGGAGTCTTGTATACGTCTGGTAACTGCAAAAAAATATTACTAAATTTATCAAATTTGAGAGAATTACGCTTGAATGTTTGCTCAACTATGCAAAAACGGTTTTGGATGGATTTGGATGACATTTGGAATAGAGACAGCTTATACACTGACTTTAAACATAAGTTACCTAAAACCACCTAGGCAGGCGGAATCTAAGCAATTATAAAAGGGTTACTATGTTAACTGCCGACTGGACTTCTTACGGACAAAAGAAAAGTTTAGTTTATGATATTATATATGGTTAAGGGGTAGGTTGCAGGTGCTAGTTACACCTTTAAGGCATACAAATGTGCCTATGTCCTATTCCAGAGCATAATCTATCACAGCTTCAGACGTTTAGGCGTGATTAAGTAACAAACATTCATCACAGCACTAGGAGAGCTAATTAAAATAAAATGTATCATATATCCGTCCTTGAGTTTGTCTGTATATCTTTTATGCTTTCACTGTTAAGACACTGGACCGATTTTGTTGAAATTTGTTACGAAGCAAGCTTGTACCTTATGGAAGGTCATAGGCTACTTTTTTATACCTAAAACCTACGACAGCTCACCGACAACTTTTTAATTTTGCCGTTTCATAGATTCAAGTCATTTGTAAAAAATACATCGGTAAAGAAGGCATATCATTCGATACAAGATTATATAGATGATAAAAAAGCGTGGAGTTAACGCTCGTCGACTTCCAGGCGGGAGACATGACATACATATATAACTGTATTTAACTAACACGACTGTATTCTTAGATGTTGAAAAAGAGTACCTACTGAGTTTCTTGCCGGTTCTTCTCGGTAGAATCTACAGTGGTAGCTTTACTTTAAATAGTTTGTTAAATGACGATCCAAAAGTGCTTGTAAAAGCCTACTTGAATAAAGTATATTTTGATTTGATTTGATTTGATGATATTACGTTCAATATCTGACAAATATCACTGGATTTCCATGTGTTTACAATACGTCTCGTGGTCGTTAAAGGTAAACAAATGAATTCATACAGTATTGTACAGATAAATTCTTAAGGAACTTGTAGAGGACCAACATACAAACACGTAAATAAGAAATAAATAAATAAATATTGGACAACATCACGTACATTACTCTGTTCCCAAAGTCAACCGCCTGGGTTGACTAGTAGACTATAAGAAAATAATAGATCAGTCGACCTCATTGGTTGTACAACAGCACGGATTCAAATTCTAATTTTAGGATCGTAAATCGAAAAGATAGTTTATTGACCCTGAAGGGGGAGGAGGAAGTCTTCTTTAATTATAAGTACCTCTTATACAATCTCGCATGTTATGGTCGTAAAAGAAATTGGGGCGGCAAGAACAAACTCCGTCTATAACCTCTGCCAGCAGACCGACGCATTGCTCGGCGGTGGACGGCGATCCGAGATCTGGAAGACGAAGTGATCTTAATAAAAATAAAAATAAAAAAAAACCGTCAAATTTTATAATTAAACAATAACTATAAATGAATACGGAATACAATGATCGTTTATAAAAGAAATATATTATAATCGGACAGAAGATACGGTAGTGATTTGAAGACTGCTAAAACAAAGTCGCTAACCGATGTCTGTCACTATGTATGCTTAGATCTTTGAAACTACGCAACGGATTTTGATGCGGTTTTTTTTAATAGATAGAGTGATTCAAGAGGAAGGTTTATGTGTATAACACATGCACAATATAGTAGAGAAACACTGATAAATTTAGAGGTTCATCACTTCAGTGATGTCGTAAAATGGTATAGATACATACATTTCATCGTACGATTCAGTATATGCACTTACGATTTCACAATTTGAAATTTTAATGAAAATGATTTGTTTTTTTTTTTTTTAAAAACAGGCAGGCTGACGCGCAAATATGTCACCTGATGTTAAGTGGGCATCCATGAAATTAGCGCTGTTAACACCTCCAATGCTCCAGCCTTGGGAACTAAGTTACTGGCTCACTCAGCCTTCAAACGGGAACACAATAACACAAAAAATTGCTTTTCGGTAGGATACATGATGGTATCTACCCAGACGGTTTTGCTTTGTACCACACCAGTGATAAAAGTTGGCATTTAACTACTCGAATTAAGTCTACACAGCACATATTGTTACCGAATACCAAATATTTCGATGAAGGTCATGTCGAAGTGTTTGGATATGAAAACTTATTTCTGATCCGATCGTGGTTTACAAAATCGCATAGCAAAGGTGAGTTTTGTGTTAATTCATAGATCATGCCCTAAAGGTCATGTCAGTATCTAAATTAACCTTGACCCTTAACTTTTTTCATTCTAAGAATCGTGAATACCTAAAAAGGTCAGGTCGACATTTAATCAATCTTGTGATATATTTGGACGATGTTTAATATAATTAAATCGGAATATAAATAAACTATACAGAATATCAAACGATAAAGAAATATTGGTTATTATTATAAGTATTTGAAACGGGATATTCAGTCTCGTGAACGAGACCTTCGTAGATAACGTCGAAATATCGACCACCGCCAAATAAAAATAAAAAAAAAACATGGTAAATATCCCGTTTCAAATACTTATAGTTATAAAAATAACCATTTTAATTTAAAATCTTGGTAGTTATCATATTTTTTAGTACGAACGAACGAACGTTCCTTTGACGCGGCTTACAGTAGAGTGAACTGGCAGAAAACGTTACGTAAGGAACAAGCTTGACGGCCCCGTCCAGGAAATATTTCCCTCTCTTTCTGTAGGTCTCTTTCTTTATACGTTCGCGCGCGCGCGCTTTAAGCGTTAGCTCAGTATTGTATCTCTCTCTCGAAATTTTTATTTAACTAGTATTTATAGTTATTTTTTTATGTTAAAATTGAACAATTGTATAATAAAGTGCCAGTACTTAAAAGTGACTAAAGTTAAAAGTGGTGCAAGTCAAAGATTTTGTGTGTGTTGAGAAATTAAAATTACAAATTATTAGCAGTGTTAGTATAAACTAATACACGGTTGTCGCTGTGACCACAGGGCATTGACCTGTAGCCGAGCTGTGCGTGTGATTCATACGGCTCGCACCTGTGCATCGCGAAGAAGTCCTTATCTACTAGGATTACGTTCGCTTATTGAAATTACTTATATTTAGCAACAAGTGTCAGCGCTGTTTACCAGATCAACAAATTGTTATAAATTTATTATTTTGTGCAAGATGTCAAAGCAATGCGCAGGTTGTCGTTCGTCGATAACGCGAAAAGACTTTTTAACTTGCATAAAATGCAAAGATAATTATGATCTCCTCTGTGCGAACTTGACACCTAAAAAATTTAATTCTATGTCTCAAGAAAATAAAAATAACTGGACTTGTCAAGCGTGTCGTAACAAAATACCTAAGTGTGATAATACGAACACACCAATTAGCAGTCGTTATGGTACTCAAAACCAAACTGAAATCAACCCATCATGCCCAGAAATTTCTAACGTAACGTATCGATCCAAAAATATTGAACATGAACACAGATCCGTCAGAGATGAATATATAAATACCTCGGACTCTCAGGAATTAGAATGCACGAAATCTCCCATATCTGATGTTATTAAGAATGAAATACGTTATGTAGTAAGAAATGAATTATCTTCTTTTCTCTCAAACTTTGAAACAAAAATATTCGAAATACTTGAATCTAGGAACAAGGACTTGTTACAGCAGGTTGAACAATTAACCAATTCATTGAATTTTTTTGAGCAAAAATATGAAGAAATCAGACAAGATATTAAGTTTAAATCGGAGTGTATAAAAGACTTGGAGTCGAAAAATAATGAATTAAAATGTACTGTCTCAGATCTTAGTGCCAGATTAACTCAAATGGAACAACATTCTAGGGCCAGTAATGTTGAGATTCAATGCATACCGGAGTACAAGTCTGAAAACCTTGTTACTATAATAAAACAAATAGCAAGCATCACAAATTATAAACTAAATGAATCTGACATACATCTCTGTACACGCGTATCGAAATTAAATAAGTCAAATCCCCGCCCTAGGTCTGTACTAGTGAAATTTAGTTCCCCAATAGTACGAGATGGGTTTTTGGCCGCCACTTTATCTTTTAACAAGAAGAATAAAAATAAATTGGATAAATTAAATACAAGCCATATTGGCATATCGGGTGATAAAACACCTATTTATGTGATGGAACATTTATCCCCGGCTATGAAAGCTCTTCATGCTGCTACCAGGATCCAAGCTAAGGCAAAAAATTACAGATATGTCTGGATTAAGTCAGGTCGTATCTACGTGCGAAAGAATGAGTCATCCGAACATAAACTTATAAAAAATCAAGACTCTGTTGATAAGTTAGAATAGTTACAACTTAATGTTTTTATTATTATTCAATTGATCTCAAATTTGTTTAAAAGTTGGTTATGTGTTATTAATTTCTTATAAAATAATTAAATTCGGTACTTTAAATATTTATTATCAAAATGTTAGGGGTCTTAGGTCTAACACTATGGATGTATCCCTAAAAATTTTAAATACCAACTACGATATAATTGTATTTACGGAAACTTGGTTAAACGGTACCATATTTGACAACGAAATATTCGACAGTAGATATAATGTTTATAGGACTGACAGAGCTGGGGCTAGGCTCGGAGGAGGTGTATTAATAGCGGTTTCGACAAAATTCCCGTCATGTAAGATTTTAGGACATAGTAACGATTATGAGGATCTATGGATTGGGGTAGAAGTAAATTCAGGCAAAAGTAAAGAATTTTTAAAAATCTGCGCTGTATATCTTCCTCCTCCGATGAACCTAAGAACATTTAATAATTTTTTTGATGAGGCCAACAAATTATCTGAGCAGAATTCTTCTAAATATACCTTAATACTAGGTGACTTTAATATCAATAATATTACATGGAATTCAAGCGAATCTGGTTCTAACTTAGTGCCTGAATTTAATTCTGGTTGCAGCATACATAATGTCCTATCGGATTTTATGGAATTGAACGACATCCGGCAATTTAACTGCATTACTAACGAGAATGACCGAGTTTTAGATTTAGTTTTATTTGATTCGGATTTTCTTAAGATAAAACAATGCGATTCACCACTACGTAAAGTCGACTCACATCACCCTCCTTTAGAGATATTTGTTTCGTTTCCATTGAGTAAAGAAAATGCGAATGCGAGTCCTACGAGTATAAGGTTTAATTTTCGTAAAGCAGATTACGATAAAATTAAATCAGCCTTGGACAAAATATCTTGGTTAGAGGAACTCCTCATTTATGACGATGTCAATCTTATGATAGATAAATTCTATAGTATATTAAGAGAAATAATCCAGCAGCATGTTCCTAAAAGTAAAAAATATAATAATAAGTATCCAACTTGGTTTAATTCTAATTTAATTTATATGATTAAGCAAAAACATAAATATCACACTCGTTATAAAAAATATAAAAATCCTCTAGATTTACTTGAATTCCAATATCTTCGTGATGATTGTGAAAAACTTATGCATCACTGTTATAATAACTATATTATGTCAATTGAGTCCGCTATAAGTAATAATCCAAGGTACTTCTGGACACACGTAAAGAATAAACATAAAAATAGTTCCAACTATCCACCTATCATGTCATTTAATGAGAGTAAAACATCGGACAAAAAAGGCATATGCGATCTTTTTGCTCTTAACTTCTCAAGCGTATTTGAGGCAAACCTTGGCTATTCGAGCTATAGCTTAAGTAAATCGACATCTTGTAACGAAATGGAAAATATATTTATTTCTCAAAAAAGTGTTGCAATTAAATTAAAAAGACTTGATGTGCATCAAACTGCGGGACCGGATAATATACCACCTATATTTTTGAAAAACTGTTCTGATTCTATATCTTTACCACTAGCAATTATCTATAATACCTCTATTTACAGTGGAATATTCCCGGATAAGTGGAAAGAGGCCAGAATAGTACCAATATTTAAGGACGGTAATAAGGAGTGTGTACGCAATTACAGGCCAATATCGATCCTATCAGCAATGTCGAAGGTTTTTGAAACCCTTATTTACCCGTTTATTTTTCATCATGTCAAGTCTCTTCTATCACCCGATCAACATGGATTCATTGCTATGCGGTCAACAAATACAAATTTATTAAACTACCTTTCAGATCTTATAGACGCAGTGGACAGTAATTTGCAAATTGATTCTATCTATACAGATTTTTCAAAGGCATTCGACAAAGTTGACCACGATTTATTGCTTCTTAAGCTGACGCATCACGGAATTTCCAATCCTTTATTGACATGGTGTAAATCTTATCTTTGTAATAGGCCAGCGAAAGTAGTCATCGATGGCTATGAATCATATCCCTACATTGCCACCTCCGGGGTCCCTCAAGGCTCAAATTTGGGTCCACTCTTTTTTATATTGTTCATAAATGATCTCATGACGGTAATGAAGCACTCACGTGTATACATGTTTGCAGACGATCTCAAAATCACTAAGATTATTAAGCAACAGTCTGATGTCTTAGAACTTCAAGAGGACCTAAATAATCTAGTAATCTGGTGTCAGAAAAATAAAGTGTATTTGAATCCCCTGAAGTGCTGTTTCATTAGATTCACAAGAAAAAGAAATCCAATAATTAGTTCATATACAATCTCCGAAAAACATCTAAAGGAGTCAAAAACGGTACGTGATTTAGGCGTTATATTTGACAGTAATCTCCGCTTCGATGCTCACGTTGATGGCATTGTCACTTCTGCGTTGAAATCACTGGGTTTTATTATAAGACAATCTAAAGACTTCAGGAGGACATCCACCATGATTCGACTTTATAACTGTTATGTTAGGAGTAAACTTGAGTATTGTTGTCAAGTATGGTCACCGTTATATAAGGTATATGATGATCGTATTGAAAAGGTGCAAAAACGATTATTGAGACACTTGTGTTACAGAATGAGGGTACACGTAAAAAGCTATAGCGATAGACTTAAGTACTTCGAAATGCAACCTCTTCGTGTGCGAAGATCCTTATTGGATTTAGCCTTTCTGTATAAGCTTTTTCATAATAAAGTGGACAGTAAATATTTGCTCGAAAAACTTAATATAAACGTGCCACGAAGACCACCTCGGAACCCATGTCCATTGTTCAAAATGAGTAAGAATAGAACCAATCTTGGGAAAAATTCACCATTAGCCCGAATGACACGCTTATTTAACGCAATACCAACTATCGACATGGGTTTCGACACTTTTAGCACTTTCAAAAGGAAATGTTATGCCTTTTATGCAAATTATTAGTCAAAGTAAATTTGTTTCTATAATTTGTTTATGAACTTATTTTCATTTTGTTTAGTTTACATTTTGTTTAGTTTAGATTTATTAAATAGTTTTCGATAAATTATTTTATTTCATTGTTTTGTAATTATTAGTTTTAGTTTTTTCTTTTTCTTTTATTTTTATTTCTTAAGTTTTGTTTTAGAGTTCAATACTTTATAAGTGCATGTTGTGTTCTCCTATAATTGGAGGTACATTTAATATTTTATTGTCTAAACTTGTATTTTTTGTATTACATATGTACCTGTGTTGGAGTTCCATATTAAATAAATAAATAAATAAATAAATAAATAAATAAATAAATAAATAAATAAATATATAAGGCTCATAAAATTCGTTATCACACGGCGTTTGAATAAGTAAGTAATGTCTTTTGATTTATACCCTGTACAAGTTAGCTTGATCTTTTTGACAGACGGGCTAGTGATGGGAAACAGAAAATATCTACTTGTCCAAAATTAACGTCTTAAAATACTCGTAACTGTGACGAGATGGTGTGGTTGTATTATGTGGGTAATTTTGCACTAGACATAAATTATTGCGTAATTCAAATTAGAATTCAATTTTTTTTAATTTTTTTTTTTATCTAAAAAGAG
This sequence comes from Vanessa tameamea, assembly GCF_037043105.1. Taxonomy (NCBI): domain Eukaryota; kingdom Metazoa; phylum Arthropoda; class Insecta; order Lepidoptera; family Nymphalidae; genus Vanessa; species Vanessa tameamea. Next base: position 3,486,198 of record NC_087339.1, on the reverse strand, counting down.
TTGTACCAGCTAAATAGACCTCAAACAAGGGGACCCCCGTTCGTAGCAATAACTTAACAATGATCTTTAATAGGGATTTTTTTGTAATCGATATTTGTAGCAGTTACTGCCTGTTATTCGCGTCCCTACCGTCCGACCGATGTAACATTTTACATGCGTCTATTATTTTCAGTGTTCCTATTTAAATTTTACTTTGAAACATTAAAAAGTCTTAAAATTTTCGGATCGCGCTTGAAACTTTAGGTACTTCTGTGTTATATATATATTTTTTAAATCATTTTACTATTTTTAAAATAATTAAATTAAGAAAATAATATTTTCGTCGTCATTGTAAAGTTACGTCGATCAGAAAAATTTACATCTGTCAAAAAGATCAAGATAACTTGTACAGGGTATAATTATTCTCAAAAGTTAATTATAATTTATTACGTCATTAAATAAATCATATACATCGAAAGTGACTTTGTTTTGACCGGATGTGACATAACACCATTTTACCCAATGACAACATCAATAAATAAGGTATAATATTTAACACAAGATTATATAGATGATTGAAAAGCTTAGAGCTAATACTTTTTGACTTTCAGAAAAATTTTTTTTTTTTTGTGTTTCAAATGTTGGCAAAAGAGTATATTCTGAACCGGTTCTCATCATCATCCTTCTGCCCTTATCCCAATTTTACTTGGGGTCGGTGCAGCATGTCTTCTTCTTCCATATTTCTCTGACGTCATCTCCCAAGTAACATTAATTCTAACCATATCGTCTTTCACACAATCCATCCATTGTTTCTTGGGTCGTCCCCTATCTCTATATCCATCATGGTTCTCATTCCTCCTCTTTCTTTTTGAACCGGTAGAAGCTTTAAATTTAATACAATTCTGTAAAATTACGATTCAAGAGTGCATGCAATAACCTTCTTGATTGAATTATATATTTTTATGATATACGTAAGCCGTAGGCCGGGCAAATAGGCCTAATGACAATAATTAGTTACAATTAATAAATAAATAATTAGTTATAATTAATTAATATGTTGAAAATCTTACCCGCATAACATATTTGGCCATTAGTACTTTCGTAGTAACCAGACGGACAAACACAGACGCCGAACGCGGAGCATTCAAACGGGCTCGGACATGGAACGCTCGAGTCGCATATAGTTCGTTGAGCCGCCATTTTGTTGTTATTTGCCGCCATTTTGATTGACGTATGAATTTTGTCTGCAAACTCTGTGTCGGTATTCATTTGAGTAGCTGAAAGTATTAATAAATAAATATAACCATTGCGTAATAAATAAATAATCAAGTTTCAGATCCTTTATTATGCTTATATACTTAAACTATACTTATAAAATAACATGTCCTAGCTGACTGATCCATCATCGCCGAGCGTAAACTACTAAAATTATTGCCATGAAATTTGGTTAGTAGTATCAGACACACACTAAGGAAGGGATTTTCGAAATTCTACAACTAAGGGGGTGAAATAGGGGTTGTAATTTTGTATGGGAGTCCATGTGGTATAGAAAGAGTGTTCAATTAACGTAATATTTTAAGTTGATCTGTAAATATATTGAACTTCCACGCGAGCGAAGTCACAACTGCTAGTCATTTATATTTTTAAAACATTTCTTGTCAACGTATAGAATTCGTATGAAACAATTGCTTCTGTCGTCTGTACGCTCGGATCTTTTAAACTACGCAACGCATTTTAATGCGGTTTTCGTCAATAAACAGAGCGATTCAAGAGGAAGGTTTACATGTATAATGCACGCTACTTAAACTTTCCTAGCCGGTACAAAACATGAATATTATTTTTATTTTTGTTCTTCAATATAAAAATTATGTGTGGTATTATAAACCCTTGCTGACCCCGTGTGAAGCCGGGGCGGGTAGCTAGTAAATATTTTAAATAACCCAAAAAAATATAAAATTCCATCTTATTGAAATTATCAATGTTATACATCACCTTCAGTAATCAAGTTAAAGATTTAGACATCTATGTCACGATAGTCGCCCTCAGTTCAATCGAAAAATAAAAATAAAAAATGGTGCTCATTTCTTATTTTATGGAATATTTAATTTGTTTTATTGATTATATTATAGTTTAATGTATTATAAATTCTTATCTCGAATTATTGCTTTTATTTATTTTATATTTTTAATACATATTGTGCAATATGATAGTGCATCTTGAGACTAGCTGTCAGCAGTAGAACTTTTGCCTTGATAATTTTGAAATGTCATTTTTTATTATTTATTTTGGATGTGATGTTGTATCTACTGTTGTCCTAATGAATATAAATAAATAAATATACTATAAACAGAGAAGTTACGTTCTTCGTTGGTTGAATAAGAAAATCTGGTAAAATATTGGCATATTACTAAAATACTAATGTTTATTTCCTCTTCCAACATTGTACTTTTAATTGAAATGTAATGATCTTCGCCAAAATCAGCCAAGTTGGCCAATTGGTTCAAATAGTACATTGATAGCCTATTTTCCATATTGCTGTCTGTTTTGTCCATTCTTGGTCATAACTAACATCAATCACAACGGAACGACCAACCATTGAAACTAAATTTGTACGTCTCTTGCTCAATCCGGAACACAACTTTTGGCGGTAGGGCTTTGTGCAAGCCCGTCTGGGTAACACCCACTCATCAGATATTCTACCGCCAAACAGTAGTACTTGTGTTCCGGTTTGAGAGTCACTGTAACATTTAGTTTTGCACAACATTTTAGTTCCAAAAGTTGGTGGCGCATTGGCTATGTACGGAACGGTTAATATTTCTTACAGCGCCATTGTCTATGGGCGATGCTGACCACTTACCATCAGGCGGCCTATTTGGTGGTCCTCCAACCAATATAATAATAAAAAAAGAGGTTTGGCGGTAGAATCGGTACCATGCGACGTACTCCGAAATGACCGGAAAAATTTGAAACACCGAAGCGATCGCTTGAGATTTCTGGCAGTGACACGTCGTCTACACTCCCTTGGGTTGTCAATCTCGGGTTTTATGACCCCAAAACTTCAGTAGACAGATATATATAAATATATCAAATACTCACGAGCACTTTCAACGCAAGTAAACGTCTCTTGATTACAAGCTCCGTTCGGAAACTGACAGTCTTGATCCAAGACACATCCACCGCCAGAAGCTGTAATAACAAAAAATAAATTACAGTCGAACCTCTAAGTCCGAACTAAATGGGACCAAGACTTGTTCGGATGATGGAAATGTCGGTTTTGAGACAAGATCTAACAAAAACAACACATTTTCACAAAAAAAAAACAAAACAGTCTATTAAAATTGGACATAAATATTAAAATATTAAATATAAAACGTTGTAATACAAAACATATAATATCAAATGCTATTTTTATATATTATATTTTTAATGAAATCAATAATTCTTATTAAGCGTTCAGATACACTAAGGCAGCGTTCGGATAATTGAGGGTTCGGATAATCTAGTTTCTAAAAAAAATCCTATAGTATCCTATAATATTAAATGAGCAAATCCTTACTAATATTATAAACGCGAAAGTAACTCTGTCCGGCTGTTGCTCTTTCACAGCCAAAGCACTGAACGATTTTGACAAAATTTGTTTAGAAGCTCTAACTCCAAGGACAAAGCCTACTTTTTGTACCTAACACTAAGGACCGAGCCCTAAAACGCGAGCAAAGTTGCGGGCAACAACTAATGTGTAGATAAATTTAAATTGTCTCGGCTTTGGCTAAGATTTCCAAATTATAAGGTTACGCTTTTACGTTTGTCTTTGATGATTTTTTTTCATAAATGGCGCAAGTTAAGGTGTTCATTCCGTTGGTCCGTTATAAAAAAAATATTCAAGGTTAAAACGCGTGCATCTTAACCGATTTTGGGTTCAAACTCAGGCAAGCACCATTTACTTTTCATGTGCTTAATTTGTGATTATGTTTATTGCGGTGAAGGAAACATCGTGAGGAAACCTGCATGTGTCCAATTTCAACGAAATTCCGCCACATGTGTATTCCACCGATCCGCATTGGGGCAGCGTGAATATGCTCCAAACCTTCTCCTCAAAGGACGAGGAGGTCTTAGCCCAGCAGTGGGAAATTTACAGGCTGCTAATGCTAACACATTATCTTATTATTAATATTTATTTTATTACAAACATAATTGGGAATATTTCAATTTATAAGAAAAATTGTAAAAAAAGAAGAAAAAATATTTATCATAATAAATACTATATATATATATTTTATCGTACATAATTATATGCACGTGGCAGATTAAGTAAGAATTAAATAAATAATTAGACAATTACAAACAAGGCTTAAACTATGTATTGTATGTTTTAATCAATTCTGTAATAACAATAATTTAATTTAAGTTATTTTTGAATAGTATTGATAACATTGATATTAAATAAGAGGTACTTTGACTTTTCTGTTCAATATTGTGAGTCACGTGATTTGTAGTGAGGCTTATATAAGTGATGGAAACTCGGTACAGAACACTTGACTTTTACTTTTCACTTGATCCTGGACCAGCAAGTTGCTGCTAACATTTAAGGTACGATATAATTTTGTGATATAATATAATTGTTATTGCTTGTTAAGTTATTGATGAATATGTGAATTGTGTTTTTGCAATTATCAATATACAAAGTTAGTATCATATATACAAAGTTAATATAATTGTACTTAACTAAAACGACTGTATTTTTGGATATTGAAAAAGAGTAACTACTGAGTTTCTTGCCGGTTCTTCTCGGTAAAATCTAACACGTGCAATTAAAAAAGATTTTAAATTATACCGAAGGAGTCGAATTCCGCACGCGGACATTTTGTTTATTTAAATATAACGTACCGAGAGTTACCCTCCTACATTCTCCTCTTTGTCTCTCAATGTAGCCCTCTGCACATTGACAGACACCATTGCAAGTCAAGCTGAATGGGTCACGGATGATACCCAAGCACTCCTCAGATCTGGTACACGAGTCTCCGAACTCGAGAGATTTCCAACATCTACCGTGGAAGTAATGATATCCTTCTTGACAGAAGCAAATTCCTGCAATTTTGATTGGTTAGTTTTTAATGGACAATATTTGCTACATTCTGATTGGTCAAATTTCTGAGGTTAGTTATGATTGGTCTAAATAGGCTATTTGACTAGTTTTTAAAATCCATTTTATATTATTTAGTAGAGGTTAAGGAAACCAGTAAAAGTTGTTTTTTTTAGTAATTCTAGCACATATTTGCTGAAAAATATCAAATTAAAAATTCCATATTTAAATAGCGCGCGAAAACATTACTTTAGCAATATGGCACTACAATGGGGTCGGTGACGTCACTTTCCTGTATTGTAATCTGTGACATATATAAGCCACATACAGAAGGCAAACGAGGTTAACCAGCAAGTGACGTCATCATAAGCCCGACCAATCAGGAGCGTTTTGTGTTACATGACAAACGTTCAAAAAAATGCATTTTTATTGATGGATTTTTGAATAAATAAATTATTATTTTCAACTTTCGTTAATAAATAACCATTTTTAATCTCATAATATATACCGATTACAATAATTGACACTTTATTTTTTGCATTGTCAAATAGCCAATTGGCACAGAGAAGATTACAAATACATGAAAATAATTCTTAGTCAAAGTACTTAATATATTCAAACAACCAAATGATAGCGTGATTCAGAGAACATATAGCGCCATCTATTGACGAAAAGATTAAACACAAATAACTAATGTTCTTACCTGCGGTGTTGTTACCGCCACTAGACAGACAGTGATACCCACTAAACAGTCTGGCACACTGGTGATCTTCTACGCACGGGGACTCGATGTACGGTGATACTAAAAAAAATACTTCATATGAACGACTGTCTATTCTACGCGGTTTCATAAGTCAAGCGGCTCGTAAATTGTCGCTGAAATCTTATAGTCTCAATGAATGACTAATGGTGTTCGGATCAGAGTAATGTATGTGATGTTGTCTAATATTTATATTATGTTTATAACACAAGTAGCGTCCACTCTTATAAAACGTCGCGGCGGCAAAATCGACACGATCGGAAACGGCAAAAAAATCAACATATTTCATTTACCTAACACATTTTTAATCCTTGTGATATTCATTTTTTTTTAATGGCATAGGTTAGCGGACGAGCATATGGCCCACCTGATGGTAAGTGGTGACCACCATAGACAATAGCGCTGTAAGAAATATTAACCATTCCCTACATCGCCAATGCGCCACCAACCTTGGGAACTAAGATGTTATGTCCTCTGTACCTCGAGTTACACTGTCTCACTCATCCTTCAAACCGGAACACAACAATACTGAGTACTGTTGTTTGGCGGTAGAATATCTTATGAGTGGATCGTACCTACCCAGTCGGGCTTGCACAAAGCCCAACCACCAAGTGATTCATCCTCATAAGCTTGTCACTAAACTAGCACAGAATCCTATTAACAAGACTTATATTTCAATAGATATTTTATGCATATGAGATTTCAGGATTCTAAATGGTCAATACTTACTGTCAACACATTCCCTGCCCCCCCTAACCGCCTGCTGTCCAGGACGACACTCACAAGCGCCAGAGTTACATATACTACCAGACAGACTTGTGCAGTCTTGATCCAATGAACAAGTCCACAGTGAATCGACATGAGCACCGCTGCACAGCAATGCTGAAAAATATTAAAATCATTCCAGTTGTCGTAGAACACTCAGTTGGAAAGAAGTTGCTTTTGCTAAATATTATGTATCAAACAACAGACGCAATGAAATAAATTAAGAACGGTAATATAATTTTTAAGACATTTTTAACTTTGCCGTTTCATAGATTCAAGTCATTTGTAAAAAATACATCGGTGAAGAAGGCATATTATTCGATACAAGATTATATTGATGATAAAAAAGCGTGGAGTTAACGCTCGTTGACTTCCAGGCAGGAGACATGACATACATATATAATTGTATTTAACTAACACGACTGTATTTTTAGATGTTGAAAAAGAGTAACTACTGGGTCTCTTGCCGGTTCGTCTCGCTAGAATCTATATTCCGAACCGGTGGTAGCTTTACTTTAAATAGTTTGTTAAATGACGATTCAAAAGTGCTCGTAAAAGCCTACTCGAATAAAGTATATTTTGATTTAATAAATGAAATGACGAGAATTAAAATTGTTATCAAAAGTCCCATTTGAATTAAAACAATATAAAAAAAATGTTAAAGTGCCGGTGCCGCTGCGGAAAAAGCTGAAGTAAAAAAAAAAACGATCGAAATATTCGAGTCTTATGTCGAATTATTTTTCTGTCCCATTTGCCGTCGAAACAATTGGTCCTTGGAGTAGTGGTGCAAATTCCTGCGTCCACTGTTGACAGGAGGATTTCGCCCTGAGCATCGGAATTGCGATTCAACGGAGAAATGCTGCTAGCATTCTAGCCACCATTCCGCGCGGTCAAGATTTATACACTAACTTATCTAACGACCTAATGTTAATAATTCTTATGTAAATAACAAAGAATAAATTTAAACAGAAGAGGGAGACAGAGAGACAGAGAGAGAGGGAAATAATCGCCTGGAGCCTCTCCGTAGTGCTTGTTCCTTGCGTGACGATTTTCCAATTCAATTTACTGCAAACATATACATTGCAGGAACCATTTTGTTTTGGTTCAAATCGATTGGCGATCCGATTAATGGACTACTTGAAAGATTGTTGACATCTGGACATCGATGCTGTAGGAAATATCAAATATACCTACTCTCTCAATATTAAAAACGAAGATGTTGTGTCCCTTGTGCCTGTAGTTACGCTGACTCAATTTTTTTATGTTATCAGTAAGCTGACGAGCAAATAGGTCACCTGATGGTAAGTAGTCACCACCGCCCATAGACAAAGGCGCTGTAAGAAATATTAACCATTCCTTACATCACCTATGCGCCACCAACCTCGGGAACTAAGATGTTGTCCCTTGTGCCTGTAGTTACACTGGCTCACTCATCCTTCAAACCGGAACACAACAATACTGAGTACCGCTGTTTGGCGGTAGAATATCTGATGAGTGGGCGGGATCTACATGGGTATGTAGGTCCCGTCTTTCTGGTAGACGTCCTGTCTGGGTAGACGGACTTGCACAAAGCCTTACCACTAAGTAAGTCATCCAAACTGGAACACGCTATTACTACATAAACATAATCAGCCTGTAAATTTCCCACCGCTGGGCTAAGGCCTCCTCTCCCGTTGAGGAGAAGGTATGGAGCATATTCCACCACGCTGCTCCAATGCGGGTTGGTAGAATACAAATGTGGCAGAATTTCGTTGAAATTAGACACATGCAGGTTTCCTCACGATGTTTTCCTTCACCGCCGAGCACGAGATGAATTATAAACACAAATTAAGCACATGAAAATTCAGTGGTGCCTGCCTGGGTTTGAACCCGAAATCATCGGTTAAGATGCACGCGTTCTAACCACTGGGCCATCTCGCTATTACTACATCGGTAGAATATGTGATAGGTAGTGACCACACACAGCTACACAGAAAGAAACACAAAGCCCTACCCAAGAGGAGAGACTTAATTTCTTAAACATATTAAAAATTTAACTAAAACTCACCAAATAAAACAAAATAATATTTGTCCTCCATTATAAGTCAATCACTACAAATGAATCCTACAATAAAAAAAAAAACTAAAGATTCCTTCTTACAGTACTTTGTTATCGAAGCGATTACCGTTATCGACTAATTTGGTACATAGACTTGAAATTCGAATATTTAGACATGGCATGACAAATAAAATTCGTGTATTGACCGATACACAATCCGAATTGACCTTGTGGTTTCTCATTGTTCCCAAAAATATTACGTTTTTATAGAAAACTAGTTTAAGGGGCTGGCTGTCAAGTGTTATGTATGTCGCCTCCGGTTAAGCTTACAGACGGAACAAAAGGCAAGCCTACGGTTTTGAAATAGATATAGATTTAAAACTTCCATGAAGAGTCTGAGGTATAACTCCTGTACGATAGAGCTATAAGCACCAACAGATTTTGGTGTTCTTAACTGTTGTGTTTTTATTTACTATGGATAAATCAGTGTGCTTAGATACTGATACTGCTCGTTTACCAACTATGACCAAAAAAAAAGAACTTGACTTCGGTGTAGTTCGTTAGAGTCGTGAAGGCATCGCTCGGGTCGGGGCAGAACTGTCCTACCGTTCCTGAAGTGAGTGCTTTCATTCATTTTGATTTCTTTGTGTGTGAACCTAATCGTGTTAAGTGTACTTAGATAAAGTGTAATTAAAATATTGACTATGTGTTCTTTGTATTATTTTCACGTTAGCTCACTGTACACCCACACGGTGTACAATAATATCTGATGTCCGTCCGGCATGTATAAATAATATGTCTCACTTTGTAAAGTGCCAAACCATTTGTAATAGAGTACTTAGCTGATATTAATATTTAATTATAGACATATTTATTTGGTAAACTCATATAATATGAGCTTCATTTTCTAATATTTAGTTTTATAATTATTACTGTTATGATATTTTTCTTTTGTTAAAAAAAAAAAGGATTATGTAACCATGTAAGGGCCTGGTCCAAGTGCATAGCTAAGGGAGTTAGCTTAAGAATTTTGCCGACGAGGCGGCATTTATTTAAAGTTACAGCTTTCTGTAAAAGTATGTAGATGGATCTTTGGATATTCAGCGGTTTTAAACTACCATGGAGAGTGTTAGGTATAACTCCTGTATAGGATAGAACTAAAGGCACCAACACATTTTGGGGTTCTTAACTGTTGTGTTTTTATTTCTATGGATAAATCAGTGTGCTTATGAGGATGAATCACTTGGTGGTATTTGCAAGCCCGTCTGGGTAGGTTACACCCACTCATCAGATATTCTACCGCCAAACAATAATACACAGTATTGTTGTGTCCCGTTTTGTAGAGTGAGTGAGCCAGTGTAACTAAAGGCACAAGGGACATAACATCTTAGTTCCCAAAGTTGGAAGCGCATTGGTGATTTAAGAAATGGTTAATATTTCCTACAGCGCCGTTGTCTGTGGACGGTGTTGACCACTTACCATCAGGCGGATTTGCTCGTCCGCCTATGTATGACATAAAAAAGTGACTTACGAGTCGGAAAGACATTATTTAATCGGCGTGTCTATAACATTCATAATTCTATAATCAGATATCTCAAATGCAGGTGTTTGAACATATGGATTGATAAAAAATGTTATCTACGTACAACAGATGGACGATACGTGATTCATGCGTAGCGAACTGTTAAATCAAATCGATTAGTGGATAGACTTTTCAATAATTACTTTTTCTTTTATTCGTTTCCTGTAAGAGGCGAAGAGAACCTCTCAGCAAAGGTCCTACTCCGTATGGATGACGGAACAAATCTTATTTGATCACGGAAAATGATTAAAATGGCTCGTTTTAAATATGTATCACAAACGAAATCTTTAAATTACAATGCAGCTAAAGGTTTAACCAAACAGAGACGCCTAAATTACCGTAATTACACAGATTAGATTCATACATTCAAATAATTTGTAAATATTACATTAATAAAAAAAAAAGAATATTATTCGATACAAGATTATACAGATAATAAAAAAGCGTGGAGCTAATACTTGTTGACTTCCAGGTAGAACATATTATATACATATATAATCGTATAATTAACGTAACTTTGTATTTTAAATGTTTAAAAAGAGTAACTACTGAGTTTATTGCCGGCTCTTTTCCGTAGAATCTATATTTCGAAACGGCGGTAACTTCACTTAATATAGTTTGTTAAATGACGATTCAAAAGTGCTTGTAAAAGCCTACTTGAACAAAATATATTTTGATTTTGTATATAAGTCAATAATGAATAATATTTGATTTAGGAATTGAATTCCATTCAATATCATTAAAATAACAGCCAGTGAAACTCCTTAGTAACTCCTCTTAAGAGCTTAGAGCTTATTCCAAAGCTTCCATGCGATTTTGAGACCATATGAACTCAAATTCAGTACATGAAAACATTCACATGGTCAATCTACGGTACCATTTATGTTCTCACATTCGATAAACTTAGCTTATTTATTTTATTTCAGACATATTTTTTTACACTTTACATTTTTACATTATCAGCCTGTAAATTTCCCACTGCTGGGCTAAGGCCTCCTCTCCCTTTGAGGAGAAGGTTTGGAGCATATTCCACCACGCTGCTCCAATGCGGTTTGGTGGAATACACATGTGGCAGAATTTCGATGAAATTAGACACATGCAGGTTTCCTCACGATGTTTTCTTTCTCCGAGCACGAGATGAATTATAAACACAAATTAAGCACATGAAAATTCAGTGGTGCTTGTCTGGCTTTGAACCCGAAATCATCGATCAAGATGCACGCGTTCTAACCACTGGGCCATCTCGGTTCTATTATTTACATAAGAATTATTAACATTAAGTCCTTAAATATAAACAAATATGAATTAAAAATGATTAGTTTATAGACGTCGACCGAAATAAAAAAAATACAAAAATTATATATATAAAGATTGTTTTGGTGTTAAGGTTGATATTAGCTTGCAGGACGATTATGTTTTTAAAGAAAACCACGATATGTGTTCACTTATACGTTGTTTATTTGCGACTGACTCAAGATTTAAACAGATCGAGTACTACACTAGGTTCGAAGTAATAATTTATTTATATATCAAAGAAATACTTAACAAACTTAAAGATTTATTTATATAACTAAATTACATTAATTGTATACTTTTATCTGCAAATACAACAATTACGTGATATACATATGTTAATTATCATATCTTACACTGAAAGGACATACAGCTGTAACCGCGAGTATATAAGCTCCCTTTAAGTAGCAAGATATACGTATACACAATCTTATACAGACAAACATTAACTTTAATGCCTCGTAACCGTGTTATGAACAGCCTATATAAAATAATAATTAAAGTATTTAAGTTAGAACTAGTCGACCGATGAGCCGAGATGGCCCAGTGGTTAGAACGCGTGCATCTTAACCGATGATTTCGGGTTCAAACCCAGGCAGGCACCACTGAATTTACATGTGCTTAATTTGTTTATAATTCATCTCGTGCTCGGCGGTGAAGGAAAACATCGTGAGGAAACCTGCATGTGTCTAATTTCAACGAAATTCTGCCACATGTGTATTCCACCAACCCGCATTGGAGCAGCGTGGTGGAATATGCTCCATACCTTCTCCTGAACGGGAGAGGAGGCCTTAGCCCAGCAGTGGGAAATTTACAGGCTGATTATGTAGTCGACCAAATTCCATCAAATTCGGTATAGTGGTTTGAAAGCGAAAGCAACAGACAGACAGAGTTACTTTCGAATTTATAATATATAAAGTATAAATTAGTTGTTAAACAAGATAACAATGATAATAAGCCCTTCACTCGTGACGTCATAAAAGTATAATATATATTTAATTATATTATAAATATGGAAGGCGACGCTGGTAAATTAAAAGAAATTCAATTGTAATAATTTTATTTGTATAAAAGACATCTCGTTACATTTATTAATAAAATACACGTTTTGTTGTTAAATTCTTTAAAAAAAAAACATCCGACGACAATTGACAGATGATAGATGACAGATGACAGACAGTGACTGGTGTCGTGGAACTCCCGGTTGGAACGTAGTTGCTCTCGTTATAGGGGGAATGTTATAGGGGGCAAACGAGCAGGACGCTCACCTGATGGGAAGTGATTACCACCGCCCATGGACATCTGCAACACCAGGGGGGTTGCAGATGCGTTGCCGGCCTTTAAGGAATAAGTACGCTCTTTTCGTGAAGGATTTTGAAAAGGTTCGGAAAAACCGCCGGCGAAAGCTGGTTCCACAGAGTGGTTGTGCGAGGCAGAAAATGCCTTAAAAATCGCGCTGTTGTGGATTTTCGGACATCTAAGTTGAAGTTTTTTTTCGCTTAACACACGTGTTAAGAGATTTCGAGTGTTTACGTTTATTTGTGCCCGCGACTTCGTGCGCGTTTGAATTTAAGTCATTTGGATATTGCAGCGTGATTTTATTCTAAAATAAAAGTAGCCCAAGTTACTCCTTATTACATCCGTTATCTGCCAGTGAGAGTCCCGTCGAAATCGGTTCAGCCGTTCCAGAGATTAGCCGGAACAAACAGACACACAGACAAAAATTGTAAAAAATGTTATTTCGGTATATGTACCGTGTATACATACACATGCATTTAGTAAAAAGCGTATTTAATATTACAAACAGACACTCCGATTTTATTATACGTATCAAAATGACGTTTTACAAACGAGAGAGCTTCTGACACTTCGTTTTTTTGGGCAGTCCTGTAAATATCGTTCTTAATGATGTCGAGATGGATCCAAACTACTGCTTCGGTTTTAGCAAATATTTCTGAATTCCACGACAAAACAATGGCATATAAGTTTGCCAGGCGATCGTTCTTGGGTCGCACGGGAACATAGCCCTATCCCGTTTGTCCAACGTCTCGATAAGTTTCTGAGAATTCTCCGATTTTATATGATAAGATGTCGACGAGAAATACTTCAGTATGTCTCGCAGGAGGACTGGACGTTTCTGCATTTTCAGATACCTGAAAGAGAACATTTGTAAGGAATGGTATTGCTGAAAGCCTGTTCTGGTGGGGGCCTGGGTTCCATAGCTTAAGGGGCTCATTGCATATATTCAGCTCAACAATTTTGATTGTATTTATAAAATTCAGTTTCTATCAGGTGATCGTGAGTATATTCGTTGAAACCCCATCAATATATATTGTCTTGGTGGTAGGGCTTTGTGCAAACCCGTCTGGGTAGGTACCACTCACTCATCAGATATTCTACCGCCAAACATCAGTACTCAGTATCGTTGTGTTCCGGTTTGAAGGGTGAGTCAGTGTAACTACAGGCACAAGGGACATAACATCTTAGTTCCCAAGGTTGGTGGTGAATTGGTGATGAAAGGAATGGTTAATATTTCTTACAACGCCATTGTCTATGGGCGGTGGTGACCACTTACCATCAGGTGGCCCATTTGCTCGTCCGGCTACCGATACCATAAAAAAACACCCACAGTAGCTCAACCTTAGTTACTAAGATTTTATATCCCTTCCAACTGGCACACAATAATTCTAAGTATTATTGTTTAGTGGTTGGATTTATGATAAGACAGTCACCTCATTGGTCTCGTGTTTAAATATGAGGCTGCACATCCCGAAATTCTCGGTTCAAACCACAAATAAAAGTTTGGGTTTTTCTTTCGAAAACTCAGTAACAGCTGTCTGTAAGTTTGAAGTCTGTACACTTCTGTGCCTCGAAAAGCAGGTAATGTTGGACCTGATCTCTTTCCGGTTGTGCTGAATTTGCCGTCTCATCGGATTATAAGAGTGAGGGTACAGAGAGTGCACCTGTGTTAGCGACCACGACCGATCCTCGTGACAGAAATCGGTCAGGAAGACATCACCATTATCATATTCTAAATATTGAAAAAATAAATCAAAATTTTTAAGTAAGAATATATATATATATTTGTTATTCATATTAAGTTACATTTGCATTTTATTATTAATAAGATTATATTTTTGTAAATTCTACTATAATTATTAATTATTTTCTGTTTATATGATATTACTTTTTATTTAATGTATTAGATTTTTTTTTTTTAAATTGTAATTAACTTGCTCGCATTATTCTATGTATTATTTAATTGTGGAAACTTTATTGGTCAATGATTTATATTTTATGTTTTTTTTTTATTATGTTAATTTGTACTGTTTGTTACCCGAATAAAATAAAATAAAATAAAAAATAAATAAAATAAAACATACTTAGGGGACTCCCCCTTCAGACGCAGCCAGAGATCCGCCAGGAATGATGGAGTTGTTTGCAAAATGAACGTCAGCAAGTTGACCTTTAATTGTGACATGCTCACTTCCACTGGTCTTGGCTTCAGATCATCTGAAAATCATGAATGCAATCAAAATATTTGTTAAAATAGTCCTGTGAAGTCCTGGACTATAGAAAATACTTGAATTTTCCGTGGAGATATTCTCAATAGCAGTCCAGAGGTTAGGAAGTTGGGAACATTGGCTCCAATGTTAATCACCAGCATTTTTATAACACAAGACGAATAGAAGCAGCATTGGATTAAGCTCTGAAACCATCGCCTCGAGAGGAGAGGAGATTTCCAAATTCATTAGAAAAATTCTCAAACCACTCACATTTACCGTGCCTTAGACTCTCTCCTAAATATAAATCAGCTCCTCGCTTCCACGTGATGGGGTTAGAGGAACTGCTGCAGGAATTGTAAACTATGATGTCATCGGATCTAAAAGCAAGAAGAAATACATCACTGATTAAAGATTGAGGAGTATCTTTCATGGATCTTAGTAGAAATCTTTTCTACTGTTGGCTGGCGACTGTTGGCTGTTTGAACGCCTTGGCATCAGATGGCGTAATTGCCAGTTTAGACTGGCGCCGTACCGCGTTACGTAACGAAGCTGTTTACCCTCCCGTAAGAAGTTATCAATAACTCACGGATTTCCTCTGGCAGCCGCAACGATAATAAAGTTACAGACATAGTCCACGGGGATCATGTCGCAGACGACATTGGGATCTCCATATATGACCTTCGTCAGACCTCTGGCGATATCGCTGAACGTAGCGGTGGCCGCGACCCACGAGTCCTGCCAGCCAGGCAGCGGTTCCTTTAAAACTGGCGTCACTGAAATGTAAGGACTATTTTATAGTATTTTTAATTTTTTTTTTATGTTAGAGGTGGCAAACGCGCTGGAGGCTCACCTGATGGAAAGTGACTACCACCGCCCATGGACATCTGCAACACCGGGGGGCTTGCAGGTGCGTTGCCGGCGTTTCGGGAAGGAGTACGCTCTTTTTTTGAAGGTTCCCAAGTCGTATCGGTTCGGAAAAACCGCCGGCGAAAGCTGGTTCCACAGAATGGTTATGCGAGGTAGAAAATGTCTTAAAAATCGCGCTGTTGTGGATTTTCGGACATCTAGGTGGTGCGGGTGATATTTGGAATTTTGACGAGATTTTCGTAGGTGAAATTCAGCAGCCGGGAATAATCCGAACAATTCCTCGGAACATTCCCTGTGATAAATTCTGTAGAAGATGCAGAGCGATCCAACATCTCTACGCAAAGCCAAAGGATCAAGCAGATCGGAAAGGGCTTGATCGTCGATAATTCGAGCCGCTCTACGTTGGATACGGTCAAATGGAAGGAGCTGGTACTGGGGAGCACCCGCCCAGAGGTGAGAGCAGTACTCCATGTGTGGCCGAATTTGTGCCTTGTAGAGTTTTAGACGATGGGCCGACGTGAAATACTGTCTTGCCTTGCTGACCGCGGAACTGAACGAGGCTCGAAATATCGACGCCAAGTATTCCGATACTAGCTTTGGCGGCTAACGGAATGTTCTCAAATCGTGGAGATACGACAAATGGTGTTTTTTTAGCAGTTAGCGCGCAAACTTGCGTCTTTTTGGGGTTGAAATGGACTAGGTTTATCCGGCCCCAGTTCGAGACTTTGTTTAACGAAAACTCGCAGAATACGGAATGAATTGTTCCATAGCCTGAAGTACCACATCGGCGACAGAGTCAGCAACAACGCTCGGATCATCCGGCGAGAAACACACCTGCCCCCATGGGTAGGATGCAAAGAAGGACCGCATCCCAGCCCAATCTGCTGACTTGTAGTACCACACTCGGCGTCGTGAGTACCGCGCAACCGGCACTGTACTCCGGACGAGACAGTGGTCCGACGAGCCCAGAGGGGGATCGACAATAACCTGGTAGCCATCCGGATGGGAAGTCAGCAGAAGGTCCAAGGTATTCGCGTTGGCGAGGTGACTAGTTGTGTCAAATCATATGCTAAAGCGAAGTCGAGAACAGATCTACCCGCATGATCGGTAGGGCGCGATCCAAGCCATTCGGCATGGTGGGCATTAAAATCGCCAAGAATTACAGTCTCTGCGGATGGGATCTGCTGCAGCACGGAATCTGTAGCCATTTGGACGTGCTCGACTAGTCGGTCGGTTTCGGCATTACCGCTATGGGACCTATAAAGGCACGCGTATATTCGCGGATGGTCGTCGCAGTCTACACGCAGCCAGATAATCGATAGGTCCTGTCCTTCAAGGCTGCCGAGGCGACGAGAGCAGATATCATCTCTGACGTAAACGCACACCTCAGCTCGTGGTACAAAGGAATGTTCCAATTTGTACCCGGGGTAAGAGAGAAAAGTCGTATCGGCAGGAGAGGATATCTGGGTTTCCGTAAGAAAGAGTAAGACCGGCTTCGCCGTCTCAAGGTGATAGTGAACGGCGTTCAAGTTGGAGTTGAGTCCCCTTATGTTGCAGAAGTCCACAGTGAGGGTGGTAGGGGTTGCCTTATGATGCCTGCTCCGCTTGCCCCGAACAGTGGCGAGCGCAAAATTGCCCTTCCCAGAATTCGGAAGGCAGCCTGGGCATCCCTGCTCAGGTGGTGTACGTCCTGAGCATGGATGCCCAGAGAGGGATTCTCCACCGTAGTCGCTGATGGTACCCGGGGGTAACAAAACCAAATTCTGCACAACCATTATAGTTTTGGGGGGAGAGGGATCTGGCCTTCGGGACTATCACATACCGGACGAAACGCGGTAACATAGCCACCACTTTACGCCGATTTTAAGTGAGAGAGTGGTACTTCCCCGGGCGTGCCGGCCCATTCGGCTGCAACCCGAAGGTATACAGTGTGGCACTACCACTGTTTTTATTCTAAATAACTTCATTATTTTTAAGGGATTTTAATTGTGAATCTATATTAAACGTTATGTCTGTCTGTCTGTCACACTTTTACGGCCAAACTAATGAATCGAATTTGATTAAATGTTGTATAAAGAAACTTCTGTTAACACCTTACCTATCGACGGTCTCACGATGATCGTTTTCATGGTCCCACGATTCTCGTCGACGTAGTTTTCACAAAGCGCTTTTGATAGTGTATATGTATTTGGGTAACCATCTGAAAAATATATAAATCAAAATCAAAATCAAAATCGAATTCGTAACGAAATAATCGACATCGAAATCGAAATCGCAATCGTAATCGATATCGAAATCGACATCGACATCGACATCGACCTCGACATCGAAATCGAAATCGGTATCGAAATAAAAATAGAAATAAAAATCGAAATCGACATCGAAATCGAAATCGACATCGAAATCGAAATCGAAATAAAAACCGAAATCGACATCGAAATCGAAATAAAAATCGAAATCGAAATCGAAATCGACATCGAAATCGAAATCGACATCGACATCGACATCGATATCAAAATATACTTCATCGAAATATTATTCAAGTAGCTACTATTAACAGCACTTTGAAATCATCATTTGACAGAACTGCATCAAAAGTAGAGCTACCGGTTCGGAGCGTAGATACCGAAAAGAACCGACAATATAAACTCTTTTCCAGCATTTTAGATACAAAGTTACATCAATTGAATGAAATTACTTCATTATTCATAAGGTAAAATTCATATTTAATAAGTCTAACATAATGCTTATAGTAACTCACCGTGTAAATGTTTAATTATTAAATTGGGTCTCGAATAATGATCCTTAGCTATATACTCACTTGTTTTTCTGGAATGTTCTCGAACGTGTTGACAACAAAATCTTTTATCATTTATGGCGTTTACATTTCCGACCTTATCCTATAAAATTATAAAAAAAAAAAAAACTCACTTATAAAATTCTCGGTCGCTTCCGAATTATCGCCGTAATTGTCTATGAACGAGTACACTTCGTCTATCGTCTTTGGTTTCGGATATATAGTTTCGTCTATGACTAATTTATTTGCATTGGAAAAACAAGTCGATAGATATAAAAATGTCTGAAATATATGAAATATATTATTATTTACAAAAGATAGATAAAATATATTGTGAAAATGAAATTAAACTAGCACGCTGAATTACTTTCGAATTACCTCTCGGGTCCGAGGTGTTAATTTCCGAACCGGTGGTAGATTTTTGCCTATCAATAAGCATACTAATAATATTGAATAAATATTTTAACTTAAACTTTGATACGAGTAATGATTACAAAACTCAGGTACCAGGAGATCATAAAATGTGGAAATAGTCAATACAGACACTATTGGTGATCAAGCGAGCGTCGCGGATGCGTCTATAAGATTTTCAACGTGCATTCAAGAATAGATTCTATCTAGGTATTAAACATTAATATATAAAAATCAAAATCAAAATATACTCTATTCAAGTAGGCTTTTACAAGCACTTTTGAATCGTCATTTAACAAACTATATTAAGCGAAGTTACCATCGGTTCGGAATACAGATCCCACCGAGAACAACCGGCAAGAATCTCATTAGTTACTCTTTTTCAACGTTTAAAAATACAAAATTACGTTAGTTAAATATAGCATATGTCTGTAATACATAATTTATATATTCTCGTATTGAACAATATGCCTTCTTTAACAATGTATTTTTTACATAATATTTGAATTCATGAATCGGCAAAGTTAAAAATATCTGCGGTATTTTTATATGAATCATTTCAAATATGAGAACCCTCAATCAATCAAACCATCAATGTTGTTTACACCTTTAAAGACGTATCACTTCGTATGTTACCCAAGTCAGACATTAATTTTAAGTGCTTAGTGATAAGTGGACGGTGAAACTTTTCCAATAAATAAATAAATAAATAAATTAATAAACCCTGATAACTCAGAGGGTATAACAACGCAAGCGTAGCCAACTTGATGGTAAAGCTTCGTGCAAGCCTGGCTGGGCAGACACCAGAAACTCATCAAATATTCTATCGCCAAACAGCAGTACTTATTGGCATGTTCTGGTTTCAAGGTCGAATGGGTCAGTGCAACTACAGGCACAGGGGACATAACATTAATCCCAATGTTGGTGGCGCATTGGCGATGTAAGGAATGGTTAATATTTTTACAGCATCGATATCTATTGAGAGCCGAGATGACTCAGTGGTTAGAACGCGTGCATCTTAACCGATGATTGCCTTTAAACCCAGGCGAGCACCACTGAATTTTCATGTGCTTAATTTGTGTTTATAATTCATCTCGTGCTCGGCGGTGAAGGAAAACATCACGAGGCAACCTGCATGTGTCTAATTTCAACCAACCCGCATTGGAGCAGCGTGTTGACATTTGTTTCAAACCTTTTCCTCAAAGGGAGAGGTGGCCTTAGCCCAGCAGTGGGAAATTTACAGGTACTGTTGATGTAAAAAATAATGGTATGTTATATCTATGATCACCAGGTTGTCCATCGCCCGTCTGCCTAACCATATTTTAAAAATAAATAAATAGACAAGCACACTGAATATTCAAGAGATTAATATGTGTTTATCGTGATCCTTGAAGAAAAACATTGTGAGGAAACCTGCATGTGTCCAAAACAATACCAAGTAACTACTGTTTGGTGGTAGAATATCTGATGAGTGGGTGACGTCTACCCAGAAGCCCAACCACCAAGTAATAGTCCTGAAATCATGACCCTCGTTCTAGTGGTACACTATGAAGTCTCCTCAAACGCAGCTTTAACTACACAATGGCAAGGTAACGCTTGCTTCGTAATAAGCCAGCGACTCGACTTCTCGTAATAAGAATAACAAGTTACTCACCTCCAAGTTTTTAATTTTTTTACTTAAATCCATAACATGTCTCGTACCTTCGAAGTTGACCTTCATAATATTTTCAAAACTTTCTACAAATCTCACAGTTGCAGCCGAGTGGAACACGACCGAGACCTGGTGAATTATTTTGGTTTAGAATCAACGAACTTGGTATCAGAAACAGTCTCTGTACAACTCGTTGGTAGGAAAAACAGAAACAGCTGGTTTTGAACTTAGAATAACCTGACCAAGTCTGGCGAAAGAATATTATCGGTTGTACAAAAACCTAAATTATACAATTAAAAAAAAAAACATTCATCAAAAATAAATCATATAAATCTTTCACTATATGACACTAGATAATAACCCGGCTTCGTACGGGTAAAATAAATATTATTAATCATTCATAAATAAACAATACAATGGTTTTAATATCGAAATCTGCTAAAAAATAATTATTTATAACACACAAACCTTGAACACGCCAAGACCCCCCCACAAAATTTGTACATACATATGCATTTAGTAAAAAGCGGTTATTTTAATATTACAAACAGACCCTCCAATTTTACTTTTACTTTAAGATTTAATAAATAAAGATATGCTCACATTATCAATGAGTTTCTGTTCATCGCTTGACTTTATGTCCAAATCTGGTTTCGTGATGTCCCCTTCGATTAATATTATCTTCTTCAAAGCATTCGGCTTCAAAGCTTTTAACTTATCAAACACCTTAAAAGTATATATGTAATTAATATCGGAAAAAACATTCATAACAGTAATACGATCAGAACAGTGCCGGATATAGGGGAGGGCAACTGGGGCAGCTGCCCTGGGCCTCCACAAGAGAGGGGCCCCGCAATAGAGATTCTGAAGAGTTTTAACTTTAATGTTATATATGTTTAAGTTTCTAAATATAGATATATTAAAATAATATTACTATGAACTGTCTAATATTACTGTTACACAAATCAAAAATATTTTTGGTAAACCTGACAGAAGGGAAAGTGTTCAAATCAATTTTACTTCGTGGTAGAGCTTTGAGCAAGCCCGTCTGGGTAGGTACCACCTACTCATCAGATATTCTACCGCGAAACAGCAGTACTCAGTATTGTTGTGTTCCGGTTAGAAGGATGGCACAAGGGACATTACATCTTAGTTCCCAAAGTTGGTGGCGCATAGATGATGTAAAGCGCCTTTGTCTATGGGCGGTGGTGACCACTTACCATCGGGTGGCCCATTTGCTCGTCCGCTAACCAATGCCAAAAAAAAAAAAAGTTGTTTGAAGGTTGAGTCAGTGTTACTTCAGGCAAAATGGTCATCTTAATTCCCAAGATTGGTGAAAGCTCAAAGCTCTATCACTAAGTGATTTTCTGAAAGCGCTTCTACATTATGCACTAAAAACAGTTCTTGATAATATTTACTTCATACATACCGGTACATCTAACATTTGTTGAAGCCTGTTCTCTGATTTGAAGCCTTTCTTCCCACGAATAAGTACGTATATACTTTCAATATCAGTACAGTTGTACAAAAGTCTTTCGATGAGGACCTGAAAAATTTAACATTATTCAAATCCGGCGATACTTCTTATTTGTCCGTCTGTTCTGTCTGTCTGTCAAGATCCTTTTCCTCAGGAACGCGTGGAGGTGGCAAGTCAAAAATCAAAATCAAAATATACTTTATTCAAGTAGGCCTTTACAAGCACTTTTGAATCGTCATTTTACAAACTATATTAACTGAAGCTACCACCGGTTCGGAATGTAGATTTTACCGAGTAGATGCAAGAAACTCAGTAGTTACTCTTTTTCAACATTTAAAAAACACGACAGAACCATCGGATTGTGACGCCGGCAATGATGAAGGCACATTAAAATAACATAATATGATATACCAGCAGCACGGTCAGCACGTCTATGAAGAAATAACATACATAAATAAACATAAACATAATCAGCCTGTAAATTTCCCACTGCTGGGCTAAGGCCTCCTCTCCCGTTGAGGAGAAGGTATGGAGCATATTCCACCACGCTGCTCCAATGCGGGTTGGTGGAATACACATGTGGCAGAATTTCGTTGAAATTAGACACATGTAGGTTTCCTCACGATGTTTTCCTTCACCGCCGAGCACGAGATGAATTATAAACACAAATTAAGCACATGAAAACTCAGTGGTGCCTGCCTGGGTTTGAACCCGAAATCATCGGTTAAGATGCACGCGTTCTAACCACTGGGCCATCTCGGCTCAACATACATACATACATACATACAATCACCAATAACCCTGTATATATTTATATTACGATAAAAATAGAAGATTATAATTATGGAATTCGAAACTTAATTTATTTTACTTTTCGTAATAATATGCTTTAGTATTGGTAATAAATATAATGGCTTTAAGCGGATTAAAGCGCTGACAGTTTATTGTTAATGGCAGTTTTTATTACGGAATATATTATATATTAAACTAGGGACCCGCCCCGGCTTCGCACGGGTGCATTCCTGCCACTAAATATACTACAGAATTTCTTACAACGTTCACAAGTTTTTCAGTCGTTAGACAATACAAACCGCTGTGTCCCTGCGTTTTAAATCTGTGATATCTTCGAAAATATTCATTTAAATTACACGCTGTAAGAGGCCATATTTATCTACATTAAATGCACAATGTATTTAAGCTACTTAATTGGATAAGATTTATGCCGTATTGCATAAAATCGATTCGAAAATAAGCCATTTTTTCTCGTAAATAGTAAAGGATAAAAAATGGTTGTTGTGGACTATGCTTAAGAGATAGACATATACCATCGCGGACTTTTTTGTAGACCTTTTTAAGGTGTACAATACTGTAGTACATTATTTTGATCTATCTCGTAGGGTTCAGCCACCGTTGGCAATGTAAACGCAAAAATGTGTTCATTTACGACATCACTTTAGAAACCTCTAAAATTATCAGTGTTTCTCTACTATATTGTGCAAAGAATTTTAAAGATCTAATCATACACAGGCACAGACAGCGGTAAGCGACTTTGTTTTATAGTATGTAATGATAATGAAGCGTAAAGCGATAATCCCAGTGATTATGGGACGATAGCTTTTGAAGAGCTCCAGCCGTTGATGTGCAGAAAATTAAAGAGGATTGTTGATTGCAATTAACTAAATTGCTACGAATTAAAGAACTTATTTTAGAGAGCGGAAAAAGTTACTGACCGATTAGAGAGCGGTACTACTATACGGCTGTATAAGAACTGAACTAATGTATTTGATATTAATATCATTTCAAAAGAGGTTTCATAATTTTGGCGCCAAATAAAGAAGAGAGACTTAGAGTTTACAATGAAATTAAATCAAAACAAAACCTGTCATAGGTTTCGAAATTTCTTAAAAATCTTTTGAATAAACGCGAAGTTTCGCTTAAGACCCAATAGTAAATAAGTATAATGGCTTTAAGCGGATTGAAGCGCTGACACTTTGATAGTTGATAATAGCTGATTTTTTATTACGGGACATATCAAACACTGGCAAATGTATAACGGGGCGCGGTTACTTTGGTTGTTGATTTGGATAATTAATGAATCGAGTGGTTGGCAATAATGTTTGATGGCTGATTTACTTTTAAGAGCGGGTCACCCCGAATGGAGTTGTAAGTGTCATGGCAACGCGAGCCGTTACGTTTTGACAAGCGACTCGAATGCGATGGCTGCTCGCGAACCCATTCGCTCTTAATCGAGATGAATCATTGTAATCCTTTGATGTTTGTGGTGTGCGATTGTTGAATCAAGTAATACAGTGATCAGACGATATTTAATACGTTTTATTTCGTGAGTATCTCCATTGCACGTCATAGTCTTCCAAATGTCGGATCGATCCCCGAACCCAACTGTTCGGCATCCTGCTCCTCCGACATATATATCATCATCATCATTAGCAGCCTGTAAATTTCCCACTGCTGAGCTAAGGCCTCCTCTCCATTTGAGGAGAAGGTTTGGAGTATATTTCACCACGCTGCTCCAATGCGGGTTGGTGGAATACACATGTGGCATTTTCGTTGAAATTAGACACATGCAGGTTTCCTCACGATGTTTTCCTTCACCGCCGAACGCGAGATGAATTATAAACACAAATTAAGCACATCGAAATTCAGTGGTGCCTGTGGTTTGAACCCGAAAACATCGGTTAAGATGCACGCGTTCTAACCACTGGGCCATCTCGGCTCTTATATATTAACGAATAACCAAAATGTACGTAATACCTAAACGTAATATCGTGTTATATGTCTGACAATAAAAACATTAAAGTAGGCCTCATTTAAAATTATGGCTACTGCCCTGGGGCCTCCACAAGAGAGACCCCTCCCCCCCATAATAGAGGTTCCGACGAGTTTAGATATCCAGATATAGTCAAATTATAGCATTGCTTTTTAAAAGTTAATGTTAGGAAGAGTAAATAAATTATAAAAAAATCTTACTGACAGAATTGAAAATCTTAAAATTTATTTATAAAAAATAAATAAAGGCTCCCAGTTCTCTGTTGCTGGGCGTCCTTACCTCGAAATCCGGTCCTGTGTATTTGATAATTGATTACAATAAAATAATAAAAATCTACTTATTAATAATAAAATAATAATGTTTTTTTTTTAAGTAATAGGTAGGGGGACCAGCATATGGACCACCTGAGGGTAAGCGGTCACCACCGCCCATAGACATTGGTGCTGATAGAAATTAACCATTCCTTACCTTGGGAACTAAGACGTTATGTCCCTTGTGCCTGTAGTTACACTGGCTCACGCACCCTTCAAACCGGAACACAACAATACTGAGTACTGTTGTTTGCCGGTAGAATATCTGATGAGTGGGTGGTACCTACCCAGACGGGCTTGCCCAAAGCCCTACCACCAAGGACAACTTCTAGTCTCGTTTATAATTAGGTGTGTATTTGTGTTCGACGTGATGAACCAATGGTTGGATCATCTTAAAAAATGATTCATCGCACAGCATCAAAATGCGCTCGCGTTACGTAACGCGCAAAATAACTTCAAAATGAATACCTTCCCCAAGAATCCCGTTCCGCCCGTGACGAAAACCGACTTCCCGGCATAATAGTCGCTAACACGTTCATAAGGTTTGCCTTGACTTGTTTTGATGAGATCAATCCTGTAATAATGTTACTTTTACTATAGGCCAGTCAATAAAGCCCGTGAAGGTCAAGTAATAAGTTTCGGACGTTAAAATAATAACAAATTAAAATTTTCCTACGAACTGAGATATTATGTCCCTTGTGCCTGTAGCTACACTGGCTCATTTATCATTACTCAACAATACTTTATATTTCTGTTTGGTACCCACACAGGCTTGCACAAAGCCCTGAATCAAATGACAATTAATTTACGACAAAGCCCCATATCGTACCTGGGTGTGCCCCAGGGAATGGCCTAAAACGAGAAGGCAAGATCTGATTTTATTTTATTTTATTTTCATTAATACAACCAACAGTAGATACAATATCTCATCCAAAATAAAAAATAAAAAATTACATTTCAAAATTATCAAGGCAAAAGTTCTACTACTTACAGGTAGTCTCATACTCAAACTCAAACTCAAATTCCTTTATTCAATATAGAAGCATTACACTTACTTATTGATAGTCAAAAAACCACCGGTTCGGAAAAGGAAACGCCCTGACCTGAGAAGAACCGGCGAAAGAAACTCAGCGGGTCTTTTATTTTCTCAATCTCACCATGAATTCTCATATTAAACAATGTAATTATTGAAAATATAAATTAAATAAACATAAAAATAAGATAAACCATTTGATTGAAATTGAGCTCAAATCATCTTTATTTTTCGGTTGAATTGAGGGCGACTATCATGACATATTATATCTAAATCTTTTACTTTAATACTGATGGAATAATATAATAATCGATTTTTAATAATAATAGAATCCGATCGAAGTAACTTGAAGTTAACGTCTCACCCATTCGTTCCGTTGTTACGAGAGATACATCCAAAGTCACTGTTGAAATTAAACTTACGCTCCAAGTTACGAATATCTGTCAAACCGATAGACCGTTTTATTTTGTACATCTCTAACGAGTTTTGATATCGAGAGTTTGTTTTAAACTGTTCAATGATTATATTTTATTTTACTTTTATAAGAAATTAAATTGCGTTTAGGGATACGTTCGATAATACAAAAACGTTATATGTTGTTAGAAATGTTTATTTAATATTTTTCTTGGTGGTAGGGCTTTGTGCAAGCCCTTCTGGGTAGGTACCACCCACTCATCAGATATTCTACCGCCAAACAGTCGTACTCAGTATTGTTGCGTTCCAGTTTGGAGGGTGAGTGAGCCAGTGTAACTACAGGCACAAGGGACGTAACATCTTAGTTCCCAAGGTTGGTGGCGCTTTGGTGATGTAAGGAATGGTTAATGTTTCTTGCAGCGCCATTGTCTATGGGCGGTGGTGACCACTTAACATCAGGTGGCCCATTTTGCTCGTCCGCCTACCGATATCACAAAAAATGTATATGTTTATTTATGCAGAATATATTTTTGTTATATTTTTTTTTATTTGTATTTGGTGGAGCACGATATACAGACCTTATCTACTAATTTTAATTAATGTTGTTTACACCTTTAAAGACGTATCACTTTGTATGTTACCCAAGTCAGATATTAATTTTAAGTGCTTAGTGTTAAGTTGACGGTGTAACCTTGTCCAATAAAGAAAAAAAAAAAAAAAAAAGTCTTGTTCACGAGTCTCGTGAATCGAGACAATAGAGCTCCACCAAATACAAATTAAAAAAATAAAATAATAATAATTAAAAACCTGGTAAATATCCCGTTTTAAATACTGATAAAAATAACCATATTAATTTAAAATCTTATAAAGATATATTAATCATAAACTCTTAGCAGTGCACAATATAACTGAATTATTAGCAAATCGCATGAAATACGTAAATCTAAGGTTTGTTTATCTTTATTAATAGCGACCCGCCCCGACTTCGCACGGGTGCAATGCTGATACTAAATATACTACAGAATGTCTTACAACGTTCACAGTTTTTCAGTCACTAGACAACCGTCCCTGCGTTTTAAATCTGTAATATTTTCGAAACTATTCATTTAAATTACACGCTGTAAAGGGTCATATTCATCTATATTAAATGTACAATGTATTTAAGGTACTTAATTGGATAAGGATTAATGCTGTATTGCTTAAAATCTCTTCGAAAATAAGGAATTATTTCTCGTAATAAGTAAAGGATAAAAAATGTTTCTTGTGGACCATCCCTAAGAGATAGACATATATCACCGAGGACATTTTTGAAGTCGCGACGCCACACCGTTCAATGCGAAATAGAAATGAAAATATCTGGCTCGCTTTCTCTAAGAGAGAGAGAGAGAGAGACAGACAGACAGACAGACAGAGAAACATGCGCACGCCGCACAGCTTACAATAGTAAGTTAAGTAAAACTTACAATTGCAAAAGTGTCGTTACAAGTTTTCGTGAGACTTTTTTCCGTCTAGCCCCCTTTCACAACGCGCGATAAGGAACCTCGTTCCA
This sequence comes from Vanessa tameamea, assembly GCF_037043105.1. Lineage (NCBI taxonomy): Eukaryota > Metazoa > Arthropoda > Insecta > Lepidoptera > Nymphalidae > Vanessa > Vanessa tameamea. Next base: position 3,457,897 of record NC_087339.1, on the reverse strand, counting down.
AAATTAAAGTTAAACTTTCAAATTAAAGTTTAAAAAAAATTCAATATGGCTAAAGACTCACTTAGAATGTAATAGTTGATGTATATATATTACAGACGAGTTTTTTTATGGTAGGCGGACGGGAAAATTAAGGAACCGGGACCACCTGATGGTAAGTGGTCACCACCGACCATAGACATTGCCGCTGTAAGAAGTTTGTGCCGCGAACTCGCCTTTGTACGCTCGTAACGTTGACCTACAAGGGCTTAAACGTCGATTCGGGCGCCGAGCACCTCGAAACAAACCAATAAACCATTGTAATCCGTTGATAGCATAACCATGTTCAATATTAATCTGAATAAAAACAAACAAACTGTAGTTTTTTACTAATTTATAATAGATCAAAATAGACAAACACTAAATAAACTAAAATTTTAACAAAAAAAAACCGACTTCGAATTGAACACTATTCCAAAACAAATTAATATGCACTAAAAAGTTAAAAAAAATAAATTGCGTATTCTTCAACAAATTAATGATCAACTAACTTTTTCGATTCATCAATATGTAGGTACGATCTATGAGTTTAGTAAGTAAAATGAAATGAAAAATATTAGAATACTTAAAAGTCGATTTACGATAATATAATGTAGTTACAATTATGTTAGTTTTGGTGTCGGTGTCGGCCAAGGAAACACAACAATATACCTAGCAAAAATAATTCGAGAATTCTTTAAGAAATATATTTTTTTACAAATTAACTTATATACGACTATGGGACCATTCATTTATTACGTAAGACGATTTAGGGGGGAGGGGAGTCGACCATGTCTTATGTTTTCTTACAAGGGGGTGGGAAGGAGTTTCGATAGTTCTTACGTGAGTTAAAAAAAATATGTATATTTGAAAAAACGCGGGAAATCGCGCGATTGCTGAGGTTCGCTCGGACGCGTACCTTTAGAACCTTTGAAATTACAAATAAACAAATTTCAAAAAGTTTTTACTTCGAAAAATAAACATTAAAATAAACCAAACGTGTATTAATTTTCTAATTTAGATTCTTACTTAATAAATATTAAACAGGGAGGGAGAGGATCGGCCAACTCTTATTTTTTCTTATATTAGGGGGGGGGGGGGTCAATAACTAGCGAAAATAGTCTTACGTAATAAATGAATGGTCCCTATATACTGTGACAATTACTGCGATCTTGAAACGATATAAATACCTATACTTTATTAAATCAAACAAACGACACTGCTGAGACATAATGCAGAAATGGTGATACCAAAATATAGCCAATATTAAACACAAGGAATGACCTTAAGAAGGACCGTATAGATATAGAAAGAGAAAAGAATCTGAAACGGTTCGTAATCAAGTGACTTGTATCCAGTGCCGGACCGTAAGTTAAGGGGGCCCTGGGCTAACACTACTTAGGGGCCCACCTAAGACATATCTGAACGTAGACTTGAATTAAATGAATTGAATGGGTTTGATTAATTGCAGGACTCGCAGGGCTGCGAACCATACGATCTGTTTAGTTTAATAAAATTATGGATTCTTTCGCATTATCGTCTATTTTTGACTTTGACTTGACTTAGATGGGGGCCCCTTGAATCCACGGGGCCCTGAGCTGAAGCCTAAAAAGTCATATGGTAGATCCGGCCCTGCTTGTATCGCTTTTGACTGGCGTGACGTGTGCCTGTAGCTGACACCGACTCCAAAACTAGCAATAATTGTAACTAGAACTACTTTATATCATCGTAAATCGTCGTCGTAACTACTGAGTTTCTTACCTGTTCCCGGTAGAATCTACTTTCCGAACCGGTAGTAGCTTTACATTTGATTCAACACTAACATGACGATTCAAAGGTGCTTTTATGAGCCTACTTGAATAAATAATATTTTGATTGATTATGAGTTCACTTTAAAAGGTCCTGTCACGAACTTTTCGGTAAGGCATTCTTTTAATGTACCCCCAAAGTCTTAGTGAGGGTTAGCCATGTAAGCAAACAAATATATATTTTTGAATTATATCACTTGTAACTATGTATGACAGAAAATCTTGGAATCATAATTTGATCCACTTCCCGGTCTTCGATTAGGATAAAATTTTGCACACGCTCTGAGCTCTGATGACAATACATGACTAGCTAAGAAACGTCATTACAAATCAAATATGACGGCCTACCCAAGATGGCGGACTGGCTGTTCGAAATTCACCCCCATGATATGGGTATTAAATGAAAGCGTACTTAAAGCTAAAACCGTATTTTTTAAGCTATTATTATTAGTAAAAATGATTTATCATAATTCGTCGAAGATTTAAAAGAAAAGGCGATACCGACAGAATAAACGACTTTGTTTTGTACGTGTGTATTTATAGATATAGATTTAATTGGATAAAAAATAATAATCATAATATGTCTATCACCATTTATCAGCGTACTAATTCGAACAAAAGTGGTTATTTTTGCGCAACTATAATAGAAATACAGACAGCTTCGCGAACATTTTTAAAAGACACCCAATAGTGTCCTTTTTTCCAATATCTTCCTTGTCGATCAGTTACAATTTCATTATAAGCAATACGTATGTCATCGTAAAATTTTAAATACCGTTTGATTATAATTGTGATCTGTCGAATTAAAGTTAAATTATAAAAACTCTAACCTAACCTTAATGAAATATTTTAAGCTATCGAAATTTTTGAAGTTTTATTTTGAGTTAAATCAGTGTCCACAATATTTCCGCAGCCTACAATACCGCGATATTGTATTTAGATAGATTAGAATCTAACGGTATTTATAATTCTGCGGTGATTATATAGTATTATATAAAAGACAGTAGACATACTAATATCCTTGTAAAATACTTAACAATCGGTTTAGCGCCATCTATTGACAAACACCGTAACTACTCTTTCACTTTAGCCACCACTTTGAGAAACTATTAAACTGATAAAATGGTTCAAATTATATTACATTAAATTAATTATTATGTTATTAATTTTCAACTTGTATGTATTTATTTAAATCATTTAATGTAAATATCTTATGTATTGAAATAAATGTTTCTTAGAAGTTCCAATTTTACGACATAGATGGCGGTATCAACTTATTCGTACAAATTATCTTTCTGAAAGATGACTTTTAAAATATTGAACATACTAACATTATTTCTTATTTTATATTATTAAAGTTTCTAGTATTATTTTTAAAAACAGGATTTCTAATAAGGATTATGAAAAAAACGTATGCAAATATTTTGCGAAGCTATTTCGATCGAAATAAAAAAAATTAAATAACCTGTCATTACTAATTTTTACTTCCTTTTTTTTTTTAAAGAAATGAATATGGCATACGTTCATTCATCCGAAACTATAATATATGAATAGAAAGAGTTTCTTTTTTAATTAGGAATTATACTTGCAATTAAATAATTACTATAACTACGCTTATATATAAATATTGTATTTAATTGGTAAATAATATATTATAATTTCGATTATACAGACATCTGGTTCCGTGGTGTAGTGGTTATCACATCTGCTTTACACGCAGAAGGCCGCCAGTTCGATCCTGGCCGGAATCATATTTTTTTATTTTTAAACTTATATCCGTAATCAATACTAATATCAGATACACAAATTATATCAAGGTTATCATAAAACCACCTGGTTAAAAAAAAAATTAAAAATACGTCTAATCTTATTGATACGAATATTTCACGATAATTATAATTTATAGGTACTAAATATAATATTATATACCGTTATATGCAATTTTTATTTAAGATTAAAAAAAATTAAAATAACATAAGAATTTATAACATTAAATGCTTAAATATATTATATACAAATATGAATTAAAAAAAGTTACTGTATAAATCTTGACCGCGTGGAACGGTGGCAAGAATGCTAGCAGCATTTCCCCGTTGAATCGCAATTCCGATCCTCTGGGCTAAAAACGAACCAGCCCTCCTGTCACCAGTGGAGGCGATAAGGCGAGGTGTTATACTTTTGATGAAGCTTTTTGCACCATTACTCCAAGGGCCAAGTGTTTCGAAATATAAATTACCGTTATATAAATACATTATCATTACATACTATAAAACAGTCACTTTCCGCTGTCTGTCTGTCCCTATGTATGTTTAGAAACTACGCAACGGATTTTGATGCGGTTTTTGTAATAGATAGCGCGATTCATATAATTTATGCTTAATATAGTAGAGAAACACTGATAATTTTAGAGGTTTCTAATGTGATGTTTTAAATAAACACATTTTTTGCGCTTACATCGTAAACGCTGGCTGAACACTACGAGATAGATCAAAATAACGTACAACAGTATCGTACACCTTAAAAAGTTTTACAAAAAAGTCCGCGATGATATATGTCTATCTCTTAGGGATAGCCCTCAATAACCATTTTTTATCCTTTACTTTTCACGAGAAATAATGGCTTATTACAAAGGGATTTTAAGCAATACAACATTAATCCTTATTTAATAAAGAACCTTAAATACACTGTGCATTTAATATAGACCAATATGGCCCTTTACAGCACGTAATTTAAATGAATATTTTCGAAGATATTACAGATTTAAAATGCAAGGACATAGCGGTTTGTATTGTCTAACGACAAAAAAACTGTTAACATTGTATAGGAAATTAGTATTTAATAAATGAGATTATCTAACCTCTCTGACTTTACACGACTAGATAAACTTTAAGTTAAGTTAAAAAAAACACTTACAAATTTAAAAACACTGATATTCGACAATCGATCAACCGCCATTACTAGTGCACGACTCACGAGTATTTTAATACTGTATTATATTTGCATAGTAGTAATAGACTTGAAGTATTCACAAATTATAAATTGTTTATTGTGAAGTTTACTTGAATATATATTTTTTTAATCACACGTATCTTACATCTTTTTACTTATACAAAGTTTGTACCGGTTACTAGTAAACATTATTAAGTAGATAATAACAACATGATAAAATAAACATTTAAATATGATATATTACGTAGCGTTTAAAATTAATGCTTTAGTAATCTTTCATAAAACCAGCGCCATCTTGAGTTATAGCGTATTCAAATTTCAATTTCGTATTTTATAACAAGTTTAATGTGACCCAGGTATTAATCGATACAGCCTTAATGATACTAATATTGTAAACGAAAAATTATTTTTTTCTTTTTCCCCTGATTCTTGCATATATTTACCTTTAAATTATTTCGCATTTGTAATAACTATGTACAAAAAATATAAAAGTCGTTTTATTTATTTTATTTATGGGTATAAAAACATAATAATATTGTATTCGTAAATTACTTCAAACTATTAATGGACCAAAAAGGACATATACTAATTAAAAACAGAGTACATTTAACACATGTTTAGATTATTCATATAAATAGATAGTGCGTTTTTTTCTGGCCTTTATTTGTGCCAAGAGAATAGCACTGAGGCCCCCATGCGGCCACTCAATCAGGGAGTTATAGAGTTGAATTATTAACAAATCGCATGGAATACGTAAATCTAAGGTTTGTTTATTCCTACTTCTATTGGAATAGGCTGTAGATCTTAAAACAGACCGTACATATTCCAAGTGATTTACTAAATCTTTACTATAAATAATATATATACAACACCATTATATTCAACTATATCCACATAAATTTTACTTACAAAGTTTCGACAACTTTGCCGCCATTTAAAGAGCTTTTTGTAGACACTAATAATGCATACCACAGATTATTTAAATCTTCTAATGACGTCATATTAGTAAATGTCAAACTATGATTAAATTTGTTTATTTGAACTTATTCGTGCCATTGAAATCGTTTAAGTTTATATATATATTAATATTATAAATGCGAAAGTAGCTCTGTCTTTCTGTAACGATTTTACACGTCATATTTGGTATGAAGTAAGCCTGACCCCAAGACTTTTTATACCTAAAACCTACGAGTACCTAAACCAATGGGGTATCGTACTATGTTTGAAAAAGTATTTCAAAATATTGATCTATTTAATAAAAGGCCACAAAAAACATTATAATTTGGCAAAATAAACACGTTTTCTTGCCATAAAATTAATAAAGTGTCTAGGCGTTTAATTGGATTTCTGATTTAAGCTATTTGCCTGCGACGTGTACAGACAATATAAATATGATTACAAAGATATTTAAAATACATGAGTATTACGGACTTAAATACGGCAAACACTTAATCAATATTGAAAATAGCTACCGTACAAATGATGAGCTGACTACAAATCTGGCTTAGGGTTGCCAACTGCTCTGTAATTACGGTAAATACGCCATAATCAGCGCAGACGTATCACTTACCGTAACAATTTAATAACGGCAACAAAAAAAGGGTTTTTATACACCTATCAAAATATTCATAATTTATATGTAAGTTTCATGAATTTCAATTACTTTTGTTAGTATTTTTTGATTTTATTTTAATGGCAACACATTTCTAACACATTTTTCGTGGTGGTAGAGCTTTGTGCAAGCCCGTCTGGGTAGGTACCACCTACTCATCAGATATTCTACTGCCAAACAGCAGTACTCAGTAATGTTGTGTTCCGGTTTGAAGGATGAGTGAGACAATGTAACTACAGGCACAGGGGACATAACATCTTAGTTCCCAAGGTTGGTGGCGCATTGGCGATGTAAGGAATGGTTAATATTACTTACAGCGCCATTGTCTGTGGGCGGTGGTGACCACTTACCATCAGGTGGACTAACTGCTCGTCCGCCTATATCATAAAAAAATAACCTTTTTTGTTGCGTTAATAATTCTACTTTAAATCCGATTTAAATGTCTGGAGGTCCTAGGGTCACAAAGGAGTGGAGGCCCTAGACCAACAAAAGCGTGGAGATCTTAAAAATAATATTATTAATTAATAATAATATTTTAATTTCAATCAGTAAGCTATAATTTATTTACTTGTATCGGTAACTTTGAAAACAGTAATTAAAAACATTATTATAATACGACTATATCTAGATGTTTGTTAACTCATTGGAATCTCTGCCCCGGGAGGTCCGGGGCAGTTGCCGGCCGGCCCTGTCGGCAACGATTATTTGTCGGTATAGTTGGCGCCCAGTATAGAGCACACCAGGGATATAACTTTGTTTAAATGTGAAATATTGAAAAGGAGTAACTACTCAGTTTCTTGCTGGTTCTTCTCGGTAGAATCTTCATTTCGAGCCAGTGGTTAAATGACGATTCAAAAGTGCTTGTAAAGGCCTACTTGAATAAAGTATATTTTGATTTTGACATTGGTTTTGATAACACATGCGTCATAACAAACAAGATGGCGGCGTGATGGCCGCGCGGCAAACTCATTTATTGTGTTGTGCACTCAGTAGTTACGTAGTAGATCAAGTAATTATTCATTTAACTAACAGATGACGCATATATACATAACAATTTCGATAATCTTGTCTCGAGTCAAGACTCGACCCAATTCGAAATTATCTTAAAAAAAATCTTCGAGTTTTCGAGACACGAGACGTCCCCGGATCCAAACCTAAATACTACCAAGATACGAGTAAAACAAGCATATAATTTACGGCATCGCTCTATAATCTGAAATACCTTAAAAGAAAAATTACCAATAATAATCTGTTACTATTGGGTCTCACGCGAAACTTCGCGTTTATTCAAAAGATCTTTTAGGAATTTCGAAACCTATGACAGGTTTTGTTTTGATTTCATTTCATTGTAAACCGCAAGTCACTCCTACATTTGGCGCCAAAATTATTAAACCTTTTTTGAATTAAATTAAATAGTAAGTAAATTGGAGTTTGTCGATAACGATTTACTTTAATTTTGTTTACGTTTTTTCATTTTTTTTTCTTATACAGTCGTAGTGCCGCTCTCTATTCCACCGGTACCTTTTTCCTTCCTCTAAAATTAATGATTTGTTTAATCGTAACTATTTAGTAAATTACAATCAAGAATCCTCTTTAATTTTCTGCACATCTACTGGAGCTCTTCAAAATGAGACCATAACCGATCATTTACGTGCAGCCATCTTCCCAAAATCACTAAGAAAAACATCGGCTTACATTATATATATACAAGATGTTGTTTCATAATAAACAGAATCGAACTCAAAGGACCTCAAATCATGGGATTTCGTGAAAATTTGGTCTTTCCAAAATCGGAAACATTTAATAATAATTTAAATGGGGTATTTTAAAATCAATACAAAAATACGCTTACCGCATTACGCTAATAAAACGACGCCGTGGGAAAATACTAGTTGTGTAAAAACTTGAATTCATCCTGTTATAACTTAAGGCTGCTTACAGACTGAGCGTTCAATGGACGTTCATTAAACGCTTCTATCGCACAAATATTGGCAAATGTATTGAAGATTGACAAAGAACTTAAGATGTAATTAATTTTGCGTGATTTTTATTTATTTATTTATTTATTTATTTATTTATGTACCAACAAATATATAGACAATTACATAGACAAAAGACGTGTACAAAGGATAACTTATCCCTAACAAGAGATCTCTTCCAGAAACCCTGATTCTGTTGGAGATTATTTGTAAATTATAATTATGGTGTAGGTACAATATCAAGTATCATTTTATAAGAAATACATAGACTTTTAACTATAATTATTTTTTATTATGTATATGATATATCACTAATATTATAAATACGAAAGTAACTCTGTCTGTCATGATTTCACGGCTATACCAATAAATACTAATTTGATGGAATTTGGTGAGAAAAGCAAGATCCAAGGAAGGATATGAGCTTGGGAACTTGTTGACTTCTAGGCGGGATATGTTATATACATACATATATAATTGTATTTAACTAACATGACTGTATTATTAAATCTTGAAAAAGAGTAAATACTGATTTTCTTGTCGGTTCTGCTCGGTAGAATCTACATTCCGAAGGGTTGGTAGCTTCACTTAATATAGTTTGTTAAATGACGATTCAAAAGTGCTTGTAAAAACCTACTTGAATAGAGTATATTTTGATTTTGACATATTTAGTGTTGTACAGTAAAAGATTTAATAACGAATAGTCATTATACTGGAATGAATACGTTATAGTGATGTCAAATAAATATGGTCATAGATTACTTATATGTCGAAGTATTAAAAAGCTTAATTAGGATTTTATTATATTTTTTATCCGTCATGCTAGCAACGTCAGTATGACGTAACAGAACACGTGACAACGGAGAAGTGTCATTGTTAATAGAAGATCGAAAGAAGGTTATTACGAACGTGAACCAATATACTTACATTTCGGATATCATCATTTTTTTTTTTTATTATATCGGTAAGCGGACGAGCAAATAGATCACCTGATGGTAAATAGTCACTACCGCCCATAGACAAAGGCACTGTGAGAAATATTAACCATTCCTTACAACAACAATGCGTCACCAACCTCAGGAACTAAGATGATCCCTTGTGCCTGTAGTTACACTGGCTCAATCACCCTTCAAACCGGAACACAACTATACTGAGTATTGCTGTTTGGCGGTAGAATATCTGATGCATGGGTGGTACCTACCCAGACGGGCTACTGTATCAACTCAACAAATTTATCAACTTAATGGCTAAACCCCACGATATATACAATAAAGTCTATTCCAATTGAATAAGGAACACAGATAAACAAACGTTAGATTGGCCCAATTTCCTACTGACTCAGCTATATTGTGCACTACTAACAGTTCTTTAACATATATATTTATAATACAACACGATTCAACTTAACTACTAATAACCACTTCAATATTACTTCTAAAGTTTAGAAGTATAGCAACTTCGACGTTTAAAGCGTATTTTTTCGCAAATCCAGTTTCGACCAATGATAACGCGTTAATTCAATGTAAAATTTTGTTTTTTTGACTTTTTTTTCTCTTGTGGTTGGTTTAGACGGTATTTTTTCAATTTACATAACAAGCAACGGGCAGAGATAAAAAAAATGGAATATCACTAGCATCTTCGCCTCAATCAGTTTCGCTGTTACATACATTAAAAAAAAACACGTTTACAACACAATAAATAAAAACTTAATGTGCGTCTCGAGACGCCCGACAGAAGTGATAACTTAAACTAATCTAAGCCGAACTATTTAATATTGAAATTGTTTAACTTGATTGTTTAACTTAGGTTATTACTTAAATTTTATGCATATTAATATGACCATGTAAGGAAAGGTTATTAATTAAATCATTTATTGATTATGAAATATATTTTATTCTTGGTTACAATTCTTGAATATGTACATTAGAATTTTGTGTGTGTACATTATAAATATCATCATTGCCTGCCTACCGCTGAGGTATGCGTAGGAGAAAGGGAAGCCAGACAGACTGGCGCCGTAACGCGTTACGTAACGAAGCGGTTCACACTCCCATAAGAAGTTATCCCGTCAACAATTTAAAATATCGATAAAAATAACAAAAAAAAAAGTATTCTCAAATTTATTTTTAAATACGTACACGAGAACTGTCATGGCTGACATTAAAATCAAAACCCTTTAAACACAGATTATAAAACATCTAATTTTTTTTTTCAGTTTTATACAAAGTCTAAAAATATATCAAACAGCCAACGTGTCACGTGACTTTAAGACTTTTCGTAGCGTCTTTTCGCTGCGTGTGTAACCCGTCTTAGTATCTCAACTAACTAAGGAAAATACTCAAACAAAATAAACCAGTCCTACATCAGAATAACACACGTTAAACGCAGACGTGCGGTCTTATACTCGGATTTTTATATAAATAATTCGAATCAGTATTATTGTGAAGCATTTATTAACATAGTGTTAATAAGCAAAGGATTTCCGGTAAGATATTTTATAATTGTAACAATAGAATGTCGTAATTTCTGTATTACTTATAAATTGAATATCATGTCGAAAAAAACATTGTTGAATAAGGCGTATTACTCAATACAAGATTATATTAAAGATAAAAAAGCATGGACTTAGTATTCATTGACTTCTAGACAGGATATATATAAATTTAATTGTAATTTAATTATAACTCAATTTATTATACAACGGATTTACGAGCTCTCCGAGGGGGGCGGCAAACACCACCACTCTAAGCCCTCTCTCATAATCCGATTCCACCGAAAACAGTTCAGGCACAGGACTTAACAGAAGCCTAAATACTGAATTAATACTCTAGCATCAGAAATGATTTGCCATACATTACTTTCGTCCCCCTATTTGCCATTAGGTATTTCGAAAAACCCAACCTTAGTGCAGACGTATCATAAGTATTCCTGTGCCAACTCAAGAAATTTAAGTACTCATATTTACTTAGTTTGGAAATTTGACTACACAAGTAAATCTCGCGACTAGCTTTTATATCACATAAATTGTGTTAAATGTGAAATTAGTTTATAAGTTAACGGTAAAAGTTTTTGTGTAAAAGCTTTTCCTTTCTTTTTAGCGCATTTAAAAAAAGTGTGTTTTTTAAAATGGATTTTTACTTTTAATTTATTTTTTACTTTTTAGTAATTAAACTCGCATTCGTATTTTCAGTCAGTTCTTTCATTTGATAACCATATTATAGGCAAGCACTAAAAGCTTCCTCCGCCATATTGGTTTACAGTTACGTCACTTTATTTTTTGACTTATTCTCAGTAAGCCTTGTAGGAGTGTATTAAAAATAATTGGTCCGCCATCTTAGGTGTGCCGCCATGTTGGATTTAGAATGACGTCACACAGTTAACTATACATTGTCATCCACACTGAACGTGTATATAAAATGTGTATACAAAATTTCAGCTCAATCGGTTAAAGATATCTGCTTCAAAATTAATTTTCATGCTTTAGAAGTCCGCCATATTGAATTAAGAGTGACGTCATATTATTTTTCGAGTTATTCTTAGCAAGCCCTTTTATTTGATAACCATATTGTAGGAGTGTATTAAAAATAATTGGTCCGCCATCTTAGGTGTGCCGCCATGTTGGATTTAGAATGACGTCACAGTTAACCATGCATTGTCATCCAATCTGAACGTGTATAAAAAATGCTTCTAAATTGAGTTGCAAGATTTCACCGAACATACTTACATTGCATGTTAAATAAAAGCTTGTAAAAATTAGTTTATAAATTATCAAAGTCTGAAAATCTGATGATTTTTATAAATGTTTACTAATAAAAAAAAAATCTATCGTATCGATTTACTTAAAAAGATGATACAAGGACCTCAAGAATCCTACTTAGTAGTTATTACTACTATTTAAAATGCAAATAAAAATAAGTTATGGCGGAAGCGATCGCGATTTAAAAAAAGAAAGAATTCTCTTTTTTTTTAATTTAACTCAATGACAGCTATTTAGAGATACCCTCATTCAGCCTAGATATAATTTGAATTAATTTAATATTAAGATAAATATAACGACTTGTTTAAATCTACACTAAACTGGTTTTTATAAAACTTTCTTTATTTAAGAATTTATTAAGGCTTTCATTTAACAAAAGAAGGTTTTTAGTGACAAAAGATTCTCACAACCAACGAGTTAAGTATGATAGAAAATTTAAATTTTAAATATTCAAAATATCCTCTACTAAGTATTCTAATCTATAAACATTCCAATGAACTCAAAAACAATGTATTCACTGTCGTTGAAACCACATCGGACGAATAGCAGTTGTTCATATCCCTTCAATAATTAGAATAAATCTAATGATCTGAAAACGGCTGAATTGTCTTTGACCCTAACTAGGAAATCTGTCAAGTCACCTTCCAAACAAGAAAAAAAAAATTGGTTTGGATGCAGATATACACGTCATAAGTCAAGTTTACACCCATTTTTTTCGTTCAGGGTTAAAAACAAATGTCGTAATCTTAATTTGTTATTAACTAGGGGTTAATTTTACTAATTTTTTAAAGAATGGTTACAAACGGCTTATTAATTTACATCGGATCCAACTTTGAACGAGCCGCAATTTTTTGGCTTTTATTTGTGCCAAAAAGGCACAGACTATTTCGCCAATGGCATAGTAAGGATCATTTTACAATTCAATTAAATTCTTAGTTTAATGGCTTTTAGTTGTGCCGACAGGGCACAGATTGTTTTTAAATATTAAATATATCTTTTTTTTATATTCAAACTTAAATTGAATGTCAAGTGATGATTTATAAATTTATTTATACAAAAATGAATTAAACCTCCAATCTCCAACATCTATTCTCCATCGAACGTGACATTAGCGAAATAATCTGTGCCCTATTGATAAAAAAAAAACTGTAATTATTTGTCAAGTGAATCATTTATAAAACCAGGAACTATGAACGTCAAAACATTGATAATTTTGCCAAAAGTTATCTGTAAAATAAAATTTCTCATACGTTTTGTATTAAATAAAAGATGGCGCAGATGGGAATGTGGTCATGAGGACATTGTTACTAGGTCGTTATTAATTCACACACTTTCTTTGAAATCGGACTGGCGACCTCAAAACATACATTTCTCAGAGATTTCGAAATTACATTTTATTTGTAAAATTTTTCGTAAAAGCTTAAATAAATATTAAATACCATTTTAAATTAAATATAAATAGTACATGAACGTAGAGTTAAAAAAAAATCGCTTGACTTAATATGTTATAACAAAATCAAAAGTTAATTCAAACCATATATTGAAAGCACTTGATGTAAACTCAGAAGAATAAATCTATTCCTGAGTATTTCTCGCCCAGTAAAAATAAAAGAAAGTAAATTAATTTTGCCGCCATTACGGCTACCTGTCTAAGTCAATATGGTACAGATTAAAAAGATAATATTATATTTTTTAAAATACAAAGTGACAGATAGTCGTCAATACTTTAAAGATAACTATTAGTCACCCACGGCTTTTCATTTTAGGGTTTATGTCCTTCGGGTTTAAAACCGATTTCATTGAGATATATTTAAAAAAACAAATTTGTTAATTAAATTCAAAGCAACATATACAAATACAGAGTTATTTTCGCATTTATAATATTAGTATAGATCGTGAATGGATACTTTATCCACTTCATTACATTAATTTACAAGCTGCTAATGTAATGTAATGATGATTTTTAAAGCGCTTTAAAGGTCATTCACCAGTGTAGCTACCTCATTGAATTAAAAAAAAAAACATATTAAGCTTTAACATTTACAAAATTTAGTTAGAAGTAGTTTTATACGTCGTGATATTCACTTTATTATTCAACGAGCTAGTTTTAAATATAAACAAGGAAAATCTGATATTAACTTAGTTTCTCATAAATATAATAAAATGATCAATTCTTTTTATATAGTCTTTGGTCTGAGTTCAGTTTTGTTTGTCGAATGTTGAAATCAACTTATAAAATTCCGTTATTATATCATAAAGGTTATGATATCTACCCGACTCTATTCCGGTTCGACAATTCCTCACAAAAATTTGAATTAGCTTAACTTAGGGCCGATTCTACTTATTCGTAAGCTATTATTAGGTATAATCACAGAAATAACGAATACCTTTGAAATATAATTAGCTATTCTCTATGCAAAAACAATGTTATTATAAATATATATTTTATCGGTTTCGGTTTCGGACAGATTTCGGAGAGAATTTCGGATATCCGATAATTTCGATTACGGTTCCGGAGCTCCATAACATCCCTTAATTTGAATACGTGTATTTGTGAGTGAACTCCTCCTAAACGGTTGGAGTTTACTCACAAATACACGTATTCATTTTTTTTTAATATCACTAACGACCCACCCCGACTTCGCTTTATAAACAGCGTTCACGGCTTTTTTATCATTAAACAACACAAACCGCTATGTCCCGGCATTTTAAATCTGTAACATCTTCGAAAATATACATTGAAATTACCTACTGTTAAGGGCCATATTGATCTATATTAAATGCATAATGTATTTAAGGTGCTTAATTGGATAAGGATTAATGTTGTATTGCTTAAAATCGTTTCGAAAATAAGCCATTATTTCTCGTAAGAAGTAAAGGATAAAAAATGGTTATTGAGGGCTATCCCTAAGAGATAGACATATACCATCGCGGACTTTTTTTGTAGATATTTTTAAGGTGTACGATACTGTTGTACATTATTTTGATCTATCTCGTAGTGTTCAGCCAGCGTTTACGATGTAAGCGCAAAAAAATGTGTTTATTTAAAAAATCACATTAGAAACATCTAAAATTATCAGTGTTTCTCTACTATATTAAGCAAATATTATATGAATCGCGCTATCTATTACAAAAACCGCATCAAAATCCGTTGCGTAGTTTCTAAGCATGCTTAGGGACAGACAGAGAACGGCAAGCGATTTTTTTTTATACTATTTAGTGAAGACAGCCTGATATTTAATAAAACACATTTTAATACAGTGTGCAACAGAGATGCAAACAGTGTGCAAGCAAGATGGCGTGATTAGTCGTCATCTATAAATATTTTCTATACTAGCACAGGTAACGTCTAAAAAATATCGCTTTTTTAAAAAACCAGTACATTGAGATCATTTTAATCAAAATCATAATAAAACCTGTTTTAACTCGGCCTTTTTGTTCATAATTCTTTTTTTTTTTCAGGTGTAAATCTCCGTGGAAGATGCTACTAGCGTTATGTTTTTTAGTTCTTGTAAGGGCCCAACTCGGAACTTCGCAAAATGGTAAGTTTTAATAACTATATTAATATTTGTAGCATTACATGTATTTAGGTTACAACACATCACAACACACACACAACACAATTTTTAGTTTTAGTTAGGTGTGGCAGCAGGGCCGGACCGTAAGTTTAGGGGGCCCTGGGCTAACACCACTTAGGGGCTCACCTAAGACATATCTGAACGTAGACTTGAATTAAATTAATTGAATGGGTTTGATTAATTGCCGGACTCGCAGCGCTGCGAACCATACGATCTGTTTAATTTAATAAAGTTATTGATTTGTTCGCATTATTGTCTATTTTCGACTTTGACTTGACTTAGGTCCCCCTCCACGGGGCCCTGGGCTGAAGCCCAAAAAGCCATATGGTAGATTGGTAGCCCTGTGTGGCAGTTTACAATTTTTCTTATTTACTAAACATCAGCAGATCTTCACTGGAGTTGGAGCTCGTCGTTCTTGAAATAATATTATTCTTAATATACACAAATAAGGTCATGGGTTTTTCAAAGGATTATACAATTTGATTAATCTAAAACAGAGTTTAATTTTGTTAATAACAAATAAGTTTTACAATAATAATACTAATGGCTGACTAATACCAACCTAAAACAGAATCGACAATCGCAATGTGCATGCATTGTTTCCTTATTTTAAAGAGAACTGGAATTGTCCTTTCCGCTCTAAATGAACACTAATCAATAAAATAAAATACGTTTACAACTGAGTCTTAAATAAATATTTAAATTACAATTTAAATTAACTGACACTTCTAATGACATTAAAAAATATGATACGTTTCTTACTGAGACGCCATTTTTTCCTTCGACTCAACTGCCAACACTCGAATGTCAACACAACGCTTACACATATATTTCTAAATATAGGATATTAAGTATTATTATTATTACTTACGTATATTTCTTTGTTTCATACAAATTTATTTTTTACTTACAGACAAGTAACATTGCCTATCAGTTAAAAATGGTAAAATTGTCTATGCCCAAATCCCCTTTTCATTGATACGTACGTACTGAAAAGTATGTTATAGTTGCCAGGGGACTGCAGTTATGATCAGCATATAGTCTAAATAGTAACTTAACTTTTTTGATAATTATACCTCTATTCCAACCATAAGAGGAGAAAAGCCAAATAAACAAAATTTGACAGCAAATCGACGCGATGTCATTGGTCGAGAGCTCGATTAATCTATGATAATCACTATGGATTTGCGAAAACGTGGCGTTTTCAACGTCTGCGAAACTGTTATCGAATATTTGGCAGTGAAATTAAAGTGGAAATAAGTAGTTACTTAACATATTGTTCTACTATAAATAAAGATATTTTAATCGTAAACTCTTAGTTGTGCACAATATAGCCGAATTATTAGCGAGTCGCATGAAATACGTAAATCTAAGGTTTGTTTATCTTTATTCCTACTAAGAATTAGACTATATATAAGTCGGTACAAAAATGAGATTTTATGAGTCGCTTCAATTTAAATTTGTACTATAAGTTCTATAACTGTTACTTAAATTATTTACTCCTCATTTAATCGTGTGATATTTTCTGAATATTACGCAAACGGCTATCGCAGAAGTTGACTATTCGATACAAACATGTAAACAATTGAAAAACGCATAATCGAGTTCAACTATCCATAATACAATAAATTAAATTATAATTCTTATTTGTAGAAGAGATAAGATTCAATTTTCCTTACCGCAAACGTCATTAACGGTTTTATACGGCCACATTTTATGTATGTAAACATATCAATTAGTCATTTAACATTATACACAGTTAATAATAAAACCCAGTTCAAAATATTACGCACGAGAAGCGCCTGATTTAATGACAAATGGTGATTTCCTCTCCACCTAAAAATATTTTTTTTAGAGACCTTCTGGGGTATCCCTTCCTCTCGAATGTATCTGCTACTTTTATCTGCGAGGTCCTCAACGCGCTGGGTTTTTTGCTTTCTGTGCCCTGACTGAAGAGGTCGAAGAAGGAATGATTTACATGTTCCAAGTGATTTGCTAATAGTATCTATAGCTATATTATGCACTAAGAGTTTTTGATTAATGTATCTTTATTTATAATGCAACATAATTACACTTAACTATTTATATCCACTTTAATATTAATTCCAAAATTCCGATAACAACTTCGTCAACGTTCAAAACGCCATTTTTTCATCAATCCATAGTGAATATCATAGATTAATCGAGCTCTCGACCAATGACATCGCGTCAAATTGCTGTCAAATGTTGTTTATTCGGCTTTTATCCTCTTATGGTTGGATTAGACAATATATTTATGTTGGAGAAACACTATGACTGTTAAAATAATTTTAAACAAATTATACCTTTTAATCACAACAACATGAATTATTTCATTAATTCAGAGAAATTGTACATTATTAATATTTGCGTTTACAATTTATTGCCTTCGAACCCTCGATCAACAATATCATTAAAATAAAAAAAAAAAAAAAAATACAATAAATACTCTTTTGTTAAACACAAGTGCTGTCAGAAATCGTCATTACTTATATCAATCATACTCTGTCTTGGCGTAATATCCTTAGGTTACGATACGCTGTTCCTTTAGAGCAAGCTAGTTTGACTCTCCCTTTTAATTACAATTGACACAAAAAGTTACTTATTACTGACTTTATCAATAATATCCTTCGACATACATAAATATACGTAACAAGTATTCATTGAGACCATTCCAAAGAACTCAAGTACGTACTCCGCTGTAAGTTGGTGAGTTGGGTCTCTTGGTGATACCAGATGATGCATCATCAACATCAGCTGCCTGTAAATCTCCCACTACTGGTCTAAGGCCTCCTCTCCCTTTGAGGAGAAGGTTTGTAGCATATTCCACCACGCTGCTCCAATGCATGTTAGTGGAATATACATGTGACAGAATTTCGTTGAAATGTGTCTCGTGAGTAAACCTGCATGTGTCTAACATGCAGGATTACTCACGATGTTTTCCTTCACCGCCGAGCACGAGATTAATTATAAACACAAATTAAGCACATGAAAATTCAGTGATGCACGCGTTCTAACCACTGGGTCATCTCGGCTCTCATCTGCATCTGCTGCATTATCATTATTGTAATATTTAAGTCATTAAAGCCAGTAGAAGTTGCTTATATCCTTCAACAATTAAAATAACTGGTGAACTACAAATAGATAAACAAGTTTACTTCAACCCTAGCCAAGGATTAAGAATATTCTCCACCAAGTCACCTTTCAAACAAAATATAATGTCAGAGATAATGACGCAATACAGACTCTTTTTTTGCATATATTGATACTTTCAAATTACTAACACCGAAACAACTATTAGAGCTGTCTTTATTAACACAATGTCATAAGGTAAAATACATATTTAATAGATCTCACATAATGCTCATTGTAACTTACCGTGTAAATGATTAATAATAATTGGGTCTCTAATAATGATCCGTATCTGTCTTGTTTTTTTTTTTATGACAGCTGACTTGTTCAAGAGCTTGAATGTGTTGGCAATGAAATATTTTATCATCCTAATGGTGTTTGCATTTGCGACCTTAACTTATCAATAAATAAGTCGGTATATAGACAAAACTTAAACTAAATATTGACAAAATAAAATTAATCAATAATAATAATTAATTAATAAATAATGACTGTGCATATATACATTTTTTTCGTCCGAAGAAAACGCTTACAATCCTACCAATAAAAAACGAATAACATTTAAAAATGATAAAAAAATATTATTCAACCAATTAAAAGTTAAACATTAAAGTTTACAATTATTTATTTATTTATTTATTAGATCACCAACAAAATACACACTAAAAACAATCCAGATACATGAATAAAAAGTAAGACTAGTGGTATCTTACTTATAGGTGATAACAGCATGCACAAAATAAAAGTTAAGCGACAACAAAAGGGAGGTAAAAAATGCTAATTAAAGACTATTACAAAACAACAATAAATTAAAATAAAGATAAGAACACAATTAAACTATCTAAACTAACAATTTTGAGCAATTATAGTTAATATTTTATAGTTAATATTTTACTTTTAAATTTTTTCATATTATCGAAAATATCTAAATCTTTGTCTCCGCTTATTGAATTATAGGCTCTCATAATTCTATTGAGAGGGGAGTAATGACCCAAATTAGATTTAGACATATGCTCTGAAAATATCGTGCGTTTGCTAGTGCGTAATGACTTGGAAGGCGCGGAAATATGTATCCGCGATAATAAGTCTGGACAATCCAAAGTGCCGTTAATCAGTTTATAGATGAACATGAAGTGCCGTTAATCAGTTTATAGATGAACATGTTGTCCAGTAAGCGTCTTCGATCGGCTTTATACCACCTAGGTGTCCGAAAATCCACAACAGTGCGATTTCTAAGGCATTTTCTGCCACGCACGACCACTCTGTGGAATCAGCTTTCGCCGGCGGATTTTCCGAACCGATACGACTTGCGAACCTTCAAAAATAGACCGTACTCATTTCTTAAAGGCCTGCAACGCACCTGCAAAGCCCCCGATGTTGCAGATCCATAGGCGGTGGTAGTCACTTTTCATCAGGTGAAGCTCCTGTCCGTTTGCCACCATAAGCATTAAAAAAAAAAGGAGGATTATTTTCATCAAAAGCGGTTGCATTTAAAAAAAACTTAAAACTTTATCGTGGGCAGGATTACCTAGTGTTCAGTAAATAAAACAATATTAATTAATATATTAATTTAATTATATTAATAACACAGATAAAAAACTGTGGCTTTTGTGTCAATACAGGATAATATTATAGGAAATTAAATTAATTTTATCGTCACAAACTGGTCACTAACCACAAGTCGTATTTATAAGCAAATAATAACTATTTGTTATTGAAAGAGAAGACTGCGGAGTTAATCTCACTGAATTTTGACGTGCCGAATATTCGATCGGTGGCCACCTATGGTAAGTGGTCACCACCGCCCATAGACAATGGCGCTGCGAGAAATATTAACAATTCCGTATATCGCCAAAGCACCACCAACCTTGGGAACTAAGATGTTATGTCCATACAAGAATTTTAAGAAACATGCATACCTACACACATGCACTACACGCACTCTCACACACACCTCACACACTCACACACACACTCACACACTCACACACCCACACTCACACAATACGTACCCATTTCATGCAAATATAAATTATAATTAGTGATAAGTACCTATGGTAAATTAAGTTTTGATACTTATCAAAACCTTTACATAGTGCAGAGAATTGTGAATGAACTGCAAGAGGATGGCGCCTGTGTCTGTAACACAGTTTATACTAGCACGGACACAGACGTTCACTCTGACTCAATAATGTATAGCATTGTACCATCTACATATTATATTATATTATTATTATTAAAGGAAGAGAACTATGTATTGAACCATGTAATGTCAGAGTATAAGGTGTCAAAAGATTATGAATAATAAATACTTTATTATTATTATTATACAAACTAAATTATTTAGCTTCATTAAAAGTTGAAAACAAGAACTATATATTTTATTAAGACTAAATTAATCAATAAATCTTATTATTCATTAAAAGAATACTTTGTAGAAAAAATTTACTGGATTTAGTGCCGGATTCCATCACAGGGCCGATTGAACTCTAATTGTGAATATCAGCATTGTAAATCTGTTCATTTGAAAACAATAACTATGCGAGTTCCTTACCGTTTTTCCTTGCTGGAGGCTGTACCCAAAAAGGTGGTACATGGTGTTCAAATATTGACGATTCAAAACGTTTCATTGTGATGTTTACTCCAATAAAATACATTTGATTTGATTGAATTGAATTAATAATAGCTTGGCGTTTAAAAATATAGTTCCACGCATGAAGTCTATAATAGAAGTCATCACTGTAAATCATGACCCTCGATCATCTCTAAGATGGAAAGGCGATGGTTAGTGGTCACCACTGCCTGTAGACATTGGTTACTGTAAGAAACCTTAATCTTTCCAAAATGCCCCATCAACTTTGTGGACTTGACAAATCCCTTGACTGGTTACACTGACTCACCTTTTAAACTGTAACACAGCAGTACTAATTATCATCTGCCCAGCTGAGCACAAGACCACGAGCAACATTTTTCACTTGCTTTAATTATTTTATTGTTATTTTAGAGGGGGAAGCCTGCGTTGTCAAACACACGAACACGCGTGGCGTGTGCAAACTCGCTTCTAAATGTCAATCGGCCAGAGAAGATTTCCAGTAAGCGATTCATTATGATGTATTCAAATGAAAATTCAATTTACAGAACTTCAAATGCTACAACACCTTTCTGCCCGTCTTAAGCACAACAGCCGCACTGGTGTAGCCAATGTTCTGGCGATCTCCTCTTCCCAAAAAAGATTTATATGAGACCTTCTGGGTCCGCCTCGGCTCTCACTTGACCATTAACGGCAAAGACCCCCCATTAAACCCCCTACGCTCTAGATTAACACTCTAGCTCTACAGATAGCGGAAGACGAGACATATAAAAAACTGGTTCAGTCAAAACAAAATTGCGAAATAGTTTATGGATACACAAAAAGATTTCCATCAAATACAAATTGTGCACGAGATGAAATATAAACCAAAAGAGATGAAGATTCAGTGATACCTTACTGGATCGGAAGTCGCAATCTTCGTTTAAGAATCACGTCTTTCTAACCTTAGAATTTTCGCTGGAAGAACAGCCTCACGAATCCCTTTACATGAAGCGGGGCGTGTACGGTACCCACCTTTTATCATCTCACTCTAAACGTTCTCTAAAGCGTTTCTCTCAGATTAAGCTGGGATAAGCTATGTGGGACTCACTGGTACCTAGAACGCCTAGCACGCCTAGTACTCAGCTAATAAAAAGGCAGCAAAACACTCCGTCTCTTTGGAATGCATTGCAGGATCGCTTGTATTTTTAGCCATTCGATCAATAGAGCACCTTTTTGGTAACCTTCTCAAAGATCACGAGGCCTTAGACCAGCAGTGGGATGTTTGCAGACTGTTACGTTACTTTAATATTTGTTTTTACTTTACAGAAACAATGGAATCAAGCCAACCTTCTGCTCGCATTCCTTCGATTCTATACTCGTCTGCTGCAGCGACGGCAGTTCAATACTAAACACAGCACAGGTATTCGAGTAAGTAACGAAATATATTATACTAGCTACCCAACCCGACTTCATGCGGGAAAAATAAGGGTACAAAAATAACTTTTAGGTTGAAGACCAAACATAACAAAAAATCTCTTCTCCGGCTATGAAATTGAAATTCTCAGCTCGTCTCCACTATAATATGCATGTGTTGTAAATATAAACCTTCCTCTTGAATCGCTCTGTTTATTAATGAAAACCGCTTTAAAATCCGTCGCGTAGTTTAAAAGATCTAAGCAGAAGATCTAAGAGCGGAAAGCAACTTTGTTTTATACTATGTAGAGATGTTTTAATAGTATTACTTTATTTTTGTAAACGCGTTAAATCCTTACAAACAATTATGCATGTCCGTCGGATTACAAGTCGGGTATAAGAGGTCACTTTGATGTTGTAAAATGTATGATCTTACCTATCGAAAATATATTAAACCTTATTGTTTTAACTAGAAAGTGTATTTTGCAATATTGAAAGATTGTAACAGCAGCCGAAGTCGCATTGTTTCAAAGATCCAAGCGAACAATCGTGAAATGACTTTGTTTTATACTCTGTAGAGATTTTAATGTCAGAACGAGTAAAATAAACGAACTTCAGGTTTATAAATTCCAAACGACAATGTTTGTATTAAATTTAAGTGCCTTATTTACAGTCGCAGACCGGTCTGGAATCAATTCTCTGAAACAAATAACAATCAAAACAAACGACTCAGCGAGCGAAGTAAGTATGCAGTTATAGTCTGTCCTGTTTATTTTCTTTTTGACATCTCACGCCAATAAATTAGCGGTTTTTTTTCGGAATAATGTACTAACGGAATGACGTACTTGATTGACGGGTAGTGAAGTTCCCCGCGCACAACAAACAACCACAGACTATAAAACAGTTAATGAAATACGATAAATCGATCATATGATAAAAATAATTTATCTCCATATAAGTATTGTTATTGCATAGTTAATAAAAAAGGAACTTATGACTGCAAAGAATAAAGACAAAATATTAAAATTTCAATTCAAATTTAAGTTAAGAACAATAACTACGTTCATTTTTTTTTTATTTGACGGCTGCCTTAAAATTTCACTAATAAACGTGCTTATACAGCCTATACCAAGAGTTATGAGCAAATATACAATACATTGAAAATCACATACCTACCTACTTATATATAATTTTTATATAACTGGAGGTCGCACGCGAAACTTGGCGTATATTGAACAGATTTTTACAAATCTAGAAACTTATGACAGGTTTTGTTTTAATTTAATTTAAGGTTCAATGCCCTTGTGATACGCTCGAATATCGACATCTCAGTCGCACGTATACGTCCATCGCAGCGTCGCGATGTGGCGCGTTAAAAAGCCCAAGACATTTATTATCCGTTCTTAATAACTTTGAACGTTAATTATGACTCTCGTTCCATAGAATGTGACGAATACAGTCAGGGAGTCACGCAGACGGTCAACTTCATCGCCCTGATGCCGGACCCCGACGCGATGACCTTGGTCTCGCCGAAGTGTAATTATGAAAGCGTCCAGCTTATCGTGGGAGGGGAGAACGCTATCCAGGGTGAATTTCCGCACATGGTAAGGGTACCATTGAAAGTGGTTCATTTATTTAAAAGAGTTATTCTGTTATCAAACCTTTACTTAACTTTTAGTTTAAACCTTGACAGAATTACTTACTGGTACTTTATATTGTGAAGACCGCTCCGGTACACCGGAATCTCCCCATACACGCTACCAATGTTCGGTTGACCTGCGCAGGCATACTTGCTCAGGTGGACCTTTCCGGCAGACCGTAGCGTGTATGGCCGGCATTAGGAATTGCATCCCGGTATTGCAGCCACTGTGACAACAGGCATCAGACACGTAACATCTCAGTCAATATTTATCGAAGTGCAAGGCAGGATATAGTATAGATATATATTATATATATACATATATAATTGTAATTTAACTAACATACATTTTTTTACATTAGCAGCCTGTAAATTTCTCACTGCTGGGCTAAAGGCCTCCTCTCCCTTTGAGGAGAAGGTTTGGACCATATTCCACCACGCTGCTCCAATGGGGGTTGCTGGAATACACATGTGGCAGAATTTTGTTGAAATTAGACACATGCAGGTTTTATCACGATGTTTTCCTTCACCGCCGAGCACGAGATGAATTATAAATACAAATTAAGCACATGAAAATTCAGTGGTGCCTGCCTGGGTTTGAACCCGAAATCATCGGTTGAGATGCACGCGTTCTAACCACTGGGCCATCTCGGATCTAAAAAAAAAAGAAAAGAAAAAGAGTTACTACTGAGTTTCTCGCCTTACTCATTTTCAACATTTAAAATACGAAGTTATGTTAGTTAAATACAATTATATATTATATACCCTACCTGGAAGTCAACAAGTATAAGCACTACGATTAATTATCATCTTTATAATCTTGTATTGAATATATGCTTTTTATTCGTGTAGTTTTTACAAAGTATTTAAATTTACGAATCGGAAAAGTTAAAAATTTCTGCACCAACCCGCATTGGAGCAGCGTGGTGGAATATGCTCCATACCTTCTCCTCAACGGGAGAGGAGGCCTTAGCCCAGCAGTGGGAAATTCACAGGCCGATTATATATTTATATATATAAAAATTTCTGCGGAATTTTATTATAGAAACGGATACCTTGCCCCAAGGAGGCTTTAATGATATGACAACTAAACATATTTAATTTTACAGGCTGCAATTGGCTGGATTGATATTGAGGGTAATTATGCCTTCCAATGTGGGGGGAGTCTCATCAGCTCTCGCTTCGTGCTGACAGCTGGGCATTGCATCAAAAACCCAAAGATGAAAGATCCAAAGCCATCCATCGTGCGACTTGGTGATCAAAACTTGGATCCAACAGTTAGTGATGGGGCTAGTCCTGTTGATGTAAGTCGGTATTTAATCCCTTCTAGAAGTTCCATAGACAAGAATAAAATAAATCGGTAAACTTAATCAGTCAGTGAACAGAATGTTGACTAACTCATACTAAATACCGCCAAACAAATGTTCTCAGTATTGTTGTGTGAGCCAGTGTAACCACAGGCACAAGGGACATAACGTCTTAGTTCCCAAGGTTGGTGGTGCATTGGTGATGAAAAGAATTGGTTAATATTTATGACGACCTCCGTGGTCGAGTAGTGTGTACACCGGTTTTCATGGATACGCCACTCCGAGCACCCGGGTTCGATTCCCGGCCGAGTCGATGTAGAAAGAGTTTAGTTTTCTATGTTGTCTTGGGTCTGGGTGTTTGTACCGTCGTTACTTCTGATCTTCCATAACACAAGTGCTTTAGCTACTTACATTGGGATCAGAGTAATGTATGGGATGTTGTCCAATATTTATTTATATTTATTTATTATTTATAACAGTGTAGGGAATAGACAGTGCATCTGTGTTTGCGTACAGTTGTGCAATATAAAAGAACGTCATTACCGAAATCCGTTAAGATAATGTCATTCCGTTCGAGCCAAAATTACATGCTTTTCTGTTCTTCAAAATAATCATAAGTCGTCTCCTCTAGATACCGATAAAGACCGTCCACAAGCACCCGTCTTACAAATCGCCGGGCAAATATAACGATATAGCCTTATTTGAGCTGAACAGCGACGTCGACTTCGAATCAGCGATCAGACCAGCGTGTCTTTGGACGAAGTTTGACTTCCCTGGACATACGAAGGCTGTGGCTACCGGATGGGGCGTGACCAGTGCGCGTAAGTATTAATACACTCCAGATAACGTACGATTATTAAACGATGCTATTCGGAAAGCGACTCCACAAACATAAAATTTGTAACGAAACACAGACCGAGACTTTTTATGGAGAGACCCGTGCGAAAACGAGACAGATATATATTTCAACATACTGCTATAATTTTCCAATACATATGATTCAAGGTAACAGAGAAACATCGAAGGAACTGCAGAAGGTGTCCTTGACGTTACTAGAAAACGACCACTGCGACGTGCTCTTAAACGACACGCACAACAGACACTGGGCAGGATTCGTTGACTCCCAAATGTGCGCTGGCGAGTTACGTGGAGGGAAAGACACGTGTCAAGTAAGTAAACACTATTATATTAAATTTAAAGTACATGATGGGTAGGTAACACACACTCATCAAACATTCAACTGCCAAACAGCAGTACTCAGTATTGCTGTGTTCAGGTTTGAAGGGTGAGTGAAACAGTGTAACTACATGCACAAGGGACATAACGTATCATCTTCACTTTCGAAGAGAGAAGAAGAGAAACTTTTCTAAATTTAGAACGATTTTCATCAAAAACTGAAAGCTATCTGAGTTCGGTATTAAACTAGTTATATAAAATATTTATTTATTTAATTAGGTTTGCTAGCAGTTGTTACATTTTGATGATACAATTTATTAATTTACATACTAATTACTTTCTAAATGTACAACTATATTAAAGCAAACACGACATGTACGATTAATATATACATCCTGTTTAAGTGGTTCTAATTTGACAAAAATGTAAAAAATTATCACATGGTAGGAAAAATTAATAGTATTACAATTATAACAATTAGAATAAGTTAAATATAAATCAATAACGAAATATATCTGTTCCAAATCCAGGGTGATTCCGGATCTCCCCTCCAAGTTGCATCAACACAGAACAAGTGTATTTTCCACATCGTCGGTATCACTTCGTTCGGTCGCCGATGTGCCGAATCTGGCAGACCAGCCGTTTACACCAGAGTCTCCGTCTATTTGGATTGGATTGAATCGATCGTCTGGCCAGGAGAATAATTTAAAAAATAGTTTCATATTTTTAATACTTTATTAAAAAACAAATTAAAAACAATCTTTTATTTATCTTTGCCTCCTGTTTAATGCAATTTTAAAATGTCCGAGTGACACGCAACGCGTAGCCGTCAGTGCGACTGAGAGGATGAAATTTTCCAGGGATTCCTTACGGAACGAAAATGAGCACAAAGGATTTTATCAAAAAAATCTCATTCTTTAAATATTGAGACTTTATGACACAAAATAATCAAAACCTATACTCCTTTCATCACCATAAAGTTTTAATCAATAATATTTTAAATTTATTTTACGTTATAAAAACAATCATACTTTAAATATGGCTTATTTCAATCTGAGTAGGAATAAAGGTAAACAAACCTAAGATCTACAATTTAGTATTTCATGCGATTTGCTAATAACTTAGCTATATTGTGAATACTCAGAGTTTATAATTATGTCTATTTATAATACAACACTATTACACTTAACTACTTATATCCATTTTAATTTTACTTGCAAAATTGCGAGAAACAGTTTCGTCGACGTTCATAACGCGATTTTTTTTCGCAAATCCATAGTGAATATCATAGATTAATCAAGCTCTCGACCAATGATATCGCGTCAATTTGCTGTCAAATGTTGTTTGCTTAGAGCCTGTCCAGATGAGGCGTTTTAGGCGCGAGTCCACACGCGCGTTGACACTCGCGCGTATCCGAGATACTAGAGCTATATATATCCCGTCCAGATGCCTACGCGCGTATCCTCACTCGCGCGTAAAACGCGTGCAATGAGCGGGACTCTCGACTCGCGCGTTTAACGCGCGAGCGACGCGCGAGTCGAGATACTCGGGTGCCATTGCTGCGTCCAGTACTACGCGCGAGTCCGTTGCGAGTGGACGTATTTACGATGGAGCGTGATAACTTCGATACGGAACTTTTTATTGATGAAATTGAAAAAAGGGCAGCCATATGGAATATGGAATCATCAGATTATTCCAATAGAACCATAAAACGCAGGAACTGGGAAGAAATCGTCGAGATTTTTAAATCAAATAAACATAAAATGCACGTTAAATCGTCGACGTTCTCTTCGTTTACGATTTTTCCATCGACGGTATGCAAGCCACAACACAACCGCTGTTTCCGAGTTCATGTTTGTAACTGGCTGGATCCCTCCCAGCGTAGAAACGCGCGTAAAACGCGGCATCTGGATGCAATAGAATTTGAAACGCGCGTGTGGACTCGCGCGTAAAACGCCTCATCTGGACAGGCTCTTACATTTACAGAACCGAGATGGTCCAGCGGTTAGGACGTGCATCTTAACCGATGACTGCGGGTTCAAACCCAGGCAGGCACCGCTGAATTATCATGTGCTTAATTGTGTTTATAATTCATCTCGTGCTCGGCGGTGAAGGAAAACATCGTGAGGAAACCTACATGTGTCTAATTTCAACGAAATTCTGCCACATGTGTATCCACCAACCCGCACTGGAGCAGCGTAGTGTAATATGCTCCAAACCTTCTCCTCAAAGGGAGAGGAGGCTTTAGCCCAGCAGTGGGAAATTTACAGGCTGTTAATTTTGTTGTACGTTGTTGTTTATTGGGCTTTTTTCTTTTTATGGTTGGAACTTGGAGTAGAGTGTACAAAAATGAAGAGAAATAATTGCACTCATAAGTACATAACTTGACTATCTAGCTATTAAGACTCTCTCCTCAGCCTCTTGCCTTTTCCACTTTTTTTCCTCTCATCTCATATTTTTTTATTAAAATGACAGAAAAGTATAACTACTGAGTTTCTTGCCGGTTCTCGGTAGAATCAACTTTCCGAACCAAAAATTATATTACGATTCAAAAGAGCATTTATGAATAAACAATATTTTATTTATTTTACAACAATCCAGTTCTCAAATCTGCTTAGAGTAACTACTCTACTTAGAGCGACATACGCTCGCCCAGGTGCGAAAGTACGGAATCTTAAATAGATAACGTTTGACTACCGTACACAGATAATGCCCAGGAAATTATACACCTAGGGGTTTGCTTTGTATGTCAGTTTTATACATTATATTTTTACATAAAAGTTTACATAAAAAAATGGAAAGACATTTTTCAAATGCATATAATGAGCCCAAACTCTATGGGTTTACTAGTAGAAATTCCAAGATTCCATCAACCTTTGAGTTCAGAGCAGATAACTCAGTGGTACCATAAGACTACTGCATCGTCGTCGGTTCTTGATAAGTACGCAATGTTTAAAATTAATCCAACTTTCTTAAGTAAAAATCATGTTCAAATAATCATTTACATACATACAAAGATATAATGTAAAAATATAACTTTATTTATATAACAAATAAAACAAGACAAAACAACTTCTAAAGGATCTGTACATCCAAAATAATTTCTTGATCTGCAACCAACCATAGTTCTTGAATACTATATACTTTACAAGAGTCCCACCCAAGCTTTGCACTTGGGAAATTTGTTAATGAAGAAAATGTTATGATATAAACATCATTTAAAGCCTATAGCACTCAGGAATAATGTACCTTTCCACCAATAAATTTATTTAAGAACTAGCTGTAATTTAACAAAAAAGTTATCGTTGTAGCCTAAGTTACTCCTTATTACATCGGCTATCTGCCAGTGAAAATCCCGTCAAAATCGGTCCAGCCGTTCCAGATATTAGCCGGAACAATAAGACTGACAAAAATTGAAAAAAATGTTATTTTGGTGTATGTACCGAGTATACATACATATGCATTTATTAAAAAGCGGTTATTTTAATATTACATACAGACACAGCAATTTTATTATATGTATAGGTCGAATCATAATTCCATTGACTACCCCCTACAAACAAACAAAATTTCCCTCTTTATAATATTAGTATAGATACAACAACTTTACTTTAATTTTATTTCTAAGCCCTTTGCCTTATTCTTTTTTTTTATATTTATTTATTATAAAAAGTTTTTATTCTGGCTTTTATTTGTGCCAAGCAGAAATCTCGGACAATGATATCATGTCATTTAAATGTCAAAGTACATTTAATATTACTTCGAATATGAAATAAATTTATAGATAGCAAATAAATAAACATCAAATTATATCTGTAATCAGTCCGCTTCAATATATTCACAATAAAAAATAAACATCACATAATATATAATTTATTTTATTATAATTAGAATCTGTTTAGTTTTTCAAACTTAATTAATTAACAAATATCTCTTACAATATTAATTAAAACGGCAACACTTAAAAATGAAAACCAGAATATTAAACTTCGTTATATTGCAGTACAGTATGCTTAAACATTGGTCTGGTATAATTAAATAAATAAGAAAATAATATCGGAAGGATACAAATCAATATTACATATATAAACTTAGGTATTGACATTGTGTGTCCGAACGGACACAACCATAGCCCCCGTCTGTTACCATCTCTTAAATGGTGGCTGGTAAATGCCAATACTATCATATAGGTTACAATGTATATGTTGATTTTATGAATAATGTGACTATACAGAGCAAGAATTGACGTTACGAGCATCATAAACGTTGTACAATGAAGGATACCTCTTTGGCTTACGTTGTTTAAATCCTGAAACAAAAGAAAGTTTCGTTTTAGTATTAATGGTTAATAGTACTGCGTTTTTAGTCTAACAAATATATACAGCTGCAGATCTTGCGGTTTTAAGGTCAAACTACAGGACAGGCTGATTAAAATTATTGGGTTTTGTATTGAGTATTTTCAGTCAGAGCATGAATTTTAGAAGTTGGGAGTGTGTATGTTGATTCGAAAAACTTATAAGGTGTTGGTCCTGTCTTAAATATTTCTGTTTGTGTAGAATTTGCCTTCCATCGGATCATAGTGCACCTGTGAGTGCACTATAATATCCCGTATAGTTGGATGGGAAGACTCTTGAAATTGGCTGCTGTAACCAAAATCTTTCTTAGGTCTTTTAATAAACCCATATATTTATTATTTATCTTTCTTAATTCTTTTTCCCTTTACAATATATTGAAAGAAATCTCTTAAAGCAATATGCTCTGTGGAACCAGCTTTCGCCGGCGGTTTTTCCGAACCGATACGACTTGGGAACCTTCAAGAAAAGAGCGTAGTCTTTCCTGAAAGGCCGGCAACGCACCTGCAAGCCCCCCGGTGTTGCAGATGTCCATGGGTGGTGGTAATCACTTTCCATCAGGTGAGTCTCATGCTCGTTTGCCACCTCTAATATAAAAAAAGAAAAAGAATGCAAGCTTCATACACTTATATCTCTTCTGAATGAGTTTTTTTATATCTTTTTCATTAATGTATGTAAAAAACATAATAAAAATTATTTTTACCTTCAGATAAATTGATCTTGCCAAAATAAAATGATCGACGTCGATTACTGAGGACATGAACGTGCAGAAAATAGTATTATAAATACAAGCTTGATTTGTTATTTTTATATTACTAAAGAATAATAGCGCCGACAAAAAGCCGATAGCTCCATGGGTAGAGCTGTCTGCCAACGCTCGGAACAGCTGAGAACTTGAATATTTCGATTTAAAAACAACATAATCTCCCAGATATGCTGTCAGTGCTATAGAAATTGTTAGTAATAACCGGACACTCTTCATTGCTTAGAAATTTGAGTATTATTTTTGAAGTTTATTCATTTTGCTGTTAGATTAATTACGTTTTTAGTTACATAGTTGTTTTTTTAATATTTGTTATTTCTGGTATTGGAATTTCATTATATTCGTTTTTATTTAGGATTTTCATAATAATTATTAATATTATATGAAAATTATCATCTTGCTAAAACAAGATGTTATTCGATTTGACAGACTATTCTTCGTTGAAAAATTTATAGTATCAATTTTATAATGTCTTTATCTTTTTTTTCTATTTCAAACTATATTACTTACTTACATTAAAATATATATTTTATTATATGAAAATTAGAATTTTATTTTATAATTTCGAATGAACAAGATTTAGATTTCAGAACGCTTATAGTAAAGCAGTGTACACTTATCAATTTTTTGTTTTAGATTTTTTACGGATGATGATGTGCTTATGTTACTGTTTAAACCTTTTAATTAATAAGAAAAAAATAGTGAATATTTTAGGAATTATAATAAAAATAAAATTTATTTTTTGTCTTAGATCAATATCACAACTACTTATTATCTACTTTCCTTTTTCTTATAAGTACTTCAGAATTTGCAAAAAATATGAACAGTATAATCATTAACAATTAATAATGTCAGAGAAAGTAATAAAAACAATAAAATCTCGAGTAACATTACTTAACTAATGAAAGTCTTGAATATGGTTATACATAAAATTACTTCAAAATAAACTTTATAGAGCTGTAATTAAGGTACATAATTATATGATAGCCTTGTAAAATCTAATGCAACCACACCTAGAACTGATTAGCTAGAATGTTGACTGTGTAGATACAATTTATATAGACCTCCATTAACAACGTCTTGCTAAGGAGACGAGGGTCTTATTTTCCTGGACAATTATATCTATGTCCAAAATAAAAATAACTCTCCATTAAAACAGATCTTATGAAATAAAAGTCCTTCATAAAATGGTAATTAGTATCAACGTTAGTCACTGTAGATAAGATATGTAGTGTATTGATAAATTCGAACAATTTACACCATTTTGTGAATGACGTGAAGTTATGTGCATTTAAATAAGAATAAAAATAAATATCATCATTTAAGACGTTTAATTTTTTTATTGTATAATTTTATTTAAACATGCGTGAAATCGTGCACATCCAAGCGGGCCAGTGTGGAAATCAGATCGGTTCCAAGGTAAGTTATAAACAGCCGAATTGTCCATAGTTACACCAGCATTTGATTTAAATTTGTTATACGCAATGCACATGACAACAACGTGCATCTCATTATCCTAATATGTAATAGTTTGTCAAATTCTTTGACGTTTGTTATGGCTCCTTCTCAACTTAAAAAACGAGTAGTAATTCCGAACCGTTTGAAATCAGTCTTATAATATTCCTAATAATAATTCCCTTTATTTGTATGTGTAAATGAAAGTTTTTTAATGTGAACTAATATTATAACCTACATCTTGAGTTAGCCTATAAATGGATGTCAAAAAATGTGTTAAGTGCGTACCTTTGACATACTAATAAAAAAAAATGGCAAAATTATATTGTATATGAAAGTTAAATCTTTTAAATTGATTCCTTATCACATTTTATAACTAGTTATGTTAATTTTATTTTTGTGTGTAAAAAAATGCACACATTCGTCTTATTACTAGTATCGTAAAGTGTTTTGTTAGTTTTGTTTATATTCCGATTTACGTAAAAACTACTAATACAATTGATATGGAAGTTTTTTAAATATAAGTTAATAGTTTCATGTCAAACATAGGCTGTGTAGTTTGTTAAATATTTTTTGATATAGCTTAATACAGCATAGTCGGAGAGAATATTGACTAGGCGCTTTATCAAAACAATAACCGATACACAAAAAGGTTATTGAAATTATTTGTAGTCCTCTAAAATAACTACAAATCATTTAAAAGTCTTTATTTAAAAGCAACTCAAAGCAATCTTCTATATTTAAATAAATGAGACAAATTTCAATTTAATTGTATCATAATTAAGTTAATCTTTATCGAAATTAATTAAATATTAATTCAAAACGGTTAATGTAGATAAATATTACCTTTTAAATTTTTCAATTCGGATCCGTATTTTTAGATATATTACGAGATGTTAATAAAATACGGGAGTTTAAACGATTCATTAGCAAAGTGCCGGCGTTATAGATCGGTTTACTAATACTTGTATGTCATTGGTTAAATATTACCACGAAATACAAATCTTATTTACTCGTACTAACCGGGCCGGTGGGACAGGTAGCTGCTAAGTATACTGTACTGTTGCAGTTACAAGAAAGTATTTGAAAAATAGCTTATTCATTGAATAACGCCATTAAACTAAACGCCTAAGTCGATTAACCGAGCTAAGCGTTTAAATGTCAATTGGCTAGGCTATAGCAACATAGAACAAACACACTATTTGCAATTTTTTACATTGTGAATGTGTTTTAAGTTTTTTTTTTTTTAATATTATTTAGGTAGGCAGACGGTCAAATGTCTCACCTTATAAAAACCATCGCCTATAGACATAAGCGACGTATGAAATATTAACCATTATTTAAACAACCTTGGAAACTTAAGATGTTATGTCCCCTGTGCCTCTAGTTACACTGTAAACCGGAAAACAACAATACTCACAATGATTATTGCATTGACGGTAGAATATGTGTTGAGTAAGTGGTACCTACCCAGGCGGGCTGGCACAAAGCACTACCACCAAGTAGTATTTATATATATTTTTTATTTAACGTAATAATAATGATCTTCGATCTAAAACGTCACATGTAGGGGTGGCTTTAATGTAGCTGTCATAATTATATTATCGTTAAATTAAATCTTCGTTTTCGTGTTTCGTATCGACTGCCTCGTTGGTCTAATATATATACCAAAGTAACATCTCGGAAGTAAGAAGTGTGTACACTTCCGTGCCTCCGAAAGTACGTAAAGTTGGTCCTGTGTCTGAGCTATTACCGGTCGTGTCGGATTTGCCGTCCATTCGGACTACAAGAGTGACGGAATAGGCAGTGCACCCAGATTGTGCACGCACACAGTATGTCCTGCTTAGTTAGCAGTGGGGCTATAACGGTTAGAGCATAGCAACGGTTTCAATCAAACATTTGACGCGGATTGATAAATATTGCAGTCAAATCAGTGTTATGGAGTATAGTGCTACTACATAGGTCCATGATACTGATTTATATTTTTTCGATTTGATATCATTCCTCAACAGATATTTGATAGCAACAGTTGCTTTGCTCTAACCTTAATAGCCCCATTTTTCTCCACTGAGATTGTCCGCTGTGATTAATAATTAATATCGGTCAGGACAAAACCTACAAATGAGTAGTCAATGATGAAATCTGATCCCATAGTCGATTTATCATTTTTCTAACTAGTCCTGTAGTATTCTTAACAATTTTCAACGTTATAAAGCCACAATGATTCATCTAAAAAAACTATGCTTGTAGTTTAAAAGTTTTGTGCAATGAAAAGGCAAGACTTGCAATAAATACATAAACAGACTCATTTCGATTCGAAACTCTATCTCAGAAGGCAATGATTACAAAATGATTAATTAAGCAACATTATGGATATTCGTTATCTGTGGATATTATAAAGATAAAAAATATATACTTAAAAATTGATCAATTTATTTTTAAGGAACTAAAATTTCCTATCTAAGAATTTTGTTTTGATAAGATACCTTTATGTAGCCACGAATTAATATAAAGTATGAATAAGGTACATAATATTAACAGATTGTTTGGCTGAATACATTCAACCATTACCATATACTTAACGAATAAACAAAAATTTAAAAAAAAAAAAAAGCCGACTTCTAAAAAAAACTCTATTCCAAAACAAATTAATATGCACTAAAAAGTAAAAAAATCGTTGCGTATTCTTCTGCAACTTAATAATCAATTTGCTTTTTCTACTCATCAATATGTAGGTACGAACTGTGAATTTACCACTCAAAAAGGTAGGATACCCACTTTAAATCTAACTCAACACATATGAATAACAAACAATGATCTATTTGAAATATTTTTTAGAGTTCTCCTAAAATGAAATGAATTAATATTAGACTACTTAAAAGTCGATTAACGATTGTAACTTCAGTAGTTCGGGTTGGCAAAATAAAATTATGTTTTTTACAATGATGCTCCAATCTCTCTATCTATCTTTACAATCCTCCAATTGTTTTCCTTATGACAGCTCAATCATTTTTAAAATAAGAAATAGTGTTACATGCCAGTATTAAATGTTATCCCATAAAATAATATTAACTAAAGTTGTACAAATTATTGATCAATTAATTACAATAATAATTGTATATATTTATAATATCCTATGACGTAGCTCCGTATGGAGGCTAGGGCTAGTCTCGTAACACGATATATTTTTAGTTTTTTATAACCTACTACTCGAAATCGGCTAAAAATCTTTAACGTCATTCGTTGAATTTGAAGTTGACTTAAAATATATGGTATATTGTAAACTTTTTAATATCGTAACGTACCTAGTTTAGATAAACTATTATTATAAATCTGTTTTTAAGTTTATTTAATAACATAAAAAACTAACAAAATGAAGCTATACTTTATAATAAAATTAATTTTGTCTAAAATAATTTACGATATCAATATCAATCGAACACGCAAATACTACTAATTACTACTTAACCAGACAGACAAAATTTACATCTATATAATATTAGTTGCTTTGTTGATCTTGTTTAGCTTACAAGGTCGCTGATTGCAAAGGTCTGAGTTCAAGTTTTTAAACGGCCATTAAGTTTTTTCGGACTTTCGAATTTGGTAGTGCATTACCGTGGTTACAAAAGTACTTTAAGCCGTTATTCCTGAGCCTGTACTATTTCTAATTGCGCCGGATTTGCCGTTCTATCGGATTATAAGAATGCACCTATTTTGGCGGACATACTTGTGTACTAAAATATGTCTAGTACTTTGACACTTTAAAATGTCTTGTTTAGGAAGACTTTACGATGACCCCAAAAATAGGTTAGTTATAAATGAATATCACTACATATTATAATACAAAATCTCCCTGCCGTATTACTCTGTCCGAACGCCATAAATTCCAAAACTATCGAACGGATTTCCCTCAAGACTTAAGGTTGCCAGGTCGCAAAACCCAATAGCCGGACAGACCAAGTAGTTTGGCCGGACATTGGTTAAAAAGGCCGGACGTTCTACATTATTGAAGATTTTGTGTCTCAGTATTAAAAGATACGGTAAAAAAAATGTATATAAAATCAAGGTTTTCTGATTATTAACACGAATCTTGTTAATTTAAGAACGTATCTGGGTTGCGAAATAAATAAAATGTAAAAGCCGGACAAGCAGGAAAATATTGATTCTGGCCGGACACGCAATCAAAAAGCCTTACTATGTACGGCTTTATTTACGCCTGGCAACCCTAACAAGACTCATCAATAGATAAAGTAATTCATGATCAAAGTTTAAATTGATTTAAATATGACTGTGACCATTAAAGGATATCGGAAATCTCTCTGTTAGTCTTTAACAACCAAACCATTGAAACGATTTTGATGAAATTTCATATGCAGCAAACTTTAACCTCAAGGACATATTTAAGCTATTTATTTATACATAAAACCGTACAACGAACCCCTAAAACCCGGGCGGTACCTCGCCGATACTTAGTATTGTTATACAGTGGACCCCCGATAAATAGACAGGCGATTTTCA
Source organism: Vanessa tameamea (assembly GCF_037043105.1). Classification (NCBI taxonomy): domain Eukaryota; kingdom Metazoa; phylum Arthropoda; class Insecta; order Lepidoptera; family Nymphalidae; genus Vanessa; species Vanessa tameamea. The sequence continues at coordinate 3,419,854 of NC_087339.1, read as the reverse complement.
AGGCATTGTCGGACTATCGATTTTGTCGGATTGTAGCCTAAGACACCCCTTAGTCCGGTTTTTCTTACAAAAGAGTACCTTTCCGACAAATGACATATCCAATGATATGATTCTATATGTTATACTGTAAGTACCAATGTTTCTCCGCTGTCACATGTAGTTAAATTCAAACTAAGCAATCAGAGTCGAAACAAAAAAACACGTCGAGCACTGTAATGGCGCGAATTAATTGTAACCTGTTCAATCACGCATTATTTACATTCAAACAATGATATTCTAATAAATAGATACGTTATACACTTACTAAACAACAGAAAAAAGTGTTCCGCGCCGGGGGCCGTTTATTTTACATTTCGCTACAAGTAAAAAGGAAAGCTTGATAAAAACAATAAGAATAAAAGAGACAACAAGATGTTTTAATTGCGTTTTTTTTTTATATTCATATAAAAAAAAAACAAAATATACTTTATTCAAGTAGGCTTTTACAAGAACTTTTGAATCGTCATTTAAAAAACTATTTAAAGTAAAGCTACCACCGGTTCGGAATATAGATTCTAATGAGAAGAACCGGCGAGAAACTCAGTAGTTACTCTTTTTCAACATCTAAAAATACAGTCATATTAGTTAAATACAATTATATATGTATGTTATGTCTCCTGCCTGGAAGTCAACAAGCATTAGCGAAGATTGTCAAAAAACTAGCCTGTATGGCCCAGTGATAGATCTTAACCGATGATTACAGGTTCAAACCGAGTCAAGCACCGATGAATTTTCATGTACTTAATTGTATTTATAATTTATCTCGTGCTCGATGAAGGAAAACATCGTGAGGGAACCTGCATGTATCTAATTTCAACGAACTGCCACATGTGTATCCAACCACATTGGAGCACCATATTGGAATATGTTCTTAACCCTCTCCTCAAAAAGGGAGAGGAGGCCTTAGCCCAGCAATGGTAAATTTACAGGATGTTGATGTGGATACTATATTAGAAAATATTCAATAATAATATATATGTTGGATTAAAGGGGGGTCAGATTAGCCAAGGGGAGTCCACTGTATATGTAATATCATAATATGTATTTCCATTTATAATTCTATGTAAAATAAGGTACTTTATTCTTCAAATGAGTTTAGTGTATATTTATAAATTCATTGTCTTTTTTTAGTTCTGGGAGATCATATCTGACGAACATGGCATAGACGAGACCGGCATTTACAAAGGCGTAAGTCCACTACAAGCTGAGAGACTTAATGTTTACTACAATGAGGCTTCTAGTGGTAAGTTTAAAGTATCTAAACATATATACATACAAATACATATATTAGGAATATATTATATATATTTTTTTGTTTTTCGGCTGTTATTTGTGCCAAGAAGGCACAGATTAAATATATCATATAAGTCAAAAGTAGTAAAATTGTCTATGTCTAAATCCCATTGTCTTTGATACATTATATCTAACTGGGAACTGAACAAAGAACATATGTATTCTATCTATCTATCTTTTGTATGTATATATAAACAAAGATAAAAAGTTTGTCAAGCTATTTTCTTTTTTTTTGTGTCACTATTTTAAAAATAGAAAAAAAAATGCTCGCAATTGTACATTTTCCTCAAAACAATTATTTCCTTGGTGGTAGGGCTTTGTGCAAGCCCGTCTGGGTAGGTACCACCCACTCATCATATATTCTACTGCCCCACAGTAGTACTTAGTATTATAGTGTTCCCATTTGAAGGGTGAGTGAGTCAGTGTAACTACAGACACAAAGGACATAACATCTTAGCTCCCGAGGTTGATTGTGTATTTGTGGTAAGGAATGGTTAATATTTTTATAGCGCCGATGTCTGTTGTAGCCACCTACCACTTACCATCACGTGGTTTATTTTCCTGTACAAAGAAAAAAAAGATTTGGGTCCAATTTTGACCGCAGGTCAACACTAGTTATATTTCAATATAAATTTAAAATAGCAGTATTCTTAACTCTGTCTCTTACCGGTGATCAGAAAGAGATGTAAACCTCTATTGGGTCATGTCGAATGTCGTGACAGCAAACGGTATCGACACGACGCTCACTGCAGCCTAAATATAATAAACTCAAAATCAAATCATATCAAAATACTCTTTATTGTACACCAGTAAACATAAAGTTGAATCACATTTTAGAAAGATGCCCAAGAGGCGGCCTTTTCGCTAAACAGCGATCTCTTCCAGGCAACCTTAGGGTAGAGGAAAGAAACAGATATAGAAAGAGGTAGAGGTGTACAAGGCAGATATAAACATAATATATGAATACATTACAGTGAAATAATGATATATTTAAAATAAAATAATGTACAGTACCTGGTAGCTAACAGGCATACATATATGTATGTAACTCATTAGATATAAATTATATATAAAATTAAACTAAAATTCTCTCGAACTAAATACAACATTAATGTGCAAGATAGTATTGTTTCAAGATAGTTTTAAATGAAGCAAGTGATTGTGCACGTCTTACTTCAACAGGAAGAGAGTTCCACAGACGAATAGCCTGAACAGTAAAGGAATTTGTATAGAATAAAGTCGAATGTGGAGGAATTTTTAAAAGTAAATTATCCTCAGAACGAAGCGTTCGATCATGAGTAGTACATAAAAATTTAAATTCTCCTTTAAATAGAGCGGAGTTGAAGGATGAAAAAGAATTGAGTAAATTAGATGGAGAATATGAGTATCCCTGCGATAGCAAATTGGGAGCCACTTGAGCTTTTTGCGAAAGTCGGAGATGTGATCATATCATTTGTTTAATTAAAATATTTTTTATATTTTTTTAAGGAAAATTTGTCCCAAGAGCTGTCCTCGTGGACCTTGAACCTGGGACCATGGACTCAGTGCGGTCCGGCCGCTATGGTCAATTGTTCAGGCCGGACAATTTTGTATTTGGTCAGAGTGGAGCAGGTAAATTATCCTTCATATAACTGATTAATAACATTTACTAAACTAAAATTTATTTATTTTTAACAAAATTAGGAGCACTATTCTGTAAAATATAACTCAATACAAAACATTGTGTAATGTCACAGAGACCTATGCAATATTTACTTTAATATTTATAACATTTTAAGGTTATATGCACCAAAATGCCATATCACCGTAAGTCGGTTTAAACATCTTTCAAATGAGATATTTGTATCTCATTTATGAGTGAACTTGATTAATGATATTATTTGCTTAAACTTTTTATAACTTTTGTATATATTAAATATCCTTTCAGAATTTGAGACTTAATTAAGCAATTGTTAAAAAATATATGTGTAAATATGCTTTTAAATGGTCACTAAGGCCTTTCCTAATTGGCGCCAATCCAACCAATCCTGAGCCCTTTGCATTCTCTGTAATCTTGAGATTGTCAGGTTATTTAAAATCATTTTTCATTATTGATTATTTTCAATCTTGTATTCATTTCAATTCTTAGTTTAATGGCTTTTAGTTATCAATCTTTTATCAGATCGTACATTAGTAATTTTGCATTTCAATCAAGTAAAAAAAAAGTTTATTTATCTGTATTAAGACACCAAGAGATAGTCTATAGTCGCCCTCAGTACAATCGAAAAATAAAGAATTTTCTTTGCGCTTATTTCTAATTTTATGTAATATTTTATTGGTTTTATTAATTATATAATAGTTTAATGTATTATAAATTCTTATCTCTAATCATTGCTTATATTAATTTTATATTTTTAATACATATTGTGCAATATGATAGTGCACAGTGAGCCTGTAAGTAGTAGAACATTTGCCTTGATAATTTTGAAATGTATTTTTTTTTTCATTTGATGAAATATTGTATCTGTTGGTTGTCCTAATGAAAATAAATAAATAAATAACAGATGGCGTTAATAGTTACTGTCAAGTAGCATTAAATTTATTTTAAGCCGTGCTGGACACAATATTTTCGTTTGGAAGGGGTTTGACCTGATATGATTTTCCAAAGTAAGCACCAAAAATGGTCAAGCTTTAGGTAGTGTGCTTACGATTTTTTTTAACTAGTATAATAAAATATATGTTTACAGGATATCAATAGATTGCGTTAATTTATTTTAAATTGTACTTTCACTAGACACCAACAGATGGCGTTAAATGTATTTTTTTTTTTAAACAGGAAACAACTGGGCTAAGGGTCATTATACAGAGGGTGCCGAACTAGTTGATGCTGTTCTTGATGTTATCAGGAAAGAAGCAGAAGGATGCGATTGCTTACAAGGTAATTTTTTTAATTAACATTATTAAGAAATTTAGAAGTTTTTAAACTTTACTTTTAAGACATTTTTATTTGCCCGGGCACTTTTGAGAAAACTGACTTTCTGTTTTGACAAAAAAAATTCGTGGAAGTACTGATATTAATGTAATTGTATCTTACGATTCCGTTAATAAAATACATTTATTTGGTAACATATCAATGCTAAAATTATTATTTTCACACAAATTCATACAAACTTTTTCATTGTTATCGAACCATCACATTGAAATACATTTTAAATAATTATTTTATCTTGTATTAAATAATGATGTGATTTTTAAGTCTTATTTAGTATTTTCTCCTTCCAGGTTTCCAACTCAGCCACTCCTTGGGCGGTGGAACCGGTTCCGGGATGGGTACGCTCCTCCTTAGCAAGATAAGGGAGGAATACCCTGATCGCATCATGACCACATTCAGCGTGGTCCCCTCACCCAAGGTATGGAAAGGTTTCGGGGTTCGTAGTATCTTGTACTAACCAGTACATCATCATCAAACCATAGATTATTATCGACTAAAATACAGAAATAGAAGTTTATTGAAATTATTTCTTATGGTTCGTTTTGATATAATGATGAAAGTGACTGTTTACGATGCGCGCGCAGACGTGACAACTACACGATGAAATCGCTCGTTAACTGTCAGTTACTAAACTGTCAGTTAAGTGTCAAGTCGCTCGATATAGACAACTTCACACCTTATTCTACAATGTTTAATTCATGATCAACATTTTTAAATTTAATTTTTTTAAATTTAACACTTTTAAATTTAATTTTTTTTTGTGTTAATGTTTGGCTTATATAGTTTCCTATCAAAAATATTTTTGAAGGTCAATGTTGTTTACATCTTTAAAGACGTATCATTTTGTATGTTACCCAACAGATATTAATTTTAAGTGCTTAGTGATATGTTGATGGTGTAACTTTTCCAATAAATAAATAAATAAATGAATGAATGAATGAATGAATGAATGAATGAATGAATGAATGAATGAATGAATGAATGAATGAATAAATAAATAAATAAACATCCTCCTGCTCTTATCCCAATTTACTTGGGGTCGGCGCAGCATTTCTTCTTCTTCTATACTTTTATCTTCAATTGTTCTCAAATGTCATTAATTTCATTGTGTCTGTTATTTAATACATAACATATAGGTAAAGCAACTTCGTTCTAACTGGGTGTCCCACGATACATCTAGTTTCAAACAAACAAAGTAAACTTTTATCTATTCGCTTGGTGGTAGGACTTCGTGCAAGCCCGCCTTGATAGGTACCAGTCACTCATATATTCAACAGCCAAACAGAAATATTTAAATAAATATTGGACAACATCACATACATAACTCTGATCCCGATGTAAGTAGCTAAAGCACTTGTGTTATGGAAGATCAGAAGTAACGACGGTACAAACACTCAGACCCGAGACGACATAGAAATTAATGAACTTTTTCTACATAGAATCGAACCCTCGGAGTGGCCATGAAAACCGGTGTACATACTACTCGACCACGGAGGTCGTCAAAGTATTGTTGTGTTCCGGTTTGAAGGGTGAGCCAGTATAACTACAAGCACAAGGGACATAACATCTTAGTTCCCAAGATTGAAAGCGAATTGGCGATGCAAGGACTTATTGTGATCATAAAAAAGTTACCACAGAGTCTATGGTATTATCTCGGTAATAATTGTCTATGAATCACCATTATTTCGTTTATCTTGATATTAATATAATTGACAGGTCAGCGAGGTGGTCCTGGAGCCATACAACGCAACGCTCTCCGTCCACCAGCTCGTTGAGAATACAGACATGACGTTCTGCATCGACAACGAAGCTCTCTATAACATTTGCTTCAGGACACTACGTCTGAGCAGTCCAGGGTACGGAGACTTGAATCACTTGATATCGGTAAGTTGTTTTTTTTTTTTAAATATATTCCCGACAAATTACTTCAGTTTGCTGCAACTCGCCACTAGATGGCGGTGTAGATCAAACAAAATATACTTAATTCAATTTGACTTTCATAACAATTTTGAATCTAATTTAACACAACTGTATTAAATCTAAATCTGCCACCGATTTGTAATGTAGATACTGAAACGAACCGGCAAGTAACTCTTAAGTTATTTTCCAACATTAGAGATAGAAAGTTATGTCAGTTAAATACAATCATTAATTCGACGTTAAATTAATATTTTCAGCTCACAATGTCGGGAGTGACCACGTGTTTGCGGTTCCCGGGACAGCTGAACGCCGATCTGAGGAAGTTGGCCGTCAATATGGTCCCATTCCCGAGACTGCACTTCTTCATGCCTGGTTAGTTTTATTATCACAGAAATTAGTCACATAGATTCCTCACGATGATTTCCTTCACCGGGTACGATATAAACACTACCGCTTTACTAGTGTGTGTGTGTGTACTGTGCAAATGTTGGCCACTATTCTCGATGCAATCTCAGCTTTGACAGACTACCTAGCATACTATATCCTGTTCAAGTCAGCTTGATCTTTTTGACAGACGATCAATAGACAATCTATATAACAGATGGGACGATGGAATGCGTAATTAAAATTGGAAATCAATATTTTTCTTAAAAGATTTGAACAGGGTATAGAAACTATGACAGCATATCAATAATTAAAGTTTGTTAATAATAAAAATTGTCTTACATACTAATCTAAAACTAGTGGATCTCCCGCGAATCTTCGCGATTGTTCTAGAGATTTCTTAAGAATTTCGAAACCTATGACAGGTTTTGTTTTGACTTCATTTCATTTGCGAAACCTTTTTTGGAATGAAAATTTTAATGTCAATTAGATTATATTAGTTCAGTTAGAATTGGAGTTTGTCGCTCTCTAACCAGCCAGTAACTTTCATCGGCTCTCTAAAATTAATTCTTTATTAAATTCTTAAAATTCAGTAAATTGCAATCGAGAATCCTCGTTAATTTTGTGCACATCTATTGGAGCTGGAGGGCTGGAGCTCTTCAAAATGGGACCATAACTGTTTTTTTGTGTGCAGCCTTCGTCCCCTAAACACTGGGACAAAAATCGGCTAACGCTATTAATATATAAAATAGTTAGGACTAGTACAGTCAGTACAGCCCGCTCTCATATCAAAAACATTTTCAAAAAAGTTTAGCATCAATAGCGCAATGATTCCGGGACGTCTAGGGAGTGATAAGCTTAGTAACATAAGTAACATAAAAACATAATCAGCCTGTAAATTTCCCACTGCTGGGCTAAGGCCTCCTCTCCCGTTGAGGAGAAGGTATGGAGCATATTCCACCACGCTGCTCCAATGCGGGTTGGTGGAATACACATGTGGCAGAATTTCGTTGAAATTAGACACATGCAGGTTTCCTCACGATGTTTCCCTTCACCGCCGAGCACGAGATGAATTATAAACACAAATTAAGCACATGAAAATTCAGCGGTGCCTGCCTGGGTTTGAACCCGAAATCATCGGTTAAGATGCACGCGTTCTAACCACTGGGCCATCTCGGCTCTTAAGTAACATAAGTGATAAGCTTAAAAGGCCCCTCCTTAATTAGGAATATTAGGATTACCTTAGTTAATTTGGATCATGTGGCTATTATTTAAAAAAAAAAACAGCTGTACTGATAAATGACACCAAAGTTAAGATTATGTATGTCTGTGTATGTGTGTGTTATGTAACTCGTAATAAACTGATTATTTAGACTTTTATAATGTGATGTATTTGCACAGGCTTCGCACCTTTGACCGCGAGGAACTCCTTCAGCTTCCGCGCACAGACCGTCCCAGAGTTAATGACACAGGTAACTCTTTCTATTGTTAAAACTTTACATTACATTAGCAGCCTGTAAATTTCCCACTGCTGGGCTAAGGCCTCCTCTCTCTTTGATGAGAAGGTTTGCAGCATATTCCACCACGCTGCTCCAATGCGGGTCGTTAAAACGTCGTAAGCGTCGGGAATTTCATGGCGCTTACGCTTTTAATGCAAAGTAACAATATTTCATCTCTATCTAAAAACTAAACTAGACTCTTTTCAATAGTCTAATCTACTTTAATTGTTCACTAAAAAGTGTAAATTTTTATTCTTTGCGAATGTAATATTTTGGAAAATCCCGCCAAAACTAGCAATTGTTTCTACACAGATAATAAAAATCATTCCGTTTATAATTCGATTAACAAATTAACAATCGTAATAATTATTTTAATCGTAATTATTATTTTATATTTATAAATAATAATTATTTATAATTATTATTTACAAATATAAAATTATTATTATGATACATGAGACTTAAGTAACATTTTATATTGCCCAAAGGTGTCCGCCAGCACAGACTCGTAATTTTACGCAATAGGCTATTTGACAATGCGAAAAACAAAGTGTCAATTATTGTAATCAGTATATATTATGAGTTTAAAAATGGTTATTTATCAACGAAAGTTGAAAATAATAATCAATTTATTCAAAAATCCATAAATAAAAATGCATCTTTTTTAAACATTTGTCACGTGACACAAAACGCTCCTGGTTGGTCGGGTTTATGATGACGTCACTTGCTCGTTAACCTCGTTTGCCCACTGTATGTGGATTAAATGTGCCACAGATTACAATACAGGCAAGCGACGTCACCGACCCCATTGCAGCGCCATATTGTCAAAGTAGCGTTTTCGCGCGCTTTTTAAATATTCAATTTTTAATTTGATATTTTCAGCAAATATTTACTAGAATTAAGAAGCACAACTTTTTCAACTAAATAATATAAAATGGATATTGAAAACAGTCAAATAGCCTGTTTATCAGATCACGGACCCTATTATTTTGGAAGTTACGCAAAACATGATACGATTGATCATTTTAATATGAGTATATAATATTATATTATATTCACAGATGTTCAACCCTGGTAATATGATGACGGCTTGCGATCCTCGTCACGGTAGATATTTGACAGTGGCCACCATGTTCAGAGGCCAGATGTCCATGAAGGAGGTCGACGATCAAATACTAGCGATACAGAATAAGAATTCGAGGTAAGTATTCTGTTAGACGAAGTCGAAACTCACCGCGGCAAACATTAACTTTTTTTTAAATATATCGGTTGGCGGACGAGGCCTCCTGATGGTAAGTGATAACCACCGCCGATAGACAATGACGCTGTAAAAAATATTAACCATTCCTTACATCGCCAAAGCGCCACCAACCTTGAGAAATTAGATGTTACGTCCCTTGTGCCTGTTGTTACACTGGCTCACTCACCCTTCAAACCGGATCACAACAATACTGAGTACTGCTGTTTGGCGGTAGAATATCTGATGAGTGGGTGGTACCTACCCAGACGGGCTTACACAAAGCCCTACTACCAAGTAACATTATAAATAGTAAATTACCGTACTTTTTTTTCTCATATTTAATTGATTATTATTGATAAAAACCGCATTAAACTTAGCGTAGACGGACCGTCTTCTAGTCTTATTAATATAGATTGAAATCATAATATTCCGTTTATTATTACAGCTATTTCGTGGAATGGATTCCGAATAACCTCAAAGTGTCCGTCTGTGACGTCCCGCCGAGAGGACTCAAAATGTCCGCGACCTTTGTCGGAAACTCGACCGCCATTCAGGAGATATTTAAACGGATATCCGAACAATTCACAGCCATGTTCAAGAGACGGGTGAGTTTAAAAAAAAATAGTAAATTTTGCAATAGTTGAAACCAACATTGACAGTTGATGTGATATTGGTCGAGTTTTAAATAATCTGTGGTATTCATTATGAATTCCTAAACAAAATGACGTTTTAAATGTCAGCGAAGATCTTAAAGGAACTTTGGAAGTAAAAGAAAATTAAGAAAAAATAAATAAAATATTGTATTATTAACAAAACTAATTTACTTTTAATAAACTTATTACATTAATATAAAATAATAATTAATTAATGACAAAATACTTTAATCAATTTCTGGTTTGCGAATATTATTACAAAAACAGTTTAACAATGATATGCCTGACAAATGAATTTAAAAGACGTCTGTCAGTTTGACGTAAGACGTTCGAAAAGTTATACCAATTCTTATAGTATTATAAATACAGATATATTAAACAAGATATATTTCTAGTATACAATATAGTAGAGCTACTAGTAAATGTCGCATGAAATATGTAAATTTAAGGTTTTATTTTTTCTCCTGCCAGTGGTATATACTTGATGTATACAGACTGGTTTATCCTAGATAAAAAGGAAAAAAAAACTCTCGCAATGACTAAAAATGACCGTCGTGGATTTAATGTTACTGATGTCATTTTGAATAAGTTCCTAGTTGTTATACATTTTTGGAGAGCTAAGAAAATGGTTTAGTTTTTAAGGCATTTTTGTGGACAAAAAATAAAAAATATATTGAAATAATATCTTTTTCCATCTCGCATTTTTTAATTTGGACCGATAATTATTGTTTGAATATTGAAGAATATCCAGTGTATATTCGTTTTTATAAATCAGAAGAAAAAAATAGATTTTAGTTGATAGTATTTAAAAAAAAAAAATTTGAATTTGCATTTTTGACTTATTTTGAAAAAATCTAAAAAACGTAATATTATCGCAAATAGTTACCCCTAAACGGGAATACCTCGAATTACCAATAACCCTGTATACATCGTAATGTCACGCAGACTGCGTCTATCATTCGAACTTTGAAATGTTGAGATTTGTAAAAAAATCGTTTTGGTAAAACATTACATATATTGATTTTTATTATTTAAATATCGGCAGGCTTTCCTCCACTGGTACACCGGCGAGGGTATGGACGAAATGGAGTTCACAGAAGCCGCTAGCAACATGAGCGACTTAATATCAGAATACCAGCAGTATCAGGTGATTATTTCTTTCAATTTTATATTGTACTTGTTTACTTTTACCTATAGCACAAAAACCGTTACCCCTAATTTTACCCCCTCGATTGGTGAATAAAATCTTTCCCCTGTACTAAAACTGTATCCGTACCAAATGTCATCTAAATCGGTTCAGCGTTCATGATATTAGTAAAGATTACAGTTGAGGAGGTTATGCTATTATTTTTTAAAATATATATTTTACAGGCAAAGAATAATAATTGTTTCAACACATTAGCTACACTAGCGATTTAGTAACTGATAAACAATTTATTCTATGACACTACGAATGTAACAATTATTAAAAACTGCAACATTGTCTATGTACAAATTTAATTGTCTTTGGTTTGTGTTTCTTATTAAGTTTTAATAACACGACAGACTGTATGAGTAGACGAGTGCGCTTTAATTATTTTCAAAACCAGATTATATTGTTTAAATATGTTATATTTTCATATTAATATTCAAATTCTAATTATAAAAGTCTATAATTGATAAACTAGTTGTTACAATAATTCCGGATTGGCGCCTAAATAATTTTTGGGTTAGTTATCAGAGTATATGTTCTTTTTTTTCTTTTTTGTAACATGTCAAAGATATCGTACCATCCAGCCTCGTAACTTTAACAGTTATTTTGTTAAGTTAACCTTTAAATATTGACACCATTGTCATTAACAAAATTTTTTATAGGATGCTCATGTAGATGATGAAGAAGTCGGCTTTGATGAAGAGGAAGAGGAGGAGGAAGAGCCAAATTTCACAGACACCAAAGAAATTTTGCATTAATGTTGCCCGTTTGTAAATAATAAATAAATTACATTTGAAGTTACTACGTAGGTGTTATGATAATATCGTTATAAATAAATGACATTACTCCAAAATCAAATTTAGTTTTTTTTCTCTTTTTCTTCCTTCCTTCCTAATCCTTATTTAAAAATACTCTAATAAATTAAGAAATATTTAATTGTATGTTTTGTTTATGTTAATATTCATATACCATATTAACATAGTCGATTTTATGGAAGGAAATTATATGTAACTGACTACAGCTGAAATTATGGAATGGACTTTTAGTATGACGTTATACCCAATTTAATTGTAAAGTTTATGACTGTTTCCTTTCGAGCTCCTAAGAGTGTCTATATATAAATAAGCAATAATTCAGTTCATCTTTCTCTTCTGTTCGTCAATTATTTTCCTTTTTATGTTTGCTTCGTAACTATTACGACAAATTACACTACGAACTTGCAGAACAGTTGATACTTCAAAATTTGCACTGCAGATTTTTGCGTACACGTACAATTTACGTTAGAGATTACTTCTTCTTAATTCTTCTAAACTTTTATCCTAAGGAAGTCTTACACTAATTTATATATATGTATATATAAATATAAACTAAAATTTTTCCATGCATACTTAAACCTTCTTAGTAATTTCTACGTGGTGGCGAGGCTTTGTGCAAGCCCGTCAGGTTAGATACCACCCACTCATATGATATTCTACCGCCAAACCATTTAGTTTGTTATGTTCCGGTTTGATCCAGCGAGTCAGTGTACACTACAGGCACAAGGAATATAACATCTCAGCTCCCAAAGTTGGCGGCGCTTTGGTGATATAAGGAATGGTTAATATATCTACAGCGTCAATTTCTATGGCCGGTGACCACTTACCATCAGGTGGCCAGTCCGTCTACCTATTAAATCAAAAAAATGTTTAGCTTTGTGCTGTCAATAAAAAAAAAACTAAATATTTGAATAATCTGAATTTGTAACTATTTTTTTTTTCCATTATTTGTATTTCACCGAATTTCAAATAAAACGACGCTAGGATAAATTTTATATAGAAATCCTATTAAATGAAAACACGACTGTATTAAAAATCATTTTATTATTACGAATATTATGTCAATAAATACAATTATAGAATATTAATAATTTAATTAGAAGTCACTCATATACAAAGCATCTTTTATAATAACATGTCTTTTTTTATTCGAAAAAATAAACTTTTTGTCTATTGTGAGTATAGACAAGCATTAATTTTTAACTTCAGTTCAAAAATGTACAAAACACAATTCGTATAAAATAAAAATAAAAAATACTTCAGAAATGTTTATGTAATAAAAAATGTTCCATTTCAATAAAAAAATGTTTTTAATAAGAACCAATTATAAAATTGTGATTATTTATAAATACAAAATTCACTTGGAAATCATTTCGAGGCAATGATCACCCATCCAAGTTCGACCGCACCAAGTGACGCTTAACTCAGCGTTAAACTATATTTTCAAATTGTAATATATCGGTTTATCGTCTATGATATTGTTCATGTCGCCCATTTTAGGGTCACAATTCGGCCACATCGGCTGAGCTATGTCCATCTCGCTCACACCCACCGGAACTTGACCCATCTGACCCTGTAAACGTAGAAAAAGTTAATAAATTGTTTTTAATGTTTGTAAATGTTCACCCGAAGACGTAGTGAGTACCGCTCGTTTTCTAGCGGTTTCTGCACTCGTTATCAGTGAGTCCTATACCCAAATTAATGGGGGGTAACGCTTAAATGCGTTTTTCTAGTATGATACCATCACAGGGTTGGTGAAAACACAGGTAATATTTTATCACGAAACGAACAGATTATATCATCAACAGAGGTTTAGCAGGGGCATGGCAACCTAAGGCTTGAACCCAGGAACTTGGAATCTGCGGCTTTATAAGGTAGCAACAAGAGCTAACGCGATAAAAAATATGTCGGTCTATCAACGAAATCCAGCATCAGTGTATCCTGTACTCACAGGCCTGTCCGCCCGCCGCTTCCCCCGGGCCCGCTTGGGCCAGGGCTTCTTCAGGTGCACGTACGTGATGTGTGCGCGCTTCTCGCTCGCGTGCTTGAAGCACTTCCCGCACATCTCACACTTGAACGGCTTCAGGCCGGTGTGGATCTGTAACGTTAATAATATTTTAATATTATGTACAAAGGAAACATTAAAATACGTTTTTTTTATGAATAATTTTTAATTTACAGTTATTTTAATGATAAACGTAGAATGTACTCAGACAGACCCTCGCACAAGCGTAGACAGCAACCATATGAATTGAACGCGAGGGCGCGGTACTCACGAACATGTGTCGCTGTCGGTTGCTGTGCGTGCTGAAGCTCTTCCCGCACAGCGCGCACACGAAGGCGGCGCGTCTGGGCGCGTGCACACGTCTGTGCGCGACGAGCCGCTGCCGCATGCGGAACGCCTTCCCGCACGACTCGCACGCGAAGGGCCGCTCGCCCGTGTGCACCCAGCGGTGGTCCTTCAGCAGCGCGTAGCTCTGGGGGGGGCACGGTTGGCACTTAGTTAATTTTTTAACATTTAACTCCTTATCCTGAAGGCTAGTGATCACCACCACTCGCAGATACTGATACAATAATAAATATGGATCAATAAATTTGTCAGTAGAAATTAATGATTGGGTTGTACTAAAACGAACGACCTTGAGCCGTATCCTACGAAAAGTTGGAATTGTCGTTCGGAATATCAATATATTTCTAAGATAGACTTGTACTAACTTGAAACATTCTCCCGCACACCTCGCACATGCAAGGCGACTTCATCGAGGGATATTTCGTTCGGTTCTTATCCGGGTGCATCCGTCTGAAGTGTCCGTGGTACGCCCTCGAGTCTTCTAGTTGGAGACCGCACTGGAAACACACATTACAACCGCTTAGACAAAAATATCTATACGTATAATAAAATCGGAGTGTCTGTTTGTAACATTAAAATAACAGCTTTTTACTAAATGCATATGTATGTATACACGGTACATATACCAAGACAACATCGTTTTCAAATTTGTCTGTCTGTCTGTTTATTCCGGCTAATCTCTGGACCGGCTCGACCGATTCTGACGGGACTTTCACTGGCAGATAGCTTATGTAATAAGGAGTAACTTAGGCTAAAACGATAACTTTTTCGTTAAATTCAAACGCTCAGCTAGTTAATTAGTAAACATTTAAACCAAGAAAAAGCCTTTCCCTCTCTCCCTCTCTCTCCGTCTCTTTCTATTGTATACGGTTTGTTATAATTTTAGGATTTTAATTATAACTCCACATGTCAACTATGATACCTCAGTTACACATTTCCAGTCGCGTTCAAATTTAATCTTTAAAATTCGTTAACCCATATCAACGCGTTCGCAATAAAACAACCCTTATATTGATATATATTTTTTTCTATTATCAAGCAAGTCAAGGTAACTGGCATCGACATGGCCACATACCTGACAACCGAGTAGTTTGTCAAGGCAAAGAATAGGTAACCCAACGGCTGCACACTTCATCCGTTTGATACTTTAAGTCAGGGTAAAAATTTTGCTTATTATCTTGATGTTGCAACATTAAATTAAAATTCATTTATTTTAACAACAATTAAAAATAGTCTGTCGAGGATTCGTTGATGGACCCATTCTTGACATATATTCCAATATACTAAAATTCTTATAAAATATGTTTCAAATCAAATCAAATCAAAAATCTTTATTCAATATAGAAGTGTTTACACTTGCTTATTGATTGTCAAAAATCTACCACCGGTTCGGAATTTAGCACCTCGGACCTGAGAAGAACCGGCGAAAGAAACTCAGCGGGATATATATATATGTCGCAGCGTCAGATAATTAAATACTTTGATTGTAATCTCTAAGTTTTGAGATTTGATTCTGGATGGCCAGTGAAGTCAATAACTCTTTGTAACGTTAGAAAAACATAAAATGTCAGTTGTCAAGAAGGATAAGACAGATGTGGTCGCGGCCAATGAAATATTGTAAAAATCAATATACGACAATCCAGCCATCGATTTGTTGTATTATTTGTGAATATGTATGACGAAGATGATGACCCCGAACCAAACAATATTGCCGGCTCGCCGTTATATATATATATATATATTTTTAAACCATTATTATATACAATGATAATTGTATTTTGTTTCAATATATTATCTGCTCGGTGAAGGTCGCTTCAGGTTCGGATCTTCTACTGTTACGATAATTTCATAACTAAATACCTGTTCACACGGTATCGGGCCCTCGGCCTTCCTCATCTGACTTGGATACATTTTCTTCTTCTCATCGTCGTCGTCTCCGTCTTCTATACTTCTCTTCTTCTCTCTTACGATACGAGATCTACCTTTTCTCATCTTGTTAGATTCTTTCGAATCGCTGAAACGAACGTACGTACATTGAAAATTTAAAACTATCGAAAATCTCCGCGTTTCCCTTCTATAATACGCACGTATCATAAACATAAACCTTCCCCTTGAATCGCTCTGTTTATTGACGAAAACCGCATCAAAATGCGTCACATAGTTAAAAAATATTCAAGCGAACGGAGCGGGAAGCGACTTTGTTTCATAGTACGAGAAAATCGATCAGAGCCATCTATCGTCGCCGAAGGCAAACTTACGAGTCACTCGTGTTGTGGCGCGCGGACACGTGCTGGTGCCTCCTGTACGCCTCCTGCGACAGGAACCTCACGTTGCACAAGTCGCACAGCGGACCGTCCTCGGGTATCTGAGATATGTAAATATTTATTTATTTCGGCTATTTCGAAACGCGCAACTGAAAACGTACTAAACAAATCTTATACGTTAATAGCGTAAGACGACTTCCGTGTCAGTGATTATGGGACGATGGCTGCACGTAAATGATCGGTTATGGTCTCATTTTGATGAGCTCCAGCCGTGGATGTGCAGAAAAATTAAGAGGATTCTTGATTACGAAAATAAAGTTACTGGCCGTTTAGAGAGTGGCGCTACGGCTGTATGAGATAAAAAAATGAAAAACGTAAACAAAATTAAAGTAAATTGTTATCGACGAACTCCAATTCAAACTGAACTAATGTACACTATTTGATATTAAAATTTCATTTAAATGAGGTTTCAACATTTGGCGCCAAATATAGATAAGTATCTAAACTCCTTTTATTTTTTTTTATGGCGTTTATTGGTGGACGAGCATATGGGCCACCTGATGGTAAGTAGTCACCACCGCCCATAGACAAAGGCGCTGTAAGAAATATTAACCATTCCTTACATCACCTATGCGCCACCAACATTGGGAACTAAGATGTTATGTCCCTTGTGCCTGTGATTACACTGGCTCACTCACCCTTCAAACCGGAACACAACAATACTGAGTACTGCTGTTTGGTGGTAGAATACCTGATGAGTGGGTGGTACCTACCCAGACGGGCTTGCACAAAGCCCTACCACCAAGTAAAATCTTTTGAATAAACGCGATATTTTGCGGGAGACCCTCTAGTATTGTTTAAGTCACCTGTCCGTCATCGAGACGATGTTTGAGTTTCTTGTGCAGTTCGATTCCTTTCTCGCTGACGAAGGAGTACCCGCACAGCGCACACACAAAGTCCGACGGGTGCTTTATACGGATGTGACCCATGTAAGTTGTGAATTTACTGTAACATAAAATAAAACCATTGTCAGTAATTAAAAAGGGGGTTAATCTATGTTTAGTATATGTTTTGGGGGGAGCAGACTTTGATAACACCTTACTTTTTTTTTTAATTTTTTTTTTATTTATTTGTTACCACAATTTACATAGCATATTTAAGGTTGGGTCTCTCTAGTGAGCATGATTCATACTCGTGTCAGAGGGACCCACTTTTCCATAACATGTTGTGTTATATGAGCAACCAAAGAATAAACATACTTTTAATTAATATAAATAAAAAGAACAAAGAAAATAAAGTAAAATCAAATAAAAAAAAAAAAAACAAAAAAAATATAACTGAACTTAATAATTATCACAAAGTGCAAGTGTTTTTTGTGATTCAAGTGTGTGTGTGTGTGTATGAATGTGTGTGCGTGTGTATAAGTGAGTGTATAAATCATTGATGACCTTACAACATATAACATAATCAACAACAGATAAACGTACCTCCTGTACGTACACGCACGTTAACACATGTGTCCGTACAAACTAAACTCAAATTTCTTATTGGTTGACAAAACTCTACCGTCGGTTCGGAAAGAAAAACCTCAGAAATGAGAAGAACCGGCGAAAGAAACTTAGGGAGACATATATTTTTCATCAGAGATTCGTGATAACAATGATAAATTATATAGTTAAGTGATAACTTCATACGGGTTACGGCGCCAGTCTGTTTGTCTTCCCTTTCTGTTACGCAAACGTCCAATATTAAATAGTTCAACTTAGAATGGTTTATGTTATCACTTCTGTCGGCCTGAGGCTATCTTTTCCCAAAGCATGCTTTCATCTATAAAATATTCTTTTGATTTAACTTAAAAAACTCGTCACCCCCACGTGCAACTGGGGGGAGACCCGCCGGTACCTAGGACGCCGATTGTACTCCGGTACACCGCAATACAAATACCCACTGAAAAACCAGCGGTACCATCACGCTTTCGTACGCTACCGTGACGCTCCGTCTAAAACCCACAATCTTGAACTGAGATTGACCGGTTCGAACCATAAGATTCTGGTACTCACACAAACTCATCCTGACAGTGCGGACACTGGTACTTCGTCCCCTTGTGCCACCTCTCGTGTAGTCTAGCTGTCTGTCTGTAAGAGAAAAGATACATCACACCCTGTCCCTGTAACTGTACTATATGTTACGTAACTTGGAATTTGGCAGGTAGGTATAGTATGTACCTCCGCTAAGAACGGATTTTACGAAACTCCCTAAGGGGGTGGAACGGGATTTGGAAGTTTGTGTTTTGTAAAATTTCGCGCGAGTAAGCCCGCAGGTTCATCTAGTAAATAGATAAAACTCACCGGTGCGTCGTGACGTACGGGCACTGGTTGCAGCTGAAGCGCTGCGTGTGGTGCGCCGTGATGTGCTTCCGCAACGCGTGCGGGTGCTTGAAGTGCGTCTTGCAGATGTCGCACTCGAACTCGCCGCATTGCTGGAGGATAACACACACACACATAAACAAGACGCAAATCTTAGTAACAAGCTCCTCTCGTTTGCACACACACATTCAGTCATAACAGTTTATTATGTGTGACAATGTCAGTTACTCAGCAGTGGAACGTTAAAAGACTGTCAATTTATAGGAAAATATTTTCATAATTCTGACAAGTGCCCGGGCAGGTTTAGCCCTAGTTAAATTTTATATCGTGATTTTGTTATTTAGTTCACCAATATGTTCCGTCATAAACGTAAAACTAGACCACAAAAGCAGGTCAACTGTTGGCACCTCGCACCAGCGAACCCGAAATAGGAACCGCTGATTTTTAATCCAACTCTGTTTTTTTTGGTCCTTCGAGCCGGATTCGGACCTACGCATTAAAAACCTATATCAATAATTCCGTCGCAGATCTACGATAGACCCGATCGAAACCTATCCACATTTAAAGACCTTTAAGAAACAATTATATTTAGTCAAAGACATATATTCGCTAAATTCGTACAATCGAGATACTTCGATATTAAATCCATGAAAGTTAACAAAATAACATTGACGAGTGCGTTGATGTGAAAGTGTTCCAAATATGAATTTCGAAATTAAACTTCAACTTTACATAACATAAACATAATCAGCCTGTAAATTTCCCACTGCTGGGCTAAGGCCTCCTCTCCCGTTGAGGAGAAGGTATGGAGCATATTCCACCACGCTGCTCCAATGCGGGTTGGTGGAATACACATGTGGCAGAATTTCGTTGAAATTACACACATGCAGGTTTCCTCGCGATGTTTTCCTTCACCGCCGAGCACGAGATGAATTATAAACACAAATTAAGCACATGTAAACTCAGCGGTGCCTGCCTGGGTTTGAACCCGAAATCATCGGTTAAGATGCACGCGTTCTAACCACTGGGCCATCTCGGCTGCAACTTCAACTTTAACTTCTACAAAAAAGTGATATGTTATATGAAACGTAAAAAATGAACCGTATATGTTCAGCGTTATTTACTTCACCCGAGCGAAGCCGGGCTTACATCTAGTATATCAAACGACTCACATTCGTATGCCGCGTCATGTGTCCATTATACGCCGTCTCGTCCAAAAAACCTTTAAAACACTCCGTACACTTAAACATCGAATTCTTATAATTGGACGAATCTCGTCTCTTGTGAATTTCAGCAACTTGTTCATCGAAAGTGAGATCAGTTATCGTGAACAGAGTTTCGTTCAGATCATCGTTCAGAAACGGCTTCCGTCGCCTATCTATCTTTGGCTCCGTTTTATCTTTTATCTTCTTCCTTACTTTCTTCTCTTTCGTTTTAATCTTCTTCGCCTTCTTCCTTTGCGTCTCCAGCGGCAGACTGTCGTCTGTTGAATAGTTTGGAACTACGAAGTTGGCGTCGTCGTCTACGTCATCACCGTTAACGATCTCATCTCTCGCTTCGGTGAAAACTTCATTCGTGTATATTTCTTCGTCTCTCTCGCTCTTCACGTCTAAATCTTCAATATCAGCTTCCTGTATGGGATTTTTGTCCGTCTGTTCGTCTTGATCTTCCGTGTACTGTATGTACAGATCGCAGTGGTCCGGACCGAATGTTTTTTTTATCAAATCGGATGTTAATTGGTTCTGCTCTCGGTTTATAGTTTTTATATTATGTATGGTTAGCTGAAAATAGATTTTGTATTATTAACGGCTCGTCTCGCGGCGGTTTTACAACGAGACACACCAAACAAAACCACGCACGGAAAAATATTGGTGTTTTTTAATAATTCAACGTATCGGTATCTTTCTCATAACATATCCAGGGCCGGATTTGGAGGTCTGGTTACCCTGGGGCAACAGAGAAGTGGGGACCCCTAGATATTTTTTATAATTTAATTTCTGACAGTATGGTTCGTTCATAATTTAATTACTCTTTGCAACAGTAACTTTTAAAACATATCTAAACATATATTACAATAAAATTCTTAACTCGTCGGAACCTTTATTGTGGGGCCCTCTCTTGTGGAGGCCCCATGGCAGTTGCCCCGGTTGCCCTCCCCTAAATCCGGCCCCTGAAGATATCCACTGATAGTATACTTACAATATCTTGCTTTTTAACTAATTCTAAGAGCAACATGTTTGCTCTTAAGCTTTTTGACCTCAATTTATCACAATTCAACAATCTCTTTGAGCAATCCGCACACAGCGTCTGCGGTAGATCTTCACCGGATAACTGTAATAGACAAAATACGGTTTAGTTGGTGGTAGGGCTTCGTGCTATCCCGTCTGGTTAGGTACCGTAGGACGCTTCACTCAGATTATTCATATTTCTAGTTAGACTGTCAAAGCTGAGAACATCATCATCCTCCAGCCCTTATCCCAATTTTACTCGGGGTCGGCGCAGCATGTCACCTTCCATACTTCTCTGTCGGACGTCATCTCACAAGTAACATTCTTTCTAACCATATCGTCTTTCACACAATCCATCCATCGTTTCTTGGGTCGTCCCCTACCTCTATATCCATCCACGTCCATGCTCAAAACCTTTCTCACAACATGGTCCCCTGTCAAAGCTGAGAACGTTACGAAAAAAAATAGCGACCAACACTTGTACAGTGAGCCGAGATGGCCCAGTGGTTAGAACGCGTGCATCTTAACCGATGATTTCGGGTTCAAACCCAGGCAGGCACCACTGAATTTACATGTGCTTAATTTGTTTATAATTCATCTCGTGCTCGGCGGTGAAGGAAAACATCGTGAGGAAACCTGCATGTGTCTAATTTCAACGAAATTCTGCCACATGTGTATTCCACCAACCCGCATTGGAGCAGCGTGGTGGAATATGCTCCATACCTTCTCCTCAACGGGAGTGGAGGCCTTAGCCCAGCAGTGGGAAATTTACAGGCTGATTATGTATGTATGTATGATTATCTTTCGCCGGTTCTTCTCAGGTCAGAGTATTTTCATTTCCGAACCGGTGTTAGTGTTTAATTTGACAATAAATAAATAAGGGGTTTTCCAATAGGGACTTGACAATTTTGAATTTAGATTGTGAACTAAACTTTTCACTTAACATCGAACTGTCACTGTCAATTTATACAGTAGACATAACATTTTCATCATAGTTAAGTACACGAACGAACAACGCCTGCAAATCATAAAAAATTACTACAGAAATTCATAGTCGGTGGCCGCTACTTTAAGAGCGTTAACTCCGATAAATGAAAAAATCATATTTTCCGAGTCATGGAAAATTGGTTCCAACGAATCGACCGCTGCCAGTTCCATACATAAATGAACTTCAACCCGATTAGAAAGTTTTTGAAATATCTTAAATGGTTTTCATTTTTATTTTGAAAAAAACTTGTCAAGTCCTTATTGGAAAACCCGTCATAATGCTTCTATATTGAATAAAGGAATTTCATTCGATCTGTTTAGTACAATTCTGTAAAATGTCAAAATACAAAAGTGCTTCTAAAGCCTATTTGTATAAAGTTTCTATACTAGTGGATCTCCAGCGAAACTTCGCGTTTATTCAAAAGTTTTTATAGGAATTTCGAAACCTATGACAGGTTTTGTTTTGATTTCATTTCATTGTAAACTGCAAATCACTCATCTCCATTTGGCGCCAAAATTATGTAATCTTATTCAAATGAAATCTTTAATGTCAAATAGTATCCATTAGTTCGGTTAGAATTGGAGTTTGTCGAAAATTAATTTCTTGTTAAATTGTAACTATTAAGTAAATTGCAATCAAGAATGCTCTTTAATTTTCTGCACATCTATTGGAGCTGGAGGGCTGGATATCTTCAAAATGAGACCATATAACAATAGTATTTTTTCATATACAGCAGCCTGTAAATTTCCCACTGCTGGAGCATATTCCACCACGCTGCTCCAATGCGAGTTGGTGGAATACACATGTGGCAGAATTTCGTTGAAATTAGACACACGCAGATTTCCTCACGATGTTTTCCCTCATCGAGCACGAGATGAATTATAAACACAAATTAAGCACATGAAAATTCAGGTTTGAAACCGAATTCATCGGTTAAGATGCACGCGTTCTAACCACTGGGCCATCTCGGCTCTTAAACGTAAGAGGAAGTGTATTCTTTAGTGTGATGCCACTACTGTCCTTAGATCACTAGCTCTAGTTAGGTTTACGGCACGTGACGTCACCTGCTCGTCGTCAGGCGACGTCGGCCGGCGGCGCACTTTCCTCGAGCGGCCTCAACCTAACAATAGTATATTATACACAAATAATATCACTCACCGTAACACCGGTTAGATTTTCATAGGCCTTGTCCAACTTGTACATCCTCATGGGATACAGCTTCGAATCCACGCTGAGGCATATTCTGCATATCTAGAATTTTTTTTTTTTAACATAATGTTTAAATGTTTGTAATATTTATAAAAAATTAAATAGATATATTATACTAATTGCCGGCTGCGGTTTCTCTTGGATTTAAGGGGGTTCGTTGTCAGGTGTTAGGCATAAAAAAAGAGCCTACGTCCTTATTTGGGGTTCAAGCTTGCTTCATAAAAATTTCATCAAATTCGATTCAGTAGTTTAGCATTTAAGAGCAACAGACGAACAGTTTTAAGAGGTCAGATGAGATTTTTTTTTGTCTTTTTATATGAAAAATATTTCCTGGAACCTCTTCGCATCTCAACACGCCGAGTCTCGATCCCATCATCATCATCATCCACTCATCAGACACACAGACACACAGAAAACATCACCAAAATCGGTTCAGCCATTTAGTAATTGTGATATACACACACAGAAGAATTACATAAACTAGGTAATCATAGAGATCCATTGAACGGCGAGTTTATTGTTGTTTTTTCTATATTTTGAAGTGATACTTCTTATTGGAAGTAAACTGCTTCGTTACGTAACGCGTTACGGCGTCAGTCTGTCTGGCTTCCCTTCCTCTTACGCATACGGCAGCGGTACGCATGCAATAATGATACTAATAATGTTCATACACAAAGTAAATATTCAAGAATTGTGACTAAGAATAAAACATACTCCATAATCAATAAAATATTTCATTAATAAACAACCTCTCCTTACGTTATCATATTAGTAATCATAAAATTTAATTAATAACCTAATCTTCTCTCAAGTTAAACGTTTCAATATAAATAGTTCAAGTTAGATTAGTTTAAGTTAACACTTCTGTCGTCCCGAGACGAACACATTTTTTTTTTTTAATTACTATCGCTTACCTTCGAACTGGCTGATTCACCGATTTCACAGCTTGAAGTATCCTAAAAAAAATAAAAACAATTTATTTTAAATTACTGTGACAATTGTGTCTCTAAGATACGGTTATACATACAGGTCTTGCAACAATACTAATACTAGGGAGCGACTTCACTGTTGAAGGAAATTGCAGAAGGCGCAGAGATCGATACATTTTTCAAATTAAAAGTCGCCATACATTTATATACAGGGTTATTGGTAATTCGACGTATTCCCGTTAGGAGATAATAGGGGTGACTATTTGCGAGAATTTTAACCCCCCATATCCATTACGCATTTTTCAAAATAAGTCAAAAATGCAACTTCAAAAATTTATTAACAAAAAAAGGATCAAATAAAATCATTTCTTTTTCTTCTGATTTACAAAAACGAATAAATACTGGTTATTTGTCAGTATTAAAACAATAATTATCGGTCCAAATGTAAAAATTCGAGACGGAAAACGACATTATTTAATATATTTTTTTGATAACTAAAAATATCGCAAACAGTCACCACTGTCATTTAACGGGATGACGTCGAATTACCAATAACCCTGTATATAAATTAGCTTGATTACTAACTAATGTCCTTCCTTGAATTTCAAGCTTGATTCGGTTCAGTGTTTTTTTTTATTAAATTGCAACAAAAATACAGACAGATTAACTTTCGCTGTATAATATTAGTATAGAATATATACAATATATGACCATATATAATATACCTTTCAAATGTTTTATTTTTAAATAGATATTGATGTAGACATAATATATATAACAAAAAAAATGTTTCAGAGTTCAATGCCTTCTCTTTGTCGCACCGGGTTTTCTCGTTCGCGACGCTAAACCTAATCCTAAGAAATCCAGAATTGCTAAACCTAATCCTAAGTTCAGACGTCAGATCAATTTTGGACAATGGTTTCTAGAGAAACCAGTATGCAATATCTCTTCATATAAAATGTTAGATAAAACCGTATCATTCCTAAATATATCCTCCTGTCAAATGTTCTATACAATGGGACTACAGGTTAAAAAAATATACCTGAGGCTCAGAATTCGCCTTACATTACTTATATTAACGAATTATGACTTTTTTTTTTTTTTCAGTCTCGTGAACAAGACATTCGTAGATAATGTCGAAATATCGAGCTCCACCAAATAAAAATAAAAAACATGGTAAATATCCCGTTTTAAATACTGTTAGAATTATGAATTATTTGTTACATTACAAGTAGGGTCATAAAAACACTTTTGAATCATCGTATCACAGTGTTGAATTTAATGTAAAACTACTACAAGTTCCGAAAGTAGATTCTACCGAGATGTGAGCGAGAACGCGTACATCTTAACCGATAATTGCGGTTTCAAACCCAGGCAAGCACCAATGAATTTTCATGTACTTAATTTGTGTTTATAATTCATCTCGTGAAGGAAAACGTCGTAAGTAAAACTGCATGTGCCTAATTTGAATGTGGTGGAATATGCTCCAGACTTTCTCAAAGGAAGAGGAGGCCTTAGACCAGCTGTGGGACATTTAAAGGCTGTTAATGTTGTAATGTTGAACCAGCAAAGACCTCAGTAGTTACTATTTTCCAACATTTTAATTGCAGAATATATCTGTTAAACACAATAAAATTTTTAAATATCCAGCCAAGAAAATAAATACGAAATCCATACTTAGTTAGCCTTAGTTTATATAACCAAGTAAATAAAATATTTCTATATTTTATTATATATATGCATACTTGTATCACAATTGGTACAGCTCCAGTCCTCACTTTCCTCAATCCACTCTTAGTTTCATAGAGATCATCACAGAGAAAGTGCTCCGAGCACACAGCGCTCCTCTCTCTGGGCGACCATGTGTCCTTTCCCACGGCTCTTAACCACGAAGCACGAAGAGCTGGTTCCGTTGGAAAGCTAAAATGTTTTAGAATGCTCTATTATTTGTTTAATACAAATTATATTCATCATCGAGATAGGTTAAAATTAATATCTAGACGTGGTCTTGTGCTTTACTTTCTTAGATGTAAGATCGTATATTTCTTTAATATATATAACGGTAGGTGGACAAGCAAATTGACCACATAGACAATGACACTAAGAAATATTAACCATTCCTTACACTGCCAATGCACTACCAACATTGGGAATTAAGATATTATATTCCTTGTGCCTGTAGTTGCACTGGTTCACTCACCCTTCAAACTAGAACACAATAACACTGAATACTTATTTGGAGGTAAAATATCTGATAAGTGTGTGGTGTAAAGACCCAACACCAAGTTAAGATCACAATATTGTTTAAATTAAAAAAAAAAAAACATTTTTAATTTCAGAATGTTATCGATGTGTAATTTTGATACTGGATATGACATAGATTTATGAAAAATATTTTATTGGCTTCAGATTTGATTACAGATATTTAATTATTGCAGAATATCTGATGGTTTTGGATAGTTTCAACTATGAATATAATATTGTATAGATAATGCAAAAGAGAAAACTATAAAATTATAATTTGTCTTTATTTGTTGGGTATTATTTGTTATTAGATATTATCACAGAAAAAAAAAAAAAATCTACTACTCTCTTTAAGAGTAACACTCTCTCTTTAAGTGGTTTGTTATTGATTTTTATTTTAAATATTCAATATCTTATAGTTTCTATTAAGGTTACGGAGTTCCATGACATCCCTGTTTAATAGTAGAAATAGTTATTTAGTATTTTATTAGTTCAAGAAATTATATAAATCGGTATGAAAGAGTGAAGTATACTTATTAATGGATTGTGTTCTTGTTGGAAATATATATTTAAGGAATTTAAGAAAGAATAAAAAGTTTCAACATAGTTAAAATATGTATACTATAGTAGATGTTGTGATAACTCTCTTCAGGAGAAATTTATTAAAAAAAAACTGTCATTCTATATACGCAAAATATGATTATGATATAAATACGTTATTCGATTTGAAGTAATTTAAAAAAAAATGAGATTTTTTTTTTCAATAGTAAAACTGGTGTACAAGGACGAACTTTAGTAATAAACTGTAATGAGTATAAACAAATCAACATTAAAAATAGAGCGATTTAATTTAAGACAATAATTTTTAACATATGCGAGGTACTTACACGTGAAATGTTATTCCTTGAGATTTAGAAATATGTCTAGAGTCATTTTTACAGGAAGGCGCGCAGCACCGCATTTTGAAAACACTTTTTCTCGAGTTTTCAAAGATACGATTCTTTTAACAATCCGTCAAAATTCCGCAAACATTATATTTTGTCATCAATAAACAATTTTATAAATTAAACGTGGTGTGTTATTGAATATAAACAGAGAGTTCGGTTTAATAGCCATTTAAAGTTATTGATAATAATCAAATTGTATTTGTATTTCACAAAATACAGTAATTTACAAAAATTACAACAGAGAATTCACGTCTGTCAATATGTACTTCACCGACAAATTATAACAAATATATTACACGATTCATTCAAAGATAATAGTTAAATCGTGACTTTTGTCTTTATCTCTCTCAGACACATAATAACGTCTTTAAAGAAAAAGAGACAAAAATTCAAAGGGGTAAATTTTTATTTGGATGGTTAACAAAACAATATAACATAACTATAGAAACGAAGTTATAGTCTTTCCTTTTCTGGCAAAGGATTTATTGTATTTTTGGAAAGGAATAACAAATGATGTTGACAGCAATAGTTATATCGATATATATTGTGACGGACGAGATGATAGACTTCTTATAAAGCCGGTTATACACAACAGAAGACAGGGTGTTTCACGTTTGAAGACTGCTAATCATTGCTCTCTATTGTTTGCTAGTATCTGCTAACAGGGATAAGATAGGTACATACTAAAATCATCATCAAATCATCGTGTTTGGATACTAATATTTTTAGAAAAATTACTTGTTAACTATAACAACAAGAGAAATAACGTATAAACATTAGTTAAGACAATACCTATTGTGGATTGGTATTTATCTTAGGTTGAGAACAAGAAAATAATAATTTATGCAAAGGTCGATGACTTCACGTATACCATAATACGACTTAAAACATACCATATGACTTATAAAGAAAAAGTTTAAAAGTAGTAGACATTGTTTTTAAATAGTACAATTGGATGTATTTATATAAATATTCAAAAATGCATCGATTTGTTTGCAGAACTATTTGTCCAAATTTGTAGCGCAGGCCTAATATATCGATAACGATTTACGTTTGGAAATAAAATTTTAAAATCGACTCGTTAATAAAATTAGATTTAAATGTAAAATATTAAATTTTAAATGAAACTTAAATACACATTTAAAATTAGCTGCAGATTTAAATGGTGCTTAAATTTAGTCGCTAACTACAGGGAAGAGTTACATTGATTTTATAAAATACATATATGTTCATAATGGCCGCCATTGGCCTTTCTAGCTTGCGTTACATCTTTGGACGCATTTAATAAACTTGTCAGATTTGAAATCTGTCAATACTTTTAGTATTGAAAATTAGATTTATTAAAAATAAACAAAAAAACTTTAATAAAGTACACAATGAATTATTTAAATAAATACTTTTTGTAATAATTAAACTCAAATCAAGCCCTGTTTGTTTAATAAAATGTTTAAGACTTGGCTATAAGTGCAATATTATCTTTGAATTCACCTCTAATCAGTTTATTGTTTATGTGTTTTAATTTATAAAAATGCGGTGTTGTGTTCAAAATTGTACGAATGATACTCGAAGGACAACTAAAAGCCATGGAATTACATTCCATATGTATGTTAATTAAAATAATTCATTATTAAAATTATCATTTATTTACGATTGTTTTCATTCAATTTTCTTTTCTAAATCGATAAAAATTAACGATATTTAATATATACAATACATTTTACGAGATACTTAGTACATTGAGAAAAATAATTATACATGTCCAAAACAATATAACATGTTTTTTTTTTTAAAACTACCTATCAAAGATACAATATATTTATAAGACATACAGTTAGTTACAGCATTCTTATTTTAATATTTGAATTTGAATATATATTTTTTTTAAATATTCTTTAAAATATATATGTGTTTTTATTTTTATTTTTTATAAACTAGATTTATTCTATCTAGACAGATAACTAATCAGAAAGTCTAGCTTTTTTTTTTTGTATAATAGTGTATTGCTTTTGACTCTAATAAGTTATGTATGTACATTTAAAAGGTATAATTTGTAGGTTTCCTAAAGAGACAAACTTAAGAACAGCTTGGATCGAAGCCCTGGGTCTGTCTGACTGGGAACCAAGGGAGAGAAGGTGAGGATGATACTATATTTAATCAAACTCTAATTTAATAATTACAATACTTTAAGTTAAGTCTTAATAATAACTTAATTTTTGTTAATTTTGATTCAGATCTATATGGAAATGGTATTTTAATATGTAATTTCTTTTGTAGCGCGGTGTGCTCAGAACATTTTCAACAAGACGCCTTTTATCAGACAAGATGCGGTTTGAGGAAAGTCAAGAATGGTGCCGTACCACTTCCTGTCATTGTAAGTATTTTTTTTAATATTTTTAATCATACAGCTCAATGTTTAGAAAATTATTGTGAAGGAAAACATTGTCAAGGAATATGTGATCCACAAATTAGCCTTTTTTATATAAAATATACATGTGGATGGTACCGTAGGTTATATGAACATTACCTTACAACATTTTAAATTAACATGGTTATTTTTATTACTATCAGTATTTAAAACGGGATATTTACCATGACATTCGTAGATAATGTCGAAATATCGAGCTCCTCTATCCAAATGGGTACAAATATCTACCAAGTAAACCTACCGGTATTGGAGCAGAATGGTGGAAAGCAGATTAGTGGAATTACCCTTTAAAAATTATTCTCAAAATGAGACTAGGTCTTAACCCACCAGTGGGATATTGATGTGTATTTTACCTTTGAATCAATATGTTTAAAAAAAAATCGTAATTTTTTATTTTAATAATAAATAAAGTAGTATTGATTTTTAGTTTATGTAATTAATTAAGAATTCATGATAAATATCAGATATTCAATGATAATTCAATTACAGGAGTCATCTGAAAATTTGGACGCCCCTGCCACGTTGAGGGTGAGTCATTTTTAATTTGTTATTTTGAAATCATTATTATACTTAGAGAGAATAAATTGTTTCATTAGTAATACTATATTTCGGTTTGTGTCTTTGATTAATATTGAATAATAATTATTTACAATACAATGTATCTGATATTGATTTTCTGAAGAATTCAAAGAAGTTGTGAACAGTAGTTACCAACTATGCCCTATTAATGTACGAACTAACTAGTGTTGCCAGATTTATTGGGTAAAACTCGCGTTAAAATCGAACTAACGCAAGTGTTATCGAGAAACTTGAGTTGAATGTATATTGAATAAGGGTTTCTAGTAAGGGACAGCATCCTGCCTACTCCCCTCCATCCCCTCGAAGAAGCGCCAACATTACCTGTAAAATGTTTCCGATCGGTACTACCAACATAACTGTGTTACCAATTGAAAAAAATTAACTGTTATCAATAATATTTGCAATCGTATAAGGGATGTAATTTTGATGTTTTTTTTTAATCATACATCATTTAAATGAAATAATAGATAGCTTTGGGTAAACTTGCTGGTAGGGCGGTGTGCAAGCCTATCCTAGAAGGTAGTTCTTACTTATCTGGTATTCTAACACTAAACAGCAATGAAGGGTGGGTGAGCCATTCTGACAGGCACAAGACGGCTTATTGGTGCTGTAAGGAATGGCTAATATTTCTTACTAATGTCTATGGACAACGGTGACCACTTGCCATCAGGTTATCCACTTGACCGTCCGCCTAACTATTATATTTAAAAAATAAATCATGGCATTTTACAAGACTATTGTATTCGTAATGTACATTTGTAATATTACAAAAAATATTAATTTAATTCGACTTATAAGAAAATCAACGAAAACGTTATGGTTATAATTGCAGGTTTTAAATATGTAATCGTATTCCAATAAGAATATCGAATCTATATTGTAATAATTTTCATCCCCGTTATAGCCCAGGGGGGCTGGTCTTAAAGTCGTCATTTTAAATATATATTTTCTTTAAAAAGGACTAATATTTTAGTCCGAATGATACTTGTTGATAGTTCTGTGAGAATAAACCATAAATTCATACCATAGAATGTTCGTGAAATTTAAAAGTCACTCGTATTAAAATATCGTGATATAAGAAGTGAGTTCTTGCGGAGTGTCTATGGACATACCATAGATTATGATAACGATAGAACAGGAAATGACGTATGCAGACTGCTCATTTTATTGATCGATTCGTGCGACGTACCGAGATTCGTTCTTTCGAGAGCTCTCCTTACACGGCGGCGGACGTCTCCGGCTCATTTTTATCATTTAATATATCTACATATTGTATATCGAGAATTAAATTTCTAAATATGTTGAGTCGCAAGTCAAAGATCGCTGCGTTTAACATCGCTCCGAAAAATCGACGTGTTCTTTCTGGGACAAGGTATTTTATTCTATAAAAAATTTTCGGACATTTTCGTTTGCTTATCGATCAATGAATTTATCTGTTAAAAATTTTTTTATAATAAATGGATGGTTTAAGTTATTGTGGATTTTCATGCTTTCAATGTAAACTTTAATTTGTAATAATTAAATATATATTATAATTTTAATATTAATTAATGAATTATTAAATAAGATAATTGGAATAGAAACTCGTCTAGTGAATTCTTTTATGGCAGCCATTTTGGAAAAAAAAACTATGTTAGGTTTAAAATCTGCAAGCACCACCCAGTAGCTTTTTTCGCGAAAAAAGTCGCAAAGGTCACACGGTCTGAGTTGAGCATTCGTTGATTTTCTTGCCGGACATGTAATTCAATTAATTCGTACATACCGAAATTATCATCTAATTTAGTAATTTTACAGATTTGAACATAAAATATTTTTATTTTTTTTTGATATAATACAAACTATCATTATTCCCAATGGTGTTAGCGTTACGGTTTAATCTTGTAAAATTACAATTAAAAGGTGTTTATAATATTTAATTAAAAAAAAACCCGCTATGAAAATTATTCCTTTGTCCGGCTTACGAATCAATACGCCCCACTCCCCCCTCCCTCCTTCGGGAGCGAAGGGGGAGGCTTTTGATAAAATCAATAACGAAGCGTATCCTCCATTTTGAAATATGACTTTGACCGACACGGTATACCTTGATCTGAAATGTCGTCGGAGCTCCCGGGATCTTTGCCTGATTTTCGTTTATATACGATTAAAAAAAAAAAGAAAAGAATTCAAATTATGAAAATTATTTAACGTAATGAATTGTTTCGCGTTTAAAGGTATGCCGGATCTGCCTATCGATGGATGTCAAGATGTTTCACTTGACAGTGAATAACTTGGACACCATGTACGAACAAGTGACCGGCCTTTCGGTAAGTTTATTGTATAATTGTTTTAGTTTGTGGTAGGGCGTTGTTCAAGCCCGTCTGGGTAGGTACCACCCACTCATCGAATATTCTATCGCCAAACAGCAGCAGCATCGTTGTTCCGATGTGTGGGTGAGTCAGTGTAACTACAGGCACAAGGGACATAACATCTTAGCTGTCAATGTTGGTGGCGCATTGGTGTGATGTAAGGAATGGTTATTATTTCTTAGAGCGTCAATGTCTATGGGCGGTTGGGCGGTGGTGACCACTTACCATCAGGCGTTCCACTTGCTCGGCCGCCTAAGTCTTAATCACACCAAGCGAAATGCAAGTGATTATTCTGGTGATCTCCTTAAGAAAGATTTTGAAGAGACCAGGTGCGCCTCACCGATAGTCCTAGGCTTGTTCGCTAAGGCGCCGCCCTAGACGCGACGTTCGGGTTTTTTGTTACCCCCTTTTAAGTATATAATGTTTGAAATATATGATACATCGGTCTGTGTGGCTTTCGGTGAAGTCAAAAATAATCGTCCCGATTTAAAATCACTTATGATTAAATAGCTATTAAAGGATTTATTTTACGCATTGACGACTGACACCCCTATGATGGCGGAAGGTGCCACTCCCTTTTTTCGCGCAGCTCTCTGCGCAGACTCCGAAATGAATGGGATAAGCTAGGACAGTGATGAAATAGAAATGGCTGGAAGGTTCGAGAATGTTCTCGAACCTTTATTGACGTAACTATGAACAATGATGGAAGTTCAGCGTTCGGTTTTAATATATCTATTATAGCGTTTATGATTTTGTTAATTATTTTTGGTTATAAAATTCCTAGGTACATCTCAATTTATTCTGTATTTTACATTGTTAAGTTTATATTAGAAGCGTTTAGGAATTTGGAAAAAAAATTGACGTCGAGTTTTAGAGAAATATGATTGTTATAGCTGAGATGGCCCAATGGTTAGGTTAGGTCAGGTTTGTTCAAACCCAGGCAACGACTGAAGTTTCATGAGCTTAATTTATCTCTAATTCATCTCGTGCTTTGCGGTGGAGGAAAACATCGTGAGGAATCCTGCTACATGTGGATAACCAATCCACATTAGAGCAGCGTGGTGGATTAAGTTCCGAACCTTCTCCTTAAAAGGGAGAGGAGGCCTTAGCCCAGCAGTGGGACATTTACAAGCCTGTATTTTTTTTATTAATATTATTGGAATCCGATTGGGTGTTTCTGAGATAACCCTCCGGCGGCCGACTAAATATTAATTTTGTTAAGTACATCCATCATGTCAATTCAGCGTTCAAGCGCTTGAATCGTTTTCGGAAAAGTCGGACACACCCTGTTGCTCGCACAGTTCACTGCGCAGACTCCAAATAAACGGAAGCCTGTTGAAAACGTTTGCCTGTTAAACGTTGTATTGAGGATTTATATTTATGTACCAATGTTTTTCAACGTTTTTAAAATGTTTTGTTTCACTAAATAAAGACCACCATTACAAAGGCTAAACTCGCGCATGCGTACTTTACATAACGATTAGAGATGCGTTGATTATAACTTTGGCCGACTAGCCGACTAGCCGGTTGTACTAAGACCGACTAAACAGCCAAGCCGATCACGGTTGATTTTTACTTTGCACAATCAGAGCGGTATTTTTTTTGTAAAAAAATAAAGTGTTATTGTTCATTAAAGTGAAAGATCTCAAGATAATTATTATTGGATAATGATTCACGTAAAGTCAGGTGTAAGTGACAAGTGATAACTTATCTAAAGTTCATGTAATGTAATTCCTCCTATAAACATTTTTATCAAGAAATATATATAATAAAATTAGACGTTAGTCGGCATTCTTTGCCGAACAGTCGTCGACTAGGCGCCGACGTCAACTTTACTGACTAGTCGGAACATCTTTAATAACGACACATTATTTTCGTTTAGTGTTTGGTTCATATACTTATAAATCGAAAGTTCGAGAATATGATAGAAATATGATAAAGACTGTCTAGTACTTTTGATGTTTTCAATAAATCTTCGGAAAACCTATCGATTAGTCTGTTACATTAGTCTGTCATTTTTGGAGTCTGCGCAGTGAGTTGCGCGAACAAACGGCACTTAGCGACATATGCTTTTATACGAGTCATCTAATATTGATATCTGACTTGTCTCATTCAAACTCAGTTTAATATAAGTACTCTAAGCTAGTTTAACTACAGTCACGAGGTACATAACATCTTAGTTCCTAGGGTTGGTGGTTGGTTGCAATGTAAGAAATAGTTATTCTTACAGAACTAATATTTATGGGCAGTGCTGACCACTTACCAGCTAACTTACATGCAGGGATGTTTTGAGTACCGTCGATCTCAAATGTGACACAACATTCCGTAATCGGGGAATTTTGTTCAATCATTAGGGACTCCCCGAAAATT
Organism: Vanessa tameamea; assembly: GCF_037043105.1. Taxonomy (NCBI): domain Eukaryota; kingdom Metazoa; phylum Arthropoda; class Insecta; order Lepidoptera; family Nymphalidae; genus Vanessa; species Vanessa tameamea. The sequence goes on along the minus strand of NC_087339.1, from coordinate 3,384,604 downwards.
TTAACCGTGAATGGTTTAGTGACACACCACTGAATATATGGAAATATCTTGTTCGTTACCGTATCCGGAGAAATTTGTTCAAACACGAGGGAATCCCCGAGAATCTGAACCGTGAATGGTTCGAATCGTTCCCCCGGATTTTAATTATTAAACACACGTTTTCAATTGGTTATTGATATTAATTGTTGATTTCAGATCAACGTAGACGACAAACTACCTCAGAAGTTATGTTTCGAATGCGTCGCAAGATTGTCTTCTGCGAATTTATTTCGCTCGAAAGCGTTGAGGACTCAGGGCATACTGTTGAACAAGCTCGACACCGATCGATACGTAAGTATCTTTCAATTGTAATGTTAAATAGGATTTTATTATATATTAATACGTGAAGCGATAATTTTGTATCCCTCTTTACCAATACCACGCGAACGAGGTATATTTCATTTGGTAGTGTTTATTTATTTATTTATTTAATATTTGGGAAACAAACAGATATAAAATATAATCTGATAACATAATACAATTTAAATATCAGATTATCCAGCGAAGTTTCCACCGATCGATAAAACATAAAATGCACTCAAATATTTTAACACAATAAGATAAAAAATATTGGACAATATTAAAAATATATAATTAAGTTAATTTAAGATTGTTACAAATATTATCTTTAAATTTAATCAAAGACAAATGAAATATATCAATGTTCCCAAAATGCTTATTATATTCGCGACAAGCTCCGATTAGAAAACAGTTAGCATTATGTGTTAACACTATTGAAGTTATTCTGGAAAAGGATTGCAGACAGTTTTTGTGGCTTTTATTTGTGTCAAAATGGCACAGACTATTTCGCCAATGTCACGTGCGAAATGATATTTAATATGAAACATTTATAGTTTAGGTACCTACTGTCAATGACGACACACGTCATGTCAAAGATGAAAATCAATGACTTTTTTTTTTTTTTACGGTTTTTTACGGTCGAATTTCGAACATTGGTCGATCACTGGTATGCTTAAATAGTCCAATGGCAGTTAAGGAAGATCGCAGATACTAAACGATTTTTTTTTTTTTTTACGGAATTTATTTGTTCTAACATTATAAATGCGAAAGTATCTATTATATTTTGACGACCTCCGTGGTCGAGTGATGTGTACACCGGTTTTCATGGGTACGCCACTCCGAGGTCCCGGGTTCGATTCCCGGCCGAGTCGATGTAGAAAAAGTTCATTAGTTTTCTATGTCGTCTCGGGTCTGGGTATTTGTGGTACCGTCGTTACTTCTGATTTTCCATAACACAAGTGCTTTAGCTACTTACATTGGGATCAGAGTAATGTATGTGATGTTGTCCAATATTTATTATTATCTATACCATTGAACCAATGTAATTGTTATTTAGTACAAAGTCAAGCTTGGACCCAAGGGTATGAGCTCTTATTACCCTTTAAGGGGCAAAAGCTGTAGATTGCTTGGCTTGTTTGTTAATACTTCAGAATTTTTAATATTCTAAATTGTAAATTCAATATCATATGATATATACATAGCATATCTTTATATACTTAGTATGCTTCATTATATAAATACTCGCCTCGTCTCGACTTTGCTTGGCTATCAAATCAAATATCAAAATATACTTTATACAAGTAGACTTTTACAAGCACTTTTGAATCGTCATTTAACAAACTATTTTAAGTAAAGCTACCACCGGTTCGGAATGTAGATTCTACCGAGAAGAACCGGCAAGAGACTCAGTAGTTACTCTTTTTCGACATCTAAAGATACGGTCATGTTAGTTAAATACATTTATATATGTATGTCATGTCTCCCGCCTGGAAGTCAACGAGCGTTAACTCCACGCTTTTTTATCATCTATATAATCTTGTGTCGAATAATATGCCTTCTTTACGGATGTATTTTAAACAAATGATACAGATGATACAGATTCTGACATACATGATTTTGCTTCTATCGGTCGTAGCGTGATTGTATACAAGCCAAAGCCTTAGACAAATCTGCTATCTGACACTGAATCAATTTTTAAAGACCAGTGGTTCTTGAGATTAGCGCGTTTGACCAAAAAAACAAAATCTTCAGATTTCAGATGTATAATCTTAGTGTAGACAAGGCTTGAATATTTAAATGATACTTTATTCTTCTGTCAAATGTCAAATAGATTATGTAAGAAAGAGATAAATTAGTGTTTAACAGAACCTACTAAATATTTTTTTAATAAGCCGTTAGTAATTAATAAAAATTTCGATAAACAGATAACTATAAGGGACATAAAATCTATCAGCCGAGCTCACAATCAACTAATATCATCCCTCGGTCAGAAAGTTTACGAAGTAAATGAATGCGACGTGTTAATAAATGACAATGAAGTCATAAAAATTGAAAGAGAAGCAAAAGAAGCAGAAGTAGACGAGGAAGAATTGCAGTTTAATGATAACGACGTCGAATATAATGATTATAAAAATGTCGACGTTGAAATCAAAGACGAAAGCAACAATGAGATATTTTTCGAGGAGTATCCGGTTTTCGACGATAGCGATGACAATAGGACGTTGAGCGAGGTCTACAAGAAAAAAACGAAGATCAAGAAGAAGAAAATGAAGATCGAGAAGAAGATCAAAGAAGTGAAAGACAAGAAACGCGATGAAGACGACAGTCCTTCGACGACAATGGATAAGTATGATTTGATTTTATTCGTATTGTTAGTTAGAAGTTGAGCTCTTAACAGATGTTCTATCGTAAACAGTAATGTTTAGATTTAGTATTGTAAAGGTTCAATTTGAAGGGGATTTAGTGTAACTACAGACACAAGGGACATAACATCTTAGTTCCCAAAGTCGGTGGCGTATTGGTGGTGTATGGACTGGTTAATATTTATCTCAGCGATAATCTCGATGGGCAGTGGAGACCACTTAGAGCTATCATTTATAAAAAAATGTAAGCTATGTCTGTATATTTTTATTGTAATTTTAGCGATTTAATTGTGAAATATCGACCATTTAATTATTGAATTCGAATTCGTTGTTGTGTTGCGAAAACATTACAATTGATGTTTCTAAAAACGATTTATAATCAAAGAAACTACATACCTAAATATGAAGGACAATTAATAAAACAAAACAACGAATTTTGTAGTATGTGCACCAGACATAAGCAGCAGAGCGGACGGAGAAGACGTTTCGGTATAAGATAATGTTATCCTCTTCGCCGTCACGACATAAGACTCGGTTTTACCCCCGAAGCGCATCAACTGATTCTTTATATCAAAAATTATTAACTACCGAGCAAATTACAACAACTGTCACTTCGATGTCTTCCAAAACTTCACTGACGCTCTGAATAATTGTAGAGTTACGTCAGTGAAGATTATGTTTGAGAGATGTATGTTCTTGATCGAGTTAGATAAGGCGTTACCGATGTGTATACCTCGCAGTCTGTGCACTTGTGTGAAAGTGGCTTGTGAATCTGGTTAGCACAGCACGATTACGTCGTGGTGTGCGTGCATCAATTACATAAAAAAGTTTTTTTTTTTTTTTTCATAAATATTTTACAAAAATAAGTCGAAGGTTCCCTCGGAATTATGTTGTTTAATATACTAATGTTATTAAAAAAATCGCATAACAGGTAGCTCAGGAGAAAAAAGGTATTAACTCCAAAAATAGAAGGTGCTTTTCATACTTACAACAATTACAGCATATTGTTTAAAAAAATATATTTTTTTTAAAGATTTTTTGATAATAACTAAGAAAAAAGGTTTTTGTTGTAAATCAATTAAAGCCTACCTCATATAAATCTACTTCCTAAACAATCAAAATGCTCTTTCAAGTAGACTTTACACAACACTATGGAATAGTTCGCAGATCGCAGAGTTACCGGTTAGGAATCTTGATTCGAACTAGAAGAACCGGCAATAAACTCATTAGTTACTTTGTTTTTTATAGCCGGGTAAAATGAAAACGTGTCATCGCTGCTGAAAACTTTAACTTTATAACGTGTGTGTACTAATATATTATTTGCAGGTGAATATTCGCGATGGAGCCATTTTGAATTATTTCGGGTTTATTGGTCTGCGCTAAAAAGATTGACTTTTTTAACGTAGACCAATAAAACCGAAATGAATCATACTATAATCGACGTCTTCATTATTTGTGTATCAATTATGAAATTACTTGGAAATATGTCGCCGGCTGTGTAACTCAGAGTTGCCAACTTGGGGGTTTTCCCCCCAAATGTCAGGTAAATCAAGCTGTATAGGAGTTTACTAATTTAGGAGGATATTATTAAAAGAAAAACTATATTTCGGGAAATGAAAGTTAAGAAATAGAAAAATTTAAATTGTTTAAGTTCAATATTTAAATTACCTCTGGATCAGTGTGTACAATAAAAACTTGAAGGGGTTTTAGTTGAAATTTAGCCTTATTTACGGGACTATTGAAGTCGATCCAAGGAGGAATCTGTTGATTTGGTAACCCGTTTGTGTGTTATTGTTGTGTTGTTTTTAATGTCATCATAATGTGTTAAATAAATATTGTGTATATGTATGTATTTATTTATTATTAGTCAAATATGGTTTAATCCTGTCTCTGTATGTACGTAACTCGCGCTCAGATCAGAATGGGATCAGACTTTTTGGAACTGAGTTTTGCGGTCCGTGTGCCAGCGGTAATCTCGGCAAACTCGTCACGTTATTTTTAATATGGTACAACACCTACATAAGTATTTGCTTAGACATAACCTTACTGAAGTCTTAATACTGACTATATCAAAGCAAGTTGAATAATTATTATTCAGAAATTGTTTGGTAACGCTCCTTTGCTCGAGAACTTTCATTTTTCGATTTAGTTCGACAAGGTCCTATCCCATTTTGGAAGCGCACAGACTATGCTAACTATTCCGTGACTCATAATCCAAGGTGACGGCATATCTGACCCGACCGGAAATGCTTTTCATGGCACAGGACACACTTCCAGACCGGAGTGTGTTACCGAGAATTTTTCAATAGAAAAATACAATAAAACACTAGACCAGGCAACAAATTCATAGCTACTCAACCGACCTAGAAATATTACATGAACATTGTTAGGAGTAAAAAAAGGACGTACATAAGTGACACTCAAAACCCATCAACAACCCCTCCCCTTAAAGAACCCCCCCTATTAAAACACCCTTTCCTTAAGTACACTCCCCGTCCCATTAACAGCCCCACCTTAAGCAACCCCGATTAAAACCCCCTCCCCTTAAACATCTCCCACCATTTACACGCCCTTTCCTTAAGCAACTACCCCCCATTAACACCCATCCCCTTAAACAACTCTCCCTTCCCCTGAAGCAACTCTCCCCTCCCCTCAAGCAACTCTTCCCCCATTAACACCCCGAATTAATCCCCTGCCCCCGCCCCGTAAAGGTTATGAATGAACAGTTTCTCTTCCAGCTCGTCTCGTTGAAGGAACATAAGTAAGCTTCAGCCTCGGATACAGTGATCTTTGTCCAGTGTATTTGTGTATTGATTAATGTTATTATCAATACACAAATACACTAGATAACGTTTACAGAATTCACGGATCGGTAGACCGACTGCGTCACGGGGATCGTTGATTGTTTATTTCTATACGAGTTGACGGATATTGTCGTGTATAGCCTATTCCAATCAGGGGGGTAATGAAACTATGCCAGCATCTGCAGAGCTTGATTAATCTATGGTATTCACTGTGGATTTGCGTTTTGGAGGTTAAATTAAAGCGGATAAAAGTATCTAAGTGTAATAGTGTTGTATTTTAAATAAATATACGTTAATGAAGAGCTGTGTGTCGTGCACAATATAGCCGAGTTATTAGCAAAACGCGGGGAACACGTAAATCTAAGGTTTGTTTATCTTTTGATTGGAATAGACTTTACTGTTTACTAATCTCATACAATGTCTTGATACGTATTAATTTTCTGTTTCTCTCTTTCTCGTCCTACTTCTTCCCCTTCCCACCATCTCCCCCCCCCTCTCTTTCTCTACCCTCACTCTATCTCTCTTATTCTCTCTCTCCCTCTATCACTCGTTTGTAAATACATTTGCCGTCTCTTGCTCATAAAATGTTTACGTGACTTTGTAGTCTCACTCTGAGTGAGACTAAAAGTTTCACTTCGGACACAGTTCCGAAGAAAGTTCTCGAAACTTCTTTAGCCTTACTAAGAGTGATATTACACGTCGCGATCTATATTATATTAATATTATTTTCTATATAAGTAATATGACCTGTCAACTCGAATGTGTATACGTTACTATGTGTGCAATTATATTATACACACACACACACGTAGAAACACGGAAGTTGAACACAGAATTCAAAATGAATGAAACAGACACAAACACAGACTCAGTTGAATTGAGATTATATATATACATGAAAAAAATAACAATAACAATAGTGAGCGAATACCCTCGCACATACACACACAGTAGGGGTATTAGGCACGACAGTATTACTATGACGAATGACCCCCCCCCACCACTGGCACACTTTGCTGATCGTTCAATACAATATATAAGTTTCACCTTTAATATTACAACAACCCCACCGACTACGTTCTGAGCCGAGGTGCGATCTCATAGGAGACACCCTCAGGACGAACGTCACTTTCGAGCCCAAAAGGGTTCACCTCAAGGCAGAGTCTTAGCACTCGCCCCAACGTTCGGTGACGCTGTAAAGGCCAGTAGGGCCAACAGCAATACACAATCACAGATAAAAAAAAAAAAAAAAAATTACAACGATATCTCCTCTGTATAGGTACAAGAAATCGGACGTGAAACGTCGAAAAACGACGGACGGCCTCGACGAATCACTGTTCACGATAACGACGTTGACTTACGAAGAGCAGATAGCGGAAGTTGAACGCAGACAGGAGGCTGCCTCGTACCAGAGCGCGCCGTTCAAGTGTACCACGTGCTACAGAGGCTTCCAGATCCGAGACAGATACGACGCCCATGTCGTCAGGCATAGCGAGGTGATTGTTTATATTTTATTGGTTTACCGAGGAGTGAGTATGTTTGACATTGACAGATGTTAGGACGAGACCTTTGACCTCTGAAGGGAATACCGCCGCAAGAATTGGGACACGATCCCGCGGCATCTCAGATCTGTGCCCAGGGCGGTCATCGTAGTGGTTTTAGTGGGTAGGAATCTCATATCAGTCGAACCCCCTCCCCCGAGTACGTTTATAAATGGTTACACAAATTTCCTTACGTGACGATTTCTGCCAGTTCACTCTACCGTAAGCCGCGTTAACGAACTTCGTTGCAATATGGTTGGTTTTGAAGTTATTCGAAATTACAGACAGACAATTCGTTTTCGATTTACTCGTATAGATTTAAGTGTAAATTTTATTGTGCTTTTTGTAAATTAATTTCTTTTTATTACAGCAAAGTGGTGCATACGAATGCTTCATTTGCAAGACGCGATTGAAAACGGCCCGAGCGTTGAGGAAACACCTGACGGCTCAACATACTGAGAAATTCAGCTGCAAGGGATGTCCGTTTGTCACGAGGAACAGGTCAGTGTCGTTGGATGGATTGCACAATGAAGTCCACTGCTTCTTTTCCACGTCTCAAGATCTGTCAACTGCATTATATCTTGAATGGGTTGGTTGTAAGAGCTGGTTTTCACCAAAGCGAAAAAGGTGGAGATCTACGGCGTAGTGGATTTAACTGCCTAAAGTGCAGTAGTGGTATCTCAAGCGAGAGATCGAGGAACATGCTTGGTGGTGGGGCTTTGTGCAAGCCCGTCCGAGTAGGTACCACCCGCTCATCAGATATCCTACAGCCAAGCAGCAGTACTCAGTATTGTTGTGTTCCGGTTTAAAGGTCATGAGCCAATACACATAACATCTTAGTTCGAAAGGTTAGTGGCGCATTGGTGATCTAATGAATGGTATTTCTTACAGCGCCGTTGTCTTCAGGCGGTGGTAAACACTCAGATCAGGGTTACACAAAAAAAAAACTAGATACATATATTTGAGGCAACAAATATTAACAATTCTGTCGCAGTTAATTTGGTTCAACAAAATGCTTTCGTATTAGGGATCCAGCGTTAATAATTCCAAGAGCTGCCATTAGTATAGAACTAATTATTGGCGATGCAAAGATGCGCGCCTCTGACGGCGAAATTTAGAAATTGTGTAAGAACTTTTTGGTATAGTTCAGATATAATCCTGAAAACCCTGTTGCTGATAAAATTAGATATACGAAATATTGTTGCGTTCCTCGATGTAGTACTTGCTGAGATTCGGGAATAAGATTTTTTTCCCTCAGAAATCACCATTCCACTCCGTAATTCCTCTCCAGCGCCAACGCATTCGTTTTGTGTATCCGGCAGACGCTCTAATTACATCGACCATTGACAATATAATTATTGTCTCATCCAGCAAGGAACCACATAAATCTAATTTGTATTTAAAATAAATTGAAATATAAAAATATATGAAATAATGATATCTGATTGGTTATTTACTCTGCTTTAGTTCGATTTCGTGGAAACTCGGCTTAAAAAACAAATATCCTAAATAATAATAAATAATATAAAATAAAAAAAATATATATTTACTGAAAAACCCAATAACTCGTGGGGCTCCGAGTGGATCGTCTGTACACTAGTCCACTAGGTTAGATGCAATGTGTTAATTTTTTTGTAATATTAGCTATAGGGTCATGATTTTCACGTCGTTTTAAGGGTGATTATTTTCAGAGGTGTCGCGAGGGAACACGAGAAATGGCACGCCGGTACCAAGTATCAGTGTCCACATTGTCCAAGCGAGTTCGAGTGAGTATGAACACATATGTATACTAGTATTATAAAGAAGATAAATTTGTTTGTATGTAAGGGTGATGTCGAGATCCAATTCTAAACTTTCAAAGTCAAAGTCAAAGTCAAAAATCTTTATTCAATATAGAAGTGTTTACACTTGCTTATTGATAGTCAAAAATCTACCACCGGTTCGGAAATTAACACCTCGGACCTGAGAAGAACCGGCGAAAGAAACTCAGCGGGATATATTTTGTCTTTCCGTTTTGCATGTACAATAATAATTATATTTTAGCTATTTGAAACAGCCTGGAGGCGATCATTTCATTCCCAAGGTGTGCAGTCAACTAAAAAGTCATTAGTGTTGTAATATCCTTTAGCACACAAACGCTCTTTAACGATTCTTTTGAATTTTATAATTGAATAATTTTGAACGTTTTCTGGGATCCTGTTGTAAAAACGTATACATTGCCCCAAACTTTATCTCTGAGTGGGTATAAATTATATGATTGATTAATGATATTTTTTTTAAATTAGTATTTTTGAAATCAAAAACTGAAATGAACCCGTTTATTTAATAATGTATGAGTCGTTAACATTGTTTAAATATAGTTTATAATATGTATAGACTTATTACAATTAATACGTAATCATTAACATATAATCTCGAAATATTCTCAAGGAGAGCCAGTATTCAACTCAACACAAATGTAATTTACCTTATTTAACATATTTGCCATATTTACTTATGTACCTTATTTACTTATGTACCTTATTTACCTATGTACCTTATTTACCATATTTACCTATGTACCATATTTACGATATTTACCTATGTACCTTATTTACCATATTTACCTATGTACCATATTTACGATATTTACCTATGTCCCTTATTTACCATATTTACCTATGTACCTTATTTACCATATTTACCTATGTACCATATTTACGATATTTACCTATGTCCCTTATTTACGATATTTACCTATGTCCCTTATTTACCATATTTACCTATGTACCTTATTTACCATATTTACCTATGTCCCTTATTTACCATATTTACCTATGTACCTTATTTACCATATTTACCTATGTCCCTTATTTACCATATTTACCTATGTACCTTATTTACCATATTTACCTATGTCCCTTATTTACCATATTTACCTATGTACCTTATTTACCATATTTACCTATGTACCTTATTTACCATATTTACCTATGTACCTTATTTACCATATTTACCTATGTACCTTATTTACCATATTTACCTATGTACCTTATTTACCATATTTACCTATGTACCATATTTACGATATTTACCTATGTCCCTTATTTACCATATTTACCTATGTACCTTATTTACCATATTTACCTATGTACCTTATTTACCATATTTACCTATGTACCTTATTTACCATATTTACCTATGTACCTTATTTACCATATTTACCTATGTACCTTATTTACCATATTTACCTATGTAACTTATTTACCATATTTACCTATGTACCTTATTTACCATATTTACCTATGTCCCTTATTTACCATATTTACCTATGTACCTTATTTACCATATTTACCTATGTACCTTATTTACCATATTTACCTATGTACCTTATTTACCATAATTACCTATGTACCTTATTTTCCATATTTACCTATGTACCTTATTTACCATATTTACCTATGTACCTTATTTACGATATTTACCTATGTACCTTATTTACCATATTTACCTATGTACCTTATTTACCATATTTACCTATGTACCTTATTTACGATATTTACCTATGTACCTTATTTACCTATATATCTTATTTACCTATTTACCTTATATACCTTGTGTCTTTTACAGCAAACTCACGACATACATGGGACACATTCGAATCAAACATGTCTCAGATTTCGTGTGTGAACTGTGCGGTTACACGTTCGTCAGTAAAAAGGGCATTGACGTCCACAAGAAGAAGAAACATCGGTTGGCTGATAAAACTGTAAGTTGGTTTTCAGTTTTAGAGTCTATTTCAATAGAAGTAGGAAAAATGGTAAACAAACCTTAGATTTACGTATTTCATGCGATTCGATAATAACTCAGCTATAAACACTACTAAGAGTTTATGATTAATATATCTTTATTTATAAAACAAAACTATAAACTCGATAAATAATTTTTAATGGCTTGTTCGTTGTTATAATTTCAGGTTAGTCTGGAAGGTCCATATTGTGATGTGTGTGAAGTACGTTTTATATCCGAGGAAGCGCATTCGAGGCACCTGAAGCTGTCCTCAAGGCACAGCAGCGATAACGACCCGTGAGTAATGTCTGTTATGATTATTTTTCAGCGTCACCGATGGGGGGGGGGGGGGTGAGTGCTGACTCGGCCTTGAAGTTTAATCCCTCTCGGGTTTCGATTGATGTTCATCCTGAGGCTAAAGTATCTAAAAGTAGACTTTTACAAGCACTTTTGTATCGTCATTTAACAAACTATTTAAAGTAAAGCTACCACCGGTTCGGAATGTAGATTCTGCCGAGAAGAACCGGCGAGACATTCAGTAGTTACTCTTTTTGGACATCTAAAAATACAGTCGTGTTAGTTAAATACTGTTATATATGTATGTTATGTCTCCTGCTTGGAAGTCAACAATGAGATCGCACCTCGGCTCAGGACGTAGTCGGTGGGGTGGGGAGCGCTTCTGCTCGTAGCACTGTTTGGTTTAGTTGTAAAACACAATTGGCAAAATTAATTCGATAACTTCTGCAAACGGCACCACGAGTGCTGGACGTACCCACACCCGCTCCCCGCTCCGTCCCCTCTGACTTCAGTCGGCTTTACTTTAATAATTTTGTGAATGAATACTTCGGAACGGCAACGTTTGATATATTTCGGGACTAGTGTGTGCACCGGTTTTCATTTCCGAGGTCCCGGGTTAGATTTCCGGCCGACTCGATGTAGAAAAAGTTCATTAGTTTTCTATGTCGTCTCGGGTCTGGGTGTTTGTACCGTCGTTATTTCTGATCTTCCATAACACAAGTGCTTCAGCTACTTATACTGGGATCAGAGTGATGTATGTCATACTGTCCAAACAAAAAAATATCAGTGTTGACATCCGATTTCATATGTCGTCCTGTCCTTGTTTAACTTTACATCGTACGACATGTGAGAGAGAGACGAAACGAACGTGATATCCAAATCGGTTTAACGTTCGCTTCATCTCCCTCACACCGATGAGTTACTGCAAAGTTAAAAAGAGACAGATATATTATATATTAGATATATCGGACGCAAGCCTAATATTAACAATATATTTTCATACATTATTTTCCAGTAACCGAATAAGGAACGATTCACAAAGTATGAACACGGAACGAAACGGCCGTATAATGAGAAAGATCGAACGGAGACCCGTGATACACCCGCGCTCGCCCACCATGAGCCACGGGGACGGGAACGGCTCACCGGTCACGTGTGAACAGGTTAGTTATATAATTGGTACATAATGAGCCCCTTGAATAAATATCTTTTTTGGAACGAAGTTTTTTAACGTGTCGCAGTAGAGTGAACTGGCAGAAATCGTCACGTAAGGATAAAGCATTATACCCCTCCCCCCCCTCCAGGCCCCCTGTCTCCCACTCTTTCTCTCTATTTCCTTCTACTATATATGGTTTTGTTTAATATTTTAACTTATGTTTTGTTAGTGAAGTGATAACTTCTTATGAGGGGGTAAATCAAGTTCGTTACGTAACGCGTTACGGCGCCCGTCCGTCTGGCTTCCCTTTCTCTTTCGCACACGGCGGCGGGTGGGCTCCACCTCTCTCATTCTAACCCACAGCGTATAATCACTAAATGGTTTAATTGATAAATAACCTTTCGACATCGCCATATTAATATACATAACGGCGAGCCGGCAGTATTGTTCGGTTCGGGGTCGCCATCTGCGTCGTACATATTCACAAATAATACAACAAATCGATGGCTGGATTGTCGTATATTGATTTTTACAATATTTCGTTGGCCGCGACCACATCTGTTTTTATCCTGCTTGACAATTGACATTTTATGTTTTTCTAACGTGACACAGAGTGATTGACTTCACTGGCCATCCAAAGTCAAAGTCAAGTCAAAGTCAAAAATCTTTATTCAATATAAAAGTGTTTACACTTGCTTATTGATAGTCAAAAGTCTACCACCGGTTCGGAATTTAGCACCTCGGACCTGAGAAGAACCGGCGAAAGAAACTCAGCGGGATATATTTCTTTTTTTTTTTTTTTAACCATTATTATGTACAATGATAATTATATTTTAGCTATTTGAAACAGCCTGGAGGCGATCATTTCATTCCCAAGGTGTGCAGTCAACTAAAAAGTCATTAGTGTTGTAATATCCTTTAGCACACAATGAAATCCAGAATGAAATCTCAAAACTAAGAGATTACAATCAAAGTATTTAATTATCTGACGCTGCGACGTACATAACATTTAAGTAACAACCTAAGCTTGTCTCGAGTTAAACAATTTCAATGTTAAATAGTTCAAATCATTGTTTTTATTCAGACGGGATTTAAAAAAGAATCATTCAAATTATATTATATGAAACCATATATATGTATGAGACAGAGAAGCAATGTTCGCCGGAGTGAGATGGGGGGGGGGCGTTACGTTGTGGAGGTATTAGGTACCCTATGATCTATGTGTTATGTTCAGACGTGGAAGCTTTCCAAACGAACTCATTTTTGGTGTTTCTAATATTATTCCAAATCATCTCCGAAGGTCAACTCAAATCTCGAACCCAAATGGGGGTTTTCTTTAACAAATTTCTCAATACCGGTGAATAAATTCATTCGATGTTTAGTGCGGCATTCAGCTGAGAGACTTACGACTGTACGCGCAACACTTCCGACGAGCTCACCCGGACAAGAATCGTACCAAGTATCCGGCTATGAAGACGCCGTGCATGTGCGAACAGTGCGGACGAATATTTCAGGTATTTATATAAGATCTTTGAAAAAGTCCCATTAGGGGGGGGGGGCACGTCATATGGCTAAGTGGTCATCACTATGCCGTTAGGAATATTAACAATTACTGACATCCTCGATGCAGTACCAACTTAAGGAACTAAGATGTTATGTCTCACGTGCTCGTAGTTACACTGGCTCACTCGCCCGGTTTTGCTGTGTGGTGGTAGAATATCTGATGAGCGGGTACAACACGAGATGGCCCAGTGGTTAGAACGCGTGCATCTTAACCGATGATTTCGAGTTCAAACCCAGGCAGGCACCACTGAATTTTCATGTGCTTAATTCGTGTTTATAATTCATCTCGTGCTCGGCGGTGAAGGAAAACATCGTGAGGTAACCTGCATGTGTCTAATTTTAACGAAATTCTGCCACATGTGTATTCCACCAATCCGCATTGGAGCAGCGTGGTGGAATATGCTCCAAACCTTCTCCTCAAAGGGAGAGGAGGCCTTAGCCCAGCAGTGGGAAGTTTACAACATACCCTTTCGGACTCGCATTAAGGCCTCGATAATGTCTCATTACAATCGGTTGACTAGTTAGACTGAGGAAGCGAAACGAAACAACACGCGCACGAAATTCATAAAACTTTACCCGTAGCATACACAGTGTCTGCCCCCCCCCCCCCCCCCCCAACGCCATTTGTTTCCGTGTAAAGTTCAATAATAACAATCCTATGTCCTACCCTGGCATTCAAACTATATCCACACCGAATTTCATCTAAATCGGTTCAGCAGTTACTTTCGCATTTCTATTGTTAGTATAGTATTCGACGACCTCCGCGGTCGAGTGGTGTGTACACCGGTTTTCATGGGTACGCCACTCGGAGGTCCTGGGTTCGATTCCCGGCCGAGTCGATGTCGAAAAAGTTTATTAGTTTTCTATGTTGTCTTGGGTCTGGGTGTTTGTACCGTCGTTACTTCTGATCTTCCATAACACAAGTGCTTCAGCTACTTACATTGGGATCAGAGTGATGTATGTGATGTTGTCCAATATTTATATTTATGTATAAATGTTTCAGAGCATGGCCCTTCTGAAGGACCACATGTGGGTCCACACGGGGGAGAAGCGCTTCAAGTGCGACCGCTGCGAGAAGAGCTTCACGCAGAAGACGAACCTCGTGTTCCACATGCGCGTGCACAGCGCGACCCGGCCGACGTACGAGTGCCCGCTCTGCGGGAAACACTTCGCCTTCTTCAACAACAGGCGCCGCCATATGTTCGTGAGTATATTAAACTTGTACTAGTTGTGGCGCGTGATTTCGCTCGTGTTTTTGTCCAAAGAATAGTGAACAAATAAAGCCAAATCGATATCCTATAATTAACTAATTTGCAATTTCTAATAATTTAACATCCATAAAATCAAAAATCTAAATCAAAGTATACCATATTCGAGTAGGTCATAAATGAAACTATCCGAAATAATGTCTTGTTAATAAATTAAGTGAAAAAACTTGTCGATTCACTCCGATGACCCGCCCGCAGATCCACACGGGGCTGAAGCCGTTCAAGTGCGACACGTGCGGCAAGTGCTTCACGACGGCGGGCGAGCAGCGCGCGCACGTGGAGCACGTGCACCTCAAGAAGCCGTGGCCGCGCCGCGCGCGCGCGCGCCCCGACCTCGCCTGGCGCGCGCACGCCCTCGAGTACGTCCCGCCTGTCTATACTGTGTAGTACTCCTCCCCCTTCGAGGATACTCTATGTTTACCTCCCCCGCCGACCACTAATATTTCTACACAAAAATAATTACCTGCAGTCTAGTAGCCGTCGATAGAGCCACCGAGCCGTTAATCTTATTGTGTTATCGATTTGTTCATTAATAATACTTCCTCAGACAATATTTATTTCCTGGTAGCATTAATCGTTATACTTTTAACTAGCAACACTGGCAATGAAACCGTGTAATCATTTATCGTTTGTTTCAGGTGACTCGGGAAATAATCTTAAACGAAAACGTCATAATAATGAAAATAACGCAAGACAATATTTATTTTGAAAACCAATTCGATATTAAAAGTGATCCTCGGAGTATTATTTATTTATTTTTCAATATAATCATGTTTTATTTTTATATTAGATAATTGTGAACGATTGGAATAGTTCGCTCTTACTTATTCATCGTAAGAAAGCGTTGAAGCCGTCTTGCCCTAGAAATCAGCTCTAGTGAATGCCCTCTGATGGAAGGGCGCACGTCTGCTTGCACGAGACGCAGACACGCCTTGAGAATGACCACTGCGGTCGAAATCAGTCGGGGAACGTCGACAACCAGCACGAACTATTCAAATTTTCTTACATTCGTATTATTGATATTTAATATTGTAAATAATAAAGTTACATGGATCTCGTAGTTGGGTGTGTTGTGAATGTATATTAGAATATTTAAGTAACGATATCTGGCTACGCTACAGTCGAGAATTTTATTTTATTTAATCTTTACAAATACAGATGATGAATAAAATTATGTGTCTTATTTCCGAAGCCTTTTCCTTTAGTCATTAAATTAAAAAAAAAAAAAGTGATATAGTTAACTAGAGGCCATTCATTTATTACGTAAGAATATTTTAGCTTTTTTTTTGAGCCCCTTTATAAGAAAAAATAAGAATAGGCTGACAGTTACCATCATCGATCAGGCTACAATATATTATCCTAAGTTATAAGGAGAAATGATATTTTATGTAGTTATAAATAAATTTCAGGAAGTAGTTATAAATATATATCATAATATTGGACTTGGTTCTCAATTTTTCATTTATGTTTTTGATGGGATATATTTTGTCAGGCTTAACATTCATATAGTAAATGAACATCATTAAATAAAATGAGTATCTTAAGCCTTTAAATAAATAAATAGAGCGCACCTTCTCAAAATGTAGCAAAGTATAGGGAGTGAATTTGAAATTGGAAGCGGCGTTACAAGTGCGATGCGACAAATCTACAGTGCGAGCCGTTACAAAATCAAAATTGATTTCAAAATTACATTCCGTTTTGTAAAATATTTTTATAACTATATTTAAAAAGATGGTACTCTGAGTTAACGTTTCACAGATTAAGGTTTAATCGTGCTAAATTTGTCAAAAAAACATTTGTAACTCATTGCAACCAAAACTTCGAATAAATTCACCGTTTGACCAACCAATCACTTATAAAATGTATAACTTTATTCTATTATAAATTATTTATAATCTGCCAGATCTTTTATTATATGAGTATATAGATATATAGACCACTTTACACTATTAATGTAAAATTGCTTAACCACTACGATGTTGAATGTTTAAATTTATATACTTAATAAATTTAAAAATAAATATATATTTTTTATCTAATTTAATATTTATAAAAACATTTTTATATAAACATCGTCTGTTCGTTTCACATCTGTTACCATATGGAACGCAAGACAATAAAAAAAAGAAAAAAAATTGGCGGGAAAATTTATAGGCTTACATTGTTTCGCCCGACGCCCACACTTCTACCCACTGTCAGAAATAATCGTAAGTAGTGATTAATTTAAAGCCATTATTTATACACATAATTATATTAAATAAGTAAGTTACATTTAGGTTTTTATTATACGAATTTGTATACTTCTAGTTTGTGGTTGGACTTTGTGTCCGTCTACGTCTAGTGCCACCCACTCGTCAGATACTCTACCTCTAAATAGCAATAGATAATATTGATATGTTTCGGTTTGAAGGGTTTATAAACCCAAACCAGTGTAACTACTAACTACAGGCACCAGAGACATATCATCTTAGTTTCCAAGGTCACCATATCCACGATATAAGGAATGGTTAATATAATCTTCCAGCCCCATTGTTCAATGGCGGTGTTAACAACTTACCATTAGTTGACCATCCGCCTACCTATATCATAAAATAAAATTAACATTGAATGTTTTCTCAATTTATTGAATGTTACTTTTAAATAAAATATGTACTTCTGTGTGCCATGTTATGTTATAATTATAATAAATTATTTTTCCTAGTGATCGTCATGAGTCGTTTAAATTTAAGAAAAAGAACTCGTATAAGCTATTACGAACCAGAA
The DNA here is from genome assembly GCF_037043105.1 of Vanessa tameamea. Lineage (NCBI taxonomy): Eukaryota > Metazoa > Arthropoda > Insecta > Lepidoptera > Nymphalidae > Vanessa > Vanessa tameamea. Next base: position 3,366,742 of record NC_087339.1, on the reverse strand, counting down.
GAACCCAATTTGGACGAATATGTTTGTAAGTAAAATTACAAAGCTAGGCTGAATATATTCAACTCTTAAGTGATACAAAAATAATTTTAAAAACTAAAACTAACAATGTACAAATTCAAGTCTAAAAATAACTAAATACTTATAAAATGTTAAAGTATTAATTATTTGTATAAGTTTTCTTGGATATTATGTTGATTTTTTAGAGATTAATGAAATACATATTTACCTTTAAAAATAAAAAGCAAGAGCAAAGTGTTTCAGGAGTTAAAACAATATTTTAATTATAATAAAACAATTAATTTATATTTCCAAAGATACCTTTTATTACAGTTTGCACAGATTGTGGGGACTTTGTGTATGAATACTGTGCTATACACAAGCCCCTATTGGTAATACCAGATGACAAGGTTAGTATACTATACTACATCTAGAAAGAAAAAATACTAAAACTCATTATAATATCTTAACATTATTCAATATTTTTGTAAATCCAACCTGGTAAATTATAGTATTATTTAATGTATTTTACAAATAGATAGTGTGAGCTACAGTGAATTATTGATAACCTTAATCAAAATATACTTTATTCGAGTAGTCTTTTATATGGACTTTTGAATCTTCACTAACAAAACTGTATTAAATGCAAACCTAACACCGGTTTAGAATGTAGATTCTCTACTGAGAAGCACCGGTAAGAAACTCAGTAGTTATTCTTTCTCAACATTTGAAATACTAAGTTATGTCAGTTAAATTGAATTGAAATTTTTTATAATATATTTTGGATGTCAACAAGTATTAGCTCAATACTTTTTTTTTCATCTATGTAATCTTGTGTTGAATAATATGCCTTATTTATTAATGTTTTTGTAGCAAACTATGTATTTATGAATCGGTAAATTTTAAACATAAATTATTATTGCTTTAAAATACTTTATAAGAGTATATTTTTGTGTTATGACCCAAGTACTTTGTAATAGACATTTAATTTTAAAATACACAAGGCCTCTCCCTTTGAGGAGAAGGCCTGGAGCATATTCCACATGCAGGTTTCCTCACGATGTTTTCCTTCACCGCCGAGCACGAGATAAATTGTAAAAACAATTTAAGCACATGAAAATTCAGTGGTGCTTGCCTGGGTTTGAACCCGAAATCATCGGTTAAGATGCATGCGTTCTAACCACTGGGCCATTTTTTTTTTTTTATGTTAGAGGTGGCAAATGAGCTGGAGGCTCACCTGATGGAAAGTGACTTAAACAGGCGATATTTCTATAAAAAGGCATATTATTCAATACAAGACTACCTATACAGATAATAAAAAAAGTTAATACTTGTTGACTTCCAGGAAGGATATATTACATACATACATAATTGTATTTAACTAACATAACTGTATTTTTAAATGTTGAAAAAGAGTAACTACTAAGTTTCTTGCCGGTTCTTCTCGGTAGAATCTGCATTTCGAACCGGGAGTAGCTTCACTTAATATAGTTAAATGACGATTCAAAAGTGCTTGTAAAAGCCTACTTGAATTAAGTGTATTTTGATTGATAAAAACTGTGTAGTGTGGCCTACGAAATATTCTGCACCATCCGTAGTTCTTGAGGGCATGTCCTGCAGCACGCTGCTCCACTTGTTCCCTAGTATATCCGGGGCTTCTAGCTTCAACAGCTTCATCTAAATTTCATGCATTTTGAGGAACATTTATTATACGCTACTTTTTACCTCTACACTCCATAGTACTTTTAGTACCAATAAATGTGATTTGCAAACAGTAACAATAATAATTCAATTAAAATTGATAAACTAGGTACCATCAAAGTCACCCTATCCTCCCTCCGTACCCCGCTCCGCCCTCACCATACCACGCGTGTTCCTGCACCTCGCACCTTCTGTTATACCAGGTTTGATCAATTATACAACCAAGTTTAGTGTTGCCAGATGTAATTTATTTATTGTTATTCTATTATTACATAATCTGTTTAAAAATATGTAACTCGTATGTCGTTTATACAAAGGCATTTTCAGCTCAACATTACAACGGAATTTTAAATTTAAAGTTTGTTTTAGTTCTACCTGTGTATGTACTTCTTTTCGTACGTAATGGTCGGTGCTCTTTTTTTTTTTACTTTTTCACTTTTACCTCGATTCCGTTTCCGTCTCTTTCGTTTTAACTATATTACACACTATTTTATTTTGCCGCGTGCTCAATTTATTTCTAATACAACTATTTATATGGACAACTCGAGTCTTTCATCTAGTATTAACACAAGCTTTTGGTTCGGTTAAGCTCTTCTCGCTAGTGCGGAGAGACACTACGTCTTTCTAGCTACTGCCTCGTCAGGGACATACGAGGCCCCCGTCTCACTTATAACATTTATATCAGCGTTGCAGAACTATCAATAGTCAAACTTTCAGGATTGACCTCGAAAACTATTCAGGATATCGATAGTACTATCGATATTATCGATAGCTCTCCGTGAGCAATACTCTAGATTACGGCAATACTATCGATAGTCTATCGATAGTGGACTATCAATATGCAACACTATTTACAATAAATCATCTATAATATAACTTAAAAATTGTACGATTGACTTGATATTCTTAATGTATTAAAATAATTTAGGGGCTGGCATAGGCGTTTTTAGTACGTTGACTCTGCCCCGTGGTGTCAGATTCGGACCTTACCGGGGCAAAAAGACGGACGCAGTGACGTCTATGTACAGCTGGCAGGTAAGTTTCTCAAGAAAGTGGCCAATAAGGCATTTTATTACACTAGTTGAAAACGGGGATTTACCCAATTTTACCATATATCATATACAAAGGTCCTTAAAAAAATCATCATTCGGTTAAATTATTATGAGTTTTTCATTCCTTACTTAAAAAATTAATGATTCCCCATACAAACTTTTCTACCCCCCTTTTCACAATCTTAAAGGATGATTTTCTTGATAAAACTAACCCATGTCTTCTGCCGGGAGTCATCATCTCCATTAAAAGTTTCTTCTACCCGGTTCATCGTTTTAAGCGTAATGAAGTAACAGAGTTACTTTAATTTACGTTGAAAAACTGAGCTGTTTCTAGGCAGATAGTATCTCACGCCAAACTATTATTACATGGAGACTTATTCCATAGCGGAAATTTAAGACGTCTTGATTTTTACAACTGGTTACTTATAATTTTACTACCCAGAATTTGATTCTTATAAGCAACACTATCGAAAGGTTTTAATAATACAGGCTTGTTTTTTATTTTCAAAATCCTGAAAAATGGATTAGTTTCCTGTCAAAATTGAGCTCACCTTCACCCGAGTCACCTTAAAGTATTTTTTGGCTATTTCTAATAGTCCAGATCTAGCTATTAAATCCCCGTTGAAAAAATCAGGCCGTATGTTGCTTATAGATACATGACGGTAACAATAGACGATCACATTTTGTGGACGCGGAAGACGCACACAACTCGAACTGGATGCGCTTTGTGAACTGTTCGCGACATTGGAACGAGCAAAATCTAGTCGCTTATCAGTATAAAGGACAGCTTTATTACAGGTAATTTTTATACATTTTTGAAGACCTTTTTTAAGGTACAATACAGTAGTACAATATTTTGATCTATCTCGAAGGGTTCAGCCAACGTTTGCAATGGAAGCTCAAAAATTGTGTTTATTTACATCACTTTAGAAACCTCTAAATTTATCAGTGTTTCTCTACTATATTGTGCATGTGCATGTATTATACATATAAACCTTCCTCGTGAATCAATCTATCTATTAAAAAAACCGCATCAAAATCCACTGTGTAATTTTAAAGATCTAACGTACATAGGGCCACAGCGGTAAGCGACTTTGTTTTATCCTGTGTAATGATTAAAACACTAGTTCTCGCCCGCGCCTTCATCCACATATAACGCGTTCGGTAGGTTTTAGGTATAAAAATTGTTATATTTTTATGTCCAAGCTTCATAACCAAATTCAATCGTTTCGGTTCATTCGTTCATTATCGGTCACGAAAGCGTAACGCGCGCGACGCGAATATTAGTGCAGATGTAATTGTCGTGTTAAACGATAGAAGTTTATTAACATAAAAAATATTAACATTAAGTCCTTAAATTTATACAAATATGAATTAAAAATAGTTACTGTGTAAATCTTGATCGCGTGGACTGGTGGCGAGAATGCTAGCAGCATTTCCCCGTTGAATCGCAATTCCGTTCGTCTGGGCGAAAAACGTACCGAACTAATTACTAATACTAAAATTACTTATTAATCTATATACCAATTATTAAAATCCTCATCAGACACTACTCATACATAGCGTATTGTCAAATTAAATTAAAAAAAATGGAAGATCAAAGACAACGAGATTTAGATATAGACAATTCGACTACGTTTTTCTAATTTGATATATTCCTATTAAATACAAAACAAAGTCTCCCCGCCGCCTCTGTCTGTCTATATGTGTGAACGCAGAAAACTCAAGAACTATGGGATTTTAATACGGTTTTTATCAATAGACGGAGTGATCATTTCTCATTATACGAGATGTATAATTCGTTTAAGTTTTGAGTAAATTCGCTGAAATATAACGACGATTGATGAATATTTCAGATAAATATATACCTCTTATTTGAACTTTTTTAATACCATTTTTTTTTTTTTTTGTTTAACGAGGAGGAAATGCATTTACGCATGCCGCCCGGTCGGGGGACCGCGACGGGTATGTGGGACTCAACCGGGGCCTAATGCCCCGTGCCAGGGCAGATGCCCTGTCCTACCCACTAAAACCATCCTCGGGTTTCCACCATGCCGCCGAGTGGTGAGGCAACGGGATCGCCAAGGGCATGCAACCGCGACCCCACCAGCGGCAGCCGCCGTAAGGCGGCTGAATATACATGGAAAGCGCGCCTAGTGCGCGCCTTCCCCCTCATCCTCCACGTGTGAATGTGACGAACTCCCCCGAGTCCGCCACTGGAGGCTGGGCGTCAACGAAGCTGACGCCCTGCGGCGGATAAGATGGTAGGCTCCGCCGCCGACCGCCGGTGTAAAACACCTGGGAGGCTCGAGTAGCGAGCCCTCCCACTCCCTCCTAGCCAACGAGGCCACTCACATGGTCCGCCCTGACGCCGATCAGGGACGTACCAGGAGCGGCCCCGCGGCTTCCCTCCCGCCAGTCTTAGCCGTGGCCGACGAGCAAGCTCAAGCCGGCCCCGTTGCCCAGGGTACGCCACGAGGAGGCGACTGACATGTACCCCAAACTTTTTTAATACCAAGCTAAGCCAAGATAGTTTCCTATTTATTGATATATGAACAAATATTCTTTCAATAGGACTATGCAGTTTTACTAGAGTTTTAAGTGTCAATTTCTTAACGCTAATTGAATAGCAATACTCAATATTATTTTTTCCTATTTATAGTTTGAGTGAGCCAGTGTAAGTTCTTATGGTAGGTGGCGCATTGGCAATGTAGGGAATGGTTAATATTTCTTACATCGCCAATGTCTATGAATGATGTTGTGATTACTTCCAATCAGATGGCCCATTTTCCAGAAGGCATTCATTTAAAACAAAAAAAACAAATGAGTATTTATTTATATATTTCATTTACAAATAAAACATTTTAACAGGACAATAAAAATAATCCCCAAATTCACGGAGCTGATGGTTTTCTACGGAAGTGAATTTGCTAATATTCTCCAAATTAACCTCAAGAAATACAATTCACCAGTAGGCTATGCTCAAAAATTAGGTAAATATATTTTTATACCGTGTAGCTCATTTATTTGATTACTAAGAAAATTTCATACTTTTAGGTGCACCAATCCCTCAGAAAAGTATATTGGAAGAAAAGAACAGAAATAAAAATTTAAATGTCGACAAAGAAAACGCCCTTAAAGAAACAAAGGTAGCCCAAACAGTTAATCCGAAAACAAACGCTCTAAACGATGTCACTGTAAACTCAAACTCTGTGTCTTTATGCAAATCCAATAAAACTAATGACAAAATAATTAAGAATATAAAAACAAAAACAAATAAAACTTCAAAAGTTAATAAAGGGAACGTCTTTGATGAACCCAAGGTAGCAAAAACAGTTCGCCCAAAAAACGTTCAAAACAAAATTAATCTAGTATCAAAACCACCGGTTAAAAAATCAGTCGCAGTAAACATTACTCAGACCACGAACAATGTATCAAAACCGTTAACTAATGATCTGAATATAAATCAGCCTCAATTTTCCATAAAGGATGTCAAACTAAATGATCATATAATTAACAAAATTCAAAACAATAAATTCATTTGTGACGTATGTAGCTATGAAACGACCAAGATAAGTTATTTAATAACTCACTTACGTTTGCATAATGGTTTTCTAGGAAAGATTTACGCTTGTAACTTTTGTAAGTATATTTCTTTTCAGAAATATTCATTGAACTTACATATTAGAACTCACACAGGTGAAAAGCCATATGAATGTCATAGTTGTCACAAGAAATTTAGTCGAAAAGCTCATTTAGAAGTCCATATTAGAACTCACACAGGTGAAAAACCATATGAATGTCATAGTTGTCACAAGAAATTTAGTCAAAAAGCTCATTTAGAAGTCCATATTAGAACTCACACAGGTGAAAAACCATATGAATGTCATAGTTGTCACAAGAAATTTAATACAAAAACCCAATTAAATATTCATATTAGAACTCACACAGGTGAAAAACCATATGAATGTCATAGTTGTCACAAGAAATTTAATACAAAAACCCAATTAAATATTCATATTAGAACTCACACAGGTGAAAAACCATATGAATGTCATAGTTGTCACAAGAAATTTAATACAAAAACCCAATTAAATATTCATATTAGAACTCACACAGGTGAAAAACCATATGAATGTCATAGTTGTCACAAGAAATTTAGTCAAATAACTTATTTAAAACTCCATATTAGAACTCACACAGGTGAAAAACCATATGAATGTCATAGTTGTCACAAGAAATTTAATACAAAAACCAAATTAAATATTCATATTAGAACTCACACAGGTGAAAAACCATATGAACGTCCTATTAGTCAAAAGTAATTTAAGATTAAATAATTATATTAAAATTCACACATAGCACGGTGAAGAAGTTTTTATATAAGTAATTTAAGATTGTTTTGATAAAAATATTTATTAAAACAAATAAAAAGCTGACACCAATTACATTAACGACGATCATCGTTTTGCAAGAGTCATCAAATACCGTCGGGTCACTGAAATTAGAGTCAGGCAGGCAACCTTCACGTAAGGAAAAAGCGTTATAACCCCTTCCAGGCGACCTATCCTTAATTTTCGTATTATACACGATATTATAAAATAATATTTAAACTCGATCTTTGTTATAGTTTTAATTCGTGCGGGATTTTAATAACAATTCTTAATTAATTATTCCCAAACGTTAATTTTTTTCAATGTGTCTGTTATGTAATAGATAATATTTAGCGAAAGCAACTCCATTCAAACTGGGTACCACGACATCTGTAGTTTTTTATCGTTTTTATTTTTTCAGTTTTCCAATAATTGAAACGATAAGTTCAGTAACTTTCCGAAATATTTTGTTTTAATTCTTGCAAAGTTTATACTAACTAGCCCCCGTTCCTGGGGTATTTGTTCTAAACAACATTAATAGTATTCAAAGAAAGAAAGACAGTTGTCCCTATGATCAGCGAGTGTGTGGACAGCTAGTCTATACTAATGTAAAGAGGTCAATTTTGGTAATGGCAATCTGGTAAACGGAACCAATAAAAAAAAAGGCTACAAATCTATTTCTGAGTGCTATTATATAATTTTCTTTATAAATAAATTGTTCACGTGCGAAGACGGAGCGAGTCGCTAATATTTTATAATATTAAAGCATCCATTCTTGTATATATAAATATAGGTATATAAATTTAATTCAATTCAAGTCGAAAAACTTACACTGAAAAAAAATTACCGTCAAAATTTTATATCCAACATTGGCTCTGTATGAAAATTATAAATGTTTAAATTAAAAACACGTATCCAGATAGCGTATTTAAGTACTTTACTACTTCAGAATTAATATTGAGTATCGGGTAACATCTATATTTACGAACAAAACTGTCTACATCGCGACGGTAAGTAGTATAGTTTCTGTTAAGAAATCGAAATTCAATTCGAAAAATAACAACTAAAATTTATATCTTTTCTGAGTGATTCCTAAAACCAACACCCTAGTTATATATTATGTATTTATTTGATGTCTCGCTCGCTCGGATCAAATTATTGTTGGAATCTTATAAATCTTCTTATAAAGAATACATTTTCCCAATGTTTGCCGATGAACAATAGATCGGTCGTAGCTTTTCCATAAAGTATTCTTATTTTTTTTATTACAATTATAAATATTTCTGTTATATATATTTTTTTAATGTATTACGGTTTTGATTAAAGCGTTTTGCTTGCGTTTTTGTTTACTTTGTTTCGTTTCAAAAGTATACTTTAGTGAGAAGGAATGTATCATTTTTTATAGTTTAAGTGTTATAAAATAATTTTGTCTTTTTTATCAACATATAAAAAAAAACTTGGAATTAGCCTTGTTAGGAATTGTCATTTTAGCTCAAGAATGTTTTCGAAATCTTATACGTATGATATTATTTATTCAATTGTAATGTATTATGGCTATGATTTTCTTAACTCGAATCCAAATATCTAATGGCGGCACTTCACTTAGCTTTGCAAATTGGTGTATTTAAATATACTTATCATAATTACGTTACGTGTGGTCAAGACACAGGGACTGAACCCGAAAACGACGTATTTGCCAAAATATTTAGATTTATATTAGAACGCTCTCACACATTTTATACGAAATAATAATAAAGATATGTAAACAACTACGACCTTGAATTGTAATTACATTATTGGTCGAGAGCTAAATAATCTATGGTATTAATGGATTCGTGAAAAATGGCGTCTTGAATTTTGTCAAAGCTACTTGCTTGCGGAACTTAGTAAGTAAAATTAAAGTTCATATAAGTGGTAATGTATTAAATTATTAAATAAATATATGGTAGCCGAGAACTGTTTAAATATGCAGAGGTATTAGCAAATTGCCACATGTACTAAGAATAGTTTATCTTAACTCATGTCATAGAAATATAGTACATATTGCTGTTTGCATTTGTACAAATCTTTTTAACTAGATTTTATCTGTACGATCTTGCTAAACCGGGTAAAGTGTCAAACACGACTTCTAAAATGTCTCACTATGACTGACAAGTGAAGTGGCACGTGACATTAGCGAAATAATCTGTGCCCTCGGCACAAATAAAAGCCAAATAAAAAAAAAGACTGACAAGTGTCTAGTATCAATTGATAACAATCTCTGTCATGTCTTCTTCATCGCACGTGATATTGGCAAAATAATCCGTGCCACGGCACAAATAAAAGCCACAAATGAAAAAAGCAATTGATACTTAAATCCAATAAGATTTCTTTAAGATTAATTAATAAATAATATTTAATATATCAAAATTAACATCTGCTATTTTAGCTACATTTAAAAAATATTTTAGTTTTTTAAAATGATGGCGGATTTTAATTTTATAACGAGCATTTTTTGAGTTATAATTTCTATGGTTTTTTGTTATTTTATTCGTGTTTTGTTTTGTAAGCTTTTAAATTTCTGTTTCTTGTGATTAATTTTGTTTTTGTTCAAATAAATATTTTTTGTGTATCTACTTATTTATACATTTCCCTTAGTGCATACTAAATTACTACAAATCTTACTAATGGTAGGGAAGCCCCTCACCGGCAATGCAATGCCTTATAAAGTAACAATCTAAGATTTGATTTTGTACATTCGCCTGCAGTGGAATCAGTCGTTTTTATATTGTAATGCGCAGGGCATCTCGTTCACTTGTATAGTGCTTGAATTTAAACTTTAATAGACGAAAGCCAATGTGAGGGACCGCCCTTAAATTATTATGTAATATCAAAATGTACTTTATTCAAGTAGGCTTGACGAGCTCTTTTGAATCGTCAATTTAGAAACTATATTAATTAAAGCTACCATCGCCGGTTCGGAATGGAGATTCTACAGAGAAAAAGAATAATAAAAATATATATATATATTAGTCTTTATTCAATTAGACATTTGAATTAGTGTTTTTTTTTTTTGTGAAAAAGTGGTTTTAATTGTGGTTACTGCCCATACACATTAGTACTGCTATAAACGTTTACCTTTACTTACAAAATCATTTATATTTGTATAAATTTGAGACTAACGACGATGTTATATCGCTTGACCATGTAGTCCCGCATCCTATAAACCGGAACACACTACGGCTTTGCCTATTTGCTCAAATTCAGTTCACATTTCATGACGACACTTGACTTGGCAAATCGGCACGCCATGTTTGATGAGGAAAAACTTTAGAATGTTTTTTTTTGTGTAAATTGCGAAAAACTATTCATCACAACTTATTTATTTCATGAAAATAAATAATTACGAGAACCAGAAAGAACACTTTTTCATTTCATTCATCATTTCAAGACTCAAAAAGCGTGGATATATTTTTTCTTATTTATGAATAGATATGATGATCATGGAACTTCATTCCACGTATATTAAATGTAGGATTTACATAGTTATTTTATAATAGAGAAAGTCAATTAAAATAATTAATAACGTATTTGTAGTGCGACATCCACGTTTATACGAAGCGTCGCTGTCACTCTCTCGTTGCGCTCGTACAGAATCATCCATATCTGTATTTTATGTTAAATTGATAGAAAAACGTAATATTTCAGTTGCCATTCCATTTCAATTTAATTTTTCACTTCTGTAACTTTTAGTTAATAAGTCTTACCGTATTATTTTAAATTACTACCTCAGCCACTTTATTCCATCAACAAAAAAATATATAAATTCGCGCGCATTTTATATTTTCACCTGACAAAAAATTGTCTATCATGAATATAAACAAGAAAAGCCATGTTCAAAATAAGTGTAATGATATAATGCTTCGTTTTGAAGATAACTATATTTGTAAGCATTTTCATTGATTATGTATTTAGGTATATTACGTTACAAAATTATTAAAAAATATGCCTTTGTGAGTTATTGTACCACCCTTTCGAATACACGATTTACACTATAAAAATAATAAAATTGTATTGTAGCCAAAAATATAAAAAATTACAATTCTAAAATCTCAAATTTCTTTTGCGTGTTTTGACGTTTTTCATCGAAATAATTATTGTTATAAAATATTGTTACAAATACTGATCGATTCAAATTTTTGCACTGGCTCTATATCCACTCATCGTTACTTAAATAAAGTAAGTATTAATACAAAATGAATTAGTTAATAAATAAATTAAAAAAAAAAAAAACAAATGATTTGGCACAGCTCCAAATATACCTATTTTTATCGGTGATGATACGATCCCGATTATTTTGCGATTCAACTTCGACTAAACAGCCACAGTTACCTGTTGATTCGATTGCAATAAAGTGATAATTTGGTAATTGGGGGCCAGATTCTAAAACTTAAGGCAGGCTGATCGCTAGTGCGGAAGGATGCTTCTTTTTATTCATATGCGAAATGCCAATAATTAAAATGACAGTGACGTTTTCACAAGAGGCGTATTCGAACTATCGGGATTTCTAATTTATTGCTTTTGTTGCTTCAGATACCCTATTCCAATCGAAATAGAAATAAAGATAAGCAAACCTTAGATACGTATTTCATGCGATTTGCTAATAACTCAACTATATTGTGCACTACTAATAGTTTATGATTATTATATCTTTATTTATAATACAACACTAGTACACTTAACTATTTATTTCCACTTTAATTTTACTTCCGAAATTCCGATAACAGTTTCGTCGACGTCAAAAACGCCATTGTTTCGCAAATCCATAGTGAATATCATAGATTAATCAAGATCTAGACCAATGATATCGCGTCAATTTGCTGTCAAATGTTGTTTATTTGACTTTTTTACTTTTATGGTTGGAATAGAGAATAAGTACAGATGCTTGTTTATTTCGAGTAAAAAACTTTTAGTCAAACATAATTTTACAGTTTGTCCTAAGTGTGTGACGATGGTGTCTGAATTTTGCTCTCTCCACGGACCTCAACTAATTATACCCGATGCTGAGGTATGAAAATAAATTAAATTATTTATTCACATTTGCGTTACTTACAATCGATAAGATTAAACATTGTTATTTTTTTTATTGTATAATATTGTCTATGGAATTTTTCATAAGGAAAAAAACAAATCAAAACTTTTTAATTTTTCTGTTTAGTCTGTAAGCCCTATTGTCGCCATTGAAACAAAAACAATCAGTGTGATATAAGCTGTTTTAAATTGCTTAATTTTTTTAAGACAAATCAATTATTCCTCAACTGTACTTGTTAATAAATATATTATTTATTATATTTGTTCCAAAAAGCAATTTAATGCGTTCCTAGAAAAATTAGAATTTTAAAGCGTTTTTTTTTTCAAAATAAATATAAATTGATCGTTTATACCTATACTGAATCTTATTTCATAATTGAAGAAGATTATGTATGTACACTTAACTTACAACAATTTAGTTCCAGTAAGAGGGCATTGGCGATGTCAATATTACCTCTTATAAATAAAAGTAATCAAAATATATAATATTAATTTAATCCAAAGCATCAAGACTCCATACCAATCGCCGCCTACACAATACCGCAAACATTTTTACATCTAGCAACATCGGTCATACCAGGTATGTCCAAATATTTTCTAGTAACTTCTATTATAAGACTTTGTTATTATTCTATTCTTTACTGTTTCGATATCGTTATGTGTGTATAGCTTGTTACCGGAGATGTTATGGAGCTCCGTGACCGTAACCAAAAGTATCGGATATCCGAAATAAATATGTATCCGTATCTATTTACGAAAACAAAAATATTTATTATAATTTTGTTTTTGTAGTGTTATACTTAAAGAGAGAAGCTAATTATATATAAAAGTATATTATATATATATTCTGTGTTTATACCTCATTATAAATAATAACATGCAAAGATAGTAATATTAATATCTTGTAATTTTTTCTTGTACAATTTCTAAATAATGTAATATCCGTAACCGAAACTATCCGAAATAATTTCGTATCAGTAACCGGTAAAATATTATTCATGTATCCGTATCTAGATCCGAAATGACATATCCATAACATCCCGGTTGTAGCAACTCTGTTTGTCTGTCTGTCTTTTGTTGTTTCGCGGTTACAAAACTAAATCAAATTTGATGAAATTTGGTATGAAGCAAGTTTGAACTACAAGGACATAGGCGTACTTTTCAATTCCTAACAACTGATGACGCAAGCGAAGAAGCGAAGTGAAGTAGTAAACCATAAATCAGCAGTTCTCTACACTTATTTCGGTCACCGCGACCTTTACCAAAGAGACTAATTGGGTAGAAATATAGAATATTCCGTTACTCTCCGCCAGTAAGAGTTCAGCCTCAAGAGCAACGTGCCAAAAATCTTTATACTATATTCCAACTATAAGAAGAGAAAAGTCAAATAAACAACGTTTGACAGCATATTGACGCAATATCATTGGTGGAGAGCTCGATTAATCTATGATATTCACTATGGATTTGCGAAAAAATGGCTATTTGAACATCGAAGAAACTGTAATCGGAATTTTGGAAGTAAAATTAAAGTGGAAATAAGTAGTTAAGTGTACTAGTGTTGTATTATAAATAAAGATATATTAATCATAAATCCTCAGTAGTGCACAATATAGCTGAGCTATTAGCGAATCGCATGAATTTGTTTTTTCCTGAGTACTCATATAGTCATACCCCGAACTACCTCCACCTGTCGAGTGATAGGGGGGGCCGAGCGCCATCCGTGTAAGTCGGGGTACAGATTTGCATACAAAGACATACGAGTTTTATTGGGACCGGAGATAAAACAATAACTTACGAAATAAATATCTAACTAAATGTAGGTAATATTATGTATATTATTATAAACTGCATAAACACAGTCCGAAGTAATTCTGATGTAGATGGTTTCATGAAATCTAACAAATTTCAAATATTGTTTATTTGGCTTTTATCCTCTTATGGTTGGAATATACATATCATTCAGAGACCCAGTACAGTGAGAGTGATATAATTTCTTCGATTTAGCTTTGCCATCCTTGTTCTTGAACACAGGGGCGGGCCTAGGCGTATTTAGTTCCAGGACAATACCACGCGGGGTAAGATTCGGACCTTATCGCGGTAAGAGGACTAATGATGCGAGTTCTTTGTACTCTTGGCAGGTAAGATAATAATAATGAAACTCTTGTTCTGTGAAACTACGACAATAAATGCTAATATACACTAAGCCTCTTAATTCATTATGTATTAGAAATCTAGATTTTTATAAATTAGGGCCCTCAGATGGTAAGTGGTCACCATCGCTACGGACATTGGCACTACAAAATACACCTTCCTTCCATAACACTTTCCTTGGGAAATAATAATACAATTGTGTAGATAAATGATAACCCAATAGCTTGGACTAATACTTGGTGGAAGGGCTTTATCACGTCTGGATAGGGACTCATCCAGAGCCGTCTCAAGCTATGCTGGGGCCCTTGGGCTCCCATGAATTTGGGGCCCTTTTGCTAGATATTTTTTGGTTTAATTTGGTAAATTGTTGGTTCTTCGGGGCCCTCTCAGGATGGGGGTCCTGGGCACGTGCCCCATGTGCCTTAAGGTAAAGACGGTAATGGACTCATCAGATATTCTTCCGCCAAACCGCAATACTTGATGCTGCTGTATTCCGCTTTGAAGAATGGACAGTCACGAGGGACATAACATCTTGGTTCTCAAGGTTGGTAGCTCATGTAAAGTCTATGGACAGTGATGCCCACTTAATATCAGGGCCCATTTGTGCTTCTGCTAACTCATATAATAAATAAATACCTCATCATATACAGGTATATTCATACAAAACTCCATCGTACATAATAGACGGGGGAAACGATATTGAATCGAACTGGATGCGTTATGTTAATTGTTCGAGAAATTTCCACGAACAAAATCTGGTCGCCTATCAATATAGAGAACAGATTTATTACAGGTAACTCTTTTTCTATATGGACGGAGGAGGATTTAAAGAGTTGAAAGCTCTGCGACAAAAATGAAATGGACGAACACAATATGTCTTTTGGAATGATCGATAAAAGAATGCCTAACAGATTTTTAATTATTTATACAATTTAACATTTAGAAATTTAAGTATTTGATATCTTTAAAATAATATATTGAACGTCAGTTGCCCTTTTTTTTTTTTTCTCTCGCTGGAAAAACGCGTTACGCGCTTCCCCACGTGATGGAAGGTGGGGGGGTGTGTGGGACTCCCCGGAGCCCTGGACGCCGAGTGCGCCCAGGTACGCCGGGTTTACCCAATAAAAAACCAGCGGTACCCTCTCCGTCTTTCGGTGGGCGCCACGGGATCGCTTGCGCATGCTACCGTGACGAACGTCAGTTGCCCTACCGTAATCCCGACATATTCATGAAATAATAAAAAAAAAAAAAAAAAACGTACAGCATTAGCAGAAGTAAAATAAGTTTAAGTTAACAAGTTACGCATATGTTTGAAGTTTTAAATTAAGCTGACTTTTGATTGATGTAATCGCGATTGAGATATTTTACCGTATAATTTGACTCCGACAATCATCAACAAATTTTATACAACGTACCAACGGACAAACAAAAACTTAAAAAAACAAATCTTTGACTTCGATAATAATGACCGTTAGAATAGAGATCTTCCAATAAATATTCAAAGTACATACATACAAGAATCGGCTATAGCAAATACGCTTGGCGAATGAGAGCTAAGCCGAAATAAAAGTCAGACTTCGAACGTCACTACATGTTGCTATTGCGTGTGTGTGTGTGTGTGTGATGTGTGTTGTACGCTTACATGTGCCTATCGTTTTACATGTGTTGCTGCAAATTACACACACGCACACTATATAGTATGTGTGTAATTTTGAATACGTTTCATTATTTTTAATTATTTCTTCAATAGCCGTAAAACTTTATTAATTTATATCTATATGTCACCGTAAGATTACAAACATCGTTAGATTACAATCTGACGAGACAGTTTGTAAACTGTCGAAATATTGTGAATATGATTGCAATTTAACGGATTATTTTTTGCTATATTGTGCTTACGGTTGCTTACGGTGACATATACATAAATTATAAGCGAAATACTACTTACGGAAATTTTCATACTCCTTTCCAACGTAATCGCTTACTGAGAGACGAGCTTCGAAAATTTTAATTTCTAAAAACTTAATATGAATTTTACCCGTACGAAATCGGTACCTGTCGTTTTGTTGAATTATACTAAATTTACAGTACCATTAAAATTATCCCAAGAAACACTGAGCTCCTTGTTTTCTATGGGTGCGAATACGCTAATCTACTTGATATTGATTTGATAAAATACAATAAGGGTTTACCCATTGCAGCCAATTCTTCAGGTAAGATTTTATGCGTTTAAATACTCTTATAAGTACTAAAAAATTACACGTCATGTAATTTATTAAAGCGAATTCAGAGATGTAAGTCATATTGCGATACGATGAAGGGAAAGCGAAGAAAAAAATATAGTCTGTTTCACGTGTCCAACTGTCCTAAGAAACAAATAACATCATACCACATTGGTCGATTCTCGTGGCGAGTGACATGTGAGACGATTCTAAGGAATGATATTTCGGCAATTGAAGGTTCATAAATTAATAACACGAAGGAAATTTCCATTGGGAGCTTGTTTCGTGGAATAGAATGAATTTAATAACTTTCGTATTTTGTCACTGAATTTTCATATGGTTCGTAGAAAATCTTTTGAGTTAAAGACTGAGAAAATGCTTGGCCTTTTTTACGACTCGCATTATTATTTTTTTAAATTGTTGTTTTTCGTTTCATTAAAAACTAATTGAAATCAAAAATATTGTAAACATTTCAACTAAATAATAATTTAATATTTATTAGAGATGATAATTACCAAAGCAATTATTTCATAGAAACAGAAATCGAGCAAGCTACAAAAGAAGTACTTTATACAAATAATGTTACATCATTATATAATATTTCACAAAACCCTATACAAACTAATATAAGCATTTGTCATTCAAGCAACATTTTTATAAGTGGAAATACTTTTGACAGTCACTGTACAATGAACAAAAAATCCCCGGACACAATGAAGAACATATTTATCTGTCAAATATGTTGTAAAGGTTTTAATAAGAAATCTTCACTCTCTAGGCACGAGTTAGTACATTTAGTAACTAAACTTTATAACTGCAACTTTTGTAAATTTGCGACGAATTCGAAAAGAAATTTAGGCTACCACATAAATATTAAACATATTAGAGCGATTATATACCAATGTGAATTTTGTAACAAGAAATATTATGCAAAACGATCATTTCGAAAACATAGAATGTGTCATGTAACAGGGATGAAGTAAAAATAAAAAAAAAAGTTTAATTTATGACTAATTCTTAGCATTATGATGATTTCACGATTTCGTATTATTTGTTTAAATATGATAAGAAATAATAAACACATTACTAATTATTATATGTTTTATTATTACAATTATTATTTTTCGTTAATTTTTCTTCTATATTTAACCTTAATATTTTGAGTTGATGCAGAGATTATTATTTTTACAAAAAATACTTTGGCGATTTACTAATTAATGTTGTAATTGTGTTGGTATTTCCAATAAAATAAATGTGTAGTGAATTAAAAAATCACCAGAAAACTAATCTCAGATTGTTATGTAAAAACCTTGTATTCAGTAAAGTTATGAAAGCTAAATGATACTTGTAACTTGAAATAACAAGTTATTAAGTATAATGATTTAATATTCTTAGGTAATATACTATAAATTCTTTGACACAAACCTGTCATTTCAGATCTTTGCATATCTGTTATCGATAGAAAAAAATAAACATTATCTATGGAATATAAATCTTCGACTGTCATTGTCGAATTGTCAAAATATAAACATTGTTTTTATTTTTGTAACCTATTAATGCACGTGCGGACAAAAGTCGCCGTTTTAGTTTAAGTTAAAATGACAGAAATAATTATCGACGATGTATATCCCAAAGGGTCAGTGTATCCGATGATTTTAAACTTCCAAAATGGTTATACGACGGACAACTTTGCTAACCAAGAATGCATTTTGGCCGAAAACTCCGTCACTAATAATAAAACCTTAGCCACTGAGATAGATGGCCTCGTATATGCTGGTGATGAAGAAAACGAGGGCTTGGGTAAGACTTTTATACTAGCACGCAATAAAAGTACGGGGAAAGTGCGTTTGATCGAATCGGGTGTCGTGAATGTTAAGCCTATCCTCAAGTTTGACCTAAACGCAACGCATTTGCAGCTTGAAACGAGCCACCTAGAACTCAGTCGTAAGTTCGGTTCGAAGAAGCAAAAACAACGTATGGAACAACGTGAAAAGTTAAAAGTAAATATTGAAACTGTTACCGAACAGATGCAAAATGTAACACAAGAAGTGACAGAAGAAAACTTAGATTTATCTACGTACAATAATATTAACAATGACGATTTTTACATACCTCACATTAACCGCACAGCTGAAAAAGTTGAGCATGTCTATGAGATAGACAAAATACTATCTGAAGAACAATATGAAAAGATACATTCTGAGTTAGAGGGTAAAGACTACACATCAGATATGATACCACTTATAAAGTCGATGATATACAAGAAGACTTTATCACCAAAGCTTATAGTATTAGCAGTGTACGCCAATTCATTGCTATATCTTTACACAATGATGGTAAAAGATATTACAAAAAAGTCATTTGTAGCCTGTTCAACGTCTGTGACATTGAATAATATAATTTTAAGTAATTTCCTGAGTATGTCACATTCAAAACGAACAAGACCAGCGCCGTTTAAGGACAAGTCGTTATGCCATGCAATAGTATTTTTATTGTTAATTAACAATTTAAAATTAGAGTTGGAAAGTTTATGCGACGCTCTAAAATTGACACCGAACACTGCGACACTTAAGGTTCGTGTTACTGGAGCCTCGGTAATTACATCGGGTAATAAAAAAATAGTTCAATTGAAATTACCTCTAAATAAAACAGGATTCAAGAGAAGGAGTACTAAATTTTAAATAAATGATTTATATTTTAAAATGTTATTTTATTCATTTTCCATATAAACAACTATATAATCAAAATTGGTTTGATGACTTCGGACAGTGTTACTGTATAAGATGTAGGAAACAGTTTTATGAATAACACTTAAATTCTTGGTCTTGTTTAGAAACTATATACTGATTATACATATACATCAGCGTTACAGAACTATCGATAGTTTGGCTTTGAAAACTTCAGGATATCGATAGTATGTACTATTGAGTATCGTTTTTCTCAATACTATCGATAGTATCACTAGCTCTGTAAATAATACTTTTTGTAGCAGCGATACTCTTGATAATATCGATAGTTTAAATAATAAATAAATAAATAAATATTGGACAACATCACATACATTACTCTGATCCCAATGTAAGTAGCTAAAGCACTTGTGTTATGGAAAATCAGAAGTAACGACGGTACCACAAACACTCAGACCCAAGACAACATAGAAAACTAAACTCTTTCTACATCGACTCGGCCGGGAATCGAACTCGGGACCTCGGAGTGGCGTACCCATGAAAACCGGTGTACACACTACTCGACCACGGAGGTCGTCAGGTTTAGGTTAAAAGTAATGGTTTTTGCAATTCTATCGATAGTATTGCTCATGGGGAACTATCGATAGTATTGACAAGTGCCAATACTATGGATAGACTATCGATACTATCGCTAAGACCTTAACTATCGATAGTCTATCGATAGTTGACTATCCATATTCAATATTAGTATACATACTACAAAGCCCAGCAGGCCAGCATAGACCCTAAAGTCTAAGACAGCCTTCTAGCATACTGTCAAATCTTATATAAATATAATGACATTAGGACATAGACAAAATTGTTAGTTTTTATACCAGTAAATTTTGATAAATTCCTAACACCAGTATGTCTTAATTAAAGGCTAAAAACTAGATATTTAAGTCATTACAATGGTTGATTTATATATTAAATAATTAAGAGAACGCGCCCCCCCTTTAAATCCACTTAAAAGGGGGTAAAGTATAGTTAGTTAAATTCATATGGGGATCTTGACTTAAATGTAGAGCTACCGCCGGTTCGGAATGTAGATTATATCCAGAAGAACCGGCAAGAAACTCAGTTGTTACTCTTTTCCATCATTTTAATTACAAGGTATGTTATTAAAGTACAATTAAATTTATATATAGCCTTTTGTTTTTCGGCTAGAGTACGCTGTTGGCCTTAATGGCCTCTACAGCGTCACGGGGCGGGTGAGTTAAAATTCTCAAGCCCACTTAAAGCTCAAAATACGCGCGTCCTAAGGGTGCCTCCTGTGAATCCGAACCTCGGCTTAGGATTTCGTCAACGTCAGGAGGTATGACGCGTGCATACGTTGGCATACGCCCAGACGTCGACGGGTCGAAATTAATCCCTCTATGTATTGTCGGCAGTGAGCGACGCGGACGTGTAGGACTTGCTTAGGGTGCCTACGGATCGGATAAGTTAACTGCGCGACTATATTTGCTCGTCTCAAATATAAGTGTGTTAGATATATATCTTACCTGGAAATCAACAAATACTAAGTCTTGTATTGAGTAATATCCTAATTGGACCAACCGATTTTGATTTCGTTTTTTTGAAAGATCTTGACTGAGAGTATTAGCTATGATTACAGAAAAACTATTTAGGTTTTTTTAAGATTACATTAGCAGCCTGTAAATTTCCCACTGCTGGGCTAAAGCCTCCTCTCCCTTTGAGGAGAAGGTTTCGAGCATATTCCACCACGCTGCTCCAATGCGGTTTGGTGGAATACACGTGGCAGAATTTCGTTGAAATTAGACACATGCAGGTTTCCTCACGATGTTTTCCTTCACCGCCGAGCACGAGATGAATTATAAACACAAATTAAGCACATGAAAATTCAGTGGTGCTTGCCTGGTTGAACCCGAAATCATCGGTTAAGATGCACGCATTCTAACGACTGGGCCATCGCGGCTTCTTTTTAAGATTATCAGTTCTTTTCAAATTAATATGATTCAGTGATATTGCAAATTATAACACGCAACTTGGGCTCTTGCTCCATCTACGTCATATGGAATTAACAGGACACCCAACCTCACAAACTAACATCGAATTTCGGTAAAAAGCATACACTATCAGGGCCGGATCTACCATATGGCCTTTTGGGCTTCAGCCCAGGGCCCCGTGGATTCAAGGGGCCCCCAGCTAAGACCAGTCAATGTCAAAATTAGACGATAATGCGAAAGAATCCATAACTTTATTGAACTAAACAGATCGTATTGTTCGCAGCGCTGCGAGTCCGGCAATTAATCAAACCCATTCAATTAATTTAATTCAAGTCTACGTTCAGATATGTCTTAGGTGGACCCCAAGTAGTGTTAGCCCAGGGCCCCCTAAACTTACGGTCCGGCCCTGTACACTTTTCGGTAAACCAAAATGAAAAAAATATATAAACACGTGGACATGTGTTACTCTGAAATATAAATTATAAAAAAAGGCTGAAGATTTACAATAAAGTTTAATACGAAACATTACACGTCGAAAACATTCCTTACAATACGATCAGTCTTCATCATTCCTTTTTATTCTAGGACCTGACATCTATACGTATAACAAAATCGGAGTGTCTGTTTGTAATATTAAAATAACCGCTTCTTACTAAATGCATCTGTAGGTACACACAGTATATATACCAAAATGACATTTCTTACAATTTTTGTCTGTCGGCTTGTTCAGGCTGGACATATTTTGACGCGATTTTCACTGGCAGATAGCTAATTTAATAAGGAGTAATTTAGTTTTATTTTAGAATTATAAATAAAATAATAATGCGATGGAATAATACTGATGGTACGTGTTCACCACCGCCCGCGACACAGGCGCAGTAAGATATATTAACTATTCCTTCTTCTTCTTCTTTCTTCATCTTAGGAAACGGATACATAACATATATTTCTTTTTTAATTCTAATATTTTTAAGGAGCCTTTGTGTCGCCCCATCATTACACGCTAAATTTAATCAAAACTGGTTCAAAAAGTATGACTAAATCATTTTGAGAGAATTACTAACAAATTCATAAGGGTAATTCGTAGGGTTATTATATCTTATAAAACACTTAAAAAAAAAAAAAAAAATTCTGTTAAGAAATTGCCAGTAACAGCCAGGATTCAAGTTAGTAGTTATACGCTCCCATTGGATTATATAAATAGCTTATTACAATAGTATACTTTTTTATGTACCTATCTTGTTCTAGTATATACGAAGAAGCAGAAATTTTAGCAAATTTGTTTATCCCACGAATCGACCTCCTAGGAAACGAAATACTCCCCCCTCATTGTCTATGTCTATGTCTAATATAGAGGATTCGTCGACAACACGCACTCACCAATGATCGCACAAGAGCAATTTCCTTTGGGAGCTCGTTTCGTGGAATATACTTTAACAATTAAACACGTTTTATACATATATTTTGTGTGTCAATTTTGACACGTATATTAAATATATCGTCGCCAAAGGTTCGTACAAAATTTCAGATTAACCGGTTCTGCGTTACTAGTTTAAAATTCAGTAGGTAGTTTCACCCTCACATATCCTCAAAGTTACTTCGTTCGATTGTCATAATTAAAGTTTAATTAGTATCAAAATCATTAGAAAAATGTTATTGTCGTAAAACATCGGACTCGCCTCGAGGATATGACCAACTAGTATGCCATAACGGCATTTGGCATCACGCTCTCTTGCCCTGTTTACTCCCTCGTGTATGAGAGGCGTGTATACTATATATATTATTATAAAACTAAGAAAAAAACATTTATTTTATTAACGAGACTCCTTTTTTTTCGACACCATATTTATAGGTTTATTTCAATAAGCAATCATTTCTATGTCTCACACCGTCTCATAACGACACCATTTTTTCAAATATACGAATATAATATTCATACAATTTTATGGCGACGCAGTTTCTATTTTAATGACACACTCGGATTCCATTTCATCTTGGGGTTCGATTTTGATGTCACACGTCGTACTTTCCGGTTCCATTATTTCGTTCGACTCGAATTCTTCGACATCGCTCATTTCAGTCGTACAGAGTTCGCTCAAATACAACTTAGTCTTGGAAACATCGAACGTTTGCTTGTATCTCTGTATCGCGTATTCTAAACTTGAATACGAAGTAACACACGATTCACATTTAAATATTACGGAATCCCTAAGATGTTTTAATTTTTGATAAATACCGAAGTAAAATTCGTCGTTGAAGTTTTTCAGACATTCGCCACAGTCGACATTAAAACTCCGCTTCCTAGAACCATATGTAGCTAATTCGTCAACATTGAATTCGCAGTGAAACTTCTTTATGTGCCTCTTCAGAGTTTTGCGCGTACTGAAATCTTTCATGCATATTATACAACGAGGGAGCGGTTTCTGCTTCAAATTCGGCACATTCGTATGGTAGTTCTCATTGTGATGGTCGAATCTTTCCTGACCTTTGAAAACTATGTTGCACTCTTCGCATTTGTAAATCTCGTCCTCAGCCAAATGTTTCGTCGATAAATGTATATTCAAAGCTTCGATCGACGTGAACGAAACCGAACAGAGGTCGCAGGGGTGCGTGTTCATATTGAAAGAATGCAACAGTTTCAGGTGAATCTTACAGGATTTCGCCGATTCGAAGCGTTTTTGGCAAATATGGCATTGAGGAAACGCCGTCGAATTGGGATGCTTCGTTCTAACATGCTTCCTTAAGCTTCTCTTCTCTTTAAACAGCGTCTCGCATTCAATGCACTTATACCTCTGCATGCCTAAATGGGTGTTCTCAATATGGCGTCGTATACTCCTCTTCGATTTAAACTGTTTGTCACAATAGTCGCATTTCGACCAAGAGTCGTTATTATGAACGATTTTTATGTGAGACGCCAAATAATATTTATTATTGCATATTTTTCCACAAGATTGACATTCAACGGCCTCCTCGGTGGTATGTTTCAATTTAACGTGATGTTTTAAAGACCTATCGCTATAATATATGCGATCACAGTGGAGACATCTGAAGGAAGCTTCCAGCGAATCCTCCATGTTGGTTGAAGATATGTTCGAATCGGCGATTTGAGCTTGTGGATGGAAGATTCTCGTGTGAAAAATTAAACTCGATATATCCGTAAACAATTTGTCGCAATGACTGCATGAGTTTACGTTATCAGGTGGAAAACAGATTTTCTTATGATCCGTTAACGTTTCCTTGCTGAAAAACTTGCTGAAGCAGACATTACAAGTGGACAGATTGTATTCCCTGTCATGGTGAGATCGCATGTGATCTTTTAAATCGTAAACGGTCGCGAACGCGTTAATACAATATTCACAATTGTAAAACATTAGATTCTGTTTGCGTTGCTTCTCTGAATTCCAAGTCGCTTTTAAGAGAGATTTCTTGCAATAACTGTAGAAGTTCTGGAATGAATGTTCAGATTTAATATGGTAACGTAATCTTGACTCGTATTCATAGCCTTTATTACAAAATTCGCATTCATAGACGCGATTAGACCCGGCCGCATCGTAATCATTTGAACTTGAATTTTCTTGTCTATGGCAGAATAACACATGGTTTTTAAGATTCTCTTTGCCAATGAATGTTTTCGAACAATACTCGCAGTTAAATTGAGAATAATTGTACGTAGTGTGGCTACGGGCGTGTCGCTTCAAGCTCTGGTTAGATGTGTACACCTTTGGGCATATATCGCACTTAAATTCACCCCTTTCCCCATGATTCATTTCAACATGCCGTTTCAAATTTCGATTATTCGTGTACACCTTACCGCACAGATTGCATTTTGTTAATCTAAAGATTGAATTATGCGCGGACTGTATATGGCTTATCAACGAGTGTTTACCTTTGAACACTTTATGGCACTCGTCGCAAGTAGGATATTCAATGTTCGGGTTATGTAAGTGGTTCACGTGTCTTTTCAAATTACGATCGGTCGTGAATGTCTTGTTGCACAATTTGCAACGGATATCCGGTCTGCCGCCTTGGAGGTGCACTGTTATCATATGCGACGTGATATTTTGCTTTCTCGTGAAGATCCTCCCGCATATGTCGCATTCCGGCAAGCCTTGGCCGAATCTGTTATGACCTCTTGACAGGTGGAGCTGCAGGCCAGCAGGGCTGCCGAACCTTTGATTGCAGATTTCGCAGTAGCATGACGAATTTATGTGGCAGTTTTCTATATGAGTTTGAAGATTGTATTTTCTAGTGAACGATCGGCTGCAGTAATCACAGACATAGTCCGAGTGATTTTGTGACATTTTGCTGAAACAAAAATTTTGTTATCATTATAAATAGTAATAATTCATTAAAAGAAATATACCAAATTTATAAATATATATTCTTACATAGTATATATATATATGTTATTTAAAACTCTTTTTTTATGTCATAGGTTACCACCACCACCACCCATAGACAATGGCGCTGTAAGAAATATTAACCATTCCTTACATCACCTATGCGCCACCAACCTTGGAAACTAAGATGTTATGTCCCTTGTGCCTACAGATACCTTGGCTCACTCGCCCTTCAAACCGGAGCACAATAATGCTGAGTACTGCTGTTTGGCGGTAGAGTATCTGATGATTGGGTTGCACCTACCCAGACGGGCTTCCACAAAGTCCTACCACCAAATGAAACAACTCAGTTATAAAATTAAACCGCTTAATAATTTTTTATTTATTATATAAGGAGCATTTATAAACACCCCTATTTCATTTCAAGATTATAACTACTGTGATAGCTAATAACTGAAAATGGATGCTTCAAAATAAATAATAAACATCATGCAGATTTTGATATGTTAATTACTTTAAGTACATTGCCTCGGAGTTAAATTTTCAGTTAATTTAATAGTATAAAAAAAGGATATATACAAAGACAATAATGTTACAAATTTCGATTATGACCGTAATTTCAAATAACTTTTTAATATATTAATAAATGATTAGGAAGTATACAGGGAACTCTGGCGGAGCTTGGGAGAGGCCCATGTCCAGCAGTAGATTACGAATAACTGATGTTTTAATTGATCGAAGTTAATATTAATTTCAAGTACATCATAACTATAATTTAAATTTTTGACAAGGTTTATGATAAAAAAGAAAATTTTATATAGGCTGTTTTCCGAGGCCTTATTCTCTTCCGTACTTTTTTATATTCCCCAATATATCTATAATAAAAACTATTAAAATGTTTTTCATGCATATACAGTCTAGATTTTACTATGTTGACAGTAATAAAATCACTACCGCTGGGAATGAAATTATGTAATGTGTAATAAGGAAAATGTTAATTTTTCTTACATGGCCAATGTTTATGGGCCACAACCATCTTATATTATAAACAAGAAAGTTACCTAGTACTAAGTTAAGTAGTAAAATACTTAGTTAAATAGTATAAATACTGACTGTTACCACTTTATGCTTCAACCGCTGAAAAAAATTAAATGAAATTTTGTATATTGATCTTTTGAGTACCGGATAAGCATATGCTAACTTTTTTTTTTTTATATTTTACCCTTCAAAGGGGTAAATTTGGAGTGAAAGTTTGTGAGCTATAAAATTTCTATATTTGGTGCAAGTCGCAGGTTCAGCTAGTATTATATATATATAAAAATTACTCACAATTAATTCAATTAAAACTTAAATAGTTTATTAAATAATGAACAATGGTTACATTTTTCGCACATATGAATTTCCTCTTTAGTATATTATTTCAATATAAATAATATTCTATAGGCGATATATAGATCTATCTGTACATTTAGAATATATATATACATTAAAGACGATATATTATAAGTTTGCCTAACAGTTTATTAAAAATAAGTTGTCAGTCTAGTCTTGATTGAAACAATGACCAGACTCATAACCACGTAACTCTCAAAAATATTTAAGTTATCGAGTAATCCAGAGAATTTAAAATATCTTACCAAAATAAATATTTAAAAAAACGACTTACTTAACACGAACTGTCTCCATATTCATGAATAAACCTAGTGTTTTCAGTAACCTTAACTTCTAAAATACAAACAGTACTACAAGCATATTTGTAATATAACTTCTATCTAATTTAATCTAATAACAAATTAGATTTATATTGCTTATTTTACATATTTTTCTAGTTAGTTGTATGTATAAGTAGGTACTAGGTACAAACAAAAGATATATTGACAGTTCATTGACATTTAACTTTTGACAACTTGATGCATCCAATGGTAACTTAATCCTACTGAAATATTTTTAAAGTAAAAAGTAATATAATAAATAGTAAAGTTAATATAATAAATAAGCACAAAAATTAATACGTAATTTTTTTTCGAACGATTGTTTACTAAATTAGCAATCTTTATTTCATAAAATTGCAATTTTTTCAACCATACATAGGAACTATAATTTAAATTAAATTGATACGTAAATTACAAGACCCTAGGAGAATTTATTCAAGGACGCAAGATCTCACTTCTTTGATATGTTATACAATCAACGATGACAAAGATTACTGATACGCGCACCAGTCTAGGCGATATCTAAAGAATCTTCATTCAAATTTCAAATTTCTAACACATCCACAAAAAGAACTTCCTTAATCTGCAACTCTTTTTTTAAATTATTTAAAGGTTAATTTGTTTCCTAAATTAAGCAAAACTACAATTCGTTTAAATAATATATTTAATAAATTTCCGTTTACAGTTACAGTTTTTTTAGACTATCGTCATTAGTAAACCTAATGACGATAGTCTAAAAAAAAAACCATTGGTAGAAAGCTACATTATTTATTTGTTCATAAATTGTACCCGTGAATGCAAACAAGAAAAATCTTTTTAATTATCTCGATCACTCAACTTTTATATTGATCTGCCATTAAATCCCCTATCTCCCTTTATGACCATGGGATCTACGCGCACACTATTTCTAGTCCACGTTTATGATGCCTAAATAGCCATTATCTTGTTGACTTCCAGGCAGGATATGTTAAATACATATATTATAATTGTATTTAACTAACATGACAGTATTTTTAAATGTTGAAAATGAGTAACTACTGACTTTCTTGCCGGTTCTTTTCGGTAGAATCTACATACCGAACCGGTGGTAGCTTCACTTAGTATAGTTTGCTGAATGACGATTCAAAAGTGTAAAAGCCTACTTAAATAAAGTATTACTACTACAGCAGACAGTACCCGCCTATTTTTATTATCCAAGACAAATGAATGCTATAATTTCTTCATAAATTACACGTCAAAAGTAGAACATCATGACAGTAATTTTGACATTATTTTGGCCTTACTAAATTTACAAGAGTATGATTCTCTCAATTAAGTAATATTTTTATCAAATTCTAAATTTCATCGCTTTAAATAAACATAACCGGCATTTTCAAAGTTGCGAAGTTAGTTTATTATCGTGGAGTTATCTGCACGAAGTTCACATCCGTCGCCATTTACGCCACGAAGTAAGTACGCGGAATCGGGAATTGGACTGGCGCAGTGAAATAGTGTTACTTAGGTTATAGTGTTAAAATAATATATAATTGTGCAACGAAAACAGCAATAAAACACTGGGAACATTTTACAATATAAATTAGTAAAACGAAGATAGCAATAAGACGGTACAATGTGTAAGTATTATATCAATTAAGTTATTGCACAGTGTGCACACGTGTTTGAAATAATTTCACGGTAAAATCACTTACGTACAAATTGAGCGATTATAAAGTACACGCCAGTCGCCAAATGTACTATGTTCGCGCTGTCTAAGTCCTACAAGACAACGAAACTCGGTCATTTATTATTATTGTGTAGGCTATTTTCGTCTTCAGTATTGAGACTGAGCACTAAAATTCACATTTTAACTTCTCAACAATATGAACACCGGACTTGAGTAAATATTATATTTAATAATATCGTTTTAGTATATTCTCCATGCTGTATTTGTCAATTTTCTATGATATCTATAAAACTATACAATTTCTTAAATATTTCATGTACAATTAAATGTTTTCGAGACAATTAATTTTAAGTTAGCTCTATAGTTTGATTAATAAGCTTTTCAAATGTCCTTGATAACTTATTTTAATACTTTTCACTGTATTAAAAAATGGGTTTATACCTAAGACTTCCATCCATTTTCCTTATAACCGGGTCAGTTATATTTTCAACACTGCACAGTAAACTTTTTTATTTATTTATAATACAAAACTGTATACATATCACTACAGGACATGATTGTATTAATTCGATATTACAGGACTATGTTATTTACTTATTTTTATTTTATTTATACTAGTTTATATATATATATATATAGGACTATATATGATATAGTCCAAGTGGCTATAGTTGTGAGTTCACTCAGGCTGCAACAAAACAAATCCACCCTGTCGGCTATGACAAACTAATAGGGCTAGGAAATTTTTTGTCAACTACAGATTATCTGATATATTAAATATCTTATATATTTTAATTTAAAAATGTATAGTATACTAAATGTTAATAGTATGTAAACCTTGACATATCCATATATATTTATTTTGTGGTACAACATATGTGTTTTTACAACCAGATTGTAGGAAATGTTTACTCTACAAAGGATACTAATTACTTTTTAAACAATATTTGTTTAAATTAAGACTTAATTCCACTGAATTTCTTTTGCTGGTCTGCACCGGTCAGAGTTGGATCTTTCCAAATAGCTAATAGATTTTAGATCATAAGTGATAAATAAGTTACTTAATATCAGCAGGTCAAAGAAAGATTTTTGTGGTATGATGCATATCGGCATATCACCTCATCCTAAGAAAAATGATGTTCTACAAATACATTCTTTGAAATAATCAAAAATATATTACAATTATATGTCTTTACAAAGAATCCAATTAAGCTTCAACTGATATGATAAACTTAAATAGAAATTGGAAATGATTATGTAATTATAAAAATATTAAACATTAATTAAATCACTATCATTTTAATTCCAAACGAAACTCAGCAAATATATAAATTTAAGAGCATTTTGTCGATCGGTATATAAGTTTAACTTCTCTATACCTTTTGTAATCTTTTTCAAATAATATAAAACTACATGTATTATAAAAGAAATGATTAATTTTAATATATTAATTTTTTATAAGACCTTGAAAACTCATCTCGTGACCGTCTTGAAGAGTCGTGCAGTTTATATTAACTTTGAATGTATTTTCACTGTTGCAATGTTTAAGCGTTGCGACTGCTGATGTTCTTTAATGGTAATTGGTCTTATTGAGCCATTTGTCAGTCCACTCACCCATTATAAATTAGGGTTCTGCAACTCGAAAGGAAAAATTGGACCCCTTATAAGAATAACTTTGTTGTCCATCTGTCTGGCTCTATCTCCGACAAGACCCTTTCACATTAATACGTAAAGATATATAGTTAAAAAAAGTCACTTAAAGTTTATGTTGGATTTCCCATACATTGACAAAATGAATTAAAACCCATAGGATGTTTCCCGTTGACCTAATCATGAAATTTGGCAACGAGCAATATATTGTTGCATAAGTGAATTTGGTCTTACATCTGTCTGGTTGTATGGAACCCTCAGTGCGTGAGTCAGACACCCACTTGCCAGGTATTTTTTTTTTAAATTGTCAGATAAAATTAATATTGAATATTTCTTTTTACAGTCAATGAACGTCAGATATGAAGAAGGATAGAACCACGAGCGAAGTTCAAACTTATGACGACAGTGCCTTAAGATATAAATAATAATTAGAATTAAATTAACGAAAACCAGTATTTTGTTTTTATTATTTGCGGTTAGATGTTTAGAGATATATGAGAAGGTGGGAAATAGTTCACTTTTAAGTTAGTGTTGCAAGCATGAAAATTCCAGAGACTTCAGCTAATGTTGGCGCTTATTATGGCAATGAGGACAGTGGACAGTGGCAGGTAGGTTTTTAAATATATATAGTCGTAAATGATAAACTGTAGTTTAACTGCTAGGGAACGATATACTTGAATCATATTGGATAATCTGTAAGATGAATTTGGCTTTGATATAAATTGCAAGGTTTATAAGCATTAACAAATGTCCAAGAGTCAATACGAGTCCAAGTTCCATTGGGAGTTTGTTATTTCTATAAAATAAATAACTAACCTTAAATTTTTCTTCAAATTTAAATGGTACCAAACGAGAAATGTACTCATCCAAACAAAATGAGCAATAATCAAATTGATTCATAGAATAGATAAACTTTTATTTTCAAATTTGTTTAAAAAAAATGTATATTTCCACAGCCAAACGGCGTAATCATAGACAACGGTGTTGGTGGTGGTGTGGTTGGTAGCGGAGACGCTGGTCACAGACCCGCCGTATACCCAGTACCCATCCCTAGAGGACATATTCCTGGAGGTAAGAAAAATTTAATTGATTATTATTATTATTATCATCATCTACTGGAAGTTACTTTTACCTATAGAAAGCTCCACAGTAATAAATAGTAAAAGGTATATATACCTTTTACTTTTTGGTACGGCATTGCGCAAGCATGTCTGGGTGGGTAACGCCCTGTCATATGTTCTACCATCAAACAATATGTATTATTTTTGTGTCCTGGTTTGAATTGTGAGTTAGACAGTGTAACTGCAGATACAAGAAACAAATATACAACCAAAATAGTTTCTGTGGTTGTAAAGGTTGATTAATATTTCTAACAGCACCAATCTGTATAGGCTTGTTTGGTCGTATGGCTTTGTGCTAGTCGGTCTGGGTAGGTACCACCCATTCATTGGACATTATCCTTACCAGTATTGTGTTCCGGCTTGAAGGGTGAATGATCCAGTGTAACTACACGCACAAGGGACATAACATCTCAGTTTCCAAGGTTGGTCCACTTATCATCGGGTCGCCCATTTGCTCGTCCATCTATCTATCTATATCATTAAAAATAAAATAAAAAAAAGGCTTCGGTGGCCGTTAATGATCGGGTGGTCAATTAGCCAAGGTTCATACTTTTTTTTCTAATTAAATTAACAATAAACACTTAAATTTGAATTATCAGATATGTTTAGGTGCCCATAGTACAGCCCCGAATATTCTCTGGCTGGGATTGTTTAAGGAATAACCGTATACTTCATACCATCGTACTACCTATTCCCAATGTGTTATTGAAATGTCTGTCCTTGATTTTCAGGATACGTCATGGCTGGTGCAGCGTACCCGGGTGCTGCGTACATCGAGTCCCAGGATGACTTCGAGGACTACATGTGGATGGAGAACGAAGAAGAATTCGACAATCAGGTTTGTTCGTAATTTTATATATAGACGACCTCCGTGGTCGAGTAGTGTGTACACCGGTTTTCATGGGTACGCCACTCCGAGGTCCCGGGTCCGATTCCCGGCCGAGTCGATGTAGAAAAGTTCATTAGTTTTCTATGTTGTCTTGGGTCTGGGCGTTTGTGGTGCCGTCGCTACTTCTGATTTTCCATAACACAAGTGCTTTAGCTACTCACATTGGGATCAGAGTAATGTATGTGATGTTGTCCAATATTTATTATTATTTATTATTATATTGTCTTCAAATTTGTTTAACTTTAAATGATGATTCAAAAATATTCGCGAGATTCTTGATCGAGTATATTTCGATTTTGTAATACATTTTCGTTCGTCGTCCAATGTATCATGATTCATGGTGGTCATTATAAAAACATATTAAATTTAAGTACCTGTAAATATTCCACAGCTGGGTAAACTGGTTTTAATAAATCACTCCATGAAATGATAGGGAGATTTCACATGTGGCAGAATTTCAGGCTTCATTAAACTGCAGATTTCCTCGTGACGTTTTCCTTGGGAGTTTACATGTGAGAACTCGGTGCTTGCCCAATAACCTACTATGATGGATTCATGTGTTCTGATCATTTGGTAATCTGAAGAATGTGTTGCTATAATATTTGTCCAAAATTTTGTTTCCAGGTCATGCAGCAATTAGAGGAAGAAGCATTAATGGAACAGTGTATAGAAGCAATGCTGGAAGATGAACAGAGAGAGCAGAGACAGAGGCCGGTTTCAAACGGACACAATCACTATCCAACGTGAGTTAAACCGAGATCCATTACAGACACAAGAATCTTATGATCTCATCTCATATTCCATTGTTGGCACCATGTCTGTATAGCCCATTCCAATGGAAGTAGGAAAAAAGATAAACAAACCTTAGATTCATGTATGTCATGCGATTCGCTAATAACTCAGCTATATTGTGCACTGCTAATAGTTTATGATTAATATATCTTTATTTATAATACAACACTAGTACACTTAACTACTTATTTCCACTTTAATTTTACTTCCAAAATTCCTGTATAGTTTTGTCGATGTTCAAAATGCCATTTTGTTGGCAAATCCATAGCATCAATTTGCTGTCAAATGTTGTTCATTTGACTTTTTTCCTGTTATGGTTGGAAATTGGAATAGAGTGTAAACATTTTAATTTAGACACTTGTGCCTTGTGTCCGTGCTTTGGAAGCCACTTTGAGTCGTTGATCTTGCACCTAAAATTTTGTTAGTCATGTCGATTTAATTCAGTTTTTATTACTAATAATTCTTATAAGCAATGGTGCCTTATTTTTATTACATCTCTGACTGACACTTAGTGCTACAACATAACATAACGTATAAAAATATATTAATAGATAAAAATCTGTATTACAGGACGAGTAACGGCCTATCATCTCTGTCATTGGAAGAAACTGTTTCGAGATCTAAGTTGAACCCGCTTGCTGCTGAATTTGTTCCCATCAGAGCGAGGCCATCTGCAGGTAAACTAAATAAGGCATACGCATTACATCACCTGATAAATTTATCTTCATTTGTTATTTTAAAGTTCCAATAACATCTCTGACATTCAAAACATCATATTTTTCGTTATGGATATCAAAGTTGTTGGTTTGTTCGTTTTTACTCTTCATGTGATAAGATTAGACTATATATTACCTAACTCTATCTGTAACAGCACATTACGAGCAAGCGGTTCTCGTTCGCAACTTACTAAAATTTGTTGAGAATTTCTTGTCAGAGAAACATGAATTGTTATTTTAGACTGACTTTATTGGTAGGCAATGATACTCTCATGTCTCATTTGAGTCTCTAAAGCTGATGTTCGTGTACATGAACTCACTTCTTGCTGGATTGCTGTCCAGTGCACTATTGCTGCATATTATGAAATAAATCACTCCGTCGCGTTTGTACGCGATGAACTCATAACAACCAAACTGATTTCTGTCAACTTTCACAAATGAACTGAGTGATAATGAGGAAGGTTTCTCTGTATAATTCATTGAGATTTTATTTAAATTGGCTGCGATATGATGTTGAAATTGTCGGAATAAAAAAATAAAAAATGCCCATCAAAGATCTTTATCATGAAGTGATGAAGCCGAATGATGCTCATACTGGTAGGTAGTAACTAATCTGCAGTTAGTTATTCTTCGTTTGAAAGATCACCATGCCTGAAAGCTGATACGAGGATATTAATTTAATGAGTATAAAATATGTATATTATACTTTAAATTTCAGAAGAAGCACAAGATAATGCAGATGCAAAATCAGAAGTGGAAAGTGCTAAAGAAACAGTTCCAGTTCCGCAGGAGAAACCACAGCAGCCGGACGAAGTTGACAGCAAACCGACTTTGGAAGAGAGTAGAACAGAAGGTAAATTAATGGAAATAATTTGTTTCAAGTATGGCCAAGTATGAAGTTAAATTAAAAAAATAACTAGTCTTGGATGCCAAATCTACTAAAAAAAATTTATCATTTTAGATTGCAAAGGAGATGTTAATAGTCAATCTATCCCTACAACTACCAGGTCCTATCGGAAGACTGTTATCAGTACTCCTCGCCCAAGATCACCTCTTGGGAAAGGGTATGATAAGCAGGCCCATCAATCGATCGTTAGTAATTCTCCCTCTACCACTCCTAATGGTTGTGCCCTCAACCAAAACACTTCTAATCCTCTTAATAACAATCCCAACTTCTTAGAAATGCTAACTAAAATACTTCTTAGTATTATCTCAACATGTAACGATATCCCCTTACCGTCCAACGTTGCTCAAGACTTATGTCAGTTATTCTCCATCCTTCACAATGGCCCCAATCAGCTTCTTTCAATGGAACTGCAAGAGCGTCCGGCCTAAAAAACATGAACTCCTCTCACTGATAAACCTACATAAATCTATCATTATTGCGATCTCTGAAACGTGGTTGATCCCTGGATCCCGATTCCGGGTCCCAGGCTTCTCCTGTTTGAGGGATGACAGAAGTGATAGTTGTGCTGGGAGTGCCATTTTCGTTCGGCACTCCCTTCCCTTCTCCCAAATTTCTTTATCCCTTCCCAGACAGCATATTAATGCTGTTGCTGTTAGAGCCCTTAACATCTCTTTTGTTTCCCTGTATATTCCTCATCCTAATCCAGCTTTAATTCCTGATAGGTCTGCCATTATTTCCTCTCTCCCTAGTCCTATCCTAGTCATGGGGGATTTTAACGCCCATCACACCGTCTGGGTTTCACATTTCTGTGACCCATTTGCTCTCTTGTTGATGGACATATTTGATGATGCAAACCTCTGCATCCTCAATAATGGCTCACCAACACGTGGAGTATACCCTAACCAAAACCCAAAATCGTCATTTAACAAACTATATTAAATGTAAATCTAAATAATTGGAATATAGATTTTAACTGAGTACTCTTAATTCTGTAGTTACTCTTTGCCACGTACGATACAAAGTTATGTCATAATTACAACTAGCTAGTATTAGCTCTATGCTTTTTTATCATCTATTTATATTATAAGGTTGTCAACGAAATATGATCTCTGTGATGGTTACCTGTGCAGTACTTATAGCCTTTATAGCTGGTTATACTAAAAAAAATGTGTTAATTACACATTACTTTGTCAATGGTGTGAACCAGCGTTGCAGAGCTGTCGATTGTTTGACTATCGATGGTTGACTTCGGAAACTATCGATAATATCGATAATATCGATACTATTGATACTATCGATAGTCTATCAATAGTGGACTATCGATATGCAACACTGTGAACTCAAAGTAATATCGGTAGAATTGCGACTACTTTTACTGGTCATAGTTATAAATTCTACCGCTAAACAATAGTACTTAGTACTGTTGTTTTACGGTTCGAAGGGTGGAGACATAAAACTTTGTTTCTCAAAGTTGTTGATGTATTAAGGTTGGAAAGGATTGTTACTATTTCTTAAAATATCAATGTTTCTGGGTATTAGACAGTGATGACTACTTCCCATCTGATACAATATTTCCAGTTTACAGTTCAATTATACAAATACATAAAATTTCAGAACCGATCCCAGTGCCAACGGAGCCGCCGGAAGTGAGCGCCGCAGACGTACAGCCGATAGACAAGAAGGTTAGAGACGTGAAGAAGGAAACGAAGCCGAAGACGGATGTTAAGAAAATTATAAAGAATGACGTTAAAAAGACTAAACCGGTTCCGGTGAAATCTGATACTAAAGTGACAGCTAAAAAGAAGGAAGTGAAAATTGTTAAAAGTGAAGTGAAGGAGGAGGAGGGCCCGGTCGCCGACGTTGTCAAAGTGAGTTGAATATAAGTCTAATACGTATCTAATAACCTTGGGGATATGATGAGGATACGATCCACTAGGGTAGAACATAAAAAAATAACAATTTAACTTTAAATAATAATTTTTGTGCATACTCTATTCCAACCACAAGAGTAGAAAAGCCAAATTAATAACATTTGACAGAAAATTTACGCGTCATCATTGGTCGACAGCTCGATTGATCTATGATATTCACTATGGATTTGACTGACGTATTGAACGTCGACGAAACTGTTATCGAATTTTAGGAAGTCAAATTAAAGTGGATTTAAGTGGTTGAGTGGAATACTTTTGTATTATAAATAAAGATATATTAATCATAAACTCTTGGGGGCCGTTCATTTTTACGTAAGAATATTTTCGCTTGTTTTTGAGCCCCTCCCCCCTATTATAAGAAAAAATAAGAATCTCGACAATCGAAACTTTTTCAAATAATTTTAACTTGCGCATTTTTTTGATCTTACATAAGAACTATTGAGACTCCTTCCCACCCCCTTGTAATAAAACATAAGACATGGTCGACCCCCCTCCCCCCTAAATCGTCTTACGTAATAAATGAATGGCCCCTTAGTAGTGCACAATATAGCTGAGTTATTAGCAAA
Source organism: Vanessa tameamea (assembly GCF_037043105.1). Lineage (NCBI taxonomy): Eukaryota > Metazoa > Arthropoda > Insecta > Lepidoptera > Nymphalidae > Vanessa > Vanessa tameamea. The sequence goes on along the minus strand of NC_087339.1, from coordinate 3,329,196 downwards.
TCATATGGAATACGTAAATCTAAGATTAGTTTTTTGCTACTTCCATTGGAAAAGGCTATAGTGTTTATAATAAATAAAACTGCAATAGTAATAATATATTGTATATTAATATATAAACCTTAGGGATCACTTATTTATTTCTCTCTCTCTACCTCCCTCCCTCCCTTTCTCTCTCTCTAAAAAATAAATATATAATGAATAAACATACATTGGCAAAAATATATATATATTGGCAAAAGCCTTCAATCCATCTTACGGAGAGGTCCAAATTAACTACTAAACTAAATAACTACAAACTAAGCACATGAACTCAGTGGTGCTTGTCCGAGTTCAAACTTGGTATCATTGGTTAAGATTTATATAGAAAATCAGCGAAAATAAGTAACATCTTTCTTTCAGCAATCAACACCACCACCAGCTGAGGAATTACAAACGGGAATTAAACCAATCAACTACGCTGCCGCGGCGAAAGCGAATAAGCCCAAGAAACCAACGACACCGCCGATGGTGGAAAAGACTCCGCAACCAACGAAAACCGACAAACCTGTGAAACCGGCCGACAAGCAGGACAAGAAGCCACAAGTAAAGGACAGAGTTAAAGTAGAGAAACCAGTTGTACAAAGGAAGAATTCCACAAAGTAATTCTTAAATTGATTGTGTACAAAAATTAATAAAATACAAAATTTTTTTTTTTTTGCACTGGCAACCCTGATGTACAATGTCAACGAGGTTCTAAGCTTTATCAACGGGCAACACCGCCAGTTTTGTATGTATATAGTTCATTTTTTTTTTATATTTTGTGATATTTCCCGTTAATTGCATTTTTTTCTTGAAACGAGGAAATGAAAAAAAAATATATAGTGTAAAAATCATAATAATATAATTGTACAAGATTATAATAAAAAAAATAATATTATTGTTTAGTTTGATGGTGCGGGTTTTTGTTGTACAGACAGACATACTAAGTACATGCATAATTTAAAAGCATAATATTCATTCGTACAACATTACTGTTTTCAAATATACATCTTTAAAACTATAAATTTCTTTGAATAAATCAATATTACTAAATAATACTATTGTTATTTGGAAATATTTTCAATATCGAATTGATACATTTGGAAAATGTATTGTGATTTTGTCGGACAAGTCAGATGTGGGAGAGAAATGAGATTAATATTAAATGATAACTATTGAAAACACTAGCATTGGTGTACTGACTAAATCAAAATGAATAATTACAGTATGGCGATAAGTTCTGTTAACGAGCAAACAAGGCAAACCTGCCTTTATCGTCTAACTACTTGATCTATTTTCTCTAAATAATATGTAATCATTGGATTATCGGTTAAAATAACCTACATGTTACACGATGGATTCGTCAACAGCCCAAGTTGAGCCCGAGTTGGACATCATGTGAGCATAAGATATATTTGTAGCGAGCCTAAATCATGTTTCAGTTAGAACATTTTTATTTGTATTACAAAAATAGGGTTTTGGTTCATAAGCTTTATTGTCACTCAAAAGATAAGGAATTAACGCAATAAAAAAATGTTAAATACTATAATAAATACAATTAAAGAAATTCATTTTATATTTTTTGAAGATGTGTATTTTTTATATTTGATATTACTTGTATAGATGTGTATGAAATGTCACTGCAAAAAGTCGCGCCATGTTATATTAAATATAACAAAATGAGCCTCCATTTAAGGCTGTCCACTAACCGTATAGAGCATAGATAATTAGGAATTTAAAAAAAAAATGTACATTTTTGTGAGCGTCTAAAAAAAATGTATAATAAAAAAAAAGCACGCGTTGTGTGTTATGGGTATTCAGTTATTTTAGCACTAAGTTTATATAGAATAGAGGTTTTGTAGGTTTTAAAATATAGACAAGTACATGGGATGTGCACTCCGTTAGACAATGATTTGAAGGCGACCTCAATTTATTTTTGGCTGTTAACTTTAAGTTGTGCTTAAAAAAAAAAAAAGCTAATGTCACGTTGACAGATACAGAAAAGTGTTGGCTATAAAAATCTATCAATAAATATAGAGCAACTATTTGTTCAATGTTTTAGTTATTTATTATATATTTGTCATACCATACAACACTATAGATAAATCTGTCATAAGTCATTAAAAGATTCGTCAAAATGGTAATGAAAATATACATGTTCAAGATGTTGATGCCAGCCGGCCGAAACGTCAACTTGACAGTTAAAAAAAACTTTTCGAAATTTCTTTAGATCTCAAAAAACGCCAACAGTTAAAAAAAAGTTTTTTTGATGGATTGCACAGTTCGTGTTATTTATCGGCTTGATATTTGGAGGTTGCTAGATTGTCATGAATATACCATTTTGGTAGAAGATTCGTACCATTTGGTAAGTTTGGTTGACTTGCTATTAAATTTTATTATAATACTGAATTTATCGTTTACAATCATAGATTTAAAAGTGTATTTAATAGTAATTTTGTTAAAATTTAATAAATAACAACGGCGTTCGTTTCAATTGTAATTAAAAATAAATTCTATAGTCTTTGTTGAACGTATATCACTGCCTTTACACCAATTTATCAGATTTAGAATAAATTTTAATGATACAAACTTAACTTTAAATAATTACTCCATTTTTGAACTACAGCTTTTAGCAAACGAATTAAGGAAAGTTTATTTTTTGTTTTATAAATAACAAGTCTTACGGAAGTTATTAAAAAAAAAAACTAAGTTTTGAGAGTTATCTATTCATATAATTGTTTTTTTTTGTCAAGCATTGTATAATAATAATACGTAATTATACGTTATATCTTAGTTTTTAAAAATCAGACGTCGCACGGGTTCGGTCATATTTTTTTTTACAAAAATAATTATAGAACGATTTAATATTTTTGTTATTAATTAAATTCATCAGAATATGTTTAAGATGATGTTAATAACAAATAAATTGATTGTAAGAAATTGTACAAAATTGCAAAATTGTTTTTTTTTTTCACTGTGCGAAGTCAAGCTCATATTTAGGTTATGTCTAATTTTATTTCCTAATTCTGTATTAAACACAGATTATAAAACAAATGACAGATGGAGCGCGCGAAACGTCACAGTCAAGAAACAAAAACAATGAAAAAATGTTAAATATAATTAAAGTGATGGAACTTTTGAAGCATTAACAAAAATATATTCGTTTCGCATTACGCTGAATTTTTATTTATTTTTGTTATTGACTATCATGTTAAGCGCGACTTTTGTTTTATAATCTGTGTTATTAAATAAAAGTTATATGTTAATTGTCACAATTGGAATATCGTTGGTCATAAACGAAATCTGTCAATATATGTACAATATTATAAAGAAATATGTATTTTTATTTTTCCTCAACAATAAGTCATTTTGATCACGGTGATTTGAACCGTCCAAATATATTTTAAATTTAAAGGAATTTATTTTTTCTTTAAGCTAACTAAGCTTAAAGGAAAAATAAATTGTATTTTAGTGTATCGTTGAGCCATATGTGATACTCAATAGGCTATTTGACTGGTTTTTGAAATCCATTTTATATTATTTTGTAGAGGTTAGGGAACCCGGTAAAAGTAGTTTTTTTTATTCTAGTACATATTTGCTGAAAAATATCAAATTAAAAATTCCATATTCAAATAGCGCGCGAAAATGCGACTTTAACAATATGGCGCTGCTATGGGGTCGGTGACGTCACTTGCCTGTATTGTAATTTGTGGCACATATAATTCACATACAGTAGAAAAACGAGGTTAACAAGCAAGTGACGTCATCACAAACCCGACCAATCAGAAGCGTTTTGTGTCACGTGACAACCGTTTAAAAAAATGCATTTTTATTTATGGATTTTTGAATAAATTAATTATTTTCAACTTTCGTTAGTAAATAACCATTTTAAACTCATAATATATACTGATTACAATAATTGACACTTTATTTTTCGCATTGTCAAATAGCCTATTATTGGAAAGCCTCCTGACAATCAGCGGGACGCGGGGCGAACGATACGTTCAGCTATACGCGACACGAGGTTACGACTGGAGGTCTTAAAATTATATCGATTTTTTTGGATTTATTTATTCTTGTTCAAAATATTTTTATTCAGTTTATTTGAAATTTATTAGAAGCAAATATATTAGTGCGTGCATGCAATGCATTATCCGTGTAACAAATTTTAATAAAACACAGGTTAATACTAGAGTACCTAATCCCGCATCAAGATCGTGCTCCGCGAGCCTACGTCTCCCACGGATTTACGAAATTGAGATGTATTTTTTTATTAGTTTCTTTTTTGGTTAATTTTTTATTAAATATAAAATAAAAACAATTCTATCTGTGTCTTTTCAGATTACTAGTATGACGCAATAATCTTATTTGACATTAACAATAAACTGCATTCGAAAGTATATTGTTCTCGTGGAGAGGGGAATTCCTAGTCACAGAGTACCTACTTGAGCTAACATTTATAAAGGATTCACAATATATTATTATAATAACTGAATTTAAAATAACATTCAATACAAGTCGTATGGAAAAGTTTTACGAATAAGTTGTCAAATCTACTAATCTACTAATTAAAAAGTCAGATCGTCGTCTGAGTCCATTTATATTGAATTATTTTTATCAGTCTCGCAAACGTCACGAACGTTGAGTATCTCGCATTTCTGATCCAAAAGGTGCGGAATAGGATTCCCTAGTAAATTATTCGATAATATCGATGGTATTGACGTAATCAATAACCTGTAAGCAATACTCTTGGTAACAGCTACTATTGATATTGATAGTTTTGGACTATCGATAGCTTAGGTTAAAAGTAATGGATTTTGCAATAATGGAGCATCCATTTTTAAGCTGTTTAAGAGCAATCTCGATTTCGCCAATACTGAATTCTGGCAGGTCTTCGGTGAAATGGCGTGTTAATGTAGCTCTAGGATCCTCATTTTCGGGATCAGGTCGAGATGCATGCGATGCGTATAGCCGTAGAAGTCCTCTACTTGTGAAAGAACTGCCGAGCTGCAGAACCTGTTGAGTACTGAGACGTCTCTGAATATGTGCCTCTTGTCCGTCATGATGAAGTCGATCTCATTTTTGGTAATAGTGTCGGGACTTTGCCACGTCCACTTCCTTTGGGGCTGCTTCTTGAAGAAGGAGTTCATTAAGAAGAGCCCCTCCCGTTCGAGGAAGTCGACAAGCATTTGCCCCCTATGATTTCTGCTTCCAAATCTATGGGGTCCTACTACCGATTCGCTGCAATTTTGTACTCCCACTTTAGCGTTGAAGTCCCCCATGTCATAGTTATAGTGGGTTTTTGTAATGAAGTGGAGGGGAGGGCCCCACGAACGATATGTCATCGAACATTTCCTCCACTTCGTACACTTGAGGCTGTACCTCTCGGTGAGCTTTACAATGAGGTACGCTACCCTGTTCGACACACTGGAGATTTCCATAACAGAAACCAACGGAACGGAAGTACATTAGGGCGCCCGATTCGAGGTTTACGGTGTCCTCTCCCTCTCTACGGACTTCACATAACCCTAATATGTGCCAACTAATTTTCCCAAGTTCCACCTCGAGTTGCGCTAGATGCGAGTGAAGCCGTAGCGAGCGTCCGTTGTACGTCGCCAGGGTCAGTCGGTTGTGGTGGCCTCCCGTAGCCCGGTGATTCTTAGCACCCTCCGTCCCGCCGTTACCATCGTCGCCACCATAACGAGGAATAGCGGGGCCGCCGCGACCTGAGGGCCGTGGCTTGCATGTGTTTTGGATTTAGAGGAATTGCCCGTAATCGCCACGCTGGGCAGGCGGGTTAGCGATCGCAGGACGCAGCTTCTCGCACCGGTGACGCTGCTGCCCGTCACCGGCCTGTGGTATTTAGCTACGCCTATTTCTTGATGGTTATACCGCCATCAGTCGGTCGCCAGAGCCTCGTTTGCTGGCCGGCAGGATGCACCACGGGCAGTTGAGGTTGCCTTGAGGCGCTAAGGTGTAGTTTGCACCCCCTTACACCCCAGGGAAGGAAGGGTCTAGTATGGTATTAAACAATACTTGCAGAGTCCGTTGTCCTGTTTGTATATAGAGTAGAGTAGTATATACCGGTTCATCATACATATAACATTTCATTTATGTCATAGAAGGGTTTTCGACTACTAATATAAATTAAAAAATTATCAAAATTCCAGGTTCAATGCGTAGACGAGCAAGCATGTCTTTAACTCTTTTTTATAAACATTGAGCCTTGAGCCTCCTTTATGCTCAATATTAGGAATATTTCATACACAGATTATAAAACAAACGGTAGATGGAGCCGATGAATCTAATTCCAAAGTTGAATGGTATCGGTACGGATGACGTAAGTTAATACGATGCATTGCCGTCTAGCGGCGATTTAGTGACAGGTGACAATTAAAAAAAAAAAGCATATGTTCAAGAGTTTATGATCAAACTGTGTTTAAGTCTATTAATCTCTAACATTTCTCAATTTTTTTGTATCAGATTGAGTTTATTACTCATAATATTATAATAATTAATAAAGTAGATCGGCTAGAAATAAAGTAACCGCATAGAGAGCTAATTCAAACTAAAAGAAAACAAAAGTCAAATAAACAATATTTGGAATCGAGTCGACGCGATATAATCGGTTGAGAGCTGGAATAATTATTTTAATTATGGATTTGCTTAAAAATGCATTTTTATAGGTAAATTACTAAATAAGTAGTTGGGATAACATAGGACAAAAGAAATAGTGTTGTAAAACGCATCGAGCACGATAGTGATGGCGCACAGGTTGGAACCTGCTCAATCTCGCATTGTCAACATAAGCGAAGATTGACAATTGTCAAAATGTGGTGAAGCATGTCGGGTTACAGGGGGCGCCGGACTAGCTAGGGGCCAGATTACCGGGAGTCCACTGTAAATATATATTAGTCAGTGCACTATATAACAGAGATATTAGCAAATCGCATGAAATACGTAAATCAAAGGTTTGTATATCTTTATTCTTTCTTTTATTAAATATACAAATGGATCCTATACGTTAATTTTTGGTTAACTTTGGACGAAAAAACAGACATTTACACAGACGGTTACAGTAGATACAGAAATGGAGAGTAAACTCACATCATTAATCGGGAAACAATAAAACAACATATTCAACAGTCAATATTTATTATTACTACACATCGACATACAATAACGGGACGAAGCAAAGACAGGCATTTAATAATATAACATTACATTTAATTTTCAAAATAAAAAAATATATAATGATATACAATCTATTTTCAATAACCTTTTTGTTCGAAATGTCAAAAAAAAAATAAATGAGTTTATGATTTATACGGAATAAAAATTCTCAGAATAGTTCTTAATTTTATTAATATTGTCTGCCTGTTTAATAATTATTTATATATTTTTCTGTAACATTAACATTATATAACATATCTAAAGACGTATTAAGCATACTTATAAATATTATTTTTTTTTGCAAAAAAGCTTGCCTCGTACAATTAGCACAAGTAGATTAAAAATATTCTTATGAAGAAAAAGACACAGTTTAAAAAAAAACGACAACTATTATAAACAAGAAACTCACAAGTGTTGTTTGTTTATTTTTTATCTGTCCTACTCATAAATTTATTATAGCGTTAGCAACCGACGGATCGATATAAGTCATTAAAATATCACTATAAGTTCACGTCAAAACAGAAAACATTATTGAAAACAGAAAGAACTGACATCGGAAAAATATATCCATTCGGATATTATTTGAATATATATGATAAAAAACAGTTGATTTGTTCCAGAATATTTTTTCGCGCCAATATTTAAGAATGATTTAAAGAGTATTGCATTGCAATATTTTACTGTGTAAACAATACTTGGTCAAGTAAGTTACGAATACGTAAACAGTTTGTGGTTGCTAATACTAAATATTACAAATTATATTGTAAGAAATAGAAGTACTATTTTAATTATATTTTGAATTCAAATATTGATAGACATATGAGTTCTGAATAACCGTTATGTTAATAATCAACTCATAATTAAGTAAACTTAACAATAAGAATTCATAGCGACTTGATCGGTATTTTTTTTTTATTGTTTAATTTGATAGTTCAGAGTTGTCAACTGTTTTGTTGCTCGAAAGAGTTACATCTGCTACATCAATATACAGAGTTATTGGTAATTCGACGTATTCCCGTTAGGAGGTGATAGGGGTGACTATTTGCGATAATTTTAACCCCCATATGCATAATGCAAAAGTGAACCATTTTTGAGTTATCGCGTTTTTTAGATTTTTTCAAAATAAGTCAAAAAAGCAACTTCTAAAATTTATTTAAAAAAAAAAAATCAATTAAAATCAAATTTTTGCTTCTGATTTATACAAACGATTAAACACTGGATATTTTTCAATATTCAAACAATAATTATCGGTCCAAATTTAAAATTGCGAGACGGAAAACGCATGCATATGGGGGTTAAAATTATCGCAAATAGTTACCCCTATCACCTCCTAACGGGAATACGTCGAATTACCAATAACTATGTATTTCGCTAAGCATCCAGCGTTTTTAAGCTTATTTGCGTAAAATTAATAGAAAATTTTAAAACAAAAAATGTATATATATTTCTAAACCTTAAAGAAACTACAAGTTTCGATTACTGAATTAAAAAAAAAAAACAAATGGCATTTTCATTTTGAAGAATTATAAAATTTTCATTGTTTAAGTTCAAATATATTTAATGCATCTTAATCGATTGATTTTTATTGTTATATAGACCAAAAGTTATTTTTTTAATGTTTAAAATCGTACAAAGGTTTAATTATTTAAAATTTAATTTTGTTTTTGTTTATGGTCACTAAATATATAATAGGCCTGGGTAAGGCATGATAAGGCCACATTTATCACATTTTTTTTTGATAAAAATTGACTGAGTTTTCTAAAAATTAAATTTAAAAAAAAGAAAACTAGAAAATATGCCTATTCTATGTGCAATAATAATTAATAACATTGGTAAAGCGACATCGTAAATTTGCGCTAGACATGACTGTTATTTTTATATTTACGTATGTGTGTCGCTAGCATAATTGCACGATTTAGCGTGATTTAATTTTAACACATCATAAAATTAGTAATAAAAAAAAAAAAAACTGGAAGGACTGGGTTCAATTATCATGTCAAATATATATTTTTACAATCTTTATAAAAAATTAACAGCTGGTTTTAGATAACATCTGATTTTCTAAGCACCATTGTCAAAGTCACATTTGATTTATTTATTCACTATGAAAGTTAGATATTCGGTCATAATTTTTTATTAACTAGGAACTTGAGAATAAAATAATTTGTATCTAGAAATCAGAAACCAGCTCAGTGCTTGACTAAAAACCTCTTTAAAAATATATATGTTTAAAAGACATGATTTTTAAAATTTCATTTTCATTTCTAACATTTTTAATATTATCTATGGCACCGTATAATAATTTATTATTTTGTAATATTTGTCTGTTATAATATATTGTAATAATCTCCATAGTTTGGTTAATATCTGTACATAAATTGCATTTAACTTACACGAAAATAATTAACAGTAAAAATTAACGAAATAAGTTTTCGTGAAATCATACTTTTTATAAGGCCAGTAGCGCACTCTACACTCTATACAATATATTGATATACGTATTATAAAATTTTATAACTAAGTAAAACATTTAATAGCTAAAGGTACAAAATTATTGCTTAAAAATTAAGAATTATTTAGACTCTGTCGAATTACATTTTTTTATCTGTCAAGTTTTGGCGGCAAATCGTCGCTGTCAAGTGTCAAAATATTTTAACTTCAAAAAAACTCTTAATTGATTTATGTAAATAACTCCCTGATTGCGAACACCTATTCAATGTCAGAGACCACAGCTTGAAAAATATTGTGTAATTTTATTATTTGAATGTGCAAAATACTTTTTTATAATCTAATTTAAGCTCATAGATAATTCTTGTTATAGTATTAATGACGAGTAATATATATAAAAAAAAAAAAAAAACTTTCTTTAACATTTGTACAAAACATGAAGATAAAAGTACTACTTTTATACTTTCACATTGTAAACACATTATATTTTTTTCTTTGATTATTTATATCTAGATAGACGGTCAAAGCTGCGAACGCGTCGAAAAATTACAGCCACTGCTTAAAAGCACACCAGTAGACTAGTGACGTTTGACGAGTGTCAAGCGTGGCTGTCACGTCAAGATAATAAAGTTAGCTCTAGTATTCGTTCATTTATTATTCGACACTCTATTTAGATATAAAAAATATTCTTCTTAAATATATTAATTTAATAAGTACATGAAGCTGAAATTTCTTAAAAAGAATAACAGTTACATTTTCCTTGTCTATGGCACAAATATAGATAATAAATGACATCAACTAGATCTTAAAATAATTGACTCAAAGCTGTTAATCTATAGCTACTGGTAATTCTGTTCTGCATCTGAAATAGTGCAAAAAAAAAAACAAGGTTTGGTGGCGCATTGGTGATGCAAGAAATGGTTAATTCTTACAGCGTCATTGTCTATGGGCAATGATGACCAACCAGCAGGTGGCACATTTGCTCGTACGCATATCTATATAATAAAAAAACAAACAACAATTTTACTTTAAATTAAATTATACGAATAATTTTAATATTGCAAAATGTTGATACTTTTTGTAGTAGATAAAGAATTTTAGAGTTGATATTACTTATTATTATTATCACCCCAATAATCACAGAGACAAACTTTATGGCACGTCTATGACCCGAGCAAACTATTCTTTATAAAAAATCGCCTAGATATTTATCTCCAATAAAAGATACAAACTTAATACATATTTCTTAAAATAAAACATTATAAGGGCTACAAGTAGTGTGCTTCAGATATAGACAACGGTATGCACTATTAGGCAAAGAATATTAAAATACAATTCAGATAAAAAGCAAGAACAGGTTACGGTAAAAGAAACATTTTACATGACGGTGTCATGAGATACAATAAACTACCAAATAAAATAAAAATGTGCGAAAGCATTTCTATATTCAAATGTAAATTGAAACAATACATACTTTAAATGTAATGCGTAAAATCTAAAATAAATCACATTGTTAGTTATATATTTAAAAATTATAAAGTCTTTCGTAATTTGTTTTTATTTATTTTTTTTTTTCTATCAAACCACCCACAACAAATCAAAAATATAAACTACACTAAAGCTAAAATTAATAATACATATTAAACAAATAAATACTTTTATAGTTTAAAATAAATGCGAAGCAAAAAAAAAAAAATAAAAAAAAAAAAATTAAATAATTTCCTTGCTGCTATCCAACCCTATATTGAGTCATTACCAATTGATATTCTTACGGTCGAACTGTTTGTTACATGTTAACTGCATTATGTGTAAAATTCTGTACTCATAAGTGAACTGTAATGTTCTTGAGAAATAAAGTTCTTTAAACCTAAGTGAAAAAATGTATTTAAACTATTTTTTGGGTTAATTTAAAATTTAAGTGAGACACACTCTGAATTAGGACAAGCTGGAGCGATGAATATGTATGTATGCCTCCCCGCTTTAATAAATATAAAAACAGTTCTCACCTCACTTCATTGCCACATTTCCTCCGTAGAAGTCGAAGTCCTCAAATCCATCAGGCTCGAAGGCGCGTATCTGTTCAAACAGATCGCTATCCATGAAGGTGCTCTCGGTCTGAGCTGGCGTTGCAGCGCTGAAGTAGCTGTTTTTTTTTTTTTGTATTTTATACGTATTTTTTGTGTCAGTATTGCAAATTGTTTTTTTTTTTTTTTGTAGTGTATATTTAAATATCCATGTATTTTTGTTTTTTTGTGTAATATAATGTTTATATAAAGTTAATTATTAGTGTTTTTGTTTTTGTTGTTTCAATAAATATTATTAACAAGAAACATTGTTTTATATTCAAAGACAATTTAAAATCGGTTAATAAAATTATATCAATTTTTATTTAATTTTAAAAGTGTTTTTTTTTTCAAATGTATTATATTATGTGTTCGTTTGTATTTATTTTTTTTAATTTTTATTTCGTTGTCGTCAGCCAAGCCACCAGCGATATCGGGAAAGGAAGAGAAAATGCAACACATTAGTCATACTAGAGACGGTCGTTAAATTAAAAAAAAAAAAAAGAAAACCTAAATCCGTCGCATAAATGTCAGCACAGACTATATAAGGCAAAACATTAATACAATAAATTTAAAGTTGAAAATAAAAACTATGCAGATAGATTGTTACAATAAGACGACCGTCTGTGTTGCATTTTCGCGAGGGTATGAAAAAAAAATGGATTTTTTTTTGTTGCCGAACGCTTACGATTTAAACCAAGAAGGATTTTACCAAACGAGTTAAAAAAATCCATTTTTTTTTTCGTATAAATAAAAAAATATGTAATCTCACATATAATTGTATTATAAATACATCAAAACATACATCAAACATCCGACATTGTCATGTATAGTTGTATAACCCAAATACATCTTAAATCCAATATGAAAAAATGTCAAAAAAAAATATATATATATAATTTCCAAAATTACAAATGTCTAAACTAAATCAAACTTATATTATTACATGATACAAATAATAAATACTATCAAGACTAATCGATTTGGCTGAACCAAGTCAACTGTTTGACTACTAGTAAAAAAAAAAAAGTATTAAATTAGATATTTAGACACATTTAGTAAGAACAATTATTTAAGAAAAAAAAAAAATAAATTTTGACATTTGTCCATACAGCCGATTTCGTTTTTTGAGCATTTTTTTATTTTCTTTTTTTATAATTTTTTTTTAAACTTACTCTATCTTAAACTAGGAAAAAAGTTTAATAGTCACATCCAATAGAAATTGTAGTTCGACAACAGATAAGAAAATCTTATTATGCTTCCGTGTTCACTCATTCGAGAGTCGAATTTCATTATACTTCATTATATTCTTTATTTAAATTTTTTAATTGTCATTAGAGCTGGTTTACATTTGATCGGAACGACACGTTTTTGCCACGTTTACACAATAGCGTATTTTTAATAGGACCTGTGAGTAGGTTTGATTAAACAATCTATATTTGTTTAATGTTTTTTTATCGATGTCATACATTCTACACTGCACTAAAGTCAACAACATTGATGACCTTGCCATCTACATAGAGCGACTAATCAATTTTGAGACTTTAGAACATTTAAAAAGTTTCAATTCGTTTTGCGTAATAATAATAAATATAATTGATTATAAAAGTAAAAAGTAAAGATATTGAAGCTGAGCTCGTAACAACTAACAAGACAGTTGTCTCTCCCCTCCAGTAAACACAGTCGACACGACCAAATGCGAACCAACTCCGAATACATTTGATGTCGGTTTAACTCAAACACAAGTACCAACTTGAAACAACACCAGACATTTTTACAATTTAACGAATATATATATTTATAATACAATTTAAAACCACTTAAATGTGTTATCTCAACAATTTTATATGAATTTTGACAAGCCAACTAAATTCGAATATCACAAAATTCACAAATACAATACGAATTTTAAACATTTTTGTATTTTTTTTTTTTTTATCTATCAAAACAATTTTAGCCTTTGGAAACATAACATACATGTTTAAAAAATTTGAATAAGAGTACAGTCAAATTAAAATATTTAATCTCCGTCACTAATCGACAGTTTCTTAAACCATAATCAAAGTTAAATTTACCGTTGATCGTATTGCGTCTCACGTGCAGATTGTGCACAAATGTTTTAACACAAAAAAACACTGTTAAAATCAAAACATTTTAAAGATAAAATATTATGTATATTATTTAAAAACCAAAAACTCTTATTTCCAAAAATCAATTTGGAGTCATATCATAGTTAATCTGACTTTGATCAAAGTTTCCTAATGTTAAAGTACGTTTTATTACCAAGTCCCAACCCTTAGGCATGAGAGTTTGTTACGAATCACAGATTAAAAAAATACTTATTTGTTGATAAAAGTGGTTATCATACAGACAGTATATCCACTCAAAATGACCGAACACTGATAATTTAATACTAGTAATATAGTTAAGATTAATAACAATAATTTTTGTGCCATTTAATTTTATTTAAAATTTAATATTATAATTCTAATTAAAATTGGAGACCATTCGTTTTAAAAAATGCATAAATGGAATTATATCAACGCAATAATATTATGTATAGAAAATAGCTTAGCAAGAAAATAACTGGTTTTTTTTTAATGTTATTTTTAGTCATCAATGGCAGAGAAAATAGTGCCATTGCCTCATTTAGGTATACTAAAAAAAACATATCTGTCAACGTCATGTCAACATGTCAATAAACGTCAGATCGTTGTCAATGTCACACACGATTTAGATCGTTAAGCTATTTTCCATGACTTACATGTGAGTAAATAATATAATTTATAAGAATTAATATTAATACTTACTATTTTATTAAATTGGTCAATGAAATTCGATATGAAAAAGTTTAGAAAATTTACTGTATTTCATTATTATAATTATTTAAAACGAAACAAGATTAAAAAAAAAAAAAGAACATTTCAAAACATTATAAGCTAATTCGCTGTAGTAATTACACGTAAAATAAAAAAAAATATCTACTTCATCCAATCGTTAAATAAATTTAATTTATTACTGCATAAGACACTGCGAATTGCGCATGCGTGAGTAAACGTCATATAATAGAGAGCAGCTGGGAGGGAGGATCTTCATCTGTCTGTAACGTTCGTTCAACTAAAAACTATATTGAACTTATTTTAAATATTTTTCCATACCCAATATAGGTTCACGGTATACTAATCTCATAAGCAACCCCCCCCCCCTATGGGAACTCTTAAGAAACGTAATTTGTGAACGCTTCCATAAAAATATCATTCATTTTGTTCACTTAGAACAATATATATATATATAAGTAATTATTTTTATTACAATAACATTATATATATTCTATCTTATGAATGCAATAGGGACGGGTTAATTGAGATAGCTCTGACACAGTTTATATATACAAGAAATCGATTTACAATCGATTTTATTATGTAAGAACTCACTTCGTATCTCACTCGCGAAACATTGAAAATCGATTCGGAAGCGTAATTTAAAAAAATTCAAGTCAATTTTGCATATCACGACCGTGATCTGAGATGATTTTGGAGTTCAGTGTTACAGAATAGCCGTATTACACATGAGAACATATACATAACATTTTTTTTTTTATATATTTTTTTCTCTTCTAAGTTTTGAAAGAGATACGTTACTCTATGTAAATATTGTTGATTATTTGTTATTGCAATATTCATTGAACATTAAAGTTTACGACAACACTAATATATTTAAAAAAAAAAAAAACGATATAATTTCCCGCTAAAAATATTACAAGGTTACGCTTCACGATTCGGTCTCGCGACAGAGACGGAAGATACATAAATATAGCGAGGGAGAGAGATAGCAAATGAGATTAAAAAATTGTCAAGAGTTCAATGTGTTCTCGCGCTATTTCTTCAACAATATTAACTTTTACTGTAAGATATTACTTTTGTATATTTTTAAATGAACTTTTTAAATTCGCTGACAACCCTGAAATAGTTTTTTTTTATATAGTAACATTGATATGCAGTAGGAATAGGTAAATTGACATTGATTCGTATTTTTTTACTTTGAAGGTAATATATGTTTAGAAACCTTTTGCATTTTCATTCATATATTTTAATCTGTTCGTATGCGCGTTTGAAACTCACTTAACTACAATTAATGAATTTAATCAGCAAGATGACAGAAGTCCACAGATGAAAAAGAAATCTCAATTTATAATCTGTCTAAACAATTTCCTGTTAAAAATTGGCAACGAAGCGAAATACAACCAAAATTACAAATAATACTGATATTTTATCGAAATAATAAAAAAAAAAAAACTATTTTAATTGACTTTTTTTTATAAATCTAATACTGATTACGATTTCAAATTGTTTATATTTTAAAATTCCTACCTAATTATTTCATTAGTTAAAAACATTTCGAATTTAGGAATAGTTATTTCAAAAGTACTTTCTCATACTTATAATAATTTAACTTCAATTGTAAATAGGGTTTATTTATTTTTATTATTAAGAAATGTATAATCCAAGCGCGATCAGAATGGGATCTGTCATCTGACGTTATAGAACTGTGAAACGTGCGGTCCGCCGGCCAGCGACATTATAATAACAGCAGGCAAACTCGCGTTGACGCTCGCGAAGCTCTTCTCGTAATTTATTTCGCTTTACAGAATTATTTAAAATATAAGCTTATTATCAGATTGTAGTCTAGATAGACTGTCAAAGCTGAGATCGCGTCGAAGAAAATAGTGGCCAACCGTTGTACAATACACGCACACTAGTATAGTATGTCCTGTAACTGTCCCACACCAAGATAACTCGTTTAGCAGTAGTAGTGAAAACTTCTTATGGGAGGGTAAACCGCTTCGTTACGTAACGCGTTACGGCGTCAGTCTGTCTGGCTTCCCTTTCTCTTACGCATACGGCAGCGGTAAGCAGGCTCCTCTCTCACTTTAACCCACAGCGCTAGCCTATATCGGACAGTTTAGGTTACCACTTACCACGGTCCCGAGACGCATTTTTTTCGTAATTCAACATTCTATCTAGGCATATAAATAACTTAAAATTCTGGCTTTGTCACAGTTTGCACTTTCACCCGCGAACTTACATTTCAAAAATGTAATTCACTTTGACAAAGTTCCGACCCATTCTCATAGCGCGCGGATTACAATTTTCGTAAACCGTCTAAAGCGTCAATAGTGACGTGATAAGTACATTTATTAGGCAAGTTTTTTTTTTTTTAAATAAACGTCTACCTACACACATCGATATTGTAACCATAAACATTTTTTTTTTAACATCAACAGACATTACAAATCACGAAGTAACAGAAAGCCTCATAATATTAACATCCTTGATATGCAACACTTAACTCTGTATGACGCAATACATTCTAATTTCGCCTTTAAAATTGGAGAAGTTACGTTACTTCGTAAACTCATAGATGGCGTTACTGTGTTTGTTTCGTTAACTTCCAAATTTGAAATGTATTTCTTTTGGAAGCTTCGAGATATACATTTCAAGTTCAAATTTGAGTTAAAATTTAACCCAGTCGTTTTCGCGGCATCTTATATCAAGCAATACTTTAGAACAGCGTCCACTCGAGTAATTCCGTTATCGAATGAGATTTAAATCGTTTGAAACTATTGAGCAACAGATAATCATTTCAAATGGAACTGTATACGTTATACGTTTTAAAATAAAAATCATTTAATACAATACAAATCATAGATTATAACAATGTTTTGGAAACGCACTACATATTCAATAAGTTAAAGTTACCCATCATAGAAAACACGTAACCAAATCTCTAAATACAGAGATCAAATGTCACACATCAATGATCTAACATTCGACCGATTAATTTAATAATATATCCACGCTCCATCTTCCTTTAGAGTTGAAGAACAGTTGTTCCGCAACTAACGAGGAAAATCGTACAATTAGTCTTATTATAATCGATTCGATTGAACATCGATTTTTTTTTAAAAAAAAAACCATTTTTATCGTTCATTATAATTAGGGATTGACTAGTGGACTTTCCTATTGAAAATTCACCATAGGCTGGACAGGGGAAGTATATGTTTACGAGAGGAAAGTCCAATAGCCAAACATAGCAAGACAAAACAAAATGGCGAATAATTTTCGCGCGCTTTCACATCACCAATGGGAAAACTTAACTAAAGAATTCGTGACGTATTTAATAAATCAAAATATTTATTCATATACGATGCTTGTAAGCTTATAAAACTTTATTTAAGTAAAAAAAAAATATTTGTTTTGCTTACCGTACCTAACCGTTTATATGTACTCGTATGACGTCACTGGTATCGTGAAGTCATGTATCTTTTAATCCCTTAGTACATATCATGCCTTATTCTATGTAACTTATTGATATAATTATTTATGAGTAAGACTTTGGGATCTGACATAAAGGCGTATACATACTTATATTTCAAAAACAAGTTATTGAAACATATTTATATCGTATTCAACTAACATGACTTTGTATTTTTAAATGTTGAAAAAGACTTGAGTTTCTCGCCGATTCTTTTCGGTAGAATCTGCATTCCGAACCGGTGGTACCTAGCTTCACTTAATGTAGCTTGTTAAATGACGATTCAAAAGTGCTTGTCAAAGCCTACTTGAATAAAGTATATTTAAATTTTTATTGAATTGTTTTGTCAGAAACTATATTTATAACGAAAACGCCTTCTCGTCAGATCCCAGTAAGCCAATCAAAAACAAATATCTCTAGACGCGTTACGTTTAAACCATATTTAAAATATTATTCATAGAAAACATTTCTTACATGAGTGAGATAGAGAATATCTTTCAGATTTGAGAGTAACAAGTGTCAGAAAGAGATGGATAACAATCCCTATATGAAAATGACTTTATCTCTCGTGTATGGCGTCTAGAGATAAAATTTCATTATACACGACAAGTTTAACACACACCTACAAATGTCAATAAGGATATCGGTAGCCATTAGGTGTAATATTTAAATGAAAATTCAACAGCGCCCCTAGCGGTCACTTGAGGAACTATTCGTAATTCGCTTTAATATACATTTTAGATATAATCAAAGTTTACAAGGGGCACTAGACGAAGTTAACTGGTTTGTCGAATTTCACTTTTTAGATCATTCAAATAAACACGTAAACTTTTTGATCACGCGAATAATACCTTCATCATGACAATTGACTATCGTTATGTGACTTAGTCCAGACCCGCTTGGTAACCAAATTTTTTTTTTTTTTAATCTTTGTCAGATGTGGCAACGGTAACACCTTATTAATATGCAGTCTATATCCCTAATGCCTGTTTCGTAAGCGATATTATGCAACAAAGGATTTGTTTAATACAATTAATTATATACGTCACAATGTATTGAGTACTCTAATACGGCTTATATCTGAATCTTAACGGCTTAAAACACTAAAATATTCTAAATTTAAAAAAATTATCAAACATAAAAATGAAGATCATAAAAAAGTATGTATAATACTAAAACTTATATTTATTTAAAAGAAATCTATTTTTAAATCTATCCCTTAACTAATATTGCAATTAATACTAAACTAAAATAAAATAAAACTATTGAGATTGTCTTGATTTCAATGGATTATGGAAGCACGAATTGATACGAAAAAAAAAAAAATTTAAATAAAAAAAAATAAAAATGGATGTGACTACCAACTACGGGAAATTAATCTTATTTAAAAAAAAAAATAGTCGAAATAAATCCGGACGTTTAGTTTCAAAACTCAATCATGTACCTAGGAAGAAATAAAAAAAAATAATTAAGCAAACAAAAAACTGGTTTAAAAAAAAAAAAAAAAAATAAGAAAAAACAAAAACGAAATTTAAAACACAATGACACTTTATCTCTAGACAGATTATTTGCAGAAATTGAATTTTAAAAAAGATGATCGGTGTTTTTTTTTGCCGCGTATAGATGGCGTCGATCGTCGACAAAATGGCTGCCTTGTGTTTACGTAATATTTTTATATACTATTATTATAAAGATGTCAAATTAGTTTGTATGTGTATCTTAGGAACTAAAGACCCAACTAAAAAACTCACTGTTATGGTACAGGGTATAAAAATATATTTACAACATACCATTTTCTCTATTAACATATAGTACACATGCGAAGCCGGAGCGGATCGCTAGTACAACATATACTAAAGAGCTTAAATAATAACACCGTAATTGATTCAAATATTAAGTCGCTAATATGTTAATACAAGTTTAAAGCTATACAATAATAACTAGATAAAAATATAAATTAAACAAAAATCAGTTAAATAGCAAATATATAATGTTATAATTGGTTTTGTTTTTCTCATAAAACAACGATAAGTGATTCGTGAGACTATCCGTCAATCGGATTTTTATTAAAGCGAAGCATCCCTCTAGAGAATTTTTAATCTTACTAGGATGTTCTAAATATCAAAAAATTTAATATAATTCATTTAAGTATACTCTTGCGATCACTTTTGAATTCTGTGTGAGACTAGCTGTGCCCGCGACTCCGTGCGCGTTGTTTGAATTTAAGTTATTTGGATATTGTAGCGTGATTTTATTTTTATTCCATATATCATTCTAAAATAAAAGTAGCCCAAGTTACTCCTTATTACATCCGCTATCTGCCAGTGAGAGCCGCGTCGAAATCGGTTCAGCCGTTCCAGAGATTAGCCGGAACAAACAGACAGACAGACAGACAGAAATTGTAAAAAATGTTGTTTTGGTATGTGTAACATGTATTTATTTATTTTAGGGTTATTTTAATATTACAAACAGACACTCCAATTTTATTATATGTATAGAAGATATATAGACAGCAATGAAATGAACTCAAACGAAACGAAGAAATCATTACCATTCTTTAATTTTAATTATTAAACGTTTAAATTAAATAACCACTAACGGATTTTATACGTTTAAAAGATTAAATGATACCGGGAGGAAATTCTACTAATCTTTACATATAAAAGCGAAATACACTCTGAAAATATAACACCTACAAACTTGAAATTGGGCAGGTAGATTCCTTATAGGGTATAGACATCCGCTAAGGATTTAACGAAACTCGACCCCTAAGGGGGTAAAACTGAGTTTGAAAGTTCAGCTAGTTTAATATAAGCAATTTTGACACGCTTCGCTATTGCGGTCCAAGTTCCAAGTTAAATCGTTGGGTTAGTAAAATAGGTAACCTTTAAATAAATTAAATTGACAATTTGTTTGTAGAATTGACACCACGAACGAAATAATACATTAGTCCGATATTACACACGAGTCTAGAGATAAAATGCCTTTGAATTTAATAAATTAAGAAACTAAGCAGCTTGTTATTGTCTTGTTCTCTCTTTCTGATATTACTGTATTGACGTACGAAAGAAGAAGACAGCATCATTTTACGAAATCACTCCCTAAACATTATTTATAAGTAAATCGATAGATGGTTCTGTCTTTGAATTTCAATTTTAAAAACATTTCATTTATATCGTCTAGCAACACTTGTTATTTTGGGCGTAAGGAAACATACTCCTGGACGACCTAACAATGGGGGTATGTTGTAATTTTTAATTTAATTTAATTTGTACTAATACTAGTACTCGTAAATGTATTTAACTTTACTTGTATGGGGGGGGGGGGGGGGGGGGTTATCTCTGTTTGCTTAGGTTTGGAGTTCATGAGGGCACATTTTTCCAAGGTTCATAAATACAAGTGATATGATTTTATTCCATCTCTACATATTTAGTATAAAACAAAAAAGCTTCCCGCTCTGTACGCTCGGATCTTTTAAGCTACGCGACGCATTTTAATGAGGTTTTCATCAATAAACAGAGCGATTCAAGAGGAAGGTTCATATTTATAATACTTGCATACAATAGTAGAGAAAATCCGAGAATTTAAGCATAAAAAAAAAACAAAAAAAAAATCGTTTTGATGTTTGTTCTTTAATCTAAAAATTGCATATAGACCCTTATCGTACTTGTGTGAAGACGGGTCGAGTACCATGTTAAAATATATACGAAGAAATCAAATATAACAAATATTTAATATTTCAAACTCGATTAAAAGTAAATTTAAATATACAACTTACCCCCACAAGGGTTTCAACCAAAATCAAAGTAGTGAGGCGAGAATTATGTATCATTGATTACGTATAACTTACTATATTTAGGTAGTAGTTAAGGTAGTAGTACCCCTTGAGGGGGTTTTTCTCAATAGTGACAGAATAAAACTGTATTTGCTAGTGAATGTTTGTTTGCAAATGGTTAATGATAGAATTAATGAGTTCATTTCTGATAGCACATCTCGGTATAAAACGATCGCCTGTTGACCATACCCTATGTCCTGACTATATAACAAAAATTGCCAAAAAAGTTTTTGTTATATTAAAGTATATTCCTTCCCGAACAATTGCAAATTTTCACTCCATCAATAAATGCTTTAACTTCAAATAAACTAATTACAATACAAGTTGCCGAGTCGACTTTAGTGCATATTTTAATATTTATCATTGAAATTACAAAGACAAACCATATCAGACGTATAAAAAATTCCAAGCAAAGTGTTACCATCCGGTACAATCTCACCTGCTGTGCACACTGGGCGTGTTCCTGTGCGAGTCCGGCGAGTGCGCGTACGCCGGCGACGCGGACATGTACGGCGGCAAGGTGGTCACCAGAACTGGCTTCACGTAGCCATTCTTCAGCATCTCGTTCTCTGCAACCACAGATAACAAAAAAATAAAAAAATATTGACATGAAAAGTTAACATAGTCACAAATGTATTATATATAATAATATATTATTAGAAGAAAATTAAAATCACTAATAGCAACACTGCGACCGGATACATAAGGACGACTGTTGGCGGTACTAGTACGTCCGTTTAGCTGTCCGAATATCTAGCGATGGCCTGTCATAGGAGGAAAATATCTGTTGGCCGCCATTACAATATTTTTTAAAAATATCATTTCATTTTTTATTTGTAATAATATAATAATATTTCGTTATATACAATACAGCAAAATAAGCAATACATTGTATTTATGTTTCAAATAGGTAGGCAGGCTGACAAAGGGGGTAGCTGATGGTAAGTACCCCCTCTCATAGACACTGGTACTGTTTGATATATTAATCATCCCTTACATCTCCAATACGCCATTTAGAACTAATATGTCACTTGTGCCTGTAGTTACACTGGCTCACTAACATTCCCACCGGAACATGACAACAAGTATTGCTGTTTGACGGTAGAATATATTATGAGTGGTCCACGAGATGGGCTATCACTAAGTTAAATATACGAACGCTTTTAAAGTTTAACACGTTTTAGCTTCATATAAAACAAGGTAATCTCGGTATGAAGTTCTCCTGACCGTTGTCGGTAGGGTTGCCAGGCGTTCGGATAAAGCCGGACATAGTTAGGCTTTTTGATTGCGTTTCCGGTTAAAATAAACGTCGTCCGGCCCAACCCTTAAAAGGAGAACAGCACCGACGCCGACTACTTGTTTTATAGTATAACATAATACATAACATAATCAGCCTGTAAATTTCCCACTGCTGGGCTAAGGCCTCCTCTCCCGTTGAGGAGAAGGTATGGAGCATATTCCACCACGCTGCTCCAATGCGGGTTGGCGGAATACACATGTGGCAGAATTTCGTTGAAATTAGACACATGCAGGTTTCCTCACGATGTTTTCCTTCACCGCCGAGCACGAGATGAATTATAAACACAAATTAAGCACATGAATATTCAGTGGTGCCTGCCTGGGTTTGAACCCGAAATCATCGGTTAAGATGCACGCGTTCTAACCACTGGGCCATCTCGGTTTTATAGTATGCGTTGCTCGAACTTACCAGGTTTAGTGTAGTATTTCGAGAACACATCGTCCTTCGCCACGTTCGGGTACAGGAACTGCAGCTGAGCCAGGTCCAAGATCCTATCCGCGAGGGAGCGCAGCATCAAATCGCGAGACGTGAACGGCTGGAGACTGAAGACTTCATTCGCCTCTGCGAAAGATCAAAATATACTCTATTCAAGTAGGCTTTTACGGGCACTTTTGAATCGAGTCATTTAACAAACTATATTAAGCGAAGCTACCGCCGGTTCGGAATGTAGATTCTACCGAGAAGAACCTTGATTCAACATTTAAAACACAAAGATATGTCAGTTGAATACGTTTATATGTATATAATATATTCTGGAAGTCAACAAGTATTAGCTCAATGCTTTTTTATCGTCTATATAATCTTGTGTTGAATAATATTCCCTTGCCCTATGCCCGTGCCCTATTTATTCATGTTTTCGCAACGAAGTTCCCTAGCGCGGCTTACAGCAGAGTGAACTGGCAGAAATCGTAACGCAAGGAAAGCGTTATGCGACCAAGCGATCATTCCCTCTCTTTTTCATAATGTCTATCTCTTTCTATTCTATACGGTTTTATATAAAATTATTTCTTGTTATTGTTTTAATTTAAACAGTGTTATAGTTGTTAATTTATTTCATTGTGTCTGATTGCGTCTGTGTATTTAATATGACATAAAATTTAACATGACACCTCTGGTTATTTATTCAGACTGCCCCCCCCCACGTAATGTTCCGTGTAACTATGCTTCAATATTATGATTATTTAAAATACTCACCCCCAACCCAAGCGATAGTGATACCACCGAGCTCGGAGTCAGAGAACCTCAGCAGGAAAGTGCCCGGAGGACACTTGGCCAGCATCTCCTCAGCTTGCTTCTTCTGGATGAAGCCCATTATCAGTCTGGTGATAGAACAAAACATTTGATAAATAATACATATCATACGTTAGGACTGCTAGACAGAGTAGTTTAAAACTTTTTACTGGCCGACATGAAGTTGAGGCCTCAGACCATGTGAGTTAGTAGCTTTCAAACATGTTACTATTGCAACACTATAGCCTGTTCCAATCGAAGTGGAAATAAAGATAAAACGTATTCCATGCGATTCACTGATAACTCAGCTATATTGTGCACTACTAAGAGTTTATGATTAATATATCCGTTGAGGGATGAGGAATGCCATTTGTTAATAGGCTCAAGAACTATGCCTCGGTGTTGCTAGTTAATAAATTCTCGATATCAAAACGTCAAGTGGACGATTGGATGGAATCGATTTTGCGAAACGGCAACACTGCATTTTCAGATGGATATGTCATTCATTCATTTGTCATTACCGATTTTGTTCCGTTAAATAAGATATTGAGAAGTCCGCTAACGGTTTTATTTAAGCACAACAATGGAGGAAGAGCGATCTGAGCCCGAACGTGCGGAGGATGAGACATGTATCTGACGGGCCACTGTGTTTTGAGAGTGTCAAGAAACGAAAAAAAGTAATAATGACATTTTTGACAGGAACATTAGGAATAGTGCGGTTTGACGTTTCTTCACTCTGACGCAACTTCGGGCTCTTTCGTGTGATGCGTTTGCATTTGTCGTAAGCAAGACGTGCCTGGCGGAGCGTCGTTACTTTATTACAATATCAAAAGCGCTGATCGTATTACTGTTGTACTGTAAAACCTTCAAACACGTGGTTTTAATTCTCCTCGCCTGCCTACCCACGATCGCTCGGCAGCAACAGATGGATACAGAAAATAATGATAATGGCAATGTTTCGTTAAATTTATTTATAATACGACACTATTGACTATATAACATACATGCATAATAACATAATCAGCCTGTAAATTTCCCACTGCTGGGCTAAGGCCTCCTCTCCCGTTGAGGAGAAGGTATGGAGCATATTCCACCACGCTGCTCCAATGCGGGTTGGTGGAATACACATGTGGCAGAATTTCGTTGAAATTAGACACATGCAGGTTTCCTCACGATGTTTTCCTTCACCGCCGAGCACGAGATGAATTATAAACAAATTAAGACTATATGACTAGTCACCATACACTTTAACTACACTTTCAAAGTTCCGATAACTTTATCGAAGTTCAAAACGCATTTCCGTCGTGTAAATCATAGATTAAACAAGCTCTCGACTAATGATATCGCGCCAATTCAAGGTCAAAAGTTTATTTGACTTTTGTCCTCTTGCGGTTGGAATAGACAACCATCCGTGTAAACTAAAACCCTACGTGACCTAATAAGTATAGTCAATAACTCAAAACTCACCTGTCACACCAAAGCGTCCGCAGATAGTCCCTCGTGACCTTCACGACCATGTAGAACCACTCCCAGAATGTGAAGTTTCGCTCCGGAAGAGCGTCCTTGCAGAACTGCGTCCAGCTCACGGTCATGCTGTTCAGCTCCATACTGTTCAGCGGTAGGCTGGTCCTGAGATATGTAGTATTTATTTTGGAAATAACAATTGGGGGGGGGGTCAAGTTGAGGGTTCAGTTTACTGGGGATAATTTACGATTGAGGGAAGGAGAGAACTCATTATATATGATCGCTAAGCCAATTCCACACAAACGATATAGTTCGTTTGAAAATATCGTGAGGAAACCAAATCCATAAAATCACACGAACAGTCTGTTCTCACAGATTTTCGAAACACGTTCGACGTGTTTACAAATTATTCAATAAAAGTGAACAAAACAAGCGTAACGTAACGTAACACTCGTACATTAATAAATCTTTAAAATAAAAACAAAAACAATAATAACATAATCCTAATTAAAAAGAAACAAAACATGAAACGAAAACAAAAATTAAACTTGACACTAATCAAGCAAAGAGGTTAACATCATCTTAAAACTATTGCTGTTATGGTAACGTATGACTCAGACAAACATTTGAAACAAATCCACCTTAAATGCCAATTTTCAGCTTATTATTCAAACAAAAATAATATCTTTAAGAGATCACCTTAAGTCCATTCCACGAGACGAGCTCCCAAAGACAATCGATGTGCACTCATTGGTCCAAATAAATTTAAAGTCTCGCTATCTCCAGCCGCGCACCAATGACGTGCTGGTATCATCTCTAGCTAGTAACTCGTGGAATGGACAAAAGATGTCTCATCCACCTAACTGCAAAAAACATCAACCAAGAAATCCACACGCGATTCTAGAAAATTCTAATACAAATTAACTCGGCCACGTGAACTTAGCTACGAATCGTTTTAAAACAAAAAAAAAATATATAATATTTAATTACCTGAATATCTTCTCGGCGAGGAATCGCAAATTATCCTCGGAGAGATCACCGCCGGTCGCTGAGCAGAACTTGATACGCAGAGTCTCGGCCAGTTGACCCCAAGACACCTGTATTCGAAATAATATTATTAATTTCTTTTGGAACTTTTTAACGACAAAGCTAAACGCCAGTCCCATTGTTACCTTAAAACATTTCCACCACCAGCAACAATAATAACAACTTATTTTAACTTAAACTGAAAAATAGACTCTTTGCTCAATTAGTGTCAAGATATATATATTTTTTTTTGTTATATTTCTATTTCTTTTTAATTTGGAGTAATTTATTATTTTTTTTTGTTCTTTCACATTTTTGTTTTTGTTTTAAAGATATATTAAAGTAGGAGTAGTGGTTTTTTTTTTGTTATTTAAAATGTATAATGTAAACGCCTGCAGTGGTGTATCACACCGTACATGAATTTATTTCCTACTTTTTCTTAAAAAATTGTGAATATGCCGATGGTTTTTCGAAAATCTATAAAAAAAATAAATAAATAAAATAAAAACTTCTTGGTGGTAGGGCTTTGTGCAAGCCTCTCTGGGTAGGTACCACCCACTCATCAGATATTCTACCGCCAAACAGCAGTACTCAGTATTGTTGTGTTCCGGTTTGAAGGGTGAGTGAGCCAGTGTAACAACAGGCACAAGGGACGTAACATCTTAGTGCCCAAGGTTGGTGGCGCATTGGTGATGTAAGAAATGGTTAATATTTCTTACAACGCCATTGTCTATGGGCGGTGGTAGTCAATTTCCATCAGGTGAGCCTCCTGCTCGTTTGCCACCTCTACCAAAAAAAAAAAAAATCGTTTTGGACATATCTGAGTCTGGTGTCGACAGTGCGCTTTGAAAAACGCCGACATCTTTAAAATTTACTAATTGATTAATAATTACAGTTCTTCTAATCACTCCCGAGTCTCTAATAGAAACACATAAAATTATCAAACCAGCACCACCACCAGTACAAGATCTCCGTGTGATTTTATCTGAACTAGTGGGTCGCACGCGAATCTTCGCGTTTATTCAACAGATTATTAGGAATCAAGAAACCTGTGATAGGTTTTGTTTTGGTTTAATTTCGTTGTAAACTGACGAAGTCTGTTCGCAAGTTTCACATTTGATTTTGATCTAATCAAGAATCCTCTATAATTTTCTGCACATCTACGGCTGGTGCTCCTCAAAATGAGACCATAACCGATCTTCTTCGTGCAGCGTCGTCCAGGATTATCGTCCCAGGATCACTGGGACAGAAATCAGCTCACCTTATCGGGCACCGCGAAGGGCACTCGTCCGGGCGGGCTGAAGGCGTTGTCCCACGTGACCGTGGCCCAGCCGTGCGGCTCCTGGTTGCCGTGCACGATCACCACCACCGGCAGCGACAGCGTCCACACCTGCCACACACGTCACCACCGCGTCATCACATTATTATAACTTATTATTACACAGCGAAGTACTATATTATATTATGCATTGAAAGAGGCATTCAACAGCATCCTGGCTTCGCACGGGTAGGATAAGGATCTACCTGTAACGTGTGTATTGAAGGACAAACTTACAAGAAAAAAAATCTAGTGTTTTAGTAGGAGCCTTCTCGAATCTTACTTGGTGGTAGTGCTTTGAGTCATGATGAATGTCAGCAAGGCCTCCTCTTAAAGCGAAGATTAAGAGCCTCAACGACCTTGAAACTTGTCTAACTTATGACAGCAAGGCCCCCCTCTTAGAGAGAGGATTAAGAGCCTCAACGACCTTGAAACTTGTCTAACTTATGACAGCAAGGCCCCCCTCTTTGAGAGAGGATTAAGAGCCTCGACGACCTTGAAACCTGTTCAACTTAAATATGAGTCTCGTGCAACTCACTTGGAACACCAATTCTCCCCCTCCGACGTTGAACTCAGACTGAAATAGCAGAGTGAGTTTCTCGTCCATAACGCTCTCCGTCCCTTTCTTCTCGGCGCGTTTTATCTTTCTCAACTGCATGTTCCTGTTGACGAATGAAAATACTCAATACAATGTTGACAACCGATTTCCGGTGTCGCTCTGTCTCTGTTTAACTTTACATTGCACGGTCTGCGTGAAGGAGATGAAACGAATGTGATATCGAATCGTTTCACATACGCCTCGTCTCTTTCTCGCAGACCGGTTACCGTAAAGTTAAAGAGGGACAGGAGGAATGTTCCATGCGTTTGTTATCGTACTTTGAATGCATTGACGTACCAGAACATACAAATGTCCGTCAATGGACAGTAAGTGTGAGCTCACCGGAAGCTGACGCTGAGCTGGCGGCTGGTGGGCTGGTACTCCATGCAGCCGCTGTTGTTGAGGATGTCCCCGCACTCCACCGGCTGCTTGCCGCGCCCGCTCTGCGTGTCGCTCTTCAGCAGCAGCTGCGCCTGCTGCTCCGATATTATCACCACCTGGTGGGCGGGAGGACGGATTCAAATTTATTTATATTAAAACCAGAGTTCTCTTGCGGTATACGGTAGATATTATGCAACTCGCTCTCGATCAGAATTTTATGCTACATGCGACCTTTTGGAGTTGAGACAGTGCGGTCGTCGCGGCCTGTTCGTCTTTAGGGTTCCGCACCCAAAGGGTAATACCGACCCTATAACTAAGACTTCGCTGCCCGTCCGTCCGTCTGTTCGCCTGTTACCAGACTGTATCTCATGAACAGTGACAATTAGACACTAGAAATTTTCCCCAGATTACCTTCTTGGCTTTACAATAGTCAGATAGTTATTAAATCTCTTGCGAACTGTCATTTTCGATATACTATGACAAAGTTACGTCTCTTATCTCCTAGCGCAAAAAACTATATTAAAAATATATGCAATTATAAAGTTACCGTCACACGCGGCGGCGTCATGTGCACGTTGAGCTGACCACCCACGAGCAGGCGGACTGTAGCCGTGAAACTGTTAACAGAACATTGAAATTTTAACTTTGAATCTTACTCAAACAACGATAATTGGACTAAAGTCAAACTCTCTTGAAGGTGAAGCAGTTGCTTTCCTCATGTTTCCCCAGTACATAAACTATGGACTGGTCTGGTCACAACCAAATTTGACGAAATTTTGGAGCTTGAACTCCAAGGCAGGACAGGCTAATTTTTATGCCCAACACTTGATTTGAACTATATTAAGTGAAGCTACCACCGGCTCGTTACGTAGATTCTACCGAGAAGAAACGGCAAGAAACTCAGTAGTTACTCTTTTTCGACATCTAAAAATACAGTCATGTTAGTTAAACACAATTATACATGTATGTCATGTCTCCCGCCTGGAAGTCAACGAGCGTTAACTCCACGCTTTTTTATCATCAATACAATCTTGTATCAACACAACCAAACGACTGTCCGAATTTAACGAAACTTGGTTCAAAGCATCCTCAAACTCCAAGGGAAGATAGAGGCTTCGTTTGATGCGTTATACATGACAATCAACCCGTAAAACGCGAGCGAAGTCGCGGTCGTCAGCCAGTGCCACAGATTTGGACTCACCGAGTGTTGGTCTTCATCACTTGGGGCGGTTGTTTCTCGATTACAAACGTTGATGTCACCAATGTCGACAGCAAACTCGTCACCTGGAAAACGAGTCAACGATCGGCGTCAACGCACATGTGCGCAAAAAATGTGCGCCTGGTGCGCTATTCATCTTAGAACCCTCGCCCACGACGACTTTTTCTAGTGATTCATTTGCAACGCGCGACCGTGTCGGACGACACCGGGGGAAGAACGGAGGGAGGGGAGGGGAGGAGAACGGTGGAAATGGTTTTTCTTACCATGAAGTCATTGTTAGCCGTTCTTCAGCTGTTACACAACTCTATACATATATAAATTGTCTCATCACGGTATTTCTGCGTATCAACTCTGGTTTTACAATGGAAAGCAATTCACGAAACTTCGAATGGGACATTCTATAACAACTTCTGAATTTGTATCGCTACAGAAAGTCGCCGTGGGCGAGGGCCCTTATCTATTTGACGAGGTCTCCTTCTAAACATTCAAATGTATGTATTAAGGTTCCAATTTAAATGGCGGGTGGTGAGCTACTAAAGAACCAACATAACATCTTAGTTCCTAATGTTTGGGTCGCATTGTCGATCGTATAAAATGTTGGAAAGATGGTGGAGTGATGGTGACCACTTAACTGGATAACTTAAATATGGATAATTTTTTCTTTTTGCTATGGTTATAGGTTGGCGGGCGAGTATCTGGGCCACCTGATGGTAAGGGGTCATCACCACCCATAGACAATGGCGCTGATAGAAATATTAAGCATTCCTTACATCGCCAATGCGCCATTAACCTTGAAAACTAACCGGAACACAACAGTACTGTTGTTTGGCGGTAGAATATCTGATGAATGGGTGGTACCTACCCAGACGGTCTTGCACAAGGCCCTACCGCCAAGAATATATACCTACATAAAACAATATTATAAATGCGAAAAAATATCTGTCTGTCCTTTCACGGCTAAGCTACTGAACCGATTTTGATGAAATTGGTCGCCAACCACGAAGCCACTTTTGTTATCATTGGAGGGGGTTACGTTCTGGACAAAGCGTTGTAAAAAAGTTTTTGAAGCATTTACGTCACGAACCATTCCAAGCGTGCGAAGCCGCAGTTACATCTAGTTTAGTATAGACAATAAAATGTACAACGTGAAACTAACGCCACCTAGTGCATCATTATGGAATTAAATTTAGCGGTCAGTCATTGCGGTATACCACCGGACCAGACACACTTATCCATACAGCCACGGCGACACCTGTGACCCTAGCCTTACAAGCCTAACGGTAGCCTCCGATACCGCTGAGTTAAAACTCGACTAAGGGACTTGTCCGGAAGAAGTCCCACCCCCATTTTGATTTATATCAGATTACCGCACTCGATAGTCCAGCAGTGGGATTATACCTGTTTGCTCATGTCGTCCAACATTTCGGCGAGATGCGCCTGCCTCAGTTCCGCTATAGTCTTGCTGTTGATCCGGGCGACGTTGCTGACCTGCTGCCTCGTGCTCCAGATGAGGTCGGCCAGCAGCTCGCACCATTCTTGTATCGTGTTCAGATTCGACTGCATCGGTACGCCATTGCCGCTGAGTTGCTGTTCGCGTTTCCATCTAGTAACAAAATACATTATATAAAATCTTTTCAAACGCCCGACCGAAGTGACAACTTAAACTAATCTAAGCTGAACTATTTAATATCGAAATTGTTTAACTCGAGAGAAGCTTAGGTTATTACTTTAATTTTATTTATTTCTTATGATATAGGCACGCGGACGAGCAAATTGGCCACCTGGTGGTAAGTGGTCACCACAGCCCATAGACAATGGCGCTGTAAGAAATATTAACCATTTCTTACATCACCAATGCGCCTCCCACCTCGGGAACTAAGATGTTGCGTCCCTTGTGCCTGTAGTTACACTGGCTAACTCACCCTTCAAACCGGAACACAACGATACTGAGCACTGCTGTTTGGCGGTAGAATATCTGACGAGTGGGTGGTACCTACCCGGACGGGCTTGCACAAAGCCCTACCACCAAGTAAATATATATATACATTAATATGATGATGTAAGGAGATGTTATTTACTAATGAAATTTATTGATTATACGCTGTGAGTTGGAGTGAGAGAGAAGGATACTGCTTACGACAGCAACAAAACAATAAACTCACTTGATCAGCTCCTCGTCCAGCACTTGGCTCTGCAACTGTCTGAGATTAGTGATATTTTCCTTCATGTGATCAACGAGTTCCATCTGCGACTGGTTGATTTGGGCCACCTGAAAACGACATACATTTTTATATCAATGAAATGTAACACCCTGTATAGTGTACGACGTGCATACCATCAAGAAATCGCTATCGGTGTTTAAAGAAACAATTATTTAGTACAAATTTGATTTTTCATGTTTATATTTAAGTGTAAGGCGACTTTTATTTAATGTTTTAAATTATTATTATTTCAATTTATTTTTATATTTTTTATTAACAATAAAATATTTTTGAATGCCGGTAATTATATTTTGTGAATGGCAACAAAATGTGTGCGGAAAATGAGGATACGGTAATTTGATTCATTCGGTTTCGAGAGCGTTGAAGGAAAAACAAAAGAAATAGAAAAAAGAGAAAAATCTAAAGTCGAGGGAAAAATAAAGAAAATGATTGTGATGTTTACGGAATTTTATTTTGGACAATAGCTGCTATTGTTTTTGAAGGTCATTTGTTTTCTGTGATTATAATGGATACCAACTCTATTTGAATATATATATATATGATTCAATATTAATTAAAACATATTCATAGCATCCCTGATTCATTTGTGTTAATTTTCAAAACGATTTTGCATACCGGACCAACTGCTATATTTAACCTGACCTATACTTCGTGGTAGGGCTTTGTGCAATAAAGGTAAAGGTTAGTGAACCAGTGGAACCATAAGCACTCCAATCCAATCACAAGAGTCCTCTTGTGATTGGATTCGACTGTAGTATTTTGTCTTAAGCCCGTCACACCCCTAGCTATAATATATATTAATATACGGTACTATCTATTGTAAGCCTATAAATTATTTTATATAAAATATTTATAAATAATCATTTAAGGTTGTATAGCTTTTAGCTATTGAGTTATATTCAATCACAGAATTACATAAATGTGATGAATACTTTTTGGTTTGACATTTTTATAATAAAAGTAGAGGAAGATTATTTTTGAATTTGACATTGGAATTGTTAATCTGGGTTGAAAAGCGGAAGATAATGGATGATTGTAACAAAAACTGGAAAAATAAATATTGTAAACTATATTAAATATTGTTAATTATTTGACGTTCCTATTTACTTGAAGCTGGGTCTTCACTATACTAATATTATATTCAGTCTTAAAGTATCTCACGCCAAATCCATACGCTAGACTGATATGGTATCATGATATATTACCAGAGCGTTCAATTTCCTCTCCATTTCCTCAATCTGGACCCTGAGACAGGCTTCTAGTTCCCGTCGCTCGTTCGTCATCGGTCCAGACTGCTGGAGATAATTTATGTGACCTGGAAAAAAAAAAAACATATTTTAATGACGTATATTAATATATTATATAGACATTGGGCTCCTTTAGGTGTATTACCAATTCATTTTATCACAGACAATAAACTTGAATTGAAGGTAACCACTGTTCTAAGTATTTTAGTGTATACCACATTAAACACAAATAATCCACTATCAGTATATTTCGAAAAAGTCCCATGTACAACAAAATACATGCAAATAAACCCCCCCCCCCTTAAAAGATTTTTAAAATACCCTCTAACCTAAACTAACCGGTTATTCATGAATCATGACCATATACAACGGTACGACCGTGGAACCACAGAAGCCCTTACGCGGCGTTTCTTCAGTAACTATCGTCAGTTAACTCAATATAACCTGACCTTTATTCTTCAGACACTCGTGGTATTGGAGGGAGAACGACTCTATGTTCGCCTGGAGGCTTCTTATCTCCTCGCTCGCCATGTTCACCTTCTGACGCACTGTCTGAAGACCAGTTATGAGCTGAAACGATACCAACACGATTACGACTATCTCCTCAAGGTGACCATTATTTTGTAAATTGCGCGGGACGTATTTTTAGGAATCTTTTTAATATTGAAGTTATTATGTAATATTGAACTTCTCATGGAATAATGATGAGAGCCGCTCGAAATAGACAAATTCACACCTCATCTTACGTTCCAATGTTTATTTTTATTACAAAATTAAATTCTTAATGTTTAAATTTGTGAGCGGGTGTTACGGTTGTGGTGAGAAAATTAGATTCATAATTACCTCTATCATAATGATTAATGTTATTTAATACTTATGAATTATTTGCACGTACGTTATGAAATAGTATTTACACCAAAATTACACCAAAAAATTAACAACTTCTGAAGCGCCCGTGCATTATTAAACGCCCATAGTTCTGTCTCCATAGACGTATGGACAATGCCTTTGGTGTGTTTTTTTTTCAAATTAAAACTGTGGACGAACTTTCGAATATGCTATCTGACAGGAATTGGTCACCACCGCCCATAGACATTAGCGCCGTACGCAAAATTAAACAATCCTTACATCGCCAACGCACCACTAATATAGGGAACTGAGATGGTACGACCCTTGTGCCTGTACAGACTCTCATCCTACAAGCCAAACACAAAAGATACTATTACTGTTTGGCGGTAGAGTTCACGATGACCGGGTACCTACCCAGACCTTGGACAAAGCTCAACCACCAAGCTATAACAAAGCGAGATGAAGACATATTATTAACATTACTTATAACATACCTCGCTATATTTCCTCTCTGTCTGCGGCTGAGCTATATACGGCGTTCCCATGGCACTCTGGATCACCTCCATTTCCAGAGCCAAGCATCGTCGCATGTATGTGTATAGCTCGTGGGGGGCGTGGCTGCAACGAAAACGTTAACCAATATTCATTATGGACCACACTTCGGTTGCTACGCCAGGGAAGGGTAGTTATTTAGGAACAACTTAAAATCTACCTGTACTGCATACGGAACAGCTTAGCGGCTTCGATGAGCTTCATTTTGGTGACGAACATCTCTGGAGACAGCATTAGCTCCGTGTGCGTGTGGATCTCCTGCACGAGTTCTTCGACGAAGAATCTCTGTTGCTCCTCCGGTTCTGGAGTCCTGAATGAATTATAGAATAGTTAACAATCTCTATCATTCGCTTGTAGGTTTGGTAGGCTACAAATGTACCTAATTTGTGGCTAAATACAACCAGCCCTTTTGTCGAAATTTGACCATCACGATCATCACTGAAAATATGAGGAGTTTGGGCATGTTTCGAACTTTTTGGAACGAAGTTCGTTAACGCGGCTCACAGTAGAGTGAACTGGCAGAAATCATCACATCAGCAAAAATCTTCACGATCAGGTGACTTTTCCTCTGTTTCTTTTAAATTTCTGTCATTGATTTGGTGTTTTTTTTTTAAATTAAAATGGTGGGGGAACTTTCGAATATGCTATCTGTCAGCAACTGGTCGCTATCGCCCATAGACGTTAGCGCCGTAGGCAGTTTTAAACAATCCTTACATCGCCAACGCACCAATAATATAGGGAACTGAGATTTTACGACCTTACAGTACAGTAGCAGAAATCGTCACGATCAGGTGACTTTTCCATCGCTCTGTTTCACATTCCGTCTCGTTCTATTGTATAGGATTTTATACCATTATTTTTTTGTTACAGTTTTAATTCATACGGGATCTTTGATAACTCTTTTTTTTGTCGTTTAATTCTTCTCAAACGTTGTTAATTTAACTCATCGTGTCTGTTATTTACTACATAATATAAAGCGAAAACTTCGTTCCAAACGGGTGTCCCACAATATCCTTCTTTACCTTCAAGGTTTTCCAAATAAGTTTCTATAGATAAATTGATGATACACTAAAGTTAAATGGTTACCATGGAAAAAAAAACAGTTGACAAACAGAGGAGAAAAAGTTACTGAACTATTCGGTCTTTGCCCATAGATTATTAAAAAAAAAACTTACCATATTCGATTCTCGATCCAAGTTGCGAGACAATGACGAACTTCGATGGGAAAGTGTTCCCCATAAACTGCACGCACCTGTTACAGAATTAACATTATTTATAAGCTATATGATAATGTCTTGAGCCGAGATGACCCAGTGTTTAGAACGCGTGCATCTTAACCAATGATTACTGGTTTACCAGGCAAGCTCCACTGAATTTTCATGCGCTCGGCGGAGAAGGCATAAACCGCATGTGTCTAATTTCAACGAAATTCTGTCACATGTGTATCCTGCAACCCGCATAGGTGCATCGTGGTGGAATAAGCTCTTAACCTTCTCAAAGGGAGAGGAGCCCTTAGCAGTGGGAAATTTACAGGCTGTTACTATTGTTCTGTTGTTGTAGTATGATAATGTCTTGAAAGATTTGGACCACGGCGGCTATCTCAAAGGAGACCTACGCAGGACATATTACAGTATACGAGAGTGTGAGGAAACAGAGGTCCACTCTATTGCGACACACTCGTAATCCGATGAACGGCAAATCCGACACGACCGGAAATAGTACAGACACAGAACCAACGACCATACACGCTGTCCACTTCACGGAACTGTACACACTACTAAGACTACAGGGCGTTATTAAGAATTTTTCTATGTATTTTGAATTCAGGACCTCGAGGCAGCACTTATAAACATATATACTAAGTAATACTATATATGAACATGTCGGCTTGACGCGGTACAATAAGCGTCTCTATACAACTTTTAACGAACAAACAAAAAGAAAAAATCTATGTTTTTCGACTAGAGAAGTTGAAATGAAATTCCTGTACTCATCCATCCTGCCCTTATTCCAATTTTACTTGGGGGTCGGCGCAGCATGTCACCTTCCATACTTCTCTGTCGGACGTCATCTCACAAGTAACATTCTTTCTAACCATATCGTCTTTCACACAATCCATCCATCGTTTCTTTGGTCGTCCCCTACCTCTATATCCATCCACATCCATTCTCAAAACCTTCCTGAACTATAATATGCATTAACTAACTTTAACTTTTTACTCTATTGTACATCATACAGAGAAAATAAATAAATAAAACATGAACACAGACTAAATAAAAGGAGCGTACAATTTCGGCGACCTTATCGCTCCATAGCGATCTCTTTCAGACAACCAACGGTGTCGGTGATAGATCACAGAATATTAGATGGGTTACTGTAGACAGTAAAGATCAATATTTATTTTGTAGATACAATAATGGTTATGTATGTAATAGTTTTATATATAAGTATGTATATCTATGTATTGTTAATTAATTATTAATCACCGCCTTCATGGGTTTCTGTTGACCTAAAGGTTGACTGGCAGAGAATACGTTCAGGCAATAATACCGCCTTTTGTCCCATTTACTTTGTGGTAGTCAATAAAGTATTCAAATAAAAAAAGAAAATGGATGGTCCTATAATGCATGCATTGTACAAATACACCTTCCTCTTGAATCGCTCTGTTTATTGACAAAAACCGCATTAAAATGCGTTGCGTAGTTTAAAAGATCCAAGCGCATATGTACGGCGAGAAGTTACTTTGTTTTATACTACGTAGAGAAGACGTACTAATCAAGAACTGTTCGTTGTATAACAAATCAAATCAAATCAAATCAAAAATCTTTATTCAATATAGAAGTGTTTACACTTGCTTATTGATTGTCAAAAATCTACCACCGGTTCGGAATTTAGCACCTCGGACCTGAGAAGAACCGGCGAAAGAAACTCAGCGGGATATATTTTTTTTTTCCATTTTGCATGTACAATAATAATTATATTTTAGTTATTTGAAACAGCCTGGAGGCGATCATTTCATTCCCAAGGTGTGCAGTCAACTAAAAAGTCATTAGTGTTGTAATATCCTTTAGCACACAAACGCTCTTTAACGATTCTTTTGAATTTTATAATTTCTTAACAAGCAGTTTCTTAGCAAGTTCCATGATATAACAAATCAAATCAAATCAAGTAGACTTTTACAAGCACTTTTGAATCGTCATCTAACAAACTATTTAAAGTAAAACTACCACCGGGAATGTATATTCTACCGAGAGGAACCGGCAAGAAACTCAGTAGTTACTCTTTTTCAACGTCTAAGAATACAGTCATGTTAGTTAAATACAATTATATATGTATGTTATGTCTCCTGTCTGGAAGTCAACGAGCATTAACTCCACAGGCAGGGGTGGATTGGAATTAACTGGTTACGTACCTTTTGCAGGCTCTCGGGCGGCAACTGCTGTGCTCTCGCCCACAGCGACATTTTATTTACTGTAAAAAAAAAAAGTTCTAGAAAAATATAATAAACGCGACAGTAACTGTCTGTTACCTCTTCACGCTCAAACCGCTGATACCGATTTTGATAAAATTTGGTATGGAGATAGTTTGAGTCACGGAGAAGGACGTTTGCCTTCTTTTTTTTTAATTCACTCCTCGAAGGGGTAACATCTCCTATTTATTACCCCTTCAAGTCTCATCGCGGTTTGTGTAAAATATAAATATATAAAGTTTTCAATTATATATAGGTTATCTACCTTATAGACTGAGAGCCAGTGATCGGCAGACTTACGTAAGGACTACGTTACTTCATAAGGACAGCTAAGAAATTTTTTATGTGGTCTTCCTGCACCTTAGAACCGACCTGTGTCTGCTTTTGTAAATATTTGTATATAATAATAATATAAATATTATATATAAATACAGGCTTTGCTGAAATGACGTAAATTTGTACCAAATTAAGGTAACCTTTGAAATTATAAAAAATATAGTAGGAACCGGAGTAAGTGTCTGCCATTATTTTTTTCTAATATATTTTAAGATATCAAAATGGCAGACATGCTGCGATCACGTTTTGAAAGTCAATTTTTAAGCTTTTCGACTCCTTGGCGCGCTCAAAGGAACCCTCGATGGGATTAGTGAACCTCCATTTCCCCAACAGCAGGTGAAGCAGTATACCTGGCAGTGATATGGAGTTTGCTACTATACCGTAAGTCTGTCGATCACTGGCTCTTAGACTATTAAAAGAGAATAGATACTAACAGGAATTTAATTAAATAATTGTGATAGAACGTACTATTCAAGCTGATTTCTACTCTAATCTACTTATACTCTTAGCAGATATATGTTTTTGCGAACGGTACCCTGTTATCCTCACAAGCATTATCCTGACACTATTTAAAAATGAATACATTTTTACAACGGTACCGACATCGTTTGACGTCACACAGCGCTCCATACCATAAGGTCCTATCTCAAAAGTATTTATAATAAAACATAGACTACCCGATTTACGTATTGTAATATAATTGTTTAAACGAAATAGAACCTATTGTTGTAGACAACGTAATAGATGAGACAAAAATATGATGACGTAGTTTATTGTTCTCTCTCGATAAAACTGTCATGGCGGAATGTGCGTAACGTAAACGTAAAAAAACCTTTAAAAATATTGAGTTAATTTTTTTTTATTCAACATCCTTCTATAATGTTATAAATATTCATATAAATAAATACAAAAACATACTTTTTGTTTATATTCCTGTAATTTCCTTCAGCTATTCTATCTGAAACAAAAAAAAACATCGAATCAATTTCACGTTTCACAATTATAAATTTTGATCCATCAATGACGTCACCACGCAAGTATCAAAACCGATGAGTTATCGTAGAAATTACAACAGAAGATTGTATAATAATTTCACGAAGGTTCTAGTGGAGACCGCGAATCGGCAAGCGTAGTGTAGGACGCCGTGGGGCCCGGTGGGGCGATGATGTACGGAAGGTGGCCCCTAGAACGTGGATGAGTACCTTGGGGGCCTACGTCCAGCAGTGGAATAATACAGGCTGATCACCATGATGATGATGATAATCATTTCACAAACATTTTACGCAAATTTGTCCAATAATTTCATTAATCAAAATCTTAGTATAATTAAGTACATCGTTCAAACCTTCGCGCTTTTCAGGGAGTAGGGGGGGGGGGATATTTTCGATAGGACTGGGGTATCAAAAGCATCAAATATTTGCTCTAGTGGTTGTCTCAGAGTGCAGAACCTGATGTGCTTGGTTGAAAACACACAATTTAGACTTCCGTACCTTGACATTCACATGAAACCGTCACACCTGCGACTTTAATCTCCAATCTTATTGCAATTATTAATCCTCAAATGTTTATTTTCAAGTTGATACTGTCATTGCTTGGCTACAAGGGAGACAGCTGAAAATCAGCAGAGGGATAAAAATCCCTCATAGCCTGAGCTGTCTCCTTTTGACTGCACACAAGTGTCATATTCATTATATTTAATTATTTTTTCTTTATTATTATGTTGTTTTTATATTCATTTTTTGTATATATATTTTTTTCTTTATATGTGTGTATGTCAATAAATGTTTTTTCTTTCTTTCTTTCAATTCGATAACGCACAAATTTGTGCAAAAATACCCTTCTAATTAGTTGGGTTGAAGAATTTTAAGTTCATTTGTAAGGCTTCAGCCGTATACATTTACAGGTAATGTTAGTTAAAGCCTGTTGTTGCAAAATATGTAGACAGACCACCACCCATGACCGTCATGTGACAGTGATGGAGTAAATTGAAAACTACCACCGGCTCGGAAAGTAGATTCCACCGAAAACAACCGTTAAGAATCTCAGTTACTCTTTTGGACAATTTTCATTACAGAGTATGTCAGTAAAGGAAAATTATAGAAGAGTAACTACTGAGTTTCTTGCCGGTTCTTCTCGGTAGAATCTACATTCCGAACCGGTGGTAGCTTCACTTTAAATAGTTTGTTAAATGACGATTCAAAAGTGCTTGTAAAAGCCTACTTGAATAAATTATATTTTGATTTGATTTGATTCAAAGTCAAAGTCAATAATCTTTATTCAATATAGAAGTGTTTACACTTGCTTATTGATAGTCAAAAATCTACCACCGGTTCGGAAATTAACACCTCGGACTCGAGAAGAACCGGCGAAAGAAACTCAGCGGGATATATATTTTCTTTAATTTCATTTTCGCAAGTATATAAATTAATAGTATATTTAGTAGTATATACATACATATAATATATATTTTTATATACTAAGTCCACGATCTTTTATCTATACGTATAATAAAATCGGAGTGTCTGTTTGTAATATTAAAATAACCGCTTTTCACTAAATGCACATGTATGTACACACGGTACATATACCTAAACAACATTTTTTACAATTTTTGTCCGTTTGTCTGTCTGTCTGTTTGTTCCGACTAATCTCTGGAACGGCTGAACCGATTTTGACGGGACTTTCACTGGCAGACAGCTGATGTAATAAGGAGCAACTTAGGCTACTTTTATTTTAGAATTACGAAAAAAAAAAAAAAAATTCACACTTTTTTATTAAATTCAAACGCGCACGAAGTCGCGGGCACAGCTAGTCTTTAATATAATCTTGTATTGTGTAATATGCCTTATTTATATTTAATATTTTTTTAAACAGGCATTAAAATAGCCGTGGAATGTTACTATAGAAACGACTACGGTGCCCCAGGAAGGCTGTATTAACTTTAATAGTAGAAATATCAACCGCCAATGGTCCACCAACCTTGGAACCAATGTTGTCTTATACCTGTAATGATACTGACTCACTGACCCTTCAAGCCGGAACACAACAGTACACGACGATACTGAGTATTTCTGTTTGGTGGACTGTTTGATGAGTGGGTTGTTTCTACCCAGACGGGGTTGCACAAAGCCCTACCACCAAGTATTTATACCCAAAGGTGCCCATCTCGTACAGAATGATCATCGTATAAAAAAATACATAATAATCGTAATCATAATGAATTACGTAATAAATCAATTTATATAATATACTAAACTGCGTAATTTATTTCTCATAATGACTTGGATTTTTGATAAAAAATGTTTTTTACAATAAATTAAGAGTTGCTTTTATAAAATATATATTATATAATTTTCTTGGTAATTGTTACAATTTAATGTTATTCACTGCAATGATTCATTGTAAACACAATAAATATAAAACATAATACAAATCCATATATGTATGTATCCATGGCTCAAACTATATCCATACTGAATCTCATGTAAATCGGTTCAGTGGTTTGAGAATCAAGACGTATCAGAATTAGTTTCACATTTATAATTTTTTTTATGATAAACATAAAACCGGCCACAGACAATGACACTGTTAGAAATTTTAACCATTCCTTACATAGCCAATCCTCCACCAATCTTGGCAACTAAGATATTATGTCCCTTATGCCTGCTGTAACACTGGCTCGCTTCAATACGGAACACAACTGATGTTTGGCGGTAGAGTTTAACGAGTGGGTGTACCTACGAAAACGGCCTTGCACAAAGACATACGCCTCGTGCGCCATCTATTATTTTGCTGATGGTACTATACGAGTATGACGCAAACAATAGATAGATAGATAGATAG
This sequence comes from Vanessa tameamea, assembly GCF_037043105.1. Taxonomy (NCBI): domain Eukaryota; kingdom Metazoa; phylum Arthropoda; class Insecta; order Lepidoptera; family Nymphalidae; genus Vanessa; species Vanessa tameamea. Next base: position 3,286,290 of record NC_087339.1, on the reverse strand, counting down.
ATAGGACACTCTCTATCTCTCTCTCTCGTTTAGTTTATTGAGCGAGACAGAACGTGAGGTGTCATCTAGTGTGCAAATTCCGTCTTGGATATTCCCCGCCCCCCGCAACGCCCCCCCCGGTGCAGTTGTACTCGCCGCGTCGCAAGGCGTTGGCTTGAGGAAACGACCGGTTCAAGTTGCGTGGAGCTGCCTTACCCGCTTCGGAAGGAGTACGCACGTGATCCTGCACATTTTTACTTATAAAAATTCCTGCAGGATCAACAGGATTTGACTGCCGACGCCCTAGACAACCAGAGTGAACGGTAGGAACTTCCGCTCGCGGGCGCTTAGCTGGGCCTCCCCTTAGGGTCTCACCTGGCTGGGTTGCACGCGCTGAGGTGGCGAATACCGTTCAGGCTTTGAAAAGGGTAGTTAGGAGAGAAGGAATACCACCATGTCTGAAGGGGGGGAGCCCCCCCCCTTAGACCAACGAAAGCGCGGCCGAGGAAGGTCGGGGATACCGCGGTCTGTTGTTCGGAGGGACATCTTCGACAACACGACCGTGCCCGTCCCCCGCACCTCCGCCGCCCCCCCGCGCCCCACCATCCGCATCGTGCATGCGGAGCCAGGGGACGAAGAGGAGGACCGGGACGCCGACGCGTACTTCGCAGCTGTTGTAGCTGAGACTACAACCAGCGCGGAAGGAGCGAAGCGCCCGAGGCCGGATTCGTCCCCTGAATCCACGGAGGGGGAGGACAAGCGCCCGAGGACAGACGCGTCCCCCCCGCAACCCTCCCCGCCGACCACTCCGGCGAAGGAAGACCCACCGCGCACCGAGTCGCCCGCCTCTAGTGAGGCCTATATGGAGGCGACCGAGGTTCCTCCGCATATGGAGCACCGACAACCGCCGAGATCCCCCTCACCCCTCGAGGGGGGAACACAGGAGTCTTGGCCGCGTGACTCGACCAGTTACGCGGCCTTGGCCTCGATGGCTGGAGAAACCTCACCACCACGCCCGGACTCACCACAGCCGGGGCCGTCAGGCCTCTCATACGCGGCTGCGGCCGCAGCACCGGCCTCACCAGGAGGTCGGGCCCCCCCGCAAGTGCCACCACCAACAAAGTTGCCGCGTTCAGAATACCCGCCAATTACGGCGGAGTGCCTGCCGAACTGGACGCGGCACTTCGAAACCATCAGAAGCAAACTCGGACACGCCCCGAACGCGCGCCCCATGGGGAAAGGGGTCCGCTTTCTGCCCGGATCGGCGGAAGAATTCCGGGTGGTGCAGAGACACCTCACGGAGGCTAGAAACCAGGATAAGTCCATATCCTGGTTTTGCTATAGTCCCGCCACGGAACTGCCAAGCAAAATAGCCATCAGGGGGCTGCCCTTCGACACCCCCTCCGAGGAAGTCGTCGCTGCGCTGCGCAACCTGGGGTTCCCAGCTGAGCGCGCGAAGGCGATTCCGGTGGGCAAGGGCAGACACGGGTGCACGTACTTCGTGCAGCTCGCTCACCTTAAGGACCAAGAACTCAATGAACTCTACAAGGTGACCGAGCTCCTGTGCATGCCCGGCCTCTTGGTGGAGGCCTGGAAAGGGGCCAGGAGCCCTCCCCAATGTCACCGATGCCAGGCCTTCGGTCACGCCTCGGCCAACTGCCACCGGCCCACAAAATGTGTTCGCTGTGCCGGCGAACACTTGGCCAGGGACTGCCCGCGCCCCCTCGAAGAACCGCCGACATGCGCCAACTGTGGGAAGGCGCACACGGCGAAGGACCGCAGGTGCGCGGTCTATAAGAGGGAGGCCAGAAGGAGGGGTATCACTGTGCCACCTCCCCAACCCCAACCGCCGGCACCCAGAGGAAAAGCCGCACTAAGAAGAAGGCAGAGGGAGGGCGGTGAACTGCACGCCCCCCCCCACTCGACAGGAGCCGGAGCAGCCGGAGCAGCCGGACAGGGACAGCCGTCCCCCAGTCCCGGCGCCGAGAAGAATGCCGGCAAGACCACCACCGGCAGAACAACAAGCGCCAGCGACAGGACTTGCACCCACCTCCCTGGCCCCCCCGGCCAATCAGCCGATCGAAAGGGGCCAACCTATTCCTAAGAAAAGGAATAGGAGGAGGAAGAAGAGGGCAGCGAGACCGGCTAGGTCGGAGCCAGCGGCGGCGTCTACACCGCAGCCGAGGCAGGCGACGCGGCCAAGACGAGAGACGAGGCCAGCTCCCAGGGTCGAGCAACAACAAGCAGTGGCCCTAAGGGTGGCACAGGCCGAGCGCCGGGACGCGCCTTCGCAACCGATGAGAAGAGACCCGGACACTACCACCATCATCCGGGTCTTCATGGAGGCGCTTACGGCTATCCTGGTAGCATATACACAAGGCCAGGATATCATACCGGCGATCTCAGCTGGAATAGCCTCCTTAGCGCAGCTAAATTCCAGCTGAGAATTATATACTGGAACCCAGGCGGCATCAGAGGCCACATTCGAGAGCTAACCTTACTCGCCCAGTTGCAGAATGCGCATATCATTCTCCTGGGCGAGACTAAGCTCTCGGAAGAAGTAGAGCTCCGCATCCCGAATTTCTTCGTGTACCGGCGCGACGAAGTCTCCCCACGGGGCGCCCCATTCAGAGGCACGGCAGCCCTTGTGAGGAGGGACATCGTACACGAAGAACTCGCGCACGCCCCCTACGTGAGTCTGCGAACACAGGGAGTACGTGTGCAAGCTGGTGAGATGGAGCTCCTTCTGTATGCCGCCTACAAGCCACCCGGAATGTCAATCTGCAGCACCGATGTCCAGACGCTCTTTAGCTCGCAGCTGCCCACATTGGTAGTTGGTGATATTAACGCGAAGCACCATGCCTGGGGCTCGCGTGTCATCAACTGGACCGGCAAGCAGCTGTTCGAGGACAGCGAACGTCACGGCTATGGTGTGCTGGGTCCAGGAGCGCCGACCCACATACCTACGGCCGCAATACACCAGCCGGACGTTCTGGACATAGTGCTGCATCAAGGACTAGACTGCCCCATCGATGTTGAGGTCAACTACGACCTCAACACGCAACACCTGCCCATACTCGTCACGCTCACCCTCGAACGGGAGTTCAGAGTGCTTCGTCCCCCGAGATCGCGGGTCGACTGGAGGCGCTTTTCCTCCGAACTCACGGGGCTCGAGCTCACGGTCCCGATATCGACACCTGCCGATGTCGAAGGGGCTGCTTCCGCAATCACCGAGGCGATCCAAAAGGCCAAAGAAGCAGCCACCACACAAAGTGGTGGAGTAGACAGAACAACCAACGGACGTCGGGACCAGCTACCGAGCTCGCTCCGTGCCAAACTGCGGAGGAAGAGGGAGCTTCGCCGACTCTGGGCACGAACGCGCTGCCCGAGGGTGAAGCGTGACCTAAACAGACTTGCAGAGGAGGTGTCGCGTGCACTCGCGGCTCTCGATGATGACCACTGGGAAGTCACCATCGATCGAGCATCCGAGCATGACACGGCACTTTATCGCCTCTGCAAGGAACTGTCCGGAGTGGACTCACCAATTTACCCGCTCCTAGATAGAGCGGGTAAAAGAAGATACGCCGCCAGTGAGAGAGCAGAAATCCTGGCGGAACATCTAGAGGTGCAGTTCACCCCGAACCCACCGGATGTGACAAACCCGAATGTCGTCCGACATCACGCGGCGGTCCACGAGCAAGTGGAAACGTTCCTGTCGGCCCAGATTCCGCCACTCCAGGAAGACAAACTCATCTCCCTGTCCGAGTTGCGGAAGGCAGTCTTCCGACTACCAAAGCGGAAGGCGCCAGGCCCAGACGGGATCACCAACGCCGCGTTGATGCAGCTACCCAACGAATGCCTCGATGCGCTCACGAGGACATTCAACGGGATACTCCGAACAGGACACTTCCCCGAGTTATGGAAGACGGGGAAGGTCATCGTCCTGCCGAAGCCGGGTAAAGACCCCCGGCTTCCGTCAAGCTATCGGCCGATCACGCTACTGTCGCACATCGCCAAGCTGTTCGAGCGTCTGCTACTGCGAAGACTCACTCCTCACCTGCCCCTGCGCGAGGAGCAGTTCGGGTTCCGCAGCAGCCACTCAACGACGCTCCAGCTGACGAGAGTCCTCAGCCATTTAGCCAGCGAGAAGAACAGAAGGCATCCCACCGTCGGGGTCTTTCTCGATATGGAGAAGGCCTTCGACCGGGTGTGGCATGCCGGCCTCCTGGCTAAACTCTTGAACACCTCGGCGCCTCTCGCGATGGTGCGAATAGTGGCGTCATTTTTGGAAGGCCGAAGCTTCTACGTCTCGGTGGAAGGCGCGGACTCCCAACCGCGCCCCATCCGAGCAGGAGTACCCCAGGGTAGCTGTCTGTCACCGCGTCTATACGCGGTGTACACGGACGACATTCCCACCCTCCGCGACCATCTGCGTGAGGGTGAAGAGGACGTGCTGTTGGCCCTTTATGCGGACGACAGCGCGTTCTTCGCGTCGTCCTATCACCAAATCGTCGCTGCAAACAAAATGCAGCGCCTGCTGGATCTGCTTCCGGAGTGGCTCGACAAGTGGAGGATGGCCGTCAACGTCGGGAAGACGGCCGCTCTGCTAGTCGGAGCCAGGAAACCCATGCGTCAACTCACTCTCCGAGGCCAGGACGTGGAGTGGCAGACCTCAGTTTGCTACTTGGGGTGTCACATCGACAGGTCGCTGCAAATGATTCCCACCGTTGATCGGGCGGTGAACCATGCTGCGGCGGCCCGGTCGAAGCTGCACACCCTCTTCGCATCCCGCCTCCAACTGAAGACCAAACTGAGGATCTACGGTGCCTACGTCCGCTCGCGTTTGACGTATGCGGCTCCCGCCTGGTTCGCCCTATGTTCGGCGAGCCAGAGAAGGAGGATACAGATCCAGCAGAACCGATGCCTGCGTCTCATAGTCGGAGCTCCGAGGTACGTCAGGAACGACGTCATACACCGAGACACCAGGACGCCCACCGTGGAGGAGTTCGTCCGCCATCTCGCACGCTCAATGTTCGCAAGAGCGGACAACAGCGCGTGCAGACACCTCCACGGCATAGCCCCACTACATGCGAGACCACCTGACGGGCGTCCTCAACCTCGTGAGCTCCTGCTATCGCCGACCACCTGCCCCGACGCAGGCATCGACGAAGACGGTTTGGAGCAGCAACAATAGGACGACGCAACCACCGGATATGACAACCACTCGGACATGACACCCAATCGGATCAGACAAACCTTATCATCAACATCGGACATACCACTGGGTCCATAGGACCCTGACCCATCGGGTCAGAATAGCATGACGCGGTAGCTGCGTGCTACCGCAGAGGACACGCCCGGGTTAGGAGGCAAGCCTCGATGCCCGTACCCGGCTCGGCCATAAGGCCAAGCAGGAAGACCCTACGTTCGTACAATAGATAACGCAAAAATAAGTTTAGTTAAGTTCATCGGACAATTTTATCATTTACTATCTATAAACAATTTATCATTACAATTCGACTATCATTTCCGAGTATAGTTTTATAATCAAAAGTAAGTAAAATATAAGATAAGGTACGGAACCAATCGTGAGTGAGTCCGTCTCGAACTTGGCCAATTTTTTTGTGTTAGAACCTTGGACGGCTTAGCCTGGACTTGGTGAGTAAATACATATCTAATTTCACCGAGACAACGTTGGGATACGCAGGTACTCCTTTATTTAACTTTACCTCTTGTTATAATTTATTATTTGACTGAAATAAATATCTTACGTACATATAATACATATTTTCAGTATATTTTCTTTGCAATGCAGATTTTTACGTGCAACAAAACAAAATATAGCACCAAAATGTGATCAAGATTAATCATTTAAATATTTAACAAACATTAGTAGGAATTTCTTTGTTTATCTACACTCTGAAACAAGTTTAACGTCAAATTATATTATTAGTATTATATGATGTAAATATTTACAATCACGAGTTGTTTATGAATTTTCAAATTTTATATTTTAATTTAAAGTTGAATTGGACTGGACATATTATGTAAAACATTACAAATTTATATGGCAATGTTCTAGATAGAAAAAGTTTGGGAAAGTCATAGAGTATATTCAATCAAAGTAAATAAAACCCAATAAAAAGCTTGCTAATGTGTGAGCCAGTGTAACTACACTCTATTCCAACCATAACAGGAGAAAAGCCAAATAAACAACATTTGACAGCAAATTGATGCGATATCATTGGTCATGAGCTTGATTAATCTATATTTACTATGGATTCTGGCGTTTTGAACGTCGATGAAACTGTTATCGGAATTTTGGAAGTAAAATCAAAGTTGAAATAAGTGTAACAGTGTTGTATTATAAATAAAGATATATTAATCATAAACTCTAAGTAGTGCACAATATAGCTGAGTTTTTAGCAAATGGCATGAAATATGAATATCTAAGGTTTGTTTATCTTTTTTTCTACTTCCATTGTAAAAGGCTATACAGGCATAAGGGGCACATCTTGGTTCCCAAGTTTGGTAAATATAAATAAACATTGTGCAGCAGGTATTTATTTAAACACTGCTGTCTCTTTTTCTCATCTTTCATTTAACATTCGATAGAAAAATACAGCACTATTTTACTAATGACTAAATAGCATTTTAAGGTAAAGCCATTTGAGACAAACAATACTTTGTACAGACACAAAGATTGCTTATTGTGTTTATAAAATTTCGTATATTGTTTTTAAACTAAAATTAAATATAGTTGAAGGAAATTAATTTTCTATATTTTATTTATGGAGTTATCTTATTAGATATATCAAAAAATTTATAACAAAGATAGTTCAAACAAAAACCTTGTATTTAAATATCTTGAATCATTTATCATTATGTGAATCACAATTTTTATCTAAGTTTAAGTAAAACATAGTATAAGAAATCATGATAAGCCACATTATGCGATCGTATTAAATCACGAAGCGAGTCTGCCGTAATAATAGATTGAAAATCAATTACCTTAACGATAAACACTGAATTAATAAAAAATATGTTTAACTACGTATTAAATATTAATAGTTTACAAAGAACTTACTTATTTTTTCAAGTCGACCCTTACACGAGCTTGGGAAGTGGAAGCTCTGCCCGGGGCAAGAGAATAAAAACTATTTTACATGTATTGAACGAAGCGTGTACGTCCGCAACAAAATTCATTCCAGCCGGATTCCGAGAATTTTGACGTTTACACAGTAACACACACAAGTACACACCAACGCAACACATGCAAGGAATATTAAATTTAGATTATGTCAACACATTAATACCTATAAAATTACCTGTTGTTCATAACAATCGATGCCACAGGTGTCCAATCACATCCTATAGAGCTCTAGCTTTATCAATTATTGTTTCAAAATGCTTAGATACGGGGTTAAAATTAAATTTCATGTAATAATATCACTTGTATACGTAAAAATAATAAATTGCTTGCCGACTTCCTTCTTCTGTTTGACAACTACAGTCATAATAATACCAGTTATAAGTTTAAAAGTAGCCTTGTAATTAAAATCTATAACAATATTACAACTAATATTACAATTGAAATATGATTACACGTAACTTATCTTATTAAATATAATAATTTATCATATTATTGTTATTCGGATTAACTTGTAATCATAATTGTAATGATATGAAATATCAAGAAAAGTTGTCATTTAAATGAATTCTATACAAATGATATTTTTTCTAACTACTTTTTAATGAACATCATTAACGATGCATAATTATTAACTAACTATTTACGCACCTATATTTTTAGATTTTGTATTTTCTAATGATAATGTCAATTCAATCCAATCCAAATAGGATAGGCAGACTAGGAACATAAAATTAAAGTCATAAGCATATTAATATGCTTAGGATAAAATCATAGTCGTTTATTATAATGCTTTTGCATTTTTCTTCTAAAATAATAATTTAGTATAATTTCTCTGACATAATTTCTCGAAGAATGAGATCTTAGCTCAATTAAAAAAGATACACTATAAATTATTATAAATAAACGAAACATATCCACAAAAATGGTAAATAAACTTATGCTGGCAACAAATGAATCAATTGTTTATCAAACACCAGAGGTCACTTGTTGAAAATGTTAATACGTTTCGTTTCACGGAATATATTACTTAGAGTACGAAATAAAATTCATTTCTATGATTTTTTTGTAAAATATAATAATAATATAATTTAATTTTAAATATAATGTTTACATTATATATATTAAATATAATGTTTACGTATGTTATGTTTATATATTTTAATAGTACCCTACAATTTATAGGTTTATATTTATAAAATAGGTAGGCAGGTAGGATATAAACATTTTTTTATATCGTAAAGGTTTTTTTTATGTTACAGGTGGTAAACGAGCGGGAGGTTTACCTGATGGAAAGTGATTACCACCGCCCATGGACATCTGCAACACAGGGGGGGTTTGCAGGTAAGGAAGGAGTACACTCTTTTCTTGAATGTTCCCAAGTCGTATAGGTTCGAAAAAACCGCCGACGAAAGCTGGTTCTACGGAGTGGTTGTGCGAGGTATAAATTAGGAAATCTTTCAATCAATTCTGCCACATATGTGTCCCTCAACCCGCATTGGAGCAGCGTGGTAGGATATGCTCAACCTTCTCCTCAAAGGGAGAGGAAGCTTTAGCCCAGCAATGGGAAATTTACAGGCTGTTAATGTCTGTTGTACTGTATAAACTAGGCACCGTAAGAAATATTAACTATCAATACTATACTATATCCCAACCATAACAGAGAAAAACCAAATAAACAACATTTGACAGTAAATTGACGCGATATCATTGGTCGAGAATTTGATTAATCTATGATATTCACTATGGCTTTGCGAAAAATGACGTTTTGAACGATGACGAAACTTATCGGAATTTTGGAAGTAAAATTAATGTGGATATAAGTGGTTAAATGCAATAGTGTTGTATTATAAATAAAGATATATTAATCATAAACTGTTAGTAGTGCACAATATAGCTGAGTTATATATACGTAAATCAAAGATTTGTTTTTTTTTTACATTAATTGGAATAGGCTATATAAAGTCTCCTATTCGCGTTCGTCTAATTGAATGACAGAAATACAAAAACGACAGAATAGGCTTTTATACGGATTTCAATGTCACCAATAGACTGAGTCATGAAAGTTTAGATATATAATTAATTAAACTTATGTTTAAATTGGTTAAAATATGATTATTGAAGTAAAGATATTTTCTTTTTTTATTGAGGGGAATTTGACTGGCGCGCGCCAGTCGCCATGTAAAGTTATATATGTCTGAGCAAATGGCGGAATACTTGTTTACATTTTAAATTTTGTACTGTCATATTTGTTGTCGTTTAAAATCTTACTAAATAATTCAAAGCTACTAATATAATATTGCATCAAACGTCACAACCGATCAGAATAGACGATACGCCTCAAACCGCCATCTTAAATTTTTGGCGGGAATTACGTATGTACATGTAGTTAACAGCGTTGCAGAACTATCGATAGTTGACTTCGAAAACTATTCAGGATATCGATAGTATCGTTTTGATCAATACTATTGATTACGGCAATACTATCGATAGTATCGCTAGCTCTCTGTAAGCAATACTATGGATAGTTTACGTTACAAGCAATGGTTTTTGCAACACTATCGATAGTATTGCTCATGGGGAGCTATCGATAGTATTGCTCATGGGAAGCTATCGATAGTGTTGCTCATGGGTCATCGATAGCTATCGATACTATCGCTAACATTTTAACCATCGATAGTCTATCGATGTTTAACACTAGTAGTTAATATTATTGAGTGCAAATATATAAAAATAGCAAGAAATGTGCTCTCGATATTACATACTCAATTCTAACAATTAGATTGTTCTTTTATGATTTAGCATTGTGAAAATTTAATTAAATCGTACGAAAGAGTTAAATACTTTGTTATGTTCGCATTCAATCCTCATGACGCCCACAGGACTTGTAATATATGACGTCAGGGAGAATAAAGTTGTCTCCCGCGAGATATATATTACGGAATAAACTTTATAAAGGGAATCTTAGTCTATATTTGCGAAACCGCGTTGGATAGCTAGTCTGATCTAATAAAAACACACTATAAGGAATAATTTAATGACATATACAATTAAAATACTATGAAAATCTAAATCTACAACATTGCGATATTAGAACGAGAAAATATTAACAAATTCATTGATGATAATTAATATTACAGTAAAAAAAATTCACGAGGCCCCCATTGCAAAGGGGCCTTTTGTTAATACATCTCGTCAATTTAAGTTTTATTCTATAACAAATAAAGCTAGGTTTTATATTATTTCCATGTGTATATTTATATTTATAAATAACTATCCACCCATTACGGCTTATGTTAGTGTGAGTGGACCGCTTGTTCACAGAATGTTTTAGTGTGTGTGAACTGACTAAAGTTAATACAGCAAAAAATATAGATAAATTTATTACTATAGCCTTCCTGAGTGAATAGATCTCTAAGCACATTTTAGTTAAAAAAAAAAACATTATGAATAGTAGCTTATCAGTGACATACTTATAATTACTAAAACGAGATCTTGCAACAAATAATAAAGCCGAGTTCAATAAATAACATAAAAAGGATAAAGATAAACAAACTAATTTGACCTTGAATTGGGACGACACCATTGGTCTAACACTGTAAGATCGAAAATTATCTATGGTATTTATTATGGATTTGTAAAAAAATGACTATACTTGTGGATATAAATAGTTTAGTGTAATAGTGTTGTGTTATAAATAAATATATATTAATCAAGAACTGTTTGTTGTGTAATATAACAGAGCTATAAGCAAATTGCATGCAACATCTAAAGTTTGTTTATCTTAAAATCCTACCATCGGAATATACAGTATTACATATTTAAAGTTCAGTGTTCAATTTGAGCCAAAAATACATTTAATTTGCACGAAACAGCATTCTGGAAGATTCTTGTTTCCTAATAATCCTTCGACCAGCGATGGGACATCACTTATGGAAACAGCTCATAGTTCACTTATGTAAATACCATTTGGATCACAATGTTTGTTCATCACCTTTCACCTCACACCAGTTCCCGCTATCGTCGACCACACACGTCGCAATGTCATCGCTCTGCACCTGTTCCAGCATCACTTCCGGTTGGCTAGTGTCGATCTCCACCTCGACCATTTCACCTTGACCCATCAGCTGGACCAACTTCGCGTATCTCTCCTTCTGTTCATCGGTCATGTTCGCTGGATTGTGGTATTTCAGATGGTAGTTTAGATGGCTGCTCTGCTTGAAGCGTTTCTGGCATATCCCGCATTGGAATGGTGCGACGTTAGTGTGCGTCCGCATGTGCTGCTGAAGGTGCACGGACTGCGAGAAAGCCTTACTGCATATGATGCATCTGTAAGGTTTCACTTTCGTGTGTATCCGTAGGTGTTGATCGAGGCCAGATTTTTGTGTGAAGGCCTTCGGGCAAAACGTGCATGGGAATGGCCGGTCGCCGGTGTGCATTCGCATATGCTGCTGCACGCCCCCTTGTTGGGTGAAGCGTTTCTGGCATATCGTGCATTGGAAGGGTTTGAGTTTAATGTGCGCCGTCTGACTGTGGTCGAATAGATCTTTGGAATTTTCAAAACCCATTCCGCATATCTGAAAAATATTCATTTATTATTCATTATTAATAACAATTTATTCATTGTTTATGTTATATTATATCATAGCTAAAGCCAGCATGAATTGCAATGCCTGTTTTTGTTTTTTAAACGTTTGAGATATGACTTGTGCTCAAATACCCGTACAGAAGTACTACAGTCCTGCTGCGTACGTGACCCCCCCCCCCCCCCTACCTGGCAGGCGTGCGCGTCCTGCGGCGCGAGGGCGAGCGGCTTCTCGCACACCTGGCACCGCAGCGCCTTGCGGCGGCGCGTGTGCTCGTCGCGGTGGTGCGCGGAGTACGCGCAGCACGACAGGAACATCTGGTGGCACAGGCCCTCGCTGCTGTGCGGCGACGGCTGCAGGCATTCGAACGGGCCGCTGTAAAGTACAATGTGTAATATCGTTAAAAATTTACAGTTCCACAGAAACAGTATTCAGTTCCAAAGTCGGTCAAAAGGTATCTAACTTTAACACATTATCTGTACTAATATTATATATGCGTAAGTAACTATTTGTCTGTTTGTTGCTCTTTTACAAAACCACTCAACCAAATTTGATGAAGTTTGCTATGAAACTCGCCCAAGGACACGGGCTGCTTTTTTATGACACCTGACAACCGACCTCTAAATAAATAATAATTATTATATGGAAGTGTATCAAATAAAATATTGTTATAATAATCCAACAAGAGATTAAATTAATTTCTTAACTCATAACACTCACCTAATAGCTTTTACTTCTCTTTCCTTCCTTACAACAGTCTTTACAACTTTCTCAGGTTTTTCTTTCTCTACCTAAAAATTTATGTTATTAATAAACAAACAATTATAAATTTAGCAAAAATATATTCTAAGATGTATATTATAAACATTTATGTCTATTGTACAAAAATTACTGCTTTGTTGTTCAACGGGATACCCTTTAGTCTAATTTGGTCCTTGATTCAAACCCTGGATCGGGTCAAAACGCAGTTACTGGATTATTCTGTTGAGAATATCTCAGTAAGAACTTTGGAAGTTGACAGTGGAAACGTGTCCACGCCTCGGAAAACTTGTATCACTATTAATTCTGTTCCCAAACTGAACATGTTTGTGATGGTATTTCTAACCCACGAGATTATCAGAGTTTTTTTTTACCATTGAAATTGACGCTGTAAGCAATAATAACCGTTCCTTACATTACACCAACGTGCCACCAACCTTGGAGCTAAGATGTTATGTGCCTGTAGTTACACTGGAGCACTCATCCTTCAAACTGCAACACAACAATACTGAGTATTGTTGTTTAGCAGCAGAATATCTAATAGGCTTGCTTAAGTCCTCCCACCAAGTAAAAAGTACATGTTTTTGCACCCATACTTGGACAGTATATTGTTCTGAGCAGTTTAGAAGTCTCCCTTGACACAGTGGCGTAGCATAGGTCACAAGCACCCGGTGCGGATTCCAAATTTGCCATCGTTATCGAATTTGAAGTCGAAATAACGGGCGGTTTTCGACATTTTGGTAGTACGAGTAACACTTTTGACAGACAATTTTAATTTCTTATCTTCTTTTGACAGTTAATTTCTTATCGAGTTTGAACGCACTTGATTTATTTAGGTGAGAGCAAGTGAAACTTTATTTTGAAAATTAATTATTAAGCGTGTGAGGCAAAAAATTTAATTTCTTTAAAAAAAGTTTCGCAGCGCCGCCCCCGGCAAAGTGCCGCCCGGTTCAGACCGCGTCCTCCACCCCCCCCCCCCTACGCCACTTCCTTGACAATGGCCATGACTGAACTTGGTCAGGCATACATAATCATAAAAACTTGTGGTAGCATAGTATCTAGTCCACCCTCCCTTTTGAGAAGTTTTGAGCTTACTCTACAACACCCCTTCAATACAAGCTTGGTGAAACACAGCAGATTCCCATCTACATGTGCATATTTCCTTACTATGTTTTAATTCATTTATAAGACATCTGTATTTAAAGTATTACTCTGTAACAAAAATTCTCAACGTTATAGAGTATCTCTGAAAATGTCCTCTCCTTACCTTTAACTTATCCTTCTTCCATTTCTTAATCTCCGGTTGCCCGTTAGCCTTAATTATAATATAACTGACGTCATTTGAGGCCAGGCTCATGATATCAGTCGGTTCCATCGATGATATCAATTCCTCTGTTTTCAATTCAATGGTACGCTTTTCATCCTCTGTGTATTTACGTTTCTGTAAATAATATTGTGAATAGCAAAATCATATTATTTTAACTAGTTTAATCAGATATTAGGATAATCAATCGAAAAATTCTTAAATATAAAGTTTATGCTAACATTCTGCAATATTTAAAAATATAATGCTTTAACATGTCTCTTTTCCCATAATTGCAGGGTGGAATTGTTAAAATATCATCAAGGTGATCAATCAATTTACATGATGTACAAAAAATTAACCATTCTGTACATTAGCAATGTGTCTCCAACCTTTGGAACTCAAATGTTATTAACCTTGTGCCTGTAGTTGTATTGGCTCACTCACCCTTCAAACGGGAGCACATCAATACTGGTAGAATATATAAGTGTGTGGTACCTACCCAGACAGACTTGCACAAAGTCCTACCACCACCAAATTGGAGCATTAATGCATTGATAATGAACAAATATTAATGAGACAGATAAATGTTTCAAATATAACTTGCATTTCAATAATCTAAATGCTTAAATATAGTTAGCATTGTTAGAACAACAGTTGCATTTATAATACAGTTGAATTTGTGTGATTTTGAAAATAAATTATTTTGATTTAGTAAAAGATTAAAATCTAACCTGCTTTACATGTTTTCTTAGACACAAATCTTGCCCAGCCATGTATTCATCTATATGTTCCACTCTTGCATGATTTAACAGAGCCTTTTCTGTTATGAAGCCCTTATTGCAGATTCTACACGACACTGTGTCTTCGTCTTCTTGATCGCTAAATCTCTCTTTCTGTAATAATTTTAATGAATTAAAATTATGTTTAAGCTCTGTTTGAGGTAAATTGTTTCTTATAAAGAATAACGTAAAATACTCACTTTTATTTTAGGTATAGGAACTACATTAACTGTTCGAATGTTACGAGTCGTCATTTTTCTGTAATAATATAAAATTATAACTTATAAGTTTCTTTTAGAATGTCAATAAAAACTCTAAATAATTCATCCGTAATGATGTAGCTACAAGTTATTTTAGAGTTTTCACAAAATACGTATTATAAATCATAACGCTATGCAATGATTTCATATATTATTTAAAATTTTATCAAAACAGCGGGAATTTACAATTGACAAAACTTTTTTTTCAGTCTAAGTGTGTGAACTGGCGTAGGCACTACGAAAGTAAACAATGCTAATATTATTTATTAATTTACACTTTTATAAATCTCTATAATATTTTTAATAGTTTAATAGTAATAGTTACACTCGAGAGAAAC
This sequence comes from Vanessa tameamea, assembly GCF_037043105.1. Taxonomy (NCBI): domain Eukaryota; kingdom Metazoa; phylum Arthropoda; class Insecta; order Lepidoptera; family Nymphalidae; genus Vanessa; species Vanessa tameamea. The sequence goes on along the minus strand of NC_087339.1, from coordinate 3,271,133 downwards.
TAAATATGTTATCTACTACATTTACCTTCGATCCGATTCTGGGAATAGATTGGTGCTCGTTTTTTTTTTTTAATTAAAAAAAAGAAAATAAAAGAAAAATGCGGTACTATGGAGTTTGTGAAAAAATTAAAAATGTCAAAATGACATGACATTTACCGAAAATGCATTGTGTCTGAATGCTTATAATATAGAAATAGTACAATCACATAACCGCTAATCGGTAGTTCTTAACGAATACGACGTTTCTAGATAAAGTAAACCGCCATTTCGTGAGTCGATAATAAAGGTTACATACAATACAAATATATATATGTACAGAATACAGATTGACAGGACATTGCTCCTAGAACAGAATAAAAAAATATTCTTGTCTATGGTACTCTCAAAATACAATCTTTTTACTTATATATTATAATATAGTAAAATTTAATAACTAAAAATACTCAGTTAGACATATTAAAACAAATAATAGTTATAAATTAATTAATATAAATAGTTTAAATCGTAACAATACACCTCAGTAACTACCTTAGTTACTACATCGATAAAATTTTCAAAAGATCGTCTATAATTTTACGATTTCTGTTTAATTTCAGTCAAATAAAATTCTCAATTTATAAATTCAATTAAATGGCTACAAAAGCTACAACAATAAAAGAAGCAATTAAACGCTGGGAAGAAAAAACCGGTCAACATGCGAGTCAGGCTACAGAAGTTAGTTTAGTTTTTCAATGGCCACCTATAGAAAAAATGGATAATACCCTCGCTTCTTTAGTTAATTGCGAGTAAGTAATATATATTTTTTTCCTATAAACTAATGGGTTCATTTTATGATACAATATATTATTAAATAAAATAAAATAAAAACATATTTCTGTAATACTTTATTAATTTAAATTTAAAAACAAAATTTAGTTTTTTTTTTTAAATATATAAATCTCGCAGGCAGACAAGTAATTGGACCACTTGATGATAAGTGTTCACCACCGCTTTGCGCTTATAGACATTGCGCCACCAACCTTGGAAACTAAGATGTTATGTCTTTTGTTGATGGATTTTTGAACTGAAACACAACAATATTAGGTATTGTAGTTTGGCGGTGGAATTACAAGTAACTTCTAAACTGCATACCCAGCCGAGTTCGCACAAAGCCCAACAAGGGTTTACACAATAATAATTTTAGCAGATTGACATAATATATTACATACAATGTTGATTTATTTCAATTACTTTTGTTGTTGGAATATAATACACGACAGAAGAGGTAGAAGATTCTTACGAGTTGTATTTAAAACTTTAATTCATGCTATCATACAATTTCCTTTAATCCATACTAATGACTATATACCAAAAGTTTTTACAAATAATGTCGGTCGCCATTTTGTGCTCTCATCTTCTCACGCACACGGACTACAACACGTTGTATCCTACAGCAAATGAGGTGCGTTACATTGCCGGGTTCGCTTGTTTTATATTTAACGTTAAATAAATGAAATGATTGGAGTAACTGAAATGTAATGTGTCATGATAGATAAGGTTTCGAAAGCTGCTCTTTATTAGAAGATCTTTACTAACAGTATTTTTATATTTCTTTAAAATAATATGATTTTACTTGATATATAATGTTGTTTTCAGAAAACTTAGCTTATCCACGAACATGATCGAAAAGGTGACAGGATTGAATAGTTTCAAGAAGTTACGGGTTTTATCACTCGGTAGGAACTATATCAAATCATTTTCAGGAATGGTGAGTATACTTTTATCTATATAGCCTTGGATTCATAATGGGCTATGAGTCGCTCAATAGCTATAAATGTTGCGAGAAAAATGTCCCAAAACATTTAGCAAGTCAAGTCAGTGCTTATAGAAGTCACAGGAACGCCTGGCTCAGATGCGCGATACAGAAGCTCCATATTGTAGTGAGAACTCGCAATATGTCCTGTCTTTCGTAAATACGTCGTATAATGTTGCGACGCATGTTAGACATGTTACGTTACGAAGATTAAGCGTTGCGTGTCATTTTGGGAAATATTTGGTCTCCTAATATATCCGAGGCTCTAACATATTTAGAAGTAACTTGAATGTGTCCGATCTTTTAAGGTGCATATTTCTGATTCTGTATGTATGTAAGTGTACTGGATAGTGTAATACTCGTATCGACTTTTATGGTTTATTGAATGCTGTCAAAAAATCCTTAATGATCTTTAAATTTTAGGAATCACTTAGCGATACGTTAGAAGAACTTTGGATATCTTATAATTTGGTTGAAAAATTGAAGGGAATCAATGTATTGAGGAATTTAAAAGTTTTGTATATGAGCAACAATTTTGTAAAAGAATGGAGTGAATTCAATAAATTGCAGGCAAGTTAAGTACTAAATAAAAGCTATTCAAGAAGTCTCAATGACATATGGTGTATTTGAGGTTGGGGTATCCTTGCATTGCAGGAACTACCTAATCTAGAAGATCTATTGTTCGTTGGTAATCCACTTTACGATGCTTGCGAATTGGAAGTTTGGAGGTCTGAGGCAGCAAGACGTCTCCCTGGACTTAAGAAGCTGGATGGTGAGACGGTGCTGCGAGAGGATGAGCCTCCTTTAACTGTTGCTGATTTAGAAGTACGTCTTTACATGACTACCAATATATATAGGACTAGCTAAACCTGCGGCTTTACCTGTGCGAAATTTATAAAACTTTACCTTTAGCGTATAGACCGTCACGTCAATTTTACTTCCTCGAGGGGTGAATTAAAAAGTAGCTTATGTCCCTGACCTTAAACTATCTTTATGCCAAATTTCATCTTAATCAGTTCAGCAGTTTAAGCGTGAAGACAGAGTTACTTTCGAATTTATAATATTAGTATAAATATAGTATCAAAATACAATAACAGATTTATAATTTGTTTGTAGCAGTACGTCGTTGCGCCGTTAGCCGCTCCAAGCGCCACTTTATGAGGTGCTTGCGAGTATAATGAAACGTATTCTTTGTAGCGAGTACAATCGTGGAATGTTTAATAGAAAAATGTTACGAGAATATATATACAATATGTTTCTTCGACGAAGACAAACAGTTTCAGAGCTTATATCATGTTTCAAACGATATCGCATGCTGCTTCATGTTTCAGATAAACAATTCTTGTCAGAAATATTCGTTGTTTCAAACTGTTTCTAGCGACGTAACAAAATACTGCTAATTATGTAAATTAATGATAACTTACTATATAAATGAAGGCTCAAAGTGTATTATTCAGAATAACTGTAAATAATTTTATTTATAAATACTGTATTACAAGAAACAACATTCCCAATTAAATTCTAAATTAAGAAAAAGCACAGTGTTTAAAAAATATATCAAAATAATCTTTCGTAAAATAATATAAGGTTGAGGAAATCAGTAACATATTTTTATTTATTTTTTTCAGCCTGATGGAGGTGATGCTGTGGAAACTCTTGTTAGTGCTGAGACAAATGATTAGTTAACCAATAAAATGATTAATACTCAGTCGGTTGTCAGTATTCTTTTCTAGCAGGTAGGGCAGTGTCTTAAATAAAGTATGAAAAAAAAATATTCTTCTTTTATTTTAATAAATACGTTAAGTTGAACAAAAACAAATTGATTGAAAAATGCTAAAATGATTAACATAATGAATGATGGTAATTTTTATACCATGTTGTGATTTCCGATACCTAAAATCAAAAGTAGTTTCGTGTCTCACTGTACAGATATTGCGTTAATTTTAAATCTACATTGAATTATTATTTTTTTATAGTATTATTCATAATAAAATATGATTAATATAATGTAAGACTCAGAAAAATATAATTATTTGTTTTTACATTTAAAAAAAAAACAGAGATGTGTCGCGGAATACTCTGTTGAAAAGAAGTTGCTTTCACTATATATTATGTATTCACTAACAGACACGATGAAATAAATTAAGAAAGTTTAAGAATAATACAAAAAAATAAGTTTCCATAATGTCATATTAAGTCGTATATAATAGAAAGGCACAGAAAGGAAAAAACAGCCCTCTTGGCATAACACTCTTTCCTTACATGCTGAAAAGCGACGTAAAAGAAATCCGTTTCAAAGAAAGAAATTTTACCCCGCTTTGTATGTACTACACATTACAGTGTATGTCAGTCTTTATTTGCAAAGATCATCATAGGATCATAGACTAAAGATTTATTACTTTATATGACAGATGTCAGTAATCAAAATGTTATGTCAATTCCCATCCAATAAAAAAAACACTTAGCGTTTATTTATTATTGTTTCGGTTACAATAATTAGGGTAAATTACGTAAATAATGACGGCGGTGTCGACAAGACGAGTTCGTACATCATCATCGAACTTTTATAAACGATGTTAAATAATCAAATGACTATTTAATTCAACAAAACCCGCGATGTTATTAGATTTTGAACTGTGAATCAACAACAAACATTTGAAATGTTACCCGTAGTTATGTATAACATGGAAGGAAGTTCAAATACAATTCCAAATTCGAATTTTGGTTCGGTTTTTGATGATAACGTTATTTTAAACTGTGTTAGGAGTAGGAAAAAAGTCACGGAACTTCCGAATTGTCCTGTATGCAGCTGTACTATCAGACAGGGTGAATTAGATACTCATTTATGTTTGGAAGTGGAGAGGCTAAATAAACTTTCTAATGGTGGTTCTAAACGTAAGTTAAGTGCTAATAGCCCCGGGAGTTCTAACCCAATGCCTGGATCTAGTTCTAGTGTTGATAATCAGAGTGATGTTGATGTGAGCGGGTGCCTCGGCAGCGATGTTTATCAGGTACACAAACCTTTTTTAAATTAAAAAAAAAATCACTTTTGTAATAGTAGTAGATGATTTTAAAAATTAATACCTACGGCAAAATATCAAGGCTCGAAATAAATTTAAAAAAAAATTCGTAGATTTTTTTTTTCTTTTTTTATTGAAGTTTTATTTTTGTTTTGAGGTTGACCTTAATACATGCATTAGACTAACTATTTAAAAGTATTTTTTTTAATGATCTGCCATAAAAAATATATCTGTATTTTTTTCACAAATTATATAATATAAATTTTTTTTCTACAATATTTGCAAAGATTTCAAAAAATATACAACTAAAATCTTAAACTATTTAAGATGTTTTATAAATAATAAAAGTGAATGTTTAAGATTATTTGATTTTTTTTGGACCATTTTCAATATTTAATATCAAGTATTATAATTACAAACAGTTCTCGATTAATATATCTTTATTTATAATACAACACTATTACACTTAACTACTTATATACACTTTCATTTCACTTCCAAAGTTTCAAGGCTGCACATATTATGTTATTCAAGATCACATCAATTCAATGTTAATAAATGATGAGAAGTTGGTCATTATCCCCACATATTTAGGAATTTGAGAAATGTATCCCCTGAAAAACCCCTGTAGGGTTTTTTTTTCAATTATTTTTCAAGGGATTCTTTAGACGAACAATTAACAAAAAGATTAAAATAATGAAAGTGTTTAATTTCATTTTTGTTATGTTTAATGTGTAAAATGCACTCACAACAGCTACTTCATACTACTTGTGTGAAATTAAACAAAACTCGTGTTAATTTATTTTATAATTCTTATTGAATGAACCTGTGGCTTTACCTGCACTTTTCACATAGCGCAAAAACCGTCAGCCCCCATATAACCGCTTCGGAGAGTGAATTTAATATAAGCAGACAATGTCCGAATCGAATCTTTTGGAGTTAAATACAGATTATCTCGGTAAAGTACAATTGAATTTTTATATATCAGTTACTTGTACTGCATTTCTGGTCTCTTTTATTGAGTAAGTTAATTTGTAACTAAGGCTCTTTTCACACAATGTACTCAAGACACTTGTCAGATGAGAGCTATAAAACATAGTCATAGAATGTGTAGTTTTTTTATTTATTTAGTTGGCAATTGTTTCATGTGATAGATGACAACAATTCTCATATATATTTAGTTGATATTAACATTATGTTGACATAACATAAATTCTATTGATATTTTGTTTCAGCGAGTTCACACAAACCGACTCAAAAGACTGCGGGCCCGTCGACGAAGTCCCCCCCCACAGCAGGGGGAGTGTCCCGTGTGTAATGCAACTCTACCCGTGTCTAGACTACAGAGGCATGCTCTACGGTGCCTGAAACGAACAGGAGCGGAGATGGACGAAGATATACCAGATACGAGCTCGGAGGATGGAAGTATTGACGTTGAGGTGGGTTACTGTGATAATGAGGGGGTTTGTATTGTAACTAAAACCAAAAAAGGGATGTGTTGGGGTACTCAGTTGGAACGAAGTTCCTGTCGCCTGTATATTATTTTTAAAGTCTCTGGTTGTGTCGGATGTGCTGTCCCATAGGATTATAAGAGTATAGGAAAAGGGAGTACATCTGTGCTTAAGCACATACTTGTGAACTATAATATATTCCTGCGTAGTTGGCTGGTCTCCGTTGAGATCGGCCGCCGTGATCAAAATCGGTCGGTTGAATTTAAGTTTTTTGGACATTGCATCGTAAGTTTATTTTTATTTCTGATACAGTTCTAAAATAAAAGACGCCTATTTCATCCTTATTACATGAACTATCTGCCAGTGAAAGTCTCGTCAAAATCGGTCCAGTCGTTCCAGAGATTACCCGGAACAAACAAACAGACGGACACTATTTTTTTTTTGTATAAGTACAGTGTCATATGCGTTTAGTAAAAAGCGGTTATTTTAATATTACAAACAGACACTCCAATTTTATTATACGTATAGATGGTAAACAAAGACAGAAATGAAATTGTTATTAAGAATCTCGCGCGAATTGAAACAATAACAAAAAATAAGCTTAAATATTTTTGTATAAAACTGTATATAATAGACAGAGACAGATATATGGAGAAAGAGATAGCATATAGGGGCCATAAAGAATTTTCTTACGCGACGATTTCTACAAATTCACTCTGTAGTAAGCCACGTAAAAGACTTCGTTCAAAAAATAATATTACTATGATTATATATTACGTATATATTACGTATTAAAATAGTCGTAATTATCTAAATTAAGGGGGGGGATCCGTGTCAAGGACAATTATCGCAGGGTCTTTAGTTGTATTTCGGATATTGCAATTTTATAAGATAGATACTCAAATGAGTTCACTGTAATAGAAGTTGACGACCACCGCGGTCGAGTTGTGTGTACACCGGTTTTCAGGGGTACGCCACTCCGAGGTCCCGGGTTCGATTCCCGGCCTAGTCGATGTAGAAAAAGATCATTATTTAGTTAGTTACATAGTTGTCTGTTGTCTTGGGTCTGGGTGTTTGTGATGCCGTCGTTACTTCTGATCTTCCACAACACAAGTGCTTTAGCCACTTACATTGGGATCAGAGTGATGTATGTGATGTTGTCCAATATTTATATATTTATATGATATCTGTGATGTATCATAATATGTTGCAAAGTTGTGATTATATTAGTATATAATAGGTACATGGATTAACACGTCAAATAAATTACAAGTCGTGTTCGGTTGTTACTTTAACTTTAACTCTGGGCTGCTGCAGATGGTCCCCAAGGGATCCGTTTTTGTTCTGAAGTATTTGTCGTAGATTTAAACTTGGATAAGGCGCCGATAACCCTTCTTTTTCTCGCTGATAAAACGCGCTTTCCCCACGCGGAAGTGAGGGTATGTGGTACTAGACGGTGCCCAGGACGCCGAATGCGCCCCGGTACTCCGGAACACCAACCGATACCGAAAACCTTTTGCAAGTATTCCAATAGTTGTTTTTATTTCGAAACGAATAGAACGATGAGCCGTCGGGCTTCGGTGCGGAGTACCAGTGGTGCGGCGAGTGGCGCGTGCGCGCGGCGGCGCTGCAGGGCTCCGAGGCGCGACCCGCCACCTGCGTGCGACGGGCCTCCACTGACCGCGCTCTGGTGAGATTTTTATTCTTAATTTATCATTATACATTAGTTTTTAATAATAATATATTTAAATATAATATTAATAATTCATCAGGTCGTAGACGGCGACGAAGACACGGAACTGTACGGTCCAGCACAGTATTCGCCATCACGCATTGCACCAGATGTAAGTTAAGTCTCAATAACTCACTGGTATGTTAATTTCACAGTTGTGAACATTATGTCATCCACATATGTCTGGATCTATCCGCATTTGACTGGACCTATCCGCAGTCATCTGGCTCTATCCGCAATCATCTGGCTCTATCCGCATTTGTCTGGACCTATCCGCAGTCATCTGGCTCTATCCGCATTTGTTGCATTTTCCAACTACACTCATTTGCATACAACGTTATTACTTAACTACTTATTTCCACTTTAATTTTAATTCCAACATTAACAGTTTCGTCGACTTTCAAGACGCCATTTTTTCGCAAATCCATAGTGAATATCAGACAGGCTCTCGACTAATTAAATCACGTCAATTTGCCGTCAAATGCCGTTTAATTGGCTCTTCTCCTCTCGTGGTCGGAATAGACTATGCATACATTGTTGTATAGAAGCGTTTGAACGGAGATGACGGCCTTTCATAATCTTACGATCGTGCACGCAGCGGATACGATAAACCAAAATCGTTCAGCGAATCGCGTAATCGATCCCTTAGCCTGGATCTATTTATTTGAGTGAGTCTATTTTAAATTTTCTTTCCGTTAATTTAGTTTAACGTTTTTATTCCAGGCGGATATTCCCGTTGAAGACGAGGAGACGGAACAAAACGTGGATGACGTAATGGAGGAGGCGACCTCGAAACCGAACGGCATCGTGGAAGCAAGTGCAGAGGTAAAGTTTATTGGAGCGAAGTTGTTTTACGCGGCTTACAGTATTGAGCTGGTATTCGTCACCAAAATCAAAATAGGTGTACTTTATTCAAGTAGGCTTTTAGAAGCACTTTTGAGTCGTCTTTGTAAAGTATTATATTATGTGAAGCTACCACCGGTTTGGAATCTAGATTCTACCGAGTAGATCCAAACTGTTGCGGATATATCCAGACAAATACGGGTATATCGAGACTAATGCGGATAGAGCTAGACGAATGCGGACTAATCCAGACGAATGCGGATAGGTTCGAGCTTGCTTCATTTTTAATTTCTTACAGAACCTATGTTTAGGGGCAGTGGTGACCATCAGGTGGCCCACATGCCAGTCAGACTACCTATCTGACAATAAAAAAATAGTTTCCTATATGAGTTCTTCTCGGGTCAGGGTATTGTATTTTATGAACCCATTACTATTTGACACAAAATAATTAAGTTTTTGCTCGTACATTCAATAAATTAATTATTGTGTTTTTTTTTGTTTTTTTTTACAGACAAGGATACAAGCGTTGAAAGAAAAGATAAAAGATTTGGAAAAAAAGCAGAATTCATCTTTAGAAGTGAGTATAATTGATATTCAAAATGTAAATCTTAACGTAAGTTGGGGATCGAACCCGGGCAAGAATCACTGAGACTTCGTATGATTATAAAACTGTTAGGCAACCTGCATTTGTTTTAACAAATTTAAGTACAAACTTAAGACCTCCGTGGTCGAGTAGTGTGTACACCGGTTTTCATGGGTACGCCACTCCGAGGTCTCGGGTTCGATTCCCGGACGAGTCGATGTAGAAAAAGTTCATTAGTTTTCTATGTTGTCTTGGGTCTGGGTGTTTGTGGTACCGTCGTTACTTCTGATTTTCCATAACACAAGTGCTTTAGCTACTTACATTGGGGTCAGAGTAATGTATGTGATGTTGTCCAATATATTTATTTAAACTAGTTGTTACGAATGGAATCCCACATTTTCTTGATACGTGAGGATTTTATCTTTTAAAAAAAAAAAGTACCATATAGGCATGTGTCGGATACATCAGGTTAGATTATTATCAAATGATTCGATATTGACTGGTAACCGTTTTCACTGCATTTAAAAAAAATCTATAAATATCGTTCATAATTGTCGCTCCGGTATGGCATTGCGTGCGATAACAAACGCATGTAACATTCGTCCTGTCTCTCTTTAACTATACGGTAACCCGTCTGCGAGAATGAGATGAAGCGATTGAATGAATGAGATTTCGATGTCACATTCGTTTCGTCTCTTTCTCACGAACCGGACGATCTAATGTTGAACAGAGACAGGGGGACGTCTGAAGTCGGTCGTCAACATAGATATTTAATCCAAATATATAATCCGTTTTACAAACGATACCCTGTTCAAGTCATCTTGATCTTTTTGACAGACGGGCTAGTGATGGGAAACAGAAAACATAACATATATAACAGTCGATGGAACGATGGAATGCGTAATTCTAATTGGAATTCAATTTTTTTTTAACTTATTTTTCTAAAAAGTGTTATACCAGCCAAAGAGACCTCAACCACTACTTTACTTTAAAGCAGTAATATATAATAGAAAAAGTCTTAAAATTCTTGTATTATATGTATTTTTTTTAATATTTTTAAAATGATTAAATTAAGAAAATAATATGTTCGTCATTGCAAAGTTATGTCGATCGATTTACATCTGTCAAAAAGATCAAGCTATCTTGAAATGTATTTTTTTTTACTTGAATTAGTTTAAGTTGTAACTTCTGCCGGGCGTCCCGAGACGCACGTTTTAATTTTTATTATGATTAACTGTTTGTTTAAATTGATACTAATATACTAGTCTTCAAAATTTAATTGAATTTGTACCTCAACCGATCAATCTCATTCGTGTCTTCTCCTACGTGACATTGGCGCAATAATCTGTGCCCTGTCGGCGCAACTAAAAGCCATTAAACTAAAAATTGAATTGAATTAGTTTTTTATATCGGTTAAGATATTATATAAAAATTCCGATTCAATTTAGACCGAATCGCAGCTGGATCGCTTTAGTAGAGTAGGAAAACGGTTCGGCAAAGATGTTTTTATTGAATTGAATCAAATATTAATACATTTTGTGTTATTTTCAGGCGAAGTGTCTTATCTGCCTCGGACCGTATATATCCCCGGCCGTTTCGATCCAGTGCTGGCACGTGTACTGCGAGGTAAGGTTATACACTAGCCGATTCTGCGGCTTTACTCGCGCGAAATTTATAAAACACAGTTACAACGTCCGTTTTACCCCCTTAGGGGTGGACTTCATAAATTGGACTAAAGAAACGTTTTATTCCAGGTCTGTTGGCTACAATCGCTGCGTGCCAAGAAAATATGTCCTCAATGCAACGCAATCACGACGGCCGATCACCTCAGACGAATTTATATGTGAAATGTTATCAAATGATATTAGCTCAATTATATTATTAAGAATATATTTTTGTCAGCTCCGTAGATTACACGTGTAATAAAATAAATGTTACATATGGTCGCTTTCAATGGCAGGAGGACGATAATTTGACAAACTCGACCTTTATTTATTGACATTGGTGGAGATGTAAATAATCTGTGGGCTTTAAAAATGGCGTTTTGAATGTCAACGATTTTATTTAAAGCAAAGATTAAATTAAAGTTTATGTAATTAAGTGGAACAGTGTTGTATTATAAATATAGAGGCCATTCGTTTATTACGTAAACTATTTTTATAGTTTTTGACTGTCTACCCCCTAAATAGGAAAAAATAAGAATAGGCCGTCTCCACCCCCTGTTTAATATTTATTACGTAAGAATCTAAAGGAAAAATAAATATACGCTTGTTTTGTGTTACACGACGACAATCGGTCATGATTAGAACACACCAAAGACATTAATTGACACACATAAATGAAATAATTTCATAGACATTAATAAACCTTTGCAGTAAAGGTATAAGATATTAAATCATCAACGAATCGTTTACTCAAACAAATGACGTCACGTTTAAAAGCGGCGAGTTCCTGGAAGGTGCAGTGCGTGTAGCGCATCCGAGCGCATCTTGCGTTTGTCCGCGCTTTTACAAATCTTAACTGCGTATATTTGTGATCTTTCCACCTTTGATGAAGACAAATCACATTTAAAATGTAAATCTATGGTTTAATTCTACCCCTCTTGCCATTGGAATGTACTATAGGTTAAGTTTGTTTCCTGTCGTCGTCGACAGTTTCAGTAAGCGGTGTGTCGGTTCAAAATAATTGTTTCAAAGAATATGCCTTGGATGAAGTTTATACAATAATAATAAAAGCTAGGTTAGCCTTAGTTTATTTACTGTGTAAATAAATTGTATTTTTTCTATGTAAAATGTGTTATTTTATTTCTCCGGTAACTTGTTGCCTCTTGATTTAAGTGATTATGTTGTCTTAAACTAATTTTGGCTAATCTCAAGTAAGACCAGCTAACAACGCAGGACATATGCACAAGTCAACGAACATCATTTGAAAATAACTAAATAACAATGATAAAATTGATATTAATTTTTTTTATTAAAACTATTTTATAGAGTTTTACCTTACAATAAAACTTGCCTATTATTTTTCCTTAAGACATCCGGAATCCATCTTGAGTCAAGCACCTGTCTTTTTTAGCGATTTTCAGCTTAGCGACTTCCTCCCTTCGTACTTCCGGCGCCGTTCTCTCTTTTGGCGGCACTAATGGGCGCACTTTTTTCGACACCAACTTTTAACTTCATTATTAACTCGAGATGCACCAGGTACAAATTACCTGGATTCCGGATGTCTTAAGGAAAAATTAAAGGTAAGTTTTGTTGTAAGGTAAAAGTTTCTATAATTTATTCCGTGTCGACATCCGGAATCCATCTTGAGTGACGTGTTTGTTATCTCCTGGTGATGACTAAAATGACAATGTTATAATTTGTTATTAATTGAAATATACATATTATATACAATTACTTTAATCACAATATATATATATATATAATATTAATCACAAAATATAAATAAGTTTAGTGAATCGGATTAAAATAATTTGACAAAGAAACATTCCTAGTATTCATATCAGATTGTTTCAAGACCACTTTTTGGTAATATTTTCTAAATGTGTGCTCATGCCTCCAATTACCAGTTTCTAAAATTTTATCAATAGTAAAGTCCTCGATCCTATTAAGAGATTCTACCGCAGACCGTACGGATCCAGGGGATGCTTCCACGCCTGCTTCCCTCAAAACTGATTTCACCCAGCCTCCAATCACAGTCCTTGATGCAGCCTTAGGATTTCCTCTTGTTGTAATAAATAACTCCATCAAATTTCCAGATACGTGGCCACGTTCGTCGGAGAGATGTATCATATAACGAATCCAATAAGCGCAATCCAAAGGTTTGCTTGGATGTTGCAACAGTTTCCATCCCGACTGGTTATAATTTACGCTGTGCGTTTTAGATCCAAAACGTGGCCAAAAAATAATAGCATTATTTTTTCTCAATATATCTGCCTTCCTCAATACTTAGCAAAGTCAAATCATGGACTCTGCGTCCCGATGACAAAAGAAGTAGGATTGCTGCTCGTCTCGATACTTGATACAAGTTTGTTTCATCTGGAGTATAATTGTTCAGGTATTGTATTACCATTTGAGCATCCTATATAGGCGGTGCAGCATTCCTTATTCTTGCAACTGAAATAGCTTTTAGCATATGTTTGATAAAGAAGTTATTTATTTATTTATTTATTTAAAAGGTACATCAACATCACACATATTCAGCACTTATAAATAACAGATAAAACAAAAGAGAAAAAATTAGGACCTGATATGAGTGACAATTACAGATGTACACAACATTCGCACAAAGAAAAAACAAAAAATAAAACTTATTGTCTACCTGTTGAATTTAAGTAATAATAAAAAAATATATATATATTAAAAAGAAATCATAAGACCTAATATACAAAACTAATATATAAAACCATAAATAAAGATCCACAAATGAAAAATAAAACAATTATGTCTTAGTAACAGTACAGTGAAAAATGTGACTACAGACGAATTTTTTTATTGATAGATTTTATTCTTAAATCTGGGCAAGGCATCAGAAAATATGTCAAGATGCGGGATCTTAGAACATAGTTGGTTGTACTCAGAGCAAAGTCTATTCATAGGACAATGTTTGCCGACATTTGTGCGAGAGACGGTTGTATGAAATATTTTATAAATAGGCTTTCTAGGAGGTCTAACGGGTACTGAGATGTTAATATACGACAGAAGGTGCTCACTTCTAACTACCCCGTTAATAATTTTATATAAAAATATCAGGTCATGCATTTGTCGACGTTTAGACAAGGCTTCCATTTTAAAGAAATTTAAACGCGTGTCATATGGTGTTCTATGTGATAATCCACTACAATTAAAAGCAAGAGATCTGGTAAATGCACGTTGTAAGTTTTCTATTCTCTGTAAATGAACTGTATACGTGGGGTTCCATACTTGGGACGCATATTCAAGTAGACTTCGTACAAGAGCATTATATAGGGTAATCTTGGTGTTACTGTTAAAAGTTTTTGTGTTTCTCTTTATGAAACCGATCATTTGTGATGCCTTCTTGACTATGGTTTCAATATGAGGAACAAATGTGAGTTTTTTGTCGATTATAACCCCGAGATCACGAACGTCATCAACTTGTTCAACCGATTCTCCATTAATTGTGTATTCAGCTGGACAAACGTTTATTTTCATTTTGGTAAAACGAATGTGGTAACATTTTTTTGGGTTTAATTTCATATTATTGAGTGCACACCAGTGTTGAATACCATTCAAATCTTTTTGGATTAATTGTACGTCACAGCAAGATTTAACTGTCTGATATATTTTAAGATCATCAGCAAAGAGGGAATATTTGCTATGACGTAAGTATTGAGCGATATCATTGATGTACACTAAAAACAACAGTGGACCCAAGTGGGAACCTTGAGGAACTCCTGATTTAGCATAATATACGGCTGATTCATACCCTTTAATAGATACTATTTGAGGACGATCGGTCAGATACGACTTAAACCAACTTAAAACAGGACCATCAAAACCAATTGACTTTAACTTTTTAACTAAAATTAAGTGGTCTACTTTATCAAAAGCACTGCTAAAGTCAGTATAAATGACATCTACTTCACGTCTTGCATCTAATGATTGGGAAATATCAGTAACAAAAGAAAGTAAATTAGTTTGTATTGAATAGCCTTTCCTAAAACCATGTTGGTGGGGTGTTAAAATATTATTTATCGTAGGATAAACGCTGGAATAAACTAGGGTCTCAAATATTTTTGAAAAACAAGACAAAATAGAAATAGGTCTATAGTTTTTGATGTCATCCTGCGCACCTTTCTTATAAATTGGTAAAATTCTAGCCTGTTTCCATCGTTGAGGAAATTTGCCATCAGTAAGGGATCGATTGATGATTGCCACTAATGGTCGAGATAAATGAGCAGCACAACGTTTTGCAAACAGAGACGGAATGTTATCAGGTCCAGCACCCTTTGACGCATCCAAATTTTTTAAAACATTATAGACTTCGGCTTCAGTATATTGAGGACATACTGTAAACGTATTTTGAGATATAGGGAAGCTTTGGTGGTCATGTATTTGAGTCGAATATATAGATGCAAAATTTTTGGCAAAAAGGTTTGCAATATCAGAGCCGCTTTCTGCTATTACATTCTCAAGGTGCACGACGGACGGAATAGAATTTTTTTTAGATTTTTTATCAAAAAACTTCCAGAATGACTTACTATTTTTAATAAGAGCATCCTGGATATTTCTTTTATAATTTGCATAGCACTCATCATATAGTTTGTTACAACGGTCTCTGATAAGTTCAAATTCAAGTTGATCACGCGGATTTTTATATTTTCGATGCCTTAGCCTTAATTTATATTTTTCATTCAACAAATTTATCATTGACTTAGTGTACCAAATCGGATAGCGTTTGGAGCCACGTTTTATTGACTTCGGAACATATTTTTGGATAAGGGACTCGAGAACATCATAAAAAATGGAAACCATGTCGTCTACAGTACTACATTGCATAAACTGATTATCCCAGTTTGTACGCTCTAGTTCAGTCAGTATTTTGGTATAGTCTGCTTTATAGAAATTAAAGTTCAGTCGAGATTTAGGTGGAAGCATCTTTAAATTTAAGTTTTCAAAAGTACATACTAAATTAGGATGGTATTTGTCAATTTCCCGTAGCGGATCTGGTGTGCTATGAACTTTTATATTGGATAGATTGCTAAAAATTAAATCTAGGATTTTACCATTGCAATTAGTTATATTGTTATACTGATTAAGGTTGTTAAGATTGGCAAAATCTATCAACGATTTCTCGATTGCACTCTGATATTTTATCGGATACATATATGAATAATCATTGCTTTCTTTCCATATAATTGAACCCAAATTAAAATCACCCAAAATAATAGCGTTATCACAGTGCTGCAATGCTATTGAAGCCTTCTCGAGAAATTCATTGAGTGTATCCAATCTGGATGGAGGTGGCAAATATACAACTCCTATAGCAATTTTAATCAGGTTATTACCAATTTTTGTATTTATAATGATCCACAAATCTTCTCCATCAGTTTCCCAACTCGATATCCTGCATGAATCGATATTTTTTGAAACAGCAATTAATACGCCTCCTCCATCCTGCTTGGTTATTGGCTTAGAACCTGTGGCCAAACAGCTATTTCCAACAATGAATCTATCCTTTCGGTAAACATTGTAACGCGAATCTATAAATTCACTGTCATATACACCAGCCTTTAGCCAGGTTTCAGTAAATACAATGACATCATAAGAACACAGTAAAATATTTTTGTACATTTGATTCGTCCGCGTGCGGATACCTCGAATATTCTGATAATATAGTTCAAACATTTTTACACAGTAAATTTAAAATCACACTATCATGGATAACATATTTTCCCCTTAAACTATTAACTTAATACTATCCGTATTTCTAATTAATATGGCTTGGCTGGACTCGTTTTTGCGGACATAGATTCTCCCGTTACGGACCCAAGTAAATCTGTAATTTAGCTCTTTAGCCTTGGCTCTCGTAGCAGCATGAAGTGACTTGTTCGACGGAGTCAAATGCTCTGCAACATACACTGGCGATCGCGTACCACCAAAACCCAGATGATGGGAGTTTAATTTCTCGTCTTTATTCTTTTTATTAAATGTTTGAACAGCTGCCAACAAAATATCACGATGTCGCGGCGTACGCAGTCTTGCAATAACCGTACGTGGCCTGTTACTATCATTCCTCAACTTTGCAACTCGTGTTACTTGTATAATATCATCATCTAAGAGATTTACATTAACAGTTTTAGCTAACTGTCCAATAGTATTCACGAGATTTTCGGTCTTATGTTCCGGAACTCCATTAATTTCCAGGTTACTTTCGCGCATATATTGTTCAGTAAGATTTAATCGCGTAGTGAGATCTTTTACTTCCAACGTTAGCTGATCATTTTTAGTTTGTAATTTTTGGATAGTAGCAGCACTAGTTTCTAAACATTTCTTAAAATTATCATACTGATCACTAAAAAAGTTCATAGCTTCTCTAAGTCCTCCTAATTCGGTGTTAATGTCACTTAGTTGATTGGATAAAGTATCTATATATAAGTTAGAAGATAATTCGATTTTTGATGAAATATTTGTAAAAGTTGATACGACTGATTTATGAACTAGTATTGTTCTGTATGCCAAACGTTCAACGATGTGCAAATAGGCTAAGTAACGAGCAACTTCTGTTGGATTTAGGGCTTCGTAGTCAACAGTATTACTCATGCACCAGGATTTCCATTTTCGTCAAGCTGGTTGGTATGTTTTTAAAGTCGACTGTCGCCAACTGGATAGTAAGAGAGATTTCTCTTCTGGAGTCGAATTTTCAATCATTTCCGCCCACCCAAAATCAACCAAGCCTCCAAATGAATTTGTTGGATGTTCGGTGCGTGGAATCCAGTTACCGTGTCCAGTTGTTCTTGAAGGTTCGGAATGTGGTAAGGTTCTCGAATGGCACGGCACTGTAGATCTGCCATCCAGAACGTTTTCTCCCACTTGGGTGCAATAAGTATATATATACCTTTCGCATTGTTTAGCTGAAACAGAACCCGAGGAATTAAGTAGGGAGGTGGAAATAGCCAAGCTAGTCTGTAATCCCAATGGTGGCAAAAAGCGTTGTGTAGGAAAGCCGTCTGGTCCGATATATCTAATGTGACATATTTCGGTACGACGTGGGCTGTCCTTGAAGCGAATAAATCTACATCTGGAGTACCCTACATTTGAAAAATCATCCCAGTAGCCTGCTGCAGAAGATGCCATTCCGGACATGGTTTCATTCTGGACAACGCATCGACTTCGCAATTGTAACGGCCTGGAAAGTTCTGAGCCGTCAGTTGAATGTTCAGGAGATCCATTACTTTCAATAACTGCATTGTGAGATTTAAAAGCTTCATCGATTTGGTACCACCTTCTTTGTTGAGATGGGACACCACAGTACGATTGTCTGTCAAGAGAAGTAAACATGATATAAAAACATAATATATATATATATAAACATAATATGAGCATTGCGTAACTGGTCCTGTTCGTGAATAATGACTTTGTGGACTGCAGTTCTTTGAGATTGACATGTCATGTTTGCTGTGCTGTGGTCCACTGACCGGATACCTTGGTGTCCCCAATTTGCGCTCCCTAGCCTATATCGGAAGCATCGGTTGTGAGGTGATGACTTACTGAGGCCATGTGAATGGGTAAGGAGCCTGACGCAGCCGTCATCCACCATTACATGTCGCTCACTACAGAATCTTTAAGGTTAATTTTCTGCATGGATGAGACCTGGGGAGTTGTCGGCTGTAGTATTGCATTGTCCGACAATGCATTCTCCCTCGGCGAATAACAAATGAGGCAAAGTTGAGTCTCCCTAGAAGCGACTGGGCTTGCTTGAGAGACCAACTCAAACTCAAACTCATTTTTCCTTTATTGAACATAGAATTGATGGTCAAATTGGTGGTAGGGCTTTGTGCATCCCCGTCTGGGTAGGTACCACCCACTCATCAGGTATTATACCGCCAAACAGCAGCACTCAGTACTGTTGTGTTCCGGTTTGAAAAGTGAGTGAGCCAGTGTAACTACAGGCACAAGAGACAACATCTTAGTTCCCAAGGTTGGTGGCGCATTGGTGATGTAAGGAATGGTTAATATTTCTTACAGCGCCATTGTCTATGGGCGGTGGTGACCACTTACCATCAAGTGGCCCATTTGCTCGTCCGCCTAACGATAAAAAAAAAAATAAACACTACCACCGGTTCGGAAAAAGGAACACCCTGACCTGAGAACCGGCGAAAGAAACTCAGCGAGTCTTTTTTTTTTTTTGTCAAATTAATTAGATACGGAATTGTATATGAATAGAAACAGCCAGGAGGCGATCGTTTCATTTTTTTAAAATGTAATTCAGTTGTTTCAACTGGATCCATCGATTCCCCATTTAACGTCAACCCTCTGAATTCTATTGTTATAAGAAGTCAGAAGGTCGAGTGCACATTCTCTAATTCCATAGTGATATAGTTTCCTGACCAGAATTTCATGCTGAACACAATCAAAGGCTTTGGATAAGTCGCAGAAAATCCTTAAGGCATCCTGCGACCTCTCCCAGGCTTCATAGATATTTCTTATAAGTTCGATACCTGCCAGTGAGCCAGAAGTGAAGTTTCCTTCGTACTCGGTACCGATGGTTGCCGGCAATACATCGGTGGTCTCAATGTTGCAACTCGTACGATTCCCATATTATATATTACGAAGAATTATTGAAATCACGGCGATCGCTTTGGTGGTCTTTGTGTTGTATTCCCCAGAATTCTCAAGTAAGGTGTTACGAGAATTCTTGAATGTGGAATGTCGATGGGAAATATATTACGAAAGGTATACATCGGTAGTTACCAATTGTAGTCTAGTGCTATTGTAACAAGTTTAAAAATACAGGATGCAGGACATGATATTGCGCACGCACTTGACCACTATAATATGTCCTGCGTGTTGGCTGGTCTACCTTGAGATTAGCCGCCGTGACCGCAATCACTAAATACGACATAATTGAAATCTTTTAGGATTAAGAAATTTTAGATTCAGACATATGCGGAAAGATCCCGACGAATGCATATATAGCCAGATGAATATAAATAGACCCTGACGAATGACTACTAATCTCAATTGTTAGATAGATGCTAGCGTTTCGTTTCGAGTTTTTATCTATTAATCTTGGCAATATCTATTATTTTAGAATGTAAAATATCGAACTAAGCGATCCCCCTTTGAGCATCAATCCTAGAATTTCGTTTTGAGTCTTGGACGCAATAGGAAGATTAAATTACGAGTTAATCTTAGTAATAGGTATCAAATTTGTTAGAATGAATAAAATCGAATCGATGCTAACATTTCGGTTGGAGTATTTCTCAGTTAATCTTGGCAAAATCTATTTTTTTAGATTAGATTCAGACAAATGCGGATAAATTCAGACAAATGTGGGTAGGTCCAGACTATTGCGGATAGAGTCAGACGATCAGACGAACATAGGTTCTGTAAGAAATATTAACCATTCCTTACATAAACTATGCGCCACCAACCTTGGAAACTAAGATGTTATGTCCCTTGCGCCTGTGATTACACTGGCTCACTCACCCTTCTAACCGGAACACAACAGAGTACTGTTATTTGGCGGTAGAATATCTGATGAGTGGGTGGTACCTACCCAGACGGGCTTGCACAAAGCCCTACCACCAAGTGACATCATTACACAGTATAAAACAAAGTCATCAAAGATTTTGATGCGATTTATTACAAAAATAAAACATTTTTCTCAAAGAACACAACAGTTTATTCACAAGATACAAGATTGTGTCTTCATATGACTTCGGCGCCGTCCTTGTCGACAGCTCGCTCTGCAGTCTGATCCTTTTTTTTCTTGTTCGGAGGTAATCTCAGGTGGACCGTCCGGATGTGCGTCTTGAGCGAATTCGACTGGCTGAAAGGCTTGCCGCACACGTGGCACTCATAGGGCTTCGCGCCCGTGTGGACCTGGAACAGAGAGCGCCGATTGTAGCCCGGAGGCAGACGGCTCGGCTCGATGCGTCAAGGGGGGGGAGGTCGATGCTCACCCGGTAGTGGCGGGTGAGCGCCGGCTTCTGGCTGAAGGCGTGGTGGCAGAGCGCGCAGCGGTAAGGGCGCTCGCCGGAGTGCGTGCGCGCGTGGAGGCGCAGCTGCTCGCGACTCACGAAGCGCGCGGCGCAGCGCTCGCACGGGAACGGCTTCTCGCCCGTGTGGCGGCGCTGGTGGTAGCGCAGCGTGGCGTCCGACTGCGACACACGCGGTCGGAGGCGGCTCAGTGGTCATGTTGAAATTTGATATGAAGCAAGATTGAACTTCAAGGAATGACATAGGCTACTTTTTTATGGCAAACCCTTGACTAACCCCTAAAACGTGGGCAAAGCCCAGTGCCATATAATTAGCTAGTTTCTGCCAGCGGTTTCCACACCTTTTAGTCATCAGACGTACAAAATAATGCCCCATGTCCCTCCTTGGAGCTTAAAGTTCAAATTAAAATATCTCTATTCAACATACAAAGGATTACAGTTTCTTATTGATTGCCAAATTCTAGCAATTGAGATTGTACAATTAAGATATTTTAATTTTTAAATACAGTCTCATATTTGTCGCGACCAAAAATGGCAAGTCACTAATGTAACCGAGGAAGATAAATGGACCAAGAATAGATCTCTGAGGGACTCCCACATCTACTGGAGCGCCGGGCTATCTCTAACTATTTACATCAAACAAATTGTTCCAGTACAAAATCAGAAGATTGAGAGGGGCTTCTTTAATTCTGTAGTGACCTAGCTTCCTGGCAAGCACGTGTTTCTAGTTGCACACAATAGAAAGCCTTAACGGAGGGGAAGGCTTAGCCCAGTACACCAACAACAATAACAGCCTGTAAATTTCCCACTGCTGGGCTAAGGCCTCCTCTCCCGTTGAGGAGAAGGTATGGAGCATATTCCACCACGCTGCTCCAATGCGGGTTGGTGGAATACACTTGTGGCAGAATTTCGTTGAAATTAGACACATGCAGGTTTCCTCACGATGTTTTCCTTCACCGCCGAGCACGAGATGAATTATAAACACAAATGAGGCAAATGAAAATTCAGTGGTGCTCACCTTAAACCCGCAATGATCGGCTAAGAAGCGTTCTAGCCGCTGGGCCATCTCGCCCAGCAGTGGGACGTTTGGTCGGATTATAATTTAATCTAAACACTCACCGTGCACTTCTTGCCGCATATCTCGCAGACTATGTTTTTATTATACTTCAAGCCCAGGTGGATTCGTTTCACGTGATTCTGGAGTTTCGCTCGACTTGGAAACGTCGATTCGCACTGGTAACATTAGAAATTTAACATTGTATACACTGGTGTTAGAAAGAGCAGGGTCGGACCGTAAGTCTAGGAGGCCCTGGTCTAACACTACTTAGGGGCCCACCTAAGACGTATCTGAACGTAGACTTGAATTAAATTAATTGAATGGGTTTGATTAATTGCCGGACTGTTTAGTTTAATAAAGTTATGGATTCTTTCGCATTATCGTCTAATTTTGACTTTGACTTGACTTAGCTGGGCCCCTGGCATCCACGGGGCCCTGGACTGAAGCCCAAAAAGCCATATGGTAGATCCAGCCCTGAGAAAGAAATAGAATATGTTTCTAACAGTATTTAAAACGGGATATTTACCATGTTTTTTATTTTTATTTGGTGGAGCTCGATATTTCGACGTTATCTACGAAAGTCTTGTTCACGAGACCCGTTTTAAATACTGTTAGTAATAAAAACAACCATGTTAATTTAAAATCTTATATAGAATATGTTTGTTTGTATGTAGAGTGTAATCTTCTGAACTACGCTACTCCTGTGTGCGTGTGTGTGTGTGAGGGTATCAATTATTTTTATAACCTTAAATTATCTTCATTAATAAATACTTGGCTGGATTTAGGGGTGGGCAACCGGGCTTATGGCCTAGGGCCTCCACGAGAGAGGGGGCCCCACAATAGAGATTCCGACGAGTTAACAATTTTAATCAAATATATGTTGAGATATCTAAAGTCAAATTATAAAAATATTACTATTTTAAATGTTACTGATACATAAAACTGAATATATTACTGACTGACAGAAATGAAAAATTACGAATTCATTTGTGAAACAATATTCCGGGGACTCCACTTCCCTGTTGCGAATGGGCCTCCAATCCTCGAAATCCGGTCTCGAATATCACATAGCAAAGTCTGTGATGTCGGGACGGATCACTAGTAACATTCTCGGGAGAATTCTACTAACTTTTCACACAAAATTACGTCAAGTGAGATTACTTTCGAATTTATTCACTTTAAGCGAAAACGCACACGAAATACTTAGTATTATTATTACAGTAGTATACAGTTATACTGTTCTGTAATAATAATCACAGACCAGACGTTGGTGAAAAATGTTTGTTTATTAAAACTAGTACTGTTTTGTTAATTTAAGATTTCGAAGCTTCGACTTTGCAATCAATCAAAATCAAAATACACTCTATTCAAGTAGGCTTTCACGAGCACTTTTGAATCGTAATTTAACAAACTATATTAAGCGAAGTTACCGCCGGTTCGGAATACAGATCTACCGGGAAGAACCGGCAAGTAGTGCAATGAGATAAACATTCGTTCACCGGTTTATTCGCCTGAAACGGATACGATTTGATAGAGTCCAGGCACAGGACCAACGACGCTTTGCACGCACCGAGGAAGTGTTTCAAACACATACACACACACTTTCAAATTTCAGTTTGAACCTGGACCTCTTGTCCCGTTTAGAGCATCGTTTGTCTAGGAGCTAGCTATAACTCAACGAAGTCCTCTCAGGTGTAAAGCGGCGCGGATCCGGCCAGAAGGACCACCTCACCTGGTCGCAGGCGAGCGCGAGCGGCGGGCGCGGCGCGGGCGCGGGCGCGAGCGCGCGCACGTGGCGCCGCGCGTGCGCCGCGCGCGCCGCGGGCGGCACCCGCGCGCCGCACAGCGAGCACTTGGAGCTGCCGGCGGGGGACGCGTTACGTTAGCTATACGACGGCACGGTAAAAGCTATCTGGAATCATTTACTTGGCGGTGGGGCTCCGTGCGAGCCGGCTGGGTAGCTCCAGCGCGCTGTTCTGACGCCAAACCGCTATACTCAGTGTCCTTGTGTTCGAGTTAGAAGGTCGAGTCGCCCAGTGTAACCGAAGACGCATAGCGTCTGAGTTACCAACGCATTTGCAACTGTGACTACTTATCATCAGGTGGCACATATATCACCTGGGCGCACGTTTGAATATATACATGTTATCAATGACCAGACTTTCATTTTTATATCATTCTTCTGGAGACATTAAAACTCTGGAAACATGGAAGCTCGATAAGCACACACTCACTCATTATCCTTGAAGATAACGTGTCGCTTGGAGATCAACACGTGACGCGTCTTCGCTTCCGTGGACGCGAACTGGATGTTGCACTCGACGCAGAAACCGTCCGGATCGGGCTCGGGCTTCGGTTTCTGGAGACGATGACGTTAAACATCAGCAGTCCGTCGACAACGGACACCCAGCCGGCAAGGGAGGCAACTCACGCGGTCCCCGCGGTGCGCCTTGCTGCGGTGCATGAGCAGGCCGTGCCGGCGCGCGAACCCCTCCCCGCACTCGCCGCACACGTGCTCCGACGCGCCCGCGTGCCACTTGCGCACGTGCGACAGGTACGAGGTCGGCTTGCTGGCGGTTTAGTCGAGTGTTTATATCTGCTGCACCCACTCGAGTAACATTGTCCATTATGGTGAACACAGCACGACCACAGATGTCAAATAAATTAACATATTACGCACCCAACTAGTAGATTGTGAATTCAATACCCAAATATTTCTATTTTTTTTAAGCTATACATGGAAAACGAGGCTCACTTGATTGAAAGCGACTCACACCACCCCTAGGACCAGAACACTACGGGTTTGCAGGTGCATTGCCTACATGCCTACCTTGGATCCCAAAGAGTGAGGCAGAAACAACCTGAAAAATCGCGCTGTTGCGTATTTTCGGACATCTAGGTGGTGCGGATGAAACTTCGAATTCTTATGCTATATCCGAAGATGTACCATACGCGATCGAAGGCCTCCACTATGTCCAAACTGGCTAATAATGACTATTCCCAATGGACTCGACTTCTTCTGAACATCTATGTCAGTTAAACTAGAAGATCAATGACTAAGCGACCCAGACGGAAACAGTACTGGTGGCTAATCAACTAGTGCTCCTCTAGTTACCACAGAAGCTGGTAATTAATAATGGACTCCTTTATTTCGGAGGTGACAGGGATCCGCCCGCGGTATAGAGGAATGTTCCAATTTGTATCCCGAATGAGGAGAAAAAGTGGTAACAGTCGAAGATGATATCAAGGACTCGGTACGAAAGAGCAAGACCGGTTTCGTCTCAAGGTGAAAGTAAAAGGCATTCAAGGTGGAGTTCAGCGCCCTTATGTGGCAGAAGTCCACGGCGAGGGTGGAAGGGTTTGGCTTACGTTACCCACTTCACTTTCCCCGAACAGTGACGAGCACAGAATTTCATACTGAATCACATCAAATTCGGTTCAGTAGTGTGGCCGTGTAAGAGCAAAAGACAGACAAACAGACAGACAGACATTCGCATTAATAATATTAGTATAGACAAGACATCAATATAAACACGTATTCTACAGCTAAACATCTGAGTGAGCCAGTGTAAAAACAATTTTGTGTTGTACTGGTGTTGTAAGTGATTTTTATGGTCTATATTGATTATTTACAGGTAGCCTGACTGACTACCTTAAATAAGTAAAAAATTCATACCTAAAGGCACGTCCGCAGGGCTTGCACGGGTATGTGTGTCCGTTATGCCATTGCTCATGGGCTTTAGCCTGATGTCTGTAAGGAATGAATTAAAGATACAAAATTTTAAGCTATATATTTATATTACAATATAAATTTAAAAAAAAATTCAAGGTTGAATATATTTGCAACGTTTCTGTGTAACGTTTCTGACGCAAAAGCGTTTCACATGTACAACGTGTTGTGTGCCTTTTGATTTTATCACTCACCTACAAAAAAAAAAATTAACCACAAATACGTTTCACGCAACCGTAACACATCGAAATGTTGCATCAAACTTACCGATAAATATATAGACATTTTATTGGTAATATCAGGATTATTCAAGATAAGTGGGCGTATATTCAAACGATTTTATATATGAACACAGATCCACAGATTAAACAAATAAATTACACAGATATATTCACAGTGGTAATCAACATCGATTCGTTAATAAATCACATATAAATCACTGAATCTATTACAAAAGAATGTCGGAAATTAGCGATTCGTCGCATACGCGGTGCGCGGGAAATCTTGAATGTAACTGTCGATCCAAGATGGCGGCCGCGCTACCATCGACGCGACGCTTCACTAGAGCGCCGTTCGACTCCCATTGACGCTCTTTTCCAACCAGTATGAATAAACAAGATGGCGCACCATGCGCCGTCAAATACAAAAATATTCGAACACAATTTTTTTTTTAGTAGTATTCGAGTATTTAATATTACGTTTCATCCGAACATTACAACACAAACGTTGCAATGAAATTAACAAAAAAAATATATGTAACGGGACGCGGTTACTTTGGTTGTTGATTTGGATAATCAATAAATCGAGTAGCTGGCAATAATGTTTGATGGCTGTATTTACTTTCAAGAGCCGGTCACCCCGAATGGAGTTGTAAGTGTCATGGCGACGCGAGCCGTTACGTTTTGACAGACGACTCGAATGCGATGGCTGCTTGCGAACCCATTCGATCTTAATCGAGTTGAATCATTGTAATCCTTTGATATTTGTGGTGTGCGATTATTGAATCAAGTAATACAGTGATCAGACGATATTAAATACGTTTTATTTCGTGAGTATCTGCATTTCATGTCATAGTCTTCCAAACGTCGGATCGATCCCCGAACCCAACTGTTCGGCATCCTGCTCCTCCGACATATATATATTTTTTACATTACATTAACAGCCTGTAAATTTCCCACTGCTGGGCTAAGGCTCCTCTCCCTTTGAGAAGGTTTGCAACCTATTCCACCACGCTGCTCCAGTGCGGATTGGTGGAATACACATGTGGCAGAATTTCGTTGAAATTAGACAAATGCAGGTTTCCTCACGATGTTTTCCTTCACCGCCGAGCACGAGATGAATTATAAACACGAATTAAGCACATGAAAATTCAGTGGTCTGCCTGGGTTTGAACCCGAAATCATCGGTTAAGATGCCAGTTCTAACCACTGGGCCATCTCGGCGATGACATATATATATATATAAAAAAAAAAAAAACAGAAAACGTCAGAAAAGTTACACAAAAACGTTGCAAATTAATTTATTTGCCTAAATAACTTACTTGGTGTGAGAAAGATGCGAGCATATGTTACAGGAGAAGCGTCTCGAATGAGCGGAAGACGTGTGAGCCCTCAGCGACTTGACCGTTAAATATCTCAAGTGACAGAGCTGGCACTCGTGGGGGCCACTTATCTTGAAAGCAAGCAAACGAATACATTTTTATTTGATTGTAGGGCTTCGTGAAAGCTCAGATCTTCTCGGTAGAATCTACTTTCCAAACCGGTGCTTTTATGAGCCTATTTGAATAATTATTTAGAGTCCGTTGCTCTTCCAGGGACAAATCACTGAACCGAAATTGATGAAGTTCAGTTTAAAAGGGTAAATTTCAAGGAATGACACTTATGCTTAACATCTAACAACCCCTAAAACGCGAGCAAACCCGGGGGCCACACAGGGCCGGATCTGCCACATGGCTTTTTGGGCTTCAGCCCAGGGCCCCGTGGATTCAGGGGGCCCCAGCTAAGTCAAGTCAAAGTCAAAAATAGACGATCCAATAACTTTAATAAATTAAACAAATTAATCAAACCCATTCAATTAATTTAATTCAAGTCTACGTTCAGATATGTATTAGGTGGGCCCCTAAGTAGTGTTAGCCCAGGGCCCCCTAAACTTACGGTCTGGCCCTGGGGCCACAAGTATTCGTTTATAAACATACCTCATCGTGTTTTTCTTTGTGTTTATCAAACGCTATCGGGTCGAGAAAACCTTTGTAACACAAATCACATTTGTACGGAGAATTCAAATAATTCAGCGACTTCGAGCGCTGGAACATTTCATCGAGCTGCTGTTCCTCGTCGAGGATCAATTCTTGAGCGTCGACTTTAGTTTCTGAAAGTAACTGATTTATTTTATTGTACTATACATAAATCACTTCAGCCCTACCACGGTATTTGAGCAAGCCGCATTGGGTACCTAACATATATTACACCGCCAAACGGAAATAACTTGCCAATGGACCACCTGATCGCAAGTGGTCACCACCGCCCATAGACATTGGCACTGTAAGAAATATTAACCATTCCTTACACAGTCAAAGCGCCACCAACGTTGAGAACTAAGATGTTATGTCCCTTGTACCTGTAGTTACACTGGCTCACTCACCCTTCTTGCTGCTTGGCGGCAGAATGTCTGATGAGTGGGTGGTACCTACCTGGGGCTAATAATGAATCATCTATCTAACTGATTGTTGAAAATGAGTAACTACTGAGTTTAACGGTGCTTCACGTTAGAATCTACATTACAACGGCGATATACGAGGAGGCTAGGAGGTGATAGGGGTGATTATTTCCGATAATTTTAACCCCCATATGCATGGTGCAGAAGTGAACCATTTTTGAGTTATCACGTTTTTTAGATTTTTTCAAAATAAGTCAAAAATGCAACTGGAAAAATGTATTAAAAAAAAAGTATCAATTAAAATCTATTTTTTTCTTCTGTTTTATAAAAACGAATAAACACTGGTTATTTGTCAGTATTAAAACAATAATTATCGGTCCAAATTTATAAATGCGAGACGTAAAAAGATATTATTTCAATTTTTTTTTGATGTATCAGTTTTTAATAAGCGAGTCCGGGGAAACTGGTAGTGTTCAGAGATGACAAATTGATGTCGAAAGACTCCCAGTCCATATTGTTAATGAGAGGATTCATATGGGGGTTAAAATTACCGCAAATAATCACCCCTATCACCTCCTAACGGGAACACGTCGAAGTACCAATAAACCTGTATATTCAGCAATGTTATATATGGACGGAAAAATATTAATGTTTTTATGAGAAAATGTGATTCTCATAACATTGGTACAAGGAACGAACACAATCTTGTTACTCCTGTTACTCGACTGCATAGAGTCAGTGACTCTTTTGTGGGGCAATGTATACGGTTCTACAAAGGATCCCAGAAAGCGTTCAAAATGCCTCTGTTGTTAAATTACAAAAAAAATGTTAAAGAACGCTGGTGTGCGAAAGGTTACTATACAATTAGTGAGTTTATCATTGATAGCACAGCTTGGGAATGAAACGATCGTCTCCTGGCTATTTCTAATCGTATTGAATATATGTAGATAATTTCTATATAAAAAATTTCTTCTCAGGTCAGGGTGTTTCCTTTTCCGAACCGGTCGCAGTTTTTAATTTGACAATCAACAAGCAAGTGTAATACCTTCCATATTGAATAAGAGGAATTTGATTTGATGACTTAAAATTCATTTTAAAGTTTGTTTATGAGTAGATACCTCCCCCCCCCACAAGCTAAACAGCTCTAGATGTAAACAAAAACATACCCTTATATTTTTTAATTCTTTTAATTTCCTTCTCTTCGATTTTCCTATCCAGATGCTTCTTCATGCTGATATTCTTTAATGGTACGTCGTCTTCAGAGTCGGATGTTATTTCTTTGACGTCATCAGATTTGATATCATCCAAAGACAACTGATCTTTTATATTTATTTCTTGATCTGGAATAAATATTTATTGTTATTGTCTGTACTTCTCGATGAGACTTTGGAACGATGTTCTCTGACGTGGCTTCCGGTAGAGTGAGCTGGCAGAATCGTCACGTACGTCACGTTATGCAGGCAACCATCTCTTTTTCTCCTGCTGTCTATCTCTTTCTATTATACACGGTTTTATAGAATATTATTTAAACATTTATTTTGTTATTGTTTTAATACACACGAGATTTTTAATAACAATTTAATTTCTTGATATTTAATTATTTTCTGCCCGTCTGGGTAGGTACCACTCACTCATCAGATATTCTACCATCATACAACAGTACTCAGTATTGTTCTGTTCCAGTTTGAAGGGTGAGTGGACCAGTGTAATTACAGGCACTCGGCTATGTAAGGAGTAGTTAATATTTCTTACAGCGCCATTGTCTATGGGTGGTGGTGACTACACACGATCAGGTGACCCAAATACACGTACGCCAACCGATTCCATAAAAAAAAATATTTTTATAAATCCCGTTTCAATGAAAACAATAACAAAAAATATTATTGTACAAAATCGTATAGAAGGAGACAAGGATAGAGTACAGAGGTCAAGGCTGTCTGGTTGCACTTCCTTACATGACAATTTCTGCCAATTCACTCTACTGTAAGCATAAAAGAACTTTGTTCCAAATAAAATAATACATACCAATTTGACTAGGTATATCGTCAATGTAATTTCCATCTCCTTGGACATTTAATTCTTCTTTAATAGCGATCTCATCTTTAACGTCACAGTCTATGTCGCCCAGTGATATGTTGATCGTTGATGATACGGACAGTTTGAATTTTTCATTTTGTTGTACTCCATTGACCTATAACGTAACATAAAGATTATTATTAAATTAAACCATAAAAATTGCAGAAGCAAAACTTCTCTGCACCAAAATGTATTTTTTTTTTGTCATAACAGATCAATATATAATAATATTCTTATTTTTTTTCTTTTAATAAATAAATTTTAAATATTGGACAACATCACATACATTACTCCGAAACCAATGTAAGTAGCTAAAGCACTTGTGTTATGGAAAATCAGAAGTAACGACGGTACCGTAAACACCCAGACCCGAAACAACATAGAAAACTAATGAACTTTTTCTACATCGACTTGGCCGGGAATCGAACCTCGGAGTGGCATACCCATGAAAACTGGTGTACACACTACTTGACCACGGAGGTCATCACTCTGCTACTTTACAGCTCTCATTTGACTGCCTCGTCGACTGACTAGGGGCTCGATATATGGCCACAGATGGAGGTCCTGAGTACGATAAATAGTTCTTATGTGTTTTAACCTTGTACATTAGAATATATAGCTTATACCAACCACAAGAAGACAAAAGTCAAACAACAAATGCAATAATAATAAAACAAAAATAAAAAAAACATGAGATTGAAGCAATATCATTGTTCGACAGCTTGAATAATCTATATTAATTATAGATTTGCAAAAAAATTGCACTTGAAAGTCGACAAAGCTGTTTTCGGAACTATACAAGTAAAATTAAAGAGGGTATATCATGAACTGCAATATTGTTTTATTATAAATAAAGATATATTTATAAAGAATTGTTTATCAATATCATTTCTTCAGTTGGAATCAACATTAAGACATAAATTAAAAAAATAATTATTATTATAATTATATACGAAAGAATATACTCACCTCAGAGTTGCATTGTAGAGCATCTTTCAAAATTTTGTCACTAGTAATAGCTTGCTGAATCAATGTGTGACAATTTCTTAACCTTTTAACACATATGTAACATATTGATTGCATGTATGTTATAGAGTTTAACTGAAAATAAAATATCAATAAATAAATATAAATAAACTACAGTTGAGATTGATATTCATTATATGACAACATTTTTTAATTATTATCAGTGTCATGAATGTCCAAGACTTTATTTATTTCGGCCTAGCTCTCATTTGCTAAGTGTGATAAGTTCTTTAACAAAAATATTTTATACTTACTTCAATGTCCGTTATTTTTTCGTAAACATCTTGTAGATACGTATTATTTAAACATAACATTCGATTATTTCCTTTTAAACATAGCCTACATAAGTTTTCGTTTATTTTCGTATTGTATTCCATTTTATTGTATTTAAAGTATTGTAAAAAAATTACATCGTTTTTTTTTTTAATTTTTATGAGTCAAGATCGCACAACATACGTTAAAAAATATATTTTAAAACCAATTAGTGATTATACCGGTTCTATGAAATGTAGGACATTTTGATTTTGATTTGAAATATTTCTTTATGAACATTATTATTGTAATGAGTTTTTTTAACTGAAGAACACTTTAAGTTAGAATGATTAATTATTTATTTACAAATGCTATCAACAACTTTACATAAATTGTTTGATAACAATTAACAAATAACAATGTCAAACTCAGTTTCCGTACAGAGTATATACGAAGTCCGATCGACGATGCCAGCACCAGCAGTGCTGCCATGTAAATATAATTTTAATTTTAATTATGGCTAAGCATGTATTATGCCAAGCTTTGATAATATGTCATATAACCTACTAGTTTTGGCCCATATTAAGGGGAGCGGCCGTAGATTTTGGGTATAAAAAGTAGCCTTAGCCTATGGCGTTTCTTGGAGTTTAAGTTTACCTCATACCAAATATAATGAAATTTAGTATAGTGGTTTAGCCGTTAAAGCGTACCAGATATATAGACAGAGATACTTTCACCTATAATATAAGTATAGATGTCACCTACCCTCCTAAATATTTTTGAAGTGATAACTTCTTATGGGAGAGTAAATCGCTCCGTTACGTAATGCGTTACGGCCGTATTGAATGTTAGTCACTACCGTCGTGTGCCTACATCAAATAATCTCAAATTGAGTTTGGCTTTCGCTAGTTTGAAATATTTATTTATTATAAAGCTGTTTTGACACCTATAATATAGTTTCTATAGGAATGTTGTTTTTTTAATGTAATATTTGTTTATTTTAAATATGTGTATGTCTCATACGTGTACAAGCACTAAATAATAGCGGTTTAGACTTTAGTTGTAACTGTAATATGTCCTTAATCCTTAATGATTCTTTTAATTTAATTGTTCTTGGTAACATTGATATGACGTATTTTGACAGTAAAAAAAATCAAAATATTGATCGTTCGTGTTGATTGTTTTCAATAATATTTTTGTTTTATATGTAAAAATCATTTTAAGATTATGTCCGGCCAAACCGATATTTTGTATAAAGATCTCACTTTAGTTTGCCGCGGATGTCTCGAGACAACGCGCGAAATGAAGAATATGATTGAATTTGGTCTTGATGAGGATTTTCATAAGCTGACGAATATCAAGGTTTGTGACGAATAAATTAAAACGACATATATATATATATTATCATTAATCATGATATAATAAACATTATAATTTATATTTATACTCTAAAGAGTTTAGTTTGGAAAACTGTTTCGTTGCTTACTAAAATTTTTGAACTTTAAAATTTAATCTTTGAGTTTTTGGAACGAACTTTTTTTACGCGGCTTACATTAGACTAAACCGGGAGAAATCGTCACGTAAAGAAAATGCGTTATGTCCCTTCTAGGTGTCCTTAACTCTCTACTGTGTACAGTTTTGTTAGAACTTATTTTTCGTCATTGTTTTAATTCACAAGTGGTTATTAAATAATAATTCTCTCATTGACAAGTAATCATCTTCAAACACAGTTAATTGTCTTTATTGTATCTTTTATTTAATTCACAATCACAAACGAAACCAACTTTGTTCCAACCGGGTGTCCCAAAATATCTCTCATTACCTTTTTGTAAATTTTTTTTTTGTCCTTATACTGAGTGTCCGATCTTGATTATGTATTCATATTTATATTACTGTTTTAATATTATAATGGTAACCATATATTCATGCACATATAGCTCTCTGGTATACTGTTAAATATATATAGGAAAAAAAAGTAAAGGATCAGCTCATAAATATCCCTGGAGTAAGGCCACACTGTTTGCTGATAAGGTTTGGAGCTAATTCCACTGAGCTTTATTGAGTTTGGTGGATATACACGTGATGTTAGACACATGAAGGTTTTCTCAAGTTATTATAGTTCACTGACAAGGTTGTGATGAATAATAAACACAAATTAAGCCATTGAAAATTGAGTACTTGCACGGCTTTGTAGCCTCAACCATTGGTTACATGGCACTCATGTATATGGTTATTTCCTTTTTATTATCAAAATTTAACTTCTATGTGTTTAAATTTATGTTTGTATGTATTTCTTGTATCAAACTGATGTTAGGTATGGAAGAGCGAGGCCTGCCATAGGTTTTATTTAACTTACTAGAAGGCTCTCAATCAAGTACATAACAATATAATACGAAAATTATGTTTAAACTTATATACTTTATCATGAATACTAAAAAAATATCATAAGTTATATGACCTGGGTTCATCACTCGATAATAAGTAATTGTGTTTTGTATCAAAATATTCTCAGTCACAGCCCATAGACTAGAACTTGTCTTGCATCTCGGTATGCACGTACAGCTGTTTCTGCACCTGAACTCTTGCCAGTCGAATTGAGGGAATAGAGAGTGCATCTGTGTTACACACACATGTCCTGCGTAGTGTCTGGTATCCCTTAAAGTTTGTCGCCGGGGCTGAAATCAGTCAGGACGACATTTTTTATTAATTAATAAAATAAAAAGTAAAAAATAATATTCAAACCCAGGCAGGCACCATTGAATTTTCATGTGCTTAATTTGTGTTTAAAATCCATCTCGTGCTCGGCGGTAAAGGAACACATCATGAGGAAACCTGCATGTGTCTAATTTCAACGAAATTCTGCCACATGTGTATTCCACCAACCCGCATTGGAGCATCGTGGTGGAATATGCTCCAAACCTTCTCCTCAAAGGGAGAGGAGGCATTTAGCCCAGCAGTTTGAAACTTACAGGCTGTTAATTTAATGTATGTAATATGGATGGATAAATAATTCAAAAGTTTTATTTCAATATAAATACAATATTGTCTATTTCAGATAAACAAAGCGGATAATTTGTCAAAATTGATCTGTTCGGAATGCGAGAATGTTATCTTGAGGTGTAAAAATTTCCAGGAGCAATGCAGTCAATCGGATTTTATACTGAACGTGGTTTCTAAGGTATATTTTAATTATATATACCATAATTAATAGATTAACAATTTTTTTATAGGTTGTAAGAATATTGTTTTTAGAGATCACCTACTTGATCAATAATATTTTTCTTATGATTTATGAAGTCGAATGAGGCCATCACCGCCCATTCACATCGCCAATGTGTCACCAGCCTCGGGTAGTAAGATGTTATGTCCCTTGTGCCTAAAGTTACACTGGCTCACCCACCCTTCAAACCGGAACACAGTAAAGTACTGCTCTGTGGCGGTAGAATATTATAAATGCGATATTAACTCTGTCTGTCTGTTGTTCTCCTGAACCGAATTTGATGGGAGTTTGTTTGGCATGAACTCAAAGCACATATAAAGACTGTGTACTCTGTATATACTCTTATACCTAAAATGTATGTCCCCCCACTCCTCAAAATGCAGGAAAATTATTATAATATACTTTTATCCTTAAAATATAACTGTTCTAAATTCCAGAAACAATCTCTCGATTCTGCAAACGATACAAAATCCTTTGACGATAATCCTTCACGGAATACAATAAAATACTTCGAGCACGATAAAAAGTTAGTCATAAAAGTAAAGGCTCCGGATCCAGACGCGAAAATAACATATCACTGCCCCCAAAACTGTCCAGAGAGATTTAAAAAGAAGACGGATCTTCTACAGCATCTAATCAGACGTCACGAGATCGAAACGGATTTCGTTATCGACGTGGAATACTACTGCTCATTCTCGAGCTGTCAGTATCACGTTGAATCGACTACCGGTAAACACTTCACCGGCAGGAAGTACCTGAATCAGCACATGTCGAAAGTGCACAGAGAAAAAGTTGTATGTCAGAATTGTTTATTGAACTTTCCGTGCGGTACGGAGTTCAATCGTCATTTGAAGGATTGTTCGTTGTCGCACGAATGTAAAGTGTGTGATCGGGAATTTAAGACGAACGAACGTTTGCTCGTCCATTTGTTAAGAAAACATCCGACGCTGCATAAGAAGTACAAGATGGAACGGAAAAACTTTAAGAGGAAATTCCAGGATATCGATATTGATAAGTTCAGGGAACAGGAGAATGTTCCAGACTACGCCTGCGATAGTCCAACGAGGTCGTTTGCGACACAGACGTTGAAATTGGACGATAATATCAGGAACGACGTCGCGTTACCATCTTGGCAGCCGGAACCGACGAGGAAAGATGAAATATCTACACAGACGGTTTTCGAAGATTTACTGTCACTGAAATCCCAAACGAGCGAAGATGATTCCATATTTTACTCGGAAACAGTGTCCCTGTCTGATATACAAACTCAAACTCTGCCACTGGAATTTGGTCTGAGTCGGTCGAATAAGGAAACGATTACGTCGGAAACTCAATCTCCTGATTTGAGTATAAAGGAAACTCAAACGTGTTTCTGTTTGTACGATACACTCAAACCGAATTTCAGATGTGCCGATCTCATGTCGAACACGGGTTCGTTTTGTACGACTGAAACTCAAACGCTCAAACTCGAATCTGACTTGCTCAGCTTCTCGTCGGCCGAAACTCAAACTTGCTTTGAAGATTCAAGTAAAGACTTTTGACAGTGGTTTTAAATCATGATAAAAATGAGTGGAATTAAAATTAATTTATTAAGTTTGTTGGGTTTACGCACGAATAATAATCGGGTAGTAGTACCCCCCATTATTAATTTAACATTAATTAAATTGGTCGAAACAAATTAATAGTATTCGCTACTTGACATAGCTCAGCTATATTGTGCACTACAAACAATCCGCTATTAATACTAGTGTTGTATATCGATAGTCCACTATCGAGAGACAATCTTTTGTTTAAGTGATAGTATCGATAGTCTATCGATATTATCGTCACGTATATAATATATATTATAGGAAAAACCATTCACCTTAACCAAAACCGATAGACGCTAACGAAAGTGTTCATGGCTTTTTAATATCGATAGCCTGTGATGTTTCGATAGTATTAACTACTAAATTTCTAACCTCGAGGTAAGAAATATAGTAGGCCAAGTAACGAGATTATATTTAAAAAAAAAACAATGAAATTCGCGCCAGTAAAGAGTAAAATAATTAATACATTTTGTACAAGCAACAAAGTTAAAAGTCTGTTATACTGATTAAGAGGCCAATATTAACAATGTTGCTGGTGCGGTCAATATTTTCTTGCTAATATTTCTATGGTTCCAAACGAATCACTAGCATTGCTGTTATCAATAGTTCTGCTTACGGAGAGATATCGATACTATGTGTCGATAGTATCGACACAAGACGATACTATCGATATCCTGAATAGTTTTCGAGGTAAATCATCGATGGTCAAACTGTCGATGATTCTGCAACACTGTTTATAATACAACACTACTGTTACTTTATTGAAACGAAATTTACGATTTCATACTGATTATTAGACATTACTCAAGATATCGACCAATGAAATCGTGTTATTTTAATTATTCTAGAAATCAAGGTTGTTGCTTCAACTCGACATTTTTTTTTTTTTCGAATGGACAGTCGCTGTTGGCAAGAGTGGCCTCTACAGCGTCACCGGGCGGGTTCGGACTAACTATCTTGAACTCGACTTGTTTTTTTTTCGAACTGATTGATGCTGTTGGCCCTTGGGCGCAGCAGCGTCACCGGGCGGGGTAGGCGAGCTAAACTACTCAATCCTTGATGTTGAGAACCAACTTAAGGGCTCAGAGTACGCGCGTCCTGAGGGGGCTTCCTGTGAGGCCGGATCGTGGCTTAGGACGCCGTCGTCGACGAGGAATTGAACTCGACAGAATCAGCAATAGTTATGTTTACCTAACGAAAATTTAGCCAGCGCGATTCAGAAATGTGTTATGTAGAATCAGTGCCATCTATCGGTACCATTTGTAACGAAAATATTAAGGTAAAGTTCGAGTTTAACTCGATGAGTGTCTCGTATCATTAATTTAAGTAAACAATTAATATATAAGCATAATTCCATGTAGAATAAACTTTTAGAGTTATTACATTAGAGATTTTTTTTATAAAAGTTAAATTATTATATATTCGCTGTCGGTAAATATATTTTTTTATATATTATTGATTTGGTAATTTTATTAGGGGCCATTCAATTATTACGTAAGACGATTTAGGGGGGTAGGGGGGTCGAACGTGTAAAAAGTTTTCCAAAACCTGCTGCATATTCACGTATAATTTTTATGTGAAACTTTATTCCACGAAACGAGCTCCCAAAGGAAATTACTCTTGAGCGCTCATTGGTCAAACCGCGTGACCTTCACTTGTCAAATAATTTCCTAGGAGTGTTTTACAAGTTAGATTCGTCTAGCTTATCTTTAGCTTTGCGTATCGACCAATGAGATGCGAGTATTTTATTCCCTAGGAGTTCGTAGACTGAAATAGTTTCGACAGAATGGCGTCATTGATGAATTATGACGTCACAAATATGGCGGCAATTTGTTTCGCCGTTTTTGTATTCCGTGATATTTATTAATTAATTTATAAGTATTTGTTTATAGTTTTTTATAAGCGTCATTCAATTATTTTTCATAAGTCTTATGAGTGGCAGTCTTGGTTTTTATTTTTTTTTAATAATAGCTGTTAAAATTTCTAGTCCGAAAATGTTTTTTTTTAAATAAAATTCCTCTTTTATATTGAATTGTAAAACTGAATGTTATTATTGAATAAATATTTTTTTTATTATTTATGATTTATTATTATATATTTGAATATAGTGTTTTGCTAAAAGTTATTTCGAATACGCTCAACTTAAATCGACGTCTCAGCTGACGCGAGCCGATCAAATAGTGATCACTGTACCCGTGATTTTACGTGCGTTTGAATTAAACAAAAAAGTTATCGTTTTGGCCTAAGTTACTCCTTATTACATCAGCTATCTGCCAGTGAAAGTCCCGTCAAAATCGGTGCAGCCGATCTCGAGATTAGCCAGAACAAACAGACAGAGAGACAAGAATGTTTTGTAGGTATATGTACCGTGTATACATACATATGCATTTAGTGAAAAGCTGTACAGGGTTATTGGTGATTCGACGTATTCCCGTTAGGAGGTGATAGGGGTGATTATTTGCGATAATTTTAACCCCCATATGCATGGTGCAGAAGTGAACCATTTTTGAATTATCACGTTTTTTAGATTTTTTCAAAATAAATCATAAATAACATTATGAAACTTGTCCTGCAGATTAGATTAGACTTATTTACAGAAAGAAGATTACCAAGAAGGTTACGAGACAAAATATCATATACCAGCCAGACATACAGAGTCGCGTCTTGTTTGAATAAAATAAATATCTATACGACGAATTACCAATAACCCTGTATAAATAATTTAAGATAAAATAAACACTTTTCGAACATAACTGTTCAAAATACTCTGTATGGACTACAAGGTTCTCGGAATTGCTTAGATTAAATACTGTATAATAATTACAATTTTAAAAATTAATAATAGCAAATGGGCCACCTGATGGTAAGTGGTCACCACCGCCGATTGACGACACCGCTGTAAGAAATATTAGCCATTCCACCACCAAGTGGACAAAGCCCTATCACCAAGTGATCACAAAGAAGTAAATAAAAGTTTATTATGATTGTGATCTAATTTCTGACTTCAGATCCCCCCCCCCCCCCAAAAGAACGATTATTAAGAGACCTTCTAGTGCTTACCGTTTGTCTAAAAGCGACTTGCATCCTGAATTAAGCCGGCCTGGTGAGTGTGTAATGATTTTGATACATTAATTATATACGCAGAGTAAGATTTAGGGGATGCACCTGGGGGCAATTACTCTGGCCTCAAAATGGGGTATATTTAACGTAATTTCAATTAAATTAATTTAATTTAAGTTTTTCCGAACCGATACGACTTGGGAACCTTCAAGAAAAGAGCGTACTCCTTCCTGAAAGGCCGGCAACGCACCTGCAAGCCCCCCGGTGTTGCAGATGTCCATGGGCGGTGGTAGTCACTTTCCATCAGGTGAGCCTCCTGCTCGTTTGCCATCTCTAACAGGAAAAAAATAAATAAAAAATTATAACATACTTAAACCAGCTTCAAACGAACTTTATTAATATGAGCAATTTCTTGCTTTTTACGTATATTATCATTTCATACAAGGTACCGCTGGTTTTTAGTGGGTATTGCGGTGTACTATGTAGGGTGACTCTAGGGGGAGATAAAAAAGGTTAAGTTTTATGTAAAATAATAATAGTAATAAATAAATAAAACCTAACGTAATCTATATACGTAGACATTTTTTTGACCACGTTGGCGTTAATACGTAAGTACCATTATTTTGTAATGCGGTTATTGTTTTTCCAGCGCAAAAAATGGCCTCGAGGCCTTGACCACTAACATCATTCTAATATTACAAATAGATAAGATTTTTTTCTAAGTCTTTTTACGAAAAAATTGCTAACGCAATTAATAAGGATTTTTCATATTATTCAGTTTATAGAATCATAACGGACTATATCTATTTTATATATGTTTTTAAAGTGATTTCGAAAGTAATTAAGAATATATTAAAAGAGTACTGAAGTGAAACAGATTTAAAAAAAATAATTAAAATATTTAAAACAATTTACTAACAAACCAAAAATAGTTCTAACTTCGAATTTATCTTGACATGAATAAACCATCAAATCATACATAGTGAAGTAAACTATTTACTCAGTTATGTTTACAAGTATAAAATTCAACAAAACGAACACTTTAACAAATTACAAGTCGCGTCAAGATCGACCTTACTGTCTGCGCCCAAAAAGTTATCTTTTCGCGTGCTTTTGTGTTTTTTTTTTTTAATTTGTTCTAGTCAATTGTTTGGATAAAGGAATCCCCTAAATCTTTTATATTAATAGAAAATAAAATATGCAGAAAATTAAAGAGGATTCTTGATTGTAATTTACTAAATTGTTACGATTTAACAAATAATTCATTTTAGAGAACGGGACAAAGTTACAATGAAATTAAATCAAACAAAACCTGTCATAGGTTTCGAAATTCCCAAAAATTCTGTTGAATAAACGCGAAGTTTCGCGGGCGACCCATTATATAGTTTATATTAATATCTGTCCCTCATGCCTTCATGTCAAATTTATTCTAACGTCAAAATAT
Source organism: Vanessa tameamea (assembly GCF_037043105.1). Classification (NCBI taxonomy): domain Eukaryota; kingdom Metazoa; phylum Arthropoda; class Insecta; order Lepidoptera; family Nymphalidae; genus Vanessa; species Vanessa tameamea. The sequence goes on along the minus strand of NC_087339.1, from coordinate 3,229,917 downwards.
TTTTTCCCGTAACATCACCTGTCTCTTTCCCTCCAGGCTATCTCTATGTCAAATTCCAATACGATCGTAACAGATACACAAAGAACTATATAATGTCGCAATTACAATATTACCCTAGTGTTGCTAGTGCTGAAATGAGGAAATCAATAAATACTGCAGACAATGCTTTGATCATAAATATAAAGTTACATAAGTATAAAGAAATATTATGAAATTAAATAATTATACAAAATTACCATACTTAAAAATCTTTCATTATGCTGAAACTCAATTATATAGACATGCAACATTACGAACTTCTGGTAACAGATAACTAGGAAAGAATATTATTTATTTTCCTACTAGAACTTCAACTCATTCTCGTATATTGATTGCCTGTTCAGCGCATGCGCGGATTCAGTACAACCACTAATAACGCTGACATAAACCTCTGCGGACGTCCGGAAAGAGTTATAAAAAAAAAGATAACAGGCAAAGGAAATATTAAAATAAAAATTGTGTTACAAAAAAATGTTCTGTATTTTACCGTGAGAGAAATAATAAAAGATTTTTATTAAATTTTTTCTATTGAGAAGTGATTTAAAAATAGTAAAAACGGCTACCCCAAAGTTATATTACGCAAAACCAATGTATTTAGCGGCGGATGCCGTGCGTGAGACAAGAATCGTATTAAGGCTCGAATCAACAGAATCTGAGGACCACTTTAATAGTATTCGTTCTTCAATACCAGCGCCTCCAGATATTGAATCATGTCATTGCCTAGAGAGTTTATTTTTAACAAGGTAAGCATTTTTTAAATTTTTTTAATTCTATTTTAAAGCTGTATAAAATTTGACAGTTCATATTATATCTTTTTATTGAATGTCAAGCTATAAATGATAAAAAAGCAAACGCTATTTTATACGTTTGATTAAAAAAAATACAAATCAATCTTCAACGTGTCGTCTTATTTGCAGAATATTTTGCAATCAGTTAGCGTAAATAAAAGCTATATTAAAAAGTAAAAAAAAAAAAAACAATTTATTGACGTATTTCTAAAATATTTTGATAAAAGAAAATGGAATCATAAATAATTATTTAACTGCGTATATGTATCATTTAGATGCTTAAATACATTCATCATAGTTTAAATCAAGAAAAAAACTAAAACAATTTCAATGAACGTAGCTCATGCAAAAATTCCATTTCCGAGTTAAATAAGTCGTCTTGACTTAAATAACTATACAATCGTTATACATTCAACTAAATATGAACAAATTTATAGTCATTTTGACAATTTATTTTTCACTTTTTAATGTTCGGCCATTACTCGAATTTGACTATAATCGATCTTGAAAATTTTAAAATGTTTCGATTATGCCTTTTTCTACTTCAATATAAAAAAATAATTGATAAAAATAATTTGCGTCAAAGTCTAACAAGAATAAAAAAAAAAAACAAAAGACAAGCAAAGGTGAAAAAAGTTCTGTACTGTTTCATCTTTGCCTAGTTATATATGATTAAAAATAATCAGACGTGACGATGACGTTACTGACCAATTTGGGCCACATCATTCTCAAAACACTAGAAAGACTAAGAAGTATTTAATGCAAAAAAATAATTAAAAACACATTAATTTTAAATTTCGATTTAGGATGTACAAAGGCTCCTTTATTGCTTCAAGCAATCTCAAACGGACAACCTTTGATCAAAGAAAAATCCAATAAATTTATCGGGCCGACCTGGGGTTTGAACCCAGGATCTTGATATACTCGTATCTACAAAATAGATAAACGCGGCAGTCCATTTTCATATACTTATATTATTAAGAAGTAAAAATTGTTTGTTTGTATGTAGGAAGTAAATCCAGGAACTGAGGTACAAATTCTAAAAAAAAAATTGGTCAAAGGTTACATTAATTTTGCTATGGGTTATAATTTATACGAGCTGTGCCCGCGACTTCGAGATCAATGACTGGCGAAGGGTTAGCGCTTTTACGAACATAGTCACTCCGAGACGTCTCTGAGTCATAGTTTTATGATATATCATAAAACGCTACAATTTTCACATACAGTTATATTTCTTGCTAGCTGTGCCCGCGAATTCGTGCGCGTTTGAATTTAGCAAAAATGTATCGTTGTAGCCTAAGTTACTCCTTATTGCATCAGCTATCTGCCAGTGAAAGTCCCGTCAAAATCGGTCCAGCCGTCCCGGAGATTAGCCGGAATAAACAGGCAGACAGACAAAAATTGAAAAATATGTTATTTTGGTATATGTACCGTGTATACATACATATGCAAACAGACACTCCGATTTTGTTATATATATAGATTATATGATTTTCATTAATAATAAATTGCATTTGCATTACATATTGCTGAAAGATATCAAAATAAAAATTCCATATTTAAATAGCGCGCGGAAACGCTACTTTGACAATATGGCGCTGCAATGGGGTCGGTGACGTCACTTGCCTGTATTGTAATTTTTGGCACATGTAATCCAATACGGTAGGCAAACGAGGTTAACAAGCAGGTGACGTCATCATGAACCCGACCAATCAGGAGCGTTTTGTGTCACGTGAAAAACGTTTAAAAAAATGCATTTTTATTTATGGATTTTTGAATAAATTAATTATTATTTTCAACTTTCGTTAATAAATAACCATTTTTAAACTCATAATATATACTGATTACAATAATTGACACTTTATTTTTCGCATTGTCAAATATCCTGTTCTGTTTTCTAGGAATACAAGGTCTTCCCTAGTAACTCCATTCCTTCCTAGTAGCTTAATAATACTTGTACTGAAAATAGGTACGGCCCTCATTTGTCGTGGGTGGCGCTACGTAAACTACTAATGGGCTACGTGCGTGGATATTCTTATGACATTTATTTTACAACATCAAATATATTGAACAAGGCTCGCCGCCATTCAGCCGTGAAGTCATTACAGATGAATGAATGAAAGAGATAGCACGATACGGATGTTTTTTTTTATGATATAGATTGGCGGACGAGCAAGTGCCACCTGATGTTATGGTCAACATCGCCTGTAGACAATTACGTTGTACGTAATATAAATAAATAAATATTGGACAACATCACATACATTATTCTGATCCCAATGTAAGTAGTTAAATGTGTTATGGAAAATCAGAAGTAACTGTAACTCCTTGTTCATCATCATTCGTTGTGTCTTCATCATCTGTATCTGATTCATTTGATGTTGTCGGCGTTGTTGCCAGGCGGTCATCTGACTTCTCTTCATTATTTTTATATAAAATATCGACCATAGCTAATCATAGCTAATGTGCGAAGCACAGCTGTTCATAACAATTCATAAGCTTACCTACTTTGACCATGACTCTTGCTCATGCCAATAATATAAATTCAGTATCAAAACCGGAGTTTTTTAAGCAGTGCTGATAGTATGTTCTGCAGTACATTAACGATGTAATTTAATCAAGCCTAGATTAAAGAGTTTTTAACAATTAAGCGCATTTAAAGTGTCTACTCATGCAACAGTTCTATCATTTTGCCAAAATTGCTAGCACCGGATCCGGTAGACGTATAATGATGCCGGATCCGCCGGATTACCGGATCCGGATTGTAATCCCTAATTGTAATGTCAGCGAGAGACTATTATTCTAGTATCTCTACTATACTAGAGACTACTATATTTCTTGGTAGGGCTTTGTGTTCCGGTTTGACAGGTGAGTGAGCCAGTGTAACTACACGCACAAGGGACGTAACATCTTAGTTACCGAGGTTGGAGGCGCATTGTTGATGTAAGGAATGGTTAATATTTCTTACAACGCCGTTGTCTATGGGCGGTAGTGACCACTTACCATCGGGTGACCTATTTGCTCGTCCGCCTACCGATATCATAAACAAAAAAAACGAAAACGCACAGACGGATCATGACAACACAAATACACGTTATATGTTTAAGATAATAATATTCCCATTGGTTTAGAAATATAGATTTTTAATTATTAAAAAAAACAGTATTGCACGGCTCATTTTTTCTCTCGGTCGACTGACTCTGACGTGTGCTCTAGTAAACAATTTAAATGCGTAGGCGGTACCCATTCAGCTGCGAGAGGATGACGTAAGCACTTAAACACGTAATCATATTGCGTGGATATCCGCAATTTTAAAAATCAGATGACATTGTCAGTTTCAAAATATTTTGACAGATCGTGGGCGATTGGCAGAATGGTGTAGTTCTTGGGCCTTAGAGACTTGACATTTTTTTTTTATTTCAATACATTGTTATATTTGAGACATACCTTAGTGAGTAAATTGATAGACTGTTTAGGTATTGTAAATTTTTAAATTATTATTACGAATTTTATTTTTTTTCTTTAAAATTATTAATTTTCGTAAAAAAAATTAAGCTTTTATTTAACTACACATTAAGCATGGCTGGATCACACCTTGCGACCGAATTTTAAGCTAGTGTCACACAATCGATTCGAGTCGAAATTTTGCAGACGAAACCGTAGAGAGGTTTAATTTTGTCCTCATAGAAAACCACAGATAAAAAATAATATTACTTTTTAATTTAAAAAAGTGGGGTAAAACCAGGCATAACTGGCCGCTTTCAGTAATTGGTCGTTTCATTTCGACATAATAAGAATTATATTATACGAAGCCATCTCTGGGAAGTTTACGGAATCACGTAGTTGTCTAAAAATCATCTTAGTAAAAAAAAATCCTCTTTAGATACTCGAGACAGTTACGGTTATTTTTCGACACTCGGCAGACATGTTTGTTTCTCAAAAATACTTAACTTTCCGTTTTGAACTCTTTCCAGTGAATACTATTAATGGTGGGCAATTACTATATTCAAGTTCTTTTTTAGTTATAAAAATAAATAGAGGGAATACATAGGGTGGCCAGTTACTGAAAGGAATAATCTTTTTTTTTAATTTATTGGTCACCTATGCCAGTTTTATACATACTAGTTTTTTGTATAATATGTGAATTTCATTAAAGTTAGCTCGTATTTATTTTATTTTCATTCGGACAATCAACAGTAGATACAAAAATAAGAAATATAATACATTTTTTAAACTATAATATAATAAATAATAATTAATAACACCAATAAAATAAACTTAAAATATGATTAGAATTGAACACAAATAAAATTCTTTATTTTTCGATTGAATTGAATTTAGATAGAACTTAAATCCAATTATTGTGTGCAGAATTATCTTTTATTTTCATTGATGTTTTTCAGTAAATGGCATCGGTGGCCATTTATTAATATACTACTAATAATAATACTAATGAAGGACAGAACGCAAACGAAGCATTTAATAATGCTGTCAATTTAGTTTTGACAGAAGGTGTTTCAGTATGGCAAGCTGCGAAAAAGTATGGTCTACCTAGAAGCAGTATCTAATTTAAAGTTAAGAATACTAATACCACATTTAAAATTGGCTCTGATCGAGTGCTAACAGAGACTGAAGAAGACGACTTTATTTTAAAGTTGGCTAAACGTGGCTTCCCCATATTAAAAGAGGACATACAGTTATGTGTTCAAACCTACTTAGAACAAACTGTCTGATTCAAAGCATTTTTAAAATGTCATCCAACCATTTCAATTCAGACTTCTGAACGAGTGACTACCGCTAGACTCGTGTATCTGAAGAGGATATCCGTAAATGGTTTCAGGAAATTCGTTGGTATATAAACGAAGACAGCCTCACCGAGCGAGAATTTCGAATGTCGATGAGGCTGGCTTTGATGTTTGCCCAAAAATTGGAAAACTTTTGGCAGGGAGAAGGGTGCAAACACAAGTACACATTCATTTCATATACGATGAAATAGTTAAAGGTTTATTTAAAAAACTTAAATGTTTTATTATAGAGAATATATTCTATGCTGCTGGTCTCTCTTGTAACCAGTTGATATTATACAGGTATAAAAGAATACCTGACAAAAGCTTACGCTAAGCTAACTACACTAAGCTTCTGGTTACGGACGTACGGATCAATACAGGATGGATGGCGGCTGCTGTCTTTTCTGATTTGATTGGCAACTGCTCTTATCCACAGCATTTAATAACCAGCAGTACGTAAAGTAACGTAGCATTTTGCCCAATAAAATTGGATTCGAAAAAAATCGGCTGTTCCAAAATAATTGTGGTCTCATATTGCCAGTTAGTAGGATATTAGTTTAGTAAGCGTTACGTTTTAAAGTATTTTTTAATGTTTTTTTTTATATATAAGTATATATTTACATTCCTGTGATTATTTTATATTTCTAGTGTTCCAAAGTAATTGTAATCTCATATGGCCATTTAATGGTATCTAGGACATAATTACGCGAAAAAATTAAATAAATAGGCGTATTAACGGCTGCTTCACAATATATTTATGATAATATAATTTTTATACAGAAGAATATACAAAAGTATTCCATAAAAGCTGATATAAATCCTATTAATACAAGAAATAAGAATAAACTTGTAACCCCTACTTTCCGTTTGCATACGGTACAGAGAACGTTTTTGGGGAATGGTATACGCATATATAATAAGATACCGGGAAATGTAACCAATTTACCATTTACGAAATTTAAAAAGTTTATTAAGACTAAATTAATAAATAAATCTTATTATTCATTAAAAGAGTACTTTTTAGAAAAAAAACGCCTGGATTTAGGCTCGGGTTCCATCACAGGACACTAATTATTGTAAAAAACAGCATTGTAAATCTGTTTATTTTGAAAAGAGCAACTATGCGAGTTTCTTGCCGTTTCTTCTCGCTGGAGGCTGCTTTCCGAAACGGTGGTAGTATTTTAATATCGACGATTCAAAAACGCTTCATTGTGAAGTTTACTTGAATAAAATTGATTTGATTTGATTGATTATTGCTTTTTGACGGCCAGTCACTGGCTAAAAGCATATGTTTTTCATTTTAATAAAATATTATCTTAATAAATCAGTTATCCATAGATATAAATAACTCGAACTCTGCTATGATATATCTGAACAAATTTTTTAACTAAAACTACGCAGGTGGCTTAAGTGACTTAACTAGTGAGTTAACCCTCGATTAAGTTATGCGATGTATTGATTTTTTTAACGTAAAATTGCAGATATTTAGTTAGCATGCTCTAGATTTTGCTAGAATGTTCCGAGTTCAATGCAATTGTGACCTGGATACCGGACCTAGTATATTAGGTCACAGTTCGCCGTATCTTGGTGACATTACTGTTTCATATATAACGACTCAGCATTATATATAATATTAATTTAACTAGTTATCTATTATAAGTGGTTAGACCGCGTTCAACTTCTAAATTTACTGATATTTCATCTCGTGTTCAGTGAAGGGAAACATCGCGTGTCCTATTTCAAAGAAATTTTGCCACTTGTGTACCAACCTGCATTGGAGCAGCATGGAATAAGCTCCAAAACATTCTCCTCAACGAGAGCTTAGTCCAGCAGAGGGTCATTAACAAGCTCTTATTTTTAACTACTCATTTACGTGTAGGAATAATTCTTAACTCGATTTTACCGTCCTAGAGCACGGCCTCAAGATATCCAAGTATACATAAACGCGACATCAGAGTCGCCGAGGCTGTGCTCTCTCTGATCGAGCGCGGAGCAGCGCCCGCTGGATTTTAGTAAATAGAATTAAAAGAATTACGCATATATTATTTTAAAACGAAAAAAAAAGTCAGCGTGTGCCACGTCTTCCGAGAAGACGACAAGCTCGAAGTCCAGCGAAGATCTGCTGATGTTCAGTAAAAATATAAAACGCTGTAAAAGTAAAATGTAAAAAAAAGGCACGGGCTACTGTGAGCCCGTGGATGTTGTAAATTAAATAAATAAAAAAAACAACTCGATTTTACGAGAGTCTTGAAATAATACGACAACATGGCGCAAGTTTACGCGTCTAATCGAGGGAGCGTATCCTTCGCAAAATAATATTGGAAACTTATTAAATTCCTAATAAAAACACATTGTTTTGTTAGGTTTTGAAATTTTCCAGTAACATTTATAAGATGGCGGCATAGTGACGTACATAATAAACATAATCAGCCTGTAAATTTCCCACTGCTGGGCTAAGGCCTCCTCTCCCGTTGAGGAGAAGGTATGGAGCATATTCCACCACGCTGCTCCAATGCGGGTTGGTGGAATACACATGTGGCAGAATTTCGTTGAAATTAGACACATGCAGGTTTCCTCACGATGTTTTCCTTCACCGCCGAGCACGAGATGAATTATAAACACAAATTAAGCACATGAAGATTCAGTGGTGCTTTCCTGGGTTGGAACCCGAAATCATCGGTTAAGATGCACGCGTTCTAACCACGGTCGTGTCGGCTCTTAAAAAGAATAACTCTTTTGTTTGAGTACTAGAGAAGGATTAAGTTTTGTTTTTTTTTTAATGTGATTTAACTTAAATTAAACGCAACACGCTTTTCAACATCACACGAAGTAATATAATCTATATATATACCAAAATCGGAGTGTCTGTTTGCATATATATGTATGTGTATAAATATGTTATTTTATATGTACCGTGTGGTACATATACCAAAATAACATATTTTTCAATTTTTGTCTGTCTGCCTGTTTGTTCCGGCTAATCTCTGGAACGGCTGGACCGAAGTTGACGGGACTTTCACTGGCAGATAGCTGATGCAATAAGGACTAACTTAGGCTACAACGATACATTTTTGCTAAATTTAAACGCGCACGAATTCGCGGGCACAGCTAGTAAGAAATATAACTGTATGTGAAAATTGTAGCGTTTTATGATATATCATAAAACTATGACTCAGAGACGTCTCGGAGTGACTATGTTCGTAAAAGCGCTAACCCTTCGCCAGTCATTGATCTCTTTAATGTGGGGTCCTAAAAATAAACGTTTTTGTATTGTCAACGTAATTGTTTATATTTTATTGCAAATTGAATAAACGTTCACAATCTATCGACAGTTTACAATTGCGCGAAATAGATTATAATCTAACGGTATTTGCAATTTTACTGTGAAATAATATGGCGGATGCCGAAGAGGCGGGGGCCACATAACGTTCAACCAATCAGCGCGCGAGATGCGTTCCGTTCTACGCCAGTTCACAATTTGATCGCTTCCCATCGATAGATTACAATATAGCGAAAAATAATGCGTTAAATTGCAATCATATTTCACGGTTCACAATATTTCGACAGTTTACAATCTGACGAGATAGATTGTAACCTAATGATGTTTGTAATCTTACGGTAACATATACATCCTTTTATTTCACGCTGTAAAAATACGTTACGTTACCCCCACATTAAGGGTTATGTAGGACTCGATGGTAAACAGGACTAGACGTCCTAGTACACCGGTGTGTGGTTCAAAAAAGCGGTACCCTCTCGTCTCTTCAGCGGGCGTCAGGTTATTTAACAACTTTACATTGCATATTTGTTTAATACTAAATCAGATATTTCCGCCATCTTACAGACGCATTCAGATGTCCATTAATGCAAATAAACCATTTTTACTAAACGATTTTTGAAACAATAACAAAATCATTCAGCGTCTTAAACTGCAGTCAGATCTTAAGACTCTAGAGACTTAGAGCTTCCTTAATAATACGACCCCGATTTTTTGGTGGTAGGGTTTTCTGCAAGCCCGTCTGGTTTGATACCGACCACTCATCGTATATTCTAGCGCCAAGCAGAAATGCCTAGTCTTGTCGTGGTTTAGTTTGAAAGGTGAGTGATCTAGTGTAACAAGTGAGCTAACATCTTAGATCCAATAGTAACATTGGTGATGTAAGGAATGGTAATATTTCTAAAAGTGCTTCTGTCATGGGCAGTGGTGACCACTTACCATCAGGTAGCCCGTCCTTATATATTATGAAAAGGAAAACAAAAATCCAAAGGTTGTTAGAACTAATGCAGATATTGGTTCCAAAAACAAAAGCCGGTATATATTTTCTGGACAAAAGTCTCCTCACTCTAGAGAAGGTTTTGAGCGCATTTCACTAGGCTGTTCCAATTCGGGTTGGTAGATACGAACGTGGGAGATTTTCATTTGACATATGCAGGTGTTTTCTTGTATGTATTGTTCTTCTATGTATTTTCTTCTCAATGAAAATTCAGAGAGGATCACGGGTTGAATCCGTAAACATCGATAATGGGCAGGAAAACTTTTTTCTTTTTTTTTTGTATGGTTGGCAAATAGGCTAGAGACGCACCTGATGGGAAGTGACACTCTCACGGACACCTGAAACACTGGGGGGCTTGGAGATACGTTGCCGGCCTTTAAGCAGTAGGCTCTTTGAAGGTTCCCAAGTCGTATCTGTTCGGAAAAACCGCTGGCGGAACTTGGTGAGATACTAAATTAGTTGGCTCCTCTTTGTACCCACGCGTCATTGTTGAAAACTCAAAAATGCGAACATAATAGTCTCAATAAAAAATGACTCAAATGGTTATGCTAATCAAACCTGCTTATGTAATTTTATAATTTTTAGGTGTGGTATCTCTTGCACAGTACAAGGAAGGCAACTCAGTATTGATCGCTAACGTTGTCTAGCGTTATTCGAGCAACGACCTGGTTGATACCGAGCTTTAGTACGTCGAAAACAATTGTAACGTAAGATTTACAAAATGCTAGAGTTCGCACAGAAGTCGAAATCCGAATATGAATTTTCATGTTCCGAACATATATATTTTTTTAAAAACATTTCCAATTTTTTACTGTCCACCAAAAAGCTTGGTATTGGTTACTGAAAAAAAAAAGAAAACCGTTTGACAGGTAGAGGAGAATTAGGAACTATTTATTTTCGTCTTTGCCTTTTTATCGCGACATATAAAAAAATATACCCAGCCGCATCTGTACGCAATGAACTCAACTAGCGAATGCGGACGGTTTTATCTAATGGACGGAGTGATTCAAGACACCAGATTGATATAATGAGTTTTTATTCAGATAAAAAATTAAAAGATTTTCTTCTGCCTGTTGGTTGATGGTCTATTGACGAAAATGTTGCAGCTCGTCCCAATACTCAGCTCACGATTGGCGGTTACTTGTTGCGGAATTATATCATCAAAATCAAAATTAAAATGTTCTTATACAAGTAGACTCATAAAAGCACTTTTGAATCGTCACGTTACAGTATTGAATTAAAAGTGAATCTACCACCGAGAAGAACCACCGAGAAACTCTTACTCTTTTGCTCCATTTTAACTACAGAATACGTGAAAAAAGTACAATAAAATCTATAAATACGTATAATATAATTGGAGTGTCTGTTTGTAATATTAAAATAACCGCTTTTTACTCTAATCTCTGGAACGGCTGGACCGATTTTGACGGGACTTTCACTGGCAGATAGTTGATGTAATAAGGAGTACCCTAGGCTACTTTTATTTTAGAAATTAATAAAAAAGTGCGATGGTATATGTCTCTTAGGGATAACCCACAATAACTATTTTTTATCTTTACGAGAAATAATGGCTTATTTTGAAAGCGATTTTAAGCAATACAGCATTAAACCTTATCCAATTAAAAACCTTAAATACATTGTGCATTTAATATAGATCAATATGGCCCTTTACAGCACGTAATTTAAATGAATATTTTCGAAGATATTACAGATTTAAAACGCAGGGACATAGCGGTTTGTATTGTCTAACGACTGAAAAACTGTGAACGTTGTAAGACATTCTGTAGTATATTTAGTAGCAGCATTGCACCCGTGCGAAGCCCGGCGGATCGCTAGTATTTTATAAATTGATACATAAATTTATCTTATTTAAATATTTTTTAAAAGAATACATTTTCTCGAATATAATATAGTTTATTATAATTTTGGCAGCTACGGTTTAAGAAGATACTATTAGTAATTTTCGTTTTACCTATATCTACGATAAACATTTTGTTTTTCATTCTTTCGTTCGTTCGTTCATTCGTCCAAACAACAGCCAAGTTCGTACACGTGAATATCTGAATTAATAATTTCGTGCAGGTCTTCGATAGACCCGATCGAAATCTACCCACAATTGTGTATCGTTAAAAAATTACGATTCAAAGTCGACAAAATTCGTATAATCGAGATATTTCAATATTATTAATAATAATAATTAATCGTTTATTTCAGACTATATGTCCATTTTGTCAGTAACAATAATCTTATCCTAGTGTTAGTGCAATAAGACTAATTGATATACGAGCAGTCGAGTCTGCTGGCGATCTTGCTAAGGATGCTTTTGGTGCTGCCACTGACTTTGCGCACTAAGGTTGCGCATTCTTTACGCATATTCCGTGAACATTTCCGATGCACTACAGAATCGCGGCAGCCATTACCGTCTTTACCATTGGGCACATGGGGCACGTGCCCAGGGCCCCCATCCTGAGAGGGCCCCGAAGAACCAACAACATGCTTCCCACGTTTGTGCTCACGTTGACTGCTATGTTTATTTTCTGAAGTGATATATTTGTAAGAAATAACTAACATATTTATCAAAAAGGCTATTGACGACAGTCGACATGCTCCTCATGAAAGAAATAGATATACTATAAAATAGCCATAAGATTGTACAACCAATCAGATTCCTACGAATTTACGAAAATTACCGCACCGTTTGTTTGAAACTATATTTAAGGCCTGGCCATAAGCAAAGTCTTTGTACATGGTAGTAAATATCTACCAAAAATGCCCCAAATTCATGGGTGCCCGAGTGCCCCAGCATAGCTTGAGACGGCTCTAGCAGCAGCCCCATTAGCCTCTGAACGCATTGTTATATTGTACCCGAAGGGCGCAGTACGATTTTTGGGTATAATGAGCCCACAGGCTGCAGTAGAAAGAAGTACAGTATGATCTGAACAGAGTAGTTTTAACATTTTTAGAGCTTCGTAATAGGATGTTTGCCCTTACTGCTAGCGCCCTTCGTTCCCGCTCTATGTCATCATCGTCCTTGAGGTCAAAGGTCAATAGGTGTCCTAGGTAATTAAACTTCTGTACCCTTACCGTTCCCTTTAAATTACATCCATGTAATTCAATGACATGACAGTTCAGCGGGCGGCCATTTTTTTTACAACGTTTACGAGTGCGTTTAGTAAACTGTAAAGAAATATTATTGTTAGTTTTCATCACGTGAATTGAAAATATAGATGTTTGACAAACTCAAACTCAAATTCAAATTCCTTTATTTAATATAGAAGCATTACACTTACTTATTGATAGTCAAATTAAACACTACCACCGGTTCGGAAAAGGAAACACCCTGACCTGAGAAGAACCGGCGAAAGAAACTCAGCAGGTCTTTTTTTTTGTCAATCTAATTAAATACATATATTAAAAACGAATAGAATAAATAGATAATATAATAATGATTAATATGTCTTACAGCGCCATTGTCTGTGGGCGGTGGTGATCTCTGACGAGGTTGCCCATGTGCTCGTTCGCCTACCTATATAATATTACAAAAAGAAATGTCCTTCTAAACTTTCTCCATTTCAATATATATGTTTGCCAAATAGATACAGCAAAGTTACACGTTTTCAAAATTTTCCGAAAGAACCTTGTTATCAACCTTGCAAGTTTATGGTTAAACGTATCTGCCTCGATTACGGAAAACCATAACACAGTATCGATTGAGGTAAATTTAGAAACTACATTATAAATTCAATGCCGATTGCCTTCGTTATAATAGGAAGTTAAACGATTTTCGAATTTATCGAACAAAGTTATGTAAAAACGTGAATCTTTTTGGAAGATTGCGGATTAAAGTTGAATGCTTTGTGTTTAATTCGGTTTGATGTGACAAATCTCTTGGCGCGCCTTGGGGAAAAGTTGTGACGTCACCGCCAAGAATCATCCCCAATTAGTATTAGACTATTGATGTACGAGTATATCTTTCCAAAAATAACTTTCAAAATATCAATCTTGGAACAATAAATATTTTTATGAGATTTAGCTACCAAGATTTTTTATATATATGTCGGAGGAGCAGGATGCCGAACAGTTGGGTTCGGGGCTTGATCCGACTCAACCGAACTCAATAAATAAAACGTATTTAATATCGTCTGATCACTGTATTAATAGATTCAATAATCGTACACCACAAACATCAAAGGATTACAATGATTCATCTCGATTAAGATCGAATGGGTTCGCGAGCAGCCATCGCATTCGAGTCGCTTGTCAAAACGTAACGGCTCGCGTCGCCATGACACTTACAACTCCATTCGGGGTGACGCGCTCTTGAAAGTAAATCAGCCATCAAACATTATTGCCAGCTACTCGATTCATTGATTATCCAAATCAACAACCAAAGTAACCGCGTCCCGTTATATATATATTAATGAGTATTATCGTTATCAGATTAAGCCGAGATGGCCCAGTGGTTAGAACGCGTGCATCTTAAACGATGTGAATTTTCATGTGCTTAATTTGTGTTTATAATACATGTCGTGCTCGGCGGTGAAGGAAAAGGTCGTGAGGAAAACTGCATGTGCCTAATTTCAACGCAATTGTGCCACATGTGTATTCGACCAACACGAATTGGAGCAGCGTGGTGGAATACGCTCAAACCTCCTCCTCAAAGGGAGAGGAGGCCTTAGCCCAGCAGTGGGAAATTTACAGGCTGTTAATGTATGTATGTAATGTATGTTAGGGACCATCCATTTATTACGTAAGACTATTTAAAATAATGACTGTCGCTTCTCAATTTGTTTTTGATAATGTTATGTATGTATGCAAAAACATAAACGATTTTCCCAGAAATTGTGACGTACATTCTATTAACACTAGGAACAAGAATAAACTTGGTACTCCAAGTACCCGATTACACAGGGTTAGTAACTCTTTTTTGGGGCAATGTATACGTTTTTACAACAGGATCCCAGAAAACGTTCAAAATTATTCAATTATAAAATTCAAAAGAATCGTTAAAGAGCGTTTGTGTGCTAAAGGATATTACAACACTAATGACTTTTTAGTTGACTGCACACCTTGGGAATGAAATGATCGCCTCCAGGCTGCTTCAAATAACTAAAATATAATTATCATTGTATATAATAATGGTTAAAAAAAGAAAAAATATATATATATATATCCCGCTGTGTTTCTTTCGCCGTATCTTCTCAGGTCCGAGGTGCTAAATTCCGAACCGGTGGTAGATTTTTGACAATCAATAAGCAAGTGTAAACACTTTTATATTGAATAAAGATTTTTGACTTTGACTTTGACTTTGACTTTATTTTCTCTAGTTTTTGACCCCCTAGTATAAGAAAAAATAAGAACTGGCCGACCCCTTCCCTCCCTGTTTAATATTTATTATGTAAAAATCAAAAGGATAAAATGAATATACGTTTGGTTTATTTTTCAAAGTAACAACTTTTTGAAATGTGTTTATTTGTAATTTCAAAGGTTCTAAAGGTACGCATCCGAGCGAACCTCAACAATCGCGCGGTTTTCGCGTTTTTTTAAATAATTTTAATTTTTTTTTATCTTACGTAAGAACTATAGAAACTCCTTCCCATCCCCTTGTAAGAAAACATAAGACATGGTACACCCCCTCCCCCCTAAATCATCTTACGTAATAAATGAATGGCCCCTTATCAGATTCACACTTAGATGGATGAGAGATCGAATCAAACTATAGATGGCGATGGCTTTGCCTGCGCGGTATTCAGTAAATAGCTAAGTAGCTAGTAACTTTAAGAATACATACTTTACTTTACTTTACTAATGGGTCGGTTGCTAACGGCTAATAATCGATTCGGTTTCAGGGTTTATCGATTTACAACAAACAAATATTTCCTCTTCATTTATACTTATATTTCTATGGGGGTTGAAACAGAATCCGATTAAATTACTTACCAAGCAAGAACGAACTCCAAGGAAGGATATTCTTTTTTGTGCCAGTCAGCTGAAGATCAACCAACTAGTAATTTTTTTTTTAATGCGATAAATAGCAAATGACCAGGACGCTGACCTGATGGCAAGTGACTACCACCGCCCATGGACATCTGCATGTGGGGGGGATTTGCAGGTGCGTTGCCGACCTTTGAGGAAGGAGTACGCTCTTTTCTTGAAGGTTCCCATGTCGTATCGGTTCGGAAAAACCGCTGGCGAAATCATAGCAAGCAATATTAGTAGTAGAAAATAAATCAGGCTATTTAAAAACCACTTACATAATAATGAAGCAAGATGCTGAAGCCATGGAAGCGCAGTTATAATGTCGCGCCCACACTCGCGTCGAATGAGTGCACCGAACGCGAACACCGTTGAAACCATATGGTTTGCACCATGTTCTTCAATCCAATCAATACTTTTTTATATATTTATCGTTTTAGTTGCAATAAAGGTCTATTACGATGGTTATAGACGATTAACGTGAAAGCTTGTTAACGTCCCACTACTGGGCAAAGGATTCCTTTCCCTTTTGAGGAGGTTTGGAGGTTATTTATTATGCACAAGAATTAAGGATAAGCTTATAACGCCATGTTTCCGACTCCGGAAAGTCAATAAATCACTCTTGGGGCAAGCTATCCGTTTCTATAATAAAAAACCGCAGACATTTTTAACTTTGCCGTTTCATAGATTCAAATAATTTGTAAAAAATACATCGGTAAAGAAGGCATATTATTCAATACAAGAGTATATTGATTATAAAAAAGCGTGGACTTAATGCTTGTTGACTTCCAGGCAGGAGACATGACATACATATATAATTGTATTTAACTAACATGACTGTATTTTTAGATGTTGAAAAAGAGATACTGAGTTTGAACCGGCGGTAGCTTCACTTAATATAGTTTGTTAAATGACGATTCGAAAGTGCTTGTAAAAGTCTACTTGAATAAAGTATATTTTGATTTGATTTGATATTCCACCGCGCTGATCCACTGCGTCTTGATGCGGTAGAGTGAACTGGCAGAAATCGTCACGTAAGCAAACAGCGTTATGATATGGGCAACCATTCCCCCTCTTTTTCTTTGTTTTCGTCTCTTTCTATTATATAGGGTTTTATATAAAATTATTTAAACTTATTTTTTTAAATCACACTACAGATTTTGTAATAACAAGTATGTCATTGTTATTTAATTCTTCTCAAACATTGTTAATTTATTTCATCGTGTCTGCTATTTGATAAATAATATATAGCAAAACCCGCACCACCTAGATGTCCGAAATTCCACAACAGCGCAATTTTTAAGACACTTTCTGCCTCGCACAACCACTCTGTGGGACCAGCTTTCACCGGCGGTTTTTCCGAACCGATACGACTTGGGAAACTTCAAGAAAAGAGCGTACTCCTTCCTTAAAGGCCGGCAACGCACCTGCAAGTCCCCCGGTGTTGCAGATGTCCATGGGCGGTGGTAGTCACTTTCCATCAGGTGAGCCTCCTGTTCGTTTGCCACTTATAACATGAAAAAGAACTTCTTTCCAGCCGGGTGTCCCGAGTATCTCTTTTTTAAATAATGAATGCATACAATGTCATCGTGAACTAAACTGTATAGGTATTCTTTGATAAATAACAAAATACGCGTGAACAAATGCGTCACGCTTGAGAGAGGTGATGACTTAAACTGTCCGAAATACGTCTAGTGTTGTGGGTTAGAGTGAGAGAGGACGAGCCTGCCTACCACTGCTTTATGCGTAAGAGAAAGGGAAGCCAGACCGACTAGCCAGCAAACCATACGAACTGTTTAATTTAATAAAATGATGGATTCTTTCGCATTATGGTCTATTTTTGACTTTGACTTTACTTGACTTAGCTGGGGGCCCCTTGAATTCACGCGGCCCTGGGCTGAAGCCCAAAAAGCCATACGGTAGATCCGGCCCTGCGACTAGCGCCGTAACGCGTTACGTAACGAAGCGGTTTACCTTCTCATAAGAAGTCATCACTTCAAAAATCGAACTCAACGCAGAACAGTGAGCTTGAAATGTCAAAATGTGATTTGCGATATTGTCCATTAAAACTATAAAATTAAAAGGATAAAATTCATAGGATACACTTATCAAAATGGCGTGTCACTGTAAGTCAACATATTACGAGACGTACGAAGTTAGCTCTATGCTGCGTATTTGCAACGTATTTGCAAGTCTGGCGCTCGCTTTAAATAAATCGTTTGAAAATTGACCATTAAGTGTCTTCTAATGTCGTATGTATTATTATTATTATTATAATTGGTTATTATTAGGGCTTCTTCATAAAAATAGTTGACTGTCAAATTTGTTAGGTATAAACCCGAAAACATTGTAACTCGCGAAAAATATCACTAATTTAGTAAATTTCCAGTAATTTGTTTAGCGACTGTTCTTTTTACTCAGTATCGTTTGATTTGATGGCTGGCAGGGGGAAGCGACATTTTTTTATTAAAAAAAAATTAACCTAATTTTATAAAAACCATTGATAATTAGACATTACTCCATTCGACAATTATATTTATGATAAAAAAAGTTTGGAGTATTTGCTGATTTCCAGTCATGGAAATATAGAGTTAATTGAACTCTACTGGCACACTCTGTAATTAAAATGGCGGGAAAAAGTTACTATAGAGTTTCTTGTCGTTTCTTCTCGGTAGAATCTACATTCCGAACCGGTGGTAGCTTTAAATTTAATTCAACAACATGACGATTCAAAAATGCTTTTATGAACCTACTTGAATAAAGAATATTTTGATTTATAATTATCGTATTCCACGAACAAGCTTTGTAAATTAAAGCTTATTTATATTTACAAAATAGAACTGAGTAGAGGTTTAGATAGAATGTTGGGTTGTCAAGGATATGAGTCTTAATTACTGTAATCAGTATATATTATGCGATTAAAAATGGTCATTCATTAACGAAAGTTGAAAATAATAATTAATTTATTCAAAAATATATATAAATAAAAATGCATTTTTATAAACGTTTGTCACGTGACCCAAAACGCTCCTGATTGGTCGGGCTTATGATGACGTCACTTGCTGGTTAACCTCGTTTGCCTACTGTATGTGGATTATATGTGCCACAGATTACAATACAGGAAAGTGACGTCACCGACTCCATTGCAGCGCCATATTGTCAAAGTAGCGTTTTCGCGCGCTATTTAAATATGGAATTATTAATTTGAAATTTTTAGCAAATATGTACTAGAATTAAAAAAAAACAACTTTTACTGGGTTCCTTAACCTCTACTAAATAATATAAAATGGATTTTAAAAACTAATCAAATAGCCTATTGTGACAACAACTCACCCCATGACATTGTTCCGCGTCGTTTGTTTAATCACTGAACACATTATTCGAATTAAATTAATAAAGTTTTTATGTTAATATAATACTACAAATGCTGAAGTATCTTACGCTTTAACGTCTGAAGTATTTAAGTAATCAAAATCAAAATATACTTTATTTAAGTAGGCTTTTACAAGCACTTTTGAATTGTCATTTAACAAACTATTTTAAGTGAAGCTACCACCGGTTCGGAATGTGGATTCTACCGAGGAGAACCGGCAAGAAACTCAGTAGTTACTCTTTTTCGACATCTAAAAATACAGACACGTTAGTTAAATACAATTATATATGTATGTAATATATCCTGCCTGTAAATAAAACTAAAAACAATTCGAAAGCAAACCGGAGTTACAGATGTGACATATTACATCAAAAAACTAAAATGGAGATGGACGGGTCACATGATCAGAAACAAAAAAGATAAATGGACCAAGGATATAACTGAATGGTATCCAAGACAACGTCGCAGGTGGGAAGACGACATAAAAAGAACAGCAGGTTTTACATGGAGAAGAAAGACACGAGATCGTACTTTGTGGCAAGCTTTAGGGGAGGCCTATGCTGGGAAGCAAGACAATCTTGGCGAAACTGGTGTCAAATATTAAAATTTAGTATTTAAGAACGAAATATATTATGTAAAATTGTTAAATGAAGGCTATTATTATTATTATCCTGCCTGGAAGTCAACGAGCATTAACTCCACGTTTTTTTATCATCTATATACTCTTGTATCGAATAATATGCCTTCTTTACCGATGTATTTTTTACTAATGATTTGAATTTATGAAACGGCAAAGTACTAAGGGGTACCGAGACGTGTCTTGCACACAGCTATACCATCAAATAAAAAAGCCCTTTCCAACCACAAGAGATATATCTATATATAAAATGTATTCCTTTTACAGGAACTGTCGAAGTTGGACGGACAGATGCTCGGCTCATCAGCCCCAACAACAACACCAGCCCCGGCGTCGTGCTCAATCGAATTGTCAGCGGATCCAATTGTCGAGGTACCGTAAATTTATAGACAGAACACAGAAGTGATAACTTAAACCAATCTAAGTTGAACTATTTAATATTTAAATTGTTTAACTTAAGATAAGTTTAGGTTGTTACTTAAATGTTATGTACATTAATATGATGACGTAAGGAAAGGTTATTTATTAATGAAATCTTTTATTGATTATAAAATAATACGAATAACGTGTGTGTCTGCTTACCGCTGCCGTATGCGTAAGAGTAAGGGAAGCCAGACAGACTGGCGGCGTAACGCGTTACGTAACGAAGCAGTTTACATTCCCGTAAGAAGTTATCACTTAAAAAAATACTGAGGAAAGCCAATTTAATTTGGAACCATTACCAGGAGCAGATCTCGTCATGTTACTTGTATTGCTTTACTAGAGATTTCACGATGTATTTAATAAGGTAGGAATACTTTTGGGTCACAATATACATACAACAATGTTATGTATATTCACAGTAACTTTTATTTTGATAGAATCAGTGATAATCATTGTATGTGCACGAGACGCAAGGATAAGCTTATAACGCCAAGTTTCCGACTCCGCAATATCAGTAAATCCTCCTTGGTAAAAAGGTATTCATGTCTATAATAAAGTTGCGCAGATATTTTTAACTTTGTCGATCGTTTGTTAAAAAAAAAAATAGGACGTATAATTCTACATTTAGTACTTGTTCACTGCCATGATATATTATATATGTATTTAAGTAACATAATGTACTTTCAAATGTTGGAAAAGAGTAACTACTGAGTTTATTGGCGATTCTTCTTGATAGAATCTACATTCCGAACCGGTGTTAGCCCCATTTAATATAGTTTTGCAAAATGACGATTCAAAAGTGCTCGTAAAAACCTACTTGAATAAAGTACATTGATTTTAATTTTCTGAAATTACGCTCACAAAAATATCAATATACCTAATAATTAATAAAAAAAAGTATTACTCGAAGCCAGAACTCTTCAAAGCGTTTTAACATTTGAAGAATAAGATCTCAATGGATTTGCACGGAAACTCGATGAGACGCTACGATTTATTTGCGAAGTTGCCATTTAATTTTTCAAACTAATTTATTATTTATAAATAACGAAGGAACTGTTGTAAAAAATAAAATAATAATAATAACTCTTTATTGTACATACACGAGAAAAAAAAAAAACTTACATTCAATAACACAATATTAAAAAAAAAGGAAATGTACAACAGGCGGTCTTATCGCTTAACAGCGATTTCTTCCAGACAACCAGCGTGGAGGAGTTAATTTGAAAAAGCGGAAAGCGCGTGTACAGCACAGAAGTTAAATACTATACAGCAACTGTAGAACTTTGTCGGATACAACTAGAACCGATGTTTATTTGTCAGTTGGCTTTAGATACTTGTAGTTTTTCCGTATGTGAGCGGATTGCTACCAGACGTTAATACGTAATTAAATATGTACCTAGTATTGAAAAATTAAGGTATCTTAGTTCTCAAGATTAGTTAATACATATTGTTAATATCTCCAGGGCAGGACCGTAAGATTAGGGGGCCCTGGGCTAACATTACTTAGAAGCCCACCTAGGACATATCTGAACGTAGACTTGAATTAAATTAATTGAATGGGTTTGATTAATTGCAGGACTCGCATTATTGTCTATTTTTGACATTGCCTTGACTTAGCTGGGGCCCCCTTGAATCCACGGGGCCCTGAGCTGAAACCCAAAAAGCCATACTGTAGATCCGGCCCTGAATATCTGCCCCTATGCTTATGTCTATGGTAAAGTAGATTTTAAATAATTTCAAAGTCGCTTAGTCACCAAAACGTGATTGAATCTATACAAATACCGGCGGGTCTGCCAGCATGGTATTATTTGTGTTTTGTGAGTCACGCTTTAAACTTTGCCAAGTAAATTGTTAGATAGATATTTGCGTCACGTTAAAATGAATCAATATAATGTTAAAGTTCATTTGATACGGTTTGTTAAGTTTCAATGTCTTCCTTTCTTAGTAATAGCATTTTTAGCATTAGCATTAGCAGCCTGTAAATTTCCCACTGCTGGGCTAAAGGCCTCCTCTCCCTTTGAGGAGAAGGTTTGGAGCATATTCCACCACGCTGCTCCAATGCGGGTTGGCGGAATACACATGTGTCAGAATTTCGTTGAAATTAGACACATGCAGGTTTCCTCACGATGTTTTCGTTCACCGCCGAACACGAGATGAATTATAAACACAAATTAAGCACATGGAATTTCAGTGCCTGCTTGGATTTGAACTCGAAATCATCGGTTAAGATGCACGCGTTCTAACCACTGGGCCATCTCGGCTCGGTTTCTTATTATATAACAGTAACATGACTATTTACGTAGAAGGTAAATAGGCGTCGTGGGACAACTGACTCGAACGAAGTCGCTTATACATTATGTATTAAATAACAGACATAATTAAATAAATAATGACGTCTGAGAATAATTCAACGAAGGCAATTTTTTAAATAACCTAATATAAAACTGTTCCAAAATATACAGGGTTATTGGTAATTCGACGTGTTCCCGTTAGGAGAATTATAGTAATGATAGGGGTGATTGTTTGCGATAATTTTAACCCCCATATGCATGGTGCAGAAGTGAACCATTTATGAGTTATCATGTTTTTTAGATTTTATTTCAAAATAAGTCAAAATTTTATTTAAAATAATCTGCATGAGAAGTTTCATAACGATCTTTTTCGTTTTTAAGGAAATTTTGCGGAAGAAATATTGAAATAATATCGTTTTGCGTCTCGCATTTTTAAATTTGGACCGATGATTATTGTTTTAATATTGACGAATAACCAGTGTTTATTCGTTTTTATAAATCAGAAGAAAAAAATAGATTTTAATTGATACTTTTTTTTAAATAAATTTTTGAAGTTTAGGCGCCTTCCTGCTACCCGAGGCATAGCAGCTTAAATATTGACAATTATACTCAAAAACTTTATAACTTTTTCATCCAGGATCCAGGATCTTGGAGGTCTATGCCACTGGACTAACGAAGCATTTACTGTAAATATTATTAGGGTTATATTGGATTCTTTTTTTGTGTCAGGTTTTGTCACCGGACAAAGCGGGATCACTGCTGTCGATTCAATCAGCGCCGCCCGAGCAGAGCGAACGCATCGAGCCCCGAGAGAGACCTGTCAGCTTGCTCTTAGAATTGCCATTAGCTACTGTAAGTGAAAATGATAAGTAGTTATGACTACACAGTATAAAACGAAGTCGCTTACCGCTGTCTGTCCTTATGTATGCTTAGATCTTTAAAATTACACAATGGATTTTGATGCGGCTTTTTTTTGATAGATAGATTGATTCAAGAGGAAGGTTTATATGTATAATACATGCTCAATATAGTAGAGAAACACTGACAATTTTAGAGGTTTCTGAAGTTATGTCGTAAATAAGCACATTTGCGTTTACATTGCAAACGCTGGCTGAACCCTACGAGATAGATCGAAACGTCTACTATGGTATATGTCCATCTCTTTGGGATAGCCCACGGCAACCATTTTTATTTTAACAGCAAGTCGGCGCGTATTTGTCAGCGATGTCACCTACGGACCAGGAGGAGGACTCCCTCTTGACTCTGTCCTCGGTGACCGCTCGCCCGCTGCTAGCCGCGTCGAGAAAGCTCAGACCTCATAACGGTTCCACGGAGTAAGTACGCCATTTTGATTTCTGTAGTTCGTGGTGTTTTTTTGTTTGACGTAGGTAGGCGAAATTACAAAAAGGTCGCCTTAAATTTAAGTCCTTTTTGAATTATTAAAATAACCGCTTTAACTAAATGCATACGTATGCATACACGGTACATATACCAAAAAAACATTTTTTAAAATTTTTGTCAGTCGATCAGTCTGTATGTCTGTTCCGGCTAATTTCAGAAACGGCTGGACAGATTTTGACGGGACTTTCACTGGCAGATAGCTGATGTAATAAGGAGTAACGTAGACTACAACAATAATTTACTTTGTTAAATTTAAACGCGCACGAAGTCGCGGGCAGAGCTAGTTACAGTATTAAATTCCTGAGAATATTACCAGCCTTTCAGGGTCCACGTGTGTCAGTATACTAACAATGGTATCATAAAAAGCATTAAAGAACCAACTTCCTTTATTAATATGTACACAGTCTAATGAGCTTGAGTGCAGTTTCAAATCAACTATGATGCGTGCCACGCCCAGGCAGGGCCGGACCGTTTAGGGGGCCCTGGGCTAACACTACTTAGGGGCCCACCTAAGACATATCTGAACGTAGACTTGAATTAAATTAATTGAATGGGTTTGATTAATTGCCGGACTCGCAGCGCTGCGAACCATACGATCTGTTTAGTTTAATAAAGTTATGGATTCTTTCGCATTATCGTCTAATTTTGACATTGACTGGTCTTAGCTGGGCCCCTTGAATCCACGGGGCCCTGGGCTGAAGCCCAAAAAGCCATAAGGTAGATCCGGTTCTGCACCCAAGATTATTTAGAGAGCCTTGCGGCAGGGTTACTGTTGATTATGATATTTGTTTTTCCTCGAATAGTAATTATTTTTATGAATATACCTACTGATATTATAAATTCGACAGTAACTCTGTTACGTCATCACGCTTAAGCCGATTGAGATAAAATTCGGTATGGAGTTAATTCGAGTCCCGGAGAAGGGCATAAAAGGGGGTGAGATTTTGTATGGGGAATCAATTATTTATTATATAATGAATATAAGAAATAGATACAAATATGAATTAAAAACAGTTGCTGTATAAATCTTGACCGCTTGGGATTCTGGCGACAATGATTCCCCGTTGAAACGCAATTGCGATCCTCTGCGCAAAAAATTAAGTTTCTTGAGTTGTTTTCTTTTTTTAAGTCTTCTAAAATATTTTTAGTGCATTTTTGGACAAATAGATAACGTACATGTGGATAAAACTTCTCGGGGGTTTAACCATATTAGTAAATATATTAATTAAATTTATCTTAAAATAGTTCTATGTGTACATCCCCTTACTGCTTAGACAATGTCACGTTGTTTGGAAATATGTCCGAGTCTGTTGTACAAAGCATTTTCAATTATATTCTAAGAATCGACCTTATCATACCACGTCAAGGGACCTGACCGTTTTAGGAGATTGTTTGGAGCTGTTCCAATTCCTGGAGAACATACAAAGCGAGACCCAAGATGGCACAGTGGCTAGAACGCGATAATCTTAAAATAATGCGGTTTAAAACCAGTAAAACACTTTATTGTTTATTGTTGAATTAAAATATCACGAGTAATTGACTTGGTGGTAGGGCTTTGTGCAAACCCGTCTGAGTAGGTACCACGCACTCATCAGATATTCTACCGCCAAACTGCAGTACTCAGTATTGTTGTGTTCCGGTTTGAAAGGCTAGTGACCCAGTGTAACTACAGGCACAAGGGACATAACATTTTAGTTCTAAAGGTTGGTTACGCATTGGCGATGTAAGGAATGGTTAATATTTCTCACACCGCTATTGTTTATGGGCGGTGGTGACTGCTTACCAGGTGGCTCATACGGTCGACCGCCAACCTATACCATAAAAAAAGATCTTCAAGTTATGTGAAATAAGCTCCAAGCCTCAAAAGCAGAAGAGTCCTTTGCAATATCACGGTTTTAATAACGTATGTAATTCCCTTTCCAGTATATCATCACCTCCAGACGGAGGGTACGGCTGGGTGGTCGTATTCGGCGCTTTCATGGTTCAATTCTGGGTCGCGGGGCTGTTTAAGTCATATGGGGTACTTTATGTGGAAATAATGGAAACATTTCCTGATTCCTCCGAGAGTGTTGCGTCGTGGATTCCAGCAGCTTTGTCAACGCTTTGCCTCGCTTTGGGTGAGTTTTAACATGCAATAAAAATAATAAGGGTAGATGCACACTACGTGACGTTTTATATATGTCCGCTATAGCGCATAGGTTTTGAAAAAAAAGGACCCGCTGAGTTTCTTTCGCCGGTTCTTCTCAGGTCAGTTTTGTTTTCCGGACCGGTGGTAGTTTTTCATTTGACTATCAATAATTTAGTATTGAATAAAGGAATTTGAGTTTGAGTTTGAATCCGGCAAGTTCTAAGGGCGAGTTCACATACAAGACATCTGGATTTAATGAATACCTTGAAAACGATCCTACAAATCCAGTAGTTTAGAGGACACGAGTGTCAAAAGTCAGAATTACTTTGAATATGATAATTATAAAATATATCGGGGATAAAATGGCGTGTCACTGTAATTCATTTGTCAACATATTACTAATTAGATATAAAACGAATTCTTACAGAATTGCATTGCTTCTGTGTGAACGTGAATTGAAGCGGATTTATCTATAAACGTAGTTTAGGAAAAATCGTTCCAAAATGTCATATTTACTGATGGCGGTATTTTTTATGTGATAAATAATTCCGATTTACTCTAAATAATAAAATAATCTCAATTTCAGCTCCTTTATCATCAGCGCTCTGCGAGAAATACTCGTGTCGGCTCGTCGTTTTCATCGGGGGCTTGTTCTGCGCTACGGGGCTCGCCGTCTCATTCTTTAGCACAGGATTACTGCACTTACTGCTGAGTTTCGGTGTTATGACGGGTAATATTACATTATTAATAATCTATACTGATATTAAATAACTCCGTCTGTATGTCTGTTTGTTGCTGTTTCAGTGTCAAAACACTGAACCGAATTTGCATGAAGTGTACTTGAACTCCAAGGATGTTTTTTTCAGTTGAATAACACGTGCTCTTAACATAATCATTTATAAAGGCGATTGATTGTTCAATCGTACGTGTAAACAGCAACATGTACAGCATGTAAATTGCCCACTGCTGGGCTAAGTCTTGGTGCGGGTTGATGGATTCACATGTGGCACAATTATCTTGAAATAAGACACATGCAGGTTTCCTCACGATGTTTTCCTTCACCGAACACGAGATGAATTTTAAACACAAATTAAGCACATGAAAATTCAGTGGTGCTTGCCTGGGTTTGAACCCGCAATCATCGGTTATGATGTATGTGACCACTGGGCCGTCTCGGCTCTGTGTAAACATAATATTAGTAAATATATATTATAATCATTTACAGGTATTGGAGGGGGCCTGTCCACTACCCCTGGTATCGTGATAGTTTCGCAGTATTTTGATAAACATAGGTAAGATTATTAATATCAAAACGTATAAACATTGTTTAATATTATTGTATGTATGTATATTGTATAACGTCATAGGAAGAGACTAGCGTCTGAGACACAGGCTCGGCCTAGTTCAGGCGCTCGTACTCATACAATAAATGTACGTACAAATTGTAATATTGTTCATAAGGCGTGATATATCCATGAACATTATTTGGTTGTAATTTCTAATAAACAATTATTATTATTAAATGCCTCTGTCTGGAGGCGATGTATAAAATTATAAGGTTCAGGGTTCAAGACCAGTTCGGACCAATGAAAAATTTGTATGTTTTTCAGTCAAATATTCTTAAAAGTATCCCGATTGTATGCAATGACGTGCCTCTCGCGGAAAGCACGTACAGCCTACACCAGGATTTTTTTTCGATCGTGTCGGATTTGCCTTCCCATCGGATTATGAGTAAGGGAGAGGAGGGTAGAGAGTGCACTACAGTCTTTACCATAAGGGCACACGGATCACGTGCCACCCTGTGGGGGCCCCGAAGAACCAACACATTACACGTTTGCGAATAATAAATAATATTTTCAGATTTTTTTGAAATAACTAACGTATTTACCAAAAGACTTGTGACGATAGTCTATATTAAAAGTTGAAAGATATCGGTTACCTATGTCCAGAGCCGTCTCAAGCTATGTGTGTGTGGGAACCAGCATAGCTTGAGACGGCTCTGTACCTGTTCATGCAGGCACTTGAATAACATGTCACGTGTAGGTGGCTGGTCTCTCTTGATTGGCTGCTGTTACCGAACCCTTGACCTCATCAGTATTCGCGTCAATATTTACAAGTATCTACCGTCTCTTTCAGAGCACTGGCAAATGGTATTTGCGTCAGCGGGACGGCAGCTGGGAGTTTTGTTTTTCCTATGCTGATTGAGAAACTCGTCGACACGTACGGGCTACATGGAACCGTTTTGCTCTTGGGTAAGTTTGTCATGCGAGAGCGAGAAAAACGATATAATGACTAGAGAAAGACAAAGATGGTTATATATTTAAGACGTTTCACTTCTATCATGAGTTTGTTGGCTATTTCTATTCATATTAAATATATGTGTTTGATTAGTTTGATAAAAAAAAAGACCTGCTGAATTTCGTTCGCCGGTTCTTCTCAGGTCAGGGTGATCCTTTTCCGAACCGGTGGTAGTGTTTAATTTGACTATCAATAAGTAAGTGTAATTCTATATTGAATAAAGGAATTTGAGTTTGAGTTTGAGTTGCTGTATACGCAGTTGATTTTTGGAACGAAGATCTTTAACGCGCAAGGAAAACGCGTTATGCCAGGCGACCTTTGCCTCTCTGTCTCTGTATATATTTCAATTATATACGGTTATATGACTTTTTTGTAAATCATCAACAGCCTGTAAATTTCCCACGGCTAGGCTAAGGCCTCCTCTCCTTTCGAGGAGAAGGTTTGGACATTCCACTGCGCTGCTCCAATGCGGGTTGGTGGAATACACATGTGGCAGAATTTCGATGAAATTAGACACATGCAGGTTTCCTCACGATGTTTTCCCTCACCGCCGAGCACGAGATGAATTACAAACACAAATTAAGCAAATGAAAATTCAGTGGTGCCTGCCTGGGTTTGAACCCGAAATCATCGCTTAAGATGCACGCGTTCTAACCACTGGGCCATGTTAATCTATTAGTTCAAACAGGATTTCAAATTTAAAAAAATATCTTGTCATTTAAATTCTCATACGCTGTTGATTTATTTCATCGTGACTGTTATTTAATACATAATATATATCGAAATCAACTCTGTTCCAAACGGCTGTCAGACGACACCTCTAGTTGGATTAATCTTAATAACTTATTAAAGTAACTAAGATTAATGTCTTATATAAAGTAAAAAAGAAAAAGCAACTACTTGTCTTGATCCACTGTGAGCCAAGGCCCCCTTTTCCAAAAGAAATCCAACAGACAATTTATTCCAACCGTACACTAATTAGTGTTAAATTAGGTGCCGGTATGCTGCACGTGTGTGTCTCGGCCACTCTGTACCGTCCACCACCCACGCCACGCCCTATCACCCCCGTCACGACCACCACCACGGAGAATACTACGCTTCTCAACGATATACAGGAAGGTGAGTCATAATCTATACTAATATAATAAATACAAAAGTACTTTGTCTGTCTGTTGTTTACGACCAAACCACTGAATCGAAATTGATGAATTTTGTTACAAAACAAGCTTGAACTCCAAGGAAATGTTGTTAAAATGCGAGCGAAACCAGGCGGCAACTAGTTGATTATAAATGAGCCCATAATCTGCATTGAATTACCAAATATGTCTATAAGTCATTTACGCACGCATTTTTTTTATTTGCTAGATTAGGTGTTGCCATATTATATACTAGCGGTTGCCCGCGGCTTTGCTCGCGTGGAAATTGGTTATAAATAAATTAACCGAATAATTTAAAGTATTACGTTTCCTTGCGAAGAACAGTCATCTCCGGTCATTTTAGAGATTTGATCTTGTGCTCTAATAAATGTCATGGCGAAGCAGACTTTAAGCGCGAACTGTATCCTTTTAAACTTAAAAAAGTATTCTGAAGGTATCAAAGATACTCGTGGAATATACACTGTTTCTCATCCATCCATCGTCCAGTGATAACTGTAGCCTCTATGACATTACGATGGAGTGCCGTTCCTGTTAGTCTGGTGCCGTTGCATAATTTTGGAGGTCTTAAATCCTTCAGTAACATTATTGGTACGCTAATATTCGATACAAACGTTCAACCCCAATTTCAACCCCTTAGCGGTTGAATTTCCAAATTCCTTTCATTTAGTGGGTGTCTACTTAATTAAACAATTCTACTTACCAAACTTCAATGCCCTAACTTATATATAAATAGTTTACGCTGGGCGATTATGAAGTCAGTCAGGACTTGTTATTTTATATATATACAGGGTTATTGGTAATTCGACGTATTCCCGTTAGGAGGTGATAGGGGTGATTATTTGCGATAATTTTAACCCCCATATGCATGGTGCAAAAGTGAACCATTTTTGAGTTATCATGTTTTTTAAGTTTTTTTCAAAATAAGTCAAAAGTGCAACTTTATATATTTATTTAAAAAAAAAGTATCAACTAAAATTGTTTTTTTCTTCTGATTTATAAAAACGAATAAACACTGGTTATTTGACAATATTAAAACAATAATTATCGGTCCAAATTTATGACATATTTTATGAATTTCAGGTAAAACTTTAGTCCAAAACAAAGACAATAAGCTACAGAACCTCTTTCAACCAGAGACTGAACTCACTCTGACATTGAACCAGAAGAACGCCTTGATGAGCGAAGATAAAAGGACGAATCTCCTCAGCGAAATAATTCACCCGAGTCTCATCGAGGTTTGTTTTTTACACTATGATCCAGTATGAGCCAAAGTACATTTTTACCATATTATTGTCACTAACACGGCCAGTTATAAATAAGTTTTCAATTATTTTATATCAATCTAATTTATTATGTTTTGTATCTGAATTTTCCTTATTTTGAAAGTTACGGTAAAAAAAATCAGTCAACAACAAAATACAAAAACATATTAAGACTACATATAAATATATTTATTGATTTTATTACCCTTTGTAGTCCGCTTACTATGTTATAAATAAAAATTCGTTTTGATTTTTGACGTTAGAAATGCATAACTGACACTAACCTTTAACCAAATTAAATAACGCATCGTAGATAATTCTGACATCTATATACTTTTTGTTTGTATGTAGGGGATAATGCAATTAAAAAAAAGCACCGACAGTAAGACATTATTTCTGAGTGCTTAAATATATGAATTCTGTGAGAAGCTGGATTTGATCACTAGTCTTAAATAAAAAACTGATCGTCTCTTGAATATAGTGACCGAACTAGTTGTGTAATTTAAGATTGTATTAACAGTTGTAACTAAAGTACAAAAGCTTCACTGTGAGACAAAATACACATTACACAATGATCCAAAGTATTATTTTGGCTTGATTATTAAGTTTTTTAATTCTTTATGTAATTTTAGCAAGTCGCGCGTCCACCTTTACAATCTCAAATGTCGGATTCTGAAGACTCGGAAGGGCTTGATGTATTAGGAGTTGTTGGTGAGTTATTAACACTTCACGTCTTTTACTAAATCTTAATATTGATAAATAATATTCAAAATTTAAATAATCAACAATGTTAGTTAGTAAATGAATGTGGTACTAATCTTTGGCTTCAGGTTTACCGCGTGAGGTCGCGAGGCTGCGTCTCAGACCGACTCGGTCATCTTCAATTCTCCATTCCGTTGAAGATCTCTCAACAGACAGCACGTGTGTCTATAAAGCTAGAGGAAGGACGCTGAGTCGGTAAGATTAAGATATTTAACTAGCAATTTTCGTTGCAAGTCGATATAGTCCAGTGGTTAGAACGCGTGTACCTTAATCGTTCAAACCTAACTAAGCACCACAGAATTTCTATGTGCTTAATTTGTGTTTATAATTCATCTCGTGAACAGTGAAGGAAAACATTGTAAGGAAATCTATGTGTCTAATTTCAATGACATTCTGCCACGTGTGCACCCACCAGCATCGGAGAATCGAGGTGGATTAAGCTCCAATATCTTATCCTCACAGGGAGTGGCTAGCCCAGCAGTGGGATATTTCGAAGCTGTTTCTAATGTTCGTTAGTTTGCTTAAATTAAATCATACAAGCTACATCAGAACCAATTAATGTTGAAGTCTTTCATAAAGGTACAGTATGAACATGATCAGACAGTACATTGCAGGATTTGCTCTAAAGCAACTCTTCAGCGGTCAAAGGCATAGTTATGATATTTTGTATATAAAAGTTTCATGTCTTGTAGATGTAAGATACATTAACAATTTCTCATATTGCCAATACGCCACTAACCTCGGGGACTATAATTTTGTGTCCCTTGTGCCTGTAGTTAGATTTAGTTTTTATTTGGATCCCCAACAGCCGTATATAATATACATCCAAAGCTCACTTTACGTTAAATTAAAACTGTCTATGTACAACCTATTACAGGAGACCAAACCATTCTCACACAAATTTACAAAATGTCGAATCAATTTCAAAATAAGAAAACAAACATTTAAATAAAAATAGCAAACAAAAAAAAAGTGGTAACTAATTAAATTTTAAAACCATATTTTTGTTTAAAAAAAAAAACGAAACAAAAGACGTAACTAACTAAATTTTTAAGCTAAATTAACATTTGCATAATTCACCCTTCAAATAATTAATCCTTCAACCCAATAATACTAAGTATTGCTGTTTGGTGGTAGAATATCTGATCAGTGGGTAGTACCTGCAAAAAGCCCTAACACCAATTAACTTGTTTGTTTGTTATCGATAAACTCTGATACTACTGAACCGAGTTAAGTAATTCTTTCGTTAGGAAGCTAATTTATCTAGAAGTAACATAATCTACATTTTATTTCTACAATAATAACATTTAATTATGATGTATGTTTGTGTGTGCTCTTACCAAAAGTAAAATGTCAGTGAAAATATCCTGACCTGAGAAGAACCGGCGAAAGAAACTCAGAGGGTTTTTGCCGGTGGGTGTTCCAAACCCAGACCAATGTGGCTACACTATACATAATGTATGACTTGCCTCTCGAACTGAAAAACAACTGCGTTCAACCAGGACATGACTTCTTTAATACAAATCATTGTTCTGTCTCTACAGATCGTTATATATTAAGCCTCCATTGCCGAGCAGGATCATTCAAAGCAAACTCTCCGAGCCTGTTAACGATGTCAAAAAGAACGAACAAGAAGAATTAAAAGAAGAAAACGTGGAAGACAAAGAAGCGAAGCGGGGATGTGTTGAAAAAATATCCAGGTAATCTTAGTGATATAAAGATTTTAACATTTTTTGTTTTCATATTGATATCCGATCATATTTCCTGATCCATTGGACAGAAGGTGTATCTCTTGTTAAGAAGGTCCAGGTGTTTAAACTTTAAAGTGTCTGGTGCATATGTTTATACAAGTTGATTTTGTTCTCAAACCAGATAATTCTTCTTTTAGATATCTCGACGTGTCTCTGTTGAAGTCTTGGCGTTTTGGTCTCCTGTGTGCGTCCGTCGCGCTCATGTCCTGCGGCTCTCCGTACGCCTTGTACTACTTACCAGCGTACACGGTGGCTGTCGGGCATAGCAAGGCGGCAGCTGGTGAGACATTTTCTTTAAATTCGTGGCAAAGTTCGCCATTGTCCAATAATATGAATGAAATGAAATGAAATATACTTTATTGTACACCACAAACAAAACGAAACACACAGAAATAAAAGTAAAACAAAATTAGTAAAATAAAAAAAAATAATTAAAAAAAACGTAAAAACTAAAAAGTGTTGTACAATGGGCGGACTTATGGCTAATTAGCCATCTCTTCCAGACAACCCAATCTGAGAGAGAATTTTTAAAACCAACGTCGTAGGCGGTGCAATCATAAACTTACATACAAATATTTACACACTAATACTTAAACATACTACATATATATATATATAATATATATCTCTATTATACACTAATACATATTTAAGATACTAAAAATGTTATATAAAGGAAATTAATTAAAGTCGAAAATCAAATAATATTGGTGTTGTTAGAAATATTAAACGTTCTTACGTCGCCAATGTGCTAGCAACCTTGCGAATTGTTATGGTCCTTGTGCCTGTAGTTGCACTGGCTCAGACAATCTTCAAACGAGGCGTGAATCTTGATGAGATGATCTCGTGATGAGTAGGTGGTACTCACCCTGTTGGGGTTTCAAAAATGTATTATTCCATTGTGTTTAATAACTTGGTCTAGTCCATAAACTCAGCTGCTATAACTTAAAT
This sequence comes from Vanessa tameamea, assembly GCF_037043105.1. Taxonomy (NCBI): domain Eukaryota; kingdom Metazoa; phylum Arthropoda; class Insecta; order Lepidoptera; family Nymphalidae; genus Vanessa; species Vanessa tameamea. The sequence goes on along the minus strand of NC_087339.1, from coordinate 3,195,619 downwards.
CATATTCCAAATATATTTGAAGAGTTAAAACAAAAAAACTTTTTCAAAGATCCATAACGAATACTTCAGATTTTTGAGGTTGGAACTTATTCCATAATGATTTAAACAAAATTACTTCAGCAACATTTTAACTGACAGAAGACTTTAAGAGGTTAAATGCAATTGGCCCATATAAAGCTCCAATAATACGTAAATATTTGTTATTTTCAGGTCATTTAGTAGCAATAAGTGCTATTTTGGACTTATGCGGCCGCCTCGGTCTGGGTTATTTATGTGATTTGCATCTGTTTTGCAGAAGGAAGGCTTATATTTTAAGGTATTATTATTACATATTGGTATTAGTAAAATTGTCTATAACTAAATCTCATTGGAACCGAGAAGGCCCTGTGGTTAGAACGCGTGCAGCTTAACCGATGATTTCGGGTTCAAACCCAGGCAAGCACCACTGAAATTCCATGTGCTTAATTCGTGTTTATAATTCATCTCGTGCTCGGCGGTGTAGGAAAACATCGTGAGGAAACCTGCATGTGTCTAATTTCAATGAAATTCTGCCACAAGTGTATTCCACCAACCCGCATTGGAGCAGCGTGGTGAAATATACTCCAAACCATCTCCTCAAAGGGAGAGGAGGCCTTAGCCCAACAATGGGAAATTTACAGGCTTCTAATGTAATGTAATAAAAAATCTCATTGTTTTTGATTTATATGCCGGATTAACCACATAGAAAAAGTAGCAATTGCTACAGGCCACGCGCGAAGGGGGCCCCCGCATATTTAAACAAACTCATCAGTGCCTGAGCGTAGTTTTTTAAATAAATTGTATAGTATAATCAGTTTCCAATTTTTAGTTTCTTCTAATATTTGTTATTCTTAATTGCCAGACAATCTCAATTCTGGCTTTTTTTACTTGGCAGAGCCTAACAGGGCCTTTATTTGTCTACTAGACCAATCATTTAATTACCCACAAAAATGTATCCTATAAGATGGCAAATAAAGGAACCCAAAGCAGATCAAGCGCTTTTTAACAGAATTTGCTACTGGCCTCGCTTTTGGTCTGCCTCTAACCCGGCTCTAGGTCTACGTAGTTTATATACAATCAGTATATACGAATAGTAACTAAAAAAGACCAAGAACTCAATATTGTTAATTTATAAATGCACGTATTTTAAACATTAATTTCACAAATTAAATTTATATCCTGCTTAACATGAACACGACGGGTATTCTCGAAGGAAACCTAACCAACTGCGTACGATGTAAACCAGTGCACGACCCTCCTTCATACGATGCGGTAGCTTTCCATCGGATTATGAAAATAATTGAAATGGAAATAGCATCTGTGCCTGTGCACACGTTTGTGCATTTTGGTAACTCCCGTTAGCTGTACGTTTATTTGGAAATCGCTCAGGAAGACAACGTATTCAATGTCCGCAGATATATCTAACTCCAATCTCTTTTTCAGTATAATTATTGCTGGAATCGCCGTTTTGTCGTTGCCCAGTTTGACTTCGTGGTGGAGTTTGGCGGTTGCATCAGGTAGATATGACTGGTTGATTTTTACTATAAGTATTTGAAACGGGATATTTAACAAGACATTCGTAGATAATGTCGAAATATCGAGCTCCACCAAATAAAATTAAAAACAAACGGGATGTTACAAATAATTATAGTAATAAAAAATTTAAAGTCTTATATGGTTGATTTTTTTTTCAAAGTTCCGTTTCATGCCCGCCATTTTATAAAATGCCATTGTTTGAACTACTTGGGGGTTGATTTTGTGATTATTAGAAAGATGTTTGTGAAAGAAGAACCGGCAAGAAACTTATTAGTTATTTTTCTTTGAATTTTGAAAAGTAACTATTGAGTTTCTTGCCGGTTCTTCTCGGTAGAATCTGCATTCTGAACAGATGATAGCTTTAAGCTAACAAAATAAACAACTGTGGTGTCTTTATTTTGAATAAAGTTTTGAACTTTACCCTAAATCTAAATATATTTCTCAGGCGCTTACGGACTCTGTCTCGGCTGCTGGTTCCTGTTGGTTCCAGTTTTACTGGCTGATGCATTCGGCACCGCTCGCATCGCGTCTTCATATGGTCTGGTCAGAATGTTCCAGAGCTTGGCGGCTGTTTCTGTTCCTCCAACAGCTGGTGAGTATTCTATTATGAAAAGACCTTTTTTTACTTTATGCAAGTCCGTCTGGTACCACCACACCACCAGTACCATCCACTCATCATATCTGCCACCAACAAACAATACTTAGTACTGTTGTGTTCCGGAATATAAAAATATCATAGTTTTAAAATAACTTCGCAACAAAATAATGACCAAGAACTGCTAAATTATAGTTATAAGACGCAGTAATTTTACCTAACGCTCTGAAGTTTCGCTCTTACTGATAATAGCATTTACATTACATTAACAGCCTGTAAATTTCCCACTGCTGGGCTAAAGGCCTCCTCTCCCTTTGAGGAGAAGGTATGGAGCATATTCAATCACGCTGCTCCAATGCGGGTTGGTGGAATACACATGTAGCAGAATTTCTTTGAAATTAGACACATGCAGGTTTCCTCACGATGTTTTCCTTCACCGCTGAGCACGAGATGAATTATAACACAAATTAAGCACATGAAAATTCAGTGGTGCTTGCCTGGGTTTGAACCCGAAATCATCGGTTAAGATGAACGCGTTCTAACCGCTGGGCCATCTCGGCTCAGTCGGCCATGTCGCCGATAACAGCTTGACGAACCTAAAACGGGTCCTATTGTATTTTGATTTTACAAATATTCTCAACATCAACACGAAAGAAGTCGCGGCTAAAAGCTAGCTATCAAAAATATATTCTTTTTTTCTAGGTCTCCTCCGTGACGTCACTGGCGGCTACTCCTGGTGCTTCTACGGCATGGGTTCGTGTATGGTTCTCGGGTCGATTCCTGTAATCGCGTTCCATCTCAGCACCAAGAATGAGGACTCTGAATCTTCTGTCGATTGAATTGATATCATTATTAATATGTACTACATAATATTTAAAACCAGTACGGTTTCATTCGAATATAAAAAAAATGAGTAATCGGTATAAAAAAAATAAATAAAAAAAAACCATTGTGACATCTGTTATTTAGTAAAAAAAAAAACGCGCCATTTTGGATAATGTAATAAAAAAATATACATAAATTCGCTTCGAATAGCGTTAAAAGAGCGCCTTATATTTTTGTTTAGTTTAAAGTTAGGTTTATAAAAAGTGAATACTTCAAATAGATGTTATTAATTTTGCTACATTTAATTTTAGTTTTTTTTTTAAAACTGTACTGTGTATTGTGGGCATAAGTATGAATAGATAGAGGCCAAAATGTATACAATTTGTTTATGCACGTATAATCCTAGAACACACTATGCGGAAGATTGATATTTTATACAGATGACATCTGGTGGCCAAAACAGAAACTAAGTTCAGATTACCATTGCTAAATAGGTGTTTTAAAAAAAAAAAGCAATGGTGCAGTTTTAATTATAATTAAAAACTAAAAAAAAATCATTACGTAAATCTCAATACAGATCATATTAAATTTTTTATCATATTCCAAAAAAGTTAATCCGTGAAAAATGTAATTCAGTTTTTTAGATCGACTTGTGTTATATACTTAGATCATTTATATGTCAAGACAGAGTGTCGCACTAAAATAAACGAGCCTTCTATCTGGGTATATAAATATTCAAAGGTTGTATATTTTTTAAACAACTGAACTATTGTTGTTATGTTACAAAAACTAACATTCTTTCCAATGTTTCAATATCTAATGAGTTGTGCTATGTGTTTTATAATCCTTAGAAAAAAAAAATGATACACTAATCAAGAAAAAAAAGTATAGTAAAAAAAAAAAATTATTGTAGTAAAAAAATTTTAAAACTACGATAATCATAAACGTCATAGAGAACAATTCAAGTAAAATTGTTTTTAATAACCGTTTTTAATGTTCTTCATGGTATCAATTATACAGCCACATAATCGTATTTATGTCATTGATTTATGAGAAACACTTTTCAAAAGAATTAGCAATATCGACTAAAAAAAAGCCAATAAAAACATATAACATTTTCAGGCTTAACAGTTAATTTAAAAAAAAATGTAGTTGTCAAAGTTTTGACACTCAAAGGACTTACCAGAAATTGGTCTTAAATATTTGTAAATTTTAAAATTATTTTGCATAGCAATATAGTATTATTAGTGAGATGATTATATTATGTAATATAGTATTATTTTTGCATTTTGACAAGTGTTGTCAGTATTAAAAAAAAAAAAAACGGTTGAACCGTTTTATAAATTCGTAGTTAGGTTAAAGAATTCAACCAAAATCATAGATTAAAAAACAAAATTGTAATGAATTATTTCCAGTAGCTTTTCAAATTATATTATCTATTTATATATAATAAGAATGTCACACGAAAATTAACTCAAGCAATTAACAAATTACCAGCTTATTTATCTTGGTGTGCGTGACAGCTTATCAGATACGCTTGACACTTGCCAAACGTCACGTCTACTTGACTAGCGCGTGTATTATTTTTCGACGCTTTCTCTGCTTTGACAGTCTGAGAGTCTATCTTAGACATTTTATTAATCAAAGCTACTCTATGATGAACTTTTTATCCATGTATGTAAATTAAACGTTCGAATTTGAGTAGTATAAAGCTATAAATTGTAATATATATTACTTTGTTTATACGTCCGTGCTTGTAATGCGGTTCAATTCCTTTGGCGAGATATTCGTGTGGTTTTAGACTGAATTGAGTATTGATTGTAAATGGGAAAAGGGCATAAGCGACTTCGTGTTTTAAGGAATAGGGAACCATACGACACAAATAAATTAGGATGATGGTTTAGATATTCGCGTGTATTTGTTTTTGATGACATAATGTCAAATGATATGTGCGTTTCGCTTCCTAAATATGTATGAAAAAGTAGTAATTTGCCTTAAAAGTTTGATTTATTGCTCGATCTAAGATTGTATCTTATTAACGTAAAATTGTCAGGACTAAAAATACTAAACTGTCGTTCGGATTTATGTCAAAATAGATCGGATATTTAACTAAATATAGTCTATATGTATTATTTTTTAACATACGTAGGTGGATGAGCATAAAGGCCATCTGATGGTAAGTGGTTACCACTTCCCATAAATGTCGACATTAAGGCTGTTTCTTACATCGCCAAGGCGCCGCCAACCTTAGGACCTAAGATGTTATGTCCCTTGTGCCTGTAGTTACACTGGTTCACTATCCGTTCAAACCGGAACACAGTGATACTAAGTATTGCTGTTTGGTGGTAGAATACACGAGTTGGTAGTTCCTTATCTGATGGACTTACACAGAGCCGTACCACCTAGTAAATTTAATAATAGTCTATTTGACAATGCGAAAAATAGTGTCAGAAAAGTGACGTCACCGACCCCATTGCAGCGCCATATTGTCAAAGTAGCGTTTTCGCGCCCTATTTAAATATGGAATTTTTAATATGATATGTTTCAGCAAATATGTACTAGAATAAAAAAAAACAACTTTTACTGGGTTCGCTAACATCTACTAAATAATATAAAATTGATTTTAAAAACTAGTCAAATAGCCTATTGCCAGATTATGACATTCGTTACTGTAAGCGCTCGATTTAAGATTGACGATAACTAGGTAGACCACGTAAATATTTGACTGAGAACGAGCGTAAAAAGTAAAACCTTGCTGTCATATTTAAAAAACGAATATCTGGCAACACTAAGGTTGTATATCTTAAATATAAGACATAATTAAAATAGACATTGATATTTCACAGTCGTGTTTTGTTTTTTTTTTTTCTTGATATCTATGTAGTCCTTTAAACCGCTCGACAAATCACAATCCACGAATGTTATGCGATGTTTTATTTGTAAAAATAATCATAAGTAACTTAGTATTAGATAACAATATGATCTTAACATAAATAACTGGAGGGTTAACCCTTTTTCCTTACGCGACGATTTCCATCAATTTTCTCCACTGTAACCGGCGTTCTTATACGTTCCAAAAAAAAAAAATTCTCAATAAACTAAAATTAAGTTCGTAATTTAAATAAAAGTATGTTTTTATATATGACAGATCTCTGAATATATTAATCTTTTCATATGATTAAGTGAGTCGGACCCATCTGGCTTCCATGCTATCCATGACGTTGTCAGTGCCTTTATAAGCCATCACTAAATTTGCCTTCGGTTTTTATATAAAAAAAAAAAACTGTCTATAAGCCAAACAAAATGTTACCATATCTTAAAACATTTTATATAACGTAGTGTTTTCATTTGAAGCTAATTTTACACGAATAATGTTAAAAAGATTGTGTGTTCATGGCTACAGGTATATACTCACCAATTGAATGATTTTAAATGAATGAAATTATATGTAAATAAATGAATGGTGGTAAACAAAAATGTATTCTAAAAATATATGTAAGTCTTAATGTAATTAACATCACCATCAATTTAATTTTAGAAAAAAAAAAATAGCTTGGTGAATTTTATGGGTTATTTTTTAGTTGAACGTAATCTTTGCTGTCACACGCTTTGATTCTACTTGTCAACGTCAACATCTTATGATCAATAAAAAAGAAAAATATAGATTAAATAAAAAAAAAAAAACGAATGACACTTGAATGAAAATCTGATTTTTATTCGATCACGTTAACAAAAACTCTATTCTCTCTAAACGAGCGATCAAAATAGAATCGTGTGACAGCATATTAAAAATAAAACGTTTGACAATCATTCTCAGTACAGTCAAATTTATATTGGTCATGGAAAAAGAGCATAAGCGACTTCGTGTTTTAAAGAATAGTGAATCATATGCCAGATAGTACTTAGAATTATATTAGTTAATCAGTCGTCATCGGATTTGATCTACTTGTGTAAATTCGACGTTTGACTTCAAAATCTAAATTTGTAAATTGTTTTGTACGAATATATAAAGTCCATTGACATTTAAGTGTTGCTTTTTCGTAACATGCACTTGTCTGTACGAACACGCATGTTTGTTACATGTTTTATAAAATAAATCGTGCTATCGTTCCTTTGTAACATTGTAACATTAATTGATGTAATCTGGTTATTTTTATATCAATTAATAAATTAATTTAACTATAGATAAACAAATTTAGTTAAGCAATTATATCATAATATTAAACACGAATTTGTGGTAAAATAAATGAAATAGAAATTGTGTCTATGATTTTTCTTTATTTTATAGTTCCTTTAAAATTAGTATACTACAACTCGGTAGCGATAGATGGCGCTAATTAAAATGGACACTTTTCTGAATCGCGCTTACTAGATATTCTCCACTGCGTATATGTACTGTAGAATGTCGTTCCACCCGGTGACGCTTTAGAGGCCACTCTGACCAAAAGCTACTGTCCATACGAAAAAAAAAATTATTTTGTCTCCCAGATTAGTGACGTCACGAAAGCGGTCGTAAAGTCAACTGACCAATCAGTGCTACGAACAGAAGTGTTCCCAACCCTACCGACCAGCGTTGCAGAACTATCGATAGTTTGACTATCGATAATTGACCTCGAAAACTATTCAGGATATCGATAGTACTATCGATAGTATCGATAGTTTTGGACTATCGATAGTATTTATAATGTTTATTCATAAATCAAACAAAAAATATTGACAACATTTTTCACATTTAAATTTTTCATTATTCCTTATTCCGCACAAAATGTCTTAATTCTAAAAACAAATATTGTGGTAAATTAAATTTCATTTATTTAAATATACACTATAGTTGGCCTACTGAATTACTTATCTTGAGAAAGTAATACTTCATTTTCGATCAGGTTACCAACAAACAAACAAACAAACAGCAGTACTCAGTATTGTTGCGTTCCGGTTTGAAGGGGCCAGTGATTGAAAAACTACATTTCCATGATTATAATTTTATTAAATATGACACAGTCATACTGTGACTCTTTCTGACAAACTCGCTGAGTTTCTAATACAAGTTCATCTAAAATTTCAAGTGACAACGAATATGCTTTAGAATTGTATGAAAAATACATTAAATACAATACAAATTATACAACAATGTATCTGTTCGTAGTGTAAAAGTCGCTTGCGTTTTACGCTCGGATCTTTTAAACTAAGCGACGGATTTCACTGCGGTTTTCATCAATGAACAGAGCGATTCAAGAGGAAGGTTTATATGTACAACTCATACGCATAACATACGAAAAATAGGAAGAATTTTTCTATTTATGTTTGGTCTTCAATGTATAACTTGTATGTAGAGATTATTGTAACCATGTAAATGCCGGGACTAGAGATAACTAGTAACAAATATTTACATTTGAATTCATATCTCGGACGAAAATAAAAACTCCAAGCATTTTACTACATAACCATGTATAAAAAAAAAAAATTATCAATGTTTTTTTTTTTAAATCAACAATTTAGAAATAATCTTAATTTAATTATTGCACACAAAAAAAAAATTTAAAGCTGTCAACACCAAAACCTAACCTGGCATTATATCAAATAAACCCAATAACATCAAAACTATAAATACGATAAAAATAAATAATTTATTTTTTACACTTTACAACAAACTTTAATTTTATCCTGATCTTTTTCGTTATGGCAACACTTATCCCTGCGTCCCTTTCCCGCCAACGGTCGATCCTTTTCATCCCACACGACGACACCGTCGCACGCGCATATCCGTTTCGGATTCTGGAATATACCCGCCGATCTTGCTATAATGCCACACGCTACCCTGTTGATACAAGAAATATTTATTTTTCTAATCTAGTTTCGTTTAAGACAGCTAAACTTTTAAATGTGTGTGTATATTGTTAAGAGAAAGGCATACGAAGTAATTATCATATACAACATTGTCAAGCAACGCCCCCCCCCTCTAAACTTGGGAGATAAGATGTTATGTTATACAAGCTAACTCACGCCCCCAATTTAAATTTGGAACACAACAATATTTTGTATGGCGGTTTTCATAAAAATTATTAATAAAATTAAACACGTGCACTCATGAAAAAAGTGTTTTAGTTCTTGGTGAAGCCCTACCGGCTTCGTGCAAGCCCGTCTGGGTAGGTACCAGCCATTCATCAGATATTCTACCGCCAAACAGCAGTACTCAGTATAGTTGTGTTCCGGTTTGAAGGGTGAGTGAGCCAGTAACTACAGGCACAAGGGACGTAACATCTTAGTTCCCAAAGTTGGTGGCGCATTGGTGATGTAGGGAATGGTTAATATTTCTTACAGCGCCACTGTCTATGGGCGGTGGTCTCACTTACCATCGGATCACCCATTTGCTCGTCCACCTATATCATAAAAAAATGCACGCATTCAAACCACTGGGCCATCTCGACCTTGTATGATAAAAATACTAAAATTCAACATACGAGGCGCCGGAATGTCCGTCAGTCTTTGAGGCGGGACTCGCACCCCGACCGAAGTCATCAGCATGCTCCTTGATCGCTATCGATCTGCCAACGATGTCGTAAATCTAAAAAGAAGAAATGTTTTTGGTAGTTGTACTTTGTTTACTTCGAGGCAGGATATTTTATGCATATTGGGTGGAGGATGACGATTCGGTTGGTAACGAATAAGGAATCCCGACACCCTACCCGGGACGACATCCTCGCATCGCATATGAGCGGGCTAAATCAACATATTTTTTCTAACCGTGTATGCTGTTGGCCCCAATGGGATTCGGCACAGTCCTGGGTGGCGAGTTAAAATACTCAAACCGGGTGGATAAGGAGCTCAAGGGCTCAGGATACACACATCCTAAAAGCCACCTGTGAGCCCAAACCTCGTTAAAGGACACCGTCGACGTTGGTAGAGAGGAATTACTTTTTCGAACTAATTTTCCTGTTGCCCCTGATGGCCTCTACAACGTCACAGGGCGGGGAACATCACCATTTTTTTGTTGTTGGCCCTAATGTCCTCTACGGCATCACCGGGTGGGGTAGGCGAGCTAAACTACTCAAGCCTTGTGTTGAGAACCCACTTAAGGGCTCAGAATAGGCGCGTCCTAAGGGTGCCTCCTGTGAGGCCGATCCTCGGCTTAGGACCCTTAATCAACAACTATATATACCCCCAGTACAAAAAATCTTGCCAGCGCGATTCAGAAAAGTAGAATAATTGATCAACGCCATCTATTGGCATTAAATTGTAACATGTTCTACGACCAAACTGAAGCGTCATACTCACATTAAGCACGCTGTCCAGTATCCTGAAAGTCGCCCTGCCCTTATCATCAGCGACTATATTCCCCAAGTCCCCTGCGTGTCTCTTGTCGGGGGGATCTGAAGGGGCGCCGTGTGGAGAGTGGTGAGGGTTGTAGTGTTCGCCGATCGAATCGCAGCCCTGGAATCAACCGTTTAATATCAACTAATATTATAAACGCGTTAGGGATTTTGTTTGTTTGTTTTTTACGTTACGAGCCGTCTGGGCAATAAATATACTCTATTCCAACAACAAGAGGAGAAAATCAAATCAAATCAAAATATACTCTATTCAAGTAGGCTTTTACAAGCACTTTTGAATCGTCATTTAACAAACTATATTAAGCGAAGCTACCATCGGTTCGGAATGTAGATTCTACCGAGAAGAACCGGCAAGAAACTCAGTAGTTACTCTTTTTCGACGTCTAAAAATGAAGCCCTGTTAGTTAAATACAATTATATACGTATGTTATATAAAAGTCGACAAGCATTAACTACACGCTTAAAAAGCCAAATAAACAACATTTGACAGCAAATTGACGCGATATCATTGGTCGAGAGCTTGACTAATCTATGATATTCACTATGGATTTGCGAAAACGTGGCGTTTTGAACGTCGACGAAACTGTTATCGGAATTTTGGAAGTGAAATTAAAGTGGAAATAAGCAGTTAAGTGTAACAGTGTCGTATTATAAATAAAGCTATATTAATCATAAACTCTCAGCAGTGCACAATATAGTCGAGTTATTAGCGAATCGCATGAAATACGTAAATCTAAGATTATTTTATCTTGTTTCCTACTTCCATTGGAATAGGCTATAGACTTTATGTTATCCGGTTAGAAGTTTGATTGATCTTGATGATGAATATCTTAGATTTCTATTGGTGGCGCTTTGACGATATAAGGACTAATATTTATAACAGAACCAACGTCTATCGGCAGTGGTGACTTACCATCAGGTGGCGCATTTGACAGTCAATACCGTCATTCAGTAAAAACTCACCGCGCTTAGGTCACCAGCGTCGTGAACGTGTAGAGCGTGCGGGCCGGGCATGAGACCGTCCACGCTGCCATCTGCTACGAGCGGACCACCTTCGTTCTGTTGGAATCTGATCACGCCCAAAACCTGCTGCTTACAACAGTGCTGGCTGGATATCATGGCGACCGCTGACTGAGTATCTACAAGATAATTTATTAATAACTAGCTTATCATAAATCAACAACTATAACCACCCAGTATAAAAAAAACCGATATGGCCCAGCGGTTAGAACGCGTACATTTTAACCGATGATTTCGTGTTCAAACCCAGGTAAGCACCACTGAATTTTCATGTGCTTAATTTGTGTTTATAATTCATCTCGTGCTCGGCGGTGAAGGAAAACGTCGTGAGGAAACCTGCATGTGTCCAATTTCAACGAAATTCTGCCACATTTGTATTCCACCAACTCGCATTGGAGCAGCGTGGTGGAATATGCTCCAAACCTTCTCCTCAAAGGGAGAGGAGGCCTTTAGCCCAGCAGTGGGAAATTTACAGGCTGTTTATGTATGTAATGTAGCTTATCATTATATTTTATGAGTATATCATATTCCTCCAAAACATTTTCGTGTAAAATCTTGCCAAGACGAGGCCATATGATGACGATACTTGGTGGTAGGGCTCGTGCGAGTCCGTCTGGGTAGGTACCACCCACTCATCAGATATTATAACGCCAAACGACATTATTCAGTATTATTGTGTTGCAGTTTGAAGGGTGACTGAGCCAGTGTAACAACAGGCACAAGGGACATAACATCTTACTTCCCGAGGTTCGTGGCACGTTGGTGACGTCAGGACTGATATGTCTAAATATAATAAAGATAGAAGATAGATGGAACATTTGCCTATACGCCAACCTATATAAAAAACAAATGTCTTACCCCCAAATCCCTGCAGAACTGATCTTCTACCAGAAGTCCTAGTCACCATGTCCAGGATAACCGAGCTTGGCAATGTCGTTTCTACCACAACAGCGCCATCTTTGAACACCGCCTGAAGATACAGACAACAATAAGGAAACTCGGTAGAATCTACATTCCGAACCGATTGTAGCTTCACTTAATATAGTTTGTTAAATGACGATTCAAAAGTGCTTGAAAAACCCTACTTGAATAGAGTATATTTTGATTTGATTTGATTTTCTCGTCTTGTTGTTGGAATAGAGTATATTTATTGCCCAGACGGCTTGTAACGTAAAAAACAAACAAACAAAATCCCTAACGCGTTTATAATATTAGTTGGTATTAAACGGTTGATTCCAGGGCTGCGATTCGATCGGCGAACACTACAACCCTCACCACTCTCCACACGGCGCCCCTTCAGATCCCCCCGACAAGAGACACGCAGGGGACTTGGGGAATATAGTCGCTGATGATAAGGGCAGGGCGACTTTCAGGATACTGGACAGCGTGCTTAATGTGAGTATGACGCTTCAGTTTGGTCGTAGAACATGTTACAATTTACTGCCAATAGATGGCGTTGATCAATTATTCTACTTTTCTGAATCGCGCTGGCAAGATTTTTTGTACTTTGTTTGTACCGATATTATTGACTTTTTGGTTGCGTCTATTTATCTGAATACCCTGAGCGTCTCTAATTATATGACGCTGACTGTACACCTATTTAGGGCACGTTAACTATCATTGTTTTGTTGTTTTTTTTTTGTACTTTAAGTAATATGTTCTTTACTTTTGTTTTTTTTTTTTTAATAATTTTGCCGTGTCCTAAATAAACATTTCTTTCTTTCAAGAAAAACTGTAGTAGGTGGTCATAACCGATCTTAGACATACGCTGTTTAAGAATTGAAACCATTCCTTACATCGCCAATGCGCCACCAATCTTGTGAACTAAGATTTTATATCAATTATTCATATGATTTTACTGACTAACTCACTCTTCAAACCGGAACACACCTATACCAAATATTGCTTGCAGAAGAATACCTAACGAGTGGAAGTTACTGAGCCACTCTGAATACGATAACGCACCTGCAAGCCCCCCGGTGTTGCAGATGCGGTAGCAGTCACTTTCCATCAGATGAGCCCCCTGCTTGTTTGCCATCTCTAACATAAAAAAAAAACGATATATTTATGTAACAATAAAAAAAATAAAAAATACCTGTTTAACGCCATCTTGTTCTTGTAAATGTCTGAGAGTTTTATCCACGATTTTCTGGTCTGCAGTCCCGCCAAAATCGACCAACACTTCCAGCTTTAACAATACATAAAACATATTTTATCAGATATTTAAAATAAAGGTGATGTTACGTGGAGCACCCGGTTAGAACGAAGCAGGATGCTCTGGAGCTCTATGGAAATAAAAATCTATCAGTAACCGTAATAGAAACCAACCAAGCCTTCCTCTTCTGCCTGGCTTTTATTAATCGCCAGGGTCTACCTTCCGACTAAGTCAACTCCACTTTGCACGGTCTTCAGCGTCATTCTGTGTAAGTCCATTGGCTCTCATGTCCTGCTTGAGGATATCTAGTCATCGCTTGGGCGTCCGGGAGGCCTAATTCCAGGTACGAATATATCAATGCATTTTTCTATTTTTTTTTGTCGCTGGAAAACACTGAATTGCGTGTTCCCCGACGTGAAGTGTGTAGGGGGTGGGGGTTCTATGGGGGACTCGCCGGTACCCATGAAGACACGGAATACTCACTAAAAAAACTAGCGTTACCCTCTTTTGGCGTTTACATTGCAAACGCTGTCTGAACCCTACGAGACAAATCAAAATAATGTACTACAGTATTGTAAACCTTAGAGTTCTAAAAAAAAAAGTCCGCGACGAATCCCAGAATAATAACTTTATACGAGAAATAATGGTATATTCATGAAACGATTTTAAGCAATACAGCATTAATCCTTATCCAATTAAGTACCTTAATACATTGTGCATTTAATATAGATCAATATGGCCCTTTACAGCATTTAAATTTAATGAATATTTTCGAAGGTATTTCAGATTTAAAATGCAGGTGCATAGCGGTTTGTATTGTTTAATGATAAAAAAGTTGTAAACCATGTATATAAAAACATTCTGTAGTATATTTAGTATCAGCATTGCACCCGTGCGAAGCGGGGGCGGGTCGCTAGTTTATAATATTAGTATAGATTATTATATTTATAAGAAATAGATTTATTTTATTAACAAAATCCTTATGTTAATTACGTACTACATTCCATATTTATTTATGCGTTTTTTTTTTAAATAAAGACCTTTGCCCATATTCTTGACTACCAATTTATTTAATGAAAAACTCAATGTATACGTTTTCACAACAGGATCCCAGAAAACGTTCAAAATTATTCAATTATAAAATTCAAAAGAATCGTTAAAGAGCGTTTGTGTGCTAAAGGATATTACAACACTAATGACTTTTTAGTTGATTGCACACCTTGGGAATGAAATGATCGCCTCCAGGCTGTTTCAAATAGCTAAAATATAATTATTATTGAACTCAATGTATACGTTTTTACAACAGGATCCCAGAAAACGTTCAAAATTATTCAATTATAAAATTCAAAAGAATCGTTAAAGAGCGTTTGTGTGCTAAAAGATATTACAACACTAATTACTTTTTAGTTGACTGCACGACTTGGGAATGAAATGATCGCCTCCAGGCTGTTTCAAATAGTTAAAATATAATTATTATTGTACATGCAAAATGAAAAAAATATATATCCCGCTGAGTTTCTTTCGCCGGTTCTTCTCAGGTCCGAGATGTTAATTTCCGAACCGGTGGTAGACTTTTGACTATCAATAAGCAAGTGTAAACACTTCTAAATATTGAATAAAGATTTTTGACTTTGACTTTGACTGTATCATAGACATTATCATCATGACAAGCATAACAAATCCACTTAAAAGATAAAATGATGATGATAACAAATTACTACGACATCTATTAAAAACAACAAAAACAACTTTAATGCACATTAAAATAATTATTTTTGTTACTTTGTATGTAGACGGACGAGCAAACAGGCCATCCGATGGTTAATGGTTAACACCGCCCATAGACAATATTGTAGCAAGAAATTTTAACCAGTTCTTACTTCAATCACCAACCATGGGAATTTATGAGTTTAAAAAAAAAAACATTATATCTGTCAAATTACTTTTTTGTCCCATTTGCTGTCGAAACACTTGGCCCTTGGAGTAATGGTGCAAAAAGCTTCATCAAAAGTGTAAGACCTCACCTTATTGCCTCAACTGGTGACATTGAGGATCTGAATTGCGATTCAACGGGGAAATGCTGCTAGCATTCTCGCCTCCAATCCACGCGGTCAAGATTTATACAGTAACTATTTTTAATTCATATTTGTATATATATTTAAGCACTTAATGTTATCAATTCTTATGTTAATTAATGGGTATTAATATTAGACAATGTATCAATTACTACCAAAAAAGTATTTTTTCCCCCTACATATGATCAAACAGAATCCTCATAATTATATATCTATATAAGGCAGATATGAGTTTTTTATAATTCACAAAAAAAATTGTAATCATCAAAGTTAATTGACATCTCTGACTAGTGAGTACCGCTGTAAAATCATTATTATTACTTTTTTTTCTAGTGTATATCAGTGTTGGTTGCGCACAAAATATTCTGCCAATGTCACACATAACAAAAAGGATTATGAGTTTAATAAATTTCAAATTAATAAAAAAGTAGGTAGTATGTTACAAGCACTTTTTAATTAATATAGAATATTAAATTTATTGTATTTAGGTTCTCGGTTTACAAAGGACTACAACTACAACTATTCAGAATTAAATTCAGTTTGTAATTTTGACCATACTGTTAATTTTCTCCATCATCCGTGACATTGGCAAAATAATCTGTGCACAACCAGCACCAAAAATAAGCTATAAAAAAATTAATAATGCACAGACACCATCGGAAGAAAGATTCAGAAGAAATTTTGTATCTGCACATAGACATACCAACTAAGCTGATCAGTCCTGTGTTTTAACTTAACTTTATCTAACACATTATAATTTTGATTCTTTCTTTGAAATAGTTCACAAATATAAACAAAGCGAATGTATGAGAATATTTCTACCAAAATGAACTTCCAAATAAATAGCCAATCAAACTAATATATAAATGTTTATAAGTTGCAATTATAAATAAGTATCTTGCCTCAAAATTAGGGTATTGACTTTGAAGTCAGAGTGTATGTGATATAATAGTGAAACATAAATATTAAATAAATAATTTTGTTTTAATTTTAAATTAGTAAAGTATTAACATTGTATCAACCATTACGAGTTGTGTATAAACTGTCCAATGATAGAAAAAACATGAACAAGGATTTGTTATTATTATTTGTTCATAAATAAATAAATCGGCACTTTCTTTATCTGAAATATTTTTTATTACGCGCAAAAAGATAGTGTAAATAAGTTAAAATTAATTTACAGAGTATATATTATTTTTTAAGGTAATAATTACACGATAAACTTTACGTTATTAAAGTTTTCATAAATATATCAAGGTTACCTACAATGACCTAATGAAATGTATATTTTTTGTTTTTTTTTTTACATTTATCAAAGGC
The DNA here is from genome assembly GCF_037043105.1 of Vanessa tameamea. Lineage (NCBI taxonomy): Eukaryota > Metazoa > Arthropoda > Insecta > Lepidoptera > Nymphalidae > Vanessa > Vanessa tameamea. The sequence continues at coordinate 3,178,744 of NC_087339.1, read as the reverse complement.
CAAGGCAAAGGGCATCATGATTTAAACAACTGTTTATTAATAAACAAATGCATTTTGTATTTATTAACTTACCTTAGATGTTAACATGCTTGTTATATCTATGTTAACACTTGATTAGGACTTAGCGCGTAGTTTCTAGAATAAAATGCAAATTATTTACAAAAATGTTACATACAACCGGCTACCGCACTGCTATAGATATGACTGACACTGACAGTTGACTGTGTGAATTATGTGACGGAAGATTACAAGAGTTGCTTCTTGCTAGTATATTTTTCTCCTTAACATTTTTACATTCGATTACGGTTATACATAGAGATAATGTACCAATTTTTTTTAAGAATTATTTGGTATTTTTGGTAAAAATACTGCATTGGCACATAAAATTGATGAGTTACAAGAAAAAAAATAGGTGATAACAAAATTTTTTACAGTACATAATAAAACTAAAATAAAATTTTAATTTCAATTGCTTTATTATAAGACTACAAGCACTTTTGAAGCGTCATTTATTTATGAAATAAAAATAATAAATCCACTGGTTCCACCACGAAGGAATCGATTTCGGAAAGGAAGGATTATCTTGCATATTATTATGGCGATTATTGTTTTTGTGTTTGTTTCTGTTTTGTTTGCTTTTATTATTAAAAAAAATTTTTTTTTTTACTAACATTAGTTATGAGGTTGTCATGTAATACTAAAATTAAAATATGGACTATGTCTGAGACAAAATAAATAAATAAATAAAAAAATAAAATAAATATATTATCGATATGCAATGACATTTTATATCCTGAACAATCATTAATATATACTAACTATAGTTATTTTATCATCGTCTTAACATTATTATATTGAGTAATCTTATTTTTTAAATATTTTTTTATTGTATAGCAAAGATAAAAATACCAGTACAAGAAAAAAAAAAATGATATCAATTGTTAAAAAATATTAATAATCAGTTTTAATAAAAAATTTTTTTTAATAACTATTAACAACAATATAATATTTATGTTTATGCTATGAATAATGTTATAATAAAAATACAAAGTTCTTTCGCCTAGAGCTTTATTTCATAATTATTAAAAAAATAACAAAGATCATAATAATTAGCTAAGTATTATGAATATAATAAATTTTAATAAATTATTGTAATATAATGTGTAAAATACGTAATTATTTATAATTGAATACATTAAATATATTATTAATTGGTCTTTTTGTAAACTAAATACATTTTTTATCTATTTCACTTCTGACAGTTAAAATGTTCCTACCGTCCATTCGGACACGGTGACATCGAACGAGCTCTCTGAAATAAAATAAAAAGTATTTATATTAAATCTTTCGAGTAGTTTTCGTATCGATTGTTCGAATTTGGCGAATCTATGTTTAATTTAAGTACAGTAGAATCTGGATTATTGGAAAATTTTATCAATTATTATAAAAAAAATCATATTAAAGTAGCATTTGACTTTTTTTAGGTGTTTTATATTACAATGTTTTATATTTTAATATGTATGTCAAATTTTAATAGCTTGTAAAGTTTTTATGTGAAAAGGTGTTGTTTTTGTTCGATCTCATCCCAAAGTACCGACATTTCGTTTATGCGATCTAGCCTCGGTCCCAATTAATTCGGATAATCGTGGTTCTACTGTACTTAAATATAAAACTGATTAATTATTTAATGACAGATGAAAATTATAGATTAAAGAGAATTAATAAAAAAAAAAACAATAGAAAAGGCTGACCAAATCTCTTAAAGGACAATTATTTTAAAGGCTATAAATTATTTAAGTTTTGACAACAACAACGTTGTCACATGAAAGAGACGAAAGATCTGTCGCCGAGCGAAAGAGAAAGGGAGGTATATATTTTTAAAAGTTTCACTTCTATCACGTGTACCAGGTACATTTTTTTTTATCGTACCTCTCTATAATCAGCTTCAGCGATGGAAGGCATCAGCATAGCAACTCTCTTCGGAGGCGCTTCGTCCATATTGTGTATCGCCTTATAGACTTCGGAGTGTTGTAAATGATCGAGCCCTTTGGGTGGCTTTTGGTATTTCATGAAATTTACTCTATGGAATAAAAAAAAAACAGTTCTATAAGTTTAAATTTTGATCGCAAAGATATTAATAATTGTTTATGCCAAAAGTGTGATTTCTGACGTCACAATAATAACGTTCTTAAAATGAGGGTACAGTATTATTAAGTTTTTAAGTTGATCACATGATAAATAGATTAAACTTTACCCAATTGCGTTGCCTTTGATAACTTCCGCTTGTGCGGTCAGCGTTTCCTGAATCAACTCCTCGTCGTATTCCCTGGATTTCTTCCATTTCCTTCCACCGGGGAGGACGAGTGGCCTTTCTGGGGGGGCGGGGCCGAACATAGGCGATGGCTTGACTCGGGTCTGGGGTTCTTGTTCAAGTTTGACTCGATGGACAATTTCCTATAAATATTTTTTCAGTTAAATATCTATTTTAAAATTTATTATACACCATTAGAAAATAGTATATATTTACGTCAAATAATTAAAAAAAATAAAATAGTAAAAATAGTAAAATTGTCTATGACTTAATCTTTTTTTTTTTTTACCCGTCACGCTAGGCTAAGGCTAGCGTTTGTCGTTGTCTTGCCTGTTATTTAGCATCGTCACGATCTACGTTGCACGCTTGCCTAGAAGATACCTGTTTACTCTCGATTTGAAGACATCAGGGTTGTTGTTAATCTTATTGTCTTTGCTTAGTTCTATTATTCGTATTGGTATCTATGATATATGTCAGGAAGATATGGGAGAGTAATCTGTGACGGAAAACTCTGTAATAATAATGAAGTATGTACTAGTTGTAAAAGCCGAGAGGTTGAATCGATGACTGCGGGTCCCAGGTAAGCACCACTGAATTTTCATGTGCTTAATTTGTGTTTATAATTCATCTCATGTTCGGCGGTGAAGGAAAATATCGTGAGGTAACCTGAATGTGTCTAATTGCATCGAAATTCTGCCACATGTGAATCCACCGAGCCGCATTGGAGCGTGATGGAATGCTCCTAATCTTCTACTCAAACGGAGAGGAGGCCAACTGTGGGAAATTTATAGGCTGTTTATGTTGATGTTGTATGTACTAGTCGTCGCTTGCGGTTTGCTAGCCTTTTAGCTGTAGGTCGTCAGGGATTTGGTATAAAAAAGTGATATATAAAATGAAAATTAAAGTGATAGTGAGGTATCCAAATTTAAAATAAATAAATAAATATTGGACAACATCACATACATTACTCTGATCCCAATGTAAGTAACTAAATCACTTGTGTTATGGAAAATCAGAAGTAACGACGGTACCACAAACACCCAGACCCAAGACAACATAGAAAACTAATGAACTTTTTCTACATCGACTCGGCCGAGAATCGGACCCGGGACCTCGGAGTGGCGTACCCATGAAAACCGGTGTACACACTACTCGACCACGGAGGTCGTCGGATTTATTTAACATCGAATTATTGACAAAATGTTGTATTTGGGATACGAAGAACTTTGTAAGACTAATTTCAGTGATATGGTTGTGGTGACTGCCATCAGGAATCCCATTTACTAAACCCCCTATATTGTAAATAACTCACCTTGTTTTGCTCCTTCTTCATTTTGCTCTCCAACATTCTCTTAACTTCCTCTTTCTTCATGAGCGCGACTTCGTCTTCCGTCAAGCTCGGCTTCGTCACACGGATTTGCATCTTTTTACCTCTCTGTCCGATCGACTCATTCTCCGGTACGTCGATCTCTGTTATTTCAACTCTATTATTGTCTGGATGTTTCTCGAAATGTGTTACCCTCTCTGTAACAAAAGCCAATATGTTCGTTTCAATATACTAACCTTATGTTTACATGTTTAGACTGTCAAAGTTGAGAACGCTTGGAAAAAAATACACGCACACTAGTAAAGTAGTATGACGTATGACGTATCAAGCGTAGCTGTCACGCATACTAAGCTAGTAAAATTGGTTCGTTTGTTTTAGTTCTGTCAAAGTTGAATACGTATTATAGTCGTTACATGTGTAATTAACATGTTTACAGTGTAATTAGCCTCATATCCGCCCATATCTACTAATAACTCAGTTTTAAAAACAATTGCTTTTACGAATTGCTATACAAAATATTTATCTATTTTAACTCCCTTTTGCAGGGCCGGACCGTGAGTTTAGGGGGCCCTGGGCTAATACTACTTAGGAACCCGACTTAAGATACACCTGAACGTAGACTTGAATTAAATTAATTGAATGGGTTTGATTAATTGCAGGACTCGCAGCGCTGCGAACCACACGATCTGTTTAATTTAATAAAATTATGGACTCTTTCACATTATCGTCAATTTTTGACTTTGGCTTGACTTTACTTAGCTGGGGGCCCCTTGAATTCACGGGGCCCTTGGCTGAAGCCCAAAAAGCCATACAGTAGATCCGGCCCTGCCCTTTTGGGGTTACAACAGGAAATGGTAGTTTGTATGAAAGTCTAATGTTATTGAAGTTAAAATAATTACGTCAGAAGGATTTTAAATGGTATTTAAGTGTTATACAAGGAGGTTTTATTATAACGATAAAAGTACATTCGCGTGGACCGTACGGACCGAGTCGTACGTAATAATATTTTGATTAAAGATTCGTTTGTTTGTAATAGATAATTTGAATGTATTGAACGGATTATACAGCAATAACATTTCATTTTATTTAAGTAACATTAAGACAAAACAGGTATGTTATATATGTTAAGGAGTAGGATTGCGTCAGTTAAACCACGAGGCTAATTACACACTGTTTTAATCGAGGCGTTGCACCGGCGGGGACGCAGCCACGCGCACACACGTAAACGCTTCACTTAACTACATATATTACAAATTGAACTGTGTATAAATACATGAGCACAGATATTTGATATATGTATATAGATAAACAATTTTTTCGAATTGGATATTTATATTTGAAGAATAAACCCGAAAAAAAAACAACAAATTTAATGTCTTTATTATAAATAATAATGTATTAACAATAGTTATGTCTATTATATATAGTTTTAAAGTCGTTGGTTCTTACTGTTGCTCAGTCAAAACTAATTTAATTGTATATTGTAATATTTCATTTGATATGCTGTTCCAATCGAAGTAGGAATAAAGATAAACAAACCTTAGATTAACGTATTTCATGTAATAACTCGGCTATATTGTGCACTGCTAAGAGTTTATGATTAATATATCTTTATTTATAATACGACACTGTTACACTTAACTACTTATATCCACTTGAATTCTACTTCCAAAATTCCGATTACAGTTTCGTCGACGTCAAAACGTCTATGTTTTCGCAAATCCATAGTGAATATCATAGTTAAATCAAGCTCGATCAATGATTATCGCGTCAATTTGCTGTCAAATGTTGTTTATTTGACCTTTCTCCTCTTATGGTTGGAATAGAGTATAGGTTTATTTTATAATGTCCTCTAAGAAAGGATTTTTGGAAAGTTTAACTTTAAAGGGGAGAAATGGACTTTCTATTTAATTTCGAATGACGCAATCACTCACCTGGATTTGGTTTATTGATCTCCAGATATTTTTCTTGTCGAACTTCTTTGTATTCCTGCAAACCGACGTTATGGTAATAAATCTCTTATCAATATTCCGCATATGACGTTAAATCTAAATAAGAACCAATATTAAGTAGTTGGTCCGTGAAATGGGCCACCTGGTGGTAAGTCACAACCATAGACAATGACGCTGTTAGAAGTTTTAACCTTACTTGACATTCCTAATGCGCCACCAGTCTTGGGAACTATGATGTTATGTTCCTTGTGCATATATATTTTTTTTAATTTGACGGCGCATTGCTAGCGCCATCTTTTAAATTACGAGGAAACAAGATTTGACAGGTATTCGGTCTGGTGAAGCGTCGTATCGTTGGTTGGCGGGAATGTTGAACGCCGCCATTATTGTGGAGTTGTCAAAAACAAGCTCTAACACGTCTGCGACGAATCGCCCTTGTTCCTCATAATTTTGATATTGCGTAATTGATGTTTATTAAAAAAAATAATAATAAACAAATGGCTTATCCTGATAGAGGTGGAGATCTGCCTTTATATTTAATTTTACAACAACCACGGACTCAGAGTTGCCCGTGCCTTTTTTGCATTTTACTGTACATTTTGTCGTTTTAAAGTTTTTTTTTATGACTGAACATCAGCAGATCTTCGCTGGACTTTTTTTTTTGTAATAGACACAGGCGTTAGTATGTCTAGTCACACTTTTGTGAATACGGAGCCTCACATTTTTCGTCTGTAGTTACACTGGCTCACTCACAATTTAAACCGGAAGACAACAAGACTAAGTATTGTTGTTTTGTGGAGTTTAAGGCCCTGTGAATATCTATATATTGAAATAAAAATAAATAATCACCATTTGACTGATTTGATTGATCTGTCGGCTCACAGCCTCCACCTTTTGCTGGATGAGGTTTGGAAGCTGTGAGAGAGCTGCAAGCTGTGCCTTCATCTGTGCTACTTGCTGTTCTATACTGGCATTTGGATCTGAAGATATATTACGTTGAGTTAATTAATTGATATTTAATAGTTTGTGCTCATTAACATGCTTTAGGTATAAAAAATAGACGTCCTTTCTGGTACAAGCTTGCTTCATAACAAATTTCATCAAAATCGATTCAGTGATTTAGCGTGAAAGCGTAACAGACAGACATACAAACAGAATTACTTTCTCATTTACATAATTTTAGCATAGAATTATAGATTTTGTGTCCGACGGCGAAGGAAAATATCATAAGAAAACATTGATATACTGTAATGTCGTAACTTTATCACAGTATGTGTTTTTAACTAAATTTTTTTTATGATATATGATCACAAGTGGTCACCACCGGTCATAGACAATGGCGCAATCAGAAATATTAACCATTCCCTACGTCGCCAATACGCCAACCTTGGGAACTAAGATGTTATGTCTCTTGTAGTAACCTGCCTGTAGTAACACTGGCTCACTTGCCCTTCAAACCGGAACACAACAATACTGAATACTGTTTGGCGGTAGAATATCTGATCAGTGGGTGGTACCTACTCAGACGGACTAGCACAAAGCCCTAAAATCTAACAAATAAATTGTTCAATTTATACAACAGACATTTTATTCTTAATATTTAAGATATATATATATTATATTGAGTAGCTATGTGGAAACCGGCTGTCATGGTATGAGAATGTTATGCGGAGGAATGTTGTGAGGAAGGTCTTCAGCATGGACGTGGATGGATATAGAGGCAGGGGGCGACCAAAGAAACGATGGATGGATTGTGTAAAAGATTGTTACTTGTGTGATGACGTCCGACAGAGAAGAATGGAAGAAGAATATGCTGCGCCGACCCCAAGTAACATTGGGATGAGGGCAGGAGGATGGTGATGATGATGATACGTCGCTTATTAAAGTATACAAGCGTGTGTCTACATTGTACTCTCAGAACTTTCACCATCACAATCCGATGGAACCGCAAATACGATAAAAATAGGCTCAAGCCTAGGACCAACGGCATATGTGTCCGTGATCATCATCCTTATCAAAGTATTACTACTGAGAATTTATCCGGGTTTTGAACTCCTTGATAACTGGAGTCTAATGATCTACTAGATGAAGAATTCTACTTCATGGTCGTTAATAATGAAGGTCGTTTTGAAAATCCTTTTTTTTTTTATGGCATTCTTTAGCGGACGAGCATATGGGCCACCTGATGGTAGGAAATATTAACCATTCCTTACATCACCTATGCGCCACCAACCTTGGGAACTAAGATGTTATGTCAGCGTTGCGTTGGTTGTGATATTTTTCAATTTCGTTCGATTTTTGGTTTCTCTTAGCTGGTCACACCAGCGGCTAGATTCGCGGGGACTTTCCCTTCAATTTTGGCGAACACAAATATTATCTCCAGATTATCTGGACGACGAGCAACGTGACCGAAACATTGTAAATGTTTTCGGTATGATTACGTCAAGAGAATAATTTTATTTAATTTATAGCGTACCGATCATGCTGTCCACTGCTTTCATAATCTGATTTGCTAAACACGTTCGTTCCATTTCGTAGCACCTGCAGTGTAACTTCTATTAACTTCGCTTCGAGCTCAATCTGTGCTAAAACAAAAAACATACGATTCGAAATTGTTTTAATAAATTATTTGGGTTTGGAAGGAAGTTCTTTCACGCGGCTTACAGTAGAGTGAACTGACAGAAATTGTCACGTAAGGAAGCAGCGTTATGTCTCGTCAACGGACTATATCCCTCTCTTTCTCTTATACTTTGTCTCTTTCTATTATAAACGGTTTCAGTGCATATTATTAAGACTTTTATACCCTGCACAAGATAGCTTGATCTTTTTGACAGATGTCAATTTTTCTGATCGACATAAGTTTACAATGACGTACACATTATTTTCTTAATTTAATGATTTTAAAAATTGTAATAATATTTTTAAAAAATACATGTCATTATCCGAAAATTTTAAGACTTTTTCTATTATATATTATTGCTTCAAAGTAAAATTTAAATAGAAACGCTGAACATAATATACGCTTGTACGATGTTACGTCGGTCGGACGGTAGGGACGCGAATAACAGGCAGTAACTGCTACAAATATCGATTACAAAAATCCTTATTAAAGATCATTGTTATGTTATTGTTACGAACAGGGGTCCTTTTGGTTGGGGTCTCTTTGGCTGGTATAACACTTAGAAAAATAAGTTAAAAAAAATTGAATCCTAATTTGAATTACGCATTCCATCGTTCCATCGACTGTTATATATGTTATGTTTTCTGTTTCCCATCACTAGCCCGTCTGTCAAAAAGATCAAGCTGACTTGAACAGGGTATAATAGATTTTTAATAACAATATTGTCAATTTCAATTGTTCTCAAACTGTTGCGTCCGTTATTTAGTACAAAATAATTCTAATTTAACGTAAAACAAAGTACATTTGTAAAAACATATCAAGCAGCATACTGCTAGTCTCAATAAATGCCAATACATCGTCCCCCAAACAAGGTACTAATCAAAAAGATCACGGAACTAGAAGAATTCCGTACGTTGAACTGTCATAGCATGTCATTGTCACTTGCTTATGAATATATAGGCATTTCATTCACACACGCGAAATATAATCCTACATAACCGGGGCTTTATTAATAACTATACAGTATGACACTAATAGTATCGAAATTTTACACTGGCTCACTCAAGGGCATCGTGATAAAAGAGGGGATGAATTGCCTAGCGCCCCAAAATCGATTCAATCATAATTTACTAGTATTATTTATAAATACATTAACATTTCACGACTGTCCGTGAACTGAAATATGATTGCACTATTCGTGACACAAGCACACACATATATACAAAGCGAGGGTTGATATATACATAAGGACTTACATAAGAGGCGACTGTTTGAGGCAAGTTCAGTGTATGCACTAAATATTTCGAAGGCGTTGCCAATTTTTTTTTTTGTATTGAATTCAAGCCAAACTATCTCTTGTTAAATTGGTTTATTTATAGAAAATTGATCCGTTTCGGGGTTGAATTGCTCGTATAAATAAAATTAATAAGCTGAATTTAATTGTATTTATTTAAAGTGGAATTTAGGTTTCATTTTGACAGTGCGTTAACTGTAAATATATATTGTACAACATCACATACATTACTCTGATCCCAATGTAAGTAACTAACGCACTTGTGTTATGGAAGATCAGAAGTAACGACGGTACCACACCCAGACCCGAGACAACATAGAAAACTAATGAACTTTTTCTACATCGATTCGGCCGGGAATCGAACCCGGGACCTCGGAGTGACGTACCCATGAAAACCGGTGTAAACACTACTCGACCACGGGATCGTCAAAATATGTATAATGTCACTGCTTTATTGTCTGGAAGTGGATTTTTAAATTTAAAAAAATATACAAATCCGACAAGAAATACAAATACTAAACAACGTAAGGTACAACAAAATGGCTTACGTGACCTTAATAACGGAAATTTAATACAGTTAATACTATACAACAGATGAAAACTCAGGACAAAGCGAGCGAAGTGTTAAACTATTTATCTGTACATATCCCATAGCTGGGCATAGCATATAAGATACTAAACTGTAAAAATGGACGTAGATTACATTATCATCAAGCACTTTCGTGGATTTCTTATAAAAAATCGTGAATCGTGAACTTCTTAAGAATAAACTCGAATCTCATCACGGCACACGAGCGTGAAATGTCAGGAAGTGATATGCTACATTGATGTTGATAATTATAAAATACTAGATGTAATCCGAGGTTCTGATTGCGTTTTAAAGGTTGATCGTATAAATAGTAGCCTATGTCTTTTCTAGAAGTTCGAGCTTGCTTCATTCCAAATCTCATCAAGTTCGGTTCAGTGGTGAAAGAGTAACAGACAAACAGACAGAGTTACTTTCGCATTTATAACATTAGTCTTATATATTTATAAGGTAAGCCAATTTTTGTCCCAGTGATTATGGGACGGTAGCTGCACATAAATGATCGGTTATGGTCTCATTTTGAAGAGCTCTTTTGTGCAGAAAATCAACGAGGATTCTTCATTGAAATTTACCAAATTTTTACGATATAACAATGAATTTATTTTAGTGAGCAGTACTACGGTTGAAAAAGAAAAAAAAAATAATTAAGAATGTGAACAAAATTTAAGTTAAATGTTATCGACAAACTCCAATTCTAACTAAACTGATGTATGTATGTATAACTATTTGAAATAAAAAAACATTAAAAAAAAGGTTTCTTCATTTTAGCGCCAAATGTAGATGAATGTGTTTACATTGAAATGAAATCAAAACAAAACCTGTCATAGCATCAAAATGGCGACCGTGAGTCAGTTGTCAACATTTAACGAGCGAGATTCGAAGAGAAATCTTAAAGAATCTCATCGCTGTTTTGACAAAATACTGACGTTTTGACGAATTATTTGAACGCCGTAACATGTAACCTAGTATGAGGCGCTCATTTACGCAAAGCTATCTGAAGTTTGGTCAGGGTAATATGCAAGATGTTACTTGCTGGTAGGGCTTCGTGCAAGCCCGTCTGGGTAGATACCACTCACTCATCAGATATTCTACCGCCAAACAGCAGTACTCAGCATTGTTGTGTTTCGGTTTAAAGGGTGAGTGAGCCAGTGTAACTACAGGCACGAGGGACATAATATTGAAGTTCCCAAGGATAATATTTCTTACAGCGCCATTGTCTATGGGCGGTTCTGACTACTTACCAAGCTATATCATAAAAAAATATGTTTCCCTTCATACACACAAACTAAGCACATGGAAATTCATAGGTGCTTGACAGGAGCTTGAACCGCAATCTTTAACGTAATACAAGTTTCCGCTCACCACTTCGACCAAGCCTGAGAGGGGGGTATTTATGCCCGTTTTGTGCTAAATCTTTAAAGATGTTGCCGACTGCTGGTCAGTAATACTCAATTCAAATGATAGTCAATTTAATATTTTCCATGACGGTCTGTTAAAATATTTATTCGGTGAAAAAAACTTTAAACCTAAAAGAACCGAGTCTCTTATTTTACAATAATCTCTTGACAACGCGTGTGTTGTATCATGATGAGTTACGACGTTAATCCGTAACAAACAAACAATCACTTACGTTATAGTGTTAGGGTTAGATACAAATAATAAGAAATTATATTTATTGAATATTTTTTAATTAAACTTATCAAAAATCATCATAACAGTCACGTAGTAGCGTCCTTAAATAAATTCTCGAAATTCTTCGTAGTCTGTATCTGAAAATAATAAAATTTATTTAATTAAAACACACACTGCAAAAGCACCTTATCGATGCTTAATCAGGGACGTTCATTATATAGACATCACTTCAGAAATCTCTAAAATTATCAGTATTTCTCTACCGTATTGTGCATGTATTATACATATAAACCTTCCTCTTGAATCAATCTATCTATTAAAAACCGCATCGAAATCCGTTGTGTAATTTTAAAGATCTAAGCATACGCAGGGACAGACAGCGGTAAGCGACTTTGTTTTATACTGTGTAATGGTTGTAAGAAATTGTAGCGGGCGCAGATGAAAGCTGGCTTGAAAGAGCTAACGACAGAGAAGTATGGCAGTCCTTGGGGGAGGCTTTTACCCGAACGGGCTCCATGCATTAAAATAATTAATGAATATTATATTAATTTAAGAAAAAGAAAAAAAAAAAAAATTATAATAATTATTATAGTTTATTATTATGCATGGAATAAATAAAGCTTTATTATTATTATTATTAATGGTTGTATAAAGACGGCCTAATATATCCCTCAAGTGATCAGCACCACCCTGTAAGATATATTGACCATTCTTCATATAGACAATTTATTATTGGGAACTAATTTATTAGGTCCCTTGTGCCTGTAGTTACACTGGCTCATATTATTCAAACCGGAACACAACAATACTAAATTTCGATCTCCAGGTTTTTTTCTAGACGAACTTTGTATCCTTACAAACACAACGGTATGTTCATAAAACTTACACCACCATACCGTATACGACGGTTAACTTAAATAGCAACCAAAATAAAGTAGACGTGGTTAAATGGGTAGCTGGATGATAAGTGTTCATCACTGCCCAAAGATATATATGCCGTAAGAAATTTTAACAATTCTGCAATGCTTGTAGTTACACTGGGTCACTTCAAACCGGAACACACCAATACTAATTGCTAAACCTTACTAACTCAGAAGGGTTACAAATAAATATATATGTAGAAATAAAAATAAATAATCACCATTCGACTGGTTTATTTGATCTGTCAGCTCAAAGTCTTCATTTTCTGCTGAATGAGGTTTGGAAGCTGTGAGAGCTGCAAGCTGAGCTTTCATCTGTGCTACTTGCTGTTCCAGCTTGACATTTGGATCTGAAGATATTCTATTTCTATTTGCTAAATCATAGTAATAAAGTTGGATCAATACCTGATCTTGATTTTAATCCATTTAAATTAATAATTTGACGATTTTGTGTTTACCTGAAAAGACAAATGAATGATTTTAGAACGAAGCTCTTTAACGCGACTTACGGTTGAGTGAACTGGCAGAAATCGACATTTTTTATTTTCATTCATTAACAGCCTGTAAATTTAACACTGGGCTAAGGCCTCCTCCCCTTTGAGGAGAAGGTTTGGAGCATATTCCCATGCTGCTCCAATAGGTGGATACACGTGTGGCAGAATTTCGTTGGAATTAGACACATGCAGGTTCACGATGTTTTCCTTCACCGAGCACGAGATGAATTATAAACACAAATTAAGCACATGAAAATTCAGTGGTTCTTGCCTGGGTTTGAACCACTGGGCCTTCTCGGCTCAATCGTCACGTAAATAAAAAGTGTTATGCCCCCTTACCACCTGTACCACCATCCCCTCTCTTTGTCTCCATTGTTTTCTATAACTGTAAATGTCAAAAAGATCAAGCTATCTTGTACAGGGTATAGTACAAGATATATAGCTAAAGCAATTTTGTTCCAAACGCAAGCCCTATGACACTTATTTTTTATTATATCTATGTATTTTCTTGTATCTTATAAATTGACGAACAAACTGGAATTCGATTATATTTTGTTTACTTACCTATGGTTCGTTGTTCACAGTGTTGCAAGCTTTAAAAAGTATCCTTGATTGTTGTATTATTTGATATTTATAATCTGTCATTCTTTAAACGTGTCTTATCTTGCGTTTTCGTATATTTTAGTGAAGCTTTCATTTAAATCGACTTACGAAAGACTTTTTAGTCACGTCGATAATGTTACGTCATTTGTGTAGCTTGAAATCTGAGATCATTTTTATCTATTTCTTCCAAATTACATCTAAGTATGTTTGCCATTGAAACACTTGGACGTAATAATACAATCATTATTCAAAGTATAACATCTCTCATTGGTTCCATTCGTGGTTTATTTTACAACAGATCATTAGATTGCAACGGAGAAATGCTAGGATTCGTGCCATCATACTCAGTCAAGATTTACAGTAACAATTTTATTTATATATATATATATGTCGAGGATCGAGCAACGCATTTGTTAATACGATCAAGAACTAGGCCTCGGTGTTGCTAGTTAATAAATTCTCGATATCGAAATGTCAAGTGGACAAATGCATGGAGTCGATTTGGCGAAACGGCAACACTGCATTTTTGATGGGTCTGTCATTCATTAATTTGTCATTACCGATTTTGTTCCGTGAAAATAAGATATTGAGAAAAACGTTAACGGTTTTATTTGAGCACCGAGTTTGGAGGTTTGGAGGAAGAGCGATCTGACCCCGAACGTGCGGAGGATGCGACATATATATATACCTAAATGGCTTTAATGTATATAAGAACGGTCTTTATTAATTAGAATTGTATAGAATTATTTTTCCTGACGTACAGTTGTTGTGCTTTTTGATGTACACAATGCTTCAGAGACATGAGTTGATGCTTTCGAAACAGATCTTTTGCACGTGTCATGTTTAAAGAACTTATTTTTATATAAAATTAGCGAAGTCTTCAATAGCAATGTTATTGTCCACAATAAATTGTATATTTAACATGTTAAATATATTCAATTTCCTTTGTATCACGATTGCACAAATGACGTTTTAAATTTGTCAAGAATATCAGTAGTTATGTAACTCAAATGCGTTTTTAGCACTATGTGAATCAAATATTTGCGCGCCTTGGGCGTGAAATTGACCCGTATGCTGGGTGCCCTACCCCCTTCTATATTTATTGATTGGTTTTCATTAATGATAAGTTCTTCAGTACAATTTCTATCTGACACATCTGCCAGCATCTCATGAGGTTCAGATTTCTTTACATCCCCAACCGATTATTGCATCATGGAATAATTTTTTTCATTAACACTAATATTAATATTGATTCTTATTAGATTATACTTAACTTTAATTCGTATACTAAATCTAGATTTGAAATTTACTTTTGTATAAATATCGTATCAACTGAGGAATTTAAAAAAGCTTACGTTGATTGTTTTCTCGTCCGAACCCCCTTTTAATGCTGGTTTCCTATAAATCGGTATAATTTGCCGTTCTGGTGAACCTGGAGGTGTAGGTAAAGGGGGGCTGTAAATGATCCGTTCTATTCTGGTTATAATGTGAGGAATTAAACCGTTTCTTAGTATAATTTCATCTTCTATACTTTCAGGGCTATAAGAACAATCCCTGGGTACGAATTCACATTCTTCCGGTAGTGGGATTTCGAGTCTAAATATATATTCATCAGTCAATGGTGTCGGTGGAGTTAATGGTGGTGATATCAGACCATTTGTGATTTCATATGATTCATCAGTTAAATCAGTTTTGATTGACAGACCCCCATCAGATGCCAACGATTTCGATTTCGAAACGGATTCGATTGACATCATCGATTCACGATCGTAATCCGCTTCTGTAGACAACGCGGTCGCTTTGCTCGCTTCGACATGTTTTCTTTTAGACATCTGTGTATGTGATTCTTGTTTTTGATTTACTTCCATACTGAGATTGTTCTCCATACTGACTTCCATACTTGCTTGAAGCGATTGCGAATGTAAATAAGCTTCGCTTTCCATGGCTTCAATGTGTCTCGCGTCTGAAATTTCAACTCTACTAGCTGTACTAGCTTTAGATTCAGCTTGTAGTGCTTCTGCTTTTACCGCTGATGGTTTCTTACTGGATTTCGTCTTTCGAACTGTCCTTGAACGTCCGCTTGCTTCAATAATGGGTTCTTCTTCAATCGCTAACACGGTTACATCTATGCCAGATTCGATCGTTTGTTTCGTCGCTGCGCTTGCAATAGCTAAATCTGTATGTAAACTTTTTTGTTCAGTTTGAACGCTCGTTTCTAAAGATTTGGACGTTTTCTGAGATTCGAAATATTGTTTACTTATATCTGTTTCGGATTTATATTCCATTGTTTCTATACCAACATCTGTGATTTCTGAATGAAGCTGTGATATTGCTATATCCTGTAATATCAATGTTAGACTTGCATCGAAGTTTTCAACGGTTGATGATTGAAATTTAGACTTTAGCCTGAATGTTGCTTCTTCAAAAACATCTTCTATGTATTGAAATCTCTTCAACGACGGACCTCTAATTCTGAACATGTATTCTTCAATTAGAGGAGTTAGTGCTGATGATGCTAACGAAAACGAAAACGTACTTATATCACCACTTTTAATAAATTCTGACGATTCGCTTGTTGATGATATTATTTTTAGAAGCTCTTCATCGACTTTTTTATTAAATTCTTCATCTGTTATAAGTGCCGTGTAACTAAGACTCTCGTCCATAGATTGATTGAATATTTTTCTTTTTAAAATTTTCAGTGATTTGTATACGTTGGAATCTAATTCAGTTTTCTTTTCGTTAAATTCATATTCCGCGTACACATCTAAGGGTGGCGTTTTCTGTTTAGTAATGGTAACTTCAGCAAATACTTCATTAACTTTATCATCATGTTCTTTAGGTAACTCGACAGTGTAATTCAAGTCAACGTCTTCGAAGTTTCTTGAATCATCTGACACATCGACTATTGCAAGCTTTACGTCGCGCGTTTTTGCTGTCACTGGTTCTTTATTCAAATATTTGAATGATTCTTCCGTAGCTACTGCAACAGCTGTTTGTTCTGCAACCATAGTAGCAGTCGATTCAACCAATGATACATTTACTTGCTTTTCAAGAGATTTTTTTATATGTGGTAACACTAAATCTTCATTAATGGTCTCTTCAAACATAATGATTTTGCTTTCTGCAGCTTTTAATTCTTCTATATTAATGTGCGCTTCTTGATTGATTGTTTTATTTACAGCAAAAGTTTGATCTATTGGTTCTTCTGGTATTATAGTAAACGTTTCAGCAATATTTAAGTTCACTTCCTGTAATTTAGTTTGAGGCTGTTTTTCAATTATGTTTTGAATTACTATATCTTCCTTAACAGACTCTCCTAGCGACGTACTAATGGTTTCTAATGAATGTAATTCATTAAAATTAACTTTGATTTTTTCTTCTGATAATTTATTTATTTCGAGACTTGCAGCTTTTGGACCTTCTGGTATTATTGCTAACGTTTCAGCAAGAGCATGTCGAGGGCTTTCGATTTCAGATAGTGGCACTTTTCCCTCAACTTTTGGTATCTCTAAGATTTCTTGTTTGGGCTCTTCAGGAGCTACAATGGTGACAGCAGCTGCTTTGAATTCTTCAAAATCAACATTAGGTTCTAAAATTGTTATTTTATCAATTTCAAAAGGTGCATCTTTAGGGCCTTCAGGAAAAATAGCTAGCGAAATAGGAACCGACAAAATCGGATTTTCCATTAAAGCCTGTGGGACCCTAGTATCAACTTGTGGTACTTGAAACTCTTCGTGTTGTTCTTCGACAAATACAGTGGATGTGCTAAGAGGCTTTAAACCATCTAAATCAACATGAGGCTGTTCTTGTGAAATCTCAGTCACGTCAAATACACCTTCTTTGGGTCCTTGAGGTAAAATATCCAGTGACTCGGCAATTGTTAATGACGGTGATTCTATTAATACTTTTGTTTGCTTCGTGGTTACAGGTAGAACTTCGAAATATTCGTCTTTAGGCCCTTCAGGTATTACAGTCTGTGCTTCAGCGAGAGTTAAGACACAACTTTCCAATGAAGACTGTGGTAACTTCTCAACTATTTTGGGAATATCAAGATTTTCATGTACAGGTTCTTCTGTGGACACAGTTATAATTTCAGCAGTTTTAAACTCCTCTATACCAATATTAGCATGTTGATTTGATGCTATTGCTACTTCCAATTCTTTACTTGTCTCTTCTGGTAATACAGATAATGTTTCGGCTACTGTATAGTTCGTTTGTTCTACTAAAGGTAGGGGTTGCATTTTTGCTATATCCTTTATTTCTAAATTTTCGTATTTCGGTTCTAATGGGTATACAATACTTGCTTCAGTTGCATGAAATTCTTGGATTTGAAAACTTGCTTTTTGATTTGTAGTTTTAATTTCTCCAACTGGTTCATTTCTTGGTTCGATAGGAATTTCCTGTGTAGTTTCAGCAACAGAAAAAACAAAATTTTCCATTAACGAATCCGATTTCTTGTCTTTGATTTTAGGTATGTCAAATGTTTCTGGTTCTTTTTCAAGAACAGATATTTCCAATACTTCGGCTGCAACGTTAGTTGTTAAGGCTACTTTCGCTTGTTCAAACTGAGGTTTTTGTGCCATAATACTTTCGTTACTTGGTTCTTCAAATGAAACATGTGAAATTTCAGTAGCTATATTTTGATTGATATTCATTGTAGCGGTTTCTTTACGCGTTTCAGTAATACCTAAAAATTCACTGCTACGTTCCGGAGACGTTGTTGTAGTTTCTGCTACAGACATTGATGTTTTTTCTACAACAGTATTTGAAGTTTTGCCAGCAGTCTTAAGAACATCAAAAAGTTCTAAGTTGGCTTCATCAGGAAGAACTTCCGAAGTAACCGCGACGGCTTTTGCTGTAATATCTATAATAGGCTGCACTTCAAATGTTTTCGGTTCAGATACGACAATCTCAACTACTTCGTCATCTTTTGTTATTACTTCCGAAATTTCAGGAATGGACTTCACTGGTGTTTCGATTGCCGTTTCCGGTAACTCCACGATAACTTTTGATTCTTCAAGAACGGTACTTTCTTCTTCGTCGACTGGTATTTCTGTTATTTCAACAACTGGTTTACGAGGTTCTTCAACTGACACGTACGATTTTTGAGTTACGAAAACTTGGGCCTGGAAATAAACTTGTTTTTCTTCCGCTGAGACATCTGTCGTTTCAGTAACCGATATAACCGGAATTTCAAATACCGCGTGAGCCTGTTTACTACTAGTGTATTGTTTATTTTCCATATGAAGTAGAGGTTCGATAATTTGCGTTATATTTTGAACTGCAAGTTTTTTTGCTACATGCTCGAAATCAGTTGCATTTCTTATATATTTTACTGGTTGTGATTCAATTTCCCTCAATGACGAATCTTCTTCAGTAGGTATCATAGTATCGCTTGCGAACGATAGCTTACGACCTTCATCAAATGCAACATAAATATTCATTTTATCAGTCGTTTCCAATAAATCGCTAAGTTTACTTAATTCCGTTTTTTCAATTAGCTTTTTACTCTCCGACATTCGTCTTAAATGCTCTTCGAAAATAGCATCTTTGTTTGTATAAACATGAGCTTCTACTATAGCTATGTAAATTATATTGCCGTCTTCGTATCTTACTTCATTTTGCTCTTCATTACGAATGTTTGAATCAATTTTCGTCGATTTGAATTCTGAACATTGTTTTTCAGTTTTTATTTCTCTAATTTCCATTGATTGAGTCTTAGTTGTCTCGTACGTCTGGTAATTGTTTTGTTTGTTATCACAACGTGTAGTATAGCTTTGGTAATATGTACCCGGAGCGTCGTCTGCTGCGTCACCTTTACTTCTAGATGTGTCATATTGTTGAAACTCTTTTTTATCAAAGCCCATTTTATCAAATTCGTTTTTATCAAAACTCATTTTATCAAATTCGTTTTTATCAAAACTCATTTTATCAAATTCATTTTTATCGGAACTCATTTTATCAAATACCTTTTTATCGAATTCCATTTTAATAAAGTCTTGTTGATCGGAACCTTCCTTATTGAAACCCATTTTAACAAATTCTTTTTTATCGAAATTATCTGTATCGAATTCCATTCTAACAGAATCACTTTTATCAATTTGTTCCTCAATTCCCGACTTTCGTTGAAGTTCCAATATGACAATATTCATTTTTTTGGTTAGTTCCTCGGGTTTCATTCCTTCTATTTGAGCTATTTTAGCTCCAGATAGTTTATGTTTTATAATTAGTTCTCCATCTTTTAACGCTTTCGAAAAAACATTTTCTCTTATATCTTTCCTTTGTTCATTAAATTGTTTATCGTCGCTTTTAGTAACATATGGAAGAGGCTTAAATGTCACAGATTTAGACAATCTTATCATAACTTTAGTAACATGTGCGAGAAATGCTTTTAATAATACGTTTCCAATGGAAGGATATGTTGCGCGACGAATATTTAGTATTGTTTGTGCTCCCATGTTGAATACTCTTTGTTGCGCTATTTTGATATTAGATATCCTCGTGCCATGTTGTTTAATCGTTGACGATAGCTGTTCCGTTTCTTTGATATCGGTTTTTTCATATTTACTATCAGACTTATTAATGTCTTTTATTATATTGGATTTCTTAAATCTTTCAGTTCTATCACGAACGGTGCCCGGTTTTATAGCTTCTGCGATATCTTGTCTTGTTAATAATTTTCTCTTTTCAGCTGTTAATCTAGATTCACTTTCCACGTTCATCGTTTCGTAATTTTCTATTTCTTCGGTTAAACTCTTGACTTCTTTGATTACATCTTCACTGAAGCTTACCGTTTTCTGTTTTTTATCGAATGATGTTCTTTTTTTTTCCTTGATATCTTTTATTCGCACGTCTTTGACTAAGTTTGATTCGTTTTCTATCTTTTCGACATTAGATTCCTTATGTATTTTATATTCAGTATTTTCGAATTCAGATTTTAGTTTCGTCTCTGCGATTGTCAGAGCCTTATTGATACTTTTTTCTACAATTTTCGAGGCTGTTTCTTTTACTGTATCCCAATCTTGTTTATTATTTTCCGTATATATAGATTCTTTTTTGGTCATTTCATTTTGTCTCAATATTTCTTTAGCGATTTCCTTATTTATGTCCGATCTTATCTCTTCCGCATATCTGGCAGTTTCATTTCCTCCTAGCCTCATTTGTTCCGATACTTTTTTAAGATCAATATTTAATATATTTTGATACAATCTCTGTAATTTCGACATCTTTTTGCCTTCAGGATCGTATTCATCAGATATGGGAAGTTTGAATCGGGCCGAAGGAGGTAGATCATCAATATCGATATGTAGGAATGCATCTTTTAGGTTAGATTTTATTTGATCTTCGTAAGTTGTATCAGATTTCGTACCGTTAGCAAAATGTCTTTGTTCCACATCTTGTCTATCTGCATAATTAATAGTATACGTTTCTCCTGTAACATTAGTCGTTTGTAAATCTTCTTCTGTTATCGGTACATAATACGACTCCGTATCGTCTAATACTGGATCGTAGAGGCCACTGAAATATGAAATAAGTACTGTTAACAAAAAACTTACTAACTTCTATAAGTTTAATATTTAGTTTTACTTCGACTCATAAATGAATCAATATGAATTAAACTGTAAATATTGTTTAAGGGATGAATGTTAAGCTTATTCTTTCTTTTACATTCGAATTTCAAATCAGTTATGTCAGAAAGAGATAGATAAGTGTTAAAACAATAGTCCAGTCATTAATTACATACAAAAAAATATAAATACAAAAAAATGACCGATAAATGCAAATGAGCTGAGAAGGCTGATTTTTGGATATGATCTTATGAATATCTTATCATAATTCTCGTATCACGACGCACAGCCAAGTTATCACGAAAAAAAAAACGAAATTCCACCCTTTTTAAATTAAAATATACTTAATTATTTTTAAGGCTTTTACAAGCACTTTTGAATCGTCATTTAACAAACTATATTAAGTGAGGCTACCACCGGTTCGGAATATATTCCAGCGAGTACCACCGGCAAGAATCTCAATAGTTTCGTTAGTCTAGAAACGTGTCGATAAAAAAATACATTTATGAACCTAATTAAATAAATAATGTTTTATAGTTGTCGTTAAATGGAGAGAAGAAAAATTTGTATTAAAAAAAGATAAAGTTTATTTCAAACTAGTGCTAGTAATTAAATAAAAAAAATATATATTTGAACGCTATATTTTATTGGTTTTATTAATTATATAATAGTTAAAAAATGTTTTATAACTTCTTATGTCTAATTATTGCTTATATTTATTTTATATATTTAATATATATTGTGCAATATGATAGTGCACGTTGAGGCTGAAGTAGTAGAACTTTTGCCTTGATAATTTTGAAATGTATTTTTTTTTTATTTTGATGTAATATTGTATCTGCTGTTAGTTGTCCTAATGAAAATAAATAAACGTCAATGAACTCCTTAACGACTACCGTAATGATGTTTTTGAAGTTAAATTTTATTTAAAAAAATTTGTTAGAAACAAATATAATTTAAGTTAAAGTTGTATTCGAAAAATCGAAATGCTTTATTTAGTAAAGACCTAACTATTCGATTTCGAAAACGAATCAAACGATTTTTTTATTCAATTATAATTAAGCTTATGAATCAGTTTGATTGTTTATTCTTTTTATTTTTTAATAATAAATCTATTAAAATTTTCAACCTCATAAAATAATGACGTTTAAAAATATTTATCGAAAAATCGTTTGTATTATTTTTGTCTATTTTGTATTATTGTTTTTAAAAATAGGCATTTATTTTTATTAGGTCCGTACTTATATTTAAAAAAATATCTAATTTAATAAAATTTTAAAAATCAATTGTGAGTTTTTCATTTGTCTACATCGAATTTAAAATTTATCAAATATTTACGAAATTCTACTAAACAATAAACATAATTTTTAACAACAACAAATTATTTAAATAAAATTAATTTGTTTCTTAAACATAATATATTCTTGATGAATTTTTCTTGACCACGTTTTGACATTTATATTTAAAAAAATATATCATGGAACGAATATTGAATTTATTCTCAAATAACATAATTAGAACTAATTTTAAAATTATTATTTAAAAATAGAATACTTTATATTTAAAGCTCTATTTATAAAATATCATTATTGTTTTCAAACATGAATGTATAAATTTAAATACCGAATGATATTTTAGCTTTGTTTTTTTTTTTAATTATTATATCATTGATAGCTGAATTTTAAGCAACAAAATTAATAGTTCAGTCCACGAATTAGCTGCGTTTTTAATTTTGCAGTAATGATTATATAATTTGTTTTTTTTTTTTTAATAAATTTTATTGAAATCGTTAAAAAAATATTCTACATTTTTTTTTAAATTTAAAATCACTGCACAATTTGGATACATTGTTCATAGTCGAATAGGTTTAATTTGTCTTTTTAAACAATACGCGTCACATTAAGCACTTAATTTAGAACATTGGATGACGTAAAAAAAAAAATTTTTTTTATATGTACAATGTTAACACGTACAAATATCACACACACATAAATAACACAACATAATTCTCACTGATTTTTGTAAAGGAGATAAAACCGCATTTTGAAATGACCAAATAATATATATAATACTGTTTTGATGTAGGGCCAATTCTTGAATGAATTTTTTATAGCTTACTATAACGTAACCCATCGGTACTTACTGACGCTGCCAACAAGTTCAAACGGCTTCATTCCACTGGCAAACCAACGCGATATAATATGACAGGAGAGATTTATATCTTATATTGTGACATCTTTGTGAATTAGATCAAAATCAAAATATACTTTATTCAAGTAGACTTTCACAAGCACTTTTGAATCGTCATTTTATAGAATTGTATTAGTGAAACTCAGTAGAAACTCTTTTCCAACGTTTGTGATACAAAATAATGTTAGTTAAATACATTTATGTATGCATATAATATATCCTGCTTGGAAGTCAACAAGTGTTAGCTCCACGCTTTTTTATCATCTGTATAATCTTGTATTGAATAACATGTTTTTTTTTAAATCTATTAATTACAAATAATTTGAATTTACGAATCGGCAAAGTTAAAAATATCTTCCGAATTTTATTATTAAAAATCCATATTTCCCCTGATTTTTCCGAAGTGCAATGTCTTTATAAACGCGATATCCTTCACAAGGAACAGCGTATAAAAAATCCACATACGGATAGCACATATTCGCGTATTGTCAATGTGGTGTAAGCTTCCCCAGCCAATCACAATACCCGGTTGAAAGAGGCCGGCTATGATGGCGGACAATATTGATTTCATCCGTTCGAAGAGAATTCAACCTTATCTCGCTCACAATAAAGTATATATTGGTAAAAATAATACGTCTGTGACGGCAAGAATCTGTAAAACTCATCTCTTCAACGTTCATGCCATCCTGGTAGGATGTTTTGGTTAAAACGTGCAATATCGCTTTAATATATGCCCCGTGACTTTCTTCGTTTTTTTAATTTAATTTTTGTTTTTTGTTTATGTATGTATATATATATATATGAATTTGTACGCGTGTTTGTAGCTGGTACTGCGCAAAAGTGGGTTATGGATCAATATTTGATTTATTTTGTTATATGTTTTAGTCCTGTACCCAAGGGATGCGTTCGAAAAATACTGTAGATTAGGTCTTTTACTAATCAAACGGAAGCCTAAATATCGATGTGACCAACTTAAAAAATGACGAACTGGGGATGAAATACGTACGTTCATCCCCAATTTCATCATCTTGGGTGATCAATTTTCAGAAACGCTTTTACGGTTATATTTTTTTCACAAACAGAAGTCTATACCTATAATATGCAAATATAATTATAACTTAAAAAATGGCGAACTTTCATACAAACCTTTATTGTCAATTTCTAAAATTCCTTAATACAAAGTTTCACCATCTTAGGAGATGAGTGTTGTAAAATCCTCCCCTCTTAGCAATAACATAATCCTGTAAGATCTATCCCACTGGCTTAGACTGTACCTAGTGCCATTTTTTATTTTAAAATTTGTATTAAATTGATTATTTTAATTCAAATCAATACCATCTTAAAGACACCAGCAGAACATTCTTCACTAGCGGTGGTAACTCGTAAGACCATAAACAATATAATTGTGTATTCTTTGAATTCTGATCTATGTGTGCTCTGACATTTGAAGCAATAATTGTGTTTATTTGCAGACTGCTTAAATTTAAATTTAATTAATGCTGTATTGCTTAAAGTCGCTTCTTAAATAAGCTATTATTTCTCATAAAAAGTAAAGAATAAAATCTGGTTATTGTGGGTTAACACTAAGAGATAGAAATATACCATCGCGGACTTTTTTTAGACTTTATTAAGGTGTACAATACTGTAGTAAATTATTTCGATCTATCTCGTAGGGTTCAGCCAGCGTTTGCAATGAAAGCGCAAAAATTTGTTTATTTACGACATCACTTCAGAAACCTCTAAAATTATCAGTTTTTCTCTACTATATTGGGCATGTATTATACATATAAACTTTCCTCTTGAATCAGTCTAACTATTTAAAAAAACCGCATGAAAATCCGTTGCGTAGCTTATA
Organism: Vanessa tameamea; assembly: GCF_037043105.1. Classification (NCBI taxonomy): domain Eukaryota; kingdom Metazoa; phylum Arthropoda; class Insecta; order Lepidoptera; family Nymphalidae; genus Vanessa; species Vanessa tameamea. Next base: position 3,153,389 of record NC_087339.1, on the reverse strand, counting down.
TACGTAGACACAGACAGACAGCGGGAAGTAACTTTGTTTTTTACTACGTAGTGATCTATAGGTAACTATAATTTAGTATTTGATAATTTTGTACGTGACATCTTAGTTCCCAAGGTTGGTGGCGCATTGGTGATGTAAGGAATGGTTAATATTTCTTACAGCGCCTTTGTCTATGGGCGGTGGTGACCACTTACCATCAGGTGGCCCATTTGCTCGTCCGCCTACCGATATCATAATTTTTTTTTTATGAATATTGTATTTATTTGGATAAGGGTTAATTAATTAGAGCCGAGATGGCCCAGTGGTTAGAACGCGTGCATCTTAACCGATGATTTCGGGTTCAAACTCAGGCAGGCACCACTGAATTTTCATGTGCTTAATTTGTGTTTATAATTCATCTCGTGCTCGGCGGTGAAGGAAAACATCGTGAGGAAACCTGCATGTGTCTAATTTCAATGAAATTCTGCCACATGTGTATTCCACCAACCCGCATTGGAGCAGCGTGGTGGAATATGCTCCATACCTTCTCCTCAACGGGAGAGGATGCCTTAGCCCAGCAGTGGGAAATTTACAGGCTGATTATGTTATGATTATGTAAGGGTTAATTATGTCTACAAAATCTTCGTATACATTATTTTAGAACAGAGATCAACATAAAAAATGTTATATTGAGCCGCGAATATTGGCTATTTGAAATACACCCCCATGATATGGGTATTGAATAAAACGGTACTTAAAGCTGAAACTGTGTTTTTTAGTTTTTTAAACTATTATTATTTGCAATATTTTTCACAATTGATACTCCGCTCCTATTGGTTCTAGAGCGATTCTGTCTAGCCTAAAGCCTTCCTCGAGAGATGGGCTATCTAACACTGGACTATTTGTTTTATTAGTATAGATATACTACTGACTATGCGTGCATTTTACGACTGAATTTTCGATTGACGGGGAAGGAAGCGTGCTTAAAAAGCCTCAATTCGTAATAGACTAAGATTTCCTATGACGTTGCTCTGTTGCGTTGAAAATAGGGGTAAAGTTTGTTTATGCCCTACAATTTATGTTATTTGATATTTACACCAATCGTTGATAACTGTTATGTGAGCCGAGATGGCCCAGCGGTTAGAACGCGTGCATCTTAACCGATGATTTCGGGTTCAAACCCAGGCAGGCACCACTCAATTTTCATGTGCTTAATTTGTGTTTATAATTCATCTCGTGCTCGGCGGTGAGGGAAAACATCGTAAGGAAACCTGCATGCGTCTAATTTGAACGAAATTCCGCCACATGTGTATTCCACCAACCAAGAGCAGCGTGGTGGAATATGCTCCAAACCATCTCAAAGGGAGAGGAGGCCTTTGCCCAGCAGTGGGAAATTTACAGGCTGCTAATGTAATAACTGTTAAGATATCAAACGAAAAACAAAAAATAAGATATTGTGATATTGTTGTTCGGTTTTCGTGATACGAAGAAATTATGTTTATTTTATTAAATGCCGTCTTAGCTCCCAAGATTAGTGGCACAGTAAGGAATAGTTGATATTATTTACAGCGTCGTTGTTTATAGGGAGTGGGTAGACTTAGAATCATAACACACACATTGAATCGTCATGTTAGTGTTGAATTCAATTTAAAACTACCACCGGTACGGAAAGTAGATTCTACCGAGAATAACCGGCAAGAAACTCAGTAGTGTTCCACCATTTTAATTACAGAGTCAGTTAACAACGATTTTTTTATCTATCCTGCCTAGAAGTCAAACAGAGTCCACGCTTTTTTAACTTTAATGTTATCTTGTTTTGAGTAATATGCCTTGTTTGTCAATGTAAAAAACTATATTACTGTGAATATACATACTATTGTTGTAAACATATTGTGAAGCAACTGTAAGTATACCCAATTGAAAACATCCCGAAAGGAGTCTCGAGCTCCAAGATTATAAATAGACCAAACAAAAATTAATAAAAACAGAGAATTCCTTTAAAAATAAATTTATTTTCCTTATCACAATAATATGTACAAAAGAACTACATCGTATGTGCCACGCACAGATATGTCTTCGTTTACCAACATAGGGCATTTTTCCACTAAGATGATCAGGAAGGTAATTGAAAATAGATCCAATACTTGCATAGACGAAATAGTTTCTACTGACATAGTAGCCTTTTCCTAAATGTTTTTTTTTTAATATTGGAAAACATCACATACATTACTCTGATCCCAATGTAAGTAGCTAAAGCACTTGTGCTATGGAAAATCAGAAGTAACGACGGCACCACAAACGCCCAGACCCAAGACGACATAGAAAACTAATGGACATTTTTCTACATCGACAGATTTCTGGAGATTCGAAAGATTCTTGGAACGGAGTTCGTTTACGCGTACAGTGGAGTGAACTGGCAGAAGTCGTCGCGTAAAAAAAAGTGTTATTTTCAAGGCTACTTCTCTCTCTTTCTGTATCTTTCTATCTCTTTTTATCGTATCTCTATTTATTTCATCGTGTCTGTTACTTAATACGTAGTATATAGTAAAAGCAACTCCGTTCGCACGGCCAGTATCACGATTCGTCTTTTTATGAATACTATTTCTGTGTACGAATACGCCAGGTACAGAATTCACAGAGCGGTTATCGGTTCGGAGCTGCAGTTTCGCATTCTCGGCTTCTTTAGAATCTAAATTCATGACGCTTTTGAAGTCCGCGACAGAATTACATTTGCAGAGTAATCGTAGAATCATTTGTTTATATGTGGTACTTACTTGATGGTAGGGCTTTGTGCAAGCCCGTCTGGGTAGGTACCACCCACTCATCAGATATTCTACCGCCAAACAGCAGTATTCGGTAGTGTTCCGGTTTAAGCCGGCGAGCCAGTGTAACTACAGGCACGAGGGACATATCTTAGTTCCCAAGGTTGGTGGCGTATTGGTGATGTAAGGAATGGTTAATATTTCTTACAACGCCATTGTCCATGGGCGGTGGTGATCACTTACCATCAGGTGGCCCATTTTCTCGTCCGCCTACCGATATCATAAAAAAAACCGTCGCCTGCGTACTTTGCGATCGTCCCCCGCGAAGTTTGCGCAAAATCAGCGACGACGATGACGCCGAGTTTTGGGAAAACGAAACAGCTGTCTCGTAAACGGCTGAGAACCGCTCCGTGAGTTTAAGGGCTGCTGTCATGCTTCTGCATTCTTGGTAGAGATGAGTTGCCCATATGAAAAGACATCGCCGAAGAAGAACTCGGCCTGTTCTGTTCGTGGCATTCGGTATAAAACAACTGATTTATCTTAATCATCATCAAATCCCTTCGTTCCTCGGAGAGTTTACGCATCTTCTTCGCTATCAGCTTACCGAATATGCTGCACTCGTCATCTTCTTCGTGGGACACCGTTTGTTTGGTCTGGTCTGTTTGTGGTTTGGTCTGTTGGGGCTCGGGATGCTTCCTTCTGGCTGTGATCGGACTTGATTTCGGTTGTACAGGTGGAGATTGATTCGTACCATGTTGGAATGTTGCGTGTGCGGAGTATTTCTGTTCTTGGTTTGATTCGTCGGATTCAACGATGATGTTTATCTCACCTCTATCATCTTGACTATCTCGGTGAACTTTATCCTGGAAATATACATTATTTATAATAGTCATAATCAATTCTATCGATTCAAATCAAATCAAAATATACTTTATTCAAGTAGGCTTTTACAAGGAATGTAGATTCTACCAAAAAGACCCGGCAAACTCAGTAGTTACTCTTTTTCAACATGATATATATTATGTATGTTATGTATCCTGCCTGGAAGTCAACAAGCATTAACTCCACGCGTTTTTAACATCGTTAAGTAAGCCCCCCCTTAGGGCAGGAATCATCAGATCTTATCATACTAATGTGTTAATTTTTGGAATGAAGTTCTTTTACGCGGCTTATTGTAGAGTGAACTGGTAGAAATCTTTTGTCTCATTATTATTGTTTGTATCTCTTTTTAATATCTACGGTTTCGTGTGACATAATATACAATTTTAACACGCTTATGTTAGCTTCACTTGTAACTATGTATGTAAGAAAATCATGGAATTTTAATTCGACCCACTTCCCGGTCTTCGATTAGGATGAAATTTTGCACACGCTCCGAGTTCTGATGACAATACATGACTAGCTAAGAAACGTCATTACGAATCCAATATGGCGGCCTCCCCAAGATGGCGGACTGGCTGTTTGAAATCCACACCCATGATGTAGATATCGAATGAAAGTGTTTGCCGTCAGGAATACGAAAAAAATAGTCACGTAACTTAAATCCAACATGGCGGACGTGCTAAAGGCGTGTTTTTTAGTTTTCTTAAACAATTATTATTTGTAATTGTTTTTAATAACAATCTTGTATCGTGTAACTTATTTATTGTTCGTTATTTAATAATTAATACAAGCGAAAGTGACTTCGTTCCAACCGAGGGTCCGAGATTTTTTTTTATATATAATAGTATCAATGTCCTTTATTTTAAGGAATTTCTATTATTCCTTAAAATCATTTCACTTGGTAGGGCTCCGTGCAAGCCCCTCTGGGTAGGTATCACCGACTCATCAGATATTAAACCGCCAAACAATAGTAATCTTTTTTGCTCGTAGTTGTAATATTTGCAGCGTTCGCTTCGAAAGCGTTGTCGTACAGAAAGTTTCACTCCGAACACGTCGACATAATAAACTTTACTTTAAATACCAGTATTCAGTATGTCCGTCACACAACTATAAAATAATTATACTATTTATTTTAAAGTCATTTAAATCTCTTATCTCTAAATATAATGATTACATAATCTGTCTGTATATAATACTAGCTGTAACGATTTATAAAACACAAACTTCCAGGCCCCGTTCTATCCTCTTAGGGGTGGAGTTTCGTAAAATCACCCTATAAGGAACCTACCTCCCAAATTTCAAGTCTGTAGGCGTTATATTTTCTGAGATTTCGTGATTAATTTGTGAGTGGTTTTTCGCTTTTACATAAATATATATTATATTAATTAATGCGTTGACTTTCAATAGGTATTAAAGACGATTTTTTTTTAAAAAAGGTATTTGTCACAGGACACCCAATTGGATGAATTGCAAAGCGCTATCCGCCCGACAATGCTTAATGCTTGTTCAGACATGAACTTGATCACAACTATAAATACTTGATGCCTGCCTACCTTTTTTTGTTTTTTCTTCGTCAGTTGAGAGAATCACTAACAAATTCATAGATTTGAATTGCTGAAACTCGTAGGGTTACTAAGGGTAGACTTAAAAGCTCCAATATTAAACAAACAAATTTAGTGCTTCTCTCAAACTGTGGTTACGGACACATGTCAATAGGTGGTCCACGAGAAAAATAAGTTTGGGAACTACTGACTTAAAACAATAACGAAATAGCAGTTTTATATAATGTCATATAAAACCGTATAAATTAGAAAGAGACGGATAGAAAGAGAAAGGAGATGGCCGCCTGGAGGGGGCGTAACACTTCTTCCTTACGGGACGATTTCCACCAGTTCACTCAAATATAAGCCGCGTAGAAGAACTCCGTTGCAAAAAATGTAACTCAATTTCGTTCAAATAAAGCGAATATGACAATATTTCGTGTAAAATTCAAAAGAATCGTTAAAGAGCGTTTGTGTGCTAAAGGATATTACAACACTAATGACTTTTTAGTTGACTGCACACCTCGGGAATGATGTGATCGCCTCCAGGCTGTTTCAAATAACGAAAATATATATATTGTTATCGTATGGAAACAACAATTGTAAAAAATGACATTTAAAGGAAAAGATATCCCGCTGAGTTTCTTTCGCCGGTTCTTCTCAGGTCCGAGGTGTTAAATTCCGCACCGGTGGTAGATTTTTGACTATCAATAAGCAAGTGTAAACACTTCTATATTGAATAAAGATTCTTGACTTTGTCTATTTTACTTGGCTTGTGCGAGTCTGTCTGGGTACCACCCATTCATCAGATATTCTACGGCCAAACAGCATTACTCAGTATTGTTGTGTTCCGGTTTGAAGGGTGAGTCATTGTAACTACAGGCACAAGGGACAGAACATCTTGATTCCCAAGGTTGGTGGCGCATTGGTGATGTAGGGAATGGTTAATATTTCCTACAGCGCCTCTGTTTATGGGCGGTGGTCTCACTTACCTTCCACCTACCTATATAATAAAAAAAAACTTACCTCAGTGTTAATTTGAAGTGTGCATTTATAAATTGTTCCCAGGAAACTATCCATCAACGAATAAGCAAACCACGTCGGTCGGTACACCTCAGACTTCCCTCCAGGCGTCTCCGACTTCTTGATCTTAGTCCTGTACCCTCTGTACGCAGCCATCAACGACTCCTTCTTCTTCTTGAGCTCTTGCACTGTGCACGGTTCGGCCAATTTATTTTTGATATCCGTCCACGCGTCGCTCAGACGCGTTTTGTTTTTGTGCGAACGATGTTTTGGGTCCCAAATGCAAGGGTGCGTTTGGTATAGTTCCAGGAACCGCATCACAGTCTCGTTCGTCCAATCCATATTCAAAGACAGACACGTCTACACGGGTCAGCCGCTCGGGCTACACTGAGTCGACGAAATACACGCGATCGATGCGAATATTTGTCGTTTTCGACTTTGACGTAAATAAAATACGCCGAGTGGACGGAAATAGGTACGTTTCGATATTTGCCGTCGTTGCTTTATTTATACGAATCAAGCGAATATGTGTGTGTGTAGGTGCACACATCGCTGTATTTGAACTGTTTATGCAAATATATATACGAACGCGCTGTGCCGATCGCCGCCGCCATTGTTGTCACGAGTTTTATGCAAATGGCTGTGAGAATTACTTGCAATACGAGTCATCTTAAGTCATCGTAAAAAAGCAAATTTTACAGGAGGGCTATTTAAAGATTTTAAGAAAACTGTATTTGTTATGAAAATATTAATATTTACTTTACTCGAAAATATGTATTTTTAATTTGTAACGACTATTATTCTTAATGAAGGGGGGGGGGTAAAAAATTTTTGTACTTTTATGTAATAGTTATTAATTTTTTTTAATTATAGTGACACTTTACTGTTTTAAAATAAATTCTATATTAATTAAAGTGTCATTATATTGTCATAAGTGTATGGAAATACAAAAATAATAATAATTCATATTTTTCAACTAGACTAACTTTAACAATGGCTTATTTTCGAAGCGATTTTAAGCAATAGAGCTTGAATCCTTGTCCAATTAAGTAAACACATTGTGCCTTTAAAATAGATCAATATGGCCCTTTACAGCGTGTAATTTAAATGGACATTTACGAATATATTGCAGATTTAAAATGCAGGGACATATCGGTTTGTGTTGTTTATTGATCAAAAACTGTGAACGTTGTAAGACATTCTGTAGTATATTTAGTATCAGCAATGCACCCGAGCGAAGCCGGGGGCGGCTCGCTAGTTAGAATATAAAATCGTTCATATATCCAAATCAAAGAAATGTTTTGAAATTTAGACGCTTTTTATTAGCGACTTTCTAGTTTAAATAACTATAACGGCAATTAGTACGGCTGCCCACTTTATCAATGCACTTGTTTGATAACAAGACGCGGTTTCATGAATTATTTAAAGATAAATTTTACTACATGCAGAGGTGTATTAAATTCTGTTTATGATAGGAGCGTGGAGTTAACGCTCGTTGACTTCCAGGCGGGAGACATAACATACATATATAATTGTATTTAACTAACATGACTGTATTTTTAGATGTCGAAAAAGAGTAACTACTGAGTTTCTTGCCGGTTCTTCTCGGTAGAATCTACATTCCGAGTCGGTGGTAGCTTTACTTTAAATAGTTTGTTAAATGACGATTCAAAAGTGCTTGTAAAGGCCTACTTGAATAAAGTATATTTTGATTGATTGATTGTGATAATGGGCCATATCCAATAAACATTTCTGAGAGCCATGATGAGTCACGGGAAATAAGAGTCACGTTTAAACCAAAACATAATACCAGGATACTATGAAACCTCAGAGATGTAATATTCAATATGTTTCAGGCCTTCGTTGTTATATAATGAACTTTATTGATATTGTAGTAAGGTTAAATCTGTCTGTATGTTTCCACCTTCTGAGTTCTCTTTTTAAAAAGAAGGTTTGGGCCAACTCCACCACGCTTCAATGCGATTTGTGGATACAAATGTCGCAGAATTAAATTTAAAATTAGGTACATATTGGTTCACAACCGATCACGAGATGATGCACGTGTCAGATTAAGTAAGAAATAAATAAATAATTAGACGATTACAAACAAGGCTTACACTATGTATTGTATGTTTTAATCAATTCTGTAATAACAATAATTTAATTTAAGTTATTTTTGAATTGTGTTGATAACATTGATATTAAATAAGAGGGTACTTTGACTTTTCTGTTCAATATTGTGAGTCACGTGATTTGTAGTGAGGCTTATATAAGTGATGGAAGCTCGGTACAGAACACTTTACTTTTTACTTTGATCCGCGACCAGCAAGGTGCTAACATTTAAGGTACGATATAATTTTGTGATATAGTATAATTGTTATTGCTTGTTAAATTATTGATGAATATATGGATTGTGTTTTTTTGCAATTATCAATATACAAAGTTAAGTATTAAGGTGATTGGTGTTAATTTAAATGTTAATTGATACAATATTACGATTACTACAGCTATTATAATGGTTAAATAAACATTGTGTTTCATATATAATCTTTTATTGTCTTAAAACCTTAAAATGTAATAAAATAACAAAGAAATAGAAATTATCTTAAAATATCCTGACATAATGTATTGAGTCTCTATAAAAATCTAATATACGCTTTCTAACTACTGGGACATATTGGCACAGAGAGCACCATTAGAGTCACGGGAAAATCATATAGAGTCACGTTTAAACCAAAACATAATACCAGGATACTAGGAAACGGCAGAGATTTGATATTCAATATGCTTCAGGCCTTTGTTGTTCTATAATGAACCTTATTGATATTGTAGTAAGGCTAAAACTCAATTTGAATAAATACTACTAAATAAAAATGCACCGGACTCGGCCTCTTTTAACCGGATATATCGGAATGAATTGTAATTGTGACGTCAACTGCTTATATTCCAATAAGTCGAATTTTGTTCCAGTGATTATGGGGACGATGGCTGCACATAAAAAATCGGTTGTAGTCTCATTTTGAAGAGCTCGAGCCGTAGATGTGCACAAAATTAAAAAGGGTTATTGATGGTGTAATGTTCAAATGTAAGGTCGATTTACAAGTTACATTAAATAGATATTATATTTTAATATCAGCTCGCTGTGCATACACACGGTCTTCACCGCGCGCCAATTTTTATATATCTTTTCCCGCGCTTTCCGCGATGTGTGTCACTCGAGATGACAGATACATAAATACACAGATAATATATATATTCATATGAAATATAAATATAATACTAATTATGTTATTACAGATCTGTGTACACTACAGATGGCATTTTCATAAATTGTTAAGAATTAACAAAGAATGAATTTTAGAAAGCGGAAGATACTGATCCGTTAGAGAGCGGTACTACGGCTGTATTAGAAAAAAAAATGAAAAACGTAAACAATATTAAAGTAAATTTTTATCGATAAACTCCAATTCTAACTGAACTTAAGTATACTATTTGACATTAATTAATTTAAATAAAGTTTCATTGTTTTCGCGCCAAATGTAGACGAGCGACTTGCACTTTACAATGAAAAAAAACTTTTGAACAAACGCGAAGTTTCGCGGGCGACCTACTAGCAATTCATGAAAGAGCTATTTAATTGTTTAATGTCCTCTTTTCTATTATTTTTTTCTATATGATAGGGGCAATCGGGCAGGAGGCTCACCTGATGGAAAGTGACTACCACCGCCCATGGACATCTGCAACACCGGGGGGCTTGCAGGTGCATAGCCGGCCTTTAAGGAACGAGTTCGCTCTATTCTTGAATGTTCCCAAGTCGTATCGGTTCGGAAAAACCGCCGACGAAAGCTGGTTTTACAGAAATAATGAGAAAATGTATTAAAATTTTCTTTATGTTACACAGCCAGAATAAGGTATATCTAAATATATTAATTTAAATGCTTAATTAAAAAGATCATTTATTTATTATTTTGAAAAACTTTTAAAAAAAAAAAATCCTTTTAATCCATTAATTTAATCCATACTAATATTATAAATGCGAAAGTAACTCTGTCTGTCTGTCACACACACAAACCACTGAACTCTGAAGCAAGCTTCAACTCCAACGAAGGCCATAGGTTACTTTTTATGCCTAACATCTGACTGCCTACCCCCAAAACGCGAGCAAAGCCACGAGAACTACTTTGTAATACGCGTTGTGAGCCTAATTCTAACTTTGACTTCTTTCATTTTTGTAGACGAATGTTTGTGGACCAATTCTGCGTCTAATACACCAAATGTTTTGCCTGAATATTTGGTTATTTGGAATTTAATTTTACTCTGTTTTTCCTCGTGTTGGTGACTTTCTGGGGGGAAGAAAAGCATCTTCACGAATCAGTGATGATCTATTTATAGATCATACATTAGGGAAATCTAAGTATCACCCAGCGTGCTGTCAATTAAGAGCCATTTTTTTTTTTGCGCAAAGCTAGCTAAGGATCAAGGTGTTCTATATTCAGGTTAATAATTAATAAAAATTAGTGAGTTTCTTGTCGGTTCTTCTCGGTATAAATCTACAACAATTTAAGGAAACGATGCCAACCAGAAAAAAATAAAAATAAAATAAATATTACGAGGTCACGTTTAAACCAAAACATCGGATACTAGGATCGCATGAATAAATGAGAGGTTGCCAAGCGTCCGTTAACCGTGAATATGGAGTATGAGCGTTGTAAAATGAACTTTATTTTAGACGCTTCAAGGTTGAAATCTCTTTAAACTTCTGTAACATCGATTGGACCTCTTTTATCCGGATTGGTTTAAATCGACTACTACGAGTATCCGTCAAAGCGATTTGTACGGTATTTTTTTTGTAATAATTAAAAACTTGAGTAGTTTCTATATCAATTATAGTTGTGTATAAATAATTAATAAGGTAAGATGATTCTTATCATCATTATCATTACACAGTATAAAACAATGTCGCTTACCGCTGTCTGTCCCTATGTATGCTTAGATATGTAAAATTACACAACGGATTTTGATGCCGTTTTTTTAATAGATAGATTGATTCAAGAGGAAGGTTCATATGTATAGTACATGCACAATATAGTAGAGAAACACTGATAATTTTAGAGGTTTTTGAAGTGATGTCGTAAATAAACACATTTTTTGCGCTTACATTGCAAATGCTGGCTGAACCCTACGAGATAGATCAAAATAATGTACTACAGTATTGTACACCTTAAAAAGGTCTTCAAAAAAGTCCATGATGGTATATGTCTATCTCTTAGGGATAACCCACAATAACTATTTTTTATCCTTTACTTTTTACAAGAAATAATGGCTTATCTACGAAGCGATTTTAAGTAATACAGCATTAATCCTTTTCCAATTAAGTACCCTAAAAACATTGTGCATTTAATATAGATCAATATGACCCTTTGCAGCATATAATTTGAATGAATATTTTCGAAGATATTATAGATTTAAAACGCAGGGGTATAGCGGTTTGTATTGTCTAACGACTGAAAAACTGTGAACGTTGTAAGACATTTAGTTGTAGTATATTTAGTATCAGCATTGCGCCCGTGAGAAGCCCGGCGGATCGCATCATTGTTGTAAAATGTCGAGGGATCAAAATCAAAATATTATTTGTTCAAGTAAGTTATTTTACAGTATTGAATTATATGATAAACCACCACCGATTCGGAAAGAAGAATCTATGGAGAAGATCCGGTAAGAAACAGTAGATACTACTACAATTAAATTTATTTATGTCCTGCCTGGAAATCAACAAATACTATTTAATAAAATTGGAGTGTCTGTTTGTAATATTAAAATAACAGCTTTTTACTAAATGCAATATGTATGTATGTATTCACGGTACATACACCAAAATAACATTTTTTTCTATTTTTGTCTGTCTGTCAGTTTGTTCCGGCTAATCTCTGGAACGGCTGGACCGATTTTGACGGGACTTTCATTCAAACATCAAACAGACACTCCAATTTTATTATAAAGGGTTTTCCATTAAGGGCGCTTGATCTTTGAAATGCAAAAAAAAATATATATGTAGGAGAGATATTTGCGAATTTTTTTTTTTATTTGGAAGTTCTATCGACCCCATTATGTATGGAATATGACATAATTCAAATGACCGCCACGGCTTCGGTTGGTGGCGCGCACACGAAAGGTCCAATTTTCGATGACTCTGGCGCACAAATCGGGCTGTATTTGATCGATGGCGTGGCGTATGTTGACTTTGAGGGCATCGGTGGTTTGCGGCTTGTTGGCATAGACCTGCGACTTAAGAAAACCCCACAAGAAAAAGTCCAGCGGGGTCAAATCGCACGATCTCGGTGGCGAGTTCACGTCGCCTCCGCGCGAGATGACCATGTCCAGATATTGCTCGTGCAGAACTTCCATCGTAGCGTGTGCTGTGTGGCACGTAGCGCCGTCCTGTTGAAACCACATGTTATCCAGATCCATATTCTCGATTTCAGGCCAAAAGAAGTTGGTTATCATCGACCGGTATCGCTCACCATTGACGGTGACGGCCACACCATTATCGTTTTCGAAAAAATACGGACCAATCACGCCTCCGGCCCAAAATCCGCACCAAACAGTCACTTTCTGCGGGTGCATTGCCACTTGGTGAACCTCGTGTGGATTGGTCTCGTCCCAAATACGGCAATTTTGCTTGTTGACATAGCCATTCATCCAAAAATGCGCCTCGTCGCTTGCCAAAATCGGCGTCAACTTCCAACTGCTCTAATGCCCAGTCAGCGAACACACGGCGCTGTCTATGGTCATTAACCTTGAGCTCTTGGGTCAACTGGATCTTGTACGGGTGCAGGCTCAAGTCACAACGCAAAATTCGCCAAGTTGTCGTCTGCGAAAGGCCGAGTTCCTGTGCGCGACGCGGAATTGACTGCCGCGGGTTTTCGAGGACACTGTCGCGCACAGCGGCGATATTCTCGGCAGATCTCGCGTTACGTTGACGCACGGGAACCGGCTGATTGTTAACTGACCCGGTTGACTCGAATTTGTCCACCAATCGACGGATAGTCGACTCGGCAGGACGATCATCGCGACCGTAAAACGGGCGAAGTGCGCGGAACGTTGCTCGAACTGAAGACCCATTTTCATAAAACAATTTTATGCTTTGCACGTGCTGCTCGACACTGTAACCTGCCATGGTGGTTTGGGAGGACGGAATGAACATAACACACTGCATTTGACAGCTGTCACTCAAACAACATGGCCGCAATCAGCTGTCAAAGTTCAAGCGTCCCTATTGGAAAACCCCTTATGTATAAAAAATTGGAAAATTGCACCCGTGCGAAGCCGAGGTAAATTGCTTGCCGGTGTAAGCTACATTTAATTCAACACTATTAATAACCATGACGATTCTAAAGTGTTTCTATGTGTCACCTTGAATAAAAAAAAATTGATTTTGGTTTAGAATTATAAATTAAAAAAAAATAGATTATTTTTTGTGTTAATTTTGATTTTTTAAAATTATATTTGTTTGAAAAAGTCGTAGGAAATTGTTATAGAGTCACGTTAAAACCAAAACAAAATACCAGGAAACTATAAATTGAAAGAGATATGACATTCGGGATGCATTTTCAGGCTTCCGTGTTACTCTCAAAGAGCTAATGAATTGAATCTTATTGATATTGTATCAAGGTTGAAAATCACTTTAAATACATATAGAATGAAACGGAACTACGAAACGGAAGAAATTACATATCTCCAATTTCATCAACTTTGCAAATTTAACCTTATTTTCAGCGTATTAAGGTTAAAGTTCCTTTGAATACTTACACGGATTATTGACTTATTGTTCTCGTATATCCGGATATGTTTATGTGCGTATTGTTACTACAAAAGACTCATTGATTAGAACGTGTAGATCATATCAATATGTAAATTTATTATTCTCATGGTCAGATCTGCTGTTCTATACGGATGAGAGGATGCTGAGAGGAATGTGTGGTGCTACGCAAATGGATAGAGTGAGGAATGAGTACATAAGAGGAAGTTTGAAAGTGGCACCGGTAACCGAGAAGCTATCTGGAAACCGGCTGTCGTGGTATGGGCATGTTATGCGGAGGAATGAGGACCATGTTGTGAGAAAGGTTTTGAGCATGGATGTGGATGGATATAGGGGTAGGGGACGACCAAAGAAACGATCGATGGATTGTGTGAAAGATATGGTTAGAAAGAATGTTACTTGTGAGATGACGTCCGACAGAGAAGTTCATACGAGATGCCAATAACAATTTCATTTCTTGACATTTATATACTCAAACGTTGTTAAATTTCATTGTGTCTGTTATATGAGCCGAGATGGCCCAGTGGTTTAGAACGCGTACATCTTAACCGATGATTTTGGGTTCGAAAAAAAGATCTAATGAGTTTCTTGACGGTTCTTCTCGGTAGAATCTAAATTCAGAACCTTTACCTTGATAGCTTTACCTTTAATACAGTTTGTAAAATGACAAAAATGTTTATAAAAGCCTACTTGAATAAAGTATATTTTGATTCTGATGTAGATTTTCCGGATTCCTTAGACGATCAAGATGGTATTCGACAAGTTTGTTAAATTTTCATTTCAAATTTATAAGAATCTACTTTAAAAAATCAATTCAAAGATGAATATCATTGATCTTATTAGCCCACAATGGTCGATCAGTTGATCATGAGAAAAGAAGCAGCCCGTAAATTTCCCGCTGCTGGGCTAAGCGGGGTTCTCTTTTTAAGAGGAAATATTGGAGCCAACTCCGCCACGCTTCAATGCAGGTCGGTGGATGCACTGTAGCAGAATTAAATTTTAAATATATTGGGTTCCCCAACGATCACGAGATGAATTATAAAAAAATAACACATATATAAGAATTTAGTGGTGCTTGCTTGGGTTTGAACTCGCAATCATCGGTTTAGATGCACTTTTTCTAACTACTGGGACATATTGGCTCTTATCATGAGTCACGGGAAAATCATATAGAGTCACGTTTTAACCAAAACATAATACCAGGATACTATGAAACGGCAGATATTTAATATTCAATATGCTTCAGGCCTTTGTTGTTCTATAATGAACCTTATTGATATGGTAGTAACGTTAAAAGTCAATTTGAATAAATACTACTAAATAAATATGCACCGGACTCGGCCTCTTTTAACCGGATATTTCGGAATTAATTGTAATTATTGTATTGTGATAATAAACAAATAAATAATTAAATATTTGACAACATCACATACATTACTCTGATCCCAATGTAAATAACTAAGGCACTTGTGTTATGGAAAATCAGAAGTAATGACGGTACCACAAACACCCAGACCCAAGACAATATAGAAAACTGATGAACTTTTTCTACATCGACTCGGCCGGGAATCGAACCCGGGACCCCGGAGTGGCGTACCCATGAAAACCGATGTAAACACTACTCGACCACGGAGGTCGTCAAATGGTGATAAATAATGAAAGTGGTACTGTTTAATGCCTTGTTACTATATTCAAGAAACGATTCGTTTGCCTTACGGATAGTAATCAATTTACAGCCTGTTGACGTCCCATAGCTGGACACACGTCTGTCTCCCTTTTGAAGAGAATATTTGGAACTTACACCACCACGCTGTTCCAATGCGGGTTGGTGGATACACGTGTGGCGGAATTTAATTGAAATTAGACACAAGCAGGTTTCCTCAAGATGTTATGCTTTACCAATATAAACACAAATTAACCATGAAATATAATTTGTACTGGCCTGGGTTTGAACCCTGAAACATCGGTTAAAATGCATAAGTGCTAACCACTGGGCCATCAGTTCATTTTTGTTGTCTCATCCACACGTTTGCGGCAATTGCTTAACGTGTTCGCGATATCTTTTTGTTTGAACAAATAATTTACTTGCTTATACTAACACAACACAAAGTAAACCCATAATTATATAACGTCGTAAGTGATAGATTTTTTTTATGTTAACATTAGCTGTTGCCCGTGGCTTTACTCAAGTGGAAGTTGAATATATTTAAATATTAACTTAAAATATTACGTTAATTTAAGACCTCTTCGTATACCATATTGGTGAGCATCTCACTTCTTCTTGGTGAAATATCCGGAAACGTTTAAATACGTATCTACTCATTTTTAATCAGTATCCCAAAACAATTTCATGGTTCTAATATAAAAAAATGACGGACTTCCATACCCTCTTAGGGGTAGAATTGCCAAAATTCCTTCCTTAGTTGGTGTCTGCTCGATAAAACGATCCTACTCACCAAATTTCGTGGCCCTCGCTCGGCGATGATGAATCAGTCACACAGGACATGTTGTTTTATAAGTATAGATAAGGCTCTATTCTCACTTGTAGATACTCACTTGGTGGTAAGGCTTTGCGCAAGCCCGTCTGGGTAGGAACCACCCACTCATCAGATATTCTACCGCCAAACAACAGTTCTCAGTATTGTTGTGTTCCAGTTTGAAGGGTGAGTGAGCCAGTGTAACTACAGGCAGAAGGGACGTAACATCTTAGTTCCCAAGGTTCGTGACGCATTGGTGATGTAAGGAATATTTCTTACAACGCCAATGTCAATGGTTGGTGGTGACCACTTACCTTCAGCTGGCCCATTTACTCGTCCGCCTACCGATATCATAAAAAAAAGGCTCTACGCAAATATTGCACAGATTTATTGTAATGATATATAGAACATGAACCCTTATAACTTGGGTTAGGATTATACCGAATAACTAAAATGTTGTCAAGGACTTATTAAAAATGAAAAGTTTATTATACTTAAGATTAATTCTGTCTATAAAGCCCATATTTCGTCACCGATTCACGGAAGATCATCAAAATTCTTAGCGTATTTTTTGATGTTCTACAGAGAAGAAATTTGCTATGTAAGTTAGTTTTAATAAAATGACAATGTCAATGGGCGGTGGTGACACTTATCCTCAGGTGGCCCATATGCTCGTCCGCCAACCAACGCCATAAAAAACAAAATAAAAAATAAAAATAAATAGTACACAAACAACAAAAATATTATAAAACGTGTAACTTTTATCCCTCAACCCAAAGAGTTGGAAGTTTGAATGAGACTTCAGCAATTTTGACGCTAGAGGTTTGAAAATTGAAACCACATATTTTGACTGAAGTGTGGAGTTTGGGAAGTTAGATCTTGTAGAGTTCAAGGTTGGCTCTACATGAGATCTGATATGTTTTTGATAGTGCCAGTCTCGTCTTGGCAACATTTAACATGAAAACATTTCAAAACAGTTGGGATGCTTATTTACAAATAATAGAAAAGTACGGTTAAAAATTGAGTAAAACAAATCAACGCCATCTAGTGAGATTCCATTGAAACATTGCTCTTAACAGTGTCTGTCTATAAAGCATCGATTCGCTTGGCAGCCACTCTGTAAAATATACAGAGTCACGTTTAAACCAAAACATAAGTACCAGGAGATTATGAAATGCAAGGGATAATATTCGTTTTGCCGTTACAATCTTTCATTATTGCAAAATACACTTTATACGTAAAGCAACAAGGCTTAAAATCATATGGATAAGTAAGATCAAACTTTTTATCATACCGACTCGACCTCTTTTACCCGGCTTGTACTCCACCGGTCGTGTATAATGGCTGTAAGGATTTAACGCGTTTACAAAAATAAAGTAAACATACTATCATAGTAAAAACAAAGTCGCATCCCGCCGTCTGTACGCTTCGAACTTTTAAACTATATGACAGATTTTAATGCGGCTTTCATCAGTAAACTCAAGAGGAAGGTTTTATAATGTATAATACAGGCATACTATATTAGAGAAACGCCGAAAATTTCAACTTTCCTAGTCAACAAAAAACAAGAATTTTTAAATGAGCTGTTTTAGAACCCTTACCGTATCCGTGTGAAGCCGGTCTGGGTAACTTTTATAATATATTAATAATCTTTATACATAACATTTATTTTCACATTAAAGACGTAATCAAATTATTTATAGTAATCAAAAGTATTATTTTTAGTATTTATTCTACGAGAAAATATGACAAAACACTATTGTAAGCCTATAAAATATTTCTAAATAATCATTTAAGGTTGTATAGCTTTTAGCTATTGAGTTATATTCAATCACAGAATTACATAAATGTGATGAATACTTTTTGGTTTGACATTTTTATAATAAAAGTAGAGGAAGATTATTTTTGAATTTGACATGGGAATTGTTAATCCGGGTTGAAAAGCGGAAGATAATGGATGATTGTAACAAAAACTGGAAAAATAAATATTGTAAACTATATTAAATATTGTTAATTATTTGACGTTCCTATTTACTTGAAGCTGGGTCTTCACTATGATGATTGCTTGTGTTTGTTTGTATATAAAAAAACCTTCATTTTGCGCTATTACGTCACGCTTAAACCAAAACATGATACCAGGTAACTATAAAACGGAAGAGATGCATTCCGTTTCGGCTTTCCAAGTTTATCAGTGCTATGAAAAATCTTTATCGGTATTTACTAACAGTATTTAAAAGGGGTATTTACCATGTTTTTTATTTTTATTTGGTGGAGCTCGATATTTCCAAATGAAATCACTATGAATAGAAAAAATGTGTCTCCATCGGGATTCCCAACAGTTGTTTCACGAGTGTGGTTTGTATTGAAAGAATTTAACACGAAAACGACCAAATAAACTTTGGCCAACAATTTTTGGAGAATAATTGTGCGTCTCGGGACGCCCGACTGAAGTGATAACTTAAACTAATCTAGGTTGAACTATTTAATATTGAAATTGTTTAACTTGAGATAAGTTTAGTTTATTACTTAAATTTTATGTATATTGATATGAAAATGTAAGGAAATGTTTATTTATTAATAAAAAGTTTTATTGATTATAAAATATATTTTGTTTGTGCATCATGCACAAAATTCTAATGGACATATTCAAGAATTGTATTTAAGAATGTATAAGAGAAAATCAGACAGACGCCGTAACGCGTTACGTAACGAAGCGGTTTACCTTCCCATAAAAAGTTATAAAAACAACGTCAGCTCTTTAAAATTTATATTTAATATACTTTACTACATTAAATTAAGTATTTAAGCTATAAAAAGCCTCTCCGTTAAAATGGAAAATGAAAATTTGGAACTAATAGCCGTCATCAAAGATTTCCAATATTTATTTTATAGGATTTCACACAAAGCAACGAAGTATACAGTCTGATGTGTACCAGGCGCACATAAGTAGTAGGGAGAGGTGAGGAAGAAGACGCATGAGGCATTGGAGATCGTGACATTTGCCGCCTCGGCATACGAGTCCGACTAACACGAGGCGCGCGAGGTGTTGCAAAACCAAATATGTATATACATTTTTAAGAGCCGAGATGGCCCAGTGGTTAGAACGCGTGCATCTTAACCGATGATTTCGGGTTCAAACCCAGGCAGGCACCACTGAATTTTCATGTGCTTAATTTGTGTTTATAATTCATCTCGTGCTCGGCGGTGAAGGAAAACATCGTGAGGAAACCTGCATGTGTCTAATTTCAACGAAATTCTGCCACATGTGTATTCCACCAACCCGCATTGGAGCAGCGTGGTGGAATATGCTCCATATCTTCTCCTCTACGGGAGAGGAGGCCTTAGCCCAGCAGTGGGAAATTTACAGGCCGATTATGTATGTTATGTATATACATTTAAAAAGATCGCTGTTTTTTTAAAATCGCATCACACAAAATTGTTGAACATTTTAAAAGGAAATTACG
Source organism: Vanessa tameamea (assembly GCF_037043105.1). Lineage (NCBI taxonomy): Eukaryota > Metazoa > Arthropoda > Insecta > Lepidoptera > Nymphalidae > Vanessa > Vanessa tameamea. The sequence goes on along the minus strand of NC_087339.1, from coordinate 3,133,442 downwards.
TAATCTTACTAAGTTTGAAATAAACATTATATACAATAATTGTTTAATTTATAATACTTGCAACACTACAAATAATACACAATTGCTCTTTCTTACTTATATTAAAACATATTGTTAGAATCAGAAGTGGAGATCACTAAAAAAAAAAACAATCGTTTGTCAAATACAATTTAATGATTTTTAATTATTTTAACAATTTACACAATTAACCTTAAACCTTTAGATTGAGTATCAATTACACAAAATAAAATTTAAATAATACGAAATATCGTAACGATTACTTATTTTAAACAATTAAAGCAAACGAAAAGTGGTTTACGTGACCTCCAAGACTAACACCGACAACTAACACCACCGAGTATGTCCGCTCAGCACGAAAGTTGCCAAACAAATGGGCCTACTAACGGTCGTCACGTCACATTTATATCCTTCGTTTTTGAAGACGCCCTTTCCCTCTTACAATGTATATTGGTCTCTCTCCTTCATTTTTATTCGAATGCCGTTTGACCAATGAACGACGAGAATTTTTCGCGCCATCTTGGAAAACTTCTGGAACATGTGACGGCGGCGTGTAAATCGGTGTTTAAAAAAATCTATTATTTCGAATTTTAAAATTTAAAAGTCGTGTTATGTTTTTTCAAGAGTCTGGGGTAAGTTTGGAATATCTATATTAATCATTTCGTGCAGGTAATAATCATTTTTAAATCGAAAACATATACCCGCACAGTTTATATAATCGAGAAATTAAATTATATGACACTACAGTTCATTGGGCGGCAATGTCTTTTCTTCTTAATCTTTAAAATCACACAACGGATTTCGAGGCGGTTTTTTTTAATAGATAGATTGATTCAAGAGGAAGGTTTATATGTATAATACATGCACAATGTACTAGAGAAAAACTGATAATTTTATAGGTTTCAAAAGTGATGTCGTAAATAAACACATTTTTTGCGCTTACATTGCAAATGCTGTCTGAACCCTACGAGATAGATCTAAGTAATGTACTACAGTATTGTACACCTTAAAAAGGTCTTCAAAAAAGTCCACGATGGTATATGTCTATCTCTTAGGGATAAATATAATAACCATTTTTTTATCTTTTACTTTTTACGAGATATAATGGCTTATTTTCGAAGCGATTTTAAGCAATACAGCATTATTCCTTACCCAATTAAGTACCTTATGTACATTATGCATGTAATATAGATCAATATGGCCCTTTACATATTGTCTAATGACTGAAAAACTGTGAACGTTGTAAGACATTCTGTAGTATATTTAGTATCAGTAATTTATATTCGTTTAGTTTTATTTATTTTACTCGAGCGAAGGCTGCTTTTCGTCTAAGTAATATTTATTCTTCCAGACCAGACTTTAATTACTACCATTAAAATTACTTTAAATAAATAATATTAATGAACAAAAATCAACTTAAACGGAATGTTTTCTTTGACTCAGAAATTGTATATCCAAAGCACCCATAACTTCCCACCAAAAAAGTCCCCAAACCTCTGTGATTAGCGATCATGCACTTTTTTTTTAAATATTGATAATAGAATTTCGACCATTTTTTTTTAGAAGTAACATTGAAGGTCCTCCTCCTCCTCTCCCGGTAAAAGCATAGAGCCTCAGAGTAAATGATACTTTGGAAACTCTTTTCCAGACCACCGCAGGGTCATACCAGGCGCGTTTGTTTACGTGGTGTATAAGGAAGGAATGGTTAATATTTCTTACAGCGCCAATGACTGAGTGATGGTGACCACTTGCCATCAGTAGAACTTTGTCCGTTCTATATCTGAAAATAAATAAAATAATAACAAAAAATGGTGCGCTCACAACGCTTCAAACTTTTGAATCAATTGGAAGTTTATAACCCAAAACATTGTACCAGGAACGTATAAAATTAAAGAGATGAAGCGCGTAATTTAATGTCTGGTGTGGAGATAGTTAAAAATGCACTCTGTTTCCTATACGATAAAGTCGAAACTGCTTTGAATAATTAAAATGAATAATGTTTTCATTATTCTGACTCATCGTCCTCTTTTAACCGGGTCCGGTTTTAATCTCGTGTATTTTATTTATTATATTATTTTTATGGAGGAATCCATTAATGGACTGTTATATTTAAAAATATTTTTATGGTATACGTTGGAGGAGCATATGGGCCATCGTATGGTAAGTGGTCACCACCAACCCATAGACAATGGCACTGTAAGAAATATTAACCATTCCTTTATTACATCACCAATGCGCCAGCAACCTTAAGATGTTATCTCTTGTGCCTGTAGTTACACTTGCTTACTCACCTTCAAACCAGAAAACAACAATACTGTTCTGTTGTTTGGCGATAGAATATCTGATGAGTGGGTGGTACCTACCCAGACGGGCTTGTACAAAGCCCCACCAAGTAAATAAATAATATCGTAAAGATTTCGCAAAATACAGTAATGTATAAAGAAGTATTACGGTTGCATAAGTTTTATTAAACAATAAAATGAAAATGCAGACGAAATAATTAAAAAAAAATAAAAATTTATTAAAAAAATATATTTTTAATTATATCACAAAAAAGACAGGTTTTCTTTTTTTTATTTATATAAAAAGAAAAAAAAAAATTTCTTCGTAGTAGTCACCTTTAACTCATAACATTTTACCAGGAAACTATAAAAAGAAAGAGATCTGTGAAATCCATCAGTTATTTTAAATATATCTTATTGCTAGTGTAGTAATGCCTTTGTTGCAATAACAAATACTTGATAGAACCAGCACAGTTGGTCCTGCACCAGAACTGTCACCGGTCGTGTCGGAGCTGTCATTTTAAAGCTCAAAGTTCACGATTAAACCAAAACATAATACCAGGAACGTATGAAATGAAAGAAGCAATGCTCAATCCGGTTGAAATATCTAGCAACAATTGGGAATTAAAACCTTATTAATAGATACGTAAAACTTAAATTCCTTTAGTATATAACTTTGCACATGTATTACACTGATACTCATACGACCTCTTTTAACCGGATCGGTGTGAATGACATTTTAAGATATATTGTGATAATGTCGTCCGGCCAATCTGATGTGAGACCAACCAAGTACGCAGGACATATTAGAGTGCACAAGTCTGTGTGGGCCAACACAGATGCACTCTCTATTCCAACGCGACCGGAAAGAATACAGGCAAAGGAAAAAACGCCTTTATTTGCATTCCGAAATACGAGTGTCAAACTTCCAACTTCCAGACATCGGGCTGTAACAGGTCATTTTTCGACAGAAAAACTCAATAGCTTTTTATCGTCCCGACCTGGCTTAAACCTGGAGTAACAGATATATAAAATAAATGTACAAGAGGCATGTATAGTTACTGTTCATTTGGTTGGAAATTTTAGTAGTAATTTCGATTTTTTTTGGCTTATCTTAAAGCAAACCTTGTTTATTTAAAGCAAATCCATATACAAAGTGGCGCCGGTGATATCTCACGTAGTATAAAGCTGATTATCTAAAAAAAAAAACAAATAGACGAATAACAAAAAAGGGAAATATTCGAACGAAATAATGAACACAGAAATTAAAACACCATAACTATTTGAAACGGGATATTTACCATGTTTTTTATTTTCATTTGGCGGAGCTCGATATTTCGACATTATCTACGAATGTCTTGTTTACGATAATAAACAAATAAATATAAAAAAACATGGTAAACATCCCGTTTCAAATACTTATATTAATAAAAACAACCATGTTAAACCATTTGCAAAATTAGTTCAATCGCCTGTAAAAACGGCAACACCGCGCGGCAACGCGAGCGCTGGACGTACCCGCTCACCAGCTCCGCACTCACAGTCACCTTTGACAACAGCCGGCATTAGTTTAAGTTTTTATTTATTTTTACTTTTTTATTTTTATTTTTACTTTATTAGGGAAACAAACAGTACAAGTCATTCTTAAAGCTAAAGCATAAAAATTAGCACATATACCAGTAAAGTTTCCACTTATAACTAATAACATAATAAGAGCAGAACAAAATTAATTATAATATCTAATATAATAATAATAAGAAAAAACAAACCTATGAAAAAAGGGCAAATTTGAAAAAAAAAAACAAATAAAAGATCTAGGCTTTATGGTTCTAGCACAAATTTCCTGAAGTTAGCAACTGATTCTGTAAATATATCAAAACTGGAAAATTTAGTGTTATATTCATTACAGACTCTATATATAAAAGAATTTCCTGCATAATTTGACTTTAATAAGGGCAAACTAAACAAAGCCAACAAGTTAATAATTTTGTGAAGGAATAGTTCTTAACGGCAACGTTTAACCTATTTTGGCCGTAAGTTCTTGACCCGTTAGTTTTTATGTAACAATATCTCCGATAACGTTATGGGATGCCAATTGTAATGTTTAAAGTTGGAAAGTGGGTGTGTGTTGACGAGTAATGTGTCAAAAAAAAAGTATATTTAAACTTCTTTGAGGAAAAAAAAATAAAAAAATCGGTGGAGTTGGAAAAGTTTTTAAACTCCTTTCCCTTTTGAACTGTAGGTTTGGAGCTTACTCCACCACGCTACCAACGCGGGTTGTTGGAATGATTTATCGTCCCAAATTAAGCACGTGAATTCAGATATGCTTGCCCTAGGTTTGAACTCAGAACCATCAGTTAAGATTCACAACTTGTAACCTCTGGGCCATCACGGACATTTACCAACATATCCGGATATAAGAGGACAAGTTGGTGTAATAGTAAAAGTGTACAAATTCAAAGTGATTTTAAACCTTGATACACAAATAATAAAGTTGAATTTACAATGTTGATAAAACTGCAATGTATATGTCTCTTTGGCCTTATGATTTATTTTTCTTAAACCAAATGATTTTCAACCCTGTTAGTAAAATAATACAGTTCTGTTTAGCTTCAACGTAAGCCTGAAAATGCATACAGAATGTCTCCTGTTTCATAGTTTCCTAGTATAATGTTTTGAGTTAAAACGTGACTTCCGAAGCGTTTCCCACGACTAAAAAGCATTTTTTTTAATAAAAATAAAAAATACTGCGCTACCTGATGGTGAATGGCTACCAACAGACTATCTATGAATTCCTTTATTACATCGTGAACAAAAAATTACAATTTTCATTGACAAAAACTGTGCTTGTATAAAAAAAATGCAAGCGGTGCCGTGGAACATCCGGTTAAAAAGGAAGTCTCTTTCAATATATTATAATGTATTAAATAAATAACAAATACAGTCAAATAACTAAACAATGTTGAGAATTAAATATTAGTTATTATAAAAATATAAATAAATTTTAAGTTTAATGAGTAATTTTTGGTTTGGACTAACTGAAGGACGTGCACATCCGATTATAATTCGCACAATAAATTAAAATAGATTATTTTATTTAGGGCAATTATCTTATAAAAATATTTCGATGTCAAATCACAACGATACGGTCAAAAGAGGTCGTTTAGTATTGGTGTAATCTGCTTGTAATAAAGTGAAGTTTATCAAAGGAATTTAAACTCTACGACACTGCTAAATAAAGTATAAATTAAATATAGTTGAATATATATTCAAATGCCAGAGTGAATATCTCCTCAGTTTTATAGTTTCCTAGTATTATGTTTTGGTTTAAAGGTGAACTTTGAGCTTTAAAACATTGCAGTAGCTTTTTTATCTCTGTCTGTCTTTTATCTCCTCTATCTCCCTCATGCGTGTGAATAAGTGGACTAATTCTATACTTATATTATAAAGAGGTTTGTTTGTTTGTCTGTCTGTAGAGGAGTAATCTCTTCAAGTAATGATCCGATTCAAAAAAATATTTTTTTTAACTGGTAGTAATCATACAAATTTCTTTATTAATAAGCTACATCTTTGTGAAGTTAAAATATGAAGTTACCTTTCGTTTGGGTGTTTTTTAGTAATTTCGATTATTGTGGGTGGGTTGGTCTTTACACTCGTCGCTCATACAAGATGGGTTTCGACATTTTTAAAGCTTTCAGAAATAAATTTTCCAAATGTTTTGCGTACCAAAAAATAATCAGTTGTTATTTGATAATTATTAAACCTCATTTTTAAATTAATTACAGCTGTTTGAGCAACAAAGAATTTCACCAACGTAGCCCGAAGAATTGCCACACTTATGTGGCAGTGTGCGGGGCACATTGCTCGTGGCGACCATGGACCGGAAGACGCAGCGTGGGTAGGCCCACAAGGTGGTCCGACGACCTGGTGAAAGTCACGGGAAGCCGCTGGTTGCGGGCTGCACAAGACCGGTCGTTGTGGCGATCTTTGGGGGACGCCTATATCCAGCAGTGGACGTCCTTCAGCTGAGAGAGAGAGCAACAAAATTTCTCACAAATGGTAAGTTATATATCCATTGACTTGATTTCCAACCTGTTTTGTTCCTAATTTTATAAGTATATTATAGGGTAGTTGTCAACGTGTGCGCTCAGTTAGAATAAACCATTCATGCAAATAGACGTGTCTTATTTAACACAACCCTAGAAGAGTTTATATTGTTTATAACGGCACATTTACAACACAAGCTGAAGAAGAGTTTCATGTCTCCATAGCAGAAACTTCCGGCGCGTTTAGTCGGGCGGCTCCCTACATCTTATCTTTGATTATCACTGCAATTTTACGGAAAGTCTTCACAAATTGCACATGTACTCGCATATCAGATACCGGGTATAAGAGGTGGCTGTGGCGGAAAGCGAAATTATATTTACACAAAGCAATTTAAGCTTTATCGGACTAGCAATAAAGTGTAAATAAATTAACTTAAAAATTTTACAGTATTACACCTCTTTCAGTTTATGGATTCCTGGTATATTGTTTTGGGTTAAACGTGACTTCGATGAGTTTTTTTTTTATAAAATAAGGTTTTTTTTAATTCAAGCTTAATAATTAATAATATATAATATATTTTAGCTATATATATTTTCTTTCTACACAAAAAAAAAATCATCCAAAACTAATTTTATTTCATTAAAATTTGGTTTGTTAGTTATTTGGTGATAGAACTTTGTGCAAACCCGTAACTTTTTTGTTGCGTTCCAGTTTGAAGGGTGAGCCAGTGTAAACTACAAGGCACAATAGACATCTTAGCTCCCACGGTTGTTATAGTATGGGCGATGTAATTGGTTATTATTTTTGCGCCAATGTTTATGATATGTGGTAACCATTTACCAGCAGGTGGCTTATTTGCCCGCCTATTGTGTATAAACATAATTCACAAATTGATAGAAAACAATTAAATGTGGACTTTTTAATAAATGAGTAAATTATATAATATCAAAATATTTTTTCTAATAACTCAGAAGCCGCGATATAAAATTACAATATTATTTTCAAGACAGTGAATCATTTTTTGTTCACAAACAAGTCTTTAACGATATTTTCTTCTTCTAAATAATTAAAATCGTTACACAGTATAAAACAAAGTCGCCTACCACTGTCTGTCCATATGTATGCTTTGATCTTTAAAATTACACAACGGATTTTGATGCCGTTTTCTTTAATAGATAGATTGATTCAAGAGGAAGGTTTATATGTATAATACATGCACAATATAGTAGAGAAACGCTGATAACTTTAAAGATTTCTAAAGTGATGTCGTAAATAAACACATTTTTTGCGCTTACATTGCAAACGCTGGCTGAACCCTACGAGATAGATCTAAATAATGTACTACAGTATTGTACACCTTAAAAAGGTCTTTAAAAAAAGTCCGCGATGGTACATGTCTATCTTTAAGGGATAGCCCACAACAACCATTGTTTAACCTTTATTTTTTACGAGATATAATAGTTTATTTCGAATCGATTTTAAGCAGTACAGCATTAATGCTTATCCAATGATGTACGTTTAATATATTTTGCAGTTAAATAGATCAATATCACATACAGCATGAAATTTAAATGAATATTTTCGAAGATATTACAGATGTGAAACGCAGGGACATAGCGATTTGTATTGTCTAACAACGGAAAACTGTGAACGTTGTAAGACATTCTGTAGTATATTTAGTATCAGTATTGCACCCGTGCGAAGCCGGGGCGGGTCACTAGTTTTTAAATAAATTAAAAATTACCGATAATAAAATCAAAATATACTTTATTCAAGTAGACTCTTGCGAGCACTTTTGAATCGTCATAAGATATAATGAAATTTAAAGTTACCACTCAAAACAGAACTTTTATATAAAATAATTTCTCAGCTTAGTAACATTTTTGTAATCAAGTTACGATGTAACCCGGTTAAAAGAGGACAGATGAGTCAGAATGAAGTCATATTTATACTACTTCATAGGAATTTCAACTTTAATACACTACTAATAAAGTGCACATTAAATAACGATAATAAAACGCAGTACTCGGCCGCTTTGCATTCGTGTGCATTGCATCTCTTTCATTTCATAGTGTCCTGGTACATTGTTTTGGGTTAAACGTGACTGAGAGAGAGCTTTCTTCATATTTTGCAAATATAATAATTTTTAGTTAATAACGATCGTTCGGTGGCGATGTGACAGTACTATAAATATGTTTTACATTATTATTTATACTACGATTCGTATCGGGCCCGACACACGCGAACCACGAGTATACTGCATGTGTGCGTGCATGCACTGGTGTGCACGTGAAAAGGAACGAATGATTCTGACAGACCCACATTGTGAAGATCAACAATAAACTAAGCCAGTAACATTAATATTGTATTAAAATAATCTAACAATTTTATCATAAATCTATTATTTAATCGAAGACTTCATTCGATTATACTTGTACATTGGAAGCAATGCTTAAATGATTAAACCCGGTTAAAAGAGGCCGTTCGGTCCGTATGATTAAGTCATTAAAAATTGCTTATACAAAGCAATTTTAACTTTACTGCACTACTGATAAAGTTTAAATTAAAATAATGATGAAATATCAGTGCAAGTATTGCATCTCTTTCGTCTTATACGTTCCTGGTATTATGTTTTGAGTTATAAACGTGACTTCGAAGAGAGTTTAACGTACAAGCGCTGTGAGCGCTCTTTTTCATAAATATTTTATATTTTTTCATCAATAAGCAAATTGATTCAAGAGAAAGTTTTATGTTGATGTTATGAATTTCAAACTTCACTATCCAGAAAAAGAATTGGTCTACGTATATGAATTTAATAATTGTTTTTGTAAAACTTATTTAACATTTTCATAACAGTGTCTCTAAAATAATCGTTTGCTTTTTACCTTTTTTCTAAATCATTCATATTAGCTATGTAACATTTATTTTCAATTAAATTCAACGGTAACAAATAAAAAAAATTGCTCTACTCCTAAAGAAAATTGGAGGCGCTCATTGGAGTCATTGGTTTTTATGTTATTTAAACGAAAATACGCGTGACCTTTATTGGTCAAATTATTTCTTAGGATTGACTTAACACCGCATTCGTTTCACTTATCTGCAGTCGCGTTGATCGACCAATGAGGTGCGAGTATTTAGTTTCCCTAAGAATTCGACTCGTGATATTGACAATATTATTTTTGTAAGACCATTTTGGTTCGATACGAAGTCATGATTGAAATTAATTAATCATAACTTAGATTTGAAGAATATTCATTTAAAATAAACCATACGCGTTACTGCTGAAATATAATCCGGTTAAAAGAGGTTGAATCGGTGTTATGAAAAGTTTAAGTTTAAAAGTTCATGATTTTTAACCTTTTTGCCCGTACAATAGAGTTCAATTTGTAACATCAAAATAAATATAACTTCATTGCGAATACGATCTCCAACATTTCATAGTCTCCTGGTACTTATGTTTTGGTTTAAACGTGACGTACATTTTGCGACCACGAATTTAACTAACTGATCGCCACTGACGATTCTTGCTTAATTCACGTTTTTTTTTGCTGTGTATCCCCATAATTATAACCTCAAAATAAATAATCCATCTCGCAAGATTATAAACTGTCGACAGACTAAACCGAAACATACTTACAATATGACGCATTATTTTTCGATATCAATAGAGATAAATTTCCTTTAACTGAATCATATGCCCAACTCTGTTTTTCATTTTGTATAAAAATTTTCAGAAAGGTCCTCGGGGATTGTCTTCTTCGATACCGATCGAAGAGCCTGCGGTATAATTTTCTACTTTGCTCGTAGCTCGATGGCCTTTAGCGTAGTTGTTGCGGGAGGACTAAGACGACACCTTCGTCGCCTCCGCCGCAATGGATCAGCTTTTTCCCGTTCCCACGCTTCTATCTCCTCCTACAAAAGGCGACTATGGCCTTCCACGCTGACTCGGCTGCTGATTGAGGGGAGGGAAATTGTCTGATTTCGCCGACCAGGACATTCAGCCTGTATATTACGCAGCGTAGGAGGTGATGTTGAATTATATAAAACCTTTATTATAAATAGCTAACCTCTTAAGATACGAGAAAAATATATGTGTTTTTTTTTTGCGTAACTTAAGAATGTCAATTTTGTTGTAACTACTAAAAACCTCGTACTAAAAATGACTTTTTTTATATACATTTAAATAATAACAGTGTCTACATTATCATTCTCCATTTATAATCTTAACTGACTCAAGTAAGCGAATGTTTCTTTAGTCGCTGTGCTATGTTTGGCGCACTGCATCTGCCTTTTGTTTTTAAATCTGAGGTCACGTATTGATGACGTTAAATCAATCCTATTGATTGCATGAATATACATTAAGTTTATCCATCTTTTTGTGTCGAAGTACTTTGGAATTAAAGGTATGAAATGATTTTGTTATTTTATACAATAATACGTCGTGACATACTTGTGTTTTTTTATGCAACGATATTCTTTAACGCGGATTACAGTAGTGAACTACTGGAAGAAATCGTCATGTAAGGAGAAGCGTTTTGCTCCAAGCTTTTTATCCGTCTCTCTCTCCTTTTCTCTGTCTCTTTCTGTTATCAAATCAAATTAAATCAAAATACTGTTTATGGTACATTAAACACATACATAAGTTATATTCAAAAATCGATTGCTGTTTGTCCGCCTATCAATATCATAAAAATAACAGCGATAACTTAAGCTATCCGAAATAAGGCTAGCGTTGTGGGTTAGAGTGAGAGAGTAGGAGCCTGCCTACCGCTGCCGTATGCGTAAGAGGTAGCCAGACAGACTGGCACCGTAACGCGTTACGTAACGAAGTGGTTTACCCTCCCATAAGAAGTTATCATCACTTCATTATTATAATTTTTTTTAATAAGAATTCATGAATTGATAACATAACCATTAAGGGTGACTTTTAATATATAATTAAAGTAATTTAAACTATATCTAGAAGTTTTCTTACAAGGCAAAGGAAAATTACAGCATTTTTTCTTTAAAGATACCCCTCGTAAAACTATTGTTAACTGACATAAGATATTTTGAGTTTTCTCAACCTGGTAGCATTAGCATTTTAGCATTAGCAGCCTGTAAATTTCCCACTGCTGGGTTAAAGGCCTCCTCTCCCTTTGAGGAGAAGGTTTTGGAGCATATTCCACCACGCTGCTCCAATGCGGGTTGGCGGAATACACATGTGGCAGAATTTCGTTGAAATTAGACACATGCAGGTTTCCTCACGATGTTTTCCTTCACCGCCGAGCACCAGATGAATTATAAACACAAATTAAGCACATGAAAATTCAGTGGTGCCTGCCTGGTTTGAACCCGAGATCATCGGTTAAGATGCACGCGTTCTAACCACTGGGCCATCTCGGCTCAACCTAGTAACATTTTTTAAATTAAGGTACGGTGTAATCCGGTTAAAAGAGGACGATAAATATGTATAACTACTTCATAGTAATTTCAACTTTAGTACACAACCAATAAAGTGCACATTAAATAACGATATGTTGAAAAGGTGTATTCGTCGCATTCGTGTGCATTGCATCTCTTTCATTTCATAGTGTCCTGGTACATTGTTTTGGGTTAAACGTGACTGAGAAAGAGCTTTCATTATTTGCTAATGTTTTTTTTAGTCGGTTGTGTTGCACTTAGTAGAAGACGATTGGATTGATCCTGGGGTTAGGCTCAATATTCTAAGCCTCTAACGACCCCAGAGCCGTGGACGCGTTTCCGCTTAGGCTTAGGATGTCAGCTGGGATGCCTAGAACGTTTTTATTTACTAGTGAGTTTTGACTACCGTCACGCCGTAGGGAGAACTTTGGGAGACTGTATGACAAACGTCACTACGATCTATAAGGTCATGCCCCCCTCCCCTCTCTGGCGCCGCTGCTATATTTTATTATAGTAATAATACAAATTACTAAACTATACTTTTATTTATTTTTCTTTCACATTATTTCAATGATCAATTCAATTTCTACTTGTATAATAAATCGGCGGTGCCGGGCGGCCTGCGGCGGTCGATTTTTGTTATGTAATATTTTGTACTATATTGTATACTAGATATCGACCGCGACCTCGCTCGCGTTTTGAGGTTAGTCGTCAGGTGATGGTGGTGGGTTTGGCAAGCTTGCTTGATACCAAATTTTATCCAATTCGGTTCAATTCGACCTTTAAAGAGTAACAGACAGACATACATTCGAATTTGTAATGTAAGTCAAGATCATTACAAATAATTAAATAAACCATCACTCGGTGCTGATGTGACAGTAGGATTAAATAACGTGTTTTTATAATGCAAACGCTGCATATCTGCGTGAAAAGGGACGAATGATTTTACACAACCGCTTTTTGAATATAATCTGTATTTTAGCTTCTCTATCAACTAAAAACAATAAACTAGTAAATATAGATTTTATACATTCAAGTTCACATTAATGTCGTCTTAAAATAATCTAACCATTTATTAGCGCGATGCGTAAATGATAAAACCCGGTTAAAAGAGGCCGATTTGTCACTATGATTAAGTCATTAAAAACTGCTTATACAAAGCAATTTTAACTTTACTGCACTACTAATAAAGTTTAAATTAAAATAACCATGAAATAGCAGTGCAAGTATTGCATCTCTTCCGTTTCATACGTTCCTGGTATTATGTTTTGAGTTATAAACGTGACTTCGAAGAGTTTAACGTGCAGCGCTGTGAGCGCTCTTTTTTAACATATAAATAGCATTATATATATGTCACTGTCAAATTATAATACAATAAGATTGTGAACCGCAACACACTGCTTACAATTTAACGCATTATTTTTCGGTAGATTAATCTACCGAAGCTAATTAAAGTTAAATTATAAAAACTCTTAACCTAACCGAAATATCATAACCTATTGAAATTTTGACGTTATATTTCGAGTTAAATCACCGTTCACAATATCTCGGCAGTTCACAAACTCGCGGGATAGATTACAATTCTACGGTGATATATATATATATATGTATACGTATAGATATATAATCTATATACATTAAATTACGTCAAAATTAGTTAAGTGATTTATTAGTATTGATATATGTTTTTGTAATATTTAATTTAACATTTTCACAACAGTGTCTCTCAAATAATCGTTTGCTTTTTACCTTTTTTCTAGTTCATATCAGTACCACTATGTAACATGTTTTTTCGTTTAAATTCAGGAGTAAAGAAAATTCAGTTATATTTATGTTAATTTGATCCAAAATAAAGAAAATTGCTCTGCTCCCAATGAAAATTGGAGGCGCTCATTGGAGTAATTGGTTAAGGCGCCTGACCTTCATTGGCCAAATCATTTCTTAGGATTGTCTTATACACCGGTTAGTTACATTAGTTTCATATATCACTTCATCGATCACTATTACTACGAGTACTTTATTTTAGTGAGACCTGTTTTGTTCGGTTTGATGTATTAATTATAATTAATTAATCATGTTTGTCTTAGAAGAACCATACGCGTTAGTGCTGAAGTATAATCCGGTTAAAAGAGGTGTGATGGAAAGTTTGAGTTTAACTGTCCATGATTTTTAACCTTGTTGCATGTACAATAGAGTTTATATTGCGACATCGAAATAAGTATAACTTCAATGCAAATACAATCTCCAACATTTCATAGTCTCCTGGTACTTATGTTTTGGTTTAAACGTGACGTACATTTCGCAACTACAATTGTGCGAGTGGACTTGCGTACTTTTTAAAATTAAAGTATTTAATCAAGAACTATTTTAGTGCTTAATATATATAGCAGATCTTTTCGAATTTTGACACGATGTCCGAAGGTGAATTTCTGCAGCCGGTATTAATCCAAGCAATTCCTTGCAATATCCCCATGAAAAAAATGTAGAAGAAGATGCAGAGTGATCCAACAAAGGATCAAGCAAGTTGGAAAGAACTTGTGACAATTTGAGCCACTCTGCGTCGAATACGGTTAAATGGAAGAAATTGGTACAGAAGAGCTCTAGTCAAGAGGTAAGAACAGTAAGCAGCACTCAATGTGAGGCCGACTTTGCGCTTTGTATATATTTCTAGGCGATGGACCCACGTGAAGTAATGTCTCGCTTTGCTGAACACACCCAGCTTTTTGAATACCAATTCGGCTTTGCCTTACAATGAAAGTTCGAAACATCAACAAGTATTCCTATTTATGCTGAATACTAGCTATGCGACCGCAATGGGAATGTTCTTAAATTAATAAAATCAAATTAAAATATACTTTATTCAAGTATGCTTTTACAAGCACTTTTGAATCGTCATTTAACAAACTATATTAAGTGAAGCTACCACCGGTTCGGAATGTAGATTCTACCGAGAAGAACCGGCAAGAAACTTAGTAGTGCAGCAGTAGCAAATAATTATTCATTCTCAATATCAAAGTCATTTTAGTACGAGGTCTTTAGTAGTTACAACAAAACTGACATTCTTAGATTACGCAAAAGAAAATTACTTATATTTTACTGGTATCTCAAGAGATTAGCTGTTTATAAAGGTTTTATATAATTTAACATTATCTCCTACGCTGTATAATAATAAACACGCTAAATATCCTGGTCTGCGAAATCAGACAAATTCCCTCCTCTCAAGCAGCAGCCGAGTCAAAGTGGAAGGTCATAGTCGCTTTCTGTGAGACCGTCCAGGAGGAAATAGCAGCGCGGTAAAGGGAAAAAGCTGATCCAATGCGGCAGAGGCGACGAAGGTGTCGTCTCAGTCCTCCCACAACAACTACGCTAAAGGCTTACGAAACCCTGGGACCGTAGATGGGTGAGATGCGGGTTTCGCAGTCCTGAGCGGGATGGTAGCCGTGATGGTCTCGTGCGACACTAGCGAGGAGTGCGGGGATTACCTTAAGATCGCTTTCGTTCCTTGGGAGAGCTCCATTGAGCTACGAACTAAGTACAAAATGATACCGCAGGCTCTTCGATTTGTGTCGAAGACGACCATCGCAGGGGTTTTAATGGGTAAAAATGTTGTTAATTTTTACCGGTTAAATCGGTTGTCCCTGCCTTTCTTAAAGTTTTTATACAAAGTGAAAAAAATAGTTCGGTATATGGTACATTCAGTTAAATGAAATTTACCTCTATTGTGTACCGAAAAATAATGCGTTGTATGTAAGTGGTATGTTAGGTTTGATTTAAGTAAGTTTTAATTAAATTTATGTCGACAGTTTCAATCTCGCAGGATAATAGTTAAAATTTACGTAAATGTATTTTTTATATTATACACGTCGCAAGCGGCAATCAGTGTTGTTCGTTTGTTGGTAGGATAATGCGCGTCACGTTTAAACCAAAACATAAGTACCAGGAGAGTATGAAATGTTGAAGATCATATTCGCTATGAAGTTATATTTATTTCGATGCGACAAATAAAACTCTATTATATGTGCAACAAGGTTAAAAATCAGGGACTGTTAAACTCAACACAATTTCCATCACACCGATTGAACCTCTTTTAACCGGATTATGTTTACCAGTGACACGTATGGTTTATTTTAAATGGACATGCTTCAAATGTAAGTGAAGATTAAATTAATTAATTATTTTCGCGCCTCATTGGTCGATGAGCACGGCTGCAGATAAGTGAAACGAATCTGGTGTATAAGACAATCTTAAGAATTGATTTGGCCAATGAAGGTCAGGCGCGTTAACCAATGACTCCAATGAGCGCCTCCAATTTTCATTGGGAGCAGAGCAATTTTCTTTACTTCGGAACAGATTTACCACAAATAAAAATGAATTATGATCCAAAATAAATAGAAATGATCTAGAAAAAAAGGTAAATAGCAAACGATTTATTTGAGAGACACTGTTATGAAAATGTTAAATTAAGTATTACAAAAACAAATACGTATTATTCGTACATATTCTCGTAGAACATATTTTTTCTGGATAGGGAAGTGTGGAATTCTCGGTTTTCTTTGCATGTATTATATAACATAAACCTTTCGCTAGAATCAATCTACTTATTGATGAAAAAATATAAATATATATTTTGCATATGAAAAAGAGCCCTCACAGCGCGCTGCACGTTAAGTCTATTCGAAGTCACGTTTATAACTCAAAACATAATACCCGGAACGTATAAAACGGAAGAGATGGAATACTTGCACTGCTATTTCATGGTTATTTTAATTTAAACTTTATTAGTAGTGCAGTAAAGTTAAAATTGCTTTTTATAAGATTGATAATGACACAGTCATATTGACTATATATATTTTGGCCTGTCTATCAACGAAAAACAATAAACATAACCAGTTTTTTTCGTACTTAATTCGATTAATTTTTGTACAATGATATTTAGCGCAATGCGTAAATTATGAAACCCGGTTAAAAGAGGCCGAAGAGTCAATATGACTATGTCATGTAGAGTATTATGTATTAAGTATTTTTTATTTACTTACAAAGTACGCAAGTCCACTCGCACAATTGTAGTTGCAAAATGTACGTCACGTTTAAACCAAAACATAAGTACCAGGAGACTATGAAATGTTGGAGATTGTATTTGCATTGAAGTTATACTTATTTCGATGTCGCAATATAAACTCTATTGTACATGCAACAAGGTTAAAAATCATGGACTGTTAAACTCAAACTTTCCATCACACCTCTTTTAACCGGATTATACTTCAGCACTAACGCGTATGGTTCTTCTAAGATAAACATGATTAATTAATTATAATTAATACATCAAACCGAACAAAACTGGTCTTACTAAAATAATATTGTGCATTCCAAGAGTCGAACCCTTAGAGAAAATAAGTACTCGCAGTAATAGTGGTCGATGAAGTGATATATGAAACTAATGTAACTAACCGGTGTATAAGACAATCCTAAGAAATGATTTGGCCAATGAAGGTCAGGCGCCTTAACCTATTACTCCAATGAGCGCCTCCAATTTTCATTGGGAGCAGAGCAATTTTCTTTATTTTGGATCAAATTAACATAAATATAACTGAATTTTCTTTACTCCTGAATTTAAACGAAAAAACATGTTACATAGTGGTACTGATATGAACTAGAAAAAAGGTAAAAAGCAAACGATTATTTGAGAGACACTGTTGTGAAAATGTTAAATTAAATATTACAAAAACATATATCAATACTAATAAATCACTTAACTAATTTTGACGTAATTTAATGTATATAGATTATATATCTATACGTATACATATATATATTTATATATATATCACCGTAGAATTGTAATCTATCCCGCGAGTTTGTGAACTGCCGAGATATTGTGAACGGTGATTTAACTCGAAATATAACGTCAAAATTTCAATAGGTTATGATATTTCGGTTTGGTTGAGAGTTTTTATAATTTAACTTTAATAGCTTCGGTAGATTAATCTGCTGAAAAATAATGCGTTAAATTGTAAGCAGTGTGTTGCGGTTCACAATCTTATTGTATTATAATTTGACAGTGACATATATATAATGCTATTTATATGTTAAAAAAGAGCGCTCACAGCGCTGCACGTAAAATCTATTCGAAGTCACGTTTATAACTCAAAACATAATACCCGGAACGTATGAAACGAAAGAGTTGTAATACTTGCACTGCTAATTCATTGTTATTTAAATTTAAACTTTATCAGTAGTACAGTAAAGTTAAAATTGCTTTGTATAAGCAGTTTTTAATGACTTAAGCATAGTGACAAATCGGCCTCTTTTAACCGGGTTTTATCATTTACGCACCGCGCTAATAAATGGTTAGATTATTTTAAGACAACATTAATGTAAACTTGAAGGTATAATATATTTACTAGTTTATTGTTTTTAGTTGATAGACAAGTTAAAATACAGATAATATTCAAAAAGCGGTTGTGTAAAATCATTCGTCCCTTTTCACGCAGATATGCAGCGTTTGCATTATAAAAACACGTTATTTAATCCTACTGTCACATCAGCACCGAGTGATGGTTTATTTAATTATTTGTAATGATCTTGACTTACATTATAAATTCGAATGTACGTCTGTCTGTTACTCTTTTAAGGTCGAATTGAACCGAATTTGATAAAATTTGGTATAAAGCAAGCTTGCCAAACCCACCACCACCACCTGACGACTAACTCCAAAACGCGAGTGAGTTCGTGGGCGATATCTAGTATACAATATAGTACAAAATATTACATAACAAAAATCGACCGCCGCAGGCCGCCCGGCACCGCCGATTTATTATACAAGTAGAAATTGAATTGATCATTGAAATAATGTGAAAGAAAAATAAATAAAAGTATAGTTTAGTAATTTGTATTATTACTATAATAAAATATAGCAGCGGCGCCAGAGAGGGGAGGGGGGCATGACCTTATAGATCGTCGTGACGTTTGTCATAGTCTCCCAAAGTTCCCTACGGCGTGACGGTAGTCAAAACTCACTAGTAGATAAAAACATGCTAGGCATCCCAGCTGACATCCTAAGCCTAAGCGGAAACGCGTCCACGGCTCTGGGGTCGTTAGAGGCTTAGAATATTGACCCTAACCCCAGGATCAATCCAATCGTCTTCTGCTAAGTGCAACACAACCGACTAAAAAAACATTAGCAAATAATGAAAGCTCTTTCTCAGTCACGTTTAACCCAAAACAATGTACCAGGACACTATGAAATGAAAGAGATGCACTGCACACGAATGCGACGAATACACCTTTTCAATATATCGTTATTGAATGTGCACTTTATTGGTAGTGTACTAAAGTTGAAATTACTATGAAGTAGTTATACATATTTATCCTCCTCTTTTAACCGGGTTACACAGTACCTTCATTTAAAAAATGTTACTAGGTTGAGAAAACTCAACATATCTTATGTCAGTTAACAATAGTTTTACGAGGGGTATCTTTAAAGAAAAAATGCTGTAATTTTCCTTTGCCTTGTAAGAAAACTTCTAGATATAGTATAAATTACTTTAATTATATATTAAAATTCACCCTTAATGGTTACGTTATCAATTCATTTAATATTAAAAAAATTATAATAATGAAGTGATGATAACTTCTTATGGGAGGGTAAACCACTTCGTTACGTAACGCGTTACGGTGCCAGTCTGTCTGGCTGCCTCTTACGCATACGGCAGCGGTAGGCAGACTCCTACTCTCTCACTCTAACCCACAACGCTAGCCGTATTTCGGATAGCTTAAGTTATCGCTTCTGCCGGGCGTCGCGAGATGCACATGTTAGATTTTTTATAGAGACTTAATACATTATGTCAGGATATTTTAAGATAATTTCTATTTCTTTATTATTTTATTATATTTTAAGGTTATAAGACAATAAAAGATTATATATGAAACACAAATATTTATTTAGCCATTATCAAAATCAAAATATACTTTATTCAAGTAGGCTTTTACAAGCACTTTTGAATCGTCATTTAAAAAACTATTTAAAGTAAAGCTACCACCGGTTCGGAATGTAGATTCTACCGAGAAGAACCGGCAAGAAACTCAGTAATTACTCTTTTTCAATATCCAAAAATACAATCATGTTAGTTAAATACAATTATACTAACTTTGTATATTGATAATTGCAAAAACACAATCCATATATTCATCAATAATTTAACAAGCAATAACAATTATACTATATCACAAAATTATGTCGTACCTTAAATGTCAGCACCTTGCTGGTCCAGGATCAAAGTAAAAAGTAAAGTGTTCTGTACCGAGCTTCCATCACTTATATAAGCCTCACTACAAATCACGTGACTCACAATAATGAACAGAAAAGTCAAAGTACCGTCTTATTTAATATCAATGTTATCAACACAATTCAAAAATAACTTAAATTAAATTATTGTTATTACAGAATTGATTAAAACATACAATACATAGTGTAAGCCTTGTTTGTAATCGTCTAATTATTTATTTATTTCTTACTTAATCTGACACGCACGTATTTATTTATGATATTGATAGGCGGACAGACAGCAATCGATTTTTGAATATAACTTATGTATGTGTTTAATGTACCATAAAGAGTATTTTGATTTAATTTGATTTGATAACAGAAAGAGACAGAGAAAAGGAGAGAGAGACGGATAAAAAGCTTGGAGCATAACGCTTTTCCTTACGTGACGATTTCTTCCAGTTCACTACTGTAATCCGCGTTAAAGAATATCGTTGCAAAAAAAACCAAAGCACCTGAAACAATTATGTGTACAAGTATGTCACGACGTATTATTGTATAAAATAACAAATTCATTTCATACCTTTAATTCCAAAGTACTTCGACACAAAAAGATGGATAAACTTAATGTATATTCATGCAATCCATAGGATTGATTTAACGTCATCAATACGTGACCGCAGATTTAAAAACAAAAGGCAGATGCAGTGCGCCAAACACAGTACAGCGACTAAAGAAACATTCGCTTACTTGAGTCAGTTAAGATTATAAATGGAGAATGATAATGTAGACACTGTTATTATTTAAATGTATATAAAAAAAGTCATTTTTAGTACGAGGTTTTTAGTAGTTACAACAAAATTGACATTCTTAAGTTACGCAAAAAAAAAACCACATATATTTTACTCGTATCTCAAGAGGTTAGCTATTTATAATAAAGGTTGTATATAATTCAACATCACCTCCTACGCTGTGTAATATACAGGCTGAATATCCTGGTCTGCGAAATCAGACAATTTCCCTCCCCTCAATCAGCAGCCGAGTCAGCGTGGAAGGCCATAGTCGCCTTTTGTAGGAGGAGATAGAAGCGTGGGAACGGGAAAAAGCTGATCCATTGCGGCGGAGGCGACGAAGGTGTCGTCTTAGTCCTCCCGCAACAACTGCGCTAAAGGCCATCGAGCTACGAGCAAAGTAGAAAATGATACCGCAGGCTCTTCGATCGGTGTCGAAGACGAGCATCGCAGGGGTTTTAATGGGTAAGAATCCCACCGGTTATCCCCGAAGACCTTTCTGAAAATTTTTATACAAAATGAAAAACAGAGTTGGGCATATGATTCAGTTAAAGGAAATTTATCTCTATTGATACCGAAAAATAATGTGTAAGTATGTTTCGGTTTAGTCTGTCGACAGTTTATAATCTTGCGAGATAGATTATTTATCTTGAGGTTATAACATAGTCGGTGGGGATGTTTCTTTGAATCTTCCCATCCAATATACAAATCTTGCCATCGCGATTTAGAATAGTGTACAATTCGACATAACGCCATCTAGTGTTCATAAGTTGAAATATACATTAATTACGTGCACATCAGGTATTAGGCTTTAAAAATACGTCCTTTCTTGGAGTTCAAGCTTACGAGTAATTTCATAAAATTTGTTTCAGTAGTTCGGCCGTGAAAGAGCAACACACAGACCGACAGAGTCACTTTCTCATTTATAATGTTAGTATAAATTATTATAAATTAATAATGACCGTTCGGTGGCTATGAGGCAGTTGTATTAATATTTAAATAATATAGCGACCAGTATATAAGTATCCGCGTAATATTATATGTGGGCGTGCATACACTAGTGTGCATTTGAAAAGGAAAGAGTGATTCCACAGTCAAAACTACTTTTTGTATATAATCTGTATTTTGGTCTGTCTATCAACGAAAAACAATTTTTTTTCGTACTTAATTCGATTAATTTTTGTACAATGATATTTAGCGCAATGTGTAAATTATGAAAGCCGGTTAAAAGAGGCCGAAGAGTCAATATGACTAAGTCATTAACAAACTTATAAAAAGCAATTTTAACTTTACTGCACTACTAATAAAGTTTAAATTAAAATAACCATGAAATAGGAGTGCAAGTATTGCATCTCTTCCGTTTCATACGTCCCGGGTATTATGTTTTGAGTTATAAACGTGACTTCGAATAGACTTAAAGTGCAGCGCTGTGAGGGCTCTTTTTCATATGCAAAATATATATTTATATTTTTTCATCAATAAGTAGATTGATTCTAGCTAAAGGTTTATGTTATATAATACATGTAAAGAAAACCGAGAATTCCACACTTCCCTATCCAGAAAAAAAATGTTCTACGAGAATATGTACGAATAATACGTATTTGTTTTTGTAATACTTAATTTAACATTTTCATAACAGTGTCTCTCAAATAAATCGTTTGCTATTTACCTTTTTTTCTAGATCATTTCTATTTATTTTTGATCATAATTCATTTTTATTTGTGGTAAATCTGTTCCGAAGTAAAGAAAATTGCTCTGCTCCCAATGAAAATTGGAGGCGCTCATTGGAGTCATTGGTTAACGCGCCTGACCTTCATTGGCCAAATCAATTCTTAAGATTGTCTTATACACCAGATTCGTTTCACTTATCTGCAGCCGTGCTCATCGACCAATGAGGCGCGAAAATAATTAATTAATTTAATCCTCACTTACATTTGAAGCATGTCCATTTAAAATAAACCATACGTGTTACTCCTGAACATAATCCGGTTAAAAGAGGTTCAATCGGTGTGATGGAAAGTGTGTTGAGTTTAACAGTCCCTGATTTTTAACCTTGTTGCACATAAATAGAGTTTAATTTGTCGCATCGAAATAAATATAACTTCATAGGGAATATGATCTCCAACATTTCATAGTCTCCTGGTACTTATGTTTTGGTTTAAACGTGACGTACATTTTCCTACCAACAAACGAACAACACTGATCGCCGCTTTCGACGTATATAATATAAAAATACATTTACGTAAATTTTAACTATTATCCTGCGAGATTGAAACTGTCGACATAAATTTAATTAAAACTTACTTAAATCAAACCTAACATACCACTTACATACAACGCATTATTTTTCGGTACACAATAGAGGTAAATTTCATTTAACTGAATGTACCATATACCGAACTATTTTTTTCACTTTGTATAAAAACTTTAAGAAAGTCAGGGACAACCGATTTAACCGGTAAAAATTAACAACATTTTTACCCATTAAAACCCCTGCGATGGTCGTCTTCGACACAAATCGAAGAGCCTGCGGTATCATTTTGTACTTAGTTCGTAGCTCAATGGAGCTCTCCCAAGGAACGAAAGCGATCTTAAGGTAATCCCCGCACTCCTCGCTAGTGTCGCACGAGACCATCACGGCTACCATCCCGCTCAGGACTGCGAAACCCGCATCTCACCCATCTACGGTCCCAGGGTTTCTTAAGCCTTTAGCGTAGTTGTTGTGGGAGGACTGAGACGACACCTTCGTCGCCTCTGCCGCATTGGATCAGCTTTTTCCCTTTACCGCGCTGCTATTTCCTCCTGGACGGTCTCACAGAAAGCGACTATGACCTTCCACTTTGACTCGGCTGTTGCTTGAGAGGAGACCAGGATATTTAGCGTGTATATTATTACACAGCGTAGGAGATAATGTTAAATTATATAAAACCTTTATTAAATAGCTAACCTCTTGAGATACCAGTGAAATATAAGTAATTTTCTTTTGCGTAATCTAAGAATGTCAGTTTTGTTGTTACTACTAAAGACCTCGTACTAAAATGACTTTGATATTGAGAATGAATAATTATTTGCTACTGCTGCACTACTAAGTTTCTTGCCGGTTCTTCTCGGTAGAATCTACATTCCGAACCGGCGGTAGCTTCACTTAATATAGTTTGTTAAATGACGATTCAAAAGTGCTTGTAAAAGCCTACTTGAATAAAGTATATTTTAATTTGATTTGATTGATTTAAGAACATTCCCATTGCGGTCGCATAGCTAGTATTCAGCATAAATAGGAATACTTGTTGATGTTTCGAACTTCGTTCATTGTAAGGCAAAGCCGAATTGGCATTTAAAAAGCTGGGTGCGTTCAGCAAAGCGAGACATTACTTCACGTGGGTCCATCGCCTAGAAATATATACAAGGCGCAAAGGCGGCCTCACATCGAGTGCTGCTTACTGTTCTTACCTCTTGACTAGAGCTTTTCTGTACCAACTTCTTCCATTTAACCGTATTCGACGCAGAGTGGCTCAAATTGTCACAAGTTCTTTCCAACTTGCTTGATCCTTTGTTGGATCACTCTGCATCTTCTTCTACATTTTTTTCATGAAGAATATTGCAAGGATTTGTTTGGATTAATACCGGCTGCAGAAATTCACCTTTGAACATCGTGTCAAAATTCGAAAAGATCTGCTATATATATTAAGCACTAAAATAGTTCTTGATTAATACTTTAATTTTACTTCCAAAGTTCTGACATCATCATCTTCGTTGACGTTCAAAACTAAATTTTTTAGCAAATCCATAATGACTATTCAAGCTGTTGACACATACCTTACACTCTATTTTTTTTTTTTAATGACATGTCAAAATAATTTCAAAAAGTATTATAATTTATTAAGTATTTTTTATTTACTTAAAAAGTACGCAAGTCCACTCGCACAATTGTAGTTGCAAAATGTACGTCACGTTTAAACCAAAACATAAGTACCAGGAGACTATGAAATGTTGGAGATTGTATTTGCATTGAAGTTATACTTATTTCGATGTCGCAATATAAACTCTATTGTACATGCAACAAGGTTAAAAATCATGGACAGTTAAACTCAAACTTTCCATCACACCTCTTTTAACCGGATTATACTTCAGCACTAACGCGTATGGTTCTTCTAAGATAAACATGATTAATTAATTATAATTAATACATCAAACCGAACAAAACGGGTCTCACTAAAATAAAGTACTCGTAGTAATAGTGATCGATGAAGTGATATATGAAACTAATGTAACTAACCAATGTATAAGACAATCCTAAGAAATGATTTGGCCAATGAAGGTCAGGCGCCTTAACCAATTACTCCAATGAGCGCCTCCAATTTTCATTGGGAACAGAGCAATTTTCTTTATTTTGGATCAAATTAACATAAATATAACTGAATTTTCTTTACTCCTGAATTTAAACGAAAAAACATGTTACATAGTGGTACTGATATGAACCAGAAAGAAGGTAAAAAGCAAACGATTATTTGAGAGACACTGTTGTGAAAATGTTAAATTAAATATTACAAAAACATATATCAATACTAATAAATCACTTAAACAATTTTGACGTAATTTAATGTATATAGATTATATATCTATACGTATACATATATATATATATCACCGTAGAATTGTAATCTATCCCGCGAGTTTGTGAACTGCCGAGATATTGTGAACGGTGATTTAACTCGAAATAAAACGTCAAAATTTCAATAGGTTTATGATATTTCGGTTAGGTTAAGAGTTTTTATAATTTAACTTTAATTAGCTTCGGTAGATTAATCTACCGAAAAATAATGCGTTAAATTGTAAGCAGTGTGTTGCGGTTCACAATCTTATTGTATTATAATTTGACAGTGACATATAATGTTATTTATATGTTAAATGTTAAAAAAGAGCGCTCACAGCGCTGCACGTAAAATCTATTCGAAGTCACGTTTATAACTCAAAACATAATACCCGGGACGTATGAAACGGAAGAGATGCAATACTTGCACTGCTATTTCATGGTTATTTAAATTTAAACTTTATTAGTAGTACAGTAAAGTTAAAATTGCTTTGTATAAGCAGTTTTTAATGACTTAAGCATAGTGACAAATCGGCCTCTTTTAACCGGGTTTTATCATTTACGCATCGCGCTAATAAATGGTTAGATTATTTTAAGACGACATTAATGTGAACTTGAATGTATAAAATCTATATTTACTAGTTTATTGTTTTTAGTTGATAGAGAAGCTAAAATACAGATTATATTCAAAAAGCGGTTGTGTCAAAATCATTCGTCCCTTTTCACGCACATATGCAGCGGAGTGCGCGCGTTTGTGCTCGTCAGGCCCATCATTATAAAAACACGTTATTTAATCCTACTGTCACATCAGCACCGAGTGATGGTTTATTTAATTATTTGTAATGATCTTTACTTACATTATAAATTCGAATGTACGTCTGTCTGTTACTCTTTAAAGGTCAAATTCAACCGAATTTGATAAAATTTGGTATCAAGCAAGCTTGCCAAATCCACCATCACCACCTGACGACTAACCCCAAAACGCGAGCGAGGTCGCGGGCGATATCTAGTATACAATATAATACAAAATATTACATAACAAAAATCGACCGCCGCAGGCCGCCCGGCACCGCCGATTTATTATACAAGTAGAAATTGAATTGATCATTGAAATAATGTAAAAAAATGTGAAGGAAAAATAAATAAAAGTATAGTTTAGTAATTTGAATTATTACTATAATAAAATATAGCAGCGGCGCCAGAGAGGGGAGGGGATGACCTTATAGATCGTCGTGACGTTTGTCATACAGTCTCCCAAAGTTCTCCCTACGGCGTGACGGTAGTCAAAACTCACTAGTAGATAAAAACATGCTAGGCATCCCAGCTGACATCCTAAGCCTAAGCGGAAACGCGTCCACAGCTCTGGAGTCGTTAGAGGCTTAGAATATTGAGCCTAACCCCAGGATCAATCCAATCGTCTTCTGCTGTGCAACACACCCGACTAAAAAAAACATTAGCAAATAATGAAAGCTCTTTCTCAGTCACGTTTAACCCAAAACAATGTACCAGGACACTATGAAATGAAAGAGATGCAATGCACACGAATGCAGCGAATACACCTTTTCAACATATCGTTATTGAATGTGCACTTTATTGGTAGTGTACTAAAGTTGAAATTACTATGAAGTAGTTATACATATTTATCGTCCTCTTTTAACCGGGTTACACCGTACCTTAATTTAAAAAATGTTACTAGGTTGAGAAAACTCAAAATATCTTATGTCAGTTAACAATAGTTTTACGAGGGGTATCTTTAAAGAAAATATGCTGTAATTTTCCTTTGCCTTGTAAGAAAACTTCTAGATATAGTTTAAATTACTTTAATTATATATTAAAAGTCACCCTTAATGGTTATGTTATCAATTCATTTAATATTAAAAAAAAATATAATAATGAAGTGATGATAACTTCTTATGGGAGGGTAAACCACTTCGTTACGTAACGCGTTACGGTGCCAGTCTGTCTGGCTGCCTCTTACGCATACGGCAGCGGTAGGCAGGCTCCTACTCTCTCACTCTAACCCACAACGCTAGCCTTATTTCGGATAGCTTAAGTTATCGCTTCTGCCGGGCGTCGCGAGATGCACATGTTAGATTTTTTATAGAGACTCAATACATTATGTCAGGATATTTTAAGATAATTTCTATTTTTTTATTATTTTATTATATTTTAAGGTTATAAGACAATAAAAGATTATATATGAAACACAAATATTTATTTAGACATTATTAAAATCAAAATATACTTTATTCAAGTAGGCTTTCACAAGCACTTTTGAATCGTCATTTAAAAAACTATTTAAAGTAAAGCTACCACCGGTTCGGAATGTAGATTCTACCGAGAAGAACCGGCAAGAAACTCAGTAATTACTCTTTTTCAATATCCAAAAATACAATCATGTTAGTTAAATACAATTATACTAACTTTGTATATTGATAATTGCAAAAACACAATCCATATATTCATCAATAATTTAACAAGCAATAACAATTATAATATTTTTTTTTTTTTTTTTTATATCATAGGTGGCAACCGAGCAGGAGGCTCACCTGATGGAAAGTGACTACCACCGCCCATGGACATCCGCAACACCGGGGGGCTTGCAGGTGCGTTGCCGGCCTTTCAGGAAAGAGTACGCTCTTTTCTTGAAGGTTCCCAAGTCGTATCGGTTCGGAAAAACCGTCGGCGAAAGCTGGTTCCACAGAGTGGTTGTGCTATATACTATATCACAAAATTATATCGTACCTTAAATGTCAGCACCTTGCTGGTCCCGGATCGAAGTAAAAAGTAAAGTGTTCTGTACCGAGCTTCCATCACTTATATAAGCCTCACTACAAATCACGTGACTCACAATATTGAACAGAAAAGTCAAAGTACCGTCTTATTTAATATCAATGTTATCAACACAATTCAAAAATAACTTAAATTAAATTATTGTTATTACAGAATTGATTAAAACATACAATACATAGTGTAAGCCTTGTTTGTAATCGTCTAATTATTTATTTATTTCTTACTTAATCTGACACGCACGTATTTATTTATGATATTGATAGGCGGACAGACAGCAATCGATTTTTGAATATAACTTATGTATGTGTTTAATGTACCATAAAGAGTATTTTGATTTAATTTGATTTGATAACAGAAAGAGACAGAGAAAAGGAGAGAGAGACGGATATAAAGCTTGGAGCATGTCGCTTTTCCTTACGTGACGATTTCTTCCAGTTCACTACTGTAATCCGCGTTAAAGAATATCGTTCCAAAAAAAACCAAAGCACCTGAAACATTTATGTGTACAAGTATGTCACGACGTATTATTGTATAAAATAACAAATTCATTTCATACCTTTAATTCCAAAGTACTTCGACACAAAAAGATGGATAAACTTAATGTATATTCATGCAATCCATAGGATTGATTTAACGTAATACGTGACCTCAGATTTAAAAACAAAAGGCAGATGCAGTGCGCCAAACACAGTACAGCGACTAAAGAAACATTCGCTTACTTGAGTCAGTTAAGATTATAAATGGAGAATGATAATGTAGACACTGTTATTATTTAAATGTATATAAAAAAAGTCATTTTTAGTACGAGGTTTTTAGTAGTTACAACAAAATTGACATTCTTAAGTTACGCAAAAAAAAACTACTTATATTTTACTGGTATCTCAAGAGGTAAGCTATTTATAATAAAGGTTTTATATAATTCAACATCACCTCCTACGCTGTGTAATATACAGGCTGAATATCCTGGTCTGCGAAATCAGACAATTTCCCTCCCCTCAATCAGCAGCCGAGTCAGCGTGGAAGGCCATAGTCGCCTTTTGTAGGAGGAGATAGAAGCGTGGGAACGGGAAAAAGCTGATCCATTGCGGCGGAGGCGACGAAGGTGTCGTCTTAGTCCTCCCGCAACAACTGCGCTAAAGGCCATCGAGCTACGAGCAAAGTAGAAAATGATACCGCAGGCTCTTCGATCGGTGTCGAAGACGACCATCCCCGAGGACCTTTCTGAACATTTTTATACAAAATGAAAAACAGAGTTCGGCATATGATTCAGTTAAAGGAAATTTATCTCTATTGATACCGAAAAATAATGTGTAAGTATGTTTCGGTTTAGTCTGTCGACAGTTTATAATCTTGGAGATAGATTATTTATCTTGAGGTTACAACGTAGTCGGTGGGGATGTTTGTTTGAATCTTCACATCCAATATACAAATCTTGCCATCGCGATTTAGAATAGTGTACAATTTGATATAACGCCATCTAGTGTTCATAAGTTGAAATATACATTAATTACGTGCACATCAGGTATTAGGCTTTAAAAATATGTCCTTTCTTGGAGTTCAAGCCTACGAGTAATATCATAAAATTTGTTTCAGTAGTTCGGCCGTGAAAGAGCAACACACAGACCGACAGAGTTACTTTCTCATTTATAATGTTAGTATAAATTATTATAAATTAATAATGACCGTTCGGTGGCTATGAGGCAGTTGTATTAATATTTAAATAATATAGCGACCAGTATATAAGTATCACGCGTACTATATGTGTGCGTGCATGCACTAGTGTGCATTTGAAAAGGAAAGAGTGATTCCACAATCAAAACCACTTTTTGTATATAATCTGTATTTTGGTCTGTCTATCAACGAAAAACAATAAACATAACCAGTTTTTTTCGTACTTAATTCGATTAATTTTTGTACAATGATATTAAGCGCAATGCGTAAATTATGAAAGCCGGTTAAAAGAGGCCGAAGAGTCAATATGACTAAGTCATTAACAAACTTATAAAAAGCAATTTTAACTTTACTGCACTACTAATAAAGTTTAAATTAAAATAAGCAATGCAAGAAATAGCAGTGCAAGTATTCCATCTCTTCCGTTTCATACGTCCCGGGTATTATGTTTTGAGTTATAAACGTGACTTCGAATAGACTTAACGTGCAGCGCTGTGAGGGCTCTTTTTCATATGCAAAATATATATTTCTATTTTTTTCATCAATAAGTAGATTGATTCTAGCTAAAGGTTTATGTTATATAATACATGCAAAGAAAACCGAGAATTCCACACTTCCCTATCCAGAAAAAAAATGTTCTACGAGAATATGTACGAATAATACGTATTTGTTTTTGTAATACTTAACTTAACATTTTCATAACAGTGTCTCTCAAATAAATCGTTTGCTATTTACCTTTTTTTCTAGATCATTTCTATTTATTTTTGATCATAATACATTTTTATTTGTGGTAAATCTGTTCCGAAGTAAAGAAAATTGCTCTGCTCCCAATGAAAATTGGAGGCGCTCATTCGAGTCATTGGTTAACGCGCCTGACCTTCATTGGCCAAATCAATTCTTAAGATTGTCTTATACACCAGATTCGTTTCACTTATCTGCAGCCGTGCTCATCGACCAATGAGGCGCGAAAATAATTAATTAATTTAATCCTCACTTACATTTGAAGTATGTCCATTTAAAATAAACCATACGCGTTACTGCTGAACATAATCCGGTTAAAAGAGGTTCAATCGGTGTGATGGCAAGTGTGTTGAGTTTAACAGTCCCTGATTTTTAACCTTGTTGCACATACAATAGAGTTTAATTTGTCGCATCGAAATAAATATAACTTCATAGCGAATATGATCTCCAACATTTCATAGTCTCCTGGTACTTATGTTTTGGTTTAAACGTGACGTACATTTTCCTATCAACAAACGAACAACACTGATCGCCGCTTTCGACGTATATAATATAAAAATACATTTACGTAAATTTTAACTATTATCCTGCGAGATTGAAACTGTCGACATAAATTTAATTAAAACTTACTTAAATCAAACCTAACATACCACTTACATACAACGCATTATTTTTCGGTACACAATAGAGGTAAATTTCATTTAACTGAATGAACCATATACCGAACTATTTTTTTCACTTTGTATAAAAACTTTAAGAAAGTCAGGGACAACCGATTTAACCGGTAAAAATTAACAACATTTTTACCCATTAAAACCCCTGCGATGGTCGTCTTCGACACAAATCGAAGAGCCTGCGGTATCATTTTGTACTTTGTTCGTAGCTCAATGGAGCTCTCCCAAGGAACGAAAGCGATCTTAAGGTAATCCCCGCACTCCTCGCTAGTGTCGCACGAGACCATCACGGCTACCATCCCGCTCAGGACTGCGAAACCCGCATCTCACCCATCTACGGTCCCAGGGTTTCTTAAGCCTTTAGCGTAGTTGTTGTGGGAGGACTGAGACGACACCTTCGTCGCCTCTGCCGCATTGGATCAGCTTTTTCCCTTTACCGCGCTGCTATTTCCTTCTGGACGGTCTCACAGAAAGGGACTATGACCTTCCACTTTGACTCGGCTGCTGCTTGAGAGGAGGGAATTTGTCTGATTTCGCAGACCAGGATATTTAGCATGTATATTATTATACAGCGTAGGAGATAATGTTAAATTATATAAAACCCTTATAAACAGCTAACCTCTTGAGATACCAGTAAAATATAAGTAATTTTCTTTTGCGTAATCTAAGAATGTCAGTTTTGTTGTAACTACTAAAGACCGCGTACTAAAATGACTTTGATATTGAGAATGAATAATTATTTGCTACTGCTGCACTACTAAGTTTCTTGCCGGTTCTTCTCGGTAGAATCTACATTCCGAACCGGTGGTAGCTTTACTTAATATAGTTTGTTAAATGACGATTCAAAAGTGCTTGTAAAAGCCTACTTGAATAAAGTATATTTTAATTTGATTTGATTGATTTAAGAACATTCCCATTGCGGTCGCATAGCTAGTATTCAGCATAAATAGGAATACTTGTAGATGTTTCGAACTTTCATTGTAAGGCAAAGCCGAATTGGCATTTAAAAAGCTGGGTGTGTTCAGCAAAGCGAGACATTACTTCACGTGGGTCCATCGCCTAGAAATATATACAAGGCGCAAAGGCGGCCTCACATCGAGTGCTGCTTACTGTTCTTACCTCTTGACTAGATCTCTTCTGTACCAACTTCTTCCATTTAACCGTATTCGACGCAGAGTGGCTCAAATTGTCACAAGTTATTTCCAACTTGCTTGATCCTTTGTTGGATCACTCTGCATCTTCTACATTTTTTTCATGGGGAATATTGCAAGGAATTGTTTGAATTAATACCGGCTGCAGAAATTCACCTTTGAACATCGTGTCAAAATTCGAAAAGATCTGCTATATATATTAAGCACTAAAATAGTTCTTGATTAATACTTTAATTTTAAAAAGTACGCAAGTCCACTCGCACAATTGTAGTTGCAAAATGTACATCACGTTTAAACCAAAACATAAGTACCAGGAGACTATGAAATGTTGGAGATTGTATTTGCATTGAAGTTATACTTATTTCGATGTCGCAATATAAACTCTATTGTACATGCAACAAGGTTAAAAATCATGGACAGTTAAACTCAAACTTTCCATCACACCTCTTTTAACCGGATTATACTTCAGCACTAACGCGTATGGTTCTTCTAAGATAAACAGGATTAATTAATTATAATTAATACATCAAAACGAACAAAACGGGTCTCACTAAAATAATATTGTGCATTCCAAGAGTCGAACCCTTAGGGAAAATAAGTACTCGCAGTAATAGTGGTCGATGAAGTGATATATGAAACTAATGTAACTAACCGGTGTATAAGACAATCCTAAGAAATGATTTGGCCAATGAAAGTCAGGCGCCTTAACCAATTACTCCAATGAGCGCCTCCAATTTTCATTGGGAGCAGAGCAATTTTCTTTATTTTGGATCAAATTAACATAAATATAACTGAATTTTCTTTACTCCTGAATGTAAACGAAAAAACATGTTACATAGTGGTACTGATATGAACTAGAAAAAAGGTAAAAAGCAAACGATTATTTGAGAGACACTGTTGTGAAAATGTTAAATTAAATATTACAAAAACATATATCAATACTAATAAATCACTTAACCAATTTTGACGTAATTTAATGTATATAGATTATATATCTACACGTATACATATATATATATCACCGTAGAATTGTAATCTATCCCGCGAGTTTGTAAACTGCCGAGATATTGTGAACGGTCATTTAACTCGAAATATAACGTCAAAATTTCAATAGGTTATGATATTTCGGTTAGGTTAAGAGTTTTTATAATTTAACTTTAATAGCTTCGGTAGATTAATCTGCCGAAAAATAATGCGTTAAATTGTAAGCAGTGTGTTGCGGTTCACAATCTTATTGTATTATAATTTGACAGTGACATATAATGTTATTTATATGTTAAAAAAGAGCGCTCACAGCGCTGCACGTAAAATCTATTCGAAGTCACGTTTATAACTCAAAACATAATACCCGGAACGTATGAAACGAAAGAGTTGTAATACTTGCACTGCTAATTCATTGTTATTTAAATTTAAACTTTATTAGTAGTACAGTAAAGTTAAAATTGCTTTGTATAAGCAGTTTTTAATGACTTAAGCATAGTGACAAATCGGCCTCTTTTAACCGGGTTTTATCATTTACGCATCGCGCTAATAAATGGTTAGATTATTTTAAGACGACATTAATGTGAACTTGAATGTATAAAATCTATATTTACTAGTTTATTGTTTTTAGTTGATAGAGAAGCTAAAATACAGATTATATTCAAAAAGCGGGAAAAATTCAAAAAGAGTGCGCGCGTTTGTGCACGTCAGGCCCATCATTATAAAAACACGTTATTTAATCCTACTGTCACATCAGCACCGAGTGATGGTTTATTTAATTATTTGTAATGATCTTTACTTACATTATAAATTCGAATGTACGTCTGTCTGTTACTCTTTAAAGGTCAAATTCAACCGAATTTGATAAAATTTGGTATCAAGCAAGCTTGCCAAACCCACCATCACCACCTGACGACTAACCCCAAAACGCGAGCGAGGTCGCGGGCGATATCTAGTATACAATATAATACAAAATATTACATAACAAAAATCGACCGCCGCAGGCCGCCCGGCACCGCCGATTTATTATACAAGTAGAAATTGAATTGATCAGAGGTGAGGGGGGCATGACCTTATAGATCGTCGTGACGTTTGTCATAGTCTCCCAAAGTTCCCTACGGCGTGACGGTAGTCAAAACTCACTAGTAAATAAAAACATGCTAGGCATCCCAGCTGACATCCTAAGCCTAAGCGGAAACGCGTCCACGGCTCTGGAGTCGTTAGAGGCTTAGAATATTGAGCCTAACCCCAGGATCAATCCAATCGTCTTCTGCTAAGTGCAACACAACCGACTAAAAAAAACATTAGCAAATAATGAAAGCTCTTTCTCAGTCACGTTTAACCCAAAACAATGTACCAGGACACTATGAAATGAAAGAGATGCAATGCACACGAATGCCACGAATACACCTTTTCAACATATCGTTATTGAATGTGCACTTTATTGGTAGTGTACTAAAGTTGAAATTACTATGAAGTAGTTATACATATTTATCGTCCTCTTTTAACCGGATTACACCGTACCTTAATTTAAAAAATGGTACTAGGTTGAGCCGAGATGGCCCAGTGGTTAGAACGCGTGCATCTTATCCAAAGATCTCGGGTTCAAACCAGGCAGGCACCACTGAATTTTCATGTGCTTAATTTGTGTTTATAATTCATCTGGTGCTCGGCGGTGAAGGAAAACATCGTGAGGAAACCTGCATGTGTCTAATTTCAACGAAATTCTGCCACATGTGTATTCCGCCAACCCGTATATGCTCCAAAACCTTCTCCTCAAAGGGAGAGGAGGCTTTTAACCCAGCAGTGGGAAATTTACAGGCTGCTAATGCTAAAATGCTAATGCTACCAGGTTGAGAAAACTCAAAATATCTTATGTCAGTTAACAATAGTTTTACGAGGGGTATCTTTAAAGAAAAAAAGCTGTAATTTTCCTTTGCCTTGTAAGAAAACTTCTAGATATAGTTTAAATTACTTTAATTATATATTAAAAGTCACCCTTAATGGTTATGTTATCAATTCATGAATTCTTATTAAAAAAAATTATAATAATGAAGTGATGAGAACTTCTTATGGGAGTGTAAACCACTTCGTTACGTAACGCGTTACGGTGCCAGTCTGTCTGGCTGCCTCTTACGCATACGGCAGCGGTAGGCAGACTCCTACTCTCTCTCTCTAACCAATAACGCTAGCCGTATTTCGGATAGCTTAAGTTATCGCTTCTGCCGGGCGTCGCGAGATGCACATGTTAGATTTTTTATAGAGACTCAATACATTATGTCAGGATATTTTAAGATAATTTCTATTTCTTTATTATTTTATAATATTTTAAGGTTATAAGACAATAAAAGATTATATATGAAACACAAATATTTATTTAGCCATTATCAAAATCAAAATATACTTTATTCGAGTAGGCTTTTACAAGTACTTTTGAATCGTTATTTAAAAAACTATTTAAAGTAAAGCTACCACCGGTTCGGGATGTAGATTCTACCGAGAGGAACCGGCAAGAAACTCAGTAATTACTCTTTTTCAATATCCAAAAATACAATCATGTTAGTTAAATACAATTATACTAACTTTGTATATTGATAATTGCAAAAACACAATCCATATATTCATCAATAATTTAACAAGCAATAACAATTATATTATATCACAAAATTATATCGTACCTTAAATGTAGCACCTTGCTGGTCCCGGATCAAAGTAAAAAGTAAAGTGTTCTGTACCGAGCTTCCATCACTTATATAAGCCTCACTACAAATCACGTGACTCACAATATTGAACAGAAAAGTCAAAGTACCCCTTATTTAATATCAATGTTATCAACACAATTCAAAAATAACTTAAATTAAATTATTGTTATTACAGAATTGATTAAAACATACAATACATAGTGTAAGCCTTGTTTGTAATCGACTAATTATTTATTTATTTCTTACTTAATCTGACACGCACGTATTTATTTATGATATCGATAGGCGAACAAACAGCAATCGATTTTTGAATATAACTTATGTATGTGTTTAATGTACCATAAAGAGTATTTTGATTTAATTTGATTTGATAACAGAAAGAGACAGAGAAAAGGAGAGAGAGACGGATATAAAGCTTGGAGCATGTCGCTTTTCCTTACGTGACGATTTCTTCCAGTTCACTACTGTAATCCGCGTTAAAGAATATCGTTGCAAAAAAAACCAAAGCACCTTAAACAATTATGTGTAGAAGTATGTCACGACGTATTATTGTATAAAATAACAAATTCATTTCATACCTTTAATTCCAAAGTACTTCGACACAAAAAGATGGATAAACTTAACGTATATTCATGCAATCCATAGGATTGATTTAACGTCATCAATACGTGACCTCAGATTTAAAAACAAAAGGCAGATGCAGTGCGCCAAACACAGCACAGCGACTAAAGAAACATTCGCTTACTTGAGTCAGTTAAGATTATAAATGGAGAATGATAATGTAGACACTGTTATTATTTAAATGTATATAAATAAAGTCATTTTTAGTACGAGGTTTTTAGTAGTTACAACAAAATTGACATTCTTAAGTTACGCAAAAAAAAAAACTACTTATATTTTACTGGTATCTCAAGAGGTAAGCTATTTATAATAAAGGTTTTATATAATTCAACATCACCTCCTACGCTGTGTAATATACAGGCTGAATATCCTGGTCTGCGAAATCAGACAATTTCCCTCCCCTCAATCAGCAGCCGAGTCAGCGTGGAAGGCCATAGTCGCCTTTTGTAGGAGGAGATAGAAGCGTGGGAACGGGAAAAAGCTGATCCATTGCGGCGGAGGCGACGAAGGTGTCGTCTTAGTCCTCCCGCAACAACTACGCTAAAGGCCATCGAGCTACGAGCAAAGTAGAAAATGATACCGCAGGCTCTTCGATCGGTGTCGAAGACGACCATCGCAGGGGTTTTAATGGGTAAGAATCCCACCGGTTATCCCCGAAGACCTTTCTGAAAATTTTTATACAAAATGAAAAACAGAGTTCGGCAGATTCAGTTAAAGGAAATTTATCTCTATTGATACCGAAAAATAATGTGTAAGTATGTTTCGGTTTAGTCTGTCGACAGTTTATAATCTTGCGAGATAGATTATTTATCTTGAGATTATAACGTAGTCGGCGGGGATGTTTCTTTGAATCTTCCCATCCAATATACAAATCTTGCCATCGCGATTTAGAATAGTCTACAATTCGACATAACGCCATCTAGTGTTCATTAGTTGAAATATACATTAATTACGTGCACATCAGGTATTAGGCTTTAATAATATGTCCTTTCTTGGAGTTCAAGCCTACGAGTAATTTCATAAAATTTGTTTCAGTAGTTCGGCCGTGAAAGAGCAACACACAGACCGACAGAGTTACTTTCTCATTTATAATGTTAGTATAAATTATTATAAATTAATAATGACCGTTCGGTGGCTATGAGGCAGTTGTATTAATATTTAAATAATATAGCGACCAGTATATAAGTATCACGCGTACTATATGTGTGCGTGCATGCACTAGTGTGCATTTGAAAAGGAAAGAGTGATTCCACAGTCAAAACCACTTTTTGTATATAATCTGTATTTTGGTCTGTCTATCAACGAAAAACAATAAACATAACCAGTTTTTTTCGTACTTAATTCGATTAATTTTTGTACAATGATATTAAGCGCAATGCGTAAATTATGAAAGCCGGTTAAAAGAGGCCGAAGAGTCAATATGACTAAGTCATTAACAAACTTATAAAAAGCAATTTTAACATTACTGCACTACTAATAAAGCTTAAATTAAAATAACCATGAAATAGCAGTGCAAGTATTGCATCTCTTCCGTTTCATACGTCCCGGGTATTATGTTTTGAGTTATAAACGTGACTTCGAATAGACTTAACGTGCAGCGCTGTGAGGGCTCTTTTTCATATGCAAAATATATATTTATATTTTTTCATCAATAAGTAGATTGATTCTAGCTAAAGGTTTATGTTATATAATACATGCAAAGAAAACCGAGAATTCCACACTTCCCTATCCAGAAAAAAAATGTCCTACGAGAATATGTACGAATAATACGTATTTGTTTTTGTAATACTTAATTTAACATTTTCATAACAGTGTCTCTCAAATAAATCGTTTGCTAATTACCTTTTTTTCTAGATCATTTCTATTTATTTT
Organism: Vanessa tameamea; assembly: GCF_037043105.1. Taxonomy (NCBI): domain Eukaryota; kingdom Metazoa; phylum Arthropoda; class Insecta; order Lepidoptera; family Nymphalidae; genus Vanessa; species Vanessa tameamea. The sequence goes on along the minus strand of NC_087339.1, from coordinate 3,094,841 downwards.
GGATCATAATTCATTTGTATTTGTGGTAAATCTGTTCCGAAGTAAAGAAAATTGCTCTGTTCCCAATGAAAATTGGAGGCGCTCATTGGAGTCATTGGTTAACGCGCCTGACCTTCATTGGCCAAATCAATTCTTAAGATTGTCTTATACACCAGATTCGTTTCACTTATCTGCAGCCGTGCTCATCGACCAATGAGGCGCGAAAATAATTAATTAATTTAATCCTCACTTACATTTGAAGCATGTCCATTTAAAATAAACCATAGGTGTCACTGGTGAACATAATCCGGTTAAAAGAGGTTCAATCGGTGTGATGGAAAGTGTGTTGAGTTTAACAGTCCCTGATTTTTAACCTTGTTGCACATACAATAGAGTTTAATTTGTCGCATCGAAATAAATATAACTTCATAGCGAATATGATCTCCAACATTTCATAGTCTCCTGGTACTTATGTTTTGGTTTAAACGTGACGTACATTTTCCTACCAACAAACGAACAACACTGATCGCCGCTTACGACGTGTATAATATAAAAAATACATTTACGTAAATTTTAACTATTATCCTGCGAGATTGAAACTGTCGACATAAATTTAATTAAAACTTACTTAAATCAAACCTAACATACCACTTACATACAACGCATTATTTTTCGGTATACAATAGAGGTAAATTTCATTTAACTGAATGTACCATATACCGAACTATTTTTTTTCACTTTGTATAAAAACTTTAAGAAAGGCAGGGACAACCGATTTAACCGGTAAAAATTAACAACGTTTTTACCCATTAAAACCCCTGCGATGGTCGTCTTCGACACAAATCGAAGAGCCTGCGGTATCATTTTGTACTTTGGTCGTAGCTCGATGGAGCTCTCCCAAGGAACGAAAGCGATCTTAAGGTAATCCCCGCACTCCTTGCTAGTGTCGCACGAGACCATCACGGCTACCATCCCGCTCAGGACTGCGAAACCCGCATCTCACCCATCTACGGTCCCAGGGTTTCTTAAGCCTTTAGCGTAGTTGTTGTGGGAGGACTGAGACAACACCTTCGTCGCCGCATTGGATCAGCTTTTTCCCTTTACCGCGCTGCTATTTCCTCCTGGACGGTCTCACAGAAAGCGACTATGACCTTCCACTTTGACTCGGCTGCTGCTTGAGAGGAGGGAATTTGTCTGATTTCGCAGACCAGGATATTTAGCATGTATATTATTACACAGCGTAGGAGATAATGTTAAATTATATAAAACCTTTATTATAAATAGCTAACCTCTTGAGATACCAGTGAAATATAAGTAATTTTCTTTTGCGTAATCTAAGAATGTCAGTTTTGTTGTAACTACTAAAGACCTCGTACTAAAATGACTTTGATATTGAGAATGAATAATTATTTGCTACTGCTGCACTACTGAGTTTCTTGCCGGTTCTTCTCGGTAGAATCTACATTCCGAACCGGTGGTAGCTTCACTTAATATAGTTTGTTAAATGACGATTCAAAAGTGCTTGTAAAAGCCTACTTGAATAAAGTATATTTTAATTTGATTTGATTGATTTAAGAACATTCCCATTGCGGTCGCATAGCCAGTATTCAGCATAAATAGGAATACTTATTGATGTTTCGAACTTCGTTCGATGTAAGGCAAAGCCGAATTGGCATTAAAAAAGCTGGGTGTGTGTTCAGCAAAGCGAGACATTACTTCACGTGGGCCCATCGCCTAGAAATATATACAAGGCGCAAAGGCGGCCTCACATCGAGTGCTGCTTACTGTTCTTGCCTCTTGACTAGAGCTTTTCTGTACCAACTTCTTCCATTTAACCGTATTCGACGCAGAGTGGCTCAAATAGTCACAAGTTCTTTCCAACTTGCTTGATCCTTTGTTGGATCACTCTGCATCTTCTACATTTTTTTCATGGGGAATATTGCAAGGAATTGTTTGGATTAATACCGGCTGCAGAATTTCACCTTCGGACAACGTGTCAAAATTCGAAAAGATCTGCTATATATATTAAGCACTAAAATAGTTCTTGATTAATACTTTAATTTTACTTCCAAAGTTCTGACATCATCACCTTCGTTGACGTTCAAAACTAATTTTTTTAGCAAATCCATAATGACTATTCAAGCTGTTGACACATACCTTACACTCTATTTTTTTTTTAATGACATGTCAAAATAATTTCAAAAAGTATTATTTATATTAATTAGTATTAAGTATTTTTTATTTACTTACAAAGTACGCAAGTCCCACTCGCACAATTGTAGTTGCAAAATGTACGTCATGTTTAAACCAAAACATAAGTACCAGGAGACTATGAAATGTTGGAGATTGTATTTGCATTGAAGTTATACTTATTTCGATGTCGCAATATAAACTCTATTGTACATGCAACAAGGTTAAAACCATGGACTGTTAAACTCAAATTTTCCAACCACACCTCTTTTAACCGGATTTAATTAATTAATTAAATCCGGTTAAAAGAGGTTAAATTAACTATTTTAATCTTCAGCACTAACGCGTATGGTTCTTCTAAGATAAACATGATTGATTAATTAACTGACAACCTAAGCCTAAGCGGAAACGCGTCCACGGCTCTGGGGTCGTTAGAGGCTTAGAATATTGAGCCTAACCCCAGGATCAATCCAATCGTCTTCTGCTGTGCAACACAACCGACTAAAAAAATATTAGCAAATAATGAAAGCTCTTTCGCAGTCACGTTTAACCCAAAACAATGTACCAGGACACTATGAAATGAAAGAGATGCAATGCACACGAATGCAGCGAATACACCTTTTCAATATATCGTTATTTAATATGCACTTTATTGGTAGTGTACTAAAGTTGAAATTACTATGAAGTAGTTATACATATTTATCGTCCTTTTTTAACCGGATTACACCGTACCTTAATTTAAAAAATGTTACTAGGTTGAGCCGAGATGGCCCAGTGGTTAGAACGCGTGCATCTTAACCGATGATCTCGGGTTCAAACCAGGCAGGCACCACTGAATTTTCATGTGCTTAATTTGTGTTTATAATTCATCTGGTGCTCGGCGCTGAAGGAAAACATCGTGAGGAAACCTGCATGTGTCTAATTTCAACGAAATTCTGCCACATGTGTATTCCGCCAACCCGCATTGGAGCAGCGTGGTGGAATATGCTCCAAAACCTTCTCCTCAAAGGGAGAGGAGGCTTTTAACCCAGCAGTGGGAAATTTACAGGCTGCTAATGCTAAAATGCTAATGCTACCAGGTTGAGAAAACTCAAAATATCTTATGTCAGTTAACAATAGTTTTACGAGGGGTATCTTTAAAGAAAAAATGCTGTAATTTTCCTTTGCCTTGTAAGAAAACTTCTAGATATAGTTTAAATTACTTTAATTATATATTAAAAGTCACCCTTAATGGTTATGTTATCAATTCATGAATTCTTATTAAAAAAAATTATAATAATGAAGTGATGAGAACTTCTTATGGGAGTGTAAACCACTTCGTTACGTAACGCGTTACGGTGCCAGTCTGTCTGGCTGCCTCTTACGCATACGGCAGCGGTAGGCAGGCTCCTACTCTCTCACTCTAACCCACAACGCTAGCCGTATTTCGGATAGCTTAAGTTATCGCTTCTGTCGGGCGTCGCGAGATGCGCACGTATTTATTTATGATATTGATAGGCGGACAGACAGCAATCGATTTTTGAATATAACTTATGTATGTGTTTAATGTACCATAAAGAGTATTTTGATTTAAGTTGATTTGATAACAGAAAGAGACAGAAAAGGAGAGAGAGACGGATAAAAAGCTTGGAGCAAAACGCTTTTCCTTACGTGACGATTTCTTCCAGTTCACTACTGTAATCCGCGTTAAAGAATATCGTTGCAAAAAAAAACTCAAGTATGTCACGACGTATTATTGTATAAAATAACAAATTAATTTCATACCTTTAATTCCAAAGTACTTCGACACAAAAAGATGGATAAACTTAATGTATATTCATGCAATCCATAGGATTGATTTAACGTCATCAATACGTGACCTCAGATTTAAAAACAAAAGGCAGATGCAGTGCGCCAAACACAGTACAGCGACTAAAGAAACATTCGCTTACTTGAGCTCAGTTAAGATTATAAATGGAGAATGATAATGTAGACACTGTTATTATTTAAATGTATATAAAAAAAGTCATTTTTAGTACGAGGTTTTTAGTAGTTACAACAAAATTGACATTGTTAAGTTACGCAAAAAAACAATACTTATATTTTACTGGTATATCAAGAGGAAAGCTATTTATAATAAAGGTTGTATATAATTCAACATCACCTCCTACGCTGTGTAATATACAGGCTGAATATCCTGGTCTGCGAAATCAGACGATTTCCCTCCCGTCAATCAGCAGCCGAGTCAGCGTGGAAGGCCATAGTCGCCTTTTGTAGGAGGAGATAGAAGCGTGGGAACGGGAAAAAGCTGATTCATTGCGGCGGAGGCGACGAAGGTGTCGTCTTAGTCCTCCCGCAACAACTGCGCTAAAGGCCATCGAGCTACGAGCAAAGTAGTAAATGATACCGCAGGCTCTTCGATCGGTGTCGAAGACGACCATCGCAGGGGTTTTAATGGGTAAGAATCCCACCGGTTATCCCCGAAGACCTTTCTGAAAATTTTTATAGAAAATGAAAAACAGAGTTCGGCATATGATTCAGTTAAAGGAAATTTATCTCTATTGATATCGAAAAATAATGCGTCATATTGTAAGTATGTTTCGGTTTAGTCTGTCGACAGTTTATAATCTTGCGAGATAGATTATTTATCTTGAGGTTATAACATAGTCGGTGGGGATGTTTGTTTGAATCTTCCCATCCAATATACAAATCTTGCCATCGCGATTTAGAATAGTGTACAATTCGACATAACGCCATCTAGTGTTCATAAGTTGAAATATACATTAATTACGTGCACATCAGGTATTAGGCTTTAAAAATATGTCCTTTCTTGGAGTTCAAGCCTACGAGTAATTTCATAAAATTTGTTTCAGTAGTTCGGCCGTGAAAGAGCAACACACAGACCGACAGAGTTACTTTCTCATTTATAATGTTAGTATAAATTATTATAAATTAATAATGACCGTTCGGTGGCTATGAGGCAGTTGTATTAATATTTAAATAATATAGCGACCAGTATATAAGTATCACGCGTACTATATGTGTGCGTGCATGCACTAGTGTGCATTTGAAAAGGAAAGAGTGATTCCACAGTCAAAACCACTTTTTGTATATAATCTGTATTTTGGTCTGTCTATCAAAGAAAAACAATAAACATAACCAGTTTTTTTCGTACTTAATTCGATTAATTTTTGTACAATGATATTAAGCGCAATGCGTAAATTATGAAAGCCGGTTAAAAGAGGCCGAAGAGTCAATATGACTAAGTCATTAACAAACTTATAAAAAGCAATTTTAACTTTACTGCACTACTAATAAAGCTTAAATTAAAATAACCATGAAATAGCAGTGCAAGTATTCCATCTCTTCCGTTTTATACGTCCCGGGTATTATGTTTTGAGTTATAAACGTGACTTCGAATAGACTTAACGTGCAGCGCTGTGAGGGCTCTTTTTCATATGCAAAATATATATTTATATTTTTTCATCAATAAGTAGATTGATTCTAGCGAAAGGTTTATGTTATATAATACATGCAAAGAAAACCGAGAATTCCACACTTCCCTATCAAAAAAAAAAGTGTTCTACGAGAATATGTACGAATAATACGTATTTGTTTTTGTAATACTTAATTTAACATTTTCATAACAGTGTCTCTCAAATAAATCGTTTGCTATTTACCTTTTTTTCTAGATCATTTCTATTTATTTTTGATCATAATTCATTTTTATTTGTGGTAAATCTGTTCCGAAGTAAAGAAAATTGCTCTGTTCCCAATGAAAATTGGAGGCGCTCATTGGAGTCATTGGTTAACGCGCCTGACCTTCATTGGCCAAATCAATTCTTAAGATTGTCTTATACACCAGATTCGTTTCACTTATCTGCAGCCGTGCTCATCGACCAATGAGGCGCGAAAATAATTAATTAATTTAATCCTCACTTACATTTGAAGCATGTCCATTTAAAATAAACCATACGTGTCACTGCTGAACATAATCCGGTTAAAAGAGGTTCAATCGGTGCGTTGGAAAGTGTGTTGAGTTTAACAGTCCCTGATTTTTAACCTTGTTGCACATAAATAGAGTTTAATTTGTCGCATCGAAATAAATATAACTTCATAGCGAATATGATCTCCTACATTTCATAGTCTCCTGGTACTTATGTTTTGGTTTAAACGTGACGTACATTTTCCTACCAACAAACGAACAACACTGATGTTTGTATATTGGATGGGAAGATTCAAATAAACATCCCCACCGACTACGTTCTGAGCCGAGATGCGATCTCATAGGAGATACCCTCAGGACGAACGTCACTCTAGAGCTCGAAAGGGTTCAATTCCAAGGTAGGAATCTTGCACTCGCCCCAACGTCTAGTGACTTTGTAAAGGCCAGTAGGGCCAAAAGCACTACATCATTCAGGAAAAAAAAACATGATCGCTCTATGGCGTGAACCCCACCCGGTTCAGACATCACGGATAACCCACCCAGTGACCCGTCTGTAGTTGCCGACGGCGTTGCCACCACTGTAGGGGGCCATCGCCCCGACCAATTACCCTGGGGCCCATGCGGACTTTGCATGGACATCTCAAATTAAAAATAAACATGGTTATCAGTGGCACCTTATAGTAAACATTAGTGTCGTGGAGCATCCTTTTATCGAGTGAGCTAGTTGTTCACCTGACGTAATGTTAAAGTTGAAATTACTATGAACTAGTCCATATATGACTTCATTCTGACACTGTGTATAGAAATATCATGTTACGACGTATTAAGGTTTAAAATAACAAATTTATTTCACTGTCAGTCAGTTGTCTATGGGTGGTGATCACTCAACATCAGGTGGCCTTTTTGCTCGTTCGCCTACCTATGTATTAAAAAAACTCAGAAACATTAATTTTTTTTTATTAAAATAATAGTCTTTGCGAAATGTTTTTTCTACTTTTGAAAACTTGAATCAGGACGAGTCTAATTTTACTTTTTTAAAGTCATATTTGAATCTGGTTACAGAGTAAAGAAGTTACTTTTATTTAAATGGCTCTTATAGAAAAATGCAATGAAGATAAATAAGTAAAGTATTGTATCATTTTGATTAAAAAAAATGACTTGCAAACTTGTTTAATCCACGTAATTGTCAATTCCAACAAATATAACTTATCCGGTCGGAGGAATAAGCCGGATGAAAGAGGTCGAATCGGTTTGATAGACTTATTTTCATTTTACACATCCAATTTCATTTTAAACCTTGTGACACTAACGCAAAGTGCAATTTGCAACTTGTTAAGGTTTTTATCGTTGTAGCGAATATTATCTCCTAGCTTTCATAGTCTCCTGGTACTTATGTTTTGGTTTAAACGTGACTTCAATTGTATCGAGCCAAATGGTATTTGAAAACACACTCCTGCAATTTTATGTTTTACTAGCCAACCCCTCCTGACTGCGCAAGGGTGGAAACATGAAACATTTATTTATAAATAAACTTTTATGATAAAATTATGATATTTTTTAACTACCTTATTTGGACTATTTAGGCTTCTTTGTGCCTTCTCTTTCGTACACCGAACACCTTATAAACTTTATCATCACAATCAGGTAAATGTTATTGGAATGACTTGATTATCAATAAGTCAGTGTAATGCTTCTATATTGAATAAAGGAATTTGAGTTTGAGTTTGAATACTTCATACATCAAGCATGTTTCAATGAAGTTTTATTTTCTTCTGGCGTGTTATGTAAAAACTGACCGACTACGAGTCGGACTCGCACACGAAGGGTTCCGTATATCAATAAAAAATCATGTCAGTTGTATGAGGGAGTTCCCTTAAATATTTATCTTGTTTAGTTTTTTAGGATTTGTTGCTATAGCGGCAACAGAAATACATAATCATTTCATGAGATACAGCATGGAGACAGACGGACAGATGGACGGACAGCGGAGTCTTAGTAATAGGATCCCGTTTTACCCTTTTGGTTCGGAACCCTTAAAATGATTAGAGTGAATTTTGCACACCTTGAAACACAGAGTGACATGATACTATACAATGAAGTTGCTAAACCACCAATCAACTGTCAACTCGCTCGAAAGAGACAACTTCACAGCTAAAATGTAAACCTCGAATGTCTGTCTTATATTAGTGAGACATTATACTGTTAAAAAAGAAATAATTACTTTTATCATAATAATTACTATGATTTCATTATTAATAAGGCAACACAAAAGGCTTTTTTTATCCTCTGGTTATGCGTTTTTCACGTTAGTCAAGTTCGACTGATGTAGTGAAGGATAATGCTGAGGTGAAGACGAAATTTAAGCCTTGACACGGAAATAATAAAGTTTAAGTTAAATTTACTGCAATAGTCATGTACATGGTACTACTATTTTATGGTTTCCTGGTATTATGTTTTGGTTTAAACGTGATCTTTGCCAATTCAGTCAAACTTAAAATATATTTTAATTATTAAAAGGCGTTTGCAATAAAGCCACTATTTTTTATTTATTATTATTTTTTTTTATTTTATTTGATTCTTCAACAATGTGTACACTGATTATAATAATATAATATAACAAAGTAAAATTATATTCTAAGTGTCACAATTACTAAAAGAAGAACACAGCATGCACAAAAAGAAAACAAATTTTATCTTGATAGGAATCCAAGTATTGTTCTTTACAAGTGTGGGAATCGTACTGAATTGAAGCGGTCTAGCGTAATCCGGATAAAAGAGGTCGGGTCGGTGCGATCGATACTTAAAACAGTTTTAAGCGTATGACGTCATCAAAAACTAAAAGTTTAGACACTGTCACGCGGAGTGAGTTGATTGCGGGAAAAAATGCTCCCTAGTATATTCGTCGCTTTCGTGATTCGCAAGCAACCTTTTTTTTTTTTGGTTGTCGGACGAGCATATGGGCCACCTGATGGTAAGTGGTCACCACCGCCCATAGACAAAGGCGCTGTAAGAAATATTAACCATTCCTTACATCACCTATGCGCCACTAACTGCCTGTGTTTACGCTGGCTCACTCACCCCTCTAACCGGAACACAACAATACAGAGTACTGTTATTATTATTGTTTTTCAAGTTTCACAAGTTTTAAGACTATTTTATTTTACTTTTTACCGTTTCTATTACATTATATTATTATTTAAAGAGTACGGGATCGTTCTTTATTAAATTATGTTTACAACTGTTTACAAACTATTTATTTTAATTTCGTGAACTATCAAGAGCGTAATATAATTATTTATATAGTTTCCGAAATGAGTCATACCCTTCAACGCTTTCCATCACGAGTCGTGCAAAACAATTCAACGTTGAATTATCACAACTACATTTTAACAGTTAACAGTTACTTTCTGAAACCATACTTTATAAATAAGTAAAACCTCCTCGGTTTTAACAACGATGCAAAAACTCCTTGACTCAAAAGCAAACAGCCGTGCTCTTGACCACTTTGAAAAACAAATTTGTGATTGAATTGTGAAAGATGGAAAAACCACAACACATTCTCATTACGACCTTTGACCCCCAAGAGTTTATTAGACCAACAAAAAAGCAATTAGGTCTCATATTAAATTAAAAAAAAAAAACATTTAACCAATTAACGCTGAAATATTCGGCTGCAAAGGACCAGTCAGAATGCTTCAAAGTTATAAATTTTTATTGAAAGCAACTTTTAACCTTACTGCAATGAAAATATAGTTAATTTTAGAGTAACAAAAGCTTGGAAAACATACCGAACATTATTGCTCTTCTGTTTCGTAGTACCCTGGTATTATGTTTTGGTTTCAACGTGACTCTATACTTTGGACAAAATGCAACAATGGTCGTGCAACAATGTCATCAATGGTCCAATTTAATTATTATTTATAACGCATTCAAAGTGTTTTTAACAATTATATTAAATAGCTTCAAAGAAAATTTATCTTAAATTTATTTCATTAGAATATTTGATAGAATAAGCAGTGTTAGGTAAATAATTGTACACACATACATACTTACTTTTTCTAATTTCCAAGGACCCGTCATTATTTTAGTTTACATAAAATTGGTAGGCGGTTTGGAAAATAGGTATTTAGTTATTAGAAGATTTATTTAATACTTGTAGTACGGCTTACGTTACAGGGTCAAGACCTAAAACCAGATGAACAGATGTGGTCAGAAAAGATCTTAGTTCCTGCAATTTTACTGAAAACGATACGTCAAATAGAGCGAAGTAAGCTAGTGACTAGGTAGGCAGACCCCACCATCAAATGGGAGGGAATAATAAATGCACAGGAGAGAGAGATAAAATATTAAAGTTTTTATGAGAAAATGTGATTCTCATAACATTAGTACAAGGAACAAACACAATCTTGTTACTCCTGTTACTCGACAGCATAGAGTCAGTAACACTTTTGTGGGGCAATGTATACGCTTCTACAACAGGATCCCAGAAAGCGTTCAAAATACTTCTGTTGCCAAATTGGAAAAAATTGTTAAGGAACGCTTGTGTGCGAAAGGTTACTATACAATTAGTGAGTTTATGTTTGATAGCACACCTTGGGAATGAAACGATCGCCTCCTGGCTTTTTCTATTCATATACAATTATGTATCTAATTAATTTGACAAAAAAAAAAGACCCGCTGAGTTTCTTTCGCCGGTTCTTCTCAGGTCAGGGTGTTCCTTTTTCCTAACCGTTGGTAGTGTTTAATTTGACCGTCAATAAGTAAGTGTAATGCTTCTATTTTGAATAAAGGAATTTTGAGTTTGAGTTTGAGAGAGAGATCAGCAGCTTCGTTTGCTTTTTAAGGGTTGTTCGTCAGGTGCTAGGCATAAAAAGCTTATTTGCTTCTATGGAGTTCATGCTTGAGTCATACCGAGATTAAATATTTTGGCCGTGTAAGAGCAACAGACAGATAGACAGTTACTTTCGCGTTTATAATATTAGAATAAATGTTTGTTAACAACTGTTACTGAAGAATTAATATTTAGTCGTGAAACAGGGTTAGTTGAACAGTTTTATTAATTGTCCACACATTACAATAATCATGATATATTTTGACGATAACCATGCTAGGCTTTTATATATTTACATACTATACTAGTTTTTGTCCGCGAATTTCTCTGCCTGTGGGGGTGTGGGGGATTTTCAATCGTAGGTTTTAAGGTAAAAAAGTAGCTTATATACGTCCTTGAGCTTACTTCATACAAAATTTAATCAAATCCGATTAAGTCATTTAGCCGTAAAAATGTAACAAATAGACAGACATATAAAATTAAATTAAATTTTATTACATTTTAACGTGATTGAAGTAATGACTAATCCGAGAGTTAAAATAAACTCATTACTGGTGACTCGTAACAAACCCGGATAAAAGAGGTGGTTGTGTCAGGATTTATAACAATTCAACCACTTTAAAGAGAACTTAAACTTTGCTGCACATACAATATAGTTCCTTTTTGTTTTGTCCTATATACTCGATAGAATGATCTCTTATTTACTAATGGTATCCTGGTACCTGATGTTTTGGTTTAAACGTGACTGAACGTGATTATTAAAGAGACCTTTTTGTATACAAGTAGAACCTCGATGTGATAAAGACGTCAAATAATTTAAGTTATTTGAGGTTTAGTTAAGGAGTTTTTATTGGTTATGTTTGTACTTACAGAGGTTCGTTATTGAAGCTTTGTTTAGGAATTATATGCAAAGATAGATGAGCTAGGTTAAATGCAAATGAAACTTTTAAATTAATGTTAATACATATTTTAAAGTTTATTTTATTCTACATAAATGGTCGGTAATTTTTTTTTTTGTTTCAAACTTTTCACTTTAATTATTTATTCTATTCTCTCTCTCGTTTATAGTTGATTGAAGTTACAAAGGTCGTCTTCGTTGCAACTTTGAGTTACTGAGGTGCGATTACAAATGTATTCGTTAAGTTATAGAGGGTATGTATTTTAATTAAAAGAGGTTTTAGACTCCGAGTGGAAGGGAAGATTTTTTTTTATTTATTTACGTTGTCGAGGTTTAACTTATCAAGGTTCTACTGTATTTTTTGCCACAGAACTCTACTAATCTATACTAATATTGTAAATGCGAAATGTCTGTATGTCTGTTACGCAAACACGACCAAACCACTGAAAGGAATTTGACGGAATTGGTATGATGCAAGGTTGAACCCAAAGGAACTTTTTAAAATGTTGAACAAAGCCGCGGAAGACAAATAGTTGCGAATATATTAATTATGTACATGACATACACGGTTGACATTGCATGGCGTTAAAGAGATCGAATCGGTGCAATGGATAATATAATTAAGAAAAAAAAAAATTAGTTAAGTTAAAATTAAAGCAAAAATAATTTTAAAAAAAATCAGCGTGAATAAAATCTCTTATATTTCATCGTCTCCTAGTACTTTTGTTTTGGTTTCAACGGACTCGTAAAGCTGGGTTCACGGTACTCAGCTAGCTAGCTATACGATACGAGTCTGTTGAAGTTGGGGCTTAACTGATACGAGTCTGTTAAAGTTGGGGCTTAACTGATACGAGTCTGTTAAAGTTGGGGCTTAACTGATACAAGTCTGTTAAAGTTGGGGCTTAACTGATACAAGTCTGTTAAAGTTGGGGCTTAACAGCAGTGTCATTTCTTTAAAAGTACATTTTCACTAGTGAAAATAAACTGACTAAAGGTGATATCAGACGGTTCATTCGAGTGAATGTTCTTTTGAGTGAATGATTCATTCATTCATTCCATGCTCACACGGCTTAGCTGGAATGACGTAAAAAAGAACATTCATCCATAGTTTCTTTCAATGTGACGTCGAATGAATTCGTGTCTCTTGGAATAAGTTTAATTTGTGATCATTTGATCAAGGAGCTAAAAAAAAGAAGGAAAAAAGGCGTCGACGGTGGTGAGTGCGACCATGGATTCCAATCCATGGTTGCACCCAGAAGAAATATATTTGGAGCTTCAGATATATTGTTGAGAGAACTAGCTGATGAAGATCCAGAATCATATTGCAATCATCTGCGACTGGATAACAGTAAATTTGAAGAACTTCTATGACTTGTTTCTCCATTGACGTACCGACCGTCTGCTACCGCGTTCGAGACAAATCCGAGTGAACGTTCACTCCGTGTTCAGACTGTTCATTTTTCGTTCATTCGGATCGGGAATGAAAGATGCCGAATGAACCGATCCAACGTCGTTGGATCAGTTCACTAATGAATTCATTCGACACTTTGGTTCACTTTGTGTTTAGACGTGTCACTTTGAGTAAAAAATGCAAAATGAACCGTCTGATTCCACCTTAACGGAAACGGAATTTAAATAAAGCGTTTATCTTATCTTTAATTTTATAGTTTCCTGGTATCATGTTTCTTTGTGCGTAGTACGACGTTACTTTGCTCGATCTGGCGATGACGTCACATTTTAACCTTCTACATTAAACGAGCTTTTTATCGCAAGGGGTTCTTATCGTTGGGGCTTAATTTTAAATTATTTTAAACATACTACCCGTAACAACACACGCCCACCCGGATAAAAGAGGTGGAGTTGATGTGTTGTGTCAGAAATAATATTAACCTAAGCAATTTCAACTCACACACAAACAAAAAGATTCCTTGTACGCTATAAGCACTCAACAAGTGATAGTTTATCGATCTCTAACGTAGTCATAAGATCCTGGTATCTGATGTTTTGGGTTAAACGTGACGTCGCGTCGGAAGATCGTTTTTTGTTTTGTTCGCACTTAGAGCGGTATAGTAAATAAAATATATTAAGTATAACCTCGCCTTATGGCCTCCACTGGTGACAGGAGGGCTGGTTCGTTTTTAGCCCAGAGGATCGGAATTGCGATGATGATGCTGGCATACTTGCCACCATTCCACGCGGTCGAGATTTATACAGTAACAATTTTTAATTCCTATTTGTATATATTTAAGCACTTAATGTTATCAATTCTTATGTTAATAAAATAATTCACGGGCTAGATCTCAGATTACGTATGTAATTGAAGAACACATAATTGCAATTTGCAATTGGTCAGCTATACAGTGCTCTACAAACAGTTCTTGATTAATATATATTTATTTATAATTAAACACTATTCCGCTATAATTTTACTTCCAAAGTTCCGATAACAGTCAGTTAAAAACGTCATACCTTAACAGCCTGTAAATTTCCCACTGCTGGGCTAAGGCCTCATCTCCCTTTGAGGAGAAGGTATTGAGCATATTCCACCACGCTGGTCCAATTCGGGTTGATGGAATACAAATGTGGCAGAATTTCGTTGAAATGAGACATATGCAGAATTCCTTCACCGCCGAGCACGAGATGAATTATAAACACAAATTAAGCACATGAAAATTCAGTGGTGCCTGCCTGGGTCTGAACCCGCAATCATCGGTTAAAATGCACGCGTTCTAACCACTGGGCAATTATTATTACTACTACTTTTGTTTTTTTTTTTAAAGCGAATGTACTTTTATGTAATTAGCTAGTTCGGTCTTCAATGCTTTAAGATGAGTTTACATTTTTTATGTGAACATATCTTATATACTAAAATGCGCTATGTTTAATGTATACTATATTCACTACGGCGTTACACAACAAAAAAATTAACTAATATTCTCGCATATTAGTATAGATTTTGTGTAACCAATAAATAAATACATTTTAAATATGAGGTAAAATAGTACCTACGATGACGTCACCTCAGCTATACTGATAAAATCATCTATTAGCCTGAAAAATGACGCCAGTACTGAGTGAATGAGATGTTATTAACCCTAAGGGCTGAGGGTAACACCACACATTAACAATAAATTATTAAAGTAGTGGAAAACATCATAAAATAGATCAAATGAGTCTAAAATGTGTACTGCCCGGTTAAAAGAGGTCGAGTCGGTGCGAAGGTAAAATAAATGTATTCAAAACGATTTTGAACCTTGCGTTGTGGTCAATAAAGCGTAATTTTCTATACTGAAAGATTGAAACGGCATAACGAATATGATCTCTTGCATTTCATAGTTTCCTGGTACTTATGTTTTGGTTTAAACGTGACTGTAAAAGCTGGGTAGGTCGAGGTGGAGGGGGCGGCGTTAATTGCACCAGAGGTGTTGAATGTTTTTTTAACCATAAATGTTTTAATCATCATCCTCCTGCCCTTATCCCAACTCTACTTGGGGTCGGCGCAGCATGTCTTCTTCTTCCATACTTCTCTGTCGGACGTCATCTCACTAGTAACATTCTTTCTAACCATATCGTCTTTCACACAATCCATCCATCGTTTCTTGGGTCGTCCCCTACCCCTATATCCATCCACATCCATTTTCAAAACCTTTCTCACAACATGGTCCTCATTCCTCCGCATAACATGCCCATACCACGACAGCCGGTTTCCGGATAGCTTCTCGGCTACCGGTGCCACTTTCAAACTCCCTCTTATGTACTCATTCCTTACTCTATCCATTCGCGTAACACCACACATTCCTCTCAGCATTCTCATCTCCGCCACATGCAATTGTCTTTCAGTCATCCCTTTTATAGCCCAACACTCTGATCCATATAGAACAGCAGGTCTGACCATGGTCTTATAGATCTTCCCCTTTAGTTTTTTTTTTTCCCTTTAGTTTAGTTTTAATAACTGTTGGAATAAACATCTTAGCCTAGCGAGATCTGCGTGACGTCACACAAATTCCCTTGTGAAGTAGGCGGTAGTTGTACGGCGGACAGGTTAGATCGCCACCGCTAGCGTGATGAGGACTTATCGTATTTCGTTATTATCCTTGTTACTGTGTGTGTGTGTGTGATTATTGATGGTTATTTGTGTTGAAGATTGATTGTTGTTGTAAATTAAAGATCATTGCTCTAGGGGTTAGCCTATTTGTATTTTTATAAAGTAATTCCTACTTCTGGTTCTAAAATGTTACCGACTTTAGTTATTTAGATTTAAATACATTGCGGAAATATACGATACTTTAATAAATCACAAACTATATCCTTAAAATATTTTAGTATTTCAATTGATTCTTTCCGTTTAGATTTAAATATTTATTTTGATTAATAATACGGTTTTTATTTTGACTAGAAATTAAGCTTATAATTAGAGTCGGATAACCAGCCATTCGTTTGACTGGACACAAACGAGAAGTGTTAATTAATAAATATTATAAATAGTAAGTGTTTTTTTTACTATAATTAAAATCCTAACGTCGAAAATTAAAGTGTTATAGTGTAAAGTAAAGTGTTGTTAAGTTTGAGTAATTTAAATAATGAGGGCGTAACAAAAACTACTCTTTAAAATTAAATTAAACGCCTTAAAGGTCTTAAAATTATAAAATTAAATTTACATTACGGGTTTCTTTTGTAATAATGATGAGTTTGAAAGGTTAAGGCTACAAACATTTATGTTATTGTTTTATTTTTTAATCAGTTCTGTAATAATAATAATTTATGAAATTGTATCGATAACATTGATCTATACATGTAATAAAATTGAAGTGTCTGTTTGTGTAATATTAAAATAACCCATTTTTACTAAATGCATATGTATGTATACACGGTACATATACCAAATTAACATTTTTTCAACTGTTATCTGCCTGTCTTTTTATTCCGGCTCATCTCTGGAATGGCTGGACCGATTTTGACGGGACCTTCACTAGCAGAAAACCTTTAATTGTCTTATTACTTAAAATATTATAAATAAATTTAACAAGTTCGTCAATTTGATTGATGCTTTGTGGTTTTTGCTCCCTTAGATCTTACGAAGGTAAATGTTACAACAGTCTGAGCTAAGTCTGTAGTAAATAAACGTCATTATAAATAATAAACATTAATTAATAATAATTTACAATCGAAGTATCCGGATAAAAGAGGACGAGTCGGATTGTTGGCAAGTTAAGAGAAATTTTTAATATTGTAACACTAAAGTTTAAAAATATTACATATCTCTCGCGTCGTAGTACCCTGGTACTATGTTTTGGTATAAAACGTGACGTCCTTATAGGGCTCCTGTTGTTTGTTATGTTCTCAATTGGTACACCGAACATTTTTATGTAGAATCCTACTTGACTTCATACAGAAGTCTATCGAGACAATTTTAACCAATGAGAATACGATAGACATTTTTTAACCAATGACAAAACTTGCCAATTGATCTATTCATCCATAAGTAACGTCCATTTATTTAAATATAGTAGTTCTAAAACTAACGTTTATTAATATCAAAGAGGAAAAAGACAAATTATTATATAATACAGTAGAATCCGTTTATTATGACTCCGCCTTTATTGACCAACCGTTTATTGTGACGTATTTACACTATGAAGTTTGGTTCTCATATAAAATTCGTTGTAAAAAAAGTCGGATATAATGACTTCCCTTATAGTGACAGTTCGCTTATTATGACCCATTTTTAGTAAATTATATCCGGTTATAATGACCGACATGATTCTTTACACCTTCGGTAAAGTTTCGTTCAGTACCCGGCTCGTTTTTATTTTTAATCTGTGCGAATAATTGACACTTGAAGGTCACGCATCACATACGGGGAAAAAGAAGGCGAGGAAGAACCATTACCTACCGCAGAAGATGCAGTAAAGGCTGCAGATTTGTTCATAGCAATAGTGAAAATGATAATTTGACCATGGCTTTGTCTTCTATACACAATAGCATAATATAAAATAATCTCTACCAAGCATTTAAGATTGATTTACTGCGTGAAATATTACACGGCTAAGCAACAGTCAGCTTTTACATGCTCTTTGAAGACTTATGTAGCACTGCAAAGTTCTTAACTCCTGCTATAACTGAAAATTAGACATATCTATACTAAGAAATTTCTCAAAGAAAAAATGTGTCATCCCGGGATTTTAACTCACGAAATTATAATCTAACCACTAAACAGACGATGCAGTGATTTTCGACCATATTACTCATCATTTAGTTAATATTAACAATATACTCTAAAATATCCGGCTGGAAGAGGACCAGTCAGTAGCATAGTTGTTGATTTGTATTTATCATAGGTGAATTTTAACCTTACCGTTAAAATAATAAAGTTCAATTTACCTTGACGTAAATTTGAAAGGCATAGAGAATTTCCTCTTCTTTGCTGTTATCCTGGTATTATGTTTTGGTGTAAACGTGACTACATACTTCTCTGACAGCAAATATTAAGCTCCATAAATTTATTTACAGCTTCGCACGGCATTTCCTCGTGGAATCGCAATTCCGATCCTCTGGGGAAAAAACGAACCCTAACATCAGTGGAGGTAAATAAGGCGAGGTGTTATGCTTTTAATGAAGGTATCACACACTTCTCTAGGGTCCAAGTATTTCAAAAAGAGACAAAAACATCTTATATATAGCGTAAGCCGATTTTTATCCCAGTGATTATTGGACGATGGCTACATTTAAAAAAAACGGTTATAGTCTCATTTTGAAGAGCTCCAAGCAGTTAATGTGCAAAAAAATAAAAAAGGATTCTTAATTGCAATTTACTAAATTGTTACGATTTAACAATAAATTAATTTTAGAAATCGGAAGATACGTTATACGCAGCGAAAGATACGATATGTCCGTTAGAGAGCAGCACAACGGCTGTATAAGAAAAAAAATTAAAACGTAAACATTCTAAAAAACAAACATAAGAGATTTCATAATTTTGGCGCCAAATGTAGATGACCGACTTGCAGTTTACAATTAAATGAAATCAAAACAAAACCTGTTAAATCTGTTAATAGTATCGTATCGGTTCGGAAAAACCGCCGGCGAAAGCTGGTTACAATTCAATAACAAATTTCCGAACTATTCACGCTAATCCGGATAAAAGAGGCCCAATCGTTGTATCAATAATTTTAATTTAGCAAATTTAATTCTAGCTGCGCATAAAATAAAGTTCTTATTACATCGCTGAAACACATACTCGGCAAGAGATAGTTTGTCGATCTCCTGTTCGAACATGTTATCTTGGTATCTTGTTTTGGTTTAAACGTGACGTCATAGGGATATTTTCTTTGTTTTTTTGTGTGTATGTTCTTAACGACGGATAGACAAACAGATTGATAGTAAAAAGTACGTGTAGCATATATATAATAATGTAACTGGGTAGGCTTTGTGCTACCACTCGCTCACCATATATTCTACCGCCAAACAACAGCACTCAGTATTGTTGTGTTCCGGTTTGAAGGGTGAGTGAGCCAATGTACTACAGGCACAAGGGACATAACATCTCAATTTCCAAGCTTGGTGGCACATTAGCGATGTAAGGAATGGCTAATTCTTACAGCGCCATTGTCTATGGGCAGTAACAACCATTTACCAGCAGCTGGCCCTTTAGCTCGTGAGGGTTAATATGTATAATATAAATAAAAATGATTGTTTGAGCTCCTGTCTTTCTAAAACCGATCGATTGTGATGAATTTTTAACTTTTCTTGGAACGGAAAGTTCTGCTGATCCCAAATTGACTGGAAATTTTATTGTATGTCCTTCAATATAACCATATTATGTATATTTTACCTTTTCGAAGCTTATACGTTTAGCTAGTGATTTTTGAATCAAAATATTCTTTAAGTAGGTACTTAAAATCATCTTTGAATCGTCATTTTAAATAGATTGTCGAGAAGCGACTGTACTTACTCTTTTCCAACTCTTAAGTTACATAGATATGTTAAAAAAATACCGGAAAAAATGTTCAGTGAAATATTGAAATAAAATATATCAAAGTATTGTTATTTATCAATGTGTAAGTTTAATAAACACAGCTGATATACTCCGGTCAAAAGAGGCCGAGTCGGTGTGACGGACATTCGTATCGTATCCACAATATTTTAAATCTTATTGCTTTATAAATAAAGTATAATTTACAACATTGACATATTGTATATGCTTGGGAAATATTGCCTCTTATATTTCATGGTCTTCTGGTAATTATGTTTTGGTTTCAACGTTATTACTCTGTAAGCAGGGCCGAGATGGCCTAGTTGTTGTTAAGAGCGAGTATTTTAACCGATGATTGCGGGTTCAAACCCAAGTAAGCATCAATAAATTTTTAGGCTTCATTTGTGTTTATAAACCATCTTTATTGCTCTTTTTAAAGTTATACTTCTTTTGGGTGCATAATGAAAAAAAATATGACTGTAATATTTTATAACGCGCGCACAGGAAACATCTTTTGCGTGCCGTGGGGTAAGCAGTAAGGTCCAACTCGTAATCCGTGACGACAATAGGTGTGACTCTCTCTAAGACCGTTATGCTTCTTCTAGATCTACAGACCAAAAGTTAAAAAGTCCTTCGAATGAATAATACAAGACTAGGAAGGAATATTCTAGTTATTGGTTGGTTCTTAGTTTCTCTGCGATGCGCCCCATGGCAAGCACCTAATTTTTCTAATTTCTTAATCGGTTGGCAACAAGCATTTCGCCCCATGGCACCTAATTTTTTAACTTAATCGGTGGCAACAAACATTTTCTTTTGAAATCGTGGGAAACTTGCTGTAGAGTCACGTTTAAACCAAAACATAATACCAGGAAACTATGAAACGGAAGAGAAACACATTCGGTAGTCGGTATGCAGGTACAGGCTTTCGATCTTAAGAGAGTTATAGTAAATTTGACCTTATTGTTTTAGTAGGAAGGTTGAAAATAACTTTGAATAAATACATATATGACTTGTAACAGAACTGCTTCCGGTTAACGGATGTGACATGTTACAGTCTCATCAACGTTGTAAATTAAACTTTATTATTTGTGCTTTAAGGTTTAAAATCCCTATAAGTAAAGTATACTGATTATTATCTTCTATTATGGCAATTTGTCTTCTTTGTGAGAGGTGTTGAGAACTGCAATGGCGTTACAAATAAATGAGCCGATATGGATTGTTGGTTAGAATAGTTGGATCGTACTCCAACAGTCACGGGATCAATGCATCACTTAATTTGTGTTTATAATTAATTATTTTCATACTCCGCGATCAAAGACAAATATTGTGAGTCAGCGTAGTTAAATAAACTTCAACCCTCTAAGAAGAGTAGACATTTGACTAACTGTCGAATTATGTGGGTATTTTCATAAATATTTTTTTTTAACTTACAATTTTATGTGATTGATCAATCCATCAACCATAATCAATCATTTGACTGATTAATGTTAAGGAGAAGAAGCCATGGGAAAATGTTATAGGGTCACGTTTAAACCAAAACATAATACTAGGACACTACGAAACAGGAGAGATTCTGTTTGACAGGCTTTCGTTTTTTTATATTAAACCTTATTAGTATTGTAGCAAGGGTAAAAGTCACTTTGAATGATAACAAATAAATACCGATTCGACCTCTTTCAACCGGATATGACAATGTTGCAATAAAAGTGACTTTGTTAAAAAGGCAATAACCCAAAGGAATAATGTTTTTGAATACTGACATTAATAGATACTTATTTTTTTTAAAATAAACCCTATAAGATTACGTCATCGTCCGCCTGCCTGTCTGTCCGTCAAGGCCCGTTTCCTCAGGAAATCGTAGAGGTATGAAGTTGAAATTAATACCAAACACTGAAGTCCGCGGTCCCTTCAACATATACAGCCTGTAAATTTCCCACTGCTGGCCTAAGGACTCCTCTCCCTTTAAGGAGAAGGTTAGGGGTATATTCCACCACGCTGCTCCAATGCGGGTTAGTGGATCGGTCCCTTGGAGCTGTAGAGATATCAAACCTCTATGTCTACGCAATCAAAAGATAAAAGATATGGTCTGATTTAATTTGCATCCCGTTTACCTAGACTCATTAAATTTGTCAAGAAGAAATATCTTGTAGCACAAGTATGGGAAACCGATAACCGTAAACCGTAAATTTGTTGTAACATTAGTCTCTATTGGCCTGTCGGGCTGTTTGTCTGTCTGTCAAAACTATTTTCCTCAAGAACGCGTGTAGGTATCAAGTTTATGTTGTTATAAAATACTCAAATTTGCAATCCCCTGGAGCTGAAGTGATAGTCAGCAGTACGGAAACCTCACTGTGTAAGTCCTAATCGCACCTGATCGGTTTTGTATTTACAATCTGGCGGATAAATAAAAAAAAATCACAAACTCCAATAAAATGCCACGGGAAATGTTTAAACCAAAACAAAATACCAGGAAACTATAAAATGGAACAGACTATATAATGGCTGTTGTTATTTCAGCAATAATCGTAAATTGTACCTTATTATTTGAAAATCAAGGTTAAAGTTTCTTTACTCGGCACAATTTTTTATCACACCGACACGTCCTCTTTTATCCGGTTCTATCAAATATCGATGTTATTATATTTAACAGCCTTGTCCTAGAGTATTTTGAGTCTGCAAATCAATTAATTAATCATTACTTGGTTGGAAATTAAATTTGAGAATGTGCCAAATTGTTTATCATTTAGGATTGAAGATAATTAATTTGTATTAAATATATAACTGAAATAAAAATATAATAAAAATAATTAAAAATTTAAGGGAATGTTTTTGTGAAGTAAAATATAAAACTGACTTAAAAGTTAAATGAGAAATGCTTACCCGGTTAAAAGAGGTCGAGTCGGTGTGATGGTCAGTGATATTGTTTTGATCTATCCAAATGAATCTGAACCTTGCAGATTTACAAATAAAGTGACATTTGCAATATTAAAATATTGTATCTTGATTCGATAGCTCTTACATTTCATAGTCTCCTGGTACTTATGTTTTGGTTAAAACGTGACTCTGAAGGAACGAAGATCCACATCATTCGAGCGAGTGTCGTCTGTCTGTTTTCTACCCAATCATACTACAAGAACCAGGTCTGCGCGGGCGTCTTTTAAAGAAAGACAAATTATCGCAAATAAAATAGGTAATTTTCGATCTTTTACGTATCTTAAATGATGTGGACGCCAGTGTAGAGTGCATTGGAACACCCCCTAAAACCAGCGGTACGCCCCCACTCCATCTCTTTAGGGGTATGATTTTTTTTTTAGCTTATTCAAATGAAGTCGGTCACATCGGTATTTATTTGTTTTCATTCAAATTGACTTTTAGATCCCTTGCTACAAAATCAGTAAGGTTCATAAATATTTTAACAGCGAAAGCCTGGAAGGCATATCCTTATGTTTCGTATGAATCTCTTATGTTTCGTAGTGTCCTAGTATTATGTTTTGGTTTAAACGTGACTCTATAACATTTTCCCATGGCTTCTTTCTCCATAACCAATAGTCGGTCAATTAAATATATATGATTGATTATGATGGTTGATGGATTGATCAATCATACAAATTGTGAGTTCCAAAAAAACTGTATGAAAATACCAAAACAATTCCATAGTTGAACAAAAAGTCTACTCTTCTAGAGGGTTGGAGTTATTATCGAGCTATGATAATTTTTTATATGATACTGATATTTTTATATGATAATAATTAATCTTTAAACCTAACCCTCACCTAACCCTTTATAAGCATATTTGTGACGGTGAGTTTTAGTAAAAGTTAATTAAAAATGGGTAGACGACACACACGGACGAAACTCGTCGAATACGTTCCTTACAGAGTCACGTTTTAACCAAAACATAAGTACCAGGAGACTATGAGATGTAAGAGCTAACAAATGAAGATGCAATATTATAATATTGCAAATGACACTTTATTAGTAAGTGTGCAAGGTTCAAATTCATTTGTATACATATGTCAAATCAATATCACTGACCATCACACCGACCCGACCTCTTTTAACCGGATATTATTAATAACAACTTAACTTATAAGTTAGTTTTATATTATACTTCACAAAAAAAATCTCCTAAATGTTTGTCAGTTTTACTTACCTGTTTATTTTTTTAATTAATATTAATTAAGTTTAACCCTAAATAATAAACATTATGGCACTTAGGCTTATTTACGAAGTGATTTTAAGCAATAGCATTAATCCTTATGCAATTAAGTATCTCAAATACATTGTGCATTTAATATAGACTGGTATGGCCCTGAACTGACTGACAAAACTGTGAACGTTGTATATTAACCATTTTGTAACATATAATATTATTCTGTAACATATATAACAGCATTGCTCTCGTGCGAAGCCGGGCCGGGTCGCTATTGTATTTATGAACCATCTTTATTGTTCTTTTTTAAGTCATACTTCTTTTGGTCCGTTATGAAAAAAATTTGTTAAAAATGTTTTTTTATGGCGCGCGCACAGGAAACATCTTTTGCGTGCCCGGGGGTAAGACCGACTCGTATAATACTGGTAAGACCGGAAAATGGTGTGACGCTTATACTGTTATGTCCTCTTGGATGTACTGTTGACAGACCAAAAGTTAGAAAAACCCTTCGAAAAAAATACAAAGAATATTCCTACAATAACCATTAAATTCGATGCTTCTTTGCCAGGCGCCCTCCGGCGAGCATCACATTTTTTATTTAAATCGTGGGAAACTGCTACAGAGTCACGTTTAAACCAAAACATAATACCAGGAAACCATGATACAGAAGATACATAACATTCGGTAATCGGTGTGAAGTTACAGGCTTTCGTTCTTAAAAGAGCTATGATAAATTAAACCTTATTGTTTTAGTAGCAAGGTTAAAAATCGCTTTGAATAAATTACGTTTGAAATGGAACAGAACTATTTCCGTTTCACGGATGAGACATGTTGCAGTCTCATCAACGTTGTAAATTAAACTTTATCGTTTGCGCTTTAAGGTTTAAAATCTTCTATTCCAAAAAATTGTCCTCTTCTATCCGGTGTTGAGAACTGCAATGGCATTACAAATAAAAGAGCCGATATGGATTGTTGGTTAGAATACTTGGATCGTACTCTAACAGTCGCGGGATCAATGAATCACTAAATTAAGATTTTTCAAATCACAATTTAAGATCCATGTGCTTAAATTGTGTTTATAATTAATTATTAATATTGTATTTCTAATTAATTATTTGGGTTGAATAAACTTCAACCCTCAAGACCAGTAGACTTTTGTCCAGCTATGGGATTGTGTAGGTATTTATTTATATGCAGTTTTTTTGGAACTCACAATTTTGTATGATTGATCAATCCATCAACCATCATAATTAATAATTTTTTTGATTGACCGACTATTGTTATGGAGAAAGCCATGGGAAAATATTATAGAGTCACGTTTAAACCAAAACATAACACCAGGACACTACGAAACAGAAGAGATTCGTTATTCCAAGCCTATAGCCTAACAGGCTTTTGTTGTTCAATATTGAACCTTATTAATATTGCAGCAAGAGTAGAAGTCACTTTAATGAAAACAAATAAATACCGATTTGATCTCTTTCAACCGGATATGACAATATTCAAATAAAAGTAACTTTATTAAAAGTGCAATAAGGTCCAAAGGAATACAATTTTTGACAAGGTAGATACTACACGTTTATTTATTTTTTTTAGGGTTCCGTATCTCTTAAGAAAAAAGATTACTTCGTTGTCATTCTTGTCTGTCCGTCAATGCCCTTTCACTCAGGAATGCATAGAGGAATGTTACAAAAGAAATATCGTGAGCACAAGTATAGGAAACCTAAAACCGTAAATTTGTTGTTATACTAGTCTGGTGGTCTGTCGGGCTGCCTGTCTATCTGTCAAAACTATTTTCCTCAAGAACGCGTGAAGTTGTTAAGTTTATATTGATATCAAATACTCAAATTTGCAAGTGCCCTGGGGCTGTAAAATAACAAGTTTCCATGTCTTGGCAATCAAACGATAGCAGTACGAAACCCTCAATGTGCAGGTCCGAATCGTACTTGCTTTTGGTATTAACGATCTGTACATAAAATAGCACCATTGTTGATTGTACCTTATTATTTAAATGTCAAAGTTTAAATTTCTTTACTCCGTAAAAATTTCTATCACACCGACCCGTCCTCTTTTATCCGGTTCATAAACAGCCTGTAAATTTCCCACTGCTGGGCTAAGGCCTCCTCTCCCTTTTAGGAGAAGGTATGGAGCATATTCCACCACGCTGCTCCAATGCGGGTTGGTGGAATACACATGTGGCAGAATTTCGTTGAAATTAGACACATGCAGGTTTCCTCACGATGTTTTCCTTCACCGCCGAGCACGAGATGATAAACACAAATTAAGCACATGAAAATTCAGTGGTGCCTGCCTGGGTTTGAACCCGAAATCATCGGTTAAGATGCACGCGTTCTAACCACTGGGCCATCTCGGCTTTTTTCTTTTTTTCAAATGTCAATGAAAAAATTGTATATAATTACAAATATAAAATTACAAACATTTAAAAACCTTGTCGTAGTGTCTTTTGAGTTTGCAAATCAATTGATAAGCCATTAAATTATTGAAAGTTTAATTTAAAAAAGTGCCCATAAATATATAAAATAATAATATTTAGGAAATTACACATGCTTATCCGGTTGAAAGAGGTCGAGTCGGTGTGATGGTCAGTGATATTGAATTGACCTACCTAAATGAACTTGAACCTTGTATCGTTACAAATAAAGTGTCATTCGCAATATTAAAATATTGTATCTTCATTTGCTAGCTCTTACATTTCATAGTCTCCTGGTACTTATGTTTTGGTTAAAACGTGACTCTGTAAGGAACGTAGATGTCATTCGTGTGTCGTCGTCGTCTGTCTACCAATTTTTTGTTACTTAAATTTCACTACAACAAGCCGTCACAATATAATATTTACAATTTTTTTTTATTGCTTATAATATTTGTCACAAAAAATTAACATTAAGTCCTTAAATATATACAAATATGAATTACAATTAGTTGCTGTATAAATATTGATCGCGTGGAATGGTGGCAAGAATGCTAACAGCATTATTATATAGTTAATATAATATGTACTCGTGAAACCTAATAGAATAAGATATAATAAATTAAATATTATGCGCCATGGCCATCATGGGATCTCTTGCGCATGCTACGGAGATTGGGCCGCTGGTTTTTAGGGGGTGTTCCGATGCACTTCACGCAGGCCCTCGCTTCATTTAAGACAAGTATAACACCGATCATGACCTATTTATTTGCGATAATTTAGTCTTTCGTTACGACGTGCCGTGGCGGACTCCCCCGAGTCCACTACAGAAGGCTGGGCGCCAGGGGTCAACGCCTCGCGTCGCATCAAACACTGGCTCCGTCGGCAACCACACCTCTGTCTTCGTCAGTGAGACAATATTCTGCCTGCAAAGGCCCGTCGCCGCCGACCTGGTCTCCTCCAGCTCAGCGGGAGGAAGTTGATGTCGTCATCTTGTTCCGCTTCCTCCTTTGCTGATATAACAGCGTCGCTGAAGTGATACATTTCCATCTAGGGCACTTCACATTCGGCCATTTTCCGAACAAGGGCCGGAAGCGAATAGGTCCCCTTCTATAGCCGTGGATGGGACAGCGCGAGGCTCCATCCAAACTGGGTACTCTGTGCTCGTTTGCTCGGCCATATCTATGGTTCTGTTGCCACAATGGTGGCACACCACCGGCGGTTCCCTGCCAACTATCTTACACAGATACTTCGCAAGCCACGAGTTCCCTGCTGGCGCCCGGACACCCTACCCTCTCCGAACATCTGGCGTCTTTCACGTGCCTGCCGGCTTTCACGTGCTTCCCCCCGGCACTGCCGAATCTCACGAGTAAAACTAACTACTAACTATTGGGATAGACGGACGACACTCCCAACGATGTGGGCTACGTTCCTTACAGAGTCACGTTTTAACCAAAACATAAGTACCAGGAGACTATAAAATGTAAGAGCTAGCAAATGAAGATACAATATTTAAATATTGCAAATGATTCTTTATTTGTTACGGTACAAGGTACAAATTCATTTGGGTAGGTCAAATCAATATCACTGACCATCACACCGACACGGCCTCTTTTAACCGGGTAAGCATGTTTAATTTACTTTTAAGTCAGTTTTATATTTTACTTCACAAAAACATTCCCTTCAATTTTTGATTATTTTTATTATATTTTTATTTCAGTTATACATTTAATATAAATTAATTATCTTCAATCCTAAATAATAAACAATTTGGCACATTCTCAAATTTAATTTACAACCAAGTAATAGCTAATCAATTGATTTGCAGACTCAAAATACTCTAGGACAAGGCTGTCAATGTAATAACATCGATATTTGATAGAACCGGATAAAAGAGGACGTGTCGGTGTGATAAAAATTTGTGTCGGGTAAAGAAACTTTAACCTTGATTTTCAAATAATAAGGTACAATTTACGATTATTGCTGAAATAACAGCAGCCAATATATAGTCTGTTCCATTTTATAGTTTCCTGGTATTTTGTTTTGGTTTAAACATTTCCCGTGGCATTTTATTGAGTTTGTGATTTTTTTTTATTTATCCGCCAGATTGTAAATACAAAACCGATCATCAGGTGCGATTAGGACTCGCACTTGAATTTATTGTACCGAGCTTCCATCACTTATATAAGCCTCACTACAAATCACGTGACTCACAATATTGAACAGAAAAGTCAAAGTACCCTCTTATTTAATATCAATGTTATCAACACAATTATAACTATCACTTCAGCTCCAGGGGATTGCAAATTTGAGTATTTGATAACAACATAAATTTGATACCTCCACGCGTTCTTGAGGAAAATAGTTTTGACAGACAGACAAACAGTTCGGTTTCCCATACTTGTGCTACAAGATATTTCTTCTTGACAAATTTCGTGATTCTAGGTGAACGGGATGCAAATTAAATCAGACCATATCTTTTGATTGCGTAGACCTAGAGGTTTGATATTTCTACATCTCCAAGGGACCGATCCACTAACCCGCATTGGAGCAGCGAGGTGGAATATACTCCTAACCTTCTCCTTAAAGGGAGAGGAGTCCTTAGGCCAGTAGTGGGAAATTTACAGGCTGTACATGTTGAAGGAACCGCTGACTTCAGTGTTTGGTATTAATTTCAACTTTATACCTCTACGATTTCCTGAGGAAACGGGCCTTGACGGACAGACAGGCAGGCGGACAATGACGTAATCTTATAGGGTTTATTTTTTAAAAAATAAGTATCTATTAACGTCAGTATTCAAAAACTTTATTCCTTTGGACCTTATTGCCTTTTTAACAAAGCCACTTTTATTGCAACATTGTCATATCCGGTTGAAAGAGGTCGAATCGGTATTTATTTGTTATCATTCAAAGTGACTTTTAACCTTGCTACAATACTAATAAGGTTCAATATAAAAAAACGAAAGCCTGTCAAACAGAATCTCTCCTGTTTCGTAGTGTCCTAGTATTATGTTTTGGTTTAAACGTGACTCTATAACATTTTCCCATGGCTTCTTCTCCTTAACAATAGTCGATCAAATGATTGATTATGGTTGATGGATTGATCAATCACATAAAATTATGAGTTCAAAAAAAATATTTATGAAAATACCCACATAATTCGACAGTTAGTCAAATGTCTATTCTTCTTAGAGGGTTGAAGTTTATTCAACTACACCGACTCACAATATTGGTCTTCGATCGCGGAGTATGAAAATAATTAATTACAAAAACAAATTAAGTGATGCATTGATCCCGTGACTGTTGGAGTACGATCCAACTATTCTAACCAACAATCCATATCGGATCTTTTATTTGTAACGCCATTGCAGTTCTCAACACCTCTCACAAAAGAGGATATATTGCTTTAATAGGAAGAAGATAATAATCAGTATACTTTACTTATAGGGATTTTAAACTTTAAAGCACAAATAATAAAGTTTAATTTACAACGTTGATGAGACTGCAACATGTCACATCCGTTAACCGGAAGCAGTTCTGTTACAAGTCATATGTATTTATTCAAAGTTATGTTCAACCTTCCCACGGGAACAATAAAGTTCAATTTAGTTAGCTCTTTTAAGAATGAAAGCCTGTACCTGCATACCGACTACCGAATGTGTTTCTCTTCCGTTTCATAGTCTCCTGGTATTATGTTTTGGTTTAAACGTGACTCTACAGCAAGTTTCCCACGATTTCAAACAAAATGGCCGTGATTAAAATAAAAAATGGGTGTTTGCCCAAGCCTGGCAGAGAAACATCGGATAATGGTCATTGAAGGAATATTCTTATTCTTGTATTGTATATTTTTTTCGAAGGTATTTTTTAACTTTTGGTCTGTAAATATTAGATAAAAGAGGGAAGCATAACGTTATAAGCATAGCGTCATCATACTCATTGCCGTCACGGCATACGAATCGGACTTAACCCACGGCAAACAAAATATGTTTCAAATATTATTATTTTTTTAATTTATATTTTAGAAACAAACAACTCAATCTAACGAGCAACCGGGCGATACATGTGGCATATTTATGGAGACTATCTTTATTGGACTCGCTCACTAAACCGGATACTAACTGATAAGTGCTGTTTACCTAGACAGCTTGGACACAACCCTCCCAGTAGTAACATCACTTAGATAAAATCAGTGATAATCATTGTATGAACACGATTCTTAGATCTTTCCTGGGGCAAAGTATTCGTTTCTAAAATAAAAATCCGGAGATATTTTTAAGTCAACAGATTCGTAAATTCGTTTCGTTTTATAAAAAAATATTATATTAGATGAAAAACCGTGGAGATACTTGTTGAATTTCTAGCAGGATATAATATATAATACTATGTAAATGTATTTTAAATGCTGAAACAGGGTAACCACTTAGCTTTTAGCCGGTTCTCCTCGGAAGCTTCTACCTTACGAACCGGTAACTTTATGTGTAATACAATTTTATACAATAACGATTTAAAATTACTTGTAAAAGCCTTGAATAAAGTATATATTTAATTTGATTAATCTAAATATCATTATGAGATCACTCAATCCCTACTACATTGGAAAAAAGATTCACGCTCATTTAAGAACCGCCATTTTGTTAAGTGACACGACTTGTAATTTGATATGAAGATAATTCATTCCGAACCGGATAAAAGAGGTCGAGTCGGTGTGATAGAAGTTTAAAGAGAATCTAGCCTTGTTTCGCTTGCAATAAAATTCATTTTACAATGCTCGAATATGTCGCGTGTACGCGGTAACTGAACGTTCGTCGATCTCTCGTTTGGTCATGTTTTCCTAGTACCTGATGTTTTGGTTTAAACGTGACCTCGCTACTATAAGGGATATTTAAAATAAATAAAATATAAAAATAAGCAACGCTTTTAGCACGCACTATACAAATGGAGCGTTTTGTCTAAAAATAATAGTTTAAAAAAACTAAAAAACATTTCTTTCCGTATTCCTGACAGCGAACCCCTTTCATTTGATATCCATATCATGGGGGGGGTGGATTTCAAACAGCCAGTCCGCCATCTTGGGGAGCCCGCAATATTGGATTCGTAATGACGTTTCTTAGCCAGTCATGTACTGTCACCAGAACTCAGAGCGTGCGCAAAATTTCATCCTAATCGAAGACCGGGAAGTGGGTCGAATTAAGATTCCAAGATTGTCTTACATAAATACTTACAAGTGAAGCTATAAGCGTGTTAAAATTACTTGTGATTTATTTTATTTGATTGTCACACAAATTAATCAATTAACGAATTAATTATAAATTAATTAAACAGCCCTTAGAAATTTAGTAAAACGTCGCGAGACACCCGGTTGGAATGAAGTCGCTTTTGCTATGTTATATACATTAACAGCCTGTAAATTTCCCACTGCTGGGCTAAGGCCTCATCTCCCTTTGAGGAGAAGGTTTGAGCATATTCCACCACACTGCTCCAATGCGGCTTGGTGGAATACACATGTGGCAGAATTTCGTTGAAATTGGACACATGCAGGCTTCCTCGCGATGTTTTCCTTCACCGCCGAGCACGAGATGAATTATAAACACAAAATAACATATAACATAAACATAATCAGCCCGTAAATTTCCCACTGCTGGGCTAAGGCCTCATCTCCCTTTGAGGAGAAGGTTTGAAGCATATTCCACCACGCTGCTCCAATGCGGCTTGGTGGAATACACATGTGGCAGAATTTCGTTGAAATTCGACACATGCAGGCTTCCTCGCGATGTTTTCCTTCACCGCCGAGCACGAGATGAATTATAAACACAAATTAAGCACATCGAAATTCAGTGGTGTCTGTCTGTGGTTTGAACCCTGAAATCATCAGTTAAGATGCACGCGTTCTAACCACTGGGCCATCTCGGCTCTGTTATTTAATACGTAATAAATTATATTATATTATTATATAGGGGGAATGAAACGATCGCCTCCTGGCTATTTCTATTCATATTCAATATACGTATTTAATTAGCTTGACAAAAAAAAAAGACCCGCTGAGTTTCTTTCGCCGGTTCTTCTCAGGTCGGGGTGTTTCCTTTTTCGAACTTGGTAGTGTTTAATTTGACAATCAATAAGTAAGTGTAATGCTTCTATATTGAATAAAGGAGTTTGAGTTTGAGTTTGAGTTTAGCGAAAGCAACTTCGTTCCAAATGGATGTCACAACGTCCCACTTTTTTTTGGATGACTAGCAAAAGATCTACTTGATACGACGAAAGTGGTCACCAATTTTCACGCCCAACCACCGAGTGAAGCTTCATATAGCATATCTGTCTGTGTGCTTGTTTCCTATAATATTGTATCTATATTAAGAAAATTAGTCACCATTTAGGGTTCCCTGGTGAAATATTTAAACATTCACAGTTACGGTGTGCTTTCTGTGATTTTGTTTTGGTTCTTAAAATCTTTCGTATATTTATAGATTAATAAACTTATCTATCTATTTATATAAACAGCCACTTAATATCTTTCTGCTGGTTGAATGCCTTCTCTAATTTTTGAGGAGATCTGCAGCTTATGTCATCAAGCTGTTCCAATGCGTGTTGGTGGATTCCTCACGATATTTTCACGATAAATTATAAACGCAAATTAAGCTTATGAAATCCGTGTTTGCTTAGATTCGAACACGGAATCGTCGATTAATATGCACTCGTTCTAACCACTGGACCATATTAACTCTTTAACTAATATATTTAAAGCCTATTCCAAATTAAGTAGGAAACAAGATAAACAAACCTAAGATTTACGTATTTCATACAATTCGCTAATAACTCGGCTATATTGTGCCCTGCTAAGAGTTTATGATTAATACATCTTTATTTATAATACAACACTGTTACACTTAACTACTTATATCCACTTTAATTTTACTTCCGAAATTCCGATAACAGTTTCGTCGACGTTCAAAATACCATTTACAAATCCATAATGAATGTCATACTAATCAAACTCTCGACCAATGATATCACGTCAATTTGCTGTCAAATATTGTTTATTTTGCTTTTTTTCCTGTTATTGTTGGAATAGAGTATATGAATGTCAATTTGATTGTGTCACAATGAATTTATTATACACTTAAACCTTTCTCATGAATAACTTCGTCCATTAGTGAAAATCGTAAGACAACAGACAGACCAAGCGGGTGCTTTCTTTTATAATACGTAGTGATCACTTAACACTCAAAAACTAGATGAAAATAAAACTAAACAAATATAAATATACTAACTACCGGACCCCTGCACGAAATAATTACTTGCAACACACTTTGTGAACGCGCCCGTAAACGTCAAACATGGCCGCCCGTTGAACTGTCATTCATGTCATTGAATTTAATGGTTTTAATATCGAAATAACTCGATTTTACGAATTTTGCAGATATATACGGTTAAAAAAATATTCTATTTTAACGATCTTAATTGTGGATATATGGATTTTACAAATTTCGCGCGGATACAACCGCAGTTTCAGCCCAGTCAATAATATAGATACAGAACCCAATCTAATGATAAATTACGAACGAACGGTTAGGAAGTTGGCGTGTTGCTTTATTGACTGCATCTAACGATTGACGAACCTTATTTATACTGAGTGTTGATGTGATAATGAGCGAAGATTTACCATAACTAAACGAGCCAAGCGAATGGGCCCATTAAAAATCTATTAGTGTATTTCATTTCAGTATTATATCAACTAGCTATCAGACCATATTTTTTTGTTCTCGCTGGATAAACTTGCTATGCGTATCCGTCCTTTGAAGGGGGGGGGGGGGGGGAGGTACACAGGAACACCTTCTGAAAAGCCAGTGGTACTCTGTCTCTTCGGGGACGTCACTGGATCGTCATAGTTATCAGACCCGGCATCACATGGGTAAAATAAGAATTTATATACAATTTTTTTTAATGTTATGTAGGTAGGCGGACGAGCATATGGGCCACCTGATAGTAAGCGGTCAACATTGCCCATAGACAATGGTTCTGTAAGAAATATTAATCATTCCATCGCAAATGCGCCACCAACCTTGAGAACTAAGATGTTATGTCGCTTGTGCCCGTAGTTACACTGGCTCACTCATCCTTCAAACTGGAACACAACAATACTGATTACTGCTGTTTGCTGGTAGAATATCTGATAAGTGGGTGGTACCTACCCAGACGCGTTAGCACAAAGCCCTACCACCAAGTATAATAATACTGTTTACTTACAAATTTTAATTTAACTTTCAACCTGAACATTCTGGAAATAATCGGTTCGAACCGGATTTTTCCTCACCAATACTAATGTTATAAGTAACTCTGTCTGTTACCACATCCTTAAACCGCTAAACCAATTTTGATTCAAATTTGGTATGGAGTTAGTTTGATTTACAGTTTGTGTGATAAAGTTTATTATTAATTATAAACTTCACGCGTGTAAAGCAGCAGGTTCAACTAGTTTAAAATAAATCATACACGAGGAGACGTTTGAGTAACGGAACCCTGAACTTAATCTATATAAAGACGCGTTCAGATCACATTGACTGATTAGATTGATTTAAAAATAATCAATTTATTGGCTCCCTGACAATGCATCTTGGCCTTAATTTGTCAAAGGAATGCCAATACTTGGCACGGATTCGCATTGCTCCATCGTGATACTATTGAAATGAGTTTATTTATCGCTTTAAATATTTATCAACTAGTTCTGTACTGCGGTTCAACTCGGTGTTTTTTTTTTGTATATGAAATGAATGTGTGCGTAACTTTAAGTCGTTATAACTTACAAAAAAGGCTGAACAGATTCTGATGAAATTTATTATTAACGCGATTAATTTTTAACCGTTTTGAATATATCAAAATCAAAAGATAATTTATTCAAGTAGGCCCATAAGAGTACTTTTGAATCGCCATGTTACATTGAATTAAATATAAACCAACCACTGGTACGGATAGTAGTCGTAGATTCTACAGAGAATAACCGGCAAGAATCTAAGTATTTACTCTTTTACACAATTTTAATTACGGAGTATGTCAGTAGAGTACAATTAAATATTTATTTATCCTGCCTTGAAATCAACAAATGCTAAGTCACCGTATTATCATGAATATGACGGCGCTTCTGTCAGATGTCATGTTGACAAGCTGTCAAACTAGCGAAGCGTCATTGTCTATGGATCGAGGGCAGCCATCTTGAACGACACTCTCGAACGAGACGGCGCCCGTGCACCGTGCCCGAATCGGTATTTTACCGTTTAAATTGATTTTTGTGTCGAAGTATTTCTTAATAACGTAATCATTGTACTATATCATAAATAACATAAACAGCCTGTAAATTTCACACTGCTGGGCTAAGGCCTCCTCTCCCTGATAATAATACTACAGAATGTCTTTAACAACGTTCACAGATTTTTCACTCAGTTCAGGGTCATATTGATCTATATTAAATGCACGATGTATTAAGGTACTTAATTGGATAAGGATTAATGCTGTATTGCTTAAAATCGCTTCGAAAATAAGTCATTATTTCTCGCAAAAAGTAAATGATAAAAAATGATTATTGTGGGTTATCTCTAAGTGATAGACATTTGGTAGACCTTTTTAATGTGTACAATATGTAGGGTTCAGCCAGCGTTTGCAATGTAAGCGCAAAATTTTTTTTATTTACGACATCACTTCAGAAACCTCTAAAATTGTCAGTGTTTCTCTACTATATTGTGCAAGTATTATACATATAAACCTTCCTCTTGAATCAATATATCTATTAAAGAAAACCGCATCAAAATCCGTTGTGTAATTTTAAAGATCTAAGCATACACAGGGACAGACAGCGGTAAGCGACTTTGTTTTATCCTGTGTAATATATTTCTTATTTTTATTTAATTCAAACAGAATTTTAAATAACAATATTTCTCAGTCTCGATTGTAAATATAGATAATAATTTGACGACCACCGTAATCGAGTGGTGTGTACACCGGTTTTCATGGGTACGACTCCGAGGTCCCAGGTTCGATCCCGGTCGAGTCGATGTAGAGAAAGTTCATTAGTTTTCTAAGTTGTCTCGGGTCTGGGTGTTTGTGGTACCGTCGTTACTTCTGATTTTCCATAACAAAAGTTCTTTAGCTACTTACATTGGGATCAGAGTAATGTATGTGATGTTGTCCAATATTTATTTATTTATTTATTATAAATGAGAAATTTATCATTTTAATTGAAACTAGCAACACAAAAAAAAAAAAGTCGCACAAAAAAAATCTCAATAGAAATTAAATCTAGTTGGTTTACAAACACTTGAAAGTCGTAGAGAATTTAAACGATCTAAAATGAGTATCTTATTTCTATTTATGTTGTGTTTCGTAACTGTTTTAGGAGCAAACAAACATACGAAATCCTTAACGGAATCCATGGGACAAGAGGTTATTGAAATCAACGGTCCATTAAAAGGTAATCTTCTTAATTCATATAGAGACGTAAACGACAATATTTAAATGTAGAGTAAATCATATAAAATTATAATCATTTCATTACACAGTATAAAACAAAGTCGCTTACCGCTGTCTGTCCCTATGTATCCTTAGATCTTTAAAATTACACAACGGATTTTGATGCGGTTTATTTTAATAGATAGATTGATTCAAGAGGAAGGTTTATATGTATAATACATGCACAATATGGTAGAGAAAAACTGATAATTTTAGAGGTTTCTGAAGTGATGTCGTTAATAAACACATTTTTTGCGCTTACATTGCAAACGCTGGCTGAACCCTACGAGATAGATCAAAATAATGTACTACAGTATTGTACACCTTAAAGATTTCTTCAAAAAAGTCCGCAATGATATATGTCTATCTCTTAGGAATAACCCACAATAACCACTTTTTATCCTTTAGTTTTTACAAGAAATAATGGATTATTTTCGAAGCGATTTTAAGCAATACAGCACTAATCCTTATCCAATTAAGTACCTTAATACATTGTGCATTTGATATAGATCAATATGGCCCTTTACAGCAGGTAATTTAAAAGAATATTTTCGAAGATTTAGAACCCAGTCACATAGCGGTTTGAATTGTCTATGTCTATATTTAGTGTCAGCATTGCACCCGTGCGAAGCCGGTACTTATTACTGTTGTGTTCCGGATTAAAGGATGAGTGAGCCAGTGTACAGGCCCAAGGGACATATCATCTTAGTTACCAATATCGGTGGCGCATTGGCGATGTAAGGAATGGTTAATATTTCTTACAGCGCCATTGCTTGCAGGCGGTGGTGGTCTTAATAATAAATTCCACCCATTTGAAGCCGGCCAGGCGGATAGTAAACACTTCAGCTTTTATTGAGAAAGCACACAATAGATACCCAAAATATTTTGGCCCAAGATCTGCCACTAGACCAACAAAGCAGATGTAATATACCCAACATGACCAAGAATTTTATCAACCAGTCGCTTGATTTATGTTTTCATCTCATGTTTACAGAACTGCCACCAGATCTGGAAGAAGAACCGTCAGCGGAGAACGACGATGAGAAAGCCACTTCGACCACCATTCAAGTAGCGACCGCGAAAGTAGTCTCTGAGCAGGTATTAGAAAATGTTAGTAGAGTTATTTTTCTATAAATATAATAGTTGACCTTAGCCCAGCAGTTTATTTTACTTTTTTTTGATTAATTTTATATGACTGATATATTTTTTTACACATATAACAAAATTGGACTGTCCGTTTGTTATATTAAAGTAACCGTTTTTTACTAAATACACGGTATATATACCAAAATAACTTTTTTTTCATTTTGGGTTGGTCTGTCTGTCAGTTTGTCCCGGCTAATCTCTGGAACGGCTGCACCGATTTTGACGGGACTTTCACTGGCAGACAGCTGATGTAATTAGGGAGTAACTTAGGCTAAGTTACTTTTGTTTTAGAATTATATATAAAATAATAATGAAATTGTTATTTTAAGTTTTTATTTAAGTGACAACGGAGTTCTTTTATGCAGCTTATAGTAGTCTGTCAGTAAACTGTCAGAAATCCTCACGTAAGGAATTATTTATAAGGAATCGTTATGGCATAAGAAACCTTGCGTCTCTTTCTCGTTCACTCTGTCTCTTTCTGTTATAAACGGTTTAATTAAAACGTTTTTTTTTTCGTTTTTGTTTTAATTCACACGGGATTTTTAGTAACAATCTTATTTTTTGTCATAATTATATTATTCAACGGTTGTTAATTTATGTGTGTCTATTATTTTGTATATCACTAGCAGTTTCCCGCGGCTCTGCTCGCTTGGAAGTTTAATATATTTACACCTCTTAGGGTAGAATATTCAGAAACGCTTAAATACGTATCTAGTCATTTCTAATCAGAATCCCAAAAATAAAGTTTCATGTTTCTTACTTAAAAAATGACAGACTTCTATACAAACTTACAACTTTTATTTCACTCCCTCAGGGGTTCAATTTCTGAAATCCCTTCCTTAGTGGGTGCCTAATAAAACTACTTACTAAATTTTATGATCCTAACTTGAATCGTTTACGGTCGAAGATGATGAATCAGTCGGTCGGGATATGTTCTTTTATATACATATATAAAATATATAGTGAAAGATACTTCGTTTTTCAATTGTTCCACAGACACGACTTTTTTTTTATCTTTGATATTATTTTAAAATTGCTTTAACAATTTGTACTAAAAAAAAAATTTATTTTTTTTTGTTTTCCTCAATAAAATTAAAATAAATGGATTCTTGTAGACTTCGCGTTTAAATTTTTTTTTTAATATGATGATTGATCCAAAGTTGCGAGGGCACGTTTGAACCAAAACATCAGGTACTAGGAAAACATGAACGTTTGGTCATGGTTTACTTTAAGAATTTATGCTAAAAAAATATTTAATTATTTTTATAGTCCTCAATAAAATTAAAAATAAATGAATGATTCTTGTAGACTTCGCGTTTCGTTCGCGTCATAATTTTTTTTATATGATGATCCAAAGTTGCGAGGTCACGTCTAAACCAAAACATCAGGTACTAGGATAACATAACCCAACGAGAGATCGACAAACGTCCGTTTACCGTGCAATGTTTGATTACGTACACGCTAATGTTCAAACGTTTTAATTTACTTAACTGCGTTTTAGTAATTGCATTTACTACATAGCATATGGGGTAAACAGCTTTGTTCCAACCGGATCTCCCATAACAATTCTAGTTCTGTTTCATGTAGAAAATTGACGTATTTTAATGAACAGGTCAAACCAGACAATTTGAAGGATACAGAGAAAATCGATCGCCAAAAAGATGACGAGGAGGCCAGGATTGAGAAGGAGCTCGCTGATATTTATAAGGATTCTTTGGGTCTGATATTTTATCATACTAACACGTTACGTCATCCTTACCGGTGTTTTATCGCGATAGAAGAGCAAAGATTTTGGTACAACCCGTTAGCGCTAGATGGCGCTGATTCAAATTGTCACTTTCCTGAATCGCGCCTAGATATTCGACGTCCAGATATTCAATACTGGGTACAATATATGGAATTAGAATTAGTGTAGAATTAGTAATAAATTAGAATAGAGCGTAGTCTAAGCCGAGGTGCGATCTCATATGAAACACCCTCTGAGTCTGAGTCTGAGTCTAATATACGCCCCCACGACCGGTAACGCTGTAAAGTCCAGTAGGGCCAACAGCAAAACAACTCACAGACACAAAAAAAATAGTAGAAAATTATATTTATGAACAGAGGAATCAAATGATGGAGGAAAAAAATGTCGATTCAAAAGTGCTCGTAAAAGCCTACTTGAATAGACTATATTTTAATTTTGAGGTTTCGGTGTAAATAAATTCAATTCCCTTATTCTACCGAATCACAGTCTCGTTCAACAGATTATAAAGGCGACAGCGCCGAGGTCATCAAAGAAACAACAGACACGAAATCGACAGAAATGTCTGAGAAGCCGGTTGCACGTGTCCGAAACAAGTACGTTCATTGTTACAGTTCAACTTTAAACAGTAGTCCTTTAAACCTGAGGTTCCAACCTCACAACAACTTTGACTGTACAATACTAAATATAGTTGTTCAGATTTAAAAGGGGAACCGTGATGTTAGAACGGGTTCATCTTCATCGATGATTGCGAATTTTCATTTGCTTAATTTGTGTTCATAATTCATCTCGTGCTTCGACGAAGGAAAACATCGTGAGGCAAATCATGTGTCTAATTTCAACGGAATTCTGCAAAACTCAAACTCAACTTGAGTTTGAGTTTGATTTGACCCCTTGGGTCTTCATCCACTCCTTTTTTTTCTTGCTGGGAAAATGATTTACGCGCTTCCCCCACATGATGGAAGTGGGGTGGAATGTGGGGCTCGCCGATGTCTCCGTCTTTTCGGCGGGCGCCACGGGATCGCTTTCGCATGCTACCGTGACGGCCTTTCATACCCACTCCTAACACAAGTGATAAACTTAATATTTGCACGCAATTAACGCAATTAACAAGTTGAACTCCTCACGTGTAACTCGAATTGCAGCTTCAAGTTTCAACCTGATTCAAACAATCCGAGTGAAATTAACATATTCAGAACTTCCATTGATGACATCAGCTGCAAGAAGAGCAAGCTTAGCGAAAGTGTGGTATGGTTAGAGTTTTAATGAGTATTCTTCTTGGTTTCCAGAAATTGTGACATCATCATCACTCTGTCCTCATGCTTACTTACGCGTCCAACAAACAAAACTAATGTTATACCCTCTACAAGATAGCTTCATCTTTTTGACAGATGTAATTTTTTCTGATCGACATAACTTTGCAATGACGACGAATTTAAATAGAAACACTGAAAATAATAGACGCTTGTACGATGTTACGTCGGTCGGACGGTAGGGACGCGAATGACAGGCAGTAACTGCTACAAATATCGATTACAAATATCCTTATTAAAGATCATTGTTAAGTTATTGTCACGAACGGGGGTCCTTTTGGTTGGGGTCTCCTTGGCTAGTGGTTGGGGTCTCTTTAGCTGGTATAACTCTTTTTAGAAAAATAAGTAAAAAAAAATTGAATACTAATTAGAATTACGCATTCCATCGTTCCATCGACTGTTATATATGTTATATTTTCTGTTTCCCATCACTAGCCCGTCTGTCAAAAAGATCAAGCTGACTTGAACAGGGTATACTGAAAGTTATTAGAGGCGAGGTTCTGATCAGAGTCACGTAGTCTCGTATAGTAACACTGATATACAGTTAAATTAATAATATATTTGATTTAGGCGGGTTCAAGCCGAGCCCCGTCACAAGCGAGCAGACAAGCAACGTGCTGGCGATCTCAAAAAATATTCTTAAGAGACATTTTCGTGCGTTAGCTGTTTAGTGGTAGAATATCTTAGTATGTGGGTGGTACCACCAAGTTAATCTCTAGCTCCTGTCATTGGAACAGTAAATAGACTAAAGTTTAGATAATTTAAATATTTATTTTTACAGACTACGTTGCCAACTTCGGGATGCAGAAACACCATTTCCAAAACTGGATTTTATGCAATTATGACCTTTATATGTGCGTATTTGTGAAAACAATTTCGAATATTAATAATAAATTAATTGAAATAATAAATAAATAAAAGATTAAAGTTATTTCATTACAATCATTATAAATAAAATGTATTATTTATTAACGTAAAATGTATATTATACGTGACGGAGGATGAGCCTCAGTTTCATCGGTATGGTCCATAGTTACGAAGTTTCAAGCAGTCGATGGGTAATGTTGGCGCAACGAAACACAGTAAATTAATCTCGTTTATAATGTTAAATCGCTTAGGCAGATCTTGGAACGCGCGTCGGTTCCAATTTTGGACCGCACTGACCGACTGCTGCTCGAGAAGCGTCGTCTGCGTCGTTCAGTTGGTGAATCATTGACTCCGTCGAGCAAACAGATGGTACTAACGTTCCAATGACGTTCCGATGACACGTTTGATAGATTGTATTGAAAGCCGTGAAGGACCAGTTGTTAAAAGACGTGAATCTTATGACCGATGTTGACACGGCTCGACTATAGTGCGTCACGGTATGCGAATGTGAACGCCGCCGAAGAGACGAAGGGGGATACCCACTATGAAAACCGCTGTGTTCATAGTGGGTATTCTGGTGTACCGGGGCGATTATGATATCTGTGGGCGAACAAATGGGCCACCTGATGGTAAGTGGTCACTATCGCCCATAGACAATGGCCCAATAAGAAATATTAACCATTCCTTACATCGCCAATGCGTGACCAACATTAGTCTGTAGTTACAAAGACTCACCGTTAAAAAACTTCGGTCAATAAACAATATTTTATAATAGATCTGACGCATCAAGACTATAATAATATTTGAATTTGTAATAAAGGATTTTTCGTTAAAGTCAAAGTCAAAGTCAAAAATCTTTATTCAATGTAGAAGTGTTTACACTTGCTTATTGATAGTCAAAAATCTACCACCGGGTCGGAATTTAACGTCTCGGACCTGAGAAGAACCGGCGAAAGAAACTCAGCGGGATATATTTTGTTTTTCCATTTTGCATGTACAATAATAATTATATTTTAGTTATTTGAAGCAGCCTGGAGGCGATCATTTCATTCCCAAGGTGTGCAGTCAACTAAAAAGTCATTAGTGTTGTAATATCCTTTAGCACACAAACGCTCTTTAACGATTCTTTTGAATTTTATAATTGAATAATTTTGAACGTTTTCTGGGATCCTGTTGTAAAAACGTATACATTGCCCCAAAAAAGAGTTACTAACCCTGTGTAATCGGGTTTAATAGGTAACAAGTTTATTCTTGTTCCTAGTGTTAATAGAATGTACGTCACAATTTCTGGGAAAATCATTTATGTTTTTGCGTACATACATAACATTATCAAAAACAAATTGGGAAGCGACAGTCATTATTTTAATGCCTTTAAATTTACCTCTTAACGAATCTTTTGGGCCCAGGTTATAAATTGCACGAATAGCCCTCTTCTGCAGTACAAAAATGGTATTAATGTCAGCTGCATTACCCCAGAGTAGGATGCCATACGACATTATACTGTGGAAATAACTGAAATACACAAGGCGAGCCGTATCCACATGAGTCAAAAGTCAATTTTTTTTACCGCATAGGCTGCAGAGCTGAGTCTATTCGCCAATTTATTTACATGGGCGCCCCATTGGAGCTTAGAGTCTATTGTCATACCAAGGAACTCTGTTGATTCTAAAACATCTAATGCTTCCCCGTTTAAAAGTACACTCGTTTTGACTCATCTTACATTGGAAGTAGTGAATTTAATACATTTTGTCTTTTTACTATTTAACATTAAATTATTAACACTAAACCAATTTACTATTACAGAGAGAGCATTGTTCACATCGTTATATATTGAAAGACGTATTTTTATTTTAAATATTAAAGAAGTATCATGAGCAAACAATACTATCTCGAGTTTATCACCTAGGAGATGTGGCAGGTCATTTGTATAAACAAGGAAGAGAAAAGGTCCAAGAATTTATCCCACAGTAACTGGAGACCCGGTAGATCTCTTTCCATTTACATCAACCCTCTGAATCCGATTGCTCAGATACGAAATCTGACTGAGTGCAGTGTCCCTAACTCCATAATGACGTAGCTTCCTGTCCAAAGTTTCGTGTTGCACACAATG
The DNA here is from genome assembly GCF_037043105.1 of Vanessa tameamea. Lineage (NCBI taxonomy): Eukaryota > Metazoa > Arthropoda > Insecta > Lepidoptera > Nymphalidae > Vanessa > Vanessa tameamea. The sequence continues at coordinate 3,050,788 of NC_087339.1, read as the reverse complement.
AAAGGCCTTAGATAAATTACAAAATATCCCTAAGGCATCCTGTGACTCCTCCCAGGCCTTGTAAATAAATATTTTTAACGAGCTCAACACCAGCGTCAATTGTCGAGCGACCCCTTGTAAATCCAAATTGTTTCTTGTGTAGCAAATTGTTATTGTTAAAATGTACTAGCATTTCATTTAGTAATAACTTTTCAAAGATCTTGCTAAGAGTTGTTAGTACAGAGATGGGCCTATAGTTGTTGGGTTCTGATGTACTACCTGACTTAAATATTGGTAATACTCTACTACGTTTCATGAGGTCAGGAAACACGCCACTAAGGACACAATTATTGAATATAGTGACAAGGTAGGGTGCAATTACATCAATTATTGAATTGACCACCTTAACAGAGATCCCCACAGATCGGCCGTTTTCTTAATATCTAGTGATCTGAAGGAACTTATTACATCACTTACACTTACTGTATTAAATTTAAAGCTAATATTACATTCTTCCACATTGTTTTTTAATAATGATTCAGCAACGGTAGGAGAGGAATTTAATGAGTTAGTAGTCGAAAATGGAATGTCAGCAAAAAATTTTTCAAAAACAGTTGCAACATCCCGATCTGAGGAAAATAAATTGTTATCAATAGATAAGCTAAAGCCGGAGATGTTATTTTTGACTCTTCCGGTTTCGCTATTAATAATTTTCCATGTCATTTTAATTTTATCAGGTGCGTCAATCAATTTTTTTTTATATGCAATGATTTAGCTGTATGCAATTAGGTTACTAATTTGTCTTCTGGACAATAACCTGATTGCTATGGTGAAATTTTTTGTTAATTTTATCTATCGATTTTGGCTAACGTGTTATGATTCACGAGAGATAACAAACGATAAGGTCGTTATCAGATAATATATACAGGGTGCGTAATTACGTAAACAGGTATTAATTATATATTTTTTTCGTATAAAAAAAATATTTATTTATTTTATTTATTAAACTATTCATTAAAACTAAAAATTATAATTTTGCTGCACAAAAGTTGCATGAAGTGCAACAGGCGGCCTCATCGCCAAGCAGCGATCTCTTCCAGGCAACCTTTGGGATCATAATATTTACATACATGGGAAAAATAAATAATTTTAAGTCAGTTTACCTATAGTATAAATACATAATATAAAATAGTACACAATACACAGATAACAATAAATATATATAATATAAACATTTATATGTTCTATAATAAATACATACATAAAATATATTTTCATTTATATAAATTTGAAACGTAATGGCCAATTTATAAAGGTTCTCTGTTCAAACCTAACGGTAAATACTATTAAATTAATTTTCCTAATTCGAAGGGAATCGTGATATTGCATGTGGATAAGAATCTGCCACAGGAGCAGCGTGGTGGAATAAAACGCAAACCTTGTCCTCAAAAAGGGAGAGAACGGAACTGTTTTATTTTTTATATATAGATAAGTAGATGTCCCCCATTCGCTCGCGTTTTAGAGGTTTTACTTGGTGGTAGGGCTTTGTGCAAGCCCGTCTGGGTAGGTACCACCCACTCATCAGATATTCTACCGCCAAACAGCTACTCAGTATTTTTATGTTCCGGTTTGAAGGGTGAGCCTGTGTAACTACAGTCACAAGGGACAATAAAAAAAAATAAAAAACATGAAAAATAAAAAACATGGTAAATATCCCGTTTCAAATATTGATGAAATTTGTTATGAAGTGAGCTTAGACCCCAATGAAAGACAAAAGACGACAAAACCCACTTAGAGCCAAAATTCGAGCAAAGTCGGGAGCGACATATAGTTCTAATAATTTATCCAGCAGTTCTATCGCTTACTTTTTTAAATAAATCCAACACCCTGTATTCAAGGCACACAAAACTTTATCTATGATACGACGATCATAATAAATTTAGTTGTCCAGTGTGACGCACGTCTGTTTACGGTTGAATCACATCAAGTATGGAACATCCAGCGTTCGAAGATGTTGGACAAGAATCCGGGATTAAAATCTGGACAATCGAAGTAAGTGCATTCAAATTAAATTATACTAAACTAGCGACCCGCTCCGGTTTCGACTACAGAATGTCTTACAACGTTCACAGTTTTTCAGTCATTAGACAATACGAACCACTATGTCCCTGCGTTTTAAATCTGTAATATCTTCGAAAATATTCAATTAAATTACGTGCTGTAAAGGGCCATATTGATCTATATTAAATGCACAATTAATTTAAGGTACTTAAATAGAAAAATATTAATGTTGTATTGTTTAAAATCGCTTCGAAAATAAGCCATTATATCTCGTAAAAAGTAAAGGATAAAAAATGGTTATTGTGGATTATCCCTAAGAGATAGATTTATACCATTGCGGATTTTTTTGAAGACCTTTTTAAGGTGTACAATACTGTAGTAAATTATTTCGATCTATCTCGTAGGGTTCAACCAGTGATTGCAATTTAAGCGCAAAAAATGTGTTTATTTACGACATAAATTCAGAAACCTCTAAAATTATCAGTGTTTTTCTGCTATAGTGTTGATGTTAAATCATTATTACAATTTAAGTCACGACGAATTATCGCGGGATATTTTCGAACAGATTTAAAAACAATCAAATTTTCTGGTCTCGAGTTTTAACATCGACCTGTACTAATTTTCAGTTCAATTCATTTTTTTTTAACTTTATACGACCCCGTCCAAGGTACCACCCAATCATCATATATGCTATCACCATTAGTATTGAAAGGTGAGTGAACCAGGCCCAAGGGACATAGTATATTGGTGCCCAAGTTCGGTGGCGCATTAGAGGTGGTTAGTAGAAACCACTTACCATCAGGTCGCCCATTTACCTTACCTGTCTATGCTATTTAAATAAATATTAATAAAAATCTATATACATATATAAATGTATATAAAAACGAAATACCACTCAGTGAATAATCACGAAATCTCTGAAACCGTAACATCCACAAACTTGAAATTTGACAGGTAGTTTCCTTACAAAGTGTAGATATCGGTTAAGAACGGATTTCACGAAACTTCACCCCTAAGAGGGTTAAACGGGGCTTGAAATTTCGTACGAAAGTCCTATGTTTTTATTACATACTTGAAATTTAAAATGTACGGAAGGGTCTAAGTAAGTGGTTTTGAATCAGCATGAAAGATTTGAAGTTGAATATAACTACACAAAGTCTGTCTTGGAATATACGATATAAATATTTTATGTATCTTAAGGCCGGCAACGCACCTGCAAGCATCCCGGTGTTGCAGATGTCCATGGGCGGTGGTAGTCACTTTCCATCAGTTGAGCCTCCTGCCCGTTTGCCAGCTATACCAAAAAAAAAACCCTCATTCTACGAATACCAGGACAGGTAGCTGTAACATCATAACACTGACTTGCTAATCCTGGCCCAGGAATTGATTCTAAAATCCCGTTCTATCATGTCAGTCGAATAGAAGTAACTGTTTATTTTGTAAAGAAGTTTTAAATAGCATCCCGAATTTTAGAATTTGAAATTTTGAGGAACGCAGCTAAAGCCGTAAGTCCTGCACTTCGATTCACAGGACCTTTTACGCCTGACAACGGACGACGCACAAAATGTAAGCGAATCAGCGACCGACAGCTCGAAGATTATAAAAAGAACTTTTAAAACTGATTTAATAAACAAAAATTTAATCACAATTACAATCGCGCTATCAATATGCGATCGGTGTTCATCAAAGAGATACGTTTATTAATCTTTTATATAAAAACAGATAAATATTTATCGAACTGTGATTCATATTACAAATCCATGCGAACTGATTTTTATTTTTAAGACATATATTTCATTTTATGGCATATGTTAGCTGACGCATATGGACCACCTGATGGTAAGTGGTCACCGCTCATAGACAATGGTGATGTAAGAAATATTAACCATTCCTTACATCGCCAATGCACCACCAAAGTTGGGAAGATGTTACGTCCCTTGTGCCTGTAGTTACTGGCTCACTTACCGTTCAAACCGGAACACAACAATACTGAGTACTACTGTTTGGCGGTACGATATCTGATGAGTGAGTGGTACCTACCCAGACGGGCTTGCACAAAGCACTACCACCCAGTTTATTAATTAATGAGATTAAATTAAAAGTTAAGTTTTCATCAGACTGCCATTAAAAACCGACAAGGAACTCAATAGTAACTCTTATTGCTCAATGAAACTAAATATATACTAATGTTATAAATCAAATCAAAATATACTTTATTCAAGTAGGCTTTTACGATGACTTTTGATTTTACAAACTATTTAAAGTAAAGCTACCACCGGTTCGGAATGTAGATTCTACCGAGAAGAACCGACAAGAAATTCAGTAGTTACTCTTTTTCGACATCTAAAAATACAGTCATGTTAGTTAAATACAATTATATATGTATGTTATGTCTGCCTGGAAGTCAACGAGCATTAGCTCCACGCTTTTTTATCAAGTATATAATCTTGTATGGAATAATATGCCGTCTTTACAAATGTATTTTTTACAAATTATTTGAATTTATGAAAAGGCAAAGTTAAAAATATCTGAATGTCAGAGTTTTATTATTATTTTATTAGGGGTGGAGTTTCTTAAAGTTCGTTCGTAGAGGATGTCTGCCCCCTATCAGGGATCTGCGAAATTTCAAGTTTGTTGGTGTTGTAGTGTCTGAGATTTCGTGATTAATCAATGAGCGGTATTTCGCTTGTATATATGTATGTATATATAAATAAATATATATAAGGGTACTTCGAATAATGAATATTCTCTACGGACAAAGTCTCTAGACATTTGGTATTATAACATTCGTATTTTAATATTACAGAAATTCGAACCGGTAACGATCGAAGAAGAGCAATATGGCAAATTTTACAATGGAGACTCTTACATCGTGTTAAAGGTATAATCATCGCCTTATTCCAATTTCATTTGGAGTCGGCGCAGCATGTCTTGCTCTACCATACGTCTCACAAGTAACATTCTTTGTAATAATAATAATCAGCCTGTAAATTTCCCACTGCTGGGCTAAGGCCTCCTCTCCCGTTGAGGAGAAGGTATGGAGCATATTCCACCACGCTGCTCCAATGCGGGTTGGTGGAATACACATGTGGCAGAATTTCGTTGAAATTAGACACATGCAGGTTTCCTCACGATGTTTTCCTTCACCGCCGAGCACGAGATGAATTATAAGCACAAATTAAGCACATGAAAATTCAGTGGTGCCTGCCTGGGCTTGAACCCGAAATCATCGGTTAAGATGCACGCGTTCTAACCACTGGGCCATCTCGGCTCATTCTTTGTAAACATATCGTCTTTCACACAATCCATCCATCGTTTCTTTGGTCGTCCCCTACCTCTATATCCATCCACGTCCAAGCTCCAGATCTTCCTCATAACATGGTCCGCATTCCTCCGCATAAAATGCCCATATCATGATAGCTGGTTTCCACATAGCTTCTCGGTTACCGGTGCCACTTACAGACTTCCTCTTATGTACCCATAAAGGTATAACCTAATATTTATGTATTGACATCCATATCGATACGTCATGGAGCTCCGGAATCGTAACAGAAACTGATAAAAAAAAAAAAAAAAAAGGCATTCTTCACTACGTTTTCCAAGAGCTCATCGACTCAAACGGTCCTAATTCTTTCAAGATACATTACCATTCCATTGCTACTTTAGTGTCCCACTTTTGCTCTGTCAACGACTCCAATTCTTCAATCGATGAGTAACATTTTCATTGTTATGATTCATATATACTCCGAGCAAAGCTCGCTCCATAGTTCCTTTACTCTGTAGATTAGTCGAGTGAATTACTATACATATGACATCAGGACAATCGTCTCATACTGTCCTATATTTAACGGATGGTTTTTGTAAATCAGTAACCAATCTAAGTAAAGTAACTTGTCGTTAAAATGTCTTGTATGAGTTTCATTTCATGTACGTTTTATAACGAAACTAATGAAACGATTTTTATTGGGACGAATGTACTGTTTCTTTAATTTCCTTATCTTTCAATCTCAACAGACATCAGGTGCTGATAACTCAACCCTCTCCCACGATGTACACTTCTGGCTCGGCAATCAGACGACACAAGACAAGAAGGGGGCAGCCGCTATCTTGACGGTAACCCTCGATGACCAACTCGGAGGCAAAGCTGTTCACCATAGAGAAGTACAAGGACATGAGACTAGTAAATTTTTGGGATATTTTCGACCTGGTGAGTAATTTTACTTTAATTGACCTTGAATTTAAAAAAATCTATATATAAACATATAAAAGGTGATTTCTTCTAATCCTTTGGACATAAGATTTGACGCAGCAGTGGTTTGGAATTATTCAAAATTAAACAGCATCGAAATATTTTTTTTATGTTACCGGTCAAATGGGCAATCTGATGGTAAGTGGTCATTGCCCATAAGCTTTATGAGAACTATCCAAGTCATCCCTTAGGCCACAATATATTCTCCTAAGTTATTAAAAGAAATGATATTTTATGTAGTTGTAAATAAATTTCAGAACTGACCATTGATCTTGGCATCCATTTAGATTTCACTTTTGTCGTTGAAGTCAACAACCAAAGCCTATATTATATATTGAACTTGGCTCTCATTTCACATTTATGTTTTGACGGGATACATAACTTTCATTATATTAATTATTAGTAAATACTTATTTATAAAAACAATAATACCAAAATGGTTTTTGTTAAAATATTGTATTTTCGTTCGTTTACGGGGTATAATTGTCTTTTTTGTGTTCCATACTTGCCAACATTGCAGTATTAAACTGGTTACATATATTTTGATTGAGAAATAAACATCCTGCATCATCGTACAGCAGTCTAAAATAAGATATGATTTCTTTAAGTTGGTCCTTTTTATTTTTAGCGGTTAATTTGAGGAGTCGATTAGATAAATTACAACTGTCTTGACTTGTTACTATACCTATTCTTAAACGATTCAACATCTCGCCCCACCCACCTGCTCTAGCGTCGCATCGCGCGCCGTGTACCGAAATGCCTATTATTTAATTATTTATGATAATAATTATCTTACTTTGATGATGAGAGCCGAGATGGCCCAGTGGTTTGAACGCGTGCATCTTAACCGATGATTTCGGGTTCAAACCCAGGCAGGCACCACTGAATTTTCATGTGCTTAATTTGTGTTTATAATTCATCTCGTGCTCGGCGGTGAAGGAAAACATCGTGAGGAAACCTGCATGTGTCTAATTTCAACGAAATTCTGCCACATGTGTATTCCACCAACCCGCATTGGAGCAGCGTGGTGGAATATGCTCCATACCTTCTCCTCAAACGGGAGAGGAGGCAGCCCAGCAGTGGGAAATTTACAGGCTGATTATGTTATGTTTATGTTATGTATGATGTGCGCTAAATATTGAAGCAATAATTAATACTAAATCCCAGTTAATAACGTAGTAAATACGGAAGTCGATTATATCCTTAATTATAAGTACGATATCGAAAATATTTAGATAAAAAAAAATTAAAGGTGGTATTCAAGTATATTCACGTGAATACCTTAAAGTGCACATAAAGACTTGCTGTCATAAGTTTTGATTGCTGTTCCTTACATATTTTTTTTTATACAGTTATCACAGAAACTAAGTTTATAAATGTTCCTAATAGAATCAATTAAGTGAAAAGAAAAAAGAAATGATAAAAATTTACCAGTTTCAGATTTTATTATTTTGTATTCATCTGATTACCTGTCTGCATGCCAAGTTTGAACTTTCTAGGTCACCTGGAACTGAGTTCGAGTTTTGATCTATAGGTCAGTCAGTGATAAAAATGACGATTTTTGGACGTTAATATCTATAAATAATCGTTTGAGATGTGTTCATGAAATTTGAAGCACATCTGTATCTCGCCAGTCTCAATATATGAGGCAAATTTGACACGTTTTTGTGAAATAGTTTTTGAGTTATGCGGGGTCAAAAGTGGCTCCAAATGGTTCGTGTAATATTCGGCACACACGGTGCTGCTCGCCAGTTCTTTTACTTGAACTTGGCTTGACACGCTACCGCGTTTCTAGATACGTTGAAACTAAAACTTACGATCGTATGCGTCCGTTCATTCATCCGTCATCAAGTAAAGACCTTGTAACAACAAGAATAAAGTCGTAAGTTTTTATTTTCGCCCAATTTTACTAAAATATAAACTTTTAATTCAATTAAAAGATTATGTGTTCCAAAATTAATCACAAACTGTATTTGGTGACTGAGATTGCTCAGATGCAAAGATGAAAATTAAAAAACTCTTTCCTGAAAAATCACAAATGTTGACATACGACTTAAAGTGCGGGAGGTATCGATATGTATACCGCCTTTAAATTCATTCTCCTCCAACTGGAATTTGAATTGATGAATAGTTTAATCATTTTTCCAGCTATAAGGTATTTGGTAGGAGGGAACGAATCAGGATTCAATGAAGTGGAAACTAATGCTGGAGTAGAGAAGAGACTTCTTAAGTTATCCGGATGTGACAACATGAGGATTGAAGAGGTATTTGACCATCATTATAAAAAAGTATTGTGAAGTATTATGACTTGGTGGTAGGGCTTTGTGCAAGCCCGTCTGGGTACGTACCAGCCACTTATCAGATATTCTACCGCCAAACAACATAACAGTACAGTACAGTGAGCCAGTGTTACTACAGGTACAAGGGACATAACATCTTAGTTCTCAGGGTTGGTGGCGCATTGGTGATGTAAGGAATGCTTAATATTTCTTACAGCGCCATTGTCTATGGGCGGTGGTGACCACTTACCATCAGGTAGCCTATTTGCTCGTCCACCGGTATTATAAAAAAAAGTACAAAGTGATTTTAATGCCCTAAATTTTGTACAAAAATGTCGGTAAAAGTAATGGAAAAAACATCTGACCTGAAAAAGTAGGTTTTCCAGATATACCCATGACACATTCTATGTCAATTAACACAATTATATATCCTATGTAAGAGTACTTTAAGGTCAAAATAGGATAAAGTACATAACATTAAAAGATATTTATTTTGAAATACAGCGACAAAAATATAACAGAAAAAAAAAAAAAAAAAAAACAAATCCATATCCAGTTCTCAATGAGATCAATCTTCGATCTGTCTTTGGCTGAATCGTCCGTTGAAACGAATAACTTTGCTATGCATCAGACAATTTCTGGAAGAACCTTCTGTCCCTATTCACCCCTTAAGGTAATCTTCTATCACAACCTCATGGACCACGTACGGAAGCTCTGGTTCACGCTCTTGATGGTCTTGTTTGATTTAAAATTGCAAAAAACAAAACACCTGATAACAATTGTTAATTGTTAATATACTTTAATGTACACCAAAAACAAAAATAAAGAAATCCAAAGATTCATCATCTCTTCTAGACAACCCATACTGTTGTTGAGAGAGATTTTTAAAACCATCTGGGTAGGTGGTGCTGTCATAAATATTTACACACTAATACTTATACTTAATAATACTTAAAAATACTTAGATAATAAATTGTTATATATAACGAAATTAATTTATGTCGTCTAAATTCTTACTTAGGTAATAGTTTTTTTTTAGAATTTTTAAAACTTGAAATGGATTTTGCTTTTTTATAATAAATGGTTGCCGCGGTCCATAGACATTCGTACTATAAGAAATATTATTCATGAACTAAGATGTTACGTCCCTTGTTCCTGTGATTACACTGGCAGCGTGCGACGAGTGGAATTCAATGACTGTATATAACATTAGCATAAGTTTGCTCTGGACTTGCATAGTGGAATAATCCTCGTCATACATTCCTGTACCTGTTACTAAACTTCAAAAAAATACGAAAATCGATTGTCATAAATCACTTTTCATAAAAACTAATAAAACATTCCAGGTGCCCCCAGAAGCTTCGTCGCTGACAAGAGACCACTGTTTCATCCTAGAAGTAGACCACGACATCTTCGTGCTGGTTCCAGAAGGAGCTAAGGCGACACAAAAGAGAAAAATCATCAGCGTTGCCAACAAATTGCGTGATGATTACCACAACGGAAGGGCTACAATTGAAATTATTGGTAATGTTTTTCACTAACACCTTTATTAAATCCATACAACCCTATATTTCTTAAAGGCATCTAACCTGCAAGCCTTCCAGTATTGCAGGTGGTCATGGGCAGGGGTAACCATTTTCCATCAAGTTTCGGTACACCCGACAGAAGTGATAACTTAAACTGTCCGAAATACGGCTGTGGTTCGAGTGAGAGAGAAGGAGCCTATCGCTGCCGTATGCGTAACAGAAAGGGAAGCCAGACAGACTGACGCCGTAACGCGTTACGTAACGCAGCGGTTTACCCTCCCTTAAGAAGTTATCAATTCAAAAATAATACTCATATTGTCATTATTCATACACCATTGACAATTACAATAACTATAAACTTTATTCGTTTAGACTATACAAAGCCTACCGGATCGATATTCATGAACTTTTTTGTGAATATAAACTGAATATAAATTCCGCCACGATTTTAGTCAATAACCCTCACTACGGCAGCAGTGGAATAAGCTCTACCTCCTCCTTAAAAAGAGAAGGTCTTAAGCGGGCCAGCATTGTCACATTTATAGGCTGTTAATTTACTAAACGCATTTCAGCGAATGTTTTACATTTCAAGTTTTATAGTACAGTTTTACAAATTATAAACAATTAAATCGCTTATTTATGACTGCCTAGTACAAATATTGGCAACATTTAAAAACAATTCCTCCAGACTAAAGTACGGCACTACATATTCGAACATTTGGGCACATAACACCGAAAAAAATTACGACACTAATTTAATTTATTAAACTCCAAAAATTTCAGATGAATTCTCGCCCAACGATGACTACGGTCTGTTCTTCGAAGCTCTTGGCTCCGGTTCCAAGGATGAGCTAATCGATGACGAGGACATACAGGTACAAATCTTTATATTTGTTGAAATATAGTTTTATTAGTTATATTAACACTTTTTTGGGATTGATTTTCATTTCAAATAGGCGCATTGGCAAATGCATCATTCGAGGGTAAGTGGTCACGAGCTCCCATAGACGTTGGTACTGTACCACCAAACTTGAGAAATAATATATTATAAGCAAAATGTATTAATTGCCAATTTAACTACAGATTTAAATAGTAATTTGTTTATTGATTGTAAAAATCTACAATTGTAGGTCATATTCTGAGAGAAGAAATCACTCAACAGATAATACGAGTGAGAAATGTCAGAATTTGATGTGACATCGACAATCAAATAGTACTTCATAAATAGGGTGGTAGGGCTTTGTGCAAGTCTCTCTGGGTAGGTACCACCGCGGTAGAATATCTGATGAGTACATCAGATATTCTACCGCCAGAGAGGCCGGCAACGCATCTGCTAACCATCTGGTGTTGCAGTTACTTTCCATCAAGTGAACCTTCTGCGCCGAGGTGGCCCAGTGGTTAGAACGAGTGCATCTTAACCGATGATTTCGGATTCAAACCCACTGAATTTTCAAGTGCTTAATTTGTGTTTATAATTCATCTAGCTCGGCGGTAAAGGAAAACATCGTGAGGAAACCTGCATGTGTCTAATTTCAACGAAATTCTGCCACATGTGTATTCCACCAACCCGCATTGGAGCAGCGTGGTGGAATATGCTCCAAACCTTCTCCTCAAAGGGAGAGGAGGCCTTAGCCCAGCAGTGGGAAATTCACAGGCTGTTAATGTAAAAAAAATGTAATGTAACCTCCTGCTCGTTTGCCACCTATGCCTTAAAAAAGAAACAGCATTAATTAGTATTATTGTATTCCGGTTTGAAGGGTGAGTGACCCAGTGTAACTACAGGCACAAGGGACATAAGATATTAGCTCCCCAGATTGGTGGCGCATAGGTATGATGTAAGGAATGGTTATTATATTATACAGTGTCAATATCTATGGGTGGTGGTGACCGCTTACCATAACGTGGCCCATTTGTCCGTCCGCCAACTTAATAAGACTAAGGAAAGCCCAGGAATATTTTGGAAACCTTAGTGCAGGAATCTGACTTTGTGTCGAGTGTAAACGTTATCATCTTTGAAGCCTCTGGTGTTAAATGAGATTTTATTTCAATTTTCGCAGACATTTACACGCACGAGTGCATCAACCGTCTACTTCTACAAAGTGGTTGTGGGTGATGAACTCGAACTTGAAGAATTAAATAAGCCATTCAAACAGAAACAACTTAGCTCTGAGGTAAAAACAAAAATTTTATTACCATTTTTTATATAAGGGACCGAAATTAATCTTGTGGTCTTTTATTTTTAAATACACCTGATCTTTTACTGCTTTACCCCCTTGTATTAATGATATTTCGTGATTTCTGTCAACCTCCCCCCCCCCCTTTCAAACCTCACGTGATTAATGGATGCCCCTTAATGATGATGAATTTTGATCAAATTCTTAAGGGTAAATAGCGAATTGTTCAGGAGATAGAATATTGCTCAACTTTGTGGGGGAAGCATGTACACTTCGTATTTTCTCCCTCTTTTAATACGATGGAAGGCAAATTAGACACGGCGAGAAAGAGACAGGAACAACACCTTCAAGTGCTTTTCGATACAAGGGAGTGCATCTTCCAACACCCAGACTCCGAACTACTACTGTAAATTTCTCGATAAACAAAACTTATACGAAAAAAATATACTTTTATTAAAGATAAAACTTCAAAATCCAACTCGACCATAAAGAAACCACCATTGTACCATTTCTGATTTACTTGTATTTTCAACGCATTTTAATAGTAAACTTAACTTGGTGTCTTTATGCAAACCCATGGATAGGTACCAACCTTGTACCATACATTCCACCACCAAGCAATAATAATAATAATAAATATTTATTCATTAAAAAAAGAAATTGAACAGAGCAGTTTAGTTTTATGATTGGTTTGTACAAATTAATCTTATTTCAATCAATTGGTTGTAGTCCACTCCTCGTCCTGTTCCCTTCTTTGAGTGTTTCTTTATCATTGTGAGCAACATGTGAACACGTTATTAAGATTTACAACAATTATACAATATTATATGCCATAGTTATTTTTCATGTGTGTGTGCGTGCGTATGTGAGTGGGAGTTTGTGTGGGTGTTTTTATTCCTTTAATAATACTACACACACATGGAACACAATAGTACAAAGTATTGTTGTGTTCCGGTTTGAAAGGTGAGTAATTCGACTACAGACACAGGGGACTTAGTTCCCAGGTTTGAAGGCAGATTGATGTAAGGAATGGTTAATATTACTTACAATACCAATGTCTAAGGACGATGGTGACCACTAACGACCCAGTGGCCTGTTTGTACGTCTGCTTACATATTCCATAAGAAAAAGCCTTAACTCCTCGTCACAGAAGATATGTCAGTTTTCTAAATATCACTTGTTATGTGTGAAATGTATTATTTTCACTTTCAGGATGTGTTCATTTTGGACACCCCGTGCTCAGGAATTTACATATGGCTCGGAAATGACGTCGATGAAGATATCAAGAAGAATTACAACGATATCGTGCAGAAGTTTTTAGAAGATAAAGAATACCCTTCTTGGGTAAGTATATTCAAAAACAAATATCACTATAAGTTCATAAAATTTCTTAGTAAGCCGATTCAGAGTCGTCGCACACGAATCACCGGCTACAAGCACAAAACACCGCCACCGGTTTTTACCTGTAGTTTTCATACATTTTATATGGACTCGCCGCACACGGTTGACGCCTGTGGCCAATCGGCGAACTACAAATATAATCTATGAATATGCCGGTGGGGTCGTTTTTGGTTGTGGCCGGTGGCTCGTGTGAGGCGACCCTTAAAGAAAGACGTATTTACGTGTTCTGTTGGCCATCTCATATGGTATGTGGGACCAACTAGCCTCCCTAGGTCCAGCGATGGTCACAGCGTGGGGAAAAAAATGCAGGTGCGCATATCGCCTATTCTTTGGTGGAACGGTTCAGCGGAGGCACCGGTTCACGCTCCCACTCCGCGACCTCCTTTTACGACATAACATTTACGCTGAAGGCTACCATCTCTTACCAGTACATCTCGATATTAACTAGATATATATAACATGAATTTTCATTGAATTGATTAAAATCAACGTGTGTCCATACCATTAATGACCATCGCGAGTTCAAACCACAGATTTTTTCATGTGCTTAATTTGTATTTATAACTTATCTCGTACTCGGTACTGATGGGAAACATCGTGAGGAAACATGCATGTGTCCACCAACTCAGATTGGAACAGCGTATTGGAATAACTTCCAAAATTCCTTAAATACAGAACCAGCCTTAAATTATTCTTTGTCATTTACCATATTTATATGAAATTTCTTTGACAATTTTAGATGCACGTGACGAGATTGGTAGAAGGGGCTGAGAGTAGTGCTTTTAAGCAATATTTCCACAATTGGGATTCAGTAATGCCTTCCAGCAGTTCTGTCAGATCCATCGCTTCTGACATTGGTACGTTTTAACTTTACAAAATATACTACAGTATGTATTTATTTAAAACGTTCACAGTATTTCAGTCTCTCTATCTTTAAAAAAAAGTAGCGATCTCCCGATAGAATTAAGGTATTACAAATATTCCTATTTACCCCTAATTTCAAGCTTATCACTTGTGTTTGGAGTCGGGACGACAATAGCCCAAGGAGTCAGAGTCGATCCTGCGACTTTTTTCATGGCTTGGCGGCCCGTAAACTATTACGCTATGGACGCTTCAACGATATACTAATAGAAATTAAAATAGTTACTGTACTAGTAACGACCGCGAGGAATGATAGAAAGCTTGCATTTCCCCGTTGAATTGCCAAAACCGATCGTCTGCGCGAAAAAATTGATTGAATTAATTTACTGCAGAAAGTGGATACTTCTCCGGTGACGCCGACGATTCGAATGCAGTTGCCAAATTTATTGGCAAAAGTGCAGCCGCCAGAAGTTACATGCCAGACCAGGGCGCTGGATCTCTTACCATTTTCAGGTAAGTTTAGACTTTAACTATTATATTCATATATGCAAGTAATTTCAGCTCGATATAGATCTGTACTAAGATTATAAATGAAAAAATGTCTGTCTATCTTTCTCTTTGTTGCTCTTTCATGTTCAAACCACAGAACTGATTTGGTTTATATTTGGTATGAAGCTAGTGTAACTCAAAGGACAAAGGCTTCTTGTTCGTTCCTGATATATTTTGGTGCAAGGTCCGGGGAGTACGGTGGATATCGCAGACATTCCAATTGTAGCTCATCTAATTTAATGGTTGCTTGTAGTGCAGCGTGTGGTCTTACGTTGTCGTGAAGGAGCAGTAGCCTAGAGCGCTTGACCAATCTCGGTTGATTAGCAGCTAGTTCTTCCTTCATAGTTTGCAGTTACTGACAATAGATCTCTGCCGTAATCGTTTGACCAGATTTTAAAAAGCTGTAGTGAACGACACCGGTGCCTGTCTACCAAACACTAACAATTAACTTTTTCTGAGTTAATTAGTTGAGTCGTTTAGGGCAGGATTTGGCTGGGTCTCCAGGGTTGAGCCATTGTGACGAGCCCTTCCGATTATCGTACAGTATCCACTTTTTATCACAATATATAAAAATCCTTTCATTATTGTGACAGTTGAACAAAGTAACACAGCAGTCGACGCATGTATGCCAGTTCGATTCACTCAATTCATTAGGTACCCATCGTTCAAGTTTTTTTTTACTTTCCCGATTTGCTTCAAGTGGATTAATACAGTTTTATCACTTACCCCGAAGCCTGCAAGTATCTTTGAAGTGCTTCGTGATGGATCCGCTTCCACAATAGCCTTTCTTAATTTCACTTTGGTGGCCGTCCACGGGGTTGGTTCTAAGGTCGAATTTTTCAGAAAACCAATAACGTGCCGCTTTTGCGACACCAGCGCCGTACACATCATTAATCCTTCGAGCTGTTTCTGCAGCACTTTTGCCACGGTAGGACTCGTACTCGTAAATATACCGACATTTCATGTTTTCCATTGTGCGGTAATAAGCGACGTCAAAGAAAAAAATTATAAGAAAAAAAACAAATGAATTACTGTTTTCAAAACTCAAATGTACCAGCTAAAGGAAATTATAAATTTGAATTTGGAATTCTCAACCGAAGAGGAGATATTTCAGATCAAAGTGGTCAGTACGACAAAACGCTAATTTCATATTTAAGGACCTAATAATAGAAAGAGGCAAAGAGAAAGTTCGCCTAGGGGATAATTTATCCTTACGAGACTCACTAGGTGGCAGTACTCAGTATTGTTGGGTTCCGGTTTGAAGGGCGAGTGAGCCAGTGTAACTACAGGCACAAGGGACATAACATCTTATTTCCCAAGGTCGGTGTCGCATTGGTGATGTAGAGAATGGTTAATATTTCTTACAGCGCCTTTATCTATGGGCGGTGGTGACCACTTACCATCAGGTGGCCCATTTGCTCGTCCGCCTACCGATAACATAAAAAGAGACGATTTCTCACAGTTGACAGTCACTCAACTGTAAGCCGCGTAAAACAAATGCCTTCCAAAAAAACTTATAATAAACATTGTTACCAGAGCCGCAGAGGAAGCAGAAGATATAACGGAGAGTCAAGCAGACGCACCAAAACTGTACCAAAGCGAGGTGTATGCTGTGAGATATGATTACAAGGACGAAAACGATGAAAACGCCACTGTTGTGTATCTGTGGATCGTAAGTTGAATAAAACCCTTCTAAATCTAAAAGTACTCTATAATGGTTACTTGTTAGGCTTTGCGCGAGCCCATCTGGGTATACTCTATTCCAACCATAAGAGGAAAAAAGACAAATAAACAACATTCGACAGCAAATTGACGCGATATCATTGGTCGAGAGCTTGATTGATCTATGATATTCACTATGGATTTACAAAAAATTACGTTTTGAACGTCTATGAAACTGTTATCGGAATTTCGGAAGTAGAATTCAAGTGGAAATAAGTAGTTAAGTGTAACAGTGTCGTATTATAAATAAAGATATATTAATCATAAACTCTTAGCAGTGCACAATATAGCCGAGTTATTAGCGAATCGCATGAAATACGTTAATCAAAGGTTTGTTTATCTTTTTTCCTACTTTAGGTTAGGCCACTTATCGCATATTCTAACAGCACTAATTAGTATTTATGTGTAACTACAAGCATTTATGGATTTAACATCTTAGTTTCCAAGGTTGATACCGCATTGGTATTTTGGAAATGGAAATGGTTAATAATTCTTATGGCGCCAATGTTTGTCCAAAGAAATCGCCAAAATTCTATCAATGAAAAAGAAATATACAGTAGAACGCCGATTTTCCGATTTAATTGGGATCGGGGTCGATTCGGATAATCGGACATACACTGGTAATAAAGAAAAACGAACTTTCACATATAGAATAAACTTTATTAAGTTAAAAAAAACACAGTTCTACAACCATAACAGTTGAAATATATCTGGACTCCAGCGAATTCCAACATGTTACAACAAACAAAACGAAAATGCTTGATTTTTTGTATTTTTTTTATATTACGCTTAGCACCGATTCGGATAATCGGCGTACAACTGTATTATAAGTTAAAAGGACTTTTGCTATTGAATCACGTATTAAATATACGTTTCTTTCTACCAATAACAAAGATCCCATATGATTCCGTAAGAGGGACGCGAGAGCGACGTATACGCTCACTCACTCTTGCAGTATATATACGAAATGAAGAATATATTTTAACTTACTCTAAGCGCGTCTTTGGACATCGACGGTCGTATGTAATCATATGTAAATCCTACATTTATCTAAATTAATAATTTCGTGCAGATCTGCGATAGACCCGATCGAAACCTATCCAGAATTAAAGATCCTTAAAAAATAATTATATTTTAGTTGACAACATATATCCGCAAAATTCGTATAATCGAGATAGTTTCGATACTAAATCCGATACGATAATCATTGACATGACAGTTCAACGGGCGGCCATGTTTAACGTTAACAAATAAAAATTTCGTGCGGTTGTTAGTATATTTATATCTGTTTAGTCTTATTTATTTAATCGAGCGATGCCGGGTTTTAATTTAGTATCAAACATTCCTCAGGGCAAAGACGCTGACGACGACGCTAAGTTAGGTGGTGTCAAAGCCGTTTCTGCAATCGAAGAAGAATTAGAGGGGAATGTTACCGTGGTGAAGATACCACAAGGAAAAGAAATAAGACACTTCCTGAACATATTCAAAGGTATACCCTTTAATCTAACATTTACAGCCTGTCAATCTCCCACTGCTTGGCTAAGGCCTCCTCTCCCTTTGAGAAGGTTAGGAGCATATTTCACCGAGCTACTCCAATGCGAGTTGGTGGATACACATGTGGCTGAGTTTTGTTGAAATTAGACCCATGCAGGTATCCTCACGATTTCCGCCGAGCACGAGATGAATTATAAACACAAATTAGGCAAATGAAAATTCAGTGGTGCTTTTCGCTGCAGCAAAATTGCCCTGTATGACTATCTCGTTGGGATCGTGTATAGATAAGGAAACAGATCCCGAGATTCTGTGTTCAAACTCCAGATCGGTCCGATTAAAATTTATTAGAGTTTATCTGTAAAAAAAAACCTAACCTGAACTCTTTCCGGTGTTGAATTTCCCGTCCCATTGGATTATAATTAGAGAGTGGAGTGTCAAGTTTACTTTTTGTTTTTATTTCATTGTTTACTTCTTTTTAATCTGTAATTGTTCATGTTCTTTCATATTGTTTATCAAACTTTTGTTTTTATCATAAAGATATATTTACGTAGGAGTGTTGTGTTTTGTTTTTTTTTTTTGTTATTCTGCACTGAATACTGACTGTACAAGAATTTATTTCCAACTTTAACTTGATAATATTTTGTGAGGATGCCGATGGTGTTTCGAAAATCTATGAATAAAAATAAATAATATAGAGCGCACCAGTATTTGCGCACAAACTTGGGCACTAAATATTCCTCCGTATTTGCCAAGTCACCCCTATCATTGCTGAAATCGATCAAGAAGAAGCCATTACTTGAATTACAAACAAATACGTATCGTTTAGGTTTAAAGATTATTTATTCTCATAAAGACAATTACATCACTTACATGAGAACAAAATTTAAAAAATTAAAACATATTACAGATATTCATTGTCGTACTTACATTTTCCACTGTAGAAAACAACATACGAATCATGAAATCATCAAACACAACTACGGTTCTACATACTTAGACAGATATTTTTGTAACAATGTATTGGGACAGTCGCTTTTTGAATACTTTTGAATTTTACTTCCTTTGAAAACGAAATTGTTTAGATTTTAATGTATTCTTTTGTTAATATTTTTAATGTAAATTATTTACAGGGCAACTCATGATACTTTGCGGTGACAAGGATAACGAATACAAGACAGAAAATTTCAAAAAAACATTTGACGACGACAGCGTTCGACTTTTCAGAGTAAGTACCGTATCTCTAATGTACATACGATTGCCCGTGTGACCGAGCCGAAGAGCCGAGATGGCACAGTGGTTAAGTAAAAAACGTTTATTTTAATATTACAAACAGACACTCCAATTTTATTATATGCATAGATAACTCCGTAATGACCCTTTAAAATCAAAGACCGGTCTCTCGTTAAAGGAAAGATTTATTTATTTATTTATTTAATCGATACACCACAGTATTTGAAATATAGCACTTAAAACAAGAATACAATAAAATGACAGATACAATTTCAAACACTTAATAGGTATATACAGCATTAATAGTTACGTTAGCCTCCAATAACAATTTTTTTAACAATACTCTATTTAATAAATACTACAGACTGCAATATAGACGCTTATTAATTATTTAACATTTAAACAATTAGCAGAAAAATTAAATGAATTAAAAAAAAAAATAACTAACAATAATTACAACAATGATACTTAAAACTTGTTTCAACGAGCTGCTTAGAGCCAGTTTTTAGAAGATCTATTGACTCTATTGGAGGCTGTGGCAAAACAATACTCTACTATGCCGTAGAATCACTCTACCCTTGTATAATATAGAAGATCCGTCACGACTTCGTACGGGTGAAATTCATAAAAATTTACCCCAGTAAGCGCGTCTGGATAAGTACCACCCACTTCAGATTATCTACCGCTAAACAGCAGTACTTAGTATTGTTATGTTCCGAAGTGAGAGTTAGCCAATGTAACTACAGGCACAAGGGACATAACAATCTTGGCTCACAAGGTCAGCAATTGCTAATAATGTCTGATGTTCCGACTCCGCAAAGTCAATAAATCCTCCTTGGGGCAAGGTATTTGTTTCTATAATAAAATTCCGCAGACATTTTTAACTTTGCCGTGTCATAATTTCAAATCATTTGTAAAAAATACATTGGTAAAGAAGGCATATTATTCGATACAAGATTATATTGATGATAAAAAAGCGTGGAGTTAACGCTTGTTGACTTCCAGGCAGGAGACATAACATACTTTTATAATTGTATTTAACTAACACGACTGTATTTTTAGATGTCGAAAAAGAGTAACTACTGAGTTTCTAGCGGGTTCATCTCGGTAGAATCTGCATTCCGAACCGGTGGTAGCTTTACTTCAAATAGTTTGTTAAATGACGATTCAAAAGTGCTTGTAAAAGACTACTTAAATAAAGTATTTTTTGTTTTTTTTATGTCAATGGACGTCGATGACCATTTACCATCAGGTGGCCCACTTGCCCGGTCACCTACATATAATCCAAAAAAGCCCCCTTCCGTCTACGTCGCGAAAGGAGTAAATTTTCCTTAACATCAATGGGTTCTTCAACTACCTTTGTGAATATGATTCAATTTTTTTTTTCTATATCAGGTTGAGGGCACGAAGTTAGGAGGCGACATGCGAGCGACCCAAGTTGAAGAAACCTCAAGTTCCCTCGAAGATGACGACGTATTCATATTGGAGACTGCTGAGCAAGTTTACTTAAGGATTGGGAAGGTGAGACCACTCTTATAGGAGGAACGTATCTTCTATTTCAGTATAGACATAATAATAAATACACTTAAATAATATAAACATGTCGGAGATGTCAACAATACGGGAGTTGATTTGATGAGCGGCCAGCGCTATCAATATTACGTAACGCTTCGACGGAGTCTGGATGAGTCGGTGCGAGTCGGCGACACGACACTTCAGTGCTAGCCACCGTTCACACATCTCTTCAAGTTAGCTTGATCTTTTTAACAGACGGGCTAGTGATGAGAAACAGAAAACATAACATATATAACAGTCGATGGAACGATGGAATGCGTAATTCAAATTAGAATTCAATTTTTCTTATTTTTCTAAAAAGAGTTATACCAGCTAAAGAACCCCCGTTTGTAGCAATAACTTAACAATGATCTTTAATAAGGATTTTTGTAATCGATATTTGTAGCAGTTACTGCCTGTTATTCGCGTCACTACCGTCCGACCGACGTAACATTGTACAAGCGTCTATTATTTTCAGTTCAATTTTACTTTGAAGCAATATATAACAGAAAAAGTCTTAAAATTTTCGGACAACGCTCGAATCTTTAGGAACTTTTGTATTATATGTATCTTTTTAAATATTTTTACAAATTTTAAAATCATTATCAGTCATTGCTAAGTTACGTCGATCAGAAAAAATTACATCTGTCAAAATGATCAAGCTATCTTGTACAGGGTAAAGGATCTGTCTTTATTATTTTTTTTTAAAAGTATATCGTTTAAGTGATTACGGAACTGTTATTATTTACCCGTATCCACATTTCGCCCACTCTAATCTCTAAAATGTCTGATGGTGAGGACTCAGGACAAAGACTCCATGCTGTCAAACATATGTTATATAGATAAATTATATTCATAAATCTATACTAATATTATATATGCTAAAGTTACTCTGTTACGCTTTCATGCGTCAACCAACTGAATTTGATAACAAAGGCCGCTTTATTCATAACAAAAATATTCCAAAGTCCCCCCAAATAAATTTTCTCTGTAAGCGATCTTGTTATATTAAGCAAATAAATACCTTAGACTATATATTTATTGTTAAGATTACGTCTAGTCGACAGCGATATGGCCGAGCCGAGATGGCCCAGTGGTCAGAACGCGTGCATCTTAAACGATGATTTCGAGTTCAAACCCAGGCGAGCACCACTGAATTTTCATGTGCTTAATTTGTGTTTATAATTCATCTCGTGCTCGGCGGTGAAGGAAAACATCGTGAGGAAATCTGCATGTGTCTAATTTCAACGAAATCCTGCCACATATCCATGTACATTCCACCAACCCGCATTGGAGCAGCGTGGTGGAATAAAGAGGAGGCCTTAGCCCAGCACTGGGAAATTTACAGGCTGCTAATGTATGTACGTATGTACGTAATGAGCGTTTTATGATTGGAGGTTTTATATTTTTTCTAATAAATACTTACTTCGCAGTCGTACGTGCCTTTGATAAAACATTTCTTAATTTAGATTTACGATGTTAGTATCGAATCACAAACTCAATTAATCGGGATTAATTTTCAGGAGTCAAACGATAAGGAACAAGAAGCTGCAAAGGGTTTCGTGTCTCTACTAATTGGGGACGAGAAAAAGGTCACTGAAGTGCAAGAGGGAGAGGAACCTGAGGAGTTCTGGGAGTTATTAGGCAAGTTAATCATTACCTTCCCAAAATGTATGTTTCAGCGCGTAACCTTCATTGGCAAATTAAATCAAATCAAATCAAAATATACTTTATTCAAGTAGGCTTTTACAAGCACTTTTGAATCGTCATTTAACAAACTATTTAAAGTAAAGCTAACACCGTTTCGGAATGTAGATTCTACCGAGAAGAACCGGCAAGAAACTCAGTAATTACTCTTTTTCAATATTTAAAAATACAGTCATGTTAGTTAAATACAATTATATATGTATGTCATGTCTCCTGCCTGGAAGTCAACGAGCGTTAACTCCACGCTTTTATATCATCAATATAATCTTGTATCGAATAATATGCCTTCTTTACCGATGTATTTTTTACAATTGACTTGAATCTATGAAACGGCAAAGTTAAAAATGTCTGCCCAAAATATTTCTTACATATCGCCTTCGTATCTCAACAAGCAAAAGCGCTATCGCTTTGGGAGATGGTTTCGTTTAATGGATTTTTATTATAGCTCATTTAGGCTATTGAAAATCGCTGATTCAAATTGACCCATTTTTTCTAGGTGGTGCCCCTGATGAAAAAGAAGATCCCTCTCGCTGGAAGCTAAACGTCAACCGGCGTGTCACCACACCGCCCACACTCACCGCCGTCACCGTCACCGCCTCTAAAAAGATCAAGTTCGAGGAGCTACCGCCTGATTTCAGCCAGACGGTAAGTAAAGCCTAAAGTTTGTCCTTTAGAAATTTGACTTAGTTTTATAATTTTTAAAGTCAACTTTAACAAAATAACTATATTCTTTACGAGTGCCATTCTCAGGGCCGGATTTAGGGGAGGGCAACCAGGGCAACTGCCCTGGTTAATTTCTATTTTCAACCCATTCCTCATCCCCTTCATCTTCCCTGATTCTTTTAGCTCGTCTTTATTCGCCGCGTTCAATAATCGGTGACGGTACTATTATTTCTTCCTCGCATACTTCTCGTCTTGTGGCGCGTCTATCAGTCTATCCTTTAAATGAAAGTCCGTTTAATCAATGCGTTCAACGGCGCCTCAATAATTGTCATTATCAGTCTGTTTAAATATTATAATTATTATAATCAAAATCGGTTACTTTTTGACATTACATGATCGTGTAATGCAATTTTTCAATTTGTTCTTAAGAATCATAGTTCACATTGAAATCAAAAATCAAAATCAAAATATACTCTATTCAAGTAGGTTTTTTCAAATATTTGAATCGTCATCTTACAGAACTGTTAATAGTGTAAATCTACCAAGGGTTCGGAATGTAGGTACCACCGAGAAGAACCGGCAAGAATAACCTACTCTTTACCAACAGTTGAAATAAAATTGTTGAAGTTTTTGTTGCATATCTTAGGATAATATTTTAACCAAATAACCTATTTCCTTTCAGGACCTTTCCGATGATGGTGCTTATGTCCTTGACAATGGCGAGGAGCTTTATTTGTGGCTGGGCACGAACATCCCTGACCGTGTCAAGGCAGCCAGACTTGACATCATAACTGTAAGTATCGTAAAGTTATGCAAACGTCAAATTTAAATATAGGAAAAACTTGGTGTTAAGATTTGGTGCAAGCATGTCAATATACCAAATTCAAATATGTTTATTCAACAAATCTAATCATATCAAATTCCTTTATTCAATATAGAAGCATTACACTTACTTATTGATTGTCAAATTAAACACTACCACCGGTTCGGAAAAGGAAACACCCCGACCTGAGAAGAACCGGCGAAAGAAACTCAGCGGGTCTTTTTTTTGTCAGTTTTATTATTTAGATATATTCAATATGATTAGAAATAGCCAGGACACGATCGTTTCATTCCCAAGCTGTGCTATCAATCATAAACTCACTAATTGTATAGTAACCTTTCGCACACCAGCGTTCTTTAACATTTTTTTTTTTGTAATATGACCACAGAGGCATTTTGAACGCTTTCTGGGATCCTGTTGTAGAACCGTATACATTGCCCCACAACAGAGTTACTGACTCTATGCAGTCGAGTAACAGGAGAAACAAATTTGTTTGTGTTTGTTCCTTGTACCAACTTGTATTACATTTTCTTATTCATTGTCAAAATTCCACCATCGATTTGGAAAGAAACCCCTACCCTGAGAAGAACAGGTAAAAGAAACTCAGCGGGATATTTTCTTCAGATATTCGTGACTACAATATTTTTTTTTTTCGAAACTGGCTGGAGACTATCGTTTTATTCCCAAAGCTTATAAATTATCGTTTATTTTATAGGAATATTTAGCACAAAACGTTCTTTAACGGTTTTTTACAGACTTTTTACACATGCAGGTTTCCTCACGGTGTTCCTTCACCGAGTACGAGATGAATTATAAACACAAGTTAAGCACATGAATATTCAGCGGTGCTTGCTTGGTTTGAACCCGCAATCATCGGTTAAGATGCACGCTTTTTTACCACTTGACCATCTCTGCTCTTAATAATAAATAATAGTGTAAAAATTATAAAACTATTTCACAGAAATACATAGAAGACGACGGTTTAGAGCGCACCGTTGATTCCGCCATTGTTGTCACTTTGAAACAAGGGAAGGAGCCCTCGACGTTCAAGAAAATGTTCCCGAGCTGGGAGGACGATCTGTGGAAGGTAATTGTAATTGTACAGAATTTAATGACCTTTAAATACTTTTAATGTGTTAATTTTTACTTCGACATTAAGGATACACAATAAATAATTATTAATTTATTTCAATTGTGATATTAATATAATTTATGGTTATTTAATTGTAAAAAAACAAAATTTCGTATAGAAGATTTTAATCTATACATTACGGAGTTATCTATGCATATAATAAAATTGGACTGTCTGTTTGTAATATTAAAATAACCGCTTTTTACTAAATGCATATTTATGTATACGCGGTACATATACCAAAATAACATTGTTTACAATTTTTGTCTGTCTGTTTGTTCCGGCTAATCTCTGGAACGGCTGAACCGATTTCGATGGGACTTTCGATAGCTGATGTAATGAGTAACTTAGGCTACAACAATAACTTTTTTTGTTAAATTGAAACGCGCACAAAGTCGCGGGCGCAGCTAGTATTCTTAATAAAAATACGTCGCATTAGTAATAACTAATAACATAAAGAAACATTGTGGTGCTTATGTGATTATTGTCTAGATAAACTGTCAAAACTCGAACGCGTCAAAAAACAACAACAGAGTTTTTCTTTAAGTATACCCACACTATACCCTGTACAAGATAGCTTGATCTTTTTGACAGATGTAAATTTTTCTGATCGACGTAGCTTTGCAATGACGAACATATTATTTTCTTAATTTAATGATTTTAAAAATTGTAAAAATATTTTACAAAATACATACTACAAAATAATAATACAAAAGTTCCTAAACATTCGAGCGTTGTCCGAAAATTTTAAGACTTTTTCTTTTATATATTGCTTCAAAGTAAAATTGAGCTGAAAATAATAGACGCTTGTACGATGTTACATCGGTCGGACGGTAGGGACGCAAATAACAGGCAGTAACTGCTACAAATATCGATGACAAAAATCCTAATTAAAGATCATTGTTAAGTTATTGTTACGAACGGGGGTCCTTTTGGTTGGGGTCTCTTTGGCTGGTATAATACTTAGAAAAATAAGTTAAAAAAAATTGAATACTAATTTGAATTATGCATTCCATCGTTCCATCGACTGTTATATATATTATATTTTCTGTTTCTCATCACTAGCCCGTCTGTCAAAAAGATCAAGCTGACTTGAACAGGGCATAGTAAAGTATGACGTTCGGCGAGTGTCAAGTGTAACTGTCGCACACAAAAATAATAAAGTTGGCTCGTTTTAGTTCGAAGTAGGAATTAAAATAAACAATCTTTATTGTGCACTACTAAGAGTTTATTAAATCCACTACAGAAGTTCTTGTGTTTTTACTAAATTTGCGCTTATATAGTTCATTCCAACGGCAGGTCGAGTAAAGATAAACAAACCTTGGATTTACATATTTCATGCGTATTGCTAGTACCTCTGCTGTATTGTACACTAAAAACAGTTCTTGATTAATATATATTTATTTATAATACAACAATATTACATTTAATCACTAATATTCACTATAATTTCACTTAAAAAATTCCGATAACAGTTTCGTCGACATAAAAATCCATAGTAAATATCGTGGACCAATCAAGCTCTCGACCAATGATGTCGCGTCAATTTGCTGTCAAATGTTGTTTATTTGGCTTTTCTCCTCTTACGATAGAATACAAGTACAGATATATAAATAATTTCTTAATAATACTTCAATGTCTATCAGCAGTGTTGGCCCATTTACGAGACCGCTAGTTCCACGAGGATATGAATTTATCTCTATTCCATAAATACGTTTCGTATTTTATATTATATAAATCTTTACGTACATATTATATATATTTAAATCATTTTTTTTTTTCAGAACCAAACTTCTTACGATGACATCAAGAACGAAACGAAAGCTAACAATTCTTAATAAAAAAAAGCAACCTGTACCTTTCTCTCCTGACACGTAGCAACCATGCCAGACAAGGACAAAACATCTGTTATTTATATGTTTATTGAAATTGTATAATAAAAATGCATTTGCACCAATGATTGTCATATAAAAAATATTACACAGAGAATACCCCCCAAAGTATTTTAGTTATTTCTTAATTAATCTTTGAAAATAATTGACACATCTATAGTCTTTTCGAACCGAAGGAAATAAACAAACCTTAGATCTACATATATGTATGTATATCGACTAGGTGTCCGACACATTTTGTGTAAAATAATAAATAAAACACTTTCTAATCAACTTTATGCAGCGTCGTAACGATTCAACATGTGCACTAGTGTTGCATATCGATAGTCCACCATCGATAGACTATCGAGTCTATAGTATTGTCACGTGTCAATACTGTCGATTTTCTAGGTCAACTATCGATAGTTCTGTAACGCTGATGTGCACCGGTCGAGCGCTGACCAGAGAGTGCCCCTAGTTTGGAGGAGCGAAGGAGCTGGGGACGCCGAGGCACGTGATTGGTCCGTCAGTCTGTGCTTGTCGTCTATTGGACACTCACTTGTCACTCGGCTACTGTTATTCGGCCGAACTCACGATTCATGCCGACTATTATTAATAGTAACTAAACAAGACTAAGAACTCATATTATCGTAATAAAACTTTTTTTTTTTTAATTAAAATGGTGCAAAAGTATATCTACTGAGTTTCTTGCCGATAGTTCTCGGTATAATCTACTTTTCAAATCGGTGTTAGCTTTACATTTCTGCAAACTGTCTGCCTACTTGAATAAAGAATATTTTTATTTTTATTTATATACTTTACTTATATATCTGTGATACAAACTGTATCAAATTCTAATACTATTTACAGAATAATATATTATCAAGAACTCGAAATACATTGGTTTATAATCTGGACTAAGTTATTATTCTCCAAAGCAGCGGCAATCCTCTCCTTGTCTGCTAACTGCTTGTTCACAGCATGCTCCGACATATGAGTACCTTCGGAAATTTCCACTGTTACTTTGAATCGGCTCGGCAGGGCTCGTAATAACTGCACTCGGATTGACAGACCTGGAAATTGATAAATAAAATACAATTGCAGATTTATACAATTAAAATTTTATTTGATGATAGGACTTTATGTAAGTCCATCTATGTACACCTACATTATTATACCACCCACAACATTACAAACATTAACAGCCTGTAAATTTCCCACTGTAGGGCTAAGGCCTCCTCCCTTCGAGGAGAAGGTTCGGAGCATATTCCACCACGCTGCTCCAAAGCGGGTTGGTGCAATACACATGTGCCAGAATTGCATTGTTGTTAATGTTTTCCTTCACCACTGAGCATGAGATGAATTATAAACACATGAAAATTCAGTGGTGCCTGCCTGAGTTTGAACCCGAAATCATGGACATGCAATATAATAATTAACAGAACCAACTTTGAAGTAGTCACAAGATTTATAACACCTCACATCTCATCTCCGTAGAAGCAGCATTAACATTATATCCTCTCCGAAAATGGCTTTGTACCATCTGATAGCGAACTATAAACTTCTCTAATATAATATTTGTATGTAGATGGTAAGAAATAATGACTTCATTAACAAAAAAAGCTACAATATTCCTGCTTGCTGTATGGTGTAAATTATATTTATATTATAGTATTTTATTTATTAATTGCACCCGTGCGAAGCTGTGGCGGATCGCTAGTACAAATAAATATAAATATATGTTACCAATGAGAGTAGCCATGCTACAATGAGGTATCGTTGGTGTGAAGTAAATTCGAACTAAATTTTGTTTATTATCTATGAATACATTCTGTTGTTCCACCACACGTAGTTCTTCAAGAGTCAATGGGTGTTCGGGATCATTGATATTACGTATAAGGTCGAAAATTTCACGTTCATCAATATCATCCGAGACGTCTTCATCAAGTTCCGTTGACGTGATTTCCCTTTCTGAACCCTTCTCGTAAACGTTAGGGTTCACGTTATCGGCGGTTTTTGTCATTTTTATTTTATTAAAACAAGGTTATGTGGAAATATTAACAATCAATGCGATGTTTATAAAAATATAATGACGGAAAACGAATTCATATGTTTATTGTCATTGTATGATTGTCAGAATTAATTCTAACATAACATTCGTTCTAAAATTTATATAAATATCATTTAACACATTTTAAGGTTTTAAAATATAAATAATTACTGTAATAATACACGTCTATATCTATATTTTCAGTAAATAGTACATATAATTCTAACAACTGACAAAGTTGAGCAAAAATCATTTTCAACCGTTTTAATATATTTTATCTTTACATTATTTAAATACGAAATACGAATTAATTAGGTAAATTATAATAGTATTTGTAAGTAAATTAAATATCCTTTAATAACTATGTTTACGTTCAACAATTTCTGAACCATAATTTTGACAGTTGATTTCGATCAATACAGTCGAGTAGAAGTATTTCTAACTGGTAAGTAGTAACTACATTTTATATTGTGAAGGGGCGTTGGTAACTTGTTTAAATAAGGTCTCGAATATTATGTGAGTATTATATCGTAAACTATCTTTAAGTTTCTATCTTTTATTTAATAAATTATTTCATTTCTTAAAAATGAACATCAAAACTTTCTAAAGATAACGTAAATCCACAAATAAACATAATTATCTTCATTTCCTATACGGTATGATTGTTTAAGGGACTGTAAGTTTAAAATATTAAAATAAAATTTTATATAGCACTAGCTACGCATCACGATTTCGTCCGGGTGCAATAAGAAGTTTAATAACTTCCTGAGCGCAGCGCCACCTACTGGGTCCAATCGAAGCTTCCCAGAAACCCACTTAAAACGATAAAATTTTATATAATCATGTTATTATTTACAGAACCATGGCTGATCCATGGGTTATCCAAACCCATGAGCATGCAAAGTTTGCGGAGCACTTCCGTAACCTTGGACCCATCAATGGTACCTTAACGGGAGAACAGGCCAAGAGGTTTATGTTGCAAGTATGTAAATTGTACCAGTTACCTATACCATTGTTAAAAAAAAAATTCAAATCATAAAGTAATATATACTAATCTTGTAAATGCGAAAATAATTCTCCGTTTTTCTTTCAAGGCTAAACCATGAACCAAATTTGAATTTAGTTATGAACCTTGAACCCTAAAGCACTTTTACCTAAATCTACGACCCTAACGATTGCGAGGCTTAATCATAAAATAAAATAGAATTCGCTTACAGAAAATTCTTGCTAAATTTTGTAATCATAACAGAGTTACTTTCATATTTATAATATTAGTATAAAGACATGAGATCCTTACTAGCAGCCCTCAGTGTATTAACTTAGTGTAGATATATAAATACATAAACATATATATTCTTTATTTAAGTAGACAGTTACAATCTTTTAGAACATTTAACGATACTAACTCAAATGTAAATCTATGACGGAGTTATAATTTATATTCCAAATAGAACAGTAATTCCATACGATTACATGTCGAACTGTCCCAGATTACAATTAAAACATACTGAGTCAGTATTATATAAATTGCATTTAAGGGAGACTAGGATTGAGTTTTATTTCCTTTGTTCTTATATAACAGTACAATCAAATATTGCCTTATTTTACTTTATTTGGCTAAGATGTTATTATGAGCTAAGGTGTTATTTATCTTGTGCGTCCTATTATACTGCTGTTTGGTGGTAGAATATCTAATGAGTGGGTCGTACCTTCCCAGACATACATCTATCCGATCATTCACGTTTATAATTTTAGTAGGATTGTCGTTCATCACAAAATCTTACTGATCAATTCCAGTCTCAACTACCTCCTCCTGTTCTCGGTCAAATATGGTCACTTGCCGACACAAATGCTGATGGAAAATTGGATTTAAAGGAATTCTCAATTGCTTGCAAGGTTAGTTAGTTCTTATTTAATTTACAAGATAGCCAGTAGCTAAAGAGTTGGTCCAGCGACACTTTCATTATTAATTTAGAGTTTGAGTTCAGGAGTTCACGTTCCAGACCATGAAATAAATCTCTAGATCAAGGCACGGGCAACTGTGAGCCCGTGGATGTTATAAATTAAATAATAAAAAAATAAGATAAATAATTAATTAATTAACGCAATATTTATTACAGATAATAAATTTAAAGTTACATGGAATCGAAATACCGAAGACGTTGCCGCAATCATTGCTTGCATCATTAAGTCCCACTGGTAATTATGATCAGATCTTACTAACAAACATTTTTTATCTCTTTCAGTCATTGTAGAATTGACACGTGATAGAATAAGACAGCATTATTGACATTACTGCAGTAAAATTAAATCCAATACAGAAGTTCTTGTGTTTTTACTAAATTTGTGCTTATATAGTTCATTCCAATGGCAGGTCGAGTAAAGATAAACAAACCTCGGATTTACATATTTCATGCGTATTGCTAGTACCTCTGCTGTATTGTACACTAAAAACAGTTCTTGATTAATATATCTTTATTTATAATACAACAATATTACATTTAATCACTAATATTCACTATAATTTCACTTCCAAAATTCCGATAACAGTTTCGTCGACATAAAAATCCATAGTAAATATCGTGGATCAATCAAGCTCTCGACCAATGATGTCGCGTCAATTTGCTGTCAAATGTTGTTTATTTAACTATATGTCCTGGAATAGACTAAATGTATGTATATATGTATTTTCAAAATAAGCACTGCATAGTCGTTTAGTCTGCATGTGGAGTGGTTACATATTTTACTAATATAACCCTTATTATTTTTTACAGGTTCAAAACAACAATTCCCCCCACCAAAACCCCCAATTCCACCAATGCCAAACCTCTCCCAACCACTAATAAGTGGCTTACCACCACAGTCTAATCAATCTCTACTGGGTGACTTTAACCAACCACCGATCCCATCGAAGCCTACAGTGGTACCTGATCTTATATCTGGTGTTAAACCACCCATGCCAACTCAGCCATTGATGTCTAATAACCAATCATTGATAAATCAACCGCTGGTTTCAACTCAACCTTTAGTTAATACTCAACCATTGATAGGTAACACTCAACCTCTTATGGGCGCAACTCAGCCCCTAGTTGGTGCAACTCAACCACTAGTAGCTCCAACTCAGCCGTTAATTGGTTCAACTCAACCTTTGATTGGAGGTATTCAGCCATTAGTACCAGGAGCGCCTTTGACTAATTCAACTCAACCAATGAACCAATTAATCAACACTTCTCAACCTCAACTGAATTCGAGCCAACCTTTGATGTCTCAATCGTTGATGTCTAATCAATCGTTGATAAATACAATGCCAACTCAACCGCCAATCATGAATATGTCAACTCAACCGCCAATCATGAATATGTCAAATCAACCATTGAATCAAACTCAACCATTGGTTGGTTTGAGTCAAAATCCACCACTCGTTGGGCCAACGCCATTAGTGCCCAGCTCCCAACCCCAAATACCAACTGGTACGACAGTCGCTTCTATGAGTAGCCCGCCGATGCCAGCAGTGACAAGTGTAGCGGGTTCGATGTCCGGCCAACCGATCACATCGACGCCGATCACGGCCGTCAAAAGTGATTCGTTCTCGAAACCAGGTACTCATTATTAAGAATTATCGACTGCCTTGGTCTATTCGAAGGTCTAGCCGATTTTTGTCCAGTGAAAAAATTCTCAAAGGCCCGGAGTAATTCAGTTGTTGACACTCCCTTGCCTCGGAGAGCACGAATAATAACACTGATTACTTCTTGGCGGTATACATGATGTGGGTGGTACCTACCCAGACGAACCACACAGTGAAGTTGTTCATTTAACAAACTCTTATTTAGTTTTAAATATTAATATATCTTAGTATGACCTTGAACAATCTTGTCTTTACAGAGTTATAATACAAAGAATACATTTATTTCAGGATCACTGGCCACCAGTCCCACTGAGGTCCCGATGGGAGTTGTGACGCCCCCACCAGCTGCCGAGTGGAGTATACCACAGCCTCAGAAACTCAAGTAAGACTCTCTTGAACAATGAACTTAAATCTAAATATGTATATAAAAGCAAAATCCCACACAGTGATTAATCACGAATCAGAGACGGTCCAGTGGTTATCTTAACCGATGATGTGTTAAAACCCAGGGAGGCACCAATGAATTTTCATGTGTTTATAAATCATCTCATGCTCGGTAATGAAGCCAAACATAGTTCGTCGAATAAACTCCAAACCTGAACTCCAAAAGAGAGGGGAGGCTTGAGATCAGCTCTGGAGCATTGATTTTTATTAGAAGATTTTTATATTTTCAGATATACTCAATTGTTCAACGCAACTGATCGTGCCAAAACCGGTTCGGTGTCCGGAGCCCAAGCACGGTCCATCATGCTACAATCCAGACTTCCTCAGCAGACATTAGCTCAGATATGGGCCCTCGCAGACTTGGACTCGGATGGAAAATTGGGTAAGTTCTATATTATATCTATAATATTACGAACTGCGAAAGTAACTCGTGTCTGTCTGTCTATCTGTCTGTGACTCTTTCACGGCCAATCCCCTGAACCGAATTTGATGAAACTTTGTATGAAGCAAACTTTAACTTTAAAGAAGAACATTGGGTACAATTGAATGATATGCCTGATTTTTTTATGTTTTTCTAACAAACGATTTGAATTTATGAATAGGTAAAGTTAAACGCGAATCTCTCCCAAAAAGCAGTTAAAAATTGTCTCTCAATATTGGTAGAACGTATTTTCACGTTGAGGTTTAATTTAATTTGATTCAGTTGAGGGAAGCCTTAGAATAATATTTTATCACAAATCAAATCAAAATAATATACTTTATTCAAGTAGGCTTTTATAAGCATTTTTGAAACGTCATTTAACAAACTATATTAAGTGAAGCTACCAACGGTTCGGAATGTAGATTCAACCGAGAAGAACCGGCAAGAAACTCAGTAGTTACTCTTTTTCGACACCTAAAAATACAGTCGGTCGGTAACTTGGTGTTATAATATTATTTTAAATTATAAATATCAAAGTTTAAATGTAGGTAACTCTGTCAGTTGGTCTTCCACTGCCAAACCACTGAACCCAAGCTTGAACTCCAAAGAAGGACTTAGCTACTTTTTCATACATAACAATTAGTATTATACATAAAACTAATTTCTTGATTAGTTTGATAAGTAAATTACTTTTGAATCGTCATTTTGGAACCGTCGAACCCTGGTTAGGGATGTAGACTATACCGAGAAGAACCGGCAAGAAACTCAGTAAACTCTTTTCCAACATTGGAGGGGGTAAAATAGGAAGATTAATAATATATATATAACGGGACGCGGTTACTTTGGTTGTTGATTTGGATAATCAATGAATCGAGTGGTTGGCAATAATGTTTGATGGCTGATTTACTTTCAAGAGCGGGTCACCCCGAATGGAGTTGTAAGTGTCATGGCGACGCGAGCCGTTACGTTTTGACAGGCGACTCGAATGCGATGGCTGCTCGCGAACCCATTCGATCTTAATCGAGTTGAATCATTGTAATCCTTTGATGTTTGTGGTGTGCGATTATTGAATCAATTAATACAGTGATCAGACGATATTGAATACGTTTTATTTCGTGAGTATCTGCATTGCACGTCATAGTCTTCCAAATCGATCCCCGAACCCAACTCAAACTCAAACTCAAATTCCTTTATTCAACATAGAAGCATTACACTTACTTATTGATGGTCAAATTAAACACTACCACCGGTTCGGAAAAAGGAACACCCTGACCTGAGAAGAACCGGCGAAAGAAACTCAGCGGGTCTTTTTTTTTTTGTCAAATCAATTAGATACAATTGTATATGAATAGAAACAGCCAGGAGGCGATCGTTTCATTCCCAAGGTGTGCTATCAAACATAAACTCACTAATTGTATAGTAACCTTTAGAACACAAGCATTCCTTAACAATTTTTTCAAATTTGGCAACAGAAGCATTTTGAACGCTTTCTGGGATCATGTTGTAGAAGCGTATACATTGCCCCACAAAAGAGTTACTGACTCTATGCAGTCGAGTAACAGGACAACCGTTCGACATCCTGCTCCTCCGAAACATATAAACTAGTTAGATATACATCATTTAAGTATTCTAACTACTTGGTTAACTCGGCTCATTTAACTTAGTAATAACTTTATGATGTTAATTTTATTCGGTAATTTACAGGGTGTGAAGAGTTCGTGCTCGCGATGTACTTGTGCGAACGCGCCACACAGGGCGAGCAACCACCTGCCAAGCTACCGCCAGACTTAATTCCCCCTACTTTTAGGTAAATATGGCAAAAACTAACCTAACTATTCCCTTCGAAGTAGGAATAAAGATAAACAAACCTTAGATTTACGTATTTCATGCGATTCGCTAATAACTCGGCTATATTGTGCACTGCTAAGAGTTTATGATTAATATATCTTTATTTATAATACGACACTGTTACACTCAACTACGATGCCTCGGCGCCCCCGTCTCCTTCATTCCTCCAAAGAGACCTAAAAATGTACTACTGCGCAGGTCTAGTGCTCACGTCTCATGCCGTTTAATAATAGCGTAAAATAAAATTCCAGGCGTGATTCAGTGTCCAGCTTAAGCAGCGTGAAGTCCTACGAGGAGAGAAGGAAGGAGAACTTAGCCAGAGGGCAGGCGGAGTTGGAGAGGAGGCGGTCGCAGCTCGCCGATATACAAATGAAAGAGAAGGTAATTAATGCCATATTTAAAATATACGAGAAACTCATACAAATAAACGCCATTTTGAATTGATAATTATGTACAAATCTTAGTGAATTTTGAATATGGCGAACTTTTTCCGCCATGTTGCCATATTTATATGAAATGTCTTATTAATTTTTCATGCACTTCCAGGAGGCTGAGGTAATAATTTTTTGTTCTATTTATATATTGTATTATTTTTTATTTTTTTTTATTTCGAATATGTAAGCAGACTGGCAACTGGCATATGGCACTAAGCCTAGTGGTCACCAACGCCATATATAAGTAACTTTGTTCGTCTGTCTGACTATAAACAAAAAATAGTCCCTTCAAATTGTTAATTATAAAATAAAATACATACATGATTATTTATTAAGGCGGAGAGGGAACGCAAAGAGAGAGAAGAAGCCGAGAAGAAAGAGAAGTTGCGTCTGGAAGCGCAGAAGAGGGAACAGGAGGAAATGCTTCGGAAGCAGAAAGAAGAACAGGTATGTTTCATAATATCATACCTTTACATTTGAAGTTATTTTTATCAATAGAAGTCAATATGTAATCGGTCTCTTTAAACTTTCAAAAGTTATTATTGTTTTACTCGGTGGTAGGGTTCATCTTGGTGGATACCACCCACTCATCAGATATTGTACTGGTTAAAAACAATACTTAGTATTATTGTGTTGTAGTTTGAATGGTGTGTGTGCCAGTGTAACTGCAGCAATATTGGTGCCGGAAGAAATTGTTAATATTTCTTAAAGTACATATCTCTGGGTGATTATTTACTATCTGAGGGTCTTCGGTCATCCAACTAATTAGGTCGCAAAAAATAATTCTTTGTTAAATAAATTTCTATTGAAGTGGACCAAATTTTTTTTTTTTTTGTATACCATAACAGTCTGTAAATTTCCCACTGCTGGCCTAAGGCCTCCTCTCTCTTTGAGGAGAAGGTTTG
This sequence comes from Vanessa tameamea, assembly GCF_037043105.1. Lineage (NCBI taxonomy): Eukaryota > Metazoa > Arthropoda > Insecta > Lepidoptera > Nymphalidae > Vanessa > Vanessa tameamea. The sequence continues at coordinate 3,013,786 of NC_087339.1, read as the reverse complement.
CAGCGTTTTCTACCACGCTACCCCAATGCGGGGTGGTGGATACTCATTGAAATTAGAGAAATACAGGTTTCCTCAAGAAGTTTTCCTTCGCCGAGCACGAGATGAACTATAAAAACAAATTAAGCACATGAATATTCAGCGGTGCCTGCCTGGGTTTGAACCCGCAGTCATCGGTTAAGAAGTTCTACTCAGTGTCTAGATACTTTCTAGTTGTTAAAGGGATCTGAGAAAATTGTACTGATCGACTAAAAATTTAGTATACTTCATTGATATTACCATTGTAACGTAGAACCAGATCGCCAACTCCTCACAAACTAACAGCAGAGGCAGATGTTTGAGCTCATCAGACCGATCTCAATGAAACACAATTTTTAGACATTATTTTCAGTTGGGTGGTTTTTAATTTAAATTTATTTTTAAGGAAAAACGCGAAGCGGCCAGGAAGGAAATGGAACGGCAGTGTCAGCTGGAGTGGGAAAAGAAACGGTGGGCAAAATGTTTTTATAAATATTCTAGAAGATTCTGGATCCGGAACAGTGTTCTATCGATAGAGTTTCATGTTAGGTATTTTGTTCTTGTTTTTATTTTAGGGAAACGAACAATGAGATGACGCTTGTGGTATAATATAATATATTACATAGATCAGATAAGATTCCACTGATAAAGCGTGGAGTTAACGCTCGTTTACTTCCAGGCAGGAGACACAACATACATATATAATTGTATTTAACTAACATGACTGTATTTTTAGATGTCGAAAAAGAGTCACTACTGAGTTTCCTGCCGGGTCTTCTCGGTAGAATCTACGTTCCGAACCGGTGGTGGCTTTACTTTAAATAGTTTGTTAAATGACGTTTCAAAATTGCTTGTAAAAGCCTACTCGAATAGAGTATATTTTGATTTGATTTGACTGATTACACAACTGTTAAAGTTGAACAAAGACTGACGTAAATAAAATCAAATAGGTAACACTTTACAAGCGGCTATTTACGTTGGGGATGTTTCGTGAAAAATAAATTATGTTATTCGATAAAAGTTAAAATATACGTAGAAATATACTTAAATATTTATCGGCCTGACTTGGGGTTTGAACCCAGGACCTCAGAATCTATAGACTTATATAGCCACTAGACCAATAATACAGTCACTGCAGGTAGACAGCAAATATGCTCTACTTGATCTTGTAAGGAATATATATAGAGGAGCAGGATGCCGAACGGTTGGGTTCCGGGATCGATCCGACATTTGGAAGACTATGACGTGCAATGGAGATACTCACGAAATAAAACGTATTCAATATCGTCTGATCACTGTATTACTTGATTCAATAATCGCACACCACAAATATCAAAGGATTACAATGATTCAACTCGATTAAGATCGAATGGGTTCGCGAGCAGCCATCGCATTCGAGTCGCCTGTCAAAACGTAACGGCTCGCGTCGCCATGACACTTACAACTCCATTCGGGGTGACCCGCTCTTGAAAGGAAATCAGCCATCAAACATTATTGCCAACCACTCGATCCATTGATTATCCAAATCAACAACCAAAGTAACCGCGTCCCGTTACATATATATTATATTTTTTTCTCTTTCTGCCATTATTGATTAGATAAAGACGGCACTCTTGAACTCATCACCGCCTAAACTAAATTTTCACGTCAAAATGTTCTCGATATCTAGAACGAGGGAGCTAGAAACTCTGAGAACGGAGGAGCAGAGCAAAGTGCTATCACTGAAGGCTCGGTCGCAAGCGATCAGCGCGGAACTGAACTCGGTGAACCTCCGAGCCGGCAACTTGGCGAAGGACATACGGGACACGAGGACGGCGGTGGCGGCCGCCAAGTGCACCATTGATTCGATGAGGTCAGTGAACATTTATTAATAGGGTAAGCCGATTTTTGTCCCAGCGATTATTGGACGATGGCTGCACGTTGAAGATCGGTTATGGTCTCATTTCGAAGAGCTCCAGCGGTAGATGTGCTGAAAATCAAAGAGGATTCTTGATTGCAATTTACTAAATTGTTACGGTTTAACATTTTAGGGATAGGAAAAAAGTTACCGGTCGGTTATAGTGCGGTGCTACATTAAAGTGTTATCGATAAACTCCAACTCTAACCGAACTAATGTACACTATTTCATATTAGAAAGTTCATTTTTAAATATTTCATAATTTTGGCGCCGAACGTAGACGAGTGACTTGCTTGACGTTTACAATGAAATGGAATCAAAACAAAAACCTGTCATAGGTTTCGAAATAATAATCACTCTACGCATCACCAATGCGCCACCCTGGGCACTCAGATGTTACCTCTCTTGTGCCTGTAGTTACACTGGCTCACTAAAATTTAAACAGTTGAACAAAGTTTGCAGACCCGATGGATGAACATCTTTAGATATTAACTTTACTTTTTACCGAAAGATCACTTTTAGAATTTAATAGTTAATGTTCAAGAAATATTATATTCAAGGTCGATTTGTATCCAAAGTCAATATTATTGAATTAAATTTTACGTTTATAAAATAGTTCTCGGCTGTATACGTGTATACGTTTGCCTGTGAATAGTTTGAAAATAAGATTTGTTAGCTGTCTGTCGTGTCGTTGTTAAAAATGTATCTTCCTGTAGCCAATAAAGTGTACCGTTTGCAGAACAATTATCTTGTTTTGTTACATTGTTGAGTATATATAATATTTTAAATTTGTCAAATTCCAGGTCCGATAGAGACGCCAGTATGGCTGAGATGCAGCAGCTCAAGGCGAAGGTGAAGGAACTCAACGCCAAGCAAATATCATTGAATAAAGAAAAGGCCGAACTCGACAGCAAGGTGAGTTCAATGAACTTTTCACATCATTTCCCTTATTAATACGTCGAGCAATATCTTTGTACCCATTTTTTACCGAAAAAGACGCGCACGGAGTTGTACGATATTTGACACTATTAAAGTTTACGTTGAGAAGTAAGTCTGTGCGATTAACCGGATGCGAGATATTTTTGAGCCGAGATGGCCCAGTGGTTTGAACGCGTGCATCTTAACCGATGATTTCGGGTTCATACCCAGGCAGGCACCACTGAGTTTTCATGTGCTTAATTTGTGTTTATAATTCATCTCGTGCTCGGCGGTGAAGGAAAACATCGTGAGGAAACCTGCATGTGTCTAATTTCAACGAAATTCTGCCACATGTGTATTCCACCAACCCGCATTGGAGCAGCGTGGTGGAATATGCTCCATACCTTATCCTCAACGGGAGATGAGGTCTTAGCCCAGCAGTGGGAAATTTACAGGCTGATTATGTTATTATTATGTTTTATGAGATATTTTTAAATTTCGTTAACTTTTATCAATCCAATGGAAGTAGGAAAAAAGATAAACAAACCTTTGATTAACGTATTTCATGCGATTCGCTAATAACTCGGCTATATTGTGCACTGCTAAGAGTTTACGATTAATATATCTTTATTTATAATACGACACTGTTACACTTAACTACTTATATCCACTTTAATTTCACTTCCAAAATTCCGATAACAGTTTCGTCGACGTTCAAAACGCCACGTTTTCGCAAATCCATAGTGAATATCATAGATTAATCGAGCTCTCGACCAATGAAACGACCAATGAAATGGCGTCAATTTGCTGTCAAATGTTGTTTATTTGGCTATTTCCTGTTATTTTAGGAATAGTGTGTGTTGTACGTACCATTTGTGTTTGTAACGTGTCCTGACTGACTGATTCATAAACGTCGAGCGTAAACTATCAAAGTTAGGACCATGAGATTTAGTGAGGAGGGTCGTTTTATTTAATACTTTTATTCAACCACTAAGAGGGTGAAATAGGGGTTGAAAATTTGTGTGGAAGTTCGTAATTTTTTTTTTAGTTTAGTGTCTTAGTTTTAGTTTAGTTAGTAGTAGAAACATGTAACTTTAGTTTTTGGGCTACTAATGAAAAATGAGTTGATACGTATTTAAGCGTTTCTGGGTATTCTACCCTAAGGGGTAAAATACACACCAATATGTTATACGTATGCCACATACAGAGAGGCCTTAAATTAACTTAAATTTTTTAGTTAATTTACTCAACTTCCACGCTAGCAAAGTCGCGGGCAAGAGCCAGTAAATAAATAAATGAGTTCACCAACGTCGAGCTCTTTGGTGGGGATGAGAACTCGGAACTCGATTCGTAATAGTTACTCACGACTTACCAGCAAACGGAATACTTTTCGAAAATTGACATATTTGTATGTTTTTCACAGACGAAGGCGTCCGATGGTGGAAATGACGATGGAAAACTCAATATGATGGAGGTCACCCTCAAACAGCTGCGGGATAAGGTATGTAGCCTGCCTGCCTCGACTAGGAAACAGCTTCGATTGACTTTCCTCGAGTTTGGGAAACGGTGATCGAAGTGAAGTTACTAATTTTAATCTGAATTGCCATTGGTCGGTGGCAAGTGATGACGCAATGGCTGGTCAATGAGAGCACAGTATAAACCGACAGCTACCGATGATACTATTGGCTATGTGACGCTGTATTTTAAATATTGGAAAAGAGTAACTACTGAGTCTCTTGCCGGTTCCTCTCGGTAGAATCTGTATTCCGAACCGGTGGTAGCTTCACTGCAAAATGAAGTTTCAAAAGTGCTTGCAAAAGTCTATATTTTGATTTTTTTTAATGTTCAGATGGATTTTTTTTTTTTTTGACTGCAAAATGTATTTTTTTATGTCGATGCCATTCGCAGGTGGACGCAGCCAAGGCGATCGTCGAAAGCAAGAAAACGGACCTGGAAAGCAACCAGTCCCAGCTGTCGGAGCTCTCCGCGACGGTCAGCCAGCTAAGCGAGAAGTGCGAGACTGTGTGGAAGCTGTACGAGCAGAAGCGCGACGAGTACGTTCAGAACCGGAACACCGCGCCCGCCGACGCCGCCTGGGGGACCGGTGAGTGCCACCTTAGATGTTACACAAACCTTAGACTCAGATATTCCTTGCGATTTGATAATTTAGTTATAGTATGCACTACAAGGGGCCATTCGTTTATTACGTAAGACTATTTTCGCTTGTTTTCGCCCCCTCCCCCCCCCCCCCCCTCTATAAGAAAAAATAAGAATAGGCCGACCGGACTTGGACTGATTCATCTTCGCCGAGCTTTAACCATTAAAGTTAGGACCATGACATTTAGTGAGTAGGATCGTTTTATTAAGAAGACACCCACTAGGGAAGGAATTTTGGAAATTCTACCCCTAAGGGGATGGAATAAGGGTTGAAAGTTTGTATGATCGTCCGTGATTTTTTAAGTTAAAAACATATTTTATTTTTGGTATACTAATAAAAATTAGTAGATACGTATTTAAGCGTTTTTTAGATATTCTACCCTAAGGGGTGGAATACAAAATGCGGTGTACGAAGAGGTCGTAAATTAACGTAATACTTGAACTTAATATGTAAATATATTCAAACACGCGAACAGAGCCGCGGGCAACTAATACTAAATATATATTTATTTATAACTAGCGATCCGCCCCGACTTCGCTTGAGTGTAACAAGTATTAACTCCACGCTTCTTTGTGATATATTCTACGTACATAAACATACATAACATACATAAACAGCCTGTAAATTTCCCACTGCTGGGCTAAGGCCTCCTCTCCCTTTGAGGAGAAGGTATGGAGCATATTCCACCACGCTGTTCCAATGCGGGTTGGTGGAATACACATGTGGCAGAATTTCGTTGAAATTGGACACATGCAGGTTTCCTCACGATATTTTCCTTCACCGCCGAGCACGAGATGAATTATAAACACGAATTAAGCACATGAAAATTCAGTGGTGCCTGCCTGGGTTTGAACCCGAAATCATCGGTTAAGATGCACGCGTTCTAACCGCTGGGCCATCTCGACTTATATACACGACACATATACGATACAGGAAACCGACTCGAAATAGTTGATAATTTCAAGGTCAAACTTGTTTTTCTATCGTTACTGCTGTTATTGAAATAGTTTATAAGTAATTGATATTACGTCGCAGAGAGTTAATGTTCTAGATATTAATAATATTGTTAAAATGATTCCAGACGCTGACTGGGGTACTTCAAACGAAGCTTGGGGTGAGCCGACGCCCGCTGAAGGCGCTTGGGGGGACGCACCCACCACTAACGGTGAGCAGATTTAACTTAAACCAACAGCTTGGAAATGTCCCATTGTCGGGCTAAGGCATCATCTCATCTTTTATGAAGTTTTGGAGACTATTCCGCCGCGCTTTTCCAATACAAATTTGACACGTACAGTTCACCGCAGAGTATGAATCTATACTGTATTAGTTTTCTTAGTCAATATGAATTAATTCTACTAGAGCACCCTACCTACGACACTTTGGTCTCTTCCCAATGATCAAGGAGAAATTGTAAGGTCACCGGTATTCCGATGATGAGCAGTTAATTCGAGCATGACATTTGGCATGTCGAGGAAGTCTCTGAAGAAACGTGGAAGAAGATTTTTGTAGACTTTGCAGCCGATGGAAATTATTTTGAAAAAAGATAAAGTTTAGTTATTGAATCTCAAAACTTTCCTAGTGAACTACGTATTGTAGATGCGAAAGTAACTCTGTTTGAATGTTGCACTGAACCGATTTTGATAAAATTTTGTTTTGACGCAAGCTTGAACTCCAAATAAGGACTCCTTTTTATGAATTATAAATACAAATTAATCATATCATATGTGCCGTATCTATACAAAACTGTAGCGTTTAAGCAACCGTTTTCTCAAGATTAAGCCACAGATAATAATAATTTCGATTAAGAAAATTAAAGGTGAACATATTTTGGTGCGATTCACACCATCAATGAGTGTTTCAATCTAACGTGGACTAAATCGTTGATAAACTTAACATGAACTTTAACTTTCAGCCGTTGAAGTGGTACCACCTACCACTACGGCTGCACCGAAGTGGCGTTGCGTGTACGAGTTCAACGCACGAACGGCGGACGAGCTCAGCCTGCAGCCTGGAGATTTGGTTTGTGTCACCAAATACCGAATAAGATGGCAGTTTGATAAGTTTGTCTGTTCAGTGTTGCCACTTAAAATAATATATCTGTGCCTGTAGTATCACATTCCAAAAAAATTTCTTTTACAATCTATACTTTTAAAATAACATGTCCGGACTGACTGACTGACTGACTGACTGACTGACTGACTGACTGACTGACTGACTGACTGACTGACTGACTGACTGACTGACTGACTGACTGACTGACTGACTGACTGACTGACTGACTGACTGACTGACTGACTGACTGACTGACTGACTGACTGACTGACTGACTGACTGACTGACTGACTGACTGACTGACTGACTGACTGACTGACTGACTGACTGACTGACTGACTGACTGACTGACTGACTGACTGACTGACTGACTGACTGACTGACTGACTGACTGACTGACTGACTGACTGACTGACTGACTGACTGACTGACTGACTGACTGACTGACTGACTGACTGACTGACTGACTGACTGACTGACTGACTGACTGACTGACTGACTGACTGACTGACTGACTGACTGACTGACTGACTGACTGACTGACTGACTGACTGACTGACTGACTGACTGACTGACTGACTGACTGACTGACTGACTGACTGACTGACTGACTGACTGACTGACTGACTGACTGACTGACTGACTGACTGACTGACTGACTGACTGACTGACTGACTGACTGACTGACTGACTGACTGACTGACTGACTGACTGACTGACTGACTGACTGACTGACTGACTGACTGACTGACTGACTGACTGACTGACTGACTGACTGACTGACTGACTGACTGACTGACTGACTGACTGACTGACTGACTGACTGACTGACTGACTGACTGACTGACTGACTGACTGACTGACTGACTGACTGACTGACTGATTCATCATCGCCGAGCGTAAAATATTAAAGTTAGGGCCACGAAATTTGGTGAGTAGGGTCGTTTTATTTAGTACACGCCCACTAATAAAAGGAAGTTTGAAGATTTGACCCTAAGGGTGTGAAATAGGGGTTGTAAGTTTGTATGGAAGTCCGTCGTTTTTTAAGTTAGATTCATGAAATTATTTTTGGGTTATTGATTAAAAATCAGTATCAGATACGTATTTTTAGCGTTTCTGGTTATTCTACCCCTAAGGAGTGAAATACACACCAAAGTTTTATAAAAAAATGAAAAATGAAAAATAGTTTATTCTTTATCAAGTTGTACATAGCAAATAAAGGTTGGGACCCTCTAGTGAGTATAATATAATACTCGTGACAGAAGGGCCCGCTCTTCCATAACATACAATTCTGTCCATGTTCTTAAAAAGAATAAACAATATCTTACTATATACTAAAACTCACAATCAGTAGGTAAACTAACATTATATCAAAATAAATTTTACTTGTGTGTTCGTGTGTGTGTGTGTGTGTGTGTGTGTGTGTGTGTGTGCGTTTGTGTGTATGTGTGTGTGTGTGTGCGTTTGTGTGTGTGTGTGTATGTGTGTGTGTGTGTGCGTTTGTGTGTGTGTGTGTGTGTGTGTAGGTGGGTGTATGTGTAGATTACATACATATACAAAGTAATCTTTAATTAACGTAACATTTTAAGTTAATCTTTAAATATATTAAACTTCCAAGCGACCAAAGCCGCGTGCAGCGGCTAGTTTAACATGTAATTTCGAGTATGGGGTTAGGTAAGACCGTCTGAGTGAGCCAGTGTAACTACAGGCACAAGGGACATAACGTTTTGTCGTACTGTCGTTTTGAGGAATAGTTAATATTGATTAGATTGTCCTTCAATTTGCAGCAGTTTGTGTTAAATAAGTAAAATAAAAACTGATATTTGTCTTTGTTTTCGTTAGGTTAGCGTGGCGACGGCTCCGAGGGGTGACGCCGAGCCGGGCTGGAGGTGGGGCATGGCCAGAGGTAAGAGGCGTTAGACTCGAAATCAAAATATACTCTATTCAAGTAGGCTTTTACGAGCACTTTTGAAACGTCATTTAACAAACTATTTAAAGTAAAGCTACCACCGGTTCGGAATGTAGATTGTACCGAGAAGAACCGGCAAGAAACTCAGTAGTTACTCTTTTTCGACATCTAAAAATACAGTCGTGTTAGTTAAATACAATTATATAAGTATGTCGTGTCTCCCGCCTGGAAGTCAATGAGCGTTAACTCCACGCTTTTTTGTCATCAATATAATCTTGTATCGAATAATATGTCTTATCAATTTAAATTTAACTGTAACTACTGAGTTTCTTGTCGGTGTAACCTACCCAACCGGTAGATTTACGTTTAAAACTGTCCTATGAAATTCCAACTTCAAGAAGCCTAGTCGGACTGAGTATTATTCGTCGTTTTCAGGTCAATCCGGTTGGTTTCCTGAATCGTACGTCGAGGATATAAATGCCGTTCAAATGTATGCGGAGACGATTGAACCGCTGGAGATGAAGACGCAACTCGAAGGTGAGTTTATGATGTTCAGTTTAAATAAACATTTTTTAGCATTAGCAGCCTGTAAATTTCCCACTGCTGGGCTAAAGGCCTCCTCTCCCTTTGAGGAGAAGGTTTGGAGCATATTCCACCACGCTGCTCCAATGCGGGTTGGCGGAATACACATATGGCAGAATTTCGTTGAAATTAGACACATGCAGGTTTCCTCACGATGTTTTCCTTAACCGCCGAGCACGAGATGAATTGTAAACACAAATTAAGCACATGAAAGTTCAGTGGTGCCTGCCTGGGTTTGAACCCGAAATCATCGGTTAAGATGCACGCGTTCTAACCACTGGGCAATCTCGGCTCTCAGTTTAAATAAACAAGGCGTGTCATTGTCTGTAGCCTATTCCAATGGAAGTAGGGGAAGAAACAAACCTTAGATTTACGTATTTCATGCCCTACTAATAGTTTATGATTAATATATCTTTATTTATAATACGACAATATTACACTTAACTAGATATTTCCAATTTAATTTTTCTTCCATAGTTTCGATATCAAATTCGTCTTTGAAAACGCCATTTAGTCACAAACCCATAATGACACGGATTGCTTAGATCTCGGCCAATGACGTCGCGGCAATTCAAGGTCAAACTTGTTTATTGATCTATTTTGTATAACTGGAAAAAATGTAAATAAACAATATTTGACGGCAAATCGACGCGATATCATTGGTCGAGAGCTTGATTAGTCTGTGATATTCACTATGGTTTTGTTTTGGAGCCGAGATGGCCCAGCGGTTAGAACGCGTGCATCTTAACCGATGATTTCGGGTTCAAACCCAGGCAGGCACCACTGAATTTTCATGTGCTTAATTTGTGTTTATAATTCATCTCGTGCTCGGTAAAGGAAAACAACGTGAGGAAACCTGCATGTGTCTAATTTCAACGAAATTCTGCCACATGTGTATGCTCCAATCCTTCTCCTCGAAGGGAGAGGAGGCCTTAGCCCGGCAGTGGGATGTTTACAGGCTCTATTCGGTACAGTTACTGTTAATCTCTTGTAGGTTTGTCTTGTTAGAATCCACATCTCTACATAGTAAAACAAAGACGCTTCTCGGTCCGTACGCTCGGATCTTTAAAACTACGCAACGCATTTTAATGCGGTTTTCGTCAATGAACAGAGCGATTCAAATATCCTAAACGACAAAAAAAAAATGTTTAAAAAAAGGTATTTTTAATTTTGTCTTTGCTCTTCAATCCAAGAGTTGTATGAAAATAATAATTCCAATTTCCATTTAAAATGCACAATTAGAGAATTCATCAGTGTAATGTTTCCTCAGGTATCGCTGAAGTACCGGAAGCGGAAATCACCAACGACTTGGGTGGAGCCATGCCGCCTGTCGGTGAGTACTTCCGTCAAAATGTCATGATTACATATACTTGACAAATGTCTATTTATTAGAAAACCACAAGAGACAGAGGAAGAGAAATAGAGGGATGGGTAGTCTGGAGCGATGTGGGGGGGTTTTCCTATGCGTTTTCTTTCGTGACGATTTTTGCCGGTTCACTCCACTGTAAGTTCGAATATTAGTATATTTATAATCGGATCGTGTTCAACTAATACGGAGTCCCCGTTTCCGCCATCAGAGGGCGGCGACTTCTACATCGCGGCGTACCCGTACAACTCGTCAGAGCCCGGCGACCTGGTGTTCGAGGCGGGCGAGCGCATCGAGGTCGTGCGCCGCGACGGTGACTGGTGGACCGGCAGGATCGGCCCGCGGTGAGACCCCCCCCCCCCCTCCCCAAACATACACTGATATATACTATTCCACTTAACTGCTTATATACACTATTAACTTCCAAAGTTCCGACGACAGCTCCTTGGACTCCTTGGATTCAAAAATCCATAAATAATGACCTATATGGTATTCAAGGCTTATTGCGTTTTAAGTTTGAGGATTGTTTTTTTTTTTTTTGTTGGATGTATGAATTTCGTATGAAATATAATTATGTCTGCAAAGAAGGCCAGACATCTAGTGATAATATTATTTTTTATGATATCGGTAGGTGGTCGAGCAATTGGACGACCTGATGGTAAGCGGTCATAACCGCCCATAGACAATGACGCTGTAAGATATATTAACCATTCCTTGCATCGCCAATGCATAAACCTTGGGAACTAAGATGTCAAGTCCCTTGTGCCTGTAGTTACACTGGCTCACTCACCCTTCAAACCGGAACACAACACTTCGTCTTCCACGAAGCCCTACCACCTAAAAAACAAATACCTCGTTAACAGGACCGGTATATTCCCATCGAACTACGTCACCAAAGACACGACGACGAGCTCCGAGCCGATGTCCAGTATACCGGAGGCTCGCGAGCCGCCAGCGGAGCCCCAGGAGGTCGCGCCACCGCCGCAACAGCCCGAGCCGATACAAGTTGTTGAGGTGCGTTTGAAAACTCATTTGTAACTGTTGTTATACTCAAGTAAAACTCAGAAGCAACTGCTTTCAAAATGTCGTATGTTAGACACAAACAATAGTTATTTAATGGAATATATTATAGTTATTATTGGTGTTTCTACCAATCCGCATCGAAAGAGCATGGTGGTATATGATCTAAACCCTCTTAATAAAAAATGGGACAGTTTTGCAGTAGTGACGTGTACACTAAAGACGCACTATCGATATCGATAAAAAATCCTTGAAAACGTATATCTTAATATGTAACTTGTCCAATATTTTGCTCACTAACATACGGAGTCCGTCCTTGTGATCTCCAGGAGCAGAAGTCGTCGACACCGATATCGTCGGAGGTGGCCTCCATCACGGAGACGGCCCGGCCGCCGTCGGCCGCCCGGCGGGACTCCGGCCGGGACTCCGCCACGGCGCGCCGCAAGCACGAGGTGGCGCAGGCGCTCGCCAACTACACCGCCACCAGGTGAGGGCCAGCGGCGTACAGCGTGGCCACGGGAATGACTGGTCTATATGGGTTAGAATAAGATCAGATTGGACTAGGTGGGATAGAGCGAGATGATACTGCACTAGGTGAGATAGAGTGAGATGATACTGCACTAGGTGAGATAGAGTGAGATGATACTGCACTAGGTGAGATAGAGTGAGATGATACTGGACTAGGTGAGATAGAGTGAGATGATACTGCACTAGGTGAGATAGAGTGAGATGATACTGCACTAGGTGAGATAGAGTGAGATGATACTGCACTAGGTGAGATAGAGTGAGATGATACTGCACTAGGTGAGATAGAGTGAGATGATACTGCACTAGGTGAGATAGAGTGAGATGATACTGCACTAGGTGAGATAGAGTGAGATGATACTGCACTAGGTGAGATAGAGTGAGATGATACTGGACTAGGTGACGTAGGGTGAATTGAGACAGGACTAGGTTTTGCTGGTTTGAAAGGTGAGTGTGCTAGTGCAACAGGTGATATGACATTTTAGTTGAGGAAGTTGGATAGGGTTGGTTAATGTTTGAAGAATAGTAGCAATCTGTGAGCAGTGGTGACCATTTACTATGGTAAATAGTCACCACTGCTCACAGATTGGGTGGCCCTTTTGACAGTCTGCCTACCAATTTAAAATATTTAAAAAAGGAATTGTATTGTATAAGATTAATTCGTTTGTATTGCATATGATCTTAACAGCTCTTTATTGGTCGTGCGTATAGGTTCGGAATTTAAATGCGTCTGTATAATGACATGGCGAAAAAAAAACGAGCTTTTTGATGTGTATAGCTTGATTCATGTGTGCGTACCGTCTGGAACGGTAATATGTGGTCGCATGCGTATACAGTAGGTGGTAGGGGAGAAAGGTTTGTATGATATTTATGTCAGGCGCTAACAAGGCTCATCTTTATAATGTTAAGTATAAATATTAATAATTTCAGCTCCGAACAACTGTCCCTGATGAAAGGCCAGCTGCTCATTGTGCGTAAGAAAGCGGACAGCGGCTGGTGGGAGGGGGAACTGCAGGCGAAGGGCCGCAACAGGCAGAGCGGTTGGTTCCCAGCCAGCTACGTCAAGGTATGTACGAAATAAGAAATAATTCCTTGACAAAGTTGTTCTAGTTGATTTTAGGACGCAGATCCTTAGATCCTGGGTTCAAACCTCAGTCGGGCCGATGAAGTGTTTGGCTCAGTAACAGCTCAGTAACCTGGAAGCTGGAAGTCACACTCCCGCGCCTCGGGGTGGTCGGATTTTCCGTCCCATCGGCTTATGAAAGTGGGGGATTAGAGGGCAACTGTGTTTACGCACACACTGGCTTACTCACCCTTCCAACCGATACACAACAATACTAATTACTACTGCTTGGTGGTCTAATATCTGATGAGTGGTTGGTACCTACCACCTAGTAAAATGTATATTGATTTGAGTCTTGATGGTATTTTTTTTTTATGATATCGGTAGGCGGACGAGCAAATGGGCCACCTGATGGTAAGTGGTCACCACCGCCCATAGACAATGGTGTTCTAAGAAATATTAACCATTCCTTACATCACCAATGCGCCACCAACCTTGGGAACCAAGATGTTACCTCCCTTGTGCCTGTAGTTACAAGCTCACTCACCCTTCAAACCGGAACACAACAATACTGAGTACCGCTGTTTGGCGGTAGAATATCTGATGAGTGGGTGGTACCTACCCAGACGGGCTTGCTCAAAGCGCTACCACCAAGAAGTTCGTTTTAGTTAGTTACTTTAGTTTATTTTTATTTAATGTTTCAGGTACTACAGTCCTCTGGCAGAACTTCCGGAAGAACGACCCCGGTTATGTCCAAGATGGACACGGTGCCGACGGAAACTGTCATTGATAAGGTATTTAGCTAATTGGCGTCCAGAAATGAAAACGGTAAAAAAACGTATCGGGGGACGTCCTTTGGAACGAATTAGTTTTCTGCTTATATTTTGTATTTAAATAACAGACATAAATAAATAAAGAATATGTACACAAGAATTATGTGTGTGTACATTATTAGTATCAATATTGCCTGAAAGGGAGGCTCGACAGACTGGCGTAACGCGTTACGTAACGAAGCGGTCCCCCCTCCCATAAGTTGTCACTTCAAAAGACGAAAGCCGTTCGGTTCCAAATGGATATCCCACGACGGATAATTTTTTTAAGTAACAATTAGCCGTATGTACTTGATCATTAAAATTGTATTTTACATTTGCAGGTCATAGCTCTGTATTCGTATGCGGCACAGAACGCTGATGAACTTAGCTTCGAGAAGGACGACATTATCGCAGTCACTGATCGCTCGCAGGATCCCGCGTGGTGGCAAGGTGACAGTTCCTGTGCCGCAATTACGTTGTTTTATTGTTATTTTTCATACAAAAATTGTAGTATAAATTATTTTAAGTAGTTACTGATACTTATTTAACGACATCGATTAAGTTTACAGCTGGGGGGGGGGGTTGATGCTTTATTGATTGTACAAATAAATGTTCTGTATTGTTATGCTTAAAAGTTGAGTATTAATAAGAGCCGAGATGGCCCAGCGGTTAGAACGCGTGCATCTTAACCGATGATTTCGGGTTCAAGCCCAGGCAGGTACCGCTGAATTTTCATGTGCTTAATTCGTGTTTATAATTCATCTCGTGCTCGGCGATGAGACCTGCATGTGTCTAATTTCAACGAAATTCAGCCACATGTGTATTCCACCAACCCGCATTGAAGCAGCGTGGAAGAATATACTCCAAACCTTCTCAAAGGGAGAGGAGGCCTTAGCCCAGGAGTGGGAAATTTACAGGCTGTTAATGTCGTAACGTGTATTAACAAACACGAGATAATATCTTAGTTCATATGGTTGGTGGAGAATTGATACAACACCATTGTCTATGGGCGGTGGTGACCACTTACCATCAGGAGGCCCATTTGCTCGTCCGCCAACCGATATCATAAAAAAAATACCATCAAGACTCAAATCAATATACATTTTACTAGGTGGTAGGTACCAACCACTCATCAGATATTCGACCACCAAGCAGTAGTAATTAGTATTGTTATGTATCGGTTGGAAGGGTGAGTAAGCCAGTGTGTGCGTAAACACAGTTGCCCTGATCATACACTGATCCATTTAGCAACTAAAATAAACTGCTGTCGCCCCCCGGCTTCGGATTTCCACCAGGATTTCATTGAAATTAGACAAATGTAAGTTTCTCGATCCTCACGATTCTCCTTCACCGAACAAGAGATACATTTTAAACAAAAAATATGCACATGAAAAATCAACGGTGCTCGTCTGGGTTTGAACCCGAAACCGTCGTTTAACATATGGACCATACCCTCCTTTATTTAGATGTATATAATTTAAACTCAATTTTTCAGGTGAACTCCGCGGGATGTCTGGACTATTTCCAAGTAACTACGTCACGAAATTAGTCAACTGAAACTACTAACCAATTATATAATGATACTGACAGAATTTAAAACGGGATATTTACCATTTATTTTTATTTGGTGTAGCTCGATATTTCGACATTATCTACGAATGTCTTGTTCACGAGACTGACGTTTGCGGGTAGATGTTGACGGCATCAGAAGTGTCCATATCGGACTACCTCCTTTAACACTGGTCACTTTCACCCCTACTATTTGTGTTTACGCAGCAAACGTACGAGAAAGGAGGCAGTCCGATATGGACACTTCTGATGCCGTCAACATATACCCGCAAACGTCAGTCTCGTGACAAGACATTCATAGATAACGTCGAAATATCGAGCTCCACCAAATAAAAATAAAAAACATGGTAAATATCCCGTTTTAAATACTGTTATTAATAAAAATAACCATGTTAATTTAAAATCTTATATATAATGATAGATCTCTAATAACTCTACGTATATAATCAAATATATAATCACGTTATATTAGAATTTGTGATAATGTTTAGTAAATACGAATCAGTAGATTCTGTATGAAAACGAGAGGTGGCCTCGGACACCCGCTTGGTAAACAAAATCAAATCAAATCAAAATATACTTTATTCAAGTAGTGTTGCCAACTTACCGATAAGTTACCCATTTGAACGTTCGCTTACGAATGCTATAAAAAATATTCAAAAGTAAAGATTATTGATTTTGGTCGTTTTAACGCCAGGCAATATGCTTTATTAGTAACTTTTTTTTTTTTTTAATTTTACATATTATGACCATAGATTATGTATGTGTATAATGTATTCCAATCAATTTTTACATATTTCGGCTGTATTGTAAATTAAATACAGTTATTGATTAATATGTCTTTATTAAAAAAAAATCAAAATATATATATTCGAGAAGGCTTTTACGAGCACTTTTGAATCGTCATTTAACAAACTATTTTAAGTGAAGCTACAACCGGTTCGGAATGTAGATTCTACCGAGAAGAACCGGCAAGAAATTCAGTTAAATACTTATATTCAATTTAATTTTACTTCCAAAGTTCCGACAACATCGATGTTCGAATGTAAGTTTTTAAAATCCATAGTGAATATCATAGACTAATCAAGCTCTCGCCCAATGATATCGCGTCAATTCAAGGTCAAAATTGTTTATTTACCTTTTATGGTTGGAATTGATTAAAGATATTGTTATAATTTATTTGAAATATATTCATTTGTGATTTAATTGTTGATGTTTCGAATTTATTTAAAACAATGATAAATTAATTTAATTCATATGACTATTATCAATGTAATTTGTATTTTGTTTTATTAGTACAAATATTTCAATCTTAATGTAACGTTGTAGGGATTATCTGCTTGATGTTTGTAGTAATTTTAGTCTGTAGTTACTTTGAAAATAAATGTTATCGAATATTTTGTATTTTTTTTTTTTAATTTCAACCCTTTAACGGATTTATTTGAGAATTTTGTGAAGATGGCGATGGCGTTTAGTTAAACAATGACGTGTTCGAATTTCAAATCAGTTGAAAACGTTATTCTAGTTTTTCATATTTTTATGTAATGCGGGTTCTATACATGATGAGTACTCGTGAATTATTTTTGACATTTACGTCCTTTTTTTTATAAAAAAAAATTAGTATTTACGTATTAACACTGTAGAAAAAAACATGCCCAACATGGGTAGTATTTGTCTAGTCATTGCATACGTTTGGAAATGCCAATGAACCGACAACGCCAAATTTTCGATATTACGTGGCGGCTTTTTTGGTCGACAATTTAAAGTTAAGCTTTTCTTCTTTTGGATATATTTTTGGTAATATCCAAAATTTCGGTTCCTCGGTTCATTTGCATTTCTCGCCAGTTTTTCCCGACGTAATGACTGGACTATTGAGTCTGTTCAGACCGATTAATAGACTCACTAGGTAACCTAAATGATTCTCTCGAGAATAACTTAGCAAAGACTCAAGAAGCCAACCACAGCGCTACTGGCAGCGATGGATTTACACTAGATGCATTCTGTTTGGCAATAAATTTTAAAGGGCGGCAACACTAATGCGGCATTACTAATAAAAGATAAAAATCTGCGTTATCGTAAATTCTTATCTTTGAAAATAAATAATAATTTAAAAAAAAAATTTACAATGACTAAATCATTTTATTTACTTAGTTTAGTAGGCGACCAGTTCACAGCTTTGACAGTATTTACATTACATTAGCAGCCTGTAAATTTCCCACTGCTGGGCTAAGGCCTCCTCTCCCTTGAGGAGAAGGTTTGGAGCATATTCCACCACGCTGCTCCAATGCGGGTTGGTTGAATACACATGTGGCTGAATTTCGTTGTAATTAGACACACGCAGGTTTCCTCACGATGTTTTCCTTCACCGCCGAGCACGAGATGAATTATAAACACAAATTAAGCACATGAAAATTCAGTGGTGCCAACCTGGGTTTGAACCCGAAATCATCGGTTAAGACGCACGCGTTCTAACCACTGGGCCATCTCGGCTCTTCTTGACAGTATATCTAGACTTAAATAACCAATGATCTTCATTTTATTATTTAATATTGTGAGACAACCCCACCGATTACGTTCTGATCAGAGGTGCGTTCTCTTCAAATCGGAGACATCCTACACTACGTCACCCCGGTGACGCTGTGAAGTCGAGTAGGGCAACAGCAAATAACACATAGACCCAAAAAAAATAAAAATCATTTTACCAACAAAATAGGCGCGAACAACTGAAAAATAACTTTCCAGATTTTCATGCTGCAATAATTATAATTTAGTTAGTTCATTATTTAAAGAAATATTTTAAATTTTAGCCAAAAATAAAGAATTCAACCGTTGAAAAAACAGAAACACGAAATAATACCTAATGCTACGTCTGTCTTGTTTATTGTGAGACTACGAAGTCATCCCTGAATAAATTTTTCGAATTACAACTGGAAAGAGAATCGTTAAAGTAAAAAAATAATTTTATATATACCTAATATTTTTTAATTTAAATATTGAATAAACGTTGGTCGAATTTTTTTTTTTGTTTTAAATTTCGTTTCATTGTTCGAAATAAATAAGAAAAAGTAAAAGTCCAAAAATGATATGTTGGTTCTAACTAAAGAGTTACATTTATTTAATTTAAAAAAAAAACCGACCATAAATTTTTGGTTAAACAATGATCAGTTAAAATATCAAAACAAATACATCATAAGCCCCGCTTAACTTAACTCTTAAACAAATAAAATTTGAGTTCAATTTCTTTTTTCGCAATTTATCATTTATTTTAATAAAATTCACATTATGAGATATTGTAAAAATTAGACTTTACACTTTTTAGACGGGAAAATCGGTAAATAAATGGACTAAGACCGCTTTAGTTACAGCCATAGACGAAAAAGAGAGATGTGTAGTCAGACACCTGATTGAAACGAAATTGCTTTAACTATATATTATGTATTAAATATTTTTTATAATTAAAACAGACAATAAAATAAATTAACAACGTAAATGACAAGAAATAAAATTTGTTTTATTAATAATAATTCTTTTAGAGCAAAAGGTAGTCTGAAGAGGACTCGACACTGAGTTAAATCCTTAAATAATTTCTGCCAACTCACTAAGCTAAGCCGCGTAAAAGAACTTCGTTCCAAAATTAATATCCAACCGCTTAGGTTAACTCACTCTGTTCTATAACAATTAAAACTATCAAATTGACATTCAATTTGACAACCACAAAAACGAATTGAGGTTAAAATTAGCGGGAAAATGGCTGAATAGGTAGACTGAGATCGCGACACAGACAGCCATAGAAAAATAATATCGGGAAAATGTCAAATAAGACAAATAACACAAGTTGGAAGGTATATATTTATTTATTGGAGTCTTGAAGAGTTAGCAGCGGCGTGGTCTCGGTGATCCCTCCAGTGTCGTTCAACGAACTTCCGTATGTAATTGTATGGCTTCGATTCTGGCTCGCCTAATACGTTTTCAACCTGAAATCATAAATAACAATACCTTTTTTTTTAAAAGAAACTGGCTTCACTTTCGATTCCACAAAAATACAACAAAGGTACTATATTATACAACTTTCAGATTAAAGAACCTAAAAAAAAAAAAAAAAGTTTTGCCGGCTTTGAAAATTAAAATTCTCTACTATAAAATGCATATATTATACATATAAACCTCTTCAATCACTCTGTTTATTGATGAAAACAGCATTAAAATCCATTGCGTAGTTTAAAAGATCTGAGCGGACAGACTACTGGAAGCGACTTTGTTTATGTGTCCAAATCGGCTATTTGATGATAAGTCGCTACTAATCAGACTTCTATGATAGATGTTGTCTCTGTGCCTGTAGCTATACTGGCTCACTCACACCTCAAACCGGAACACAACAATACTGTCATATTGATATCCTCTGGTAGAATATGAGTGCTCACTCATACGCTAAAAACAAACAAGTATTTTCCTTTCAATTGAACTATCAAGTTTTTTGCAGAGTTTACCGATCTTGGTTTACAAAAGTATCACTGACTTTTAAAATGTACCTACTGGCCCAATTTGAAATAATTTTATTTAAATTTTTAGGACAAAATCCAGTCTATCCATAACAAAATCCTGATTTGTTATTTCAGGACAAACAAACGATGATCAGCCAATCAGAAACATTGCATAGTTCTCTTCATATTAATGTACAGTCCGAGTAAGAAGACCTTCGTCAGTTTTCGAATTCATTCCTTTATCAAGTCGTAAACTCTTAGTACCTTTCGAAACTAAAGCATTAAAAAGAAAACTGCACATAAAATTAAACTGACATAGTTTGATAACTAGGTTCAAAATACATTGCGACGCAATATGTCAAACTCAATCGGTAAAGCAGATTATCGCTCATACTGAGCACACGAAAATAGACCTTAAGGTGACGAACATTTTCTTACCCCGACTGTACTTTGTTTACACATTCTCTAAATGTTTGCTTGTATTAGGGGAGGCGAAGAGGGGACTTTTGCAGTGGCTCGAGCGTGTCAGATAAACACATAGAATCCTTGTACCCTTTAATATACTTTTATAAAGTATGAACCCTTAGTATGGGGGCGTGTTGAGGAGAGCCCGTCAGATTAGTAAAAAAAAAATCGATCCTCTGAAAAACGCGAGCGCGTCAGATTAAGTAATGACAGATTAATTACATTTAGAAATGTGTATATTTCAATAATCTGACGATTTGGGCGTGACGTTAAGAAATTAGCGAGCTCTGAAGTTGCAAAAAAAAAATGTCATCTCGAAATACACGAGCGCGCTTCTAATTTTTTTTTAAATCGAAGGACACGCCTTAGGAAACGTAGAGATATAATAATCTGACGGTTTCCATGGGGCGTTTTTGCGTTTGGTAGACGCTCGACACTTTCGCGTGTTTGTGGCGTTTTGTCTACTTAAAGTGATTAGTCTTACATCCATTATAATCATGATTGACGTAAGCATAACGTCTGCTTTTTGTAAAAAAAAAAAAACTGGTGAAAAAATCAAAAAAATCATCTCCAGAAACGTTAAAAAAGTGTATTCATATTTTGGAGTATCGAAAAGTGAAGCCTACTGTAAGAAAATCGAGCAACAAATTGCCAACTTGGTTCCTTGGAAAACAACTACCTGAAGCCTATGAAGGTATTGTCATAAGACCTGACATTTTAGGAGATACTCCTGATTTGGGTACGTTTTATTTCATATATTACACTATCATAACATAAACATAACATAATGATCATAACCACTCTTGGTTACAGAACCCCGAGATGACGAGGATGTCCAGGAAATTGAAGAAGTGGTATCAATCAACCCTCGAAGATGAATCAGCCGGTGAAGATGAGAATTAACATTTGCATTCGTATATTCTATACGGGTCTCTATTTGATTTTTTTTATTAATAAATTATACCTTTTTATATATGAATGCGCAAACCTTGTTTATAGACTTCCTTTAAATCGGTCAAAATAATAATAATCCTTCATATAATTGTCAGATTATTATTCAGGGAGACTATCATATCAATATGAACCCCCTGCATAAAAATTTGACGCGACCGAGTATCCCAGGATCACGTTTTTTTTTACAGAAAAAAAAAAAAGAATCCTATGGGCCGCATCCAGATCGTCAGAAATTTTAATACGACACCTTTGAGGGTTCAATATTACATATACTATGAATTTCTGACACGGTCGAGAAACTTTTTTTTTTTTTTTTCAACCGCTTGTTAAAGGCAACCTCCTCGACTTAATCGTCAGATTAACATATCGTGGTTGTCAGAAATATAAAGCGCGTTTATACTGTTAATGGCGGACGCGCTCGAGGACTTTTATACAAGTGATTTTTTTTACATATTTAACAATGATTACCCGCTCTCCTCCCCCCTAAAATAAAAAAACTTGTAATAAACTTTTTTTCTTTTTAAAACATTAACTTTCGAAGTCAATCGAAGTTTTTGCACTACAGACACATGGCTTCATCCAAAATACTCTTTATTCAAGTAGGCTCATCAAAGCACTTTCGAATCGTCATGTTGCAGTGTTAAATCAAATTTAAAGCTACCAACGGTTCAGAAAGTAGATTCAACCGAGAATGACTGGCAAAAAACACAGTAGTTACCCTTTTCCACCATTTTAACTACAGAGTATCAGTAAACAATCATTATTTTTATATACATCCTGCTTAGAAGTCAATAAATACAAAATCCACACTTTTTTATCTTCAATATAATCTTGTATTGAGTAATATACCTTAAATATCAATGTTCTTTTGATATTTGCTTTAAATTTTTTAATTAGATATCATTCATAATTCACATAATTCTAATTAGTTATTAGATATTATAAAACAAAGATAGCCCTCCGTGTCTGTCTGTCAGAATAGACTCAAAAATTACCAAACTGTTTTTCATATAAATATCACCAATCGACTGAACGTTCATTCATGAGGAAGGTTTAGGGAGTTTATTGTGTTTTTGTATAAATTGACTGATATTTCACAATTATTGTAGAAGCAGTATGAAAAATCATGCAAATTGAGAACTCAATTGCAATCCAGTGACGAGTTCAAAGTCTCTCTACTTCTTTAACACAAGCAGCCTAGCCAACGTTACCTTATAGGGGGGCGTTATTGTTACTTCATTGTACACACGAATGCTCTGTCCAGACCACGAGACATCTTCTATAACTCTGGCGATAGCGAGGAACAGTCTCTGCCCCTCTGGATCTAGACAGGCTTGTAATGCTGAAACCTGGAAAAAACACATAACATATACCTGATTAATACTATCATGGCAGAGTCAATAGTTCATAAAACTACTACATAACATACTTTTTTAATAAAATAAATATTTTATATGATCCTTACATAACCAAAGGGCCAACAGAATTTTGCCTGTAGTTACAATGGCTCACCATTCAAACCGAAACACAACAATCATAACTATTTAAGTATTGCCATTTGGCAGTCACACATCTATTGAGTGGGTGGTACCTACCCAGGTGGACTTATTTCGTTTAGTGTTATTGAGTATATTATTGTTAACCATATTTATATGTAACAACTGCTTGCAAACCTATTTTAAATGAACAAACAAAGACTAAATACCAATAACAAATTTAATTATTGTGTAAGTCCTCTGGCTGACATAACTATTCGTTTTCAAACAAGAATATAACATAACCTTTCGTTACTATATTTAGAATGTTCAGGAATAATCAATGTTGTCTGTCAATGTGTTTCAATAATAGTCAGTGGTGTGCAATTGGAGAGGCCTACGTCCAGCAGTGAACGAGTATGGGCTGCTGTTGATGATGAATCAATGTTGTGGATATCTTATTCACTAATTAGAAATATTCTAGGACTATAATGAAAATATGGGAGTGGTTCTGCATCCTTATTGTTCGGTTTGTGGAGTTGTGGAGGATGCCTATCATGTTTTGATGGAGTGTGTCAAGAACGAAACTATAAGACGCCAAATCTTTTGTGATAAGCTTTTTTTTGTAACGTTGGAGAATCTAACAGTATTTTGTCCATACCTGATTCTGTCTCGGCAAAGAAATTGTACAAATTGATTGAAACTGTACAAAGAAGCTGAATTAATATAAATGTTTAATAACAGGGCGACATAGTCGCTTTAGCGAAAAAGCTCTTAAATAAAGAAAAAAAAAATATAATGAAAATATATAAAACTCAGTCAGAGTACAAATTGGTATCTTATAATTTTTAATGCTTTTCTAACAATGTTTATTTATCGAGGCCATTTTAAATATTATATCCCTACAATATGAATATTATTATGAAGTAAAATTTGATTGTTTGCATGTAAGGGATAATCTCCAGAACTAATGATCCACTACTAAAAAATATTTCACTGGTCGAAAGCTACATTATGTCTAATAAAGTGCTGTCAAATAATTCACTGCGAAATAGGCAGACTAATTATTGGCAGTAACAATAAAATTTTCTTAAATAGGTCTTTATGATTAATAAATTGTACTCATGCGAAGTCAGGGCTTGGTCATTAGTTTATAATAAAAAAAATGGTCTAGTTAGTATTAATCAATTTCCAGTCAGTATATGCATATATATTTCACTATATTTGATTGACTCAAATGTAGTTTAAATGTACTAGCATTACATAACATTAACAGCCTGTAAATTTCCCACAGTAGCCCAGCAGTGCCACCTCTGCCTTTGAGGAGAAGGTTTGGGGCATATTCCACCACGCTGCTCCAAAGCGGGTTGGTGGATACACATGTGGCAGAATTTCATTGAAATAAGATACATGCAGGTTCGCTCACGATGTTTTCCTTCACCACAGCGCAAGAGATAAATTATAAACACAAATTAAACACATGAAAATTGAGTGGTGCTTGCCTAGGTTTGAACCCGTAATCATCGGTTAAGATGCATACATTCTAACGACTGGGCCATCTCGGCTCTTCTAATGTAATGTTAAAAAACAATGTATTGGAAAATAGTGGCTAAAGATTTTCTTGGCAGTTCTTCTTAGTAGTTCACATTCCACAACCGTGATAGTTAATTAATTCAATACCTTAACAAGACAAGTCAAAAGTGTGTATATTAGTATATTTGAATAAAGAATATTATTATTATGCAGGAGATACTGTATGTGTTATTATAGTGATCATGAATATGACAAACAGAGTACTCTTTACCTCATCAATTTTAATCCGTTGGAAAGGCAATCAGAACAGGAGAATTTTAGTATAACAGCATCACGCTACTACTGGAAGTATCTTAACAGATATTCAGCCGAACTTTATTAACAGATAAATCTTTACAATCAAAGTTTATAATCAAGCAAATCTCTTAACAGATTAAGCCAATTTCATTGGACGTACAACCAAGATGTGTAGTTTCAGCTAGCCGAGACCATTGAGGCAATTTTGATGCCTCAGAAACAGTATATGATTAAAATTATTAGGATGACTTTTATATATTAAGGGTTTTGTATTTAACTATATAATAGTGTAGTAACTCTACTGATATTAATGCAAAGCCTATTTTATGAACTATGAGAAAATAGAGTTGAATATATTATTTTATAAAAAATTAATAGTATGTACAAAAGCAGTATTGCCTCTGATTGTAAGAGTGATATCCAGACAACTTTTGGATGTGGAATGTGTGATCAAGAAGTAAAGAGGTATACAGTTCTAAAAATTATGGTCTAGTGCAAAATATAGTGTTTTTTTTATGATTGATATCTTAGTTCATACAGACCAAGCACAATTATTGGTTCCTTTGGTTAATCTATACTAATATTATAAATGCGAAGTAACTCTGTCTGTCTGTTGCTCTTTCACAGCCACACCACTGAACCGAATTTGATGAGATTTGATATAAAGCAAGCTTGAACTCCAAGGAAAGACATAGGCTTTTTATGCATACAGTTGGCAACCAACGCCTAAAAAGCGAGCAAAGCCGCGGGCGACAACTAGTAATAAATATAAACGTTACTCACTAATCTCCTCTTGTTTTCTATGGAGTTTCTAACTCTCGTGTTGAGTCTGTGCAAATTTAAAGACTGTGGTGGTTCCGGGACAGTTGTCACTTCTTTTTTGATCTGGACGTCGCTAACCAGCGACAGGTTGACGATATTAACGTCGTGGCGTTTAGGATTTCCACTAGATGAGGGACATTTCAAAATTAACATTTTAGTCTGAGGATCGAAAGCTAATACTTCGCCTTCAATATCTTCATTATAACATGTTCGAGTAGCGACTATGCTGCCGATAGTGAAACAGTCAGATACGACTGTGGACATTTTGTTTTGATAATTTGATGTTTTGTTAATAATTAGCGCGATTTTAATGTTTTGTTGCAAGTCGATCCGCCATGAATTTTTGATTGACAATTGTAAATGTGACTACAGATTATGACATTTTAGAGGATTGCGTTTAGTTTTTGCATGGCCTCTTTGCTTTCACTTTTATATTTAATTATAACGTAATTTAAAAATAAATATAAGAATCGACCAAATAGGATTACTATAATAATACTAATAAAAAATACAAAAGAATTCTAATAAGTATTATATACTTTTTAATAAAAAAAAAAATTCGTAAATGAAACAAAAAATTAAGCTACATTTTGGTAATTCTGAAAATTAAATGATTTTAGAAAATTAAATTTTAACAACTGTAAATATGTTTTTTCTGTTATCTGTAGCTGTCCGAGCAACACCGGGTAATACCTTTACATTCAACTATTTAATCAGGGAACTTTGGAGTTGAAATTGGTTTCATATTTTGTTTGCAATGTAACACGATTCGGAATACTTTTATTTCTAGTTTTCTTAGGTACATTAAGAATTTGTAAAAAGTTATAATTATTTTGTTATGTACCTTATTTTTCAACGAGTTACAACATATAATTTAAAAATATTAGAAGCTTTAATGTTCACCCACTTTTTGGTTGACATACATTGTCTAATCACATCAACGGCGTTTATCATTAAACAAACAAACCAATGAAAAATGTATGTTATTTTAGGTAATAGACATGGACGACCTACTAAAATGAGAACGCATTGCATGTGAGAATCTAATATATTCGTTCACCGTCAACTAAGACGCTGAACATATATGTTTTATTAACTCAGTGATTTTCATCTCAACATTTTAAGTAAATTTCATTCATTTGATACGATAAGTATTAAAATAAAATCGACATAGCTTATTAGCAGCCTAGTTAAATGTATCACTATACAGTCTAACTATGCTGCTTTTGCGTTGGGGTATGATAGGCAAAGGGGTAATATCGTTCCGATTGATCTTCCATCTGTTGGAACAAAACAAAAACTTTCCATAAATACACTCAATTATTTATTCACTCAAAACTGATACGAAAATAGTTCTTTCCTCGATCCTTCCATCCTCACGATTAAAGTAAGAATATAGAATACCATTTATATGCTCATTCATAGTACTTAAAGTTTACAAGCCCCTCCCACTGTAACAACATCCGGTTTTGATCTATTTTAAAATACAAATTAGTTTAGTCAAAACCGGATGTAGACAATAATATTCAAATTAAATAATCTTGATTTTTATTTTCAAGTAATATATTCTTTATCCAAGTAACGCGTTACGTAACGAAGCGTTTTACCCTCCCATAACAAGTTATCACTTCAATAACAACAACACTAATATTCTTTATTTATTGTATCATCGAAGAACCTGCCGTTTATTTTTAGTTTTATTTCACTTTTCGTGACTTTCGTGACGTCAACTTTGTCGCTGTCACTGTCATATTTAAAGGCGCCATCTTGGTTTTCTTCTTCGGAATCGTCTTCCGGGTGAAATGGGTTGTAGTAGGCTCTTGAAAGTTTCGATTTTGTACTAATTAAGCCGAATGTCTGAGTCATAACAATGGAGACTGTAAAATAATACAATCTTATTAATAAACATTGTTTAGTGAAATAGTACTCTTTACATCATTGATTTGAAATCAAATTCGAAAGAAAAATACGCCATTGCTTTTTTATGATGTAGGTAGGTGTACGGATAAATGGGCCACCTGATGGTAAATAGTCACTACCGCCCAAAAGCAATGCACTTCTTGAGTTCTAACTTTCTAAACTATATATTTTTTATCACAAGGCAGTTTTGTTAATAGTAACCATGTTTTTTTCGTGTATTACGCGGTTACGCTGATTTATTAATGGTGTCAGCTACTTGGACAGGGAACCTTGTTGGTCTCACCGATGATCCAAGACTTGACCATCGCGTAGCGCCCGTGTCTCTTGCATTTTTTTAAGACGCAGGTTGGCGGACGAGCAAATGGCCCCCTTGATGCTATATGGCCGCCAACTGTAGACGATGACGGTGTAAGAAATATTAACCATTCCTTACATCGCCAATGCGCCACCAACCTTGGGAACTAAGATGTTACTTCGCTTGTGCCTGTAGTTACACTGGCGGAACACAAAAATACTGAGTACTGCTGTTTGCCGGTAAAATATCTGATGACAGCGTGGTACCTAATCTGACGGGCTTGCTCAAAGCCTTACCTCAAAATGTAAAATCTTTCAAAAATCTTGCATCCCCTGCACCCTGGACTAAAATGATCCTAATTACAAGTCGTGTTTTCCGCCCAACGGCATTTAACAAGGTAACTGACAGACTCGGGACTGTTTCTAATATTTTCTCGACATACAAAACACAATAACTAATAAATAGTCGACCTTATTTTATCCCAGGCCCATGGATACTGAAGTTATTAAAACCATCCACTTTTTTACACTGTCGAAACCTTCAGAAAGGTACCCTTGGGGGAAACCGGGTTATGTGAGATTCCTACCAATAGACCAAAGAGGCAGTTTTTATAAAACGGCATTAGAAAATTCATACTTACATACAAATGTCAGTTTTATCATTTTATTTCTACTTTCATTCACCATAAACGAATATTATTGCTTTTTATGGTCAGTGAATTTTTAAATTAGCATATCGATATAGGAATTATCGATCCGTCGTTCTGTTATTGGTTAATTCACTATTTATTTAAATTTAGTAACAATTAATGATTTCCATGTTTTGAATCAGATTTGATGAATTGTATCGTCAAAATAATTTAGACGATTCATTCATTTTGGCGGACAAGAAGGTTTCGTGGTTGATGAAATCCCTGAATCAACTTAATCAACCGAAGTACCTTGGATTTGTTAATTTCATAAAATTATTAGAATTTGTCTTGAAGATTTGTGACGCAAAAGATATAGGAATATCTCTTAGAGACGTACCAAGAACCGTTTGTAGGAACGATACTCACCAGAGTGATATGCCGTCCTTCGACATTCTCATGGGAGACTAGACAACTAAACAGGACATATTTTAGTGCACCAGTGCGTGCGTAAGCAATGAGATACTCCATTATCCGGGGGGACGGCAATTCTTAAACCGACAAGACAAGTGTTTTTAGAGGAAGTTGTCAGCTTCCATACTCCGAGCTTAGTATCAGCCAGAAAAATCAGATAACTTTTTATCAGATCGACGTGGGAGTTTTCACCCAGGACCTGTTGATCTGTGGGATTATCTTTGCACTAGACCAGCAAGTCGTTAGTCGCCATAGAATACCACCATAAATTTAGTTGTTTTTAACAACACATAGCCTTAATCAAACTTTGTGATCGCACCAAAAACAGTTACAGAACGCAATTTGAATAAAACCTATAAAGTTTGAATGAAACGAAATATATAATACATAAATAGAAACAGAAATAAAAATGTTGTCGTAGAGGAAATACCGATATTAAGTCGACCTAAAATAACATTTGAATGGGCTTTGAAAAAATATTTTATATTACCTGTGAGTAGATTGTTATTGTAAACTCAAAATATATTTATTATTAAAAAAAAAAAAATTACGTATCGTGGGACTAATATTTACTGATACTACAACAGAGTCCAAGACATAACTCTAACATAGCCTTCAGGCGTCTAATCAGTGACAATGCTATATACTAATATTCCTAACAGTATCAAATTATAAGGCAACAAATCTCAATCCTCCTAAATTCAAACCTCGGCTCGGGCAAGCAAAAAGGGACGTTAATACATTTCCCAGTATTAGTCAAGCATTGTAACATTCTCGTGCTTCGGATACCACGTTAAGCCGGAGATTGAACACGTGCATCAATCCATAACACATCATCTGGATCTAACTGACATTTAAAATGATGGACAATTTTATACAAACTACTATGCTAGCTGGGCCACTCACAAAAGCTGGTTGTGGCACTACACTAAAGAGTTTACCGATCATTACACCTGCCCCGCCCCGAATTCATCATCATCATCATGATCAGCGTGTATTAGTTGACTGCTGGACATCAGCCTCCCCTAAGCGCACTACTGAGACCGATCATCTGCCTTTCTCATCTACGTTCTACCAGCCACCTTCCGTACATCATCGCTCCACCGTGCCATAGGACGTCCTACACTATTGATTCTTCGACAGTTGTGACCGGCCCACTGACACTTCAGCTGGCTTATCCCCTGAGCTATGTCGACCACCTTCGTGTTCACAAGGGTGAAATTTACTAACAAAAATTATATAATATCAATACGATTTGTAGCTAATCAGAAATCAGAAATTATGTAGCTGTACCATTGAAATTATCTTTAGATTTGGATGATTAGTTCCGGGGTAATCCCTTCATACGAACAGACAAATTTCACCTCTTTAAAATATTAGATTAACATATTTAACTAACTGAAAAGTAGCTTAATTTTTTTTTACAATTCCAGCGATCTTAAATTTATTATACAATGGTACCCATCCAAGACGATTTTTTCCGCAAAAGAGCAAAGACAATACAACGGCTACAGTGAACCACAGACAAAAAAATATAGCCGCTTCAAAAAGTCGACCAAATAAAAAGGTTAACATCAAAAAACTCATAGATAAAGTATCGAAGTCTAGGGTCTTTGATGAACTGACGAACGTACTGACTGATAGAATTCTAAGGAGTATTTTGGATAATAACACAAAAGACAGTATAGAAGTGACATTTGAAGAAGATGCTTCCACCGAACAGATTGAAGTTGTCATTGATTCGACAGATAAAATATTAATACCACAGATAGTTAATGGAAAAGTTTTCGTATAATTTTTTTTTTATAAAAATGTTTTCTTTGTTTTATTTCAACTATATATCCCCTTCATTTATACTTACTTACTTACTTACATACTTTTTTTCAATTCATAATGACGATTACTCCAGCTGTCAACCAATGATACCGCGTCAGTTCGACGTAAGTCTTGTTTATTTGGACTTTTGTCTTGTTGTGGTCGAAATAAAATATATCTACATAGATATACATAAATATAGTCTAAGGTTTTAATATATACATATTTTTTTTATAACAATAGGATGATTTTTTGTGGTTAAAAGATCAAAGCAAATTATTAAATAAATTGGGACATCAAATTGTATTTAAATTGTCAAATAAATTTAATATTTACACTATAATCCAACCATAAGAGGAGTAAAACCAAATAAACAACACTTGACAGGAATTTGACGCGATATTATTGGTGGAGACCTTGATTAATCTATGATATTCACTTATTTGCAAAAAAAATGGCATTTTGAACGTCAACGAAACTTATCGGATTTTTGGAAGTATAATTAAAATGCATATAAGTAGTTAAATTTTATAGTGTTCTTTAATAAATAAAGGTATATTAAACATAAACTTTTAGTAAGTTATTAGCAAATCGCATGAAATACGTGAATCTAAGGTTTGTTTATCTTCGTTCCTACTTCAATTGGAATAGACTATACTAATCACTTCATACTTATCGAGTTCAGTGCTACCAACTGTTAAACAAAATAATATTAATACAGTTAAGATTACGGTTGTATGTTGATTATAAATAAAATTAATTTTAAGGTAAAATTATCTTTTTATAAAAATACATTTAGTTTTTATTATTTGTATAATTTATAAATTAATATAAATTACCTACAGTTAATAAGCGTTCGATTATTTTGTAAACGCAAATAGAACCGCTGCTTAACTATTGGACTTCTGACTTGAAGGCAGGCGGACGAGCAAATAGGCCACAGGCCACCTGGTATTAAGTGGTCACCACCGACAGCCCATAGACAATGGCGCTATAAGAAATATAACCCATTCCTCACACCGCCAATGCGCCACCAACCTTGGAAACTAAGATGTCCCTTGTGCCTGTAGTTACACTGGCTCACTCACCCTTCAAACCAGAACACAACAATACTAGGTCAGTACCTAGTATACAACAGTACTAGTAAACAACAGTTTGTTTAGCAATAGAATATCTGATGAGTGAGTGGTACCTACACAGACGGGCTAGCACAAAGTCCTACCATCAAGTATTTCTTTACTTTACCAATTTCATTCAACTTTTTTATTATTTTGCAATTGCTGAAGGTTCTTACGGAATGATAAGTGCCTAGATAATCTTATTTTTTAATTTAAATATGAAAGCCGATAAACACAAGATCCGATTGACTTGATATTTAAAACGGTTACTCCGTCGATGTAGACATTTTCTAACGATTTTTGGAAATTTCAACCACAAGGTGTCGAAATGGGATGGGGGGGGAGCTATCTATGAATTTTACCCTTACGAGAGGCTAGTATTAGATAAATAGACGTACTTTAAAGAAATATGTATTTATTTATGTATTATCTATCGAAGCTGCATCTTGGATCATCTGAAAAGCGAAATAATAATTAAATAGTAAAAAGTTAAACGTATATACATAGATTTTCGCTAACAACAAATATACTAATATTATAAATATGGAAGTAACTCTGTCTGTTACCTCTTCACGTTTAAACTGCTGAACGGATTTTGATGAATTTTGGTTCGGAGATAGTTGGAGTTCCGGGAAAGGACATCGGCTACTTTTTTAATTTACCCCTCTAGGGTGTAAAATTGGGATTAGGGTTATTGTGTTTTACAAATTTCGAGCGAGTAGAGCCGCAGTTTCAAGAACTAAATAACAAAAAAATGATTACCTAATTTTCCTTTGTCTCGGCAATGTATAAATTTGAGTACGTTATCTTGATCCCCTGGCTCAGATATTCTACCCTGAGCTCCAGGTAAGTCGGTTAAGAATGGCGCCGATTGCATACAGGGTTGTCTACTTATCAGTTCCAAATCTGAAATTATATAGAACCATGGAGCAGTACGTCGTTACGCCGTAAAAAACAAGCGAAAGCCACGATATATGCCGTCATTGTTTGAAACAAGGAATAATTCTGACAACAATTGTTTTATTTGGAACAAGATCTAAGAAAATTATCTTAAGACATTTTAACATTAGACAAAAATGTCGATACACAGAGTTGCGGTGTTCTTTTTATTTAATTCGACAGTTATTTTTAACTTGGCCTATTAAAAAATTTATAGCTAATGTCGAACAAGCATTGATAAATAAGGCATATTAATACAAGATTATATATATTTGTCGTCTCTGAACACTACCAGTTTCCGGGATTCACTTATACACTCCATTAAGAACTGATACATGGGGGGGTTTCCTAATTACCGGGATTAGGAAACTCTTCTCTTCTATACTATACTTTTATAGAAGTTCTTAGTCCAGTATTGAGACATTCACAAGCTTATTTTTGTTACTTTAGTTTCTTTTATATGTGTGTGAGTTCTGGCAATGGAAATGTCTCTAAATTAAGATGATCACTTATGAAATGGCAAATGTAGGAGACGTCGGTATACTCACTTTCGTTAGGATATTTACAGTTGAACAGTCTGAGATGACACGTACTCATAAAAGTCCGGTAAATGTTATGTTGGCACTTCGCGC
Source organism: Vanessa tameamea (assembly GCF_037043105.1). Lineage (NCBI taxonomy): Eukaryota > Metazoa > Arthropoda > Insecta > Lepidoptera > Nymphalidae > Vanessa > Vanessa tameamea. The sequence continues at coordinate 2,980,052 of NC_087339.1, read as the reverse complement.
ACACCATTACGTCCCGAGCCGCGCAAACAGACGGACAATCCTTTTCGTTTTGGTCGAAGTCCACTGAAATGAGTTAAGGAAATTTAGTTATGTGTACATTGAAAACTTATTTATAAATATAAATTATTGTAATTTCACAAATAGTATTTTGAATTCTTTGGGAACGAATCTCGGGTAGGCCAATAATGATATGATGATATCTTTTGAGTTTTTATGTTTAGTAATCCTCAGCAACAACCCGAAGCTGAATTATGGCAGTGTTATCACTAACTTCGTTGGTCTAGTGGCTAAGGCCACAGATCCTGAAGTTCTGAGTTCAAACCTCCGGTTGGGCTGTTCAAAAGTTATTGGGTTTTCTGCTCGAAACATTCACAATAAAAGACCGAAGTCCAGAAATTGGGAGTGTGCGTTTGTGTGGGAGTGCCTCGGAAAACACGTAAAACCTTTGATCTTGCAACTGAACTACATATTTCTGGTTGTATCTGAGCCCTGCCATCGGATTATGAGACTGTTAGAATTGAGAGTGCACCTGTATTTGCACACAAACTTATGAAGTATAATAATTATATGTCCTGCTTAGTTAGCTGGTCTCCCATGAGATTTGCCGCCGTCACCGAAATTATCATCATCAACACTAATCAAGTGCAAGAGCCGAGATGGCCCAGTGGTTAGAACGCGTGCATCTTAACCGATGATTTCGGGTTCAAACCCAGGCAGGCACCACTGAATTTTCATGTGCTTAATTTGTGTTTATAATTAATCTCGTGCTCGGCGGTGAAGGAAAACATCGTGAGGAAACCTGCATGTGTCTAATTTCAACGAAATTCTGCCACATGTGTATTCCACCAACCCGCATTGGAGCAGCGTGGTGGAATATGCTCCATACCTTCTCCTCAACGGGAGAGGAGGCCTTAGCCCAGCAGTGGGAAATTTACAGGCTGATTATGTAATCAAGTGCTTAAACTACGACCAGTTGCCGTCCCCGAATGTCCGTTTATGAAAGTGATGTAATAGAGGGTACTCCTGTACTTGTGCAAACAGTCGCACAAAATACTAAAGTGCTTCTCCAATGACAATAGCCATCATCAACGAAATGTATCAGGAAGACACCATCAATGAATATTACGTAAATGAACTTTTATGGCTTTCCATAATATAGATCTAATGGTATATCACCCTCAAGTATGTTTACTTGGTGGTTGGGCTTTGTGCAAGCCCGTCTGGGTAGGTACCACCCACTCATCAGATATTCTACCGCCAAACAGCAGTGCTCAGTATTGTTGTGTTCCGGGTTGAAGGGTGAGTGAGAGAGTAACTACAGGCACAGGAGACGTAACATCTTAGTTCCCAAGGTTGGTGGCGCATTGGTGATGTAAAGAATGGTTAATATTTCTTACAGCACCATTGTCTATGGGCGGTAGTGATCACTTACCATGAGGTGGCCCATATGCTCAACAACCATGCTAAGCCATAAAAAAAAACCTATAGACATTGGTTCTGTAAGAAATATTGCAGTAGAATATGTCATAAGAGTGTGGTACCCAAACGGTACCCTGAGTAAAGCTATAGCTAGTACTTAATCGGTAAACATCATACCATTTTCGGTTATTTGATCGTAATCAGCAGCCAGGTTACTTATATCTTTACTCTTTTCACTTTTATTTTCGTTATCCTCTCTGTCATGACTCTCACCTCCCCCTTCTTGTGGTTCGCCATCATCATACGTATTTAATAGGTTTTTGCCAATAATATCGGTTTTATCTTGGTGTTCCTAAAAGCAAGAATAATCTAGATTTGGTAAGAAATGCAATTTGTACAAATTAAACAATCGCATTTAATTATAAAGTCCAATTTATATTTTCAGGTAAATCCTAACCATTGACTTAATTAATCTTAGCTACCACCGGTTCGGAATGTAGATTCTACCGATAAGAACCGGCGACAAACTCAGTAGTTAATCTTTATCAACATTTTAAATACAAAGGTGTAAGCTCTTTTTTTGAAGGTTCAGAATGTGACAGAAATTAGCCACATGCAGGTTTCCTCACTAACAACACTAACAAACTGTACGCGGCGTTAATTCTACTTGTTTATCACTTTATCACATATGAATTGAAACTTTATCGTTGCTGTGCAGCCATTATCCAATTTTGCTACACAACGATGCAGTTGCGGTTCGATCGAATTTCGATCGGAAATGTTTAAGTGGTCAGCAGTTACGATTAAGCTGAGTTTTATTTTTGTGAGGAATAGTCGAATTTGGATCGCAGTAGGATCGGTAACGTATTATAACCATTATATGTTAGTTGAATCAACAAAATCATAGATCCTCTTTATTCCTATAAGACACGGCCGAAGAGAGTTCAGACTTTCTGAAGCATGGGAAAAATTGTTACATAATACTTGTCCTAGAAACCAGATCTGCATATCAGCTGAATATTAAAATAACCACAACATGAACTTGCCTAAGTATTTAAATTGGGTTAGCAGAGAAAAAAAGTAGCTTAATGTAAGTACCGAGATAGACATGTTTGAAACGTTTCTTTTATCGAAAATCCAAGTTCAGTCCTCGGTGTAAGTTATGCCATGGGGCTATCTACCTTATATTTTTTGTCTATATGCTTAACATTCAAAAGTGAGGCTGTTTGTGCGAACACAAACATTACTGAAGGAATGACATACATACCTCATCTCTCTGTTCGTCGTCCACTTTGTCTTCCTCAACATTAATTTCGTTTTCTTCCTCCACAGCTTCCTCATAATCACCCTCTATAGCCTCTTCATTGTCTCCCTCCACAGCTTCTTCATTATCTCCCTCCATAGCCTCTTTATCATCTCCCTCCACAGCCTCTTGATTATCTCCCTCCACATTCTCTTCATTACCTCCCTCCACAGCCTCTTCATTATCTCCTACCACAGCTTCCTCATTAAATCCTTCGTCAGGTTCATTTTTTTCATCATCTTGATTTAAATAAGCAGTATTTTTATCTTCTACATCATCAGCTATTTTTGGATCTATTAAGCGCATAATAAACACAAACGGCTTTAATTTTAAACATTACTAAGCGGGTATTTGATTAAACAATGATTTCTCTATTTTGTTAATGATATATATAGGCAGACGAACAAATGGACCACCTGATGGTAAGTGGTCACCTTCCAAAGACAATGTTAAGAAATATTAACCAATCCTTACGTAGCCGATGCGCCACCAACCAGAACTAAGAAGTTACGAGTATGTCCTTTGTGCCTGTTGTGAATATTTTTTTTATGTATCAACAATTAACCTATACTCTATTCCAATCATAAGAGGAGAAAAGCCAAATAAACAACATTTGACAGCAAATTGACGCGATATCATTGGTCGAGTTTGATAAATCTATGATATTCACTATGGATTTGCGAAAAAATGCCGTTTTGAACGTCGACGAACTTGTTATCGGAAGTTCGCAAGTAAAATTAAAGTGGATATAAATAGTTAAGTGTAATAGTCTTGTATTATAATTAAAGATATATTAATCATAAACTCTTAGTAGTGCACAATATAGCAATTTAAGGTTTGTTTATCTTTATTCCTACTTCGACTGGAATATGCTATATTAAAGTCAGTTATGTCATAACCAGTGGCGTATATGTCATAACAGCTCCCCGACGCTCTTTATTGCTAAGTATTCGCGTTCCACGTATATCATATACTTCGTTGTTTTTAATTAGTACTTCTAATTATAAATTCTTCGTTTCACATCCACCGGACATAAATACATAATCTTAGGCTAAATAGTAACTAATTAAAAGAAAAATTACAATTACGCAATACCTTTTTCTTTCACGGTTTCGCCGCCGCCATTTTTATTAACAAATACAGCGAAATCTGGTATTCTTTCTGCGAAATAAAATAGCGGCAAAATAACGAAAAATGAATAATGACAGCCAAATACTTTGAATTTCAATATAACTATTTTTAACCAATCTCAGAGCTTTGTTCCAGTCTCCAGAAAAACACAATTTTGTACTTCAAGATTTTATTTAGAATCACAATTCACTTGTTACACTTGCCGATGTTCCGAACGGACTGCTGGACATTTTATAATTTTAACTGACAACAACGACTCGTTATAGTGGAGTAACTCATCACGTGTTTACAATCAATTGACAGTCTCTTAAAATTACAACAAAACCAAGTGCATAAAACATAATAATTTATAATAAATGCTAATATAATAATAATAATTGGTAATAAATGCTAACACTATATATATATTTTTATTACTAACCTCTATCATAATTTCTATCATTATCCTGAGCATCTTTTTTAGAAAGAAATACAGCATAATCCGGTTGTCTGTCTGGAAATATTTAAAAAGCAAATCAACATTCATACGTAACACATATCAGTCTATACTCAATTCGAATCAAGGAAGGGGTAAAGATTACCGACGAATACCACAGATTATTAAAGATCGTGTCAAATGTCAATGTCAACATTGTTTATTCAATTTTAATAATATTAAATTTAACCCGATTATCTACAATATTTTATACTTATTGTTTTTTTTATGATATCGGTAGACGGACGAGCAAATAGGCCACCTGATGGTAAGTGTTCACCACCGCCCATAGAAAATGGCGTAATTGTAAGAAATATTAACCATTCTTTACATCACCAATGCGCCACCAACCTTGGGAACTAAGATGTTACGTCCCCTGTGCCTGTAGTTACTCTCTCACTCACCCTTCAAACCGGAACACAACAATACTGAGAATTGCTGTTTGGCGGTAGAATATCTGATGAGTGGGTGGTACCTACCCAGACGGGCTTGCACAAAGCCCAACCACCATGTTATTATATTATAATGGATATGTAACAAACTATAAATTTGAGGCATACCTTCTATCTCCCTTTTATGTCGTTTTGCACCTAAAAACAAACCACCTTTTCAATTCTTCTTCGTCATTGTTTTTCAAGTTTTATTTAAAAGTCGAATGTACGTTAATTTTTTATTTATAAACATGATTAAATTTTCAGTACCACTTTTTTATGAAAAAGGACGGGCAAATGAGCTACTTTGTGGTTAGTGGTAGTACCAATCATAGACATTATCGCTGTCACAAATATTAACCATTCCTCACACCGCCAATGCGCCACCAATCTTAGGAACTAAGATGTCATGTCCGTTGTGCTTGAAGTTATACTCACACACATTAAAACTGGAACACGACTGATGAGTGGGTGGTACTCAAACGGACTTGCACAAAACTCTACCACCAAAGAACGAATGTACGAGAAAAAAAAAAAAAAAAAAAAAAAAAAAAAAAAAAAAAAAAAAAAAAAAAAAAAAAAAGTATATATATATATATATATAGATATATTGTTTTTTGTACTTACTCGTTCTACCATCTCCTAACTCGTGTTGACAGTTTTTCATAGACACTACAACGGCATCAAGTCCTATACACAAGAAGAAAAATGTTAAAGTAACTATTTAATTCGTTATTGTACGCTGTTTACTGGTTTCGTATAATATTTGTTTATTTATTTAACCTGTTTTCCAACATTTTTCATTGATTCTCAGCTTCTATTGGTCGTGGCGTGATGTTGTACTGATGTAATGAATGAATATGATGGGCTATCGAACACTGAAAAAGTTTTTCAAATCGATCCTGTAGTTCCTAAAATTAGACCGTTCAACTAAACTAACAAACAAACTGTTCAGCTGATATATACGATTAGTACTGATTCGTATGGTTTTATCCTTCCGTGCCGCGGCAACACATAAATATATCCTGTAAATGAACTCATTCCTATCGTACCGCCTTTGCTATTCCTTTGGGGTATGAGAGTGAATCTATGTTTGTGCACACACTTATGTACTACTAGCTGAAGCTATGGCTTTGCCCGCGCGATTATAAAACACAAACTTCCAACCCTGTTTTACCCCCTTAGGGGTGAAATTTCGTAAAGTCTGTCCGCGCATATCTTCACCCCACACTATAAGAAACCTATCAGCCAAATTTCAAGTTTGTAGGTGTTATATTTTCTGCAATTTCGTGATAAACTAACTGGCGGTATTTCGTTTTTATATACATATATAGATACAATTTCCCATACAGTTCACAAATTGTCTTGAGTAAGACCGCAGATTAAATTTGTAAGACATATTTTTTTGCATATTAAATGTACAAAACGTAGATTTACCTTGACGACACTTTGCGTATTGTATTTCACATTTATTTATTGCTACGATAAAAGTAATTTGTTTATTTTTCTCATTTTTCATTTTTACACACACCGGATCTTCCGTCGGCGGACATTTGATATTTTTACATTTGGCCTTATGGACAGTTTCCTTATGTTTCGGTATAACCAATTGTTGAGTAATTGTAAGTTCGTTGTGGAGTACTACAAACATTTAAATACAACCTTTTTTAAGTATTTTTTTTTAATTCTATTATCGAAGAAAAATGTTTTCTTAAATTCAATTTAAAAAATAACGAACCCAATAAAAATATTAAGAAATAAAGAAACATTTCTTATTAACGTTTTTCAGAATCAGTAAAGGTTATTTTTCGTCAACTTTTATTAAACGTCAAATCAAATAACACGCGCAATTAATATCATAATGTTTATGAGCGTGTTTTATTATCAATATTTAATTTGTTGTTAGGTCGAACTTTATTCATTTTAGTAAATGAATGCTTAGTTATTTTTTTATATAAAAATACTGCAAAATGTAGGTGTAGTTTTTTAATTTTTGCATCATTATGTAAAAAAAATACAATGTCAAAAGGCTAATCAAAATGTTAGTCTGCCTGTCTACTCTGCTTATTCTGCGTACGGAGCATAATAATTATAACGACACTAAAATTTAAAAAATATATCATTATTTGCCTTCAAGTTGGCAGAACTGACTTTCTGTCTAATATCAGTATGATTTGTGACATTGACATTGAAGATTAGTACATTTTTTACCAGTTAAACCAATAATATTAGTTCACAGTTCAGTCTAAAATCATAATAAAAATATTAGTGAGGTTATATTAAAATACTTATTTTAAATACGGAAACATTTTGTGTCACTGTAAAATGAACGAATATTTGTCAGAAACTTTAAGAAAAATGGTTAGTTTAGTATTTTTAAAATAAACGTGACATTGGCTGAATATTTTGTCCCCAAAAAAAAAAAAATTATGATTATTAATTTAACAAAATTAAAAGTATTAAATATTGGTTGCGGTTTAGTAATCGGCTGCAGGAGCGGTAGAGGGGCTGTGGGGGAGGCTATGAGTATTCTCCCTATGCTCTGGTCCCATTCCGATCATGCGAATTTGCTTCGTTCCTGAGATTTTGGCAAAAACTAATCTTATAATTCGAACCTCAAATCAGGCTATTTATTAACAGTTTCTTAAAAAACACTCGGGTAGACCGACATGACCATATTGAGTCAGAGTTAACAGAGTCGGTTTTGTGTCAATTTTATACAATCAAATGTGTAAATCTAAGCTTTCTAGCAAAATCATCGAAATAACAACAAACAAAATGAGCACTCATTCGAATTACGCGAGTCAAAAAGAAACAACGAACGACACATTTAAATATGAATAATGTCAAAACACATTTATTTAGCATTTCAACATATGACAAGAACTTAAACAAAATAGTTACTTATCCTGCTCTTATAGTGATATTACGATCTATATGACATATTTCTGCATGTATAGGTTATGATAGTTTTTCTTATATTTCTCGGAAATGGTGCAGTTTCGCAGGACACGAGTGGTATTGTTGTAATCAGGGACCAATCCTCTAACATATACAACAATTTGTTTCCCCCTAAATCGTGGAGGATTAATCTAAACCCAACCCTAAATAATTTCTTCATCATTATATATTTCTGTACTGTGATGAATTTTTTAATCAATAAAATAACATATTATAGTAAAGAATATAATATAATAAATTATTTGTAGTTTGTGAAAATCAACTAATATCATAGAATAAAAAATAAAATAGATACATTCAAAAAAAAAAAAAGACCAATTTAAAATTATCAAATTAAAAAAAAATCTATCTTGTCAGTTGTAAGCAACAAATATTTTTAAATTTCGTTTTATATCTTTTTTCAGAATTCTCACAACTTTACTACTTTAAACATTGTAATCGGGAACGAAAGCTGTGATTTAGACTCGGCGATCAGCTCTCTTGTCTACGCTTCATTCCTCGATTGGTCTTATGATAAATCTTCAAATGAAAATGATAATTCCATATTCATCTCTATGTTAGATGTGGATAGATGTGACTTTGCTTTAAAAACCGAGGTTGCATTTTGCCTAAGGGAGTGTGGGATTTTGGAGAGTAATTTAATTTTTCGGTATAATTTTCTTTTTAAGAGATTCTAGCCTATTGCACACTTAATAATTGATGCTTAAGTATATGGCGATTCTTATAAATCATATAAAAACATTCTGCACCTGATGTTTCATCGAATATGGTATGAAATTCTACCGCAGAATCTCTATCTCTTGGTTATTGGACTTTGTGCAAGTTTCATAGACACTACCCATTCTAAATTGTACTGCCAAACAACAGCACTTGTTATTTTTGTGTCGCAGCTTGAAGGGTGAGTGAGCCAGTGTACAAGCACAAGGGACATAATGTCTTCCCAACATTGGTGATATAAGGAATGGTTAGTAAGTCTTAAAGTACCAATGTTTATGGGCAATTGTGACCAATAACCATTTGGTGGCTTGTTTGCCAGTCCACCTAAATAAAGTAACAAAAAACTATGTTGGATTGACATTGTATTTTAACTAACATGACTGTATTTTTAGACGTTAAAAAAGAGTAACTACTGAGTTTCTTGCCGGTTCTTCTTGGTAGGATCTACATTCCGAACTGGTGGTAGCTTTACTTTAAATAGTTAGTTAAATGACGATTCAAAAGTGATTGTAAAAGCCTACTTGAATAAAGTATATTTTGATTTGATTTGATTGAACTATGACTACAAATGTATAGTTTATGATATATATGTTACTGTAAAAGATCGAACTAAGGTAAGTCTTAAGATTTTCCAGTAAAACCTAAGATTTACCGACATGAGTTGGTAAATGTAAGTATTTATTATAAAAGGACGACTTTTTTCGGATCATTCCAACCTTTTTTTGTTTTACGCATTCCGCCTGGTCGAAGGGGGCCCGGGACGGATATGTGGGACTTCCGGCGCAGAAGGGGCCCCGTCCTACCCACTAAAACCTCCTCGGATTTCCGCCTCACCGCAAAGCGACAGGGCTACGGGAACGCGCGTGGCTCACCACCGCGGCCGTCGCTGTAAAGGGGCGACTCGCCACGAAAGGCACGCCAGGATGTTACGGCGCACCTTCCGACTCCGCCTCCGTCTGAACCGTGACGGACTCCCCCCGAGTCCGCCTTACCATTCCAACCTAATCTAACCTAACATGTAAATCCTAAGATTTACCAAGTGAATGATAGTAAAAGTTCGAATCCCAAAGTTTTATGGACATTAACCATTCATAATCGGTAAATCTTAGATTTTACTGGTAAATCTTAAGATTTACCGTAGTTCGAGCTTTTACAGTAACACACACTCACGTACTATAAGTTTTCTAGTGCACACAGCTTGTTCTGCCGATCTGATTAATATATTTCGCGTTAAATAAAATAAAATACATAAATTATTCTTATTTCAGAGACGATGTAGACTTACAGGAATTAGTAACAACGTATCAGACAAACGTGATATTAGTTGATCACCATGTTTTGTCGAAAAGATTACAGTTTTTAACACCATATGTATATGATATAATCGATCACAGGCCGTTTGATAAAACACAATGGAAATACAGGGATGGTGTTCGCAGTTTCATCGTTACTGTTGGCTCTTGTTGTACGTTGGTCACCCAAAGGATTCAAGAACATGGTTTGGTAGGGGATACATTTTTCAAAGAGTATCCTGTGTGTGCGGATATTTTACACGGTAAGTTTGTTTTAGTCATTCGTAAATCTTAGGAAGTGATTGTACATGTGGCAATGAGGAGTCCCTTTTTACGGAGAGCTTATACCAAATTTCGTTAGATAGAAGAGCCGAGATGGCCCAGTGGTTAGAACGCGTGCATCTTAACCGATGATTTCGGGTTCAAGCCCAGGCAGGCGCCACTGAATTTTCATGTGCTTAATTTGTGTTTATAATTCATCTCGTGCTCGGCGGTGAAGGAAAACATCGTGAGGAAACCTGCATGTGTCTAATTTCAACGAAATTCAGCCACATGTGTATTCCGCCAACCCGCATTGGAGCAGCGTGGTGGAATATGCTCCAAAACCTTCTCCTCAAAGGGAGAGGAGGCCTTTAGCCCAGCAGTGGGAAATTTACAGGCTGCTAATGCTAAAAAATGCTAATGATAGATAGAAAGTGTTATAAAATAATAATTATGTTTGAATGTCTTCACTGGGATTACGTGCAACCAGACCACTTGAACGTGAAGTGTTTCCTCCGCCAACAGACATTGGTGTCATGGAGAAATTTTTAACTTAAGCACAAAAAATAAAAAACTTCCATCAATATTAGCGACGTCTAACGACCTCCTCCTTAATTTCAGACGTAATAATATTGGACACGGTGAATTTTTCAAAGGAAGTCAACAAAGCCACGCCTCTTGACGAGGACAGTGCTGTTTATTTGGAGAGAATGATTCAATTGGAAGATATTCAACAAGGAAGGTATTTCTATGTTGATATGTTTTGATCAAATCCTGCGAGTTGAAATTTTATATATATACATTCAATTCCAAAGACAAATAACGCATAATATTCCAAATAGATAAATATTCATATTTATGGTAACCCCGAGGTGGTTCCAGTCTCCAGACAATGAATTAAAGATATCCGAATTAATATTATTCTACAATTCTTCTTCGGATCCTTTTATAATCTGTTCCAGGCAGTCGAAGTTAGACCGCTTGCTCAGAGCGCGCAGTGACGTCACATCGCTGACCCCATCACAGCTTCTTAGGAAAGATTTGAAGATCTTGGAAGATATATTTGTACCGAGCTTCCCTATACTTGTTAAGGTAAAAAATTGCGGTCACCCGTGATAAATGTCTCAGCTCATTCGGAGCTGAAAATCTTAGGTTTTACTGGTAAATCTTAAGATTTACCGTAGTTCGAGCTTTTACACATATATATAAACAGATGAAAATATCTCGTGGAAGAATAATATCAATTATAGCTAGTGGTTATTCAAAATCTATCGATTGCGATATTTTCAGGAATTTCTTCAAAAACCTCAAGCGTTCGAAGCCGTCCACGAAGCCCTGACTTTGAGGAGTTGTAACTTAGCCGTGCTACTCGGCATGGACCTCAACGAGGGTCTCAAGCGAGACGTCGCTGTCATCAGCTCGTGCCCGGAGAGGGGAGATAAGGTTTATAATAATCTTGTTCAATTCAGATCGCATGTGTCCAAAAATTAAGCCAATCATTTCGCTTATAGCAATAATTGTTAACAAAATCTGTACTAAGAATGAAACGCTGGATGCAGGCCGCTACTCACCGGTCCAGGTGGAAGTCATCGGGAGAGGCCTATGTTCAGCAGTGGACGTCTTACGGCTGATATAATGATGATGATACTAAGTACACTTAACCTAGACATCAACATCGGTTCCCAAGGTTTGGTGATGTAAGGAATGGTTAATATTTCTCAGTGTCGTTGTCTATGGGCGGTGGTGACCACTTACCATCAGGTGGCCCATATGCTCGACCGCAAATATATGACAAAAAAAAAGTTAGTGAAACTACAGGCACAATGGACATAACATCAAACTACAAACGACACCGCAGCCCTAAAAAAATTTACCTACTAAATTTCTCCTATGTTAAGACCCCAAATCTCAATTAGTGTTTCTATATATCTTACAGCTAGCAAAGTTCCTCCAAGAATGGTCCAGCCCCCCACTTCAACTGGAACCTGAATCGGACCACTGTCTCTACTTCAAACAGTTGAATCTAGCCGCTTCCAGAAAACAATACATGCCGGCCTTGAATGAGTTCTTAATTAAAAAATAATAAATATATTGAAAGTTTTATTTTGTTTTATTAAAGTACTCAATAAAATTGTGCTATTATTAAAACAAGAAGAAATTGGATTTATCAAAAGGATTTTTTGGATTATTTTTGTATTATGAGTAGGTACATTAGCAGCCTGTAAATTTCCCACTGCTGGGCTAAGGCCTCCTCTCCCTTTGAGAAGGTTTGGAGTATATTCCACTACGGTACTCCAATGCGGATTGGTGGAATACGAACGTGGCAGAATTTCGTTGGAATTAAGACACATGCAGCTTCCCTCACGATGTTTTCCTTCACCGCCGAGCACGAGATGAATTATAAACACAAATTAAGCACATGAAATTCAGTGGTGCCTGCTTGGTTTGAATCCGAAATCATCGGTTAAGATGCACGCGTTCTAACCACTGGGCCATCTCGGTACAAATGAGTAGATAATGATTATTAATTGTAAATAATTATTTGCACGAAAGTAAAAACTATTTTTAATTACGCCGAAGAAGTACAACTTTTGATGCACATTTTTTTATTTTAATAAAAAATTTGGTCTCAATAACTTCAACAGGGCAGCGAGACCTTTACAAATTTAGCATCCTATTTGAAGAATTACGAAAAGATAATACATTAATTACCTTCATCGATAGATCGCCGTTAGAACCAATAATATTTTAGAGCGGTCCATACATAATCAAATCTAAGATTATGGATGTCCACTTACAGACTCAGGCTTCACGGAGGCCATCCCTCGGCTTAGTTCGCCGTCTGTTACGTGAATTGTCAGTTGTAAGTCTACCTTTTAACGATCCCGAGGTCGTTACAAAGCCCCTAGGATCCCTAGGGGTCGAAATATAAAATTTATTTTTACCCCTTTATCATTTTATTTTAAGATATTATTAAATAATATGAAAGGAAGAAAGAAAAACATTTTTCTGTAATTAATTGGAATAACTCAACAGTTATTCCAACAAAAAGTATTTATTATAAAAAAAATTAAAAACTAACCTGAAAATAATATCAACATCCTTCTTAAAAGATTCTTAAGAGTATTATCGTAAAACTACAGCCAGCCTTTTCGTAAATTAAGAAAAAAAAACTGAATACAATAAAAAAATTGACTATTATTATAAATGCTATACAAAAGGATGTTTAACAAATGCCTTTGATTGTTTATTACGTTAAAAAAAGTTAAATTTGACAGTTATAAATACAATGAAAATTGTGTAAGCATACTTCAAAACATGTTTAATACTTGTATAAATGTTATTTCATTATAAAACTTTGTTCGAAATAAATGTATACATTTTTTTATAATTACAATGACAATATAATAAAGAAATATAAATTATTTGATCGAATATAATATGTTCGAAAAGTTATTACAAATCGCAATTAAATTATTTAACAATAAATATAATGTTGCGTCAAAACTTCGTAATTTCAATTACTGACGACTATCTATCGTTTTAAAAACCATTATAATATTATAGATTTTTAATCTGGCAACATTGACATCGACTCGTTATGGAGGGAAATCGATCCGATATTATCTGTGTATAAATAGCATCCATCATAATGTATCGTCATTTACCAAAAGTAGATTTTTACCGCAATAGAGTTTTTTATGAGGTTATTTATATCATGTTAGTGTTTATACCCTGTTCAAGTTAGCTTGATCTTTTTGACAGACGGGCTAGTGATGGGAAACAGAAAATATAACATATATAACAGTCGATGGAACGATGGAATGCGTAAATCAAATTAGAATTCAATTTTTTGAAACTTATTTTTCTAAAAATAATTTACCAGCTAAAGAGACCCCAATCAAAAGGACTCCGTTGGTAACAATAACATAACAATGATCTTTAATAATGATTTTTGTAATCGATATTTGTAGCAGTTACTGCCTGTTATTCGCGTCCCTACCGACCGATGTAAAATTGTGCAAGCGTCTATTATTTTCAGGGTATCTATTTAAATTTTCCTTCGAAGCAATAATTTATAATAGAAAAAGTCTTAAAATTTTCGGATAACGCTTGAATCTTTAGGAACTTTTGTATTACATGTATTTTTTTAAATATTTTTACAATTTTTAAAATCATTAAATTAAGACAATAATAGTTCGTCATTGCAAAGTTATATCGATCACAAAAATTTACATCTGTCAAAAAGATCAAGCTATCTTGTACAGAGTATAATACAAAATAACTAAAACAGAACGAGCCTTTGTTATCTGGCGTGTGACAGCTCTGATTGACACTCCAAACGTCATAGTAATATAGACACGGGCGAATTTTGTGACATCGGTTGTGTAACGGATATTTGGTTTAAATATCAGTGTTGACATTTAGATGTCGTCCCGTCTTTGTTTAACTTTACATTGTACGATATGTGAGAAAGAGATGAATCTAATGTGATATCGGAATCGGTTTAACGTTCGCTCCATCTCTCTCTCGCAGATGGGTTACTGTAAAGTTAAAAAAAGACGAGAATATTTCACGAGTTTAATGTTATCGTACTTTGAATGGTTTGACGTACCAGAACGGTATTCATAGTTTATTAGGTGCGGACGAAAACCGATTTTAAATGTGTTTCGATATATCGAACACGTGTCTATTTGAGGGTATACTAGCAGTTTGTATAGTAATTGTGGTTTAATTGTAATCCATAACTGAAAAAACTACTATGTCGAAATTTAACGCGTTTCGGAGCAAGTTTTAGTGCTTAATAATATTGTATTAATAGCTACGATCCGTATTTTCACAAATTAAATTAAGATCATTGAAGCGATACGCTCGAACTTCACGTTGTCTTCAATAAATGACGTACGAAAATAATTTAAAAACATTTTAAATGTTTACATCTGCTGTCTAAACATTGCGGTGATTTCTTCAATAGTTTTGTTCTTCGTCTCCGGAACTTTAAAAGCGATGAAGAGAATAAAAATAAACTGCAATATTGCGAATATTACAAACGTATTCGAACCCAGGATGAGCTGTAATGAAAAAAATACATTAACTAACTTATAAGGTAACTTGTGTGGGAGTAGCTTAAAGATCATTGGCCTTATTTATAGCTGTTGAGTGTCAGAAAGATTAAAGACTTTGACCTTGAATAGACGTGACGTCATTGCTACGAGCCAGTAACTGCAGGCACAAGGGGCGTAACATCTTAGTTCCCAAGGTTGGTGGCGCATTGGTGATGTAGGGAATGGTTAATATTTCTTACAACGCCATTGTCTATGAGCGGTGGTGACCACTTACCATCAGGTGGCCCATTTGCTCGTCCGCTTACCGATATCATAAAATATATATTTTTTAAAAAACTATTTCGCCTCTGGATCCTCAATGTATATTAATCAGCTATCAGTAAATCATATGGAATACGTAAATCTAAGTCAGTCATTTGAAATTGATATCAACATTTATAGTATAAATGTACACTGACCGTTAAAGGTAAGAAGCTCAAGCCGACGATGAAGTTTGCGGTCCAGTTGATGGTGACAGCTACCGAAGACGCCGCCGGACGAGCTGCCTGGTTGAACAGCTCTGCAAAGAAAAACGAAATAAAAAATAAAAAAAAAAATATAGAAAAACTTTTTCGAATATTTTTATTACATAATCAGCCTGTAAATTTCCCACTGCTGGGCTAAGGCCTCCTCTCCCGTTGAGGAGAAGGTATGGAGCATATTCCACCACGCCGCTCCAATGCGAGTTGGTGGAATACACATGTGGCAGAATTTCGTTGAAATTACACACATGCAGGTTTCCTCACGATGTTTTCCTTCACCGCCGAGCACGAGATGAATTATAAACACAAATTAAGCACATGAAAATTCAGTGGTGCCTGCCTAGGTTTGAACCCGAAATCATCGGTTAAGATGCACGCGTTCTAACCACTGGGCCATCTCGGCTCTTATTAAATGTGTATGTTTTTTTTTAAATTATTTTCAAGATATACATTTTGATTTCACGCCCTCAAAAATAATATTGATTTCTCCTAAATTTGGAAGGAAAGCCTCTGAAATTCGGATCATTGTCCAAATAGTCCGGGAGCTAGCGTTGCAAATGCAAAAGTCATAGTAAGCCGGCTGATATTAACGTCGATAGATCTTATATGACTAATAAGTGAACCGACCGTCAGCTGCTCAAGTAGCGGTGGGTGTGGGAGTAGGAGGCTGCGAAAGAGGTAAAAAAAAATAAAAAAAATTAAGTAATAGTACGCTGGCTGAAACTTTTTCCATAAATAGTTGATGTCATACTGAGCAAAAAAAAAATCGTCAGCTGCATCGTGAAGGGGGGATCATGCGTCAGCTGGCTGCATGAATTTGTAAAAAAAAACGTAAAATAACATTATAATACGTCGAATGAAATTTAACTACATGATTCTTCAAAAAATTTAGAGTTCGAAAACAACAATCAGCTGATCGTGTAGCGGTGGAAACACATATTTTGCGATACATTCTGGCCTTGCTTGAACCCATAACACGACCTTCGGGCTACCTAAGCCTCTCCCCCTAAAATTTTAAAGCAGCATCTGCCTGTCCGTGTGGATCTTTATCGTACACAATCAGTTTATTTCATTTTACACTTGATTTTATTTCATATCGTGCATTTTGTTACAAATAAAACGAAACAAAAATATATCGAGAAAGATTCTGTCCATTGCTAGAACAATCTTCACCTTTACTGCGTCAGCTGACGGTCTTTTCATCGCTATGCACGCAGCTGATTGTTATTTTCGTACTTTTAATTATTTGAACAATCACGTAGTTCAATTTCATCCGGCGTACTATGACTTTATTTCACGTGTTTTTATTACAAGTTCATGCGATCTGACGCATAATCCCCCCCCTCTACGATGCAGCTGACGATTTTTTTTCAGCTCAGTATAATGTCAACTATTCATGGAAAAAGTTTGAGCTGGCGTACGATTACTTAATTATTTTTTTTTACCACTTCCGTAACCTCCAAATTCCACAACCACCGCGGGTGCGCCAGATGACGCTTGGTTCAGTTATAAGTATTTCGAGATAAATAGAAAAAAGAAGGCAAACAGTCGGCATAAAATCACTGCCGAAAATGCAACGCTACCGCCCGGACTAAAAAGTTCATAACAACTTCGTTAACATTCAAAACGCCATTCGCGAATCCACTACGAATGATAAATAAATAATTTTCGAATATTCTTTAGGTTTGTAACATTCATTTTTCTTAATTTTAATAATTTTAATTTAGTATTATTACTAAATTAAACATTGCTCACAAATTTTTTTATACTCCACCTTGAGGAAATCTTCACGTGCAGTATGAAAATATGTCTCATACATAATTTGCTCTCAAAGACTAAATACTGATTTTGTTTCAGATTCTTCATTAGAATCTACATCCGAAACCGGTAGAATATATCATAAAGTCTTGTAAGTTGGTTGAATAGTGAGTTAACATCTTATTTTAATGATATATTTTAATTTGAATCTTAACTTATCAGCGTCGCACGCAAATTTCTTAATAAAGATAATTATATGCTTTAAATATAATATATAATAAAATCATTCCGGTGATAGTATTAGCATAGACAACATAAACACACTCACCGGTCACAAGGAACCACGGGATCGAACCTGGGCCCACTGCGAACATCACCACGAACAGTATAACCAGAGCTATACAGACGTAGGACACCCACACGTGAGCCGTCTGAAAAAAAAAAAAACAAAATATTTAACACGATGTCACGAATATGACGTCACAACGGCTGATGTAAAACAGCGAAAATTTTAGACATTCCAAGAGATGTTATGTCCCTTGTGTCTGTAGCTTTTTTTTTTTAAATTATTTAACAACATCCAAGTTAAAAACTCACAGTTGCCCGTGATTTTTTTTACATTCGACTAAAGTCGTAAAAAAATGTACGAATCGCTTTTCATTTCATATTTATATTATTACTGAACATCAGCGGATCTTCACTGGACTTCGAGAAGTCGTCTGCTTGGAAGACGTGGGCCACACTGACTTAATCTGTCTACACTGGCTCACTCACCCTTCAAACCGGAACACAACATTACAATTACTGTTTAACGGTAGAATATCTGATGAGTGGGTGTTACCTACCCAGACGGGCTTGCACAAAGTCTTACCACGAAATAAATTATTTAACAGCTCGTGTTAAATTATCGAAATCGATCAAGAAAAGTGATACTTACATATAAATTGGCAACACAGAGCGCGACGGTACAGAACAGCATGCCAGTGAATCCCGTCAAGAGAAGCGTCTTCCTGCCGGCGACTTCCACCAGCAGGAGAGATATGACAGTCATCACGACGTTCATTGCTCCCATGCCTGTAAATTATATTATAATTAGCTACGTTCATTATATATTTACGAGAGATTGCCCAGTGCAGCAAGCACCGCTGAAATTTCATGTAGTTTTAAAATATGTATATAACGGGACGCGGTTACTTTGGTTGCTGATTTAGATAATTAAGGAATCGAGTAGCTGGCAATAATGTTTGATGGCTGATTTACTTTCAAGAGCGGGTCACCCCGAATGGAGTTGTAAGTGTCATGGCAACGCGAGCCGTTACGTTTTGACAGGCGACTCGAATGCGATGGCTGCTCGCGAACCCATTCGATCTTAATCGAGATGAATCATTGTAATCCTTTGATGTTTGTGGTGTGCGATTGTTGAATCAAGTAATACAGCGATCAGACGATATTGAATACGTTTTATTTCGTG
Source organism: Vanessa tameamea (assembly GCF_037043105.1). Lineage (NCBI taxonomy): Eukaryota > Metazoa > Arthropoda > Insecta > Lepidoptera > Nymphalidae > Vanessa > Vanessa tameamea. Next base: position 2,961,246 of record NC_087339.1, on the reverse strand, counting down.
AGTATCTCCATTGCACGTCATAGTCTTACAAATGTCGGATCGATCCCCGAATCCAACTGTTCGGCATCCTGCTCCTCCGACATATATATTACACCTGGTAAGCATATGACTCCACTCCAACTGATGGTAAGTGGTACTGAAGTTCAAACGCGAAGACGGCCAGTACAGTCAGGGTGAATGAACTGCACAAGCCAACCTAGTCATGTCAGCCTAAAAGATACACTTATATCCACTTTAATTTTACATCCAAAATTCCGAAAACAGTTTCGTCGGCGTTAAAAACGCCATTTTTTCGCAAATCCATAGTGAATATCAAGCTACCAATGATATCGCGTCAATTTGCTGTCAAATGTTGTTTAGCTGGCTTTTCTCCTCTTATGGTTGGATTTAGATGTATATATCTAAATAAATAAATCCGTCTAATTTACGGCTAAACTTACCCAAAGTCGCGTATTGGCTCTGCGTCTCACTCAAGTTAGCTGATTGGAAGATATCCGTCGAGAAAAATATCACAGCGTTGATCCCGGATAGCTGCTGAGCGACCATCACGACCATGGCTATCAGGAGTGGCTGTCGGAGCTGACGGTTGCGGAAGAGTTCGCGCAGCGTGACTTTCTTGCTTATTTTATTCTTCTCCGCTTCCTGGAAAATAGAACATAATCCAATGGAATGGAATTATTTTAACAGAAGATTATTTATACATATAATAAAATTGGAGTGTCTGTTTGTAATATTAAAATAACCCATTTTTACTAAATGCAATATGTATGTATACACGGTACATACACCAAAATAACATTTTTTACAATTTTTGTCTGTCTGTCTGTTTGTTCCGGCTAATCTCTGGAACGGCTGAACCGATTTCGACGGGACATTCACTGGCAGATAGCGGGTGTATTAAGGAGTAACTTAGGCTACTTTTATTTTAGAATTGTATATAGAATAAAAATAAAATCACGCTACAATATCCAAATAACTTAAATTCAAACAACGCGCACGAAGTCGCGGGCACAGCTAGTACAATTATAAAATTAAAATAAAGATTTAGTTCAAATTAACATCTATACTAATATTATAAACGCGAAAGTGACTGTCTGTTTGTTAAGTATTCATTACAAAACCAGAGAACCGAACTTGATGAAATTTGATATCAAGCAAGCTTGAGGCTCAGGGAAGGACACGGGTTTTTTTATACCCAATGCCTGACGACTCACTCCTCAAATGCGAACAGAGAATCGATCTTGTTCCATATAAAATATATCTAATTATGTCTGCCTGTCATTACATTACATTAACAGCCTGTAAATTACCCACTGCTGGGCTAAGGCCTCCTCTCCCTTTGAGGAGAAGGTTGGTGGAATACACATGTGGTAGAATTTCGTTGAAATTAGACACATGCAGGTTGCCTCACGATGTTTTCCTTCACACGAGCACGAGATGAATTATAAACACAAATTAAGCACATGAAAATTCAGTGGTGCCTGCCTGGGTTTGAACCCGAAATCATCGGTTAAGATGCATGCGTTCTAACCGCTGGACCATTTCGGTTCCGCCCGTCTGGGTAGGCAAAATCCTCTTATCGCTAAACTATAACGGTTAACAATAATATATTGTATTACGTATTTAGTTTGGGCTTTGTCTGTGTAGGTACCATTCGCACACAGCAACACCAGTTTTCCAGTTTGAGAATGGGTCACTGCAACTACAACATCTTAGTTCCAAAGTTGGTGGCGAATTTGTGTAAGAATTTGTTTATTATTCCTCAAAGTGGCAATGAGTTTGGACAAAGGACGCTTAACTGTCGTATGTGATTCGTTTTATTATATTTTATTAAACAATAAGCTGTTAACCCTTTCCCTCCCAATTAGAGGGGAAAATGTATTCAATTACCTGGTGCATTTCTTCCATTTCAGCGTGGACAGCGACGTCGCCTCTCAACCAGTTTAGAGCTAAAAAAATGAAAAAAAAATAAAATAAATTTTACTGCATAAATGATTTGTTTCTTAAAAGCTGTACATTCGAGAAACATCCAAATATCCTTACAATGTATTTATAATTGTCTTTCGACGTGTAACATCTTCCCTCTCGCTTTGACGCAAGCTGTGTGTGTTTAAGGGAAAGGGACGGAAGTAACGGGAGTTGGCCTTCAGTTGGCCACAGTTTCCGTGGATAATCTTAATATAACTTAGTACCAATGTGAGATGTCAAATGTTAAAACATCATATGCGACTACTGTAAGGTTTCATTTTTATGTGATAACTACTTATTGGGTACACAGCTTCGTTACGTAACGCGTTACGGCGCCAGTCAGTCTGGCTTCCCTTTCGCTTACGCATTCGGCAGCGGCAGGCAACAATGATACTAATAACGTACATACACAAAATTCTAAAGTACATATTCAAGAATCGTAACTAAGAATAAAATATATTTTACAATCAATAAAAAATTTAATAATATTAATTATCATATTAATATCCGTTGCGTAGTTTAAAAGACATAAGCGCACAGAGGGTAGTAACTTTGTTTTATAATACGTAGAAATGTTACACGAACCTCTTTGAGCGTGAAGTTCAGCACCCTTGTTCAGCAACAAATACTTCGGGGATTCAGGGCAAAGCGGCAACGTGCAGCATTGGATCAAAGCGGGGATCGCGGCCAACGCCAACAGCAACGGCCAACCACCATCAGTGCCCAACACTGATTCCAGTCCTAAGACTTGGGATAACAGTATCGTGATTGTGATCACCAGTTGATAGACTGTTCCGATCTGAAAATGATTTTGATTTGATTGACCGTGTACAAACTTTATTCAACTATGATCTTTAAAGTATGAGAAATATAATCGATTTATATATTTAGGCATGTGTCCGATATATCGAAACACATTAAAAATCGAATATCGTCGGAATATGATGTCATGTGTTCTGGTACGTCAAACTATCTAAAGTTCGATGACATTAAACTCGTGAAATATTCGCCCCGTCTCTCTTTAACTTAACAGTAACCCATCTGTGAGAAAGAGATGAAGCGAATGTTAAACCGAATTCGATTTCATATTCGTTTCATTATTTTTTTCTTCTTCGTATTGTTTTGTTTTTAAGTTAATTTATTCAGATCATTTTTTTTTTAAATATTTTGTTGCCATTTACGCTGATAAAAAAAATATATTTTTTTCTAAAGAAAGGACGTTCGCCTGGAGGGGGCTTAAGGATTTTCCCTTGGCGACTTTTGCCAGTTCACTCTACTGTAAGCGTTAAAGAACATCGTCCCAAAAATATTATTTATTAGTGACTAAGATAGCAACATTAAAATACTTCGTATAAAATAACTTATCAATCCTCACCGATCCTCGTAACGAAACAGGAGATATCTCCGCCAGGTACATTGGAGTCAGGCCTGCGTTCAGACCGCTGTTCACTCCAATTATCAATCTGGAATACAGGGGTCATTTTGACATACCTGACTTCAGTTACCCAGTCGTTTATGGCGAAGTTTTTATCGTCGCTTATATCCAACTATTAACCATTATTGATAACCCAGGTGGTATGTACTAGATTTAAGCAGGCTTGACACCAGAGCTACCAGACCAAGAGTGTCTGAAGCCTGTGCTATGCTAAGCTGAGTAACCTTCTTTTTTGTGTGTACACAGCCGTGCAGACACCTTAAATGCTAGATGAAAACCCTCGCTCGAGTATAGTAAATAAAACTAAATAAATATACATATACTAACTACCGTAACCTGAAATGAAATTATTATTTGGAACACACTTTCTGAACGCACCCGTCAACGTCAAACATGGCCGCCCGTTGAACTGTCACGTCATTGAATTGCCGAGCCGAGATGGCCGAGCGGTTAGAACGCGTGCATCTTAACCAATGATTTCGCAGGCACCACTGAATTTTCATGTGCTTAATTTGTGTTTATAATTCATCTCGTACTCGGCGGTGAAGGAAAACATCGTGAGGTAACTTGCATGTGTCTTATTTCAACGAAATTCTGCCACATGGTGGTGGAATATGCTCCAAGCCTTCTCCTCAAAGGTAGAGGAGGCCTTAGCCCAGCAGTGGGAAATTTACAGGCTGCTAATGTAATGCAAATGTAATGTCAATGAATTTCATGGATTTAATATCGAAATATCTCGACTATACGAATTTTGCGGATATATTTTGTCGACTTTGAATCATAATTTTTTAACGATACATAACTGTGGACAGGTTTCGATCGGGTCTACCGTAAACCTGCACGAAATTATTAATATAGAATATAGAGCGTCCTTTTTTTTTAAATATATTATTCTGCAGCAATGTCACAAGCCATAACACAAGTGTCATCTTTCTGTCTTAAGTGAATATCCAATTAACCTTCCAACGATGAGCATTTCAGATGAATTCGCCAACTTCGCACAACCTTGGAGCGCCGCTGCGATGAAGACCAGACCATTGTTTAGGAGTAAACCACCTTTTCTTCCAAATCTGAAAAAAACGTCACGTCATATTTGTTTTAAATAAATAAATATTGGACAACATCACATACATTACTCTGATCCCGATGTAAGTAGCTAAAGCACTCGTGTTATGAAAAATCAGACGTAACGACGGCACCACAAATACCCAGACCCAAGACAATATAGAAAACTAATGAACTTTTTCTACATCGAATCTCGGAGTGGCGTACCCATGAAAACCGGTGTACACATTACTCGACCTCGGAGGTCGTCAACTATATAAGGAATTATACATGGAATCTCAGATTTATAAAACAAAAGCAAATGGAGCGTGCGGCACACGATGAAATTCCAGACCGTGTGTCTGAAAGTTGAAATTTCTACTCTCTCGTAACGGTGGGGGTTTTCGAAGAACCGGTATAAACTTCGCCGATTCATAAATTCAAACCATTTGTTAAATGTAATGTAATGTAACCCCTTGGAGTAATGGTGCAAAAAGCTTCATCAAAGGTATAACACCTCGCCTTATGGCCTCCACTGGTGACAGGAGGGCTGGTTCGTTTTTAGCCCAGAGGATCGGAATTGCGATTCAACGGGGAAATGCTGCTAGCGTTCTCGCCACCATTCCACGCGGTCAAGATTTATACAGTAACTATTTTTAATTCATATTTGTATATATTTAAGCACTTAATGTTATCAATTATTATAATATTAGATGAAAACCCGTCTTCGCCGCATGTGGAGGCCACAGACCAGTCACTCCCGTTGCCCTCTCCCTCATTCACTCTCGTAATCCGATGGGACGGCGATCCGACGCGACCGGAAATAGTTCAGGTAAAGGTCCAATGATTTTACATGCTTCCCGAAACAAGAGTCAACACAGATCTAAATTCAAGACTTCGAGCTGTTATTTAATTTTTTTTAAACCAGTAACTTTCTTCTGCTCCAACCTGGGCATCATATGGCCCAAATAGTTGTGCCCGCGACTTCATGTGCATTTGAATTTAACAAATAAGTTACAGTTATAGCCTAAGTTACTCCTTATTAGATCAGCTTTTTGCCAGTGATAGTCCCGTCAAAATAGGTCCAGCCGTTCCAGTGATTAGCCGGAATAAACAGACAGACTCCAATTTTATTATATATATAGATATCTACGAGAACAACGACTCAATTAATTATTTTTTGTTATTTTTTTTTCGTTTCTGGCTTTTATTTGTGCCAAGAGCTTTTATTTGACGACCTCCGTGGTCGAGTAGTGTGTACACCGGTTTTCATAGGTACGCAACTCCGAGGTCCCGGGTTCGATTCCCGGCCGAGTCGATGTAGAAAAAGTTTATTAGTTTTCTATGTTGCTTCGGGTCTGGGTGTTTGTGGTACCGTCGTTACTTCTGATTATCCATAACACAAGTGCTTTAGTTACTTACATTGGGATCAGAGTGATGTATGTGATGTTGTCCGATATTTATTTAAGAGGGCAAAGATTATTTCGCCAATGTCACGTGCGATGGAGAAGACACATTTTTAGTTATTATTTGGTCTATCATGACCGGCATTACCTGTCAGCGATGACGCCGGTGATGACACCCCCTATCATACCCCCCACACAATAAATGGCCACTGCGATCGACCAGACTGTTGTCACCTTCGGGTCATCTTTCGCTGGTAGCGTTACGTTTGTTCCCGTCAACGCCTCTTTCTGAAGCCATTCCGACATGATCTGAAATAAATACACATAATTTTTAAGATTTAATTAATATTGTCCAAAATTTTCTGAATCGCGCTAAAGTTTGGTTCACAGCAACGTATATATAACCCTTAGAAGAGACTTTGTCGGACATTCATTATCAACCGTCTAGGCGTATGACGGGTCTCAGAGAGCACATGTCCTCCCTCCAGACATCGACGGCGTCCTAAGCCGAGGTCCGGCCTCACAGGAGGCGCCCTTAGGACGCGAGTACTCTGAGCCCTTCAGTGGGCTCTCAACATCCGGCAGAGTCTTTCACGACTCGCCCACCCGCCTGGTGACGCAGTAGTGGCCAAAAAAACAAAATTGTAGGACAGACCGAGCAGATTTAGACGTCATAAGCACGTACTGAACGACAATGACTATAAGTATCGCCACCGCAAACGCTCCTTTCGTAGGGAATACATTACAAGGCCACATACCTACAGCGTTTCCGCAGGCGGGAACGAGGTACCCGATTAGTGACGTCACGAAAAAGGTCGTGACGTCGATTAAAACAAGCCCCTCCACACCCCACGGATTAAGTCCAGTGTGCTCGGCGGTTAAGGAAACAATCGTGAGGAAATCTGCATGTGTCTAATTTCAACGAAATTCTGCCACATGTGTATTCCACCAACTCGGATTGGAGCAGCGTGGTGGAATATGCTCCAAACCTTCTCCTCAAAGGGAGAGGAGCCTTAGTCCAGCAGTGGGAAATTTACAGGCTGCTAATGTAATTTACCTGTGAAGGTTCAAATTACAAGGTCTAATGATGCTATAAGGCCAACAGCAGGAAGGTCTAAGGTTTATTATTGGCAGTGCGTATTAATATAATAAACTTACCGCTTGGGGGGCATTTAAGACTCCTGTATTGTAACCGTGTTGGAACGCTGACCAGCATGCTGAGGAAACGATGGCGAACGCCAAACGAGGATTCATTCCCTGGAACAATACAATGTTATATGAAATTTTGACATGCCGGTCGTGGGTTTACAAAACTAGATGTGTCGTGGAACATCCGGTTGGAACGAAGTCGCTTTCGTTATGTATTATGTATTAAATAACAGACAATAAAAAATAACTGGGCTTAAGAATAATTACATGACAAAAAGAGACAGATACAATGAGAAAGAGAGTGAAAGATCTAAAAGAGAAAAAGAGTTAAACGTATACATTAAACATTTGTAACGTAATACTTGTATCTATATTGGTTTATGTCAAATTACTTTTTTTTCCCATTTGCTGTCGAAACACTTGGCCCTTGGAGTAATGGTAAAAAGCTTCATCTAAAGTCGCCTTATTGCCTCCACCGGTAACAGGAGGGCTGGTTCGTTTTTAGCCCAGAGGATCGGAATTGCGATTCAACGGGGAACTCGCCACCATTGCACGCGGTCAAGATTTATACAGTAACTATTTTTAATTCATATTTGTATATTTAAGCACCTAATGTTATCAATTCTTATGTTAATAAATATAAGTATTTATTTATTATTTAAATTTCTAGTTTAGCACTACAATAGAACGAAAACAAACCAGCCAACTTTATTATCTAGATGTGTGAGAGATACGGTTGACACACGCCGAATGTCATACTTGACAAGTGAATGTATTTAGTGGACAACGGTTAGTCACTATTTTTATCAGTTTAGTATTTAGTAGCAATGCCCCGAATTAATTAGGGATTGCTAATATTCCTATTAACCCCTCCTCTTTAGTTTATCACTTGTGTGGGCGACAATAGCCCAAGGGGTCCGTAAACCATTGCGCTATTTACGATATATATATTTAAATAATTATCCGTTGGTTTCCACGCTATATGAACAAACTATATTATAGATAATAAATGAATATATGTTCATTAATCAGTTGAAAAAAAACTAAGACAAAAACCGCGTACCGGTTTTATCTACATTCCGAACCGGAAATAGGTCTACGTCTAATTAATCTTTTAAAATGACAATTCCAAAGCACTTTTGAACACATATTAATAACGTATTTTTTTAACGATGTTTTTAATTATTAATATGACAATATCATGATATAAAGCTAGGAGTTGGTTGTCACGTTCTTTAATTGGTGGGTGAGCCAGTGTAACAACAGGCATAAGGGACATAACAAACTTAGAAAATAATTCAAATCAAACCAAAATATACTTCATTCAAGCAGGCTTTTGCAAGCACTTTGAATCGTCATTTTACAAACGATATTAAGTGAAGGTACCACCGATTCGGAATGTAGATTCTACCGAGAAAAACAGACAAGAAACTCATTAATATAGTTTGTTAAATGACGTTTCAAAAGTGCTTGTGAAAGCCTACTTGAATAAAGCATATTTTGATTTTGATCAATAATCTAAGTATAAAAATTAACCTTCATTCTAGCCTTACGAACCCGGCTAAATAATATAATCTACTTTCATAATAATAACACAAGATCACCAGACCAGTGAATCATTTTTTTATTTAACTGGTGTTTCAAACGCCTTAATTTTTTATCGGAAACGAATACCGGTTTTTACGATCTAACGTGGAACTCTATGAAACCAGTCGATGGACAGACGCGACCGTTAATTTTTTCCTCGGTCGTTAAATATTTAAAATTTGTTCTTAAAAATAAATAAAGCTCGATTTTAATGTATTTTAAGAATTACTATTGGCTCCTTACATATGGCGTTTTGTCGTACTGACCACTTTGATCTGAAACTTTTGGTTTACATTACATTCGCAGCCTATAAATTTCCCACTGCTGGGCTAGGGCCTCCTGTCCCTTTGAGGAGGAGGTTTGGAGCATATTCCACCACGCTGCTCCAATGCGGTTTGGTTACATACATGTGGCAGAATTTCGTTGAAATTATACACATGCAGACGTTTTCCTTCACCGCCGAGCACGAGATGAATTATAAACACAAGTTAAGCACATGAAAATACAGTTGTGCTTGCCTGGGTTTGAACCCGAAATCATCGGTTAAGATGCACGCGTTCTAACCAGTGGGCCATCTAAGCTCTTTGGTTAAGAAATACAAATTCAACTCCGATGTGGCCCTGACACACGGACAGCGAGCTGATATTTAAATATAATATATATTTTATCGAATTTGTAAATCGACATTACACGTGAACATAACAGTTAGACCGAAAAATTACTTGATTCTGACGAATAATAATATAAATGTCATTACTTAAATTAAAAAATACTAAAAAAAAAATGTAAAAAAATATGTTAAACGAAAAATTTTAAAATGCAAACTAGCGACCCGCATCGGCTTCGCACGGGTGCAATGCTGATACTAAATATACTACAGAATGTCTTACAACGTTCACAGTTTCTTGTCATTAAACAACACAAACCGATATGTCCCTGTATTTTAAATCTGTAATATCTTCCAAAATATTCATTTAAATTAAATGCTGTAAAGGGCCATATTGATCTATATTAAATGTAAAATGTATTTAAGGTACTTATTTGGGAAAGGATTAAAATTGTATTGCTTAAAATCACTTCGAAAATAAGCCATTATTTATCGTAAAAAGTAAAGTATAAAAAATGGTTGTTATGGGCTATCTCTGACAGATAGATATATCATCTTGGACATTTTTGAAGACCTTTTTAAGGTGTACAATACTGCAGTACATTATTTTGATCTATCTCGTAGGGTTGAGCCAGCATTTGCAATGTAAGCGCAAAAAATGTGTTTATTTACGACATCAAACTCTAAAATTATCATTCTCTACTATATTGGGCATGTTTTATACATATAAACCGTTTTATAAAAATAACCGCATCAAAATCCGTTTTGTAATTAAAAAGATCAAAGCATACACAGGGACAGACAGCGGTAAGCGACATTGTTTTATACTGTGTAATGATGCTCTTAGATATCCCTTTGATTTCGTAATCAGATAAGAACTGTTCTATGTCAAACGTTCATTCAATTCCGGTCAACACTTCCTGGCTGGCTTAAAACAATTGACATTTCCGACAACTCACTGACAAGCGCATTGATTGTTATGCTTACAGTTACGCAGCGTACATTTTAGGGTTGAGCGAAACCAAATTTGTGATATCCATAATTACATAGGGACGTGTAGGACCATAAGGGTCATCTTCTAATTACGTGAGGCATATCGTAATCTTTCGACCACCCTTGATGAGATGTGAGATTTTGGTCGAGGCTTACTCCATACATGTTTTTAATGTAACAGCTTGTAATTTCCCACAGCTGGGCTTTTGAGATGGTTGGAAGCTACCACGCTGCTACAATACCCGTTGGTGGATAGACATTTCATTGAAGACACATGGAGGTCTCCCGATGTTTCCTTTCACCGAGCACGAGATGAGAATTCAGTGGTGCTTGCCTGGGTTTGAACTCGCAATCAGCGGTTAAGATGCAAGCGTTCTAACCCTGGGCCATTTCTGCTCACAATCTCGGCTTTTTAATGTAAATATTAATTTATTTACATTAAAAAAAATCTATTTCAGTGCTTGACTGAAGTATCGCCATACGACAACATTTTGCAGCAATTCATTGTCTTGTTAATTTACTGCAACCGTTTTGTTTTCTTGTACAATTAAGTGCACTGTTATTATTATATTTAAAAGTCTCACGCCCACAATCGAAAACACAAAACAATGAATTATTTATCACAACGAACTTACTTAAATTGTTTTATTAATACTGGTAAATGAGGAGAGGTTTTCTTTGTGATGTCGTTATGACCGATCGGTCACGGCTAAACTCAAAGGAAAGCTACGCAGGAAATTCTATAGTGCATCATCATCATCATAATCAGCCCGTATTAGTCCACTGCTGGACATAGTCGCTCCACTGAACCCGATCCTCGACCTTTCTCATCCAAGTTCTACCAGCCACCTTCCGTACACCATCGCTCCGTACAGGGCGTCCACTACGCTTGCCGATTCGCGGTCTCCACTCTAGAACCTTAGAACCAACGGCTATCAGTTCTTCGACAGATAACCGGCCCACTGCCACTTCAGCTGGCTCATCCTCTGAGCTATATCGATCACCTTCGTCCTCTCATTTTTTTTTTATTTTATGATATCGTTGGGAGGACTAGCATATGGGCCACCTGATGGTTAGAGATCACCATCGCGCACAGACAATTCTTATGTCGCCAATGCGCCACCAACCTTGGGAACTATGGTGTTATATCCCATGTAGTTACACTGGCTCACTCATTCTTCGAACTGTAACACAAAAATAAGTATTGCTGTTTTTCAAAGCTACGAATTAACAAAGTGCGAATCATCTATATAAAACAGATCAGTACATTTTATTTCCTTTTTGTTTTCGCTTGACAATGTGTATAATTTATTAGTACCATAAGAATTGATGACATTAAGTGCTTAAATATATACAAATATTAATTAAAAATTGTTACTGTATAAATCTCGACCGCGTGGAATGGTTGCAAGAATGCTCGCAGCATTTCCCCGTTGAATCGCAATTCCGATACTCTGGGCTAAAAACGAACCAGCCCTCCTGTCACCAGTGGAGGCGATAAGGCGAGGTGTTATACCTTTGATGAAGCTTTTTGCACCATTACTTATTCGTACATTTGTTGATAATTGTGATAAAACAAATGACGTGTATTTTTTTTTTTAAACGAACATAGAAGTCTCGTTCTTCAACTAGATCCTCTAAGATAAACATTCTAAAACATTACAGGCGCACGACGTCATGATGTGTGGAGGTGCCTTTAAATAAATATTTTTTCAATTTCGTAAGACTAAGCATATTCGTTATCTTATCTCTGAGATTACTAATATTTTAACAATTTATGAAATGTTAAAATCTGTACAATTATAATCGGTTCAAAAAAGGTCTTAGAAAAAAATCGCGTACTTGAACGATATTTACAAAATATTTATACGAATTAAAAAGCTCGATGCAAACATCAAATCACTTAAATGAAGTTTACTTGTAAAGGGTTTTGTGCCCTCTAGGTAGAGACCACTCATACATCATACCAGGGATGTTATGGATATGTCATTTCGGATCTTGATACGGATAGATGAATAATATTTGACCGGTTTCAGATACAATTACGGATACGAAATTATTTCGGGTTATCCGATCGTTACGTATACTTTCGGTTACGGATATTAGATTATTTAGAAATTGAAAGAGAATTTGACTTTATTTGTAGGTCATTATTTAATATCAGGTATTTTCACAGAAAATAAACTTATAGCTTTAAGAAACAAGTACAATGACTATAAACATTTTTTTATATCGGTTACAGATAGATATTTATTTCGGATATCCGACAGTTTCGCTTACGGAGATCCATAACATGCCTGACAGTGATATACTTTTTTAAAATATAGGTGGCTAACGAGCAGGAGACTCATCTCATGAAAGTTACTACCGTCCATAGACACCTGCGACACGCTTACAGGTGTATTGCCGGCCTTTAAGGAATGTGTAGGCTCTTTTCTTAAAGGTTTCCAAGTCGTATCGGTTCGGAAAACCCTCCGGCGAAAGCTTGTTCAAACGGAATTGTTGTACGAGGCAGATATTGCCTTAAAAATAGCGTTATCATGTACTGTTATTTAACATTGTTGTGTTCCTTGAAGGAATGAGCAAGGTATTCTTTTTTTTATTACACTACATCCACGGGCTCACAGTTGCCCGTGCCTTTTTTTTTTCAATTTTTGGTTTTAGTTAGCTGTGGTGGTTGACAGTCTTTCTCATTTACTAAACATCAGCCGATCGTCGCTGGATTTGGAGCTCGTCGTCCTTCTTGAAAGACGTGGCCCACACTGACTGAAGTTTTTTTTTTTTTTAATGTTATCAATTAATCTTTCTGGGATCCTGTTGTAGAACCGTATGCATTGCCCCACAAAAGAGCTACTGACTATGAAGTCGAGTAACAGGAGAAAAAAGTGTGTATCTGTTCTTACCAATGCTATGAGTATCACATTTTCTCATAAAATCATTAATCCGTACAGGAAGACTTTAATTTAATGACAGTCTAACATTTCAGTATCGTGTACTGCGGTGAGATTCGAATGTTATTACAGAATGGCTCTGTGCAAACAGTTTAAAGCCCATGGAGACTGTCCTTATAATATCATCATCCTTCTGCCCTTATCCCAATCCCAAAAAAAGGGCTTGATCGTCGATAATTCGAGCCGCTCTACGTTGGATACGGTCGAATGGAAGGAGCTGGTACTGGGGAGCACCCCTCTATATCCATCATGCTCAAGACCTTCCTCACAATACGTTCCTCATTCCTCCGCATAACATGTCCATACCATGATAGCCGCCTCCCACATAACTCCTCGGCTATCGGTGCCACTTTCGAAATTCCTCTTATGTACTCATTCCTCACTCTATCCATTCGCGTAACACCACACATTCCTCTCAATATTCTCATCTCCGCTACATGCACTTGTCTTTCATTAATCCCTTTTCTGGCCCAACACACTTATCCATATAGGACAGCAGATCTGACCATGGTCTTATCATATACTGTCCTTATAATATCAGTATGACAATAACATAACATAACATAATCAGCCTGTAAATTTCCCATTGCTGGGCTAAGGCCTCCTCTCCCGTTGAGGAGAAGGTATGGAGCATATTCCACCACGCTGCTCCAATGCGGGTTGGTGGAATACACATGTGGCAGAATTTCGTTGAAATTAGACACATGCAGGTTTCCTCACGTTGTTTTCCTTCACCGCCGAGCACGAGATGAATTATAAACAAATTAAGCACATGTAAATTCAGTGGTGCCTGCCTGGGTTTGAACGCGAAATCATCGGTTAAGATGCACGCGTTCTAACCATTGGGCCATCTCGGACAATATCGATGACATAATTACTATTCTGATGTTAAGCGAGTCATTATTATAATGTCATTTATTAGTCACACAATTCAATCATTAGCATAAATATAAGTATATTTTATCCTTGAAATTTGTCACAGATTATGCGAATATTGAATCTATTATAGTACTAATATTAAAAATTCGAAAGTAACTCTTGTCTGTTATATCTTCAAGGTCGCTGAATCGATTCAGGTGAAATTTGATATGAATAGTTTCGAGTCCCGGTGTAGGAAGTTGCACGGGTAAGGCTGCAGTCTTAAACCAGGGTGCAGGCACTCGAAACCTGTATTTATATGTAGACTGAGAATATCGAGAAGTTTTCTCAAAAACCTTTTATGGGGGGAGGAAATATCGTCATAGCACAGCTTCTAAGACGGGGTTGTTTACATTAAGATGTTAGTGATGGTCGGATGTTACAGCAGCATCTGAATTCAGCAGGATATTAAATGGACGTTGGAGTTCATTAGAAACTTTTCGATAAACATAAATTACAAAGTATAAAACTAAGTCGCTTCCCACTATCCGAACGCTCATATCTTTCAAACTATGTGACGGATTTCAATGAAGTTTTCATCAATAAACAGAGATTTTCAAAACGTGGGTCTATATTTATGATGCGTAAACATTACAGAAGAGAAACGCCGACCATTTCAAATAGAAGAAATGTTGTTAGAAATCTTGGAAGATTTCTTTTTTTTTTTTCAAAAGTAATACGGAGTTATTGATGTTATATTTATGAATCTCTGTATTTAGCGAATCTTCAATAATCTTAGCTTAAACAGCGGTCAAAGAAATGTACCTATTTGTTAGGTCACCAGTTTTATTTCTGGTTTTGGAAAGATTTTTCCTACCATCGTATGATATATATATATATGCCACTTATCATGCGATCAAAATTAAAACAGTAACTATTTTTAATTCATATTTGTATATTTCTAAAGACTTTAGAATTCCTATGTAAATATCTTCACCTTTTCAAGTAAATTAAGCGTTAAATTTTCAAACATATCCTAGCACGTAATAAACGTCTAAAAATTTCCAATTTCGTGGGTATTTTTATCTGATTTTTTCTGATAATATAATGATAACTTGAAAAAACGTCTGTCCGTAATACGGCTAACGCTGTGGATTGGAGCGAGAGGGGAGCAAGACTACCGCTGCCGTGTGCGTAAGAGAAACGGACGCCAGACAAACTCTCGCCGTAACGCGTTACGTAACGAAGCTGTTATCACTTCAAAAAGGAGTGAATATTATGTTATAAACAAAAATCATAATATATTGTTGTTAGTGCAACTATATGAACCTCCTGTGGTGACAGAGGTCCACGTGGTATTGATTTGTGTACACGTTATTAAAGTATTTATTGTTACTTATGACTACTAGATGGCGTTATATCAGATCATTGAGGTTTCTGAATCGCGATGGCAAGATTCGCTAATAGTTTTATATAGTTTTCACGCCCGGTGATGCTGTGGTATTCTCACCGACTACGTTCTGAGCCAAGGTGCGATCGCATAGGACACCCTCAGAACGAACGTCACTCTAGAGCTCGAAAGGGTTCAATTTCAAGGCTGAGTGTTGCACTCGCCCCAACGGTCAACGTCCGGTGACGCTGTAAAGGCCATTAGGGCCAACAGTACTACATCATTCAGGAAAAAAAAATGACGCTGTAGGTCAGTAGGGCCAACAGCACGACTACAGACACAAAAAAAAAAAAAATCACTATGGTTATTAGGTGACGTCTAATGGTTATAAAAAACTTAGACTTGCAATTGGTACAGTATTTTTTTTAATTCTTACTTGTGTATAGTTTGAGCCCAAGGAAGAAGGACATAGTTCATTTTTTTTTTATACATAGCTAGCGACCTGCCCATATTTCCCATGGATGCAATGCTGATACTAAATATACTACAGTATATATAAGTATGTTTTTATATACAACGTTTACAGTTCAGGTCTATATTGATCTATATTAAATGCACAATGTATTTTAAGGTACTTAATTGGATTAAGTTTGATGCTGTATTGCTTAAAATCTCTTCGTAAATAAGCCATTATTTATCGTAAAAAGTAAAGGATATAAATAGTTATTGAGGGTTATCCCTAAGAGACATGTACCATCTGTGGACTTTATTGTAGACATTTTTAAGGTGTACAATACTGTAGTACATTATTTTATTTTGACCAATCTCTTAGGGTTCGGCCAGCGTTTGCAATGTAAGCGCAAACAAAATGTGTTTATTTATTTCTCTATAATTATCAGATATGTATACATGGTACATAATATACAAAACTAATATCTTTTTAAATGTTTGTATGTCTGTCTGTTTGTTCCGGCTAATCTCTGGAACGGCTGGACCGATTTTGACGGGACTTTCATTGGCAGATAGCGGATGTAATAAGGAGTAACTTAGGCTACTTTTATTTTAAAATTATATATAAAATAAAAACAAACGCGCACGAAGTCGCGGGCACAGCTAGTTAGACATATAAACCTTCCTCTTGAATCACTTTATCTATTAAAAAAAACCGCATCAAAATCCGTTGTGTAGTTTTAAAGATCTAAGCATACACAGCGACAGACAGACAGCGGGAAGCGACTTTGTTTTATACTTTATCACTACATAAGTGATTTAAAACCGGTAACAGGCGTGAGAAACTATAATTTGATTATTTATACCGTCAAGCAGCGGTACTCAGTATTGTTGTGTTCCGGTTTGAAGGGTGAGTGAGCCAGTGTAACTACAGGCACAAGGGAGTCTTAGTTCCCAAGGTTGGTGGCGCATTGGTGATAATGTCTATAGGCGGTGGTGACCACTTACCATCAGCCAATTGTCTGTCCGTCTATCTATATCTGACATTATATAATACACACAACGGCAGATAAACAAAATATTCTGTGTTTTTTTTTATTGGTTATTTATTTCGCGACATTTGCGTTCATTGCATTATATTTTAGTAAAAGTTGATTTCTTGTTTTTTCAACACTAGTCGTCCTTCGTTCCTTTGCGTTTAATCTCGTTTGCTAATAAATTTCATCAAATTCGGTTCAGTTTTTTGGCGCGAAATAGCAACATACAGAGTTAAATTATACATATGACTGACTGGCTAAGCCACAGGTGATCACCACGCAAATATATGGGCGCTACAAGAAATATTAACCATCCGTTAAATAGTCAATACGGGACGAATATTGAAAACGAAGACGTCGTGTTCCTTGTGCGTGTAGTTTACACTGACTCAACTATTTAACGTTGTGGTTTACTTACCTTTATTAATAGAATTTAAAAAAAAGACTTTATCAATTTAAATAATGTTTTTTTCGTATGGCAGGATATAATTCGTCTTTTGTAATATTTGAATTAAAAAAAAAAATTTAAAGTGGTTACTTGTAAAGATGTTTATATTATTTAATTTCTTTTTTATTTATTAGTAATGTTTTATTATCTGTAGTTCTAACATTTTAGCGCGTAACATCTGTTACGAACTAGACATTGCTAGATTATTTATTTTACATTTTATTTAAAAAAAAAAATGAGTTTGTCATTCACAGGACAGGTTCTGAATTTTAAATTTCGAATATCTTTAGAATTAATCAACAACTCGCCGAATTTATATTCGTCTATATGCAAATAAACTTCGTTGAAAATTTAAAATAAATATATTGAAGCGTTACAGTTGCCAATTGATTTTTAAAAAATACCTCAGATTTAACATAATAAGAATATAACCTTAACATTAGCAATGAAGTTCAAATATCATTTAAAAAAAATAAGATTTTTTTTTATTGAATAGACGCGAGTTGAGCCGAGATGGCCCAGTGGTTAGAACGCGTGCATCATAACCGATGATTTCGGGTTCAAACCCAGGCAAGCACCACTGAATATCTCGTGCTCGGCGGTGAAGGAAAACATCGTGAGGAAACCTGCATGTGTCTAATCTCAACGAAATTCTGCCATATGTGTATTCCACCAACCCGCACAGGAACAGCGTGGTGGAATATGCTCCAAACCTTCTTCCCAAAGGAGAGGCCTTAGCCCAGCAGTGGGAAATTTACAGGCTGTTAATGGAATGAATAGTCGCGTCAAGTTTTTGTCATAGTTGTCAGATCTGTATTAGTAATACGAATATATAAAATTAAAAAGTAGTATTAAATATATTAAAATATCACGAACCAATCCACCCGACATACATTGACGCTGTAATATTAACCATTCCTTACGCCAACGAACCGCTGAACTTGAGAACTAAGACGTTACGTCCCTCGATTCTATTATTACACTGTTACACTGGCTCACTAACACCAAAGGCTATGTATCAGTAAGATCTACACCGAATATCTCTATCATAATCATCTTTACTAATATCTTAAGTGCAAAAGTAACTGTCTGTCTGGTGTACGAATAAGCGTCAATTAACAGGAATGTGCTACATTTAACGCCTAACGACCAACCCCAAAAACACGAGCAAAACTGCGGGGGACAACTAATACTAATACATGAATAGACTAAACATATATATAATTATGACAAGTAACTTATACAATCAAAAGGACTTATGAAATGCCTCGTTGGTCTATAAATCAAAGTTCTTCTTTGTTGATTTTACATTCTGATACCGGAAATAGCTTCTTTTAGTTTTAAATAAATATATATATATTGCAAAGGCCATTTGAATGAAGAGTATTTCAAATTTTATTTTATTATTATTATAATTATAATGATTTTATTAATTTTACAGAAAATAGTTTTAGAGATTTATATTTTAGCATTTTTTTTTAATTTCATATTAGTCAATGTAAATAATTGACTCCTTAAGCAAAGTCCGTTTTTTAACGGTAAAAGATTCTAAGAAGGATCGTGTGCTATTGTTACTGCGGTTCAAAGAATTCAAAACGTAAATAAACTCGAAGCAACAAGACAGACGTACTAGACTTTAAAGTTTTTTAAGTTTTTTTTAATATTCAATATGAAAAAGAAAAATTTTACTATTCCAAACGTGAAACATTAATAATATACATAAAAATAATTAAAAAAATTACGTGCGTATACGTAAATCGTTTCTCATATCATTGGAAAAATCAAATTAACAATTCTAAATTCGAATTAATGCTGTCTTGCTGTCTTTTATTATAATTTTGCGTCTTTTAATATGTGGGAATAAAAACAACAAAACGAAACTTTATATGAAATAAAGAAATAATATTTACTGATAGTTAATTCCATAAGAAGCCGGCTTTATAAATCAAAATCATGCCAAAATATATATTTACCGCCATCCTGTTGCTCTACTTTAGATAACCAAACACCACACTTGCGTAACTTTTATTTTTAAACACAACACTTCACTGTATAAAAAAAAATAAAAACTTTATGTCATGATTTTGACATTTATATATTTCCAACGAAACGGTCAGTCCTGACTGCGGGGCAAAAATGATTTGAAATTCGAATTTCGAATGACGTGACTTGCCTTCAAATATAGTATGGTCTGTGCAATATGTATCATGGACATACCTAAATTCTTACTTTGCTTTCGTACCTTATTTGTAAAAGTTTATAATTATTAAAAAATCATTAAAAAAAATGAATTTCCTAAAAAAAAATTATATATTCTATTTATTTACTCGTAACAATACTTAAAAATAAAATATATCTATCTCTTTTTATTTTTTGTTTGCAGCTGTTAATAACGCACAGTCCATACTATAGAACGCTTGAGCGCGGTTTGTGTGGGCAGTGACGTCAGACCAACCGGTTCTTGCGTTTTTTGTACGGAGCGGAGAACTTTCCATTGATTTTATAGGATAAGCGCCTGTAAACCAAGTAGTAATAGAAGATATTTTCGCTTGAATATTAAATGATACATTTTCCTTCGCTTCTGGAGTTTGAAGCCGTTATGAGCGCTGAAGCGCTTATTTTTATCTATACTAATATATAAAGCGGAAGAGTTTGTTTGTTTGTTTGTTTAAACGCGCTAATCTCAGGAACTACTGGTCCGATTTGAAAAATTCTTTTTTTGTTGAATAGTCCATTTATAGAGGAAGGCTTTAGGCTAAATAACATTACGCTGCGACCAATAGGAGCGCAGCGACAGTGAGAAATGTTGCAAAAACGGGGAAAATTATTCACATTTATGGACTTTCGATGCGTGCGCAGCATAAACGTTTTAAGTTACTCAAAAAATGTGTATGAAAGATATATTCCTCTTTTAATAATAAAAAAAAAGTCCGTGACACTATATATCTATTTGTTAAGAGTGTGCTAGCAGGCGGGGCGCGGCGGCGGCTGAGGGGGAGGCGGGTCAGCCCCGCCGCCGCGCTCGCCACTCTCACCCGCGGTGTAGTTCTGCGAAGTAGCAATGCACATAACGACTTAAAAAAATTAACATTCTTAATAGTTAAATTATTTATCAAAATTAGGTTTCGTTATCAGCTTATTTGCTCATTATTTTTTATCGTTTAAAATCGATTACATTTAAATCATAATCTGCTGTAGTTTTAACTTACGATATAAGATAAAATTTCAATGAACATTCCTTCGTACTTTGCAAGTAAACAATTCAAACGTTTCACGGTATAAATAAGGTATAAAAATTACATTACACACGTAAAAAAGTTCAAAATGGCGAGCGATACTTTCACCGATGCAGATTAATCATCACTGAGAAAATAAATTATATAATAAACAAATAAGCAAATAGGTGAATATCGTTTAAAATGACTACACAAATAAATTAGTGGTTCAATATTTCAAGTAATTTCTATTACGTTCAAGCATATTCAACACGGTTGTACTATAATCACCTTATGAAATAATAACACCAAAGGAGAAACAATCTAAACTTCTTATTCTTCGGTTTGTTTATCTTATTACGTTTAAGTTAATATTATTTGTTTTCAACCGTCTTCAAAAAGGAGGAGGTTATCAATTCGTCTGTATTTTTTTTTATATGTTTGTTACCTCATAACTTTTCACTGGATTTTGATAATTTTTTTTTGTTTGAAAGGTAGTGCTTCCCGTGGGGCCCCATTTTAATTTTATCCTGTTACGATGATGGTATCCCTATGAAAACAATATAAGTCTTAAATGTGCATTATGTATGTGCGCGATAAATAGGTGAATAACTCAAAATTGTGCCAACCAATTTTAATGATTCTTTTTTTATTATAAAGGATATACTTCAAGGGTACTATGGTGAAAGTTTGGTAAGGTTCTGAGCATAGGATCCATGACAAAGTAACGGTACGGAAGGGAACGGAACAATTCTAAGGAGCACGTTAGCGATACTCGGCCGAATCTTTTAGAAACAAAAATTTTGACAAAAAAAAACCGACTTCAAAAGAGAAAAAAAGTAATATGCTCTAAAAAGTAAAAAATAATTGCTTATTATTCTACAACTTAATAATCAAGTAACTTATTCTACTTACCAATATGTAGGTACGTTCTTTGTTTCCACGCAAGGAGATAAGTATGTACCTACCTACTTTAAATCTAACTTTGTGTTAAGTTACAATAATACATATAAGTACATATGAATAACAAACAATGATCACAATATTTTTTAGATTCATACTATGTAAAATGAAATTAAAAATATTTAGACTATTTAAAAGTCAGCAAAGTTATTACGATAATATATTATAGTTAAAATTATTGTTATTTTTGGAGGCGGTGTCAGCCAAGGTAGGTTTGTAAATATATGATATACTCCAAATTTGTAAATCTGGTCTATCGATAAATACACTTCTTCTTGATGTTTTTTTAAACCCTATACGTACATAGTGGTCCTATATAATGACAGAAAATTGGAATCAAAATTGAGTGTTTAAGCAAACATGTCTACCGTCAGGTATTACAATTCATGAACTTTTCTCCTAATCCAAGACAAAGAAAAGTCATTCAGATTTACTATTACATTTCCTGTTGAACGTTTTGTTTGTTTTGGCAGAGTATGAATTTTGTTTGTGATTTATTTATTTACAATTGACTTTTTCTTTTGTCTTACATCCAGATGTCGATACACCTGCATCGAATTGTTAACAAAAAAAAATATTCGCAATCGTACACTATTGTACAATATTTCTTTTATATTTAAAAAAAGGGTTGTCATAATTGACCGTATAACAATAAGCAATAAAAACACAGATATTGGTAATTATTAAATTTTATGGCGACCTTTAAGATTTACACTGATGACAAAGAACAATTACTTTTTATGATAGTGAATATATATTATCTATTTGTTTGGGAGGGGGGAGCTCTTAAAAGGACGTGTCGGGCACGCCCGTAACAAGACAAGAGTAAGAAGCGTTACGAGTCACTTGACTACGAACTGTTTCAAACATGCCTAGAAAAAGAACGAACCTTTCTCGGCAGACTGCTAATGCAAAGCGTCTGCGGCTTTTGCGTAGCAATGAAACAGCTGAAGACAATACGCAGAGGTTGGCTAATCAAAGAACGGTCAGTGAACAACATCGTGCTAGGGAATCGAGTATTGAACGTTCACAGAGGTTAGCCTTACAAAATTTCCGAACTTCGGTGAATCGACAACGGGAATCAAGTACTGAACGTTCTCAACGTTTGATCGCACAGAATTCTAGAGTTTCTCAATTCTTTAAACCCGAGCGGCCTTCCACCACATTCCCTGAAGTTAAAAATAGGTGCTGCGATAATTTTACTCAGAAATCTTAAACCACCAAATTTATGTAACGGGACCCGCCTTCAAGTAAAATTCCTTCGCAATAACGTGATCGTTGCAACAGTTTTGACTGGTCCGGCAGTTGGTCAAACAGTGCTTATACCTCGCATCCCAATGATTCCAAATGATTTACCTTTTAATTTTAAAAGAATTCAATTTCCCATTAGGTTATCTTTTGCCGTAACCATTAATAAATCACAGGGCCAAACATTTAAACACGTAGGAATCGATTTACGTCAATACTGCTTTTCACACGGCCAACTATATGTCGCGTTGTCAAGATCGGGTTGCGGGCAAAATCAGTATGTTCTTCTACCACAAGAAAATAAAACTAAAAATATAATCTACGCTGAAGTACTGTAAAACATATTATTAAATCTTATTGACGATTATAATAACAAAAACCAACGTGAGCAATCAAACGATAATCATGATAGTGTTTCCGACAACTACGCGAACGAAGTCGCGGGCACAGCTAGTAATTTATATTTATAAGGTAAGTGTAGATATTTCATTATCCATTTTTATAATTACGTCACTTTTTTTTTTAAACATATTTCTTGATGCGAATGCAAGTTTATAGGTTACTTTAGTAAAAAATATAGTGCTATGTTATTAATTATATAGATATTTATCGTACGATTCTTTTGTTATTGTTATAATTGCCTGTATACTAATATTATTCATATATTCATATATTCTGTTTCATGCATTCAAATTTTTCTATTCAGCTTATCTACTAGAACAGACGAGCTAACGTGCTAAGTGGTCACTTTTGCTCATCTTCGGCAATGATTTGGTGATAAATATATATTATAATCATTATCATTTTAAGCCTGTTTTAATTCATTGCTAGACATAAGCCTCTCTCAAAGCGTGTCAATGCTCCATAGTTCTCCGCTTTCCTTATCCAATCAGAACCCGCCATCTTCTATAGGTCATCGGCTCAGCTACGTTACGTTTGTCGTCTTGCGGTATGTGCGATCTTCACTCTATTACTCGTCTACTTCAACGGCCATCGGTCCTTCGATATACGTGACCAGCCCATTACCAATTCAGTCCGTTAATCATGCAAGCTTGCTCGGTTACTCTGTTTCTTCTCCGAGTAACCTCATTTCTGATTTTATCCGTCAAAGATACTCCAAGTATAGCTCGCTCTATAGCAAGCTGAGCTACCTTTAATTTGTGGACTAATCCCACAGTTAGTGTACACGGTTCGTGACCATATGTCATAGCATACGCATCGTTTAAAAACTGTTGCTTTCAAACATTGCGGGATAGACGACTTAAGGACCTTATAGATACATAACTTCAAAATAAACTTTAAACAACATTTTACAAGATTTAATTTAAGGTAAAGCTATCACCGGTTTCGAATTTAGATTCTACCAAAAATACTACAAAACTGTCTAAATAGTCATCATATACCTTGTAAAATCAACGAATCAAATCCGAGCTTTTTTATTATCTACATAATTTTGTATGTTAATAAAGTATTACAATTAAATGTATACATATCCTGCCTAGAGCCGAGATGGCCCAGTGGTTAGAACGCGTGCATCTTATCCGATGATTTCGGGTTCAAACCCAGGCAGGCACCACTGAATTTTCATGTGCTTAATTTGTGTTTATAATTCATCTCGTGCTCGGCGTTGGAGGAAAACATCGTGAGGAAACCTGCATGTGTCTAATTTCAATTAAATTCTGCCACATGTGTATTCCACTAACCCGCATTGGAGCAGCGTGGTGGAATATGCTCCAAACCTTCTCCTCAAAGGGAGAGGAGGCCTTAGCTCAGCGGGGGGAAATTTACAGGCTGGTAATGTAATGTCCTGCCTGCGTTTCATCATTAGCATAATCTTGTATTGAGTAATATACCGTATTTGATTTATGACATGAGATTTAAAATTTTCAATAGGCCAAGTTAAAAATGTAGACAATAGACATCACCGCCAATGTGCCGCTAACGATGTATCTAAAATATGCCTCTTACACCACAAGCGGGAATGATTATACAAATTGCTTGCATAGAATAACTGACGCCCTCCGTGGACAAAGTCAAACCTGAGCAATCACTCGGAAACCATGACAAATAATCAACTAATTATATACAACTATTCATATTCGTATCTCACTGATAAAATGCTGTAATCCATTATATTAGTACTAATTGCAATGCTAGTTGCAACCTTGCGACGATTTACTCTACCACCCAAAAAAGGTTTTAAGTGATTATCTGAGCCGGCGAAGCGCCACCAAACGCGCAGTTCCTGAGTTTTTTGCGTACCCTTTACTCTGGATTAAAACTGAGACATTTGATCAAATTCCAATTAACAAAAGGCAAGTGTTATGTTACAGAGATAAAGATTGACAAAACTGATATTAACTGTTCGTGCCCGTTGCTTCGCCTGATTATGTTTGGGAACGTGTTAGGTACCCTGTGTCTTTTTCTATAACCCTGATAACACTGATGTTATATTTATTAAGATCGGCTGAGAATTTGTTGCGTGAAAGAGTAAAAATTTTTTTATCTTTTTTTTATGGCATAGTTTTTGGTGGACGAGCACATGGGCCACCTGATGGCAAGTGGTCACCACCACCCATAGACAATGGCGCCGTAAGACATATTAACCATTCATTACATCGCCAATGCACCAACCTCGTGAACTAAGTTGTTGTGTTCCTTGTGTATGTTGTTCAACTGGCTCACTCACCTTTTAAACCGGAACAAAACAACACTGAGTACTATTATTTGGCGGTAGAATATCTAAAGAGTAGGTGGTACCTACCCAGACGGGCTTGCACAAAGCCCTACCACCAAGACTATCGCAATTCAATTCTTTCAAAAACTGAACTCTGATATCGGCCCTCTTTACTATCCAATTTTTATTGCCGATCCCAATAAATGTCGCCTAGCAATTGGTAAGACATGCTAGGAGCAGGTGTAATAGCTTAGCCACCCGTAGCCAAAGATTAATAAGATACAAAATTAAAAAAAAATTGAAGCATTAATCGAACACTTACAAAAGGAGAAAGGATTTTATTACGACAGAACTAAAAAAAATAATAATAATTAAACTGATATAACGTTGTGCGGCTTAAAAACTTTTTAAATAATTTTATAAAAAAAAAAGGTTTGTTATCTGTCGACACTTAAGAAAATTTACAGTAAATAAAAATACCAACTGTTTATTTATAAATCTTTATTCGATATTAAATTTAAAAAAAAATAAAATACAATTGACATTTATAAGTCAAGCGCTGAAAGCGCTGTTAATACTCGTCACGGAGGTGTGTAGTCTCAGAGGCTTGTCTTCGACGTCAAACATAAAGAAACGAAATGAAGTTGAAATATTTTAAACGTAAAACTGATTTGCTTACGAAACACGTAACGATATCCACGTGTGTTCATTGTTTAATGTATTTAATTCCTATTGTATTTTGTATAAATATAAATAAATGCAAATAATTAATTTTATTAAATATGAAAAAAGTTAGAAAGTTATGGCAATTTTTTTTAACAACAAGCTATTGTCTGCGGCTTTGCTCACGTGGAAGTGCAATATATTTACAGGTTAATTTAAAATATTACGTTAATTTAAGACCTCTTAATATATCACATTTCTGAATCGACTTTCGTGCGCTAGAACCACCAGGTTGCTCGCAGAGCTTCCTGTCGAACAGACTACATAGAACTGTTCATACGAAAAATATTCTTCTCTTAGGTGTTTTAAAAGTTAGACTTTATTAATTGTAATGACGAAGCGGACTTCCAGACTAACCCATGTACGAAATGACAATCTCTATAATTTCCCCCCTTAGGCTAGAATATCCAGAGACGCTTAAATACGTATCTACTCATTTTTAAACAGTAGCCTGAAAAAAAAGTTTCATGCTTCTAACTTCAAAAATTATGGACTTCCATACAAACCTCTATTCCTTCCTTCCATTTCAACCCCTATTTCATCCTCTTAGTGGTAAAAATTCCAAAATTTCCTGCCTTAGTGGGTGTCTCCTCAATAAAACGACGCTACTCACCAAATTTCATGGCCCTAACTTTAATAGTTTAGGCTCGGCGATGATGAATCAGTCAGTCAGTCGGGACATGTTATTTTAAAAGTATATCAATCGTAGCTTTTTGTAAGAAAATCACAGTTAGGCCTAGCACGAGTAATATTAACTGTAGTTTTTTTTTTCTTATAATAATTAATAAATAAATATTTTATCAAATCGTATGACATTTTTTTTTTTTCATTATTCTGTGACGGAAATGAAGTCTTATCGATATCTATATTTTGGCGCCATTCAAATCAGCTGTGCTAGGGTCAAGGCTACTCATTTTTTAGACAATGGCGCTAAAAGAAATATATATGTAAGTACTCGTATTTACTTAGTTTACAAATTTGAATAGATAAAATTGTTCACATCGAATTATTTAATTTACTTATTTATCTACTTAAGTAAATATCGCGACAAACTTTTTTCATTATCTTGATTAACATTACACAGGATAAAACAAAGTCGCTTACCGCTGTCTGTCCCTATGTATGCTTAGATCTTCAAAATTACACAACGGATTTTGATGCGGTTTTTTTTTAAAGGATAGATTGATTCAAGATGAAGGTTTATTTGTACATATAATACATGCACAATATAGTCGAGTAACACAGATAATTTTAAGGTCTAAATAGATGTCATGTAATTTAAATTAATATTTGCGAAGATATGACAGATTTATAATTGCAGAGTTATAGCGGTGTCAATTGTCTAATGTCAAAAAAGCTGTGAACGTTGTACGACATCCTGTAGTATATTTATTATCAGCATTGCACCCACGATTGCAATTATGTCAAATATGAAATGACGTAATAAGTTAACAGTAAAAGTTTTAATGTAAAAGTTTATTTTTATCTTTTTAGCGCATTTAAATAAAAGTTCGTTTTTGAAAAGGTTTTTTTTTACTTTCAATTTATTTCACTACTAACCAGAGACAATGGGATTGTGACATAGACAATTATACTAAGCTTATATATTCCTAACAGAATTTTACTAATATTTTATATGTAAGTAACAGTGAATTGAATATTTAAATATCTGTCTGCGTAGACGTCTGTCTCGGGCCGGTATGGTCAAGCGTCGCGAAGTCCCCTCAAAAGACGGACAAGGTACTGTTAGTTTTTAATGAGTTTTTTGGTTCAGTTGGCGCCGGTGGATCGCACATAACCCATTTCATGAGAGAACCGACAAAAGCGACCATCCAGCGAAAAAGACGTCTGTCGGGTCAGCTGGTTAAAGTATTTATATGTGGGAGATAATATTTTTAATCAAGTTCCTGTCTTATAATACGGTTGCGTAATTGACTCAAATGACAAGTCTTTATAAGAAGCTCGACAGATGTCAACAGATCAGAAGTGGTTCAGTGTTGAACGCGGCACTATCGGTGCACTGAACTGCTTATTTGGTAATAAACCAGGTGAGCGTATTGTTGTATTTATTCTGTAATAATGTAATTTAACTTAATTATTTTATATGGAATCCGTTGTAATCAGTGTTTGGAAATAAGTATAATTACCTGCTATTATATTAAATATACTTTGTATACTTATAAATTGGTTTTACTATTTATTTGGGCTTCCGTTCTCTCATATAAATTTCTGAGTAACTTTTCGTAATGTTCGTATGTCAGTGTTTTCTTCCGGCTCAATTATTTGGAAAAATGAACTACAAGATTCATACGTAATATAATACGTCGCGTAATTGCTTAATGAACATTTTAGGTATTCCTTACATAAAAAATGTTAGGAAAGAAACTACGTCAAATTAAGGGTCCTTAAAGAACTGACGACCTCCGTGGTCGAGTAGTGTGTGCACCGGTTTTCATGCGCCGAGTCGATGTAGAAAATCAAATCGAAATATACTTTATTCAAGGAGGCTTTTACAAGCACTTTTGAATCATTATTTAACAAACTATTTAAAGTAAAACTACCACCGGTTCGGAATATAGATTCTACCAAAAAGAACCGGCAAGAAACTCAGTAGTTACTCTTTTTCAACAGCTAAAAATACAGTCATGTTAGTTAAATACAATTATATATGTATGTCATGTCTCCTGCCTGGAAGTCAACAAGCGTTAACTCCACGCTTTTTTATCATCTGTATAATCTTGTATCGAATAATATGCCTTCTTTATCGATGTATTTTTTACAAATGACTTGAATCTAGTTAGTTTTCTTTGTTGTCTCGGGTCTGGGTGTATGTGGTACCGTCGTTACTTCTGATTTTCCATAACTCAAGTACTTTAGCTACTTACATTGGGATCAGAGTAATGTATGTGATTTTGTCCAATATTTATTTATTTAAAGAAGGCGGAGATTGCCATATACGAAGGTTTCGAACCCATGCAACTATCACTGAATTTCCATGTGCTTAATTTGTGTTTATAATTCATCTCCTGCTCGGTGAAGGACAACATCGTGAGGGAACCCGCACGAGTCTAATTTCAATGAAATTCTTCCACAATGGTATTCATCAGATTGGACCAAAATTTGCTCAAAACGTTCTTCTAACTGAGATGAGACCTTAGTCCAGTAGGGGGGATATTAACTGACTGATACCTTTTATTAGTAAATCGCATGGAGCATGTAAATCATTGACTTGCATGTGTACTACTAGACGCGCTGTCCGGTACTGAGATTTTGCGCAAGTTAAGGTTAATTGACCACAAGAGCCGAGATGGCCCAGTGGTTACAACGCGTGCATCTTAACCGATGATTTCGGGTTCACCACTGAATTTTCTTGTGATTAATTTTTGTTTATAAACATCGTGAGGAAACCTGCATGTGTCTAATTTCAACGTAATTCTGCCACATGTGTATTCCACCAACCAGCATTGGAGCAGCGTGGTGGTCCTCCAAACCTTCTCCTCAGAGGGAGAAGAGGCCTTAGCCCAGAAGTGGGAAATTTACAGACTGCTGATGACCACAACTCATTTAATCAAATGCGAGCAAGCAAGAGCGATTGTTGAATGCAGTGATTTACTTTTATTCTTATTAATTTGGTAATTTTTAAGGTTTCGTACCCAAAGGGAGGATATTACTAAAACTCCGTTGTCCGTTCGACCGTCTTGTCTATCAGTCACCAGTCTGTATCTCATGAGCCGTGATTGTTAGACGCAAAAAATTATATAAAAAATTAAGAAAATTAACAAAAATATCAATTCGAAAAAAAAACTGCTTGTATGAACTTTAAAATTAAATTTTGAAATTAATTTTATTTTGGTGCGTCATGAAAAACATATGAGGGCGACTACACGATGAAGTTGCTCGCTAAACGGCCAACTAAGTGTCAAGTTTCGAAATAGACAACTTCACGCCTATCTTATTTGACAATGTGTATTTTATTACAAATTTAAATTGAGAATATTTACATTTTTTTTTAATCTGTGCCTTTTTGGGACAAATAAAAGGCACAAAAAAATACAATTTGTTTTGAATTGTAATGAGTGTTGTAGTGAGAAAAGAAGAAATTACATTTATCGTAATGATTATTATTGTTTTATTGTAAATAATTATTAGCATGCAATTAAAAACTAATTTTAATAACACCGAAGAAGTTGAAAATCTCAAACGCTTACATAAGGAAACGCACGTTGTTTTTAATGTGAAATATCAAAAAATATATTTTACTAGCAATAATTATGTATTTAAGAATTCCAATTTAGTCTTTTTCGGTACTTTAATAAAGCAAATGTCTTAATTAGTGTTGCTTATCGATAGTCCTCTATCGATATCAATACTATCTATAGTACGATAGCTCCCCATGAGCAATACTATCGATAATATTGCAAAATCCATTACTTTTAACCTAAACTATCGATAGCCCAAAACTATCGATAGTATCAATAGTATCGCTGCTACCAATAGTATTGCTTACAGAGAGCTAGCGAGCAATATTAAGCTTTAACAAATTTAAGGAAATACAAACTAACAATATATCTACCTCAATATTATGTTTAGTCAATTAAAATAGGCGATTAGTCCAAACAGTAATCAATACATTATTTTTCTTAACATACTCTGATTTCTGCGGATAATATTTATATATTCATTTATTAATTTGTGATAAATTAATAATTGTTAGTAATCGACATGTATTTGTTAAAAATATTGTTATTGAAATACTGTTTAATTTACCGAAATAACTTTCAAAACCGTAAGGAATGTTTATGATTTACGATTTCATAATCCACTGTGTAATATCCATGTACAAAATTGTATAACCGTATCGACTTAAATGAAATGATTCGTTTATAATTTTATACAATTGTGTATTGTTATGACTAAACAATCGAATCAAGTAACAAGAAAGGTATACTAAAAATGTTTTATAAAATAGGTTACAAGTTTATGTAAAAAACGGCGAAAAGTTTTGTCGAATGCAGCGCAGCTGTGAATCTTGTGGAAGATTTTTTGATCTGGCAGCACTGTGGTTAAAGTTATTGTTTATATTTAGTCAATGTCAAACAGCCAAATAAAATATTGAAAACAAACGATTCAACCCAATTATAATATAAAATATTTTATATATTTTATATTCTACAACGTTTCAGTTAAAACATGAATGTAGATCTAAACCTATGTCAAACGTGTTTAAGTCGCGACCGCCTTTTATACCCATTGAAAAATTTTGAACTTTGTCTTAGCGATATGAATATTCCCATTAATATTGTAAGTAAATAAAAAATAAACTATAGTTTTAAAATTATAAAAGAAAGCATCTAAAATTAAACTTCTCTGTCGATAATTAAAAAAAAAAAAAAAGTTTTATTTTTATGTTTTAGTACGAGCACAACGCCGGTGTTTGCTGGGAATGCAAAGCTGTTTTGATGAAGTTCGCTAAGTTTAAACTACAAGTAATTGAAGCGCAGAAGTTGATAACATCTAATACAGAGGTAAAATAAAAAACTAAAAATATATACACGAATATTACGACTGGCCGCTTGAAAATTATTTTTAACATAACGTATTTTTAATTTTACGTGAAAAATATGCAGTAGTAAAAAAGACCTATGCTTTACGGCTTCGTTCGTGTTTTCCCGTATTAGTCATACAAAAGTAAAGGAAGGACTCCTTGGAGTTCAAGCTAACTTCACAATATTTCAATGCTCAATATAGAATTTAAAATAAAAATCAAATAAAATAGATCACAACAGACTGATTGACAGCAATTATTAATTTTCTGAAACAAACTTTTATTTTTCTATGGTTATACTTAGATAAATGATTAATTAATTCATTCTTTTATATATATATTACAGTATAATTCTCTCCTAGAAGAATCATACCTATCTTAGTTGTATATAAAATGTTACAATATACAATGAATCTATTGTCCTGATATTTTAGAAATTTTTTCCTTAACTGGATAAAATAACTTCATGATTTCCTTGGTAGGAGCGCTTCATGCTATGTGGTTTTGGTGGGTTCCACCCAATCATTACATATTCTACTGCCAGACAGTAACCATTAGTATCTTAGGGTTCCAATTTGTGTAAGCCAGTGTAAAAGTCACAGAGGAAATAACATTTTAGTGAATAAATTTAGTATATTTGCATTTCAATTACTCTGGGCCCGCTAGCCTAACTATCTATTTCAAATTAAAATAAATTCTTTTTTTCCAGAAGAATACTTTAAGTACCCTACATAGCACCACAAAATGTTTATATGACTGCATTTATAATTATGAAACAAACATTGATTCCAATACAGACATAAAGATTAAATCCATTAAAGAAGAAATTCTAGAAAACTCGGAAGACAAAAAAGACTATAATGAATTGAAATACAAAGATAACGAAAACTGTGATGAAATAAATTATACTAATATTCATTTATTAAGCGCGAACAAATCAAAAATTAATTTAAGCAAAGATTTCAATAATAAAAAATATCATTTGAAATCTAAATGCAAATCGACAAAACTTTCAATAGATAGTACAAAAGTAAGAGATAAAATTGAGACGATAACATTCACAGAGGATGAAATGATAAAGAATAGAGAACAGAAGAGAAATCAACCGAATTACAAGAAGATACCGTACAAATGTGATTATTGCGTTCTTGGTTTCACGAGGAAGGAGACCTACATTTTACACAACAAGAAAAAACATGATGAGGTATTTTGTTTATTATTTAACTAGTTTTGATTCTGTTTGGCCAGTGGTGTTGGTCTACTTCGTCAGATCCTACGAACAGGGTTTTTAATTTCTTTTATTATATTGGTAGGTGGACGAGCAAATGGGCCACCTGATGGTAAGTGGTCACCACCGCCCATAGACTATAGTGCTGTAAGAAATATTAACAAGTCCTTACATCGCCAATGCACCACCAACCTTGGGAACTAAGATGTTATGTCCCTGTTCCTGTAGTTACACTGGCTCACTCACACTTCAAACCGGTACACAACAACACTGGGTACTGCTGTTTGGCGGTATAATATCTGATGAGTCAGTGGTAGCACAAACCCCTACCACCAATTAACAGAGGGTTTGAACTTTCGACCAATAAAGTGTTTCTAAATTAAATTCTTGTTGAAAGCACATGTATCCTATGGTCATGTGCATGCTTGGACTCGTTCCAGTTGTCAGATTTCCCACTACAATTTTTAGAAAGTGATGAAATAGTGTGCAGCTGTGTGTATGTGTGTTTGCCAGTTTGTTTCTGCCATGACAAAATCAAAGCTTTTGTTCTGTGTAATATTTTTATCAAAATTATTGTCTAATCTTATTGTTTTACAAAGAGTATATAATCCAGCACCCTAACACACTCCTTTGCCAACTCACCATTGATTTAGTATTACGACTAAAACATCACCATATCCTAGAGCTAGAAGCGGCTGTATCTCTGAGCAAGAAATGAGTGATGCCTCCTACGAGAAACCACAGCATGATAGCATCACAGAACATATTTGCTCATAGCTTTAGAACTGATTGCAAATACACACCAAAATGTAATAATCATTGTTTCAGTCCATCGGCCCTCACGGATGTGACGTTTGTTCAGTGCGTTTCGCAACCACAAATTTGCTTGTAAGCCACCGTCAAAGACATTACACTTTATACAAGTGTGTGTTGTGCAAATATGAAGCAACGCTGCTCAAAGCGGCCATCAACCACTGTGTTATAAAGCACGATAAGGATGAACAGGGACTTATACACTGTGCTCAGTGCTCTGCGACAGTTGAGTGAGTATATTTTATAAAAAAATATATCCAGCAAAAATAGATTATTAGCCGAGATTGTCCAGTGGTTAGAATGCTTGCATAGGTTCCTAACTTATGATTGCAGGTTCAAACCCAGTCACACACTGGATATGCATGAGCTTGATTTGAGTTTATAATTCTTTTTTTATTTAATTTACAACAATCAATTTTTTTACATTTTAATTTTATAAATTTTGGTGTTCTATATTTTATATTTTTACTAAACATCAGCAGATCTTCGCTGGACTTCAAGCTCGTCTTCTTGGTAGACATGGCCCACACTGATAATTTTTTTTAATTTTAATATATAATCTAAATAAAATAAATAATAAAAATATATAAGTAATTCTATTTACTACAATCCAGCGGGCCCTGCTCTGCGCTTTATAATTCATCGTGTGCTTGGTGAAGGAAAACGTAGAAATTCTGCCACATATATCCATCATCCGCAATTGATCGTTCTGATGGAACAAGCTCCAAACCTTCCTCACAGGGAGAGTTACTTTAAATATGATAAAACAATTTTCACCACCGGTCTGATGTTGTGGTCACTGTCCATAGATATTGGTACTGTTGTAATAATGATCATTCCTTATATTAACTAGATCTATCTTGGGAACTAAGATATATGTTACTTGTGTCTACACACACACAGTTACACTGACACACACACACTAACATTCAAACTAATACTATTAACAAAAATGTAGACAGTCTTGCAACCTTACAGTAAAAGTGTTTTACATGTTGTCAGTTAAACTAATGCTGTCTCATTCATTCAAACCTCAAATTAACAGTAACAGAAAGAGATAAATAACTGTTTAAGAGTATCTGCTATGGTTAAAAGTTATTATTATTATTATGTTATTATTACAGGACAGCCGACGAATTAGCAGCGCATATGAATACAAATCACATGTTGAAATGCAATCAGTGCGGAGAGAAGTTTAAAGGGAAACATACCTTAAGGACGCATTATATGTGAGTTAAAATCGTTTGATCTTATTTTGTTATGTAACACGATTGATAAATAGACTAACTACTGAGTTTCTTGCCGGTTCTTCTCGGTAGAATCTACATTCCGGACCGGTGGTAGTTTCACTTAATATAGTTTGTTAAATGACGATTTAAAAGGCTTTTGTCTACTTGAATAAAGTATATTTTGATTTTATTTGATTTGATTTGATAAGTTCTCATGGGAGGGTAAACCATTTCGTTACGTAACGCGTTACGGCGTCAGTCTTTCTGGCTTCCCTTTCCCTTATACATCCTTAGTTACAATTCTTGAATATATACAATGTATATACATTAGAATTTCGTTTATGTACACAAACTTATAATGTACATATTCAACTCGGAATAAAATGTATTTTATAATCAATAATATATTTTATTAATAAATAAACCTTTCCTTATATTTTCATATCAATATACATAAAATTTAAGTAATAACTTAAGCATTTCTCGAGTTAAACAATTTCAAGGTTAAATAGTTCAACTTAGGTTAGTTTAAGTTCAAGTTATAACGTCTGTCAGGCGTCCCGAGACGCACGCGTATTTTTTTTCTTAATATTAATTATGCAGGCGGACGAACTAGGCTTGCCAGATGCCCGGGAAATCCAGGATTGTCCCGTGTCCAGTAATTGGACCTTATTGTCCCGAATTCTGAAAACCTACTAGTTTTGTAATAATAAAATAAGTTTCAAGTCTAAACTGCATCTTAAAATTATAATTGGCGTTAATTAATAGTTTAATATGGCTACGACCCGACACCGTTGGCCTAGAATTGTCCCGGATTTGATAAGTCTCTGACAACCCTAGGACGAACAAATGAGTCACCCCTAATGCTGAGCGGTCACCGCCCAGACATGATCGTTGTAAGAAATATTAACAATTCCTTACACCAATGTGCTACTAATCCTTGGTTTAACTATGTACATAATGTACCTTATTCCTGTACATAGACTCACTCGCCCTTCAAACGAGGACACAAGAATATTAAAAATTACTGTTTGGAGATAGAATATATGTAAATGGTGATGAGTTGGTGGTACCACTCAGACAGGCTTAAACAAAGCCTTTCCAATATATTTTTTTTTTTTTTAAGTCTTTTATTGCAATTTATTTATTAAATGCAGGTGACTTGGATACTTACAAAATACAAAATTAAATGATTCTTAAAATAATAACATAATCAATTTATTTTTCTTTTTTTTTTATATAGTTTCACTTAGTAATATTTCTTAGTCTTTAAAATTGGTCAACGCAAGGTATTCTTATTTATATAATAACAATGAAATCGCAATTATAAAGGTTTTAATTACAAATACCTCCCCTGGTCAAATTTAATAGTGTTGCCGGACCAATTATTTTTTAAATTCAACAT
Source organism: Vanessa tameamea (assembly GCF_037043105.1). Taxonomy (NCBI): domain Eukaryota; kingdom Metazoa; phylum Arthropoda; class Insecta; order Lepidoptera; family Nymphalidae; genus Vanessa; species Vanessa tameamea. Next base: position 2,924,877 of record NC_087339.1, on the reverse strand, counting down.
TTTTTTATAACTGGTATCACCGAATTTATTTTTTTAATCATTCCAGACGTATCCATTCATCGAATCGTGCGTTTACATGCGACGTTTGTTCAAAAACGTTCAAGACGAAATCTCGCCTCGAATCTCACATCACTTCTCACAACAACACTCTCGCTAAGAAGTTAGCATATTGCTCTATATGTAAAGTTCAATATAAAAATATATACGTTTATAGAAACCATTTGAAGAACAGCGCGAATCATTCCGAGAGACTGTGAGTATATATTATTACAAATAGAAAATGAAATGATCTTTTTAAAAATATTGTAATGGCGGCCAACAGACATTTTCCTTCTATGACAGGCAATCGCTATATTCGGACAGCTAAGCGGTTAGACAAGTGCCGCCAACCGTCGTCCTTATATATCCGGTCGTAGTGTTGCCATTTGTGACTCTAATTTTCTTCTAACAATATATTAATTCGACCGTGTTGTGCGTGATTTTTCCAACCAGTGTTGCCAGACTTTGAAAGCACAGCGTGATTTTGTTTTCTTGTGAATAAAATAAGGGTAATTTTCACATCGGAATGAGAAAAAAATTAAAGAAATATGTAGTGAGTTACTTTTTTGTTAGTTTATCTGTTACTAGTTGTCGACTGCGGCTTCGCTCGCGTTTGAGGGGGTTGGTTGTCACGTGTTGGGCAAAAAAGTAGCCTATGTCCTTCCTTGGAGTTCAAGTTTGCTTCATACCAAATTTCATTAAATTCGGTTCATTGGTTTGTCAGTCAAAGAGCGACAGACAGACAGACAGAGTTATTTTCATATATAATATTAGTATAGATTTAAACTATAAAATATGTTAACAAATTTCCATAGCCATTTTTGATTTAAATGCGACGGAATATTTATTTAACGTATTTTAAAGTCGTACCGAATCGTCGAGTTTAATTAATAAGATCTTGAAAAATCACGCCCCCGACAATCGGAGGCCTTATGTTACAACCGAATTGTGAAAGTTTGCGTTTTGGATGTTTTGAGTTTTTAAAGCAGTTTTTGTTTTTTTTCAGTTACCACTGCGAAGATTGTAACAAGAGATTCGCGTCTAAAGTGTACTGGCAAAAACACTGTGACTTCTACCACTTGCATAAGTCTGCGTTTAAATGTGATCTGTGTAATAAGGTAATACTAGCAATATCTCAACATAGTATGAGACGGAGGCGTTAATTTACTTGGTGGTAGGGCTTTGTGCAAGCCCGTCTGGGTAGGTACCACCCACTCATCAGATATACTACCGCCAAATAACAGTACACTATATTGTTGTGTTCCTGTTGGAAGGGTGAGTGAGCCAGTGTAATCACAGGCACAAGGGGTAACATCTTAGTTCCCAAGGTTGGTGGCGCATAGGTGATGTAAGGAATGGTTAATATTTCTTATAGCGCCTTTGTCTATGGGCTGTGGTGACCACTTACCATCAGGTGGCCCATATGCTCGTCCGCCAACCAAAGCCATAAAAAAAAAAAAAAATATTTATATACATAACGTTCCTTACTGAGTGACCACCACAGCTGATGGTGGCAGAAATGCTCATAAGCTTACATATGTATTCCTTACTCAGCTACAATTTGCCTGTTAATACACTGGCTCACTCACAAACATACACATTTGGTGGTACAAATTCGTTTAAATCAAAAGCCCAGCTGAGTTCCATAAATCTTCACTAATATTTTACTAGTACTATAACGAGGGGTACATAAGTCTAACATACAACTCCCCCCCTCCACACTCGGGTGGAAACTAATTCTGGTAAAGGAGGAGCAAAAGTTGATGTTTGTCTGAATGATTCTGATCTTATCAATTTGCTTCAGCTCTTCATGTCTGATTGGCGTTTGAAGAACCACAGACAGAAGCACCACGGACTCAGTCGGTCTAGAGATCATATATGTAACATATGCGGAAAGAAATTCTATGTAAGTATATATATCGTCGAGCCGAGATGGCCCAGTAGTTAGAACGCGTGCATCTTAACCGATGATGTCGGGTTCAAACCCAGGCAGGCACCGCTGAATTTTCACGTGCTTAATTTGTGTTTATAATTCATCTCGTGCTCGGCGGTGAAGGAAAACCTAGATGCAGTGTATAATTTCAACGAAATTCTGCCACATGGTTATTCCACCAACCCGTATTAGAGCAGCGTAGTGGAATATGCTCCAAACCTTCTCCTCAAAGGGAGAGGAGGCCTTAGCCCAGCAGTGGGAAATTTACAGGCCGCTAATATATCTAATGTAATGAATTAAAAACAATTTCTTATATACATACTGTAGTAGAGGGTACCTGAAATTAACATTTATGTAATTTACTTGGTGGTTCTTCTATATTGCGAAAAAGTACCACCTTATTCCCAATTACGGCATTTAATCGAGTAGGGTGTACACCGGTTTTTCATGGGTACGCCACTCGCGAGTTCCCGGATCCGACCCTGGCCGAGTCGATGTAGACAAAGTTCATTAGTTTTCTATGTTGTCTTGGGTCTGGGTGTTTGTGGTACCGTCGTTACTTCTGATTTTCCATAACACAAGAGCTTTAGCTACTTACATTGGGATCGGAGTGATGTGTGTGATGTTGTCCAATATTTTTTTTATTTTTTTTCTTACTGACGACACTGAAACTCATTCACGTCATTGAAAATTGATTGACGGAGGACAAAATGGCACTAAAGCGTTTCGTCTTTGCCTACTCGTATATGGATAAAAAAAAATGTTGACAGGTGACAGTTAAGTGTTAATTATTATTATTATTTTAGACACTTTCAACGCTCCGAGGTCACCAGTTGACACATTCAGAGGAACGGACCTATATGTGTGAAGACTGCGGTGACACGTTCAAGCAAAGACCCGCCCTGTATACACACACGAAACTCGTTCATAGAGGCGTTAAACGAATAAAACAAAATTAATAAAATAATATATCAATATTCGGTCTTTTTTATTTTGATACTAGCAACACCTGGAAGACGTTTTGTCTATTGTACGAACTGTCTGGATTGTCGGTGTACAGGGGTTTTTTTTTTAAGGATTTTTTCAGGGTCATTGAAAATTTACCTTCTCTGCGAATAGTTCAGTCTTTAAAATATGTTGATTTAATAGGTAACGCAGGATGAACAGATGTTTTCTTACATTAACAATGAAAAACAGTTATAATACCATGAATATATCTTTATAATTTTTTTTATTAATTATTAACAAAAAAAATTAGAATCAATCAAAAAAAAATTATCTTAAAAGAATTACACAAACATTACATAAATACTGAATTGGTTGGGAGAATTAAATTTATTTCGAAAATTGGCTGTAACCTGGCATAAATGACTTCATAGCAAAATGTATTAAAAAAAAAAACCATTCGAATTTATGTCTTTACATGGTGTATTTTAAACTCTAGCCATTCATTCGACAAAAGATCTTTTACATAAAATAAACTGTCTATAGACAAAATAAGAATTAAAAACGCTTAAATATGTGCATTTGATTGTTAACTGAGAAAATTGTTAAAAGATATAACAAAAAAGGTTTTAAAAATGCATGTTTTTTTTAAATATTTTCTTACGGAAATCTTTTTAATTTTATTGACCCATCGTACGACTATCAATTCCAGATGTCTGGCAACACTACACTGTATAATATAGTCTGTGCAACTGTTCAGCTAAAATGTTTTATAATATTGTCAATTTGATATTTGTGATTTCGTTTCTTGTTACAGTATAAAGATAGGAAAATTTCATTTCATTTGCGTGATACAATGAAGTTGATAAATTCATTCTATTATTCTGAGAAATTGTGTTATACAAATAGGTACGGTATTTAAATTTTATAACAATGTTTAAACTGAATGAATTAGATTATATGGTTGAGCCGTTATTTCGTTCACCTGTTGCTTTTCAAACCGATTGCCTATTAACAATATATGGTTTGAGTTGAAACTATAAGTGTTCTGTTATATTCCATGGAGAGATTTAAACGGTATGCAAAAAATATCTTTAAAAACTACCTGACATATTATTGTCGGTAAAAAAATGTCTATCATTTTAAAATTCAACTATTTGAGTTGATATAAGTCTAAATATCAAATACTTGCTTATTGGTTGAAATATTACTTGTATATTATATATATTTTTTAAATAATTATACTCCGAGAGTATTTAATTTAGTACATCGAAATTCCATATATTGAATGACTATTATGCTAATAAACTCACGATTAACGACCCTTTAAGGCTGTTGTTACGGAAGTTACGTATCTGATCACCCGCAGAAGTATTATATGGCCAATAAGGATATAGGTTTTAGCCGAAACAATATAGGGTATATTTAATTTGGTCATAAATACTTTATAGATGGTATGGAACTGTCCAGTTCCTTAAGTTCTATTCCTTTGCAGTTCTTTAAAGTTCAGAAATGCTTGTCTTACTACTAATATATTAGCTCGATGTTGATGCTCTCAAGTATTGAGCAATGTGAGAACCATAGTGGACACACATTTTGAGTATCATAGAAAACAAAAACATTAGTTTTTAAATTTAATTAGCAATCTTCAGAATACAGATTTGTTCTAATTTTTTTGTTTTAATTTATGATTTTTATTTTATTTTCAGTAGGACAACCAACAGCAGATACAATATCAGATAAAAAAAGAAATATATTTCAAAATAATCTGAGCAAATGTTCTACTATTAAGTCTTTCAATCACGCTTTTAGATTAAGAATATGTTGAATGTTTGAATTATTGTTTTGGCATTATCTACAGCTAAAATATCACTGAAAGTATGAAAAAAAATCTAGGTATGAAGGCTTTCGAGGAATGAGGTGGTTAGTAACACTAACCACCATGACTATTGATAGAAACAAAACAATTATGGGTTACTTATATTGTTTATTAATATTATATTGCATCCCCGGTGCGATACTGTCACTTATGCAAAAATGTAGTTTTTCAGGAGAAACATTTAAATCTTTGACACCTCACAAAACAATTACTTTAGAATATCACTGGTTCGGATGGATAGTGTAACAACTCAAAACGGCAATATTTTTCAGCAGAGCTGATTGAAATTTACTACTTATTTCAAACTATTATAACTTTCGACCCCTTGATCTTTTTTTGATGAAATTGAAATAAAAAAAACAAAACAAACTGGTGCAAGCTTTTCGAGTTTTTCTTTGCTTGCGTTTAAGTTCTCTGCATAGGTATCAACTACCGACGACTGCAACACGCCCTGTAGAATCTCGTCTATAGCACGGTCGCCGAGCAGGAAGAATTTCGTACATTGACCTATTTACCTACTGACAGTGGTCACAAACATTTTTTGTCGTGTACTAATTAAAAATATAGGATTTTTATATTTACCTACCTTGAATAACGGAAAAGTGGCAAATAAATATTTTTATTTGAAATAGGTATTCTATTCTATGACAGTTTTTGGTAATAGGTAATATAATTAGGTATTTTAGATTTGATGTTAATAAATAAAATCATTTTAAAAATAAATATTTATTATTTATTAATCAGAATCAGATTCCGTGGTATCAGAACTGCTGCTTTCCTCAGACGACGTTACACCTGTTACATTGATGATAAAAGAATCAATAGTTTTGTCGATATTATTGTCTAAGCCACCTAATTTTATTTCCTCCTTTTTTACGTGGCTTATACAGTTTTTCCATTTTTCCGGTGTAATGTTTTTCAACGCCTCTTGGAGCAGTTTTTTTACGTCTACCATCTTAAATGTGGTATTATTTCTTGCCATGTAGCCCTTCACGTCTGCCCACACCAATTCAATAGGGTTCAACTCACAGTGGTATGGAGGTAATCTTAATACCTCCACACCAACTTCTTTCGCCATTTCATCTATAACGTACGATTGGTACTCTGTTTTTACACCTTTCACCTTTTCCAATAACTGAACTTTGGTTTCTTTTGGTTCATAAGTAATCTTCTTAGATGTGAGCCATTTTTGAATATTTGTTTTATTCCAACTTGTGACGGGGGTTTTCTCCTTTCGCCTTGAGTGGTAGCTCGCATTATCCATCACAACCACCGCGTTCGGCTCAAGTCTTGGCAACATTTCTTTGAACCAATTTTCGAATTTGGCGGCGTTCATTGATTCGTGATAATCGCCTGTACCTAAAAATTAAATACAAATGTGTTTATTTCCACAAATAATAACCTACATTAAAGCATAAAATAATACACGTTTACATAAAGGTGTAGGCAAAGCCTATTGCTAACCTTTGCATTCAAAAACCAATTCTGATTGCGGCACGAATCCTTCTTCGCCTCCAATATGCAGAATAATTAAGCGGTTGCCTTTAGACGTAGGATTCTTAGCGCCCGTCGACAGACCCTCTAAAAAGGCTTGTTTGCGTGACTTCACTGTAGTGTCTTCCCACACTTTGCCGACAGTGTGCCCTGAAAATATATTTTTTGTTTTATTATATGTTTAAATTGAATAGAAAAAATAAAAAATAAATACAATTTAAAAAAAATAAGAAATATGTAGAATAGTTTTTAAACAAATGAAATCGCGGGTTAAATGTAAATCAAATATATAGTCTTACCTGCATTCACCCAAGTTTCATCCAAGTAATATATTGGTCGTCCTTGCTCTCGAAAAGTTTTCATGTTTTTCAAATATTTTATACGCCACAATGCTATGTCATCTCTATCGATTAACGCATTATTTCTCCTTCGTTTGACATATTTAAATTTCAAATGTTTTAGAACTTTTTTCAGCGATGTCAGGCCCATGCTTGGTAGGGATTCATCGGCATTTACTACCTGTAATACCTTTTTTGCTGTAGGTAACTCTCCTTTTAAATAAAAGCTATGCACAATTTTTCTAATGCACGACTTGTCGAAATCATCTATCTTTTCAATAATTGACATGCGTTTTTTTGGTGCTGCAGCTGGCTTGACAGTTTCCGTTTTAGTGTATTCGTTTAGAATACGGTACACCGCCGATTTCGAAATGCCCAAAATATCGGCCGTTTTATCTTTCATCTCCTGTTTTGAAGGATATTTATCGGCAGGCCAAGATTCTTTTACGTATTTAAAGACGTTGATAATCATCAACTTCTCACTTTCACTAAAGTGCGACATTTTTCGCTTCTTCCGCGGAGAAACAAAGTCTTTGAATGGACGCGAGGTAGACGGCCCCGGTTCCATTTTCAAAAAAACTTAACCACGTAGAACCGACTAACAAGAAAACTAAATAACGATAACTTAACAGTAATTTAACAAGAAAACAAAACAAAACACAAACGTCTGCAGAAACTATTTCACTACGAACAAATTGACCGATCACTAGCGCATCCCGTTATGGAATGTCGTCCGTTAAATTTTGATTTTTGAACAAGCGATAAAGCGTCGAGTGGGCGTTATAGGCTTGCTTGACTCAAGGTCAAAAAAATGCTAGCATACAAATATAAACCTTACGTAAGCACACAAAAGGTTTGTAACTCCTGATGCCCGCGGTCGACGCTACCGTGTGAGCGGGATGCAACTTATTCAAGCGTGAGAGAGGGAGACAGGTAGAACCAGGTCAATGTACGAAATTCTTCCTGCTCGGCGACCGCTCTTTAGTCTGACTTATAGAAGTTGTAGATCCAGAAGAAATTGACGGCCTAAGTTCTCGGCCAAGCACGTCCTGCATTGCAGATCTCACGTGTAATTTTGATATCACAATGCAATTTTTTGATCTCTCTTCTATATTTTTACCACACAGTTGTAGACTCAATGATTTCAAAAACTTTCTACGTCTGTCACTCGAGGTCAATTGTGGGTTATGTTCCATGTAAATGATATATGCCGCCAAAGCTGCAATGTCAATGACACTGTAAAAAAGTGCTAAAGGCCACCGATTTGTTCTGCGTTTTACGGTATATTCTGCTAACAGTTTATCTATGTCGTCCACTCCACTTTTGGTTTTATTATAATATAAAATTATTTCAGGCTTGGCAGTTTCCTTATTACTTTCAAAAACTGGTGACATGTGCATTGATGACAACATTATTACTGCTTTCTTCTTTTTCGGTACGTAAGAGCATACAGTTGCTGCTTTGCTAAATGCGAAGTTAGAAGAATAATTGGACCTCTCCTTGTGCGCTTACATATTTGCAGGAAGGAACCATTTATTTTTTCTTACCGTTCCCAAAAGTGTCATATTCCACGAATTCAAGGAATGAGCCAGTTGAAGCGACGTAAGAAAAAATATCCGTAGTAACATTGAGCCCTGAATTTTTATATTTAGCCACGAGATCTAATACAGTGCATTCTCGTACATTTGTTTGACGTATGCCATCACTTGACTTTCCTGTATATATTACTCCATTTAGGGGGTAGGAATTATTTCCATCACAAGCCTAGAATATTTTTATGCCATACTTTACTGGTTTTGATGGCATGTATTGAGTAAAGCGAGTCCGCCCACGATATCCATATAGCTGTTCGTCAACGGTAATACATTCTACGAGGCTTGTAGATTTTTTTCAAATTTGAAATTAACTTAGTCCAAATATCTCGTATAGCAGCGGCTTTATCAGCTAACAAACGTTCAAGGCGCGTTACATCATTATCAAACCTTATGAAGCGTAGCAGCATTTTGAATCTATCATGGGACATCGCAGCCCGAAATAATGGTAAGTGACTGGATTTCCAAATTTCAGTCAAATGCTCTTTATTAGATCTATGTACCCCACTAAAAATTAGAATACCAAAAAATGCATCCAATTGTTTTGGTAGCTTGCTAATATCAGGGTAATTTTCCATCAGTCTATTATTGTATCTTTCAGTAATCTTAGTCCCTTTACGATTAGAATATGTGATTTTTAAGCCTTTTAATCGCATGTACGAGGGTAAATTTTTTTAAATCACCTTTATATTTTTGTAACATAATATGAATCCGAACACCTTCTTAACTAAATATAACTCTAAAAACCATCAGTATAATTTATAAATCCCATTTAAAATCGTTACATTTTGTTTTGTTTTTATATCTCATGACATCCACGTTTTCAAAACACGAGGAATAAAAGTGTGGAATTTAGACATTTTAAAACGAGTAAAAAACAACCCTAGGTATGGTTTTTGATTTGACAGGGGCATACGGAATACCGTTTTTAGCCAATAACGCACCGCGAGCGCGTTACAAGCTCGTTTGTGTTTTCGGTGACATACAGAATCAGGGCCCTGAATGCTCTTAATTGTGTAGGAAATAAACTGTCTCTAAATAATACTTCTTCCTTGTCTACTTTTTTAACAATTACGTTTAAATTGTCGTTATTTAAATATTCTTTTATCAAATCGTGAAATTACTCATAATTACCTACATCTTTTCCAAAAGCAACCATACGATCCGCTGTTCTTTTTAGAGTTGCTCCAACCCCATCAGGAGGACATTTTCCTTGTCCTGCTTCTGAATAATTCCAAGTTATTCTTTTAAGCCGCGAGAAGTCTTTACAAAGTTGAGTAATCATATTATATATGAACTTGGTTCTGTATTGTGAAGATGGCGAGTCTGACAAAAAGTGGATGGTGTCAATAAAAGGTTTCAGATTGATTAACTCTTCTATCAAAGGTAACAAATGCGCCCATAAGTCTGCAGTATCATGACGTAAACAATCACTTATTGTGCTTATCGATTTCGGAGTAATTTGTCCAGTACTAAAGCTATGAGTGTACGTAACAGCTGTATGTAAAGACAACTGTTGCCTGCTGGCTCCAAAATGGAATGACTGTACTTCCGATCCATACTTCAAGGAATAATTTTCCGAAAAATCAATATGTATACAAGCTTCATGTAGATTTAAGTTTTCTTTTAAATGATTTAAGCCAGAGCATCCACGATGCTCTGGAGATAAGCCGCCGAATCCTTCAGCTTTTTGATGAAGCCACCTCACCACGTGTGGCGTAGGCGTCTCCAGCACAATAGTAGCACTCGATGGGCCTGCTATCGACGCAGGTGTGACGGCTGGAGCCATCCGCTAAGGTGCGGATGCGGGTATCAGTGGCGGAGACTGGTGGATTGCTTGTGCATAGGTTGGTGCCATATCCTACACCACAGCCTGTCGTTTGTCCGCCGCCAGGGGTGGCCGAAGGATTTTTGCCGGGGGGAGGCGCTCCTCAATCCCCAATAATTGTTTTGAGCTCCTCCACAACTTGTGAGTCCCTTAGAGTGCTCGACGACTCATTTTCCGTTGCCACAGTGGTTTTCATCTCGTTAAACTCACGCCGGTGGGCCTTTAGTTCTGATCTAAGGCCCTCTATTTCCTTACGGAGGCGGCTATTGTCGGCGCGAAGCCGACGCGTTTCCTCCGCCTCGGACCTTAAAGCCATAGTATCCACGATGCTCTGAAGTGAAGCCGCCGATTCCTTTAGCTTCTTGATGATTAAGAGTATGGACGCCTACGCAAAGTAAATAGCAAACATTTTTATCTACCGAGCTTGTACTTGTCAACTCTGCTAGGCTCTTGACTCTCGTCTGTACACATTGTGCACCGTCATATTGTTGTATTTACTTACGCATCAAATATATAGTTTAAATTATATAATCGCCTTTGTTCTTATTTCATCACCACTCTCCAAGTTGGTGGACCTCTGGGCAACCTAAAATTAGCGCCGATTTCCGGCCAGCCTCCGCACGCAGCTCTTTCGCGCCTATCTTAGTGGGACCCTTCACACTGGCAAATCCTGACTTCGATTGAATAATTGGAATTTCCACACATTCAAGTTTGATGCACCTTCTACTTTGATGTGTGTATCAAAAGTCATATTTTCTTCCTTCATGCTTGTCCCGGCCTTGTAATACAGGTATTTTTCGTCCAGAGCCCACGTCGCATCGACCTAACCTCAAAACCGGCTTATGTAACCGCGTCCACTTCGCCATTTGAATTTTTCCTTTTTCGTTTTACTTAATTAGCATATGATACAGCGCAGCGATCCAGACTATAGACAAAAAAAAGCAGTGTTGTCAAATATTATATTGACTTATACCAACATTTCACATAAGATGATTCGAAGCGTACATGAAAAGAGCAAACAAACTGGGGGCTTCATAAACGATGACCAACGCAGGAAACACAATATTCTTAAATCACTAAACTGCAAATGATGAGTTTATAAATGACATCACCAACTTTATCAACTCCATACCCCGCGTTGACTCACATTACCTAAGAGCATCTACCTCTAGAGTACATCAGCTGGCAAAAACATTGCAGAGCTCTTTAGAGATTTCAAAGTTTTGCTAAAGGGAAAAGTCGCGCCCGGCCGGACTATATCACATGTTTTATGACATCTTTAACATTAATCTTTAAAAATAACCTTGGCTTTTATTAACCCAAAAAAGATCAATGGTATCTTTGTCTAAAGTTTTACAATTCTTCTGAATTATAAAAGCAGAAACTAAGGGAACAATATGATACCCATTTAGAAGAGAAGATAAAAGATTGAGAGAACATTGATGAGTGCAATATTTGTCTATGAAGTAGTAGTAGTTTGTCTATGGTGGTAGTATTTTAATATCGACGATTCAAAAACAATTCATTGTGAAGTTTACTTGAATAAAATTGATTTGATTTGAAGTCCTAACGGTGAACCTTCGCCATTATATTACAAAAGTAAATTGAATAGTTACAATTTCACTGTGACTGAATTAAAAAAAAATCACGAAGATAATGTATCAGCAATGGACATCTCTAAAAGCTTAAATAAAGAGCGGATAATTACACTGTTATTTTTGGGATGAGATTCAAGCGAAAAAAAGTTAAAACTTTTTTTCTGATAATTGTTGCGGTCAAAACAAAAATAAATGACTCAAAATCCTCGCTTTACTTAGGTGTCCATCAGTTGGCCCTTGAGATGACGGATTGCATACGGGAAATACCATTAAGTCAAATGCTAGTGACAATGACTGAAAAATGGGGCATTATTTCAGAAAAAGTTTTACTAGTCGTTACTTATAACGCTGCGAGCCTGCGAAATTCGTCAAAGCCGTAACAATCTCATTTGGAAAACAAAAACACTTACGGTGTTTTGCTCACACCTGAAACTTCAAAATCCTTTTGAAGAGAAAAGTTTATTGAAAGTACCAAACAGTTACTGAACATTGTAAAGGATATAATTATTTCTTGTTGTTATATTTTTTGAATGATGAGCGGTCTCTACGATACACAGAATATTTATTGCTGAATAATTCACTATCGAGGACACTGTCGTCCAGCCATGTCTCTGTACCAGCTATTATATCAAAATCTGAGGTTAATGAAGACAATCTTATACATTTGGTTTTAGTTTTAATTCCTCTAAAGTTTTGATAGTAGATCTTGAATTTTAAGTAGATAATTACGGACGTTTAGTATGGTAACTTTTTTTTTTTTAAATGTTATCCAGAGATTCGTAGCACTTGATTTGTTTGGCGGGTGATTGATCGTTTTTACGTACGAAAATTGTTCCATTACGAATCCAAGTAAATCTATATTCCTTATCTCGAGCAACTTTTCTAGTGCGTGCATGAAGAGCTTTGAAGTGTGGTGATAGATGTTCAGAGACATATATTGGCGATTTATTAGTACTGTACCCCAGATGACTAGTGTTAAGTTTATTCGTTAAATTTCTTTTGTTGAATTTGGTAACAGCTGCTAATATTTCGTCTCTGGCTCTAGAAGTCGGTAACTTAACAATAACAGCACGTGGTCTTGGATTAGAGTCATCTATTTTTCGTACTCTAGTACAAGAGAGAATATCCGAGTCATGTATTGGTACTGAGACTGCAGCGCATAATTGTTTGACAACAGTGTTTAAGTTTTCAGATTTATTCTCTGGTATACCATTAATCTCCACATTAGTTTCACGTGAATGTTGTTCAATTAAGTTAAGTCTATTAGAAAGATCGTTAACTTTGCAACTAAGAGTGACATTTTCTTTGCTTAAAATTTTAATTTTATCGTGAGAGGCCAATAGGTCGGATTTTAAGCGATCATATTCGGCACTTAGGAATTCTATGCAATTTTTTAGATCGCTCAAGGTGGCCAATTCGTATTTTAAAACTGCGAATTCTTTCATTATAGTAGATTCCAATGCCGTTTTTATTGAATTGTCTATAGAAGTCTGAATCTCGTTTCGAATACTTGCAAGCAGTGTTGGATCAGCTGAATTTAACGCATGAGGAGACGCAAAAGAGTTATTATCAGCTCTTTTGCTTATGATGTTATTATGACTACCATTTGGCTGAGCGGATTTCAGCGAGCACATGGGGGTGGGTGCTTTTAAATTATAGACCTTTTCTTCTTTGTTTCTACATTTAAGACATTTCCATGAATCTTTTAAACCTTTCTCTATTGAGGTAGGACGCTGATGGGATATATTAGCACATTCAATACAATACGTATCCTTACAAGTCAAACAGTTTAAAATATCTTTATTGGTAATTTTGTTTGAGCAGCCTGCACACGTCTTTATTTTTGGCGGCATTATTAATTATTTTCGAGAAAATAATTAGAAATATTAAAATGTATTCGCAAACGTAATGTATGAAATTCTTACTATAAGCGAGCAGAGAAAGCGTAATAATTCTAATATGCTTTATTACCGTTGAACTGTGGTTGTACATTAAAGGCCCAGAAGGTCGTAAGTGCCGTGCAAACGATGTCGCTTACGCGTATCCGTCAATTGTGCGACAAAATGTGATTTAAACTGTCAAATTGTTCAAACTTTTGTAATATTTTTTTGATTTTTACCATTAAACACATCAAACACTGGCTTCACTTAACAACACAAAGATTAGTAGACCATTATTTATCTTATTACATAATTTATGTACTGTTATTTTATATAATATTGAGTGCAATAAAGTTTTTTTATTATTATTATTATTATTTACTTGAGACGAAGGGTTTTACTAATTAATTTCATTTTTGAAGTGAGAACGCGTGCGAAACGGTTACCGTATAATGAAGATGGATTGTAAAAATGTCCTAACGGTGAAACTTCGCCATTATATTACAAAAGTAAATTGAATAGTTACAATTTCACTGTGACTGAATTTAAAAAAAATCACGAAGATGATGTATCAGCAATGGACATCTCTAAAAGCTTAAATAAAAAGCGGATAATTCCACTGTTATTTTTGGGATGAGATTCAAGCGAAAAGAGGCGCTGCGGATATAGGGAGCTGTGTATTCCATTATTTACAGATGGTGTCTGATAAATCTGGCGACAGAAAAGATTATAACTTTTTTTCTGATAATTGTTGCGGCCAAAACAAAAATAAATGACTCAAAATCCTCGCTTTACTTAGGTGTCCATCAGTTGGCCCTTGAGATGACGGATTGCATACGGGAAATAACGTTAAGTCAAATGCTAGTGACAATGACTGAAAAATGGGGCATTATTTCAGAAAAAGTTTTAGTAGTCGTTACTGATAACGCTGCGAGCCTGTGAATATCGTCAAAGCCGTAACAATCTCATTTGGAAAACAAAAACACTTACGGTGTTTTGCTCACACCTGAAACTTCAAACTCCTTTTGAAGAGAAAAGTTTATTGAAAATACCAAACAGTTACTGAACATTATAGAGGATATAACTAGTTCACGTTGTTATATTTTTTGAATCAGTTGATGCTAGGCGCTAGCTAATGCGTGCGTATGCATTAATGCTGGTTTGCAAAAAATCTTACATGTTTCTTGCGTTTTTTCGTAAATACTGTAAAGTTTGTAAATAAATATATATATATCATAGTTTTGTAAATAAAACCTTCGTACTTAGTACTAGTTTAGTTTAGTATTTGAACTTAGTGTAATAGTGGTGTTTTGTATTGTAAGTATTTATTTTTTATATTATTTAAATAATTAATTAAAACCGTTATTAGTTTAGTATTTGAATTTTGTGTAATATTGTGTATTTCGTACTGTAAGTATTTATTTTTAAATAATTAAATAAAACCGTTATTAGTTTAGTATTTGAATTTTGTGTTATGGTTAATGTTTTGTACTGTAATTATTTTTGTGTAATTTGTGAATTAATTCAAAATTTCGCAAAGGAAAAATTTTAGCGAACTATGGGATCATTCTGATAAAGTAGAAAATCTAGGAAAGGCTGTCTGCAAAGTGTGTAGGGAAAGCTACAGCTGTAAATCCACGATAGCTAACTTAAAAAATAATTTAAAAAGAAAACATTTAAGCACATATCTGTCGGTTTCTTCCCTCAAGTGCAAAAGTGTGAGTCCGAATTGCATCATATTCCGATGACCACTCAGCCGGCTTCGGGCAGTACGGAACCGACACCGTCAACGAGTGCTGCCGCAGCTTCAGCAATTCAACCTGTACCTGTAGGTGAAGAGAATCGACCACAGGTATTTCTTAACTCGGGAATACAGCGAAAGAGGCAAAATGTGATTGACAGTTATGTTCCAAAAAAAATATCTAAAGATCAAAAGCAGCTAATTGACCGCGATGTGTTAGAATTATGTATAGACTCATTTCATACTTTTAGCATAGGAGAAGAACGATCATTCATGAAATCGATGCGTTGGATACCTGGTTACACTTTGCCGTCCCGGATAACATTATCGAATAGCCATTTTAATTTATTATACAATAGTACGAAACGAAAATTAAGCCACAATTAGAAGCAGATTGTGATACAATTTGTATTACATTAGATTTTTGGACTTCACGTAAAACTGAATCATACCTTGCTGTAACTGGTCATTAGTCATTACTTAAGTCGCGAATTCAAGTTAAGTACTATCCTTTTAGATTGCTGTAGTTTTCCTGGACACCACACAGCGGTTAACATAGCTGCCGAATTAAGGCTCATTTTAGACGACTATAATTTGGCACATTAGGTGAATTATGCAGTTTCGGATAACGCTGCAAATGTCACTAATGCCGTTAAAGACCATTTAGGCTGGAAACATTACGGTTGTTACGCCCATTTACTCAATTTGGTCCTTCAGGACTCTGTGGAAATTTTTAATGATTCTTAAAAGTTCTTCTAGTTAAAAGAATCGTTGGTTTTTTCCATAAAAGTACTTCTGCTTCAGAAAAACTTAACCAACAACAGGTTATAAAAAATAAAACACCAAAACGGCTTATACAATCAGTAGACACTCGATGGAATTCCACATATTTCATGATCAAAAGAATTATTGAATTAAAAGATGAAGTGAAAATTACCATGGCTCTTCTTAATAATAATTTACCGATAATATCTGATGTAATAAATAGGGATGTAAGGGGGCGCAAACTACACCTTGGCGCTCCAAGCCAACCTCACCTGCCCGTGGTGCATCCTGCCGATCAGCAAACGAGGCTCTGGCGACCGACTGATGGCGGTACAACCATCAAAAATAGGCGTAACTAAATACCACAGGCCGGTAACGGGCAGCAGCGTTACCGGTGCGAGAAGTTGCGTCCTGCGATCGCCAACCCGCCTGCCCAGCGTGGCGATTAAGGGCAATACCTCTAAATGGTAAAAACAGGTAAGCCACGGTCCCCAGTTCCCGGCGGTCCCGCTATTCCTCGTCATGGTGGCGACGGTGGTAATGGCGGGACAGGGGGTGCTAAGAATCACCGGGCTACGGAAGGCCACCACAACCGACTGACCCTGGCGACGTACAACGGACGCACGCTACGACTTGACTCGCATCTAGCACAACTCGAGGTGGAACTTGGGAAAATTAGGTGGCACATATTAGGGTTATGTGAAGTCCGTAGAGAGGGAGAGGACACCGTAACCCTTGAATCGGGCCACCTAATGTACTTCCGAGAGGGAGACCAACAATCCCAAGGAGGCGTTGGGTTTCTGGTTAATAAGTCCCTAGCTGACAACGTTACGGAAATCTCCAGTGTGTCGAACAGGGTAGCGTACCTCATTGTAAAGCTCACCGAGAGGTACAGCCTCAAGATGGTGCAAGCGTATGCACCGACCTCGACACACTCGGACGATGAAGTGGAGGAAATGTTCGATGATATATCGAGGGCCCTCCACTCCACCACGAAAACCCACTACAACGTTGTCATGAAGGACTTCAACGGTAAAGTGGGAGTACAGAATTGTAGCGAATCGGTAGTAGGACCCCATGGATTTGGAAGCAGAAATCATAGGGGGCAAATGCTTGTCAACTTCCTCGAACGGGAGGGGCTCTTTTTGATGAACTCCTTCTTCAAGAAGCAGCCCCAAAGGAAGTGGACGTGGCAAAGCCCCGACACTATGACCAAAAATGAGATCGATTTCGTCATGACGGACAAAAGGCACATATTCAGAGACGTCTCAGTGATCAACAGGTTCAATACCGGTAGTGATCACCGACTTGTCCGAGGCTCTCTGAATATCAATTTTAAGGCCGAGCGCGTCCGTCTGATGAAGTCTACACTCCGACCATCCCTGCTCCAAACCATTGCGGGATCTGAAACGTTCCAGTCAAACCTGGAGAACCGATTCGCTGCCATGAAAACCACAACAGACGTAAACCAGAACCTCAAAAATGTAGTGAGAATTCTCAGGGAAGAAGGCACGAGATTTTGTAGCATGCAGCGTAAGGGCAGAAAGTCCAAACTTTCGGAAGAGACTTTAGGGCTAATGAAGAAACGACGTGAAAACTCACCTGTCACTTCGTCCGAGAAACGGCAACTAAACCAAGAGATCAGCAAGCGCGTACGAGACGACCTCCGGTGCTCCAATACTCTTACGATTGAAGAGCCATCGAGCAGAATCGGGGGTCTAAGGTGTTCGTACAATCTCTTGGAAGAAGCCACCTGACGAAGTTGACCACAGCAAGTGGAGAAGTCGTTTCTTCCAAGCCGGCAGTTCTTTCGGAAGTAGAGGACTTCTACGGCCGGTTATACGCATCGCATGCATTTCGACCTGATCCCGAAAATGAGGATCCTAGAGCTACATTAACACGCCATTTCACCGAAGACCAGCCAGAAGTCAGTATTGGCGAAATCGAGATTGCTCTTAAACAGCTTAAAAATGGAAAAGCCCCTGGAGAGGACGGCGTTACAACAGAGCTATTGAAAGCAGGAGGTAAACCCGTACTGAGGGAGCTCCATAAGCTTTATAACTCTGTCCTCTTCGAAGGGAGAACTCCGGAGGCGTGGAGTAGGAGTGTGGTCGTCCTGTTCTTCAAAAAGGGAGACAAGACCCTGCTGAAGAACTATCGACCCATATCCCTAATGAGCCACATCTATAAGCTGTTTTCAAGAATGATCACGAACCGTCTTGCGCGAAGATTCGACGAATTCCAACCCCGGAACAGGCCGGATTTCGGAGCGGATACGGCACCATAGACCACATCCACACAGTGCGGCAGATTATACAGAAGTCCCATGAGTATAATCGGCCCCTGTGTCTTGCATTTGTGGACTATGAGAAGGCCTTTGACTCGGTTGAAATCTGGGCTGTTCTGGAGTCCCTGCAGCGTTGCCATGTTGATTGGCGATACATCCAAGTGATGAGATGTCTCTACAAGGCCGCCACCATGTCCGTCCAAGTACAGAGTCGGCAAACGAATCCCATACCATTGCATCGAGGAGTGAGACAAGGGGACGTTATTTCCCCCAAATTGTTCACTAATGCAATGGAGGACATGTTCAAGACGCTGAACTGGAAAGGGCGTGGCATCAACATCAATGGCGAGTACATCTCTCACTTGAGATTCGCAGACGACATCGTCATCATGGCAGAAACGCTGCAGGACCTACAACAGATGCTGAATGAGCTGGCTGATTCTTCTATGCGCATCGGCCTACGGATGAACTTGGATAAAACCAAGGTCATGTTCAATGAACATGTTCTACCGGAACCGATTGCGATACACCGTACCGTCCTCGAAGTTGTTCAAAAATATGGCTACCTCGGGCAGACATTGCGATTAGGTAGAAACAACTTTGAGGATGAGTTGAATAGAAGAATTCAGCTAGGTTGGGCAGCATTTGGGAAGTTACGGCGAATCTTCACATCGTCGATCCCACAGTGCCTTAAGACGAAAGTCTTCAACCAGTGCGTCCTACCCGTCATGACATACGGAGCCGAAACGTGAACACTCACGACAAAGCTGGTCCACCGGGTTAAAGTCGCTCAGCGTGCTATGGAAAGGGCTATGCTCGGAGTATCTCTGAGGGATCGCATCAGAAATGAGGTGATCCGTCAGAGAACCAAGGTCATCGACATAGCCCACCGGATTAGTAAGCTGAAGTGGCAGTGGGCTGGCCATATTTGTCGTAGAACCGATAACCGTTGGGGAAAACGTGTTCTAGAGTGGAGACCGCGTCTCGGCAAACGTAGTGTAGGACGTCCTCAGGCACGGTGGAGTGACGATTTGCGCAAGACGGCTGGCAGGAGCTGGATGCGAGTTGCCGAAGAAAGACCACAGTGGCGTGCATTTGGAGAGGCCTATGTCCAGCAGTGGACGAATGCGGGCTGATGTGTGTGTGTGTGTGATAATATCTGAAGAAGAGTGGTCATTATTTTCTGATTTGAACTTCATTCTAAAGCCTTTTGATGAAATTACTGCCTGCATGAGTGGTGAAAAATATGTTACTGCAAGCGACGTGATTGTGGTGACAAGAATTTTAAAACATTCTTTAGAAAATTTTTGTGGATCAATTAATTTTAACAACGAAAAAATACAACAATTTCTCCATACGCTGCAGCATAATTTTAATAGAAGGCTAGGGATGTGGTAAAAAGCGGTACTTTTTCATTATGTACTTTTTTAGATCCGCGTTACAAGATGGCCGCTTTTTCGGACCAAACTAACGCGGAAAATACCAAGCGCCGCGTACTGACCTATGTCCAGGAGCTGATTGCACGGAAATGGCAGCCACCAACAGCTGAGATTAACCCATCTTCCTCAAGTAGCAATAATGACACTGCTTGGAATATATTTGATAAGTTTATGTCCAGTACAGTTACAAATCAACAAGGCACACCTCTCTAAAGCCATCAAAGAGGTTCAAATGTTTGTCGACGATGACATTTTACCACGCAAAGACCCTTCGGGTAAATTTAATAACCCTCAAGCCTGGTGGTATTGTCATCGTCACATTTACCCAAATTTAGCAGATATATATCGCACCAACTGCAATATGGTCGCAACATCTGTCTCCTTTGAGCGTATCTTTAGTAAAACTGGACAAATAATTTCAGATAGGAGAGCTAGTTTAATATATAATAGGATAAAGTGAGGCAGCTTATATTTCTGAACGTTAATTTAGACCAAAACCGTTTTAACGTGTAAAAAGTATTTTTCGTAATTTGTAGTATACAGAGTAAATTTTAATTAAAATTTAGGAGGAGAATGGCAGTATAATTAAACTTCTTTTTTATAGCGGATAATTTGACTTTGTCTACCCCAGAGATCCCAGAGAAGTTGCCTCGATATGGTTGCCGTAAATCCGGCCCTGAGTCTCGTTCGACGTTCGTTACGTTCGAGCGCCGCGTGGAGATAGAAGTTCGTGAATAGTACGTCGCTAGCGATTAGTGTTGTAAGTATCTGTCGGAGATGTCAACAATACGGAAGCTGATTTGACGAGCCGCAAGCGTTGTCAGTATTACATAACGCTTCGACGGAGTCTAGATGGGTCGGTGCGAGTCGGTGACACGACACTTCAGTGCTAGCCGCCGTACACACAACACGTCTAGGAACTGTCTTACGACTCGTCGTTATTATTGTGTTTAATAGTTTGTTTAATAGTGTTATAATATTTTAATGTTACATTACGCCCACACATAATGTCTGATGGTGAGGACATCCACTCTGATCAACCACCCATT
The DNA here is from genome assembly GCF_037043105.1 of Vanessa tameamea. Taxonomy (NCBI): domain Eukaryota; kingdom Metazoa; phylum Arthropoda; class Insecta; order Lepidoptera; family Nymphalidae; genus Vanessa; species Vanessa tameamea. The sequence goes on along the minus strand of NC_087339.1, from coordinate 2,904,070 downwards.
CTGTCATATCTATAATTTAAATAAATTAAGAGTATTTTTTAGAAAACAAGCAGTTCTTTTCAGAGCTAATATCATGTTTTAAATTACACCGCATGCGACCATGTTTCAAATAAAACAGTTATTTTAAGAACTAATCAATGTTTTAAACGATAACGTCATATAGTGGCATGTGCTTGCTGTTGTTAGTGGTGTACGACGTATTGCCACAACAACATGTACATAGATAAACTTTTAAATACGCCTGAAACATAAGTATTTCAGCCAGTCCTAAGCCTGGAAAAAGTATGAAGGGAAGTTTATTATAATATTTTGTTTATTATAAGTTAAGTTTATTATAATGGAAGTTTATTATATTTTATTTTATAAAAAAATATGTATGTTGTTAGTTAACGAGTTCATTAGTTCGCATAGTTCAGTTAACCTATGAAAAAAAAACCGGTTTTTTTTATAACCGTTTCAAAGAACTGTTTTGTGAATGGAAAAAACTGGTTCGTTTCGTTTTACGAAAAATATTAAATGACCCAGCACTATCGGACGGCCACAAGTCTGCGGTATGCACGGCCAAGATGCGCTGCGCGGTCTGCGCGGAGGCCGGCAAGCCTTCGGGACACCTGATGGGGGCGAGAGATTGTAAGACCCCCAACACGAAGGGTAAAGCGGTCCAAGGAACTAGGACCGCTCCGCGTGAAGGAAGCCGCCAGGCTACGAAGGAAGCTCAAACGAAACAAGTATGTCAGCACAACTGAGCTTCCTCCAATCGAACTTCGACCACTTCGCCGGAGCGCAGGACCTACTGCTGCAGTCCATGGCGGAGTGGCAGGTAGACCTGGCGGTGGCCTGCGAGCCCTACTTCGTCCCTCCCCTACCTCATTGGATTCTATTTATAATAGGCGTAGAGCTAATTTTGAAATATTAACGGTACATAATGATAATTTAAATGATTTTCCTCAGCTTTCTGAAAGCGACCTTATATTAATTTCATTAGGTACATACCAAATTAAGCAGGCACGATCCTATTATGGAGAGCATATAAGACAAAATGACGGTTTCGTTATTGAAGTGTGCAGGGACGTTAACAGTAGCCTACTTCGAGAGTTGTCGGCTTCTAACACATCTTGGCTACTCAGGGGTCGTATATTATCCCGACATATAAGTCGGAAAACATATTATATTTATATTTTAGTCGACAGCTCTCGTAGAGGAAGAGAAGCTATCGTACAGCATTATTGCAGCTGTATTGTAGGTAGACGGACAGTAGGCTGCTGTGCTCATATAATGTCAATTATATGGTACCTTAGCTGGGCAAGGTACCACAATATTGTACCCCCTGCACAGTTCCTAGACGATATTTTAATTATTATTGAAGAGGAATAAAATATTCTATTAAATTATTTGTTTTATTTTATGACTTTTATCACATAGTTCACTCCTCCTGTTCCTCGTAGAATTCCATACTTGTTACTTATGTCTGTATGTCTTTGAGTCTTTATTGCCTTGTTATGACTTATCAGATATTCTCTTTTAAATAAAATTAATATTTTTCACTTACTTTTACGTGTATTCATCTGACTCTTAAAGATAATGCAACATAACCTCACTTTTACTAAACCTCCAATAACTCAGCTATCTGATTGTCAATTTCTATAGAATTTTCAATGAAGAAACTCTTATTTTGAACCTTTTAGTTAACACTATTTTCATGTCTTTACATTGTGGGCCCAGAATTGTATGAAATACTTTCGATCTCCTTTGAATAGTTTTTTGCCTAATAGGCAGTACTATACTATTTAGCTATAATTTTGTTTGAATATGCAAGTATTGCACTTTTTAAAGTATTAATTTATATTTAACATAATAATTACGTACTGTATTGTTTGATGTGTAGAAAAAGCATTTAATAAGAATTATGCCGCGAAATCGTAAGTCTAATCTTTCCCAAAGTTCTAATAAAGCTCGAACTATGAAAGTAACTAGACTTAACGAGACGTTTCCACAAGCCGAACAGCGAAGACTTGAACAGGCAGAGCGTCAGGCAGCTCTCAGAGCTGCCGAGACACCAGAGCAGTCCCAAGCTCGGTGTCGACAGCATGCTGATTATTTGGCATCTAAACGGACTAATGAGACACCAGAACAGTCCCATGATCGACGTCAACAGTATGCCGAGCATCTAGCATCTCAACGGGCTGCGGAGACACCCGAACAGTCTCAAGCCCGACGTCAACATAACGCGGAATCTATGGCATCTCAACGGGCTTCTGAGACACCCGAACAGTCTCAAGCTCGGCGTTTTCAACAGGCGACATACTTGGCATCCCAAAGAGCTACAGAAACCGCTGAAGCTGCTGAAGCTCGCAGACGCGCTGTAAAGGCACAACAGCGACGACTAATATTTACAAGAAACGCCTGGGGGGTATTCGATAAAGCTGCATTTGAGTACGACGAGACACTTGATTACGAAAGCCACAACCTTATAAAAATAGAAGCGATGAATAAAGATTACAGATTGTGCGGTGCACTTAAATGGAAAGAGGAAGCTGCAGGCATGTGTTGTTCGGGAGGAAAAGTAGCTCTTCCTTTAATAGACGAACCAGTTGAACCCCTTAAAGAACTTTTTTCAAATGAAACAGACGAGTCTCGCCGTTTTCTAAAACACATAAGGAAATACAATACATGTTTCCATATGACATCTTTTGGAGCTGATAACATTGTGTCGATGCCAGGATTTTACCCGACTTTTACAATCCAAGGGCAAATATACCACACGATTGGCTCTTTGCTTCCTGCTACTAATACGCAACCAAAATTCTTGCAAGTTTATTTCATGGGTGATGAGGAAGCACAAGTTGATAGGCGATCTGAGTACGTACCAGGTGTGGAAAGAAACACAGTCCAAAAAATACAAAAAGTTGTACATGATCACAACGTTTTAGTGCATGAATTTAAAATGGCTAAAGATAGAGTGACTAGCGATGATTACAAGGTTGTGATACACCCAGATCGTGTTCCACGTGGTGAACACGAAAGACGATTCAATGGCCCGACCACAAACGAAATAGCTGCCGTAGTTGTAAGTAGTGAACAAACTGCGTCTCGGGACATTGTTATTCAGGCGCAAGATGGCCGGCTCACTAGAGTTCCGGACACTCATAGATTTTATGATGCTCTCGAGTACCCGATAATTTTTTGGAAAGGACAAGAGGGATACAGTTTTGATATTCCTCAGACAAACCCAGTTACAAAACAACCCATACCGAACAAAAAAGTGTCGTGCAAAGACTTTTGTGCATATCATATGATGGTACGTCGAAATAATTTTAATTTATTGCTTCGATGTAGGCTTCTCCTTCTTCAGTTTTTGGTAGACATGTATGTTAAAGTGGAGAGTGAGCGCTTAAGATTTATTGCCTTAAACCAAACAAAACTGTGAGCAGAAAACTACATACATACAAGACGCGATCATGAATGATGCGAATTTAGATCCAAACAATTTGGGTCAAATGGTAATACTCCCATTGTCATTTGTAAATAGCCCTAGATATATTCATGAGTACAGGCAGGATGCGTTCACATACCTGCGTAACTACGGGAGGCCTGATTTGTTTATTACAATGACATGTAATCCTGCTTGGCCAGAAATTACTGAAGAGCTCATTCCAGGTCAAAATTCAATGGACAGACATGACTTAACAGCCAGATTATTTAAAATAAAAGTTCAAAAATTGGTTGCTCTACTTACAAAAGGTAAAATATTTGGAGACATGAAATGTTTCATGTACTCGATTGAGTGGCAAAAAAGAGGTCTGCCTCACGTACACTTACTGCTGTGGTTAACGGAAAAATTACGCCCTAACCAAATTGACGAAGTCATAAGTGCGGAGATACCAAACCCCGAAAGTGATCAAAAACTCCACGTTACTGTTACGAAAAATATGATTCACGGTCCCTGTGGTGCACTAAATCCGTCATCACCATGCATGAAGGAAGGGAAATGTACCAAAAAGTATCCAAGGGTGCTTTTAAAAGATACTCAAACTAACGACAAAGGCTATCCTCTGTACAGGCGTAGAGCACCAGGAGATGGCGGCCGTACGATAACTTTAAAAACCCGAGGTGGAACACAAGAGGTATTGGTTGACAATAGCTGGATTGTCCCATATTCACCCCTTCTCTCTAAAATTTCTGATTCCCAAGAAGAAACGCGCAAAGAAATCTGCCATGAGTTCGTTAGAAAAAACTGCCCTCATCAATATTTATAAACTTGTCGAGGAAACTTGGCCCAAAAATGAGTTTATATATCGAAAAGATATTGCCAAAAAGACAGCGGAAACCGCCGGCGTTAGCTTGTCTACTGTTTATAATGTTTTGGCTGAGTATATAAAAAAAAAACGTGTGCATTCGCCGACACCAGCACCAAAACGCGTGACAAAAATTGATTCGTTAGACGAAATGGACCTCAGTGGCATAAGAAGAAAGATCCACGAGTCTTTTTTTCGAAATGAACCACCGTCATTATCCCAAGTGTTACAGGCTGTTAACGACGATGACACTCTTCCAAATTTTAAGAGAACAACTTTTCAAAAACTAATTAAAAAATTGAATATTAAATACTTGAAAAGGTCAAGAAAAAGCATGTTAATTGAAAAGTCAGATATTGTCCGATGGAGATTTGATTATTTAACAAAAATCATCAAGTTCCGTGAAGAAAAACGAAAAATATACTATCTCGATGAAACATGGCTTAACGCAGGTAAATTGTTTGTTGAGACTTTTTTGTAGCCCTTTCCTTTATAATACATTTGTATTTTCATTTAATATTTAACAGCTTTAATCTTGTTTTTTAGGACACAAAATCAAAAGTATGGCAAGATGTAAGTGTGCAGTCCAGTCGGGAAGCTCATAGAGAAGGCCTGTCTACGGGACTAACAGCCCCAACAGGAACAGGAAAACGTCTGATAATATTACATATTGGTAAATATTTAACAATGTTAAATGATTTTGTTTTGATTTAAAATATATTATTAAATATGTCGCAATCGGGTGAATTATTTCGGTCAACGCCATCTAGTGGTATACGTTCGAGACTACGTTATGGAATCGTTTCCGGAACGCCAGCGCCACGTAGCGGCACTCGATGGAGTTTGTGTAAGCATACGCCAGAGGGGAACGTCGGACATCACTTCTCTCCAAGCGTTCGGCGCGTGCGGTCACAGAACCATCGCGCATTCCGGTCACCTACTTAAACTGTGTTACTGAGTCATTATACTGTGGTTGATTGTACAAGTGCGTTTTCTTGATCCTACGTCACCCACCGATAGACGCCCACATAGGAAAACCATGAACTATAACTGTGGTGATGGTCCTCCGCCATCAAATATATTACTCTATAATAAATGTTTATATTTTTTTACAGGAAGTGACGATGGATTTTTAAATGGTGGAGAATTAATTTTTGAAAGTAAGAAAGGGGCAGGTGATTATCATCAAGAGATGAATTCAAAAATTTTTGAAGATTGGTTTATGAAAATAATACATAAAATTGAACCAAACTCAATTGTTGTGATGGACAATGCACCACACCACTCAAGGCGACTTGAAAGAGTTTCAACAATGGTTGAAAACAGATATCCAAAAATAGCTCAATGAAAAAGGAATCGCCTTTGAAACAAATATGTTAAAAATAAATTTAATTGATATAGTTAAAAAAGAAAAAAAAAAAATATATGGCATATGCAATAGACACATATACAAAAAATAATAATATTGAAATACTAAGATTGCCCCCATATCACTGTGAATTAAATCCGATTGAAATGATATGGGGGCAAGTAAAAGGCTATGTCGCAGGGAAAAACAAGTTTTAAAATGGCAGATGTAAAAATATTGCTTAGAGAGGCAATGGATTTGATTACACCTGTGACATGGCAAAAATGTATCGGGCATGTCATCAAAGAGGAATTAAAAATGGCACAACTTGACCACTTAAGTGATACAGTTGCCGACCAATTTATAATACATGTTACTGAGGATAGCACAACATCAAGTTCTACCAGTAGTTCCGATAGTGACTAATGTTTCAAAATATAAAGATTTAATAAAAATATTTCTTAAAGCAAATTTAGTTTTATCTATTCTATACTAATATATAAAGCGGAAGAGTTTGTTTGTTTGTTTAAACGCGCTAATTTCAGGAACTACTGGTCCGATTTGAAAAATTATTTTTTTGTTGAATAGTCCATTTATAGAGGAAGGCTTTAGGCTATATAAAATTACGCTGCGACCAATAGGAGCGCAGCGACAGTGAGAAATGTTGCAAAAACGGGGAAAATTATTCACATTTATGGACTTTCGATGCGTGCGCAGCATAAACGTTTTAAGTTACTCAAAAAATGTGTATGAAAGATATATTCCTCTTTTAATAATAAAAAAAAAGTCCGTGACACTATATGTCTATTTGTTAAGAGTGTGCTAGCAGGCGGGGCGCAGCGGCGGCTGAGGGGGAGGCGGGTCAGCCCCGCCGCCGCGCTCGCCACTCTCACCCGCGGGTGTAGTTCTGCGAAGTAGCAATGCACATAACGTCTTAAAAAAATTAACATTCTTAATAGTTAAATTATTTATCAAAATTAGGTTTTGTTATCAGCTTATTTGCTCATTATTTTTTATCGTTTAAAATCGATTACATTTAAATCATAATCTGCTGTAGTTTTAACTTACGATATAAGATAAAATGTCAATGAACATTCCTTCGTACTTTGCAAGTAAACAATTCAAACGTTTCACGGTATAAATAAGGTATAAAAATTACATTACACACGTAAAAAAGTTCAAAATGGCGAGCGATACTTTCACCGATGCAGATTAATCATCACTGAGAAAATAAATTATGCAAATAAGCAAATAGGTGAATATCGTTTAAAATGACTACACAAATAAATTCAATTCAATATTTCAAGTAATTTCTATTACATTCAAGCATATTCAACACGGTTGTACTATAATCACCTTATGAAATAATAACACCAAAGGAGAAACAATCTAAACTTCTTATTGTTCGGTTTGTTTATCTTATTACGTTTAAGTTAATATTGTTTGTTTTCAACCGACTTCAAAAAGGAGGAGGTTATCAATTCGTCTGTATTTTTTTTCATAACTTTTCACTGGATTTTGATAATTATTTTTTGTTTGAAAGGTAGTGCTTCCCGTGGGGCCCCATTTTAATTTTATCCTGTTACGATGATGGTATCCCTATGAAAACGATATAAGTCTTAAATGTGCATTATGTATGTGCGCGATAAATAGGTGAATAACTCAAAATTGTGCCAACCAATTTTAATGATTCTTTTTTTATTATAAAGGATATACTTCAAGGGTACTATGGTGAAAGTTTGGTAAGGTTCTGAGCATAGGATCCATGACAAAGTAACGGTACGGAAGGGAACGGAACAATTCTAAGGAGCACGTTAGCGATACTCGGCCGAATCTTTTAGAAACATCATTGTCATTTTTCGAGTTAAATATCGGCTACATTTTTGTTTCACGGTTTGCTTGTGTTTAACGTGATTGTGTTAATACGTAGCGTATTGTTGCGTTATCTTGGCTGACACCGACTCCAAAAATAACAATAATTTTAACTATAATATATTATCGTAATAACTTTGCTGACTTTTAAATAGTCTAAATATTTTTAATTTCATTTTACATAGTTTAAATCTAAAAAATATTGTGATCATTGTTTGTTATTCATAGGTTTGTGTTAAGTTAGATTTAAAGTGGGTAGGTACATACTTATCTCCCTGCGTGGAAACACAGATAGTACCTACATATTGGTAAGTAGAATAAGTTACTTGATTATTAAGTTGTAGAATAATAAGCAATTATTTTTTACTTTTTAGAGCATATTATTTTTTTTCTCTTTTGAAGTCGGTTTTTTTTTTGTCAAAATTTTTGTTTATTAGAAGTGGTTGTCATCTGCATAATTATTCTGATTTGGGTAGGTTTTTGTTTATTAAAACATATATGGTTTTTTTATTACGTTAAAATATCGAAGTAATTAAATAACCTTTATAATACTTTTTTTTTCAATACAGATTTCATTATATTATCGGGTACTTAATTATTTACCTTATGTTTGTTTTTATTGATTACAAGATACGTTTTGGTTTAAATTTAATACCTACATTTTTTTTATCTTTTTCGTCACTATAATGCCTAGAAAAAGAACTAACCTTTCTCGGCAGACTGCTAATGCAAAGCGTCTGCGGCTTTTGCGTAGCAATGAAACAGCTGAAGACAATACGCAGAGGTTGGCTAATCAAAGAACGGTCAGTGAACAACATCGTGCTAGAGAATCGAGCGTTGAACGTTCACAGAGGTTAGCCTTACAAAATTTCCGAACTTCGGTGAATCGACAACGGGAATCAAGTACTGAACGTTCTCAACGTTTGATCGCACAGAATTCTCGAACTGTGGCAAACCGCGATCGAGAATCAAGCGCTGAACGTTCTCAACGTTTGACCGCACAGAATTCACGAACTGTGGCAAACCGCGAACGAGAATCAAGCGCTGAACGTTCTCAACGTTTGGCCGCACAAAATTCCCGAACTTCAGCAAACCGCGATCGGGAATCAAGCGTTGAACGTTCCCATCGACTAGCACAGCAAAATGCGAGATCATTAATAAGTCGAACTCGCAGGCAACAAAATTTTTTGAATTCTGCGTTTGCTTAAGATCGTTCTCTTGACTACGTTGCGTTAAATGATATTGATATTGGCGGAATGGTTAAAATATGCGACTTCTGCCAAGCAAAAAAATGGACGGCAGAAAGTCCTGGACTGTGTTGTAGTGGTGGCAAAGTGAATATACCTAAAATTCCAGAACCAACGTCAGTTTTTAAAGAACTGATATCAGGCTCAAAGCCATCCTCAAAGCATTTCTTAAATCACTCAAGGCAGTATAATACACTTTTTCAAATGACTTCATTTCGTGCGAAAGAAATTCGTGAGGGAAACTTTATGCCTACTTTCAAAATCCAGGGACAAGTTTATCATTTGATCGGTAATTTACTTCCAGCTGAAGGTGCACAAGCCGAATTTTTGCAAATATATTTTGTGTCTCATGCAGATCAGATATCCTTGCGCTCAAACATAAACCCAACCTTGCAAATTGATCTTATCGACGCTCTCCAAACATATCTTCACGATCATAATACGTATATTCAGAGTTTTAAATACAATCTCGAAAATAGATCAACGCATGATTTGAAACTTATTATTCATGCTGATGTGAAACCTCCTAACGAGCATCGAGGTCGGTATAATGCGCCAATAGTAGATGAAGTAGCTGTTCTTTTAATAGATGAAGATAAAGGTTCACGAGATATTGTGTTGAATAATAGAGAAGGCCGACTTCAACGAGTTTCTGAAACTCATAGATCGTACGACCCACTTCAATATCCTTTACTGTTCCCCTTTGGAAGTGACGGATACTGTATAAATATTCCACAGCAGAATACTGCTGCTAGATCTAAAACAATATCGTGTATGCAGTTTTATGCATTTAGACTCATGGTAAGAATAAATGACTTTAACAGCTTACATTACTTCAAAGGATTACTCAACCAATATTGTGTCGATATGGCGGCAAAAATGATTTCTGAGAGACTGGATTTCATCAAAAGAAATAAAAAAAAATTAAGAGCAGAAGAGTATATTCATTTAAGAGATGCCGTGGCTAATGACGGCAATACAGACGCTTCTAATATTGGCCAGCACGTTATATTGCCATCGTCATTTACAGGATCCCTCCGATACATGAATGAAAAAAGTCAAGATGCCATGACCTATGTTAGGAAGTTTGGAAGACCAGACCTCTTTATTACCTTCACATGTAACTCCGAATGGGCAGAAATAAAAAATGAGCTATTACCTGATCAACATTCTTACCACAGACATGATTTGGTTTCTAGAGTATTTCATTTAAAATTTAAAAAAAATGATAGACCTATTAACGAGGAAAAATATCTTTGGACCATCTAAAGCTTTCGTTTACAGCGTAGAATGGCAAAAAAGAGGTTTACCTCACGCCCACATTTTATTATGGCTGGCTAACAAAGTACAACCAGATTCTATAGATGCAATAATATCGGCTGAAATACCTGACAAACAACAAGATCCAATTCTTCATAATATTGTCATAAGAACTATGATACATGGTCCTTGCGGATTTTACAATCTTGATTCACCATGTATGAAAGAAAACATTTGTTCGAAAAAGTTCCCTAGGCATTTTATTTCAGAAACACAAACCGGCGAAGACGGATACCCAACCTACAGGCGCAGGTCTCCAGATAATGGTGGAAACACAGCGATCATTACTGTCAAAGGTACAGAAATCAACGTGGATAATAGGTGGGTTGTTCCCTATAATCCAGTACTATCAAGAATTTTTAATGCACACATTAACGTAGAGTTTTGTCAATCGGTCAAAGCTATTAAGTACATCTGTAAGTATATTCATAAAGGTTCTGATCAAGCCACATTTTCGTTACAAAATAATAACAATGAGGTAGAAAAATATCTAAACGGTCGCTATTTAAGTTCTTCAGAAGCGCTCTGGAGAATTTTTCAATTTCCTATTCATGAAAGTTTTCCAGCGGTAGTTCATTTAGCAGTACATTTGGAAAATGGACAAAGAGTTTATTTTCATAACAATGAAAATCTTCAAGATCGCGTCAACAACCCATAACCAACGACATTTACAGCGTTCTTTGATCTTTGCAAAAACTCTTTTATATCACGAAGTACCCCAGTATTACGTTTGGGAAAGAAATTCCTTTTCTAGAAGAAAACGTGGTCAAGATGTTGAAAGATATCCCGGTGTAAAAAAAGATACAACTTTAGGCCGCATCTATAACATTCATCCAACACAAACTGAATGTTACTATTTAAGAATGTTACTGCAATATGTTCGCGGCCCAATGTCGTTTGAACATCTAAGGACCGTTAATGGTGTTATTTTCCAAACTTATCAATGCGCTTGCAAGGAATTAGGCTTATTGGAGGGAGATGAACATTGGCAAAATAACATGACAGGAACCAGCCTCAAAATTAAGAGAATTATTTACTATCATCCTTATATTTTGCCAGCCATCTTACCCCTTAGAGTTATGGAATAAATTTCGAAATGATTTATGTGAAGATATATTAAACAGAATGCGTAATGAAAATAAGGATATAACATTAGCCTATACTGGTAACGTATACAATGATGGACTTATCTTAATTGAAGATAAAATTCATGAAATTTCAGATAAATCATTGACTGATTTTGGGCTTCCTGCATCAAATTCACATAATAATTTACATCCTTTAGAAGTAGCACTACGGGAGCCGTATGATGTAAATGAATTAAATGAGTATATTACTGAAAATGAACCAAAATTAGTTAATGACCAGGTGACGGCGTACAATCGTGTTATGTGCACTATTCGTTTTAACGAAGGAAAAATATTTTTTTTGGATGCTCCAGGTGGAACTGGAAAGACTTTTATTACTAATCTCATATTAGCAAAAGTAAGGTCTCAGGGAAAAATAGCCTTGGCAGTTGCGTCGTCAGGAATTGCGGTAACTTTATTAGCAGGTGGACGGACGCACAGCTCATTCCACTTTTAAACTGCCTCTAACTGTTTCTTTACAAAAAGATAGCGTGTGCTCTATTCGCAAAAATGGCCCTCTGGGTAAAGTTTTACAAGACGTTTCTTTAATTATCTGGGACGAATGTACCATGATCCATAGAGCTCATGTAGAGGCTCTAGATAGAACTCTCAGAGATATTAGAAGTTGTGATAAAATTATGGGTGGGATTACCGTTATGTTTTCTGGGGATTTTCGACAAACTTTACCGGTAATTTTAAGAGGAACAAGAGCAGACATTGTAAGGTCTTGCCTTAAAAGTTCACCGTTATGGAAATTTGTCCATACCTTAAAACTATCTACGAATATGAGAGCACATTTGGGGGGAGGAAGTACAAATTTTCCTTCAAAGTTACTTTTAATAGGAGATGGAAAAGTAAATTCTCATTCTGAAAATAAAATTGAAATTGATCGCGATTTAGGAGAAAAAGTGACTAGCATAGAGGATTTAATATCAAAAGTTTATTCTGAAAATAAAATTGAAATTGATCGCGATTTCGGAGAAAAAGTGACTAGCATAGAGGATTTAATATCAAAAGTTTACCCTAATATCGTCGAAATAGAAAATAAAGATTACCAATGGATGTGTCAAAGGGCAATATTGGCGGCGAGAAATAGTAGCGTTGACGAAATTAACGACCTAATTTTAACCAAACTTCCAGGCGATATAACTAAAGCGCGGTCGCCGAGCAGGAAGAATTTCGTACATTGACCTGGTTCTACCTGTCTCCCTCTCTCACGCGTGAATAAGTTGCATCCCGCTCACACGGTAGCGTCGACCGCGGGCATCAGGAGTTACAAACCTTTTGTGTGCTTACGTAAGGTTTATATTTGTATGCTAGCATTTTTTTGACCTTGAGTCAAGCAAGCCTATAACGCCCACTCGACGCTTTATCGCTTGTTCAAAAATCAAAATTTAACGGACGACATTCCATAACGGGATGCGCTAGTGATCGGTCAATTTGTTCGTAGTGAAATAGTTTCTGCAGACGTTTGTGTTTTGTTTTGTTTTCTTGTTAAATTACTGTTAAGTTATCGTTATTTAGTTTTCTTGTTAGTCGGTTCTACGTGGTTAAGTTTTTTTGAAAATGGAACCGGGGCCGTCTACCTCGCGTCCATTCAAAGACTTTGTTTCACCGCGGAAGAAGCGAAAAATGTCGCACTTTAGTGAAAGTGAGAAGTTGATGATTATCAACGTCTTTAAATACGTAAAAGAATCTTGGCCTGCCGATAAATATCCTTCAAAACAGGAGATGAAAGATAAAACGGCCGATATTTTGGGCATTTCGAAATCGGCGATGTACCGTATTCTAAACGAATACACTAAAACGGAAACTGTCAAGCCAGCTGCAGCACCAAAAAAACGCATGTCAATTATTGAAAAGATAGATGATTTCGACAAGTCGTGCATTAGAAAAATTGTGCATAGCTTTTATTTAAAAGGAGAGTTACCTACAGCAAAAAAGGTATTACAGGTAGTAAATGCCGATGAATCCCTACCAAGCATGGGCCTGACATCGCTGAAAAAAGTTCTAAAACATTTGAAATTTAAATGTGTCAAACGAAGGAGAAATAATGCGTTAATCGATAGAGATGACATAGCATTGTGGCGTATAAAATATTTGAAAAACATGAAAACTTTTCGAGAGCAAGGACGACCAATATATTACTTGGATGAAACTTGGGTGAATGCAGGTAAGACTATATATTTGATTTACATTTAACCCGCGATTTCATTAGTTTAAAAACTATTCTACATATTTCTTATTTTTTTTAAATTGTATTTATTTTTTATTTTTTCTATTCAATTTAAACATATAATAAAACAAAAAATATATTTTCAGGGCACACTGTCGGCAAAGTGTGGGAAGACACTACAGTGAAGTCACGCAAACAAGCCTTTTTAGAGGGTCTGTCGACGGGCGCTAAGAATCCTACGTCTAAAGGCAACCGCTTAATTATTCTGCATATTGGAGGCGAAGAAGGATTCGTGCCGGAATCAGAATTGGTTTTTGAATGCAAAGGTTAGCAATAGGCTTTGCCTACACCTTTATGTAAACGTGTATTATTTTATGCTTTAATGTAGGTTATTATTTGTGGAAATAAACACATTTGCATTTGTATTTAATTTTTAGGTACAGGCGATTATCACGAATCAATGAACGCCGCCAAATTCGAAAATTGGTTCAAAGAAATGTTGCCAAGACTTGAGCCGAACGCGGTGGTTGTGATGGATAATGCGAGCTACCACTCAAGGCGAAAGGAGAAAACCCCCGTCACAAGTTGGAATAAAACAAATATTCAAAAATGGCTCACATCTAAGAAGATTACTTATGAACCAAAAGAAACCAAAGTTCAGTTATTGGAAAAGGTGAAAGGTGTAAAAACAGAGTACCAATCGTACGTTATAGATGAAATGGCGAAAGAAGTTGGTGTGGAGGTATTAAGATTACCTCCATACCACTGTGAGTTGAACCCTATCGAATTGGTGTGGGCAGACGTGAAGGGCTACGTGGCAAGAAATAATACCACATTTAAGATGGTAGACGTAAAAAAACTGCTCCAAGAGGCGTTGAAAAACATTACACCGGAAAAATGGAAAAACTGTATAAGCCACGTAAAAAAGGAGGAAATAAAATTAGGTGGTTTAGACAATAATATCGACAAAACTATTGATTCTTTTATCATCAATGTAACAGGTGAAACGTCGTCTGAGGAAAGCAGCAGTTCTGATACCACAGAATCTGATTCTGATTAATAAATAATAAATATTTATTTTTAAAATGATTTTATTTATTAACATCAAATCTAAAATACCTAATTATATTACCTATTACCAAAAACTGTCATAGAATAGAATACCTATTTCAAATAAAAATATTTATTTGCCACTTTTCCGTTATTCAAGGTAGGTAAATATAAAAATCCTATATTTTTAACTAGTACACGACAAAAAATGTTTGTGACCACTGTCAGTAGGTAAATAGATCAATGTACGAAATTCTTCCTGCTCGGCGACCGTGCTTTAGTGATTATTTTGTTCCATATGTTTACTTTTATATTTGTTTATTAGAATAAAAATCTGATTGTCACATTGTTTTTTTTTTATAAATTTTGAACTAAATTCCTAAATGTATATTATTGACAAAAATAAGTGATTACGGGCCATTGACTCTGTTTTAAAAGAAGAAAAGATGAAAAAATAACCGGACGGTTAGCGTGCCAGTGAAGTGAAAAACAACGCGCTTATGAGATCTTTCTTTGTTGTATCGTAAATGAAAAGTAACCTTTCGATTTAACTCTACTTTGCTTTACCAAGAAAAGTGTCTCTGGTCATAGTTCATCATTATCGAAAGCTAAAATTCAGGCATATTTACTAAAAAAAATTAAGGGTTTGATTTATTTTATAAGAGTCAAACATCGACACTATAGACTGCATTTTACAAATCAGAATCTTAGTATAATTCTCGATTACAGACTGAACCGAATGTCACATTCGAACGACATGACCAAGATTTGCGAAAAAATCTTCTATTAACGCCCTTAAAGCAGAGTCCGGATTTTGATGGGGAAATCAACCTTATTCTTTAAAACTGATCTCTATCACCATAGTTCGTATTTCTTAGAGTATAGTTTTATATATCAGGTTCAGATCAATTGAATTAAATCCAATAAAAATGTCTGCGAATAATCTTGGGCGCAATTAAATCTATCCCTACCAATAAAGCTCTGCGGGTTAGCAGCAGTGTTTTTCAAACCTTTTGTCGTGACACGACCCACATAGTAAGAATAAAAATACACACATATTATCTTTGTGCAAAATAACACAATGCTGGAACACAACAATACTATTAGGTAGCTGAAAAGTTCAAAGGCTCACACAAGATGGAGTCACTAGTATCAAATCCTTTTTATATAAATATATTGTAATACGTTTTATATGAATACAATTTACATGACTTAATTTTCAAATCGCCAACACCCTTTTGGCCTACCCGGTAATATGGATTAGCTATTTGGAGACATCCAGATTCTATAGATGAAATAAGGAAGGAAATATGGGCAAAATTCTTTCACAAGATGTCCACTAACAGCAATCCACAGCATCAAAATCGTCCTGCAGGCAAATCTAGTTGGTGCAAATGGCGCAGAGCTGAGTTTCTCGGAGAGGCTAAGCAATTCAAACACAATAAACTGCCTCTTTTTGAAGCGGTTAAAGTTATAAAGCCAATTTATGAGGATTTATCCAAAGAAGAATTGTTAATCAGATGAGTTGCTCAATTTGTTAATCTAGACTCTTGCTCCAAAGCACCTCCATTCTGGACCAAAAGTGGTTGAAATTACCATATTTCTCACGAAAATTTCTCGAGCGGAAAATAGAATGTAATTTTCAAGTGAATGACAAAGTCAATTTTTGTAATTTAGAACTCGTTCTAGTTTAAATCAAAATATAATTTATTCAAATGGTTATTATAAAACGACCACTTTGCTATCAACATTTTACAGAATTGTATTCAATGTAAAGCTACTGCCAGTTGAGGATGTAGATTCTAAGAAGAACCAGCAAGAAACTCATTAACTCTTTTTCAAAATTAGTATATGATCAAATTTACGTAGAAAGAATTTCAAATATGAGCAAATGAAACTCCAAATTTTGAATCAAAACCAAAAAGAAAAGAGTCCTTAAAATTGTAGTGACTCCAAATGCTTCAACAATAGCTGTACAAGCTAAAATATGCATATTTCTGAAAACTTTCTTCCGGACAATAGCCTTAATTCGATAATAGCAAATTATATTTAACATCTGTAATTTTTTAAAACAAGATAACAGGAAATTGAAGAAGATAAATTTTTCATCAATTCTGTAATGAGTAACAATATTATTGTATTATCAGTATGATATAGATATATATTAACAAACACTTATCTCTCCCGGAAATATAGTCTCAGCCTTTAGTTTTTCATTTGATCTATTATAAGTATTTATGTAATTCTGATGTACTTGAATGTCTACACTTCCACATAGCATCATGATAATAAAAATGGAATTATTTGTTACAAGTTTGTAATGTTGTATGCCTACATCCTTGTAGTGTTTTTGATATTTGTGGCAGTTAAAGAATTAAACAAAGTGTCTTTAATCTTTCATATAGATTCAATGTACTGAACATAATTGTTTAACTAATTTGACAAGACCATTTATACAACGTAGATCCTTTCATCCTGCCGTGTGTCTGCATGTGTATACTCTTGATAATATTTTGATGGATTTTAGACAAAAATGGATACAATCGCGACATATTAATTTTTATACAGATTATTTGATAAAATAATAATTAAACGACAAAACCACCAATAGAATATAATAATAATTAAACCACAACAATTATGATTTGTTCTTCAATTAACTTCAAGAAATTGTTGGTTACTTAGCTGAAACAACTAAAAAATACTTTTTTCAGAATTTCGTAAGATATACATTATAAAAACCGTTAATTCACGGAATCAATACAGATTTGAAAACACGCAGTCAAAAGTCAAAGACACATAATATTTAGTTATTGAAATTGTAGTGCCTCACAATTTTGACGAAATAAATCAACTCTCACGAGGCGACTTTAAAGTTTAAATACAATTCGACACAAGAGAACAATTCAACTGTACAAAGTACAACGAAACGAATCTTAAAATAAGACACCGATAATTGAGTTAAAGAAAGATGTGTAAAACTATTCAAACCATGTAAAAATGGCGAAGAAATGAAATCACTACGTTGTCCGTATTTTATAAAATTAAATGGCATAGAAGCAACAAACCGATATTAGTATTCCACAGATTAAATCAGACGGAATTACAGAAGACAAAATACGATTTCACAGATAATATTAAGTTTACCACAGGCTATTAAAAATAATTTATGGACACTTTATTTTAGTTACAAATTACAATAATTATGAAATTTTAGTCACGATCATTTTTATTTAATATTTTAATATTAAATTTTACATTACATCTTGAGAAAAGACAAGTTTGAAAACTTTGTAACTTTTAGTGGTTGCGTTTTAATATAAGTGGTAACGTATCTTTTGTACATTATGGTAAACATAATTAAAAAAATAGTATTTTATTTCTCTATGCAACTTGATGACGAAATAATAACATACCACACAGTTTATTAAATTCAATAATATATAATCACATTAAATTTAATTAGTTAAATTTTGAGAGTAAAAAAATTAATTTATATAAAAACATTTATTGTATTTCCATTCATAATGTAAATAAGTTATATTTATTAGATATTTATTTTCTTATTTTATGTATAGATCGCTGATGTACAACTAGAGCTGTCTTTTGGGTAAACTTCGCTGAACAGACGTCACACACGAAGGGACGCTCGCCAGTGTGTGTGCGTACATGGTTATTTAGGATGCGATTGGTCTGAAACACATAGTCTAAGGTTCAGTTGCAAATTAACATTTAGATTTTAATATTAATGAAAATAAATTGAAATAAAATAATATTAATGATTATTTACAACAAGTTGGTAGTAGATATGTATGATATAACGTCCCATAACTAAATGTCATGTAAGTCAATGAATGTCACCGCTAACAGCTGACTGGGCCGGAAGAACTCAGGTAGCTATTAAATTACAACCACTTATTGCTAGAAATTAGCGGGAACTTTCAAAGATAGCTACAAGACTCAGGATCACAATTTTTTTAAATGTTTCCGGTTCATTTCTTTCTAATTATGTATCAACCCTTTTATAAATAAGCGCATCAATATGGCCATTGATACGCACCACTCACCAGTGGAGATTCACCTTTTCGAGACGAGGCCTTTGTCTTCCGAGAAAAGTTCACTAACTTATGCATTCGCTACATAATTATTGTACTTCTTTCTTCATATATATAAATTCTGTGCATTTGATTCTTGACTGTTTGATGTGATGTGTCACTTTCTTATTAACATGTATGTGAACTAAGTTTTACTGAACCATATTTAATTATAAAACGTTATACACCATACATATCTACTAGCAAAATTAATTTTGAATAAGTACCAATACAATGACTATATCTAACCTTTTACTCGCTCACTTAGACATACTATAATATACACTCTGGTCTGGCTGACTTACTCAAACAAAAATATACACTGTTCAGTATTACATTAACGTGAATTAAAAGCCTTCGCTTCTAAAATTCAAATCCAATATCTTACCTCAAATGCACGCCCACAATGGGGACAAATCTTTTTTTTGATCGGTGCTATTTTATCATGAGTCCGTGCTTGGTGCTGACGGAGGCGGTAACCATTGAGGAAGTACTGCAAGTTTGGAAGATACGCATAAAGTTATAAATTTTATTTGTAATGGACCACCTAACAGCAAATGGTAACCGCCCATAGACATTGGTACTGTAAGAAATATTAACCTTACACCGCATTGCGTCACCAACCTTAGAAAATAAAATGTTTTGCTTCTCGTTCTTCTAGTTGGTTCACTCGCCCTTCAAACCAGAACATTTCAATATTGAGTAATGATGTTTGGCGTTATATGATAAGTGGCTGGAATCTACCCAGACAAACTGTCCCCAAGCCCTATGAGCAAGTAAATTACATAACATACTGTATAAGGGTATGTAATTGTTAGTAGGTTTTTCCTCTACAACTTGTGATGGTTGTACAACGGTGTGCAAATATGTAATGAATTTCTTACCCTAGAACATTTTTCACAATAATGTGCCGTCTTCTTAAGATGCACGTATTTGTAATGATTGTTCATTGAAGTTTTCTTGTGATAAACTTTATTACATTCCGGACAAGGTACTCTGAAAAATTATAAAAAAATATTATATAGACCAGGAACAAGTCGTAAAATTCTGGACCTGTTTTAATTTGAAAAATAATTTATAACGTTTTCTAATATTACATCGATTGCAAAACTAAAATCTATTATACAAGTTAAATCATGATCAAAACTAAATAAAAAGGTGTCACGAAATTAAATCTCGAATTGAACGATAAAAAAACGTTTATTTTTGGGTTTTCCAGTGAATATATATAAACTATATAGTAAAGCCGTTAGACTTGAACATGATCCCAATTCATTCACGCTTTGAAGCGACAACAGTGGGATCACACAATGATAGTGTTTGACTTTGTTCGCACACATCTGCCGTAGGTATAATATCTCCAATACAGTTGGCTAGTTTTTGATTTGTAACATTTCATATGTTCATAGCAATCATCATACACTACCAACCTTGGCAACTAAGAAGTTATGACCTTTGTGCCTGATAAACTGGCTCACACACTCTTCAAACCGGAACACAACCAAACCAAGTAATGCTGATAATATAATAGACGGCAGGATAAATATGATGCACAAATAAAACCTATCGAAATTCTGTCAGGTTTTTTTTTCTGTAAGTCGAATACTAACCCAACAAATGTCTTGTGTTTGACACTATTCTTCAAATGCATGGTATACCGGGTTATATTCTCAAACTGTATGTTACATTCGACGCAGTAACACTCCTCCGTCCTCGATTTCACGTGGTTCAATTTGGTATGATGAGCGAGAGTGTCGAAGGACGAGTAATTACGGTTACAGATATCACATCTGTGTTCATAATGACGCATTCTATAAATGTATAATAAATATTTTTTACATATTTACATATATTCACTTCTAGCTAGAGCTCGCACGGTGGTCGAAATTCGACGAAAGTTAAATATGAAAATTTTGGAAAAACGTGCTATATCGAATATTACTTTTATTCATTAATTTGTAAATAGTTACCAGACAAAATAAGAAAACTGAATATGCTGGAGATAAAATTATCCTTATATAATAAAATAATATAAATATTTATTACCTTATATGCCTAATCAGACGCTGTTTATTGCTCCATTTCTTACCACAGTAATCACATATCACTTGGGCATGTAGAACGTTATAATGTTTGTAGAAATCTATGTTTTTTCTACAATAAAATTCAAACAAATTATATTATTAATATGTGACACATACAAATGTTGTTTTTTTATTCTCACGCTCTTAACAAATAAGGGTATTTTAAATTTCACGTATAATAATTTTGTGTTGCATTAAAGCCAGCAGGCCAAGCAGAGTATATCTGAGTCGTAACACAGAACTAATTTCCAGCTGCTCCATTTATCTCGAAAAATACGTAAAATTAATTCAATAAACAATTGATTATACTATACCAGATAAAAAATGAGTTTATTAAACAATTATTATTATGTTATAACAATGCTTACAACCCTGGCATTTTTTAAAGTAAAACATGGCGGTGGTAAACCGTCAATGTTGCAATAATTGTCATTGTAATTAAATCGAATCGATCGATCGACGAAACCGGAGATATTGGTCCTATATACTGTATATAGGACTGATCATGTATATTAAAGGACCGATGGTCGTTGAAACAGACGAGATCAAGCGAGAACTAGAGGAACCTAGGTTGGCTTACCCTACGTATGTAAGGTTGACCAATGATTGTAAGTGGCCGAACCGAATTATATGAAGAGAATCGGGAGCTTTGGCACCCCTTATATATATACCATACCAGCATTGGATTGGGATCGGCTAATGATGATGTCACGTTAAAAGAATCAGACGGTCTTAAATCACATATTGTCTGCCTATTGATAGTCTAATTATGCTTAATAAGTCAAAATCAAAATATTCTGTATTCCAGTAAACTTATGAAAGTATTTTTGAATCGTCCTGTTACAGACACTTAGAGAGATAAATTAGACGGAAATCGACAACCAGTTCGAAATGTAGATTCTACTGACAGGATCTGATAAAAATTTTAGTAGCGACTCATTTCCACCGATTCTCAATTAGCCCTGAAGAAATATCAATAAAAAATAATAATCCCAATGTCTATGACTGTAAACCGACCGTACATTAAATTCCGAAACGATAGTAGCGTTACATTTACATTTAATTCAATACCGTAACAGGACGATTATTATTATATTATAACAATAAATGTCTCATTATAAACATATAACTTACTCAAACTTCAAACCACACGTCAAGCACATAACAGCTCTTTTGTGAGCGTAGGATAGATGTGCGGTCATCTTCCACTTGCGATGGTTCTCATACTGACACACCAGACATACGTACTTTATATAGTGATTTCGGATATGACTCGTGAGCTTACTTTTGTTAATTAATCTTTTCTTACAAATATCACATTCGAATTTACCGATCGCCTGAAAAAATAACTTCTTTATAAATACTGTCTTCTAACTATCAATTTATCGTTCATTACAAAACTAATTAAACATCGATTTATTTATGGCTACCTCGTTGATCTTGTGGCTAGCTTTAAAACAAGTAAAACTTAGTAAGCATATAGAGCAAATAGCCCTGCTACTTGCTCACTACAGTATCAAATTCAAATTCCTTTATTCAATATAGAAGCATTACACTTATTTATATTCAAATGGAACACTACCACCGGTTTGGAAAAGGAAATACCCTGACCTGAGAAGAACCGGCATATCTCGAACACAGTTGGCTAGCGTGGAGGGCGACCGTAGTGGTCGGTATATATGTTTTATATCTATAACAAGTAGACGGACTGTCAAATGAGTAATCTATTGCAAAATAAACACCAATGACATTGACATGTAAGACAAATTAGCTGTCCCTTAAGTCGTCAAACAAGCTTGAGAATTATATATTAATTATATATGGTATCCAAAATCCTATCACCCATCACCCGGAAAATAACGATACTAAGATTACTGTTTATCAGTGGAATATGTGATGAATATTGATACCTACCCAAAGTCTTACCACCAAGTAAATTACAGAACAGTTCTATCCGACTACAATAACAACTAACAAACTATAAACTAAATACTATTCACCTCAGAATGAAATTTCCCGACATGTTGATTGTAGTACTTCAGTTTTGCGTAACCAGTGATACAAAGGTCACATTTATATGGCATACAACGATAATTCCTCGCAGTCTTATCCTGTTCCCTCCAATATATCCTCTCCTCCTCATTTATTGGCATCTTTTTAAACGACGGAGGATTATCTGTGTTCCCTTGTTGAAGACAAATAAATTTATATTTGGATTTCATCGATTTCGGTTTTTCTTTTCTTATTTGTTCTTTAACTGTATTTTTAAAGTCTTCGCTCTTCAATGATTGGATATCTGTTTCTTCTTTAACATTACCTTCTGTTTCATGAGGTTCTTCTTTGATATCCTCATTAAAATCTGTATCGATTTTCTCATCGTCAGATAAATATTCCTCTTTTAAATCAACGTCTAATTGTGTATCAGTTTGTAATGAAATGTCGTCGATCTTGACATTAATTTCTATTTCGTAATCATTGAATATTTCATCTGCGTTGTAATTTTTTATTACTGATGTAAGATTCGAGAGACTCTGGGCTTGAACCTAAAAATAAACACAGAAGGCTTCGGGTTCTAATTGCGTTATAGGTATTAGGGATATAACCCTTAGTAGAAATTGGTAATATTGTTTATATCTAAATGTCCTTTTCTTTGATTAGTTGTAGAGTCTACGCCGAAGGACTCTTTTGTAATAATTATAAGTAAATATTATAATCACTGTGCATTATAATTAGTAGTTAAACAAGACAATAGGCAATTCATATCAAGATTATTGATTTTGACAAGGTTCTATATTTATAAAATATTCGATATCTATTTATATATCTAATATGATTTTTTTAAGTAGTTATTTCGTGAAACTAGAAAAAAAAACGTATAAACAAAACTAAAATCTTTATTAAGTTTTAAGTAATTTTGTCGATAAATGTTAAATTTCTCTTAACGTCAGATTATTTATATATCTGTAAAATGATTGTCACACTGCAAAAGAACCAAAACAAATGACTCAACTTTATTATCTTGGTTTGCGTGACAGCTACGCTTGACACTCGATAAACGTCATAGTACTTTACTATTACTAGTGTATGAGTACTTAGTGACCAACAGTTGGCTACTATTTTTTCGACGCATTCTCATTTTTCACTAAAGATATAAATAATCGAAAATCGTAACAATACACTGTTTTATTAACAATGTTTTGTGTTCTGACATAAGTATATAAAAAAAAAGAAAATTAGACTTTCATTTTTTTATAATTTAAATCGATTTTTTAGATACATACTAGGGTAGCTTACAAATGTACAATACAAATGACTTACCAGTTTTTTGCTTGTCCCTGTAAAAAAATCATGAGCAGTTTTAGCTTTTCCTATAAAGTGTTCGGTATTACGTAAAATAGCTCGACATTCCCAACACATTTTTGGAACGTTAACCTTAAAAAAAGAACTCTCATAGTAATATATATTATGAATATATTATGAATACTTTTTTCTATTACATATTTTTTTCAAAAGATAAAAAAACATCAGACTATTTTTTTCTTAATTCGCGTCAACTTATGTATATTGATAGTCTGTTATACGAATAATACAAAACAATCTATGAATTAAAAAATAAACAAAGTTTTAGGAAAAAATAAAATAATAAAATTGTTTAAAAAAAAACTACCTCCATCAAAAATATATACATAGTCCAAGCTCCCACTATGAGGAAGGAAGGGAACTATACAAATTGATATGATTAGCTCTTATTAACTCTGGATATTGATAATTATATTCATTCTTTAATATAAATGTAACACTATAAATAAAAAAATAGAAATGATTGCTTAACTACCAGATCTGCAATGTTAGGAATTTCACCATCCATTATTTTGATAAACACATGAAATAGATTATCAATTGGAATCAAACGTCTGCCTTTCGATAAACAGCCGCGACAATATTCACTTATATCAATTTTCTTCCGTTTCATTGCAACAAACTTG
Organism: Vanessa tameamea; assembly: GCF_037043105.1. Taxonomy (NCBI): domain Eukaryota; kingdom Metazoa; phylum Arthropoda; class Insecta; order Lepidoptera; family Nymphalidae; genus Vanessa; species Vanessa tameamea. The sequence goes on along the minus strand of NC_087339.1, from coordinate 2,879,471 downwards.
AATTTAGCTTTTTTTATTGAAAAATTAAATTAAATGTAGTACAAATGATGACATGAATTTATTTACTACTGCCCCTTAGACAACAAATTGTCAAATGTCATTATCAATCATCATTTTTCTAAATTCTTCGATAACGCAAAAGTAATACACCATACAGGCTTACCTTCAGTTTATTAGAACAGAACTTTGATTATGATTGATTAAATATTATTTTAAGAGAAATATTTGATAATAATTGATGTACAGTCCAAGCTCCGGATACTAGAAAAGAATCTACTATCAGAAAATGTTGTTAATAAACAAATATGATGCCATGTAGAGAATGCCTAAGAATCAATTAAAGATGAAAGAAGTTGAAACTATAGACCATTATTGGCTATCGTAGAGAACGAAAATTTTGCGGTTATATATATTTCATTATCCATATCCTGCATTTTGATATAATAATAATAAATGTCACTTGTAATGTAACCAAACGTCTTTTTTTAAAAAGAATTGCGATGATATTCTGTTATTTAAATTAACGTTTATTTCATCGTATTCATCCCGTATCTTGTAATAATATCTTTATATATTATAATTAAAGTATGGAATTGATTGTCATAATAGGTATGATGAATTTTTTTTTTACTTCTGCCGCTTATACAATCTATTGAATATATTGTCAAGAATTAACAAAACGTCTGGTTAAAATTAATGTAAAACAAAATTTGTAATGCGAAAATAAAAGTTTTGTATCTTAAGAGAGATGAATTTTGAACATTAGACATAGCATAAGTATGTTCGCATATTTATAATCTGTCATAGTCTGTTTATAACTTTATAATGGCGGCTCTATTTTTCATTAGAACATTATTTGTAATCGTAAATAAACAATTTTTATACAAAATATAAGTGAAGTTCATAATAACAATTGCCTTTTAACTTAAACATAAATAGCGTATCGATTAAATTACATCTTAATCAATTATCTACGCGTAATAAATGTCATTTAGTGGAATATGGAAATACATGATGTCTCGATAAATGTGAAAATGGACACCCATAATATGCACGAAGCGCCTGTAATACATGACGCGAACATTGCACACGTTAAAATGGATTCACATTTACACGAACTGCCTGTATCGCACATACAGATACCGTTATCCCAACCAGCGCCTATGGCTCAGCCAGTGGACCAAAACATACCGCAAAATCCTGATCAAACAACATCGGAGGACCTTTTGAAACCTCGAATCGAGAAGAAGAAGAAGGAAGCAATTGACGGACAAGCTAGAGAAATAATTTACAAAGTTATTAAATTCTTTGAAAGTGAAAAACAAAACAGAGGTTACGCGTTTCCTGTTGAAAACGTTGTAAAACGCGCTTGTGCAGCGACAGGATTGTCAGAGAGTACGATAAAACGCATAAAGAGGGAAGGACTACGCGCTGAAGCTACTCATACGAAAATGGCCGGTCCTAAAAAGAAAAGAGTTCGCAAAACAAAGGTACAATTAGATTATTTCCAACTGTGTGCACTAAGAGGCATAGTTAACAGTTATTCGATGCGTAAAGAAGTTCCTACGTTAGGTAAAATACTGGCCGCTGCTAAACATGAACTTAATTATCGTGGTGGTAAAGAGTCGTTGCGGTTAATATTGTTAAATAAACTAGGTATTAAGTTTAAGAAATGCGAGAAGAAAAACAAAAAACCGCCCGAACAAAATCAACAGCCCATGCAGCAAATGCCAAATGTTATGGCACATTTGCCGATGCAACAAATGAAACCTGAGAGTCAGTGTATCTACACAAATATGATGCCGCAGGTTCCGCCTGTCTCCTACTAAGATTGATCTAGATTTTAATACTGTAAATATATAATAAGGATGAATGAAGGTATATAGACTCTGAATATATTTTACAGATTTAAAACATAATTTTGAAACTCAATTTAACAAAAGCAATCACGACGGTCACAATATCTTTATAATAATTTAACAAATGTGATAGATCGATCATAATTCTACTGTAGTGTATACAATAATTGTATGACAATAAGATTTTTCATGAATGGAAATAAATTTAATGTCATACAACGTAACACTCTGTCTGGCTCGAAAAGCTGTCTCTCTCTTTGTGGAGAAGATTTGGAGCTAATTCCACCACGCTGCTCCAATGCAGGTTGGTAGATACACATGTGGCACGATTTCATTGAAATTAGACACATGCAGGTTTCCTTCTAATATTTTTCTTCACCACCAAGCTCATGAATTATTAACAGAATTTTAGCACATGGATATCAGTGGCACTTGAGTTGATTTTAACCCGTAATCATTGGTTTAGACTGGTTTTTAAATATATTTATTCTACATTATATAAATATAATATTTAATTATCACAACCGATGTATGGAAATGTATGTAGGGTCATGATGACCTTGGATTATATACAATCAGACTTATTATTTACAATTATGAACAAGTACCACTGAGCTTGGCCGTTCTTAATTTGTGTTTATCTACGTACTGAGTGATGAAAGAAAGACCTCATGTATCAGAAGAATTTCTACGACATCCATTAGACCATTCCTTAAGAAGTGTTTTTTTGAAAATATCCAATGATATTTAGAATGAAGTTCTTTTACACAGCTTACAGTAGAGTTAACTGGCAGATCCTACCCTCTTTCTTGTCTCAATATCTTTGTATTATAAACAGCTTAATATAATATTATTGAAACTGAATTTTTTTATATATTTAATTCATGCAGAATTTTTAGTATACACAATTTCATTTCTTGTCATCGAATTGTTGTCAAGTGTGTCATTAATTTCTAACATTATCTCATTTAATACATAGTAGATATTAAAAATAATGTCGTTAATAGAAGCTGTGATCTCGATCTCGAAGTCATCTCTATCGAGTCTACTCCATTGTATGTGATGTTGGTGAGACAATCTGTATCCTCTTATAAAGAAATTTGTTCCAACCAAGTTTACCGTGACATCTCTTTTTTTTTTTGAAATATATATTTCTTTTTGCCAATTAATAATAATCATTTTCATATTTATAGTCAAAATTAAAACTAACACTGATTCGGAAAAGCAATAACCCAGACATAGGAAACTCGTAAAATTATTATTATTAATAACCAACTATGAGGATGTAAATGAATTGTAAAATTTTTTAGTTATTTATTATTGCAACATTTTTTACTATTTATGAGTTTACTAAAACATTATCAGTGGATAATTGGAAATGATCTGGAATAGTTTTCCGCCGAAGGGTTATGGTAGTCGAATCAAATTGAAGCGATTCACTCATCTTTATACTGTAATATTTTGGTCGCCTGACATATCACAGACGTTTCTATACTTTTTTGGTGTTTCCTTTAGTCTATTCCAATGGCAGGAGGTGTTAAACAGATAAACAACTTTGACCTTGAATTGACGTTACGTCATTGGTCGAGATTTACGTAATCTATGGTGTTCATTGCGAATTGTAAGTGAATGTCGGTATAGCGACGAAGTTGTTATCCGAACTTTGGAAGTAAAATTAAAGTGGATATAAGTATTTAAGTGGAATAGTGTTTTATTATAAATAAATATATTAATCAAGATCTGTTTGTACTGTATAATGTAGCAGAGCTATTTAGAGTCTGTAATCCTGCCGTTGGAATAAGTCATACAAATTGATAATCACGTCTAGTCTCGACGATGGAGTTACGTTCAGATGGAGCGTCAAAAAAATATAATATACCCTCTGTGGTACTTTTTTTTTTTAATCCTTGGTTTTTTCCTGTACAATCTTTATCTGTCTGAATGGTTTTGAATCTAATGTCATTATATTAATGATAAGTTATAATATGTAATTATAAGGCTGAATTAATTATATGAATATAATTATTGTAATATAGATATTTTCGAATAAATAAATATGTATGAATTTTATATCTTTTATTTTTAAATTTTATTATTTGTGTGTCTATAGACTTTCAAAGTTGAGGATGTGTCATAAAAAATAATGCAACAGGTGTCCATTAAGTGCACGCACACTAGTAAGGTAGTATGACGTGTCAAGCGTAGCTGTCACGCACACCAAGATATGTCATCGTTAACAACTTCGGCCACAGTGGAAATTCCCTGTCAGATGTTGCCATAGACAATTACTTTTTTTAACTAGTTAGACATTTCCTATCAAAAGACCTCAGAATCTAGAGATTTGGGCCCCTTTATACCCAATATAGGGGGCCGAATCTCTTAAAATCTAGCATATAAATTATGCTAGGTTGTCAGTTGCTTAAAATACAACTCTTTATAATATACTAATATTATACAGATATAACATTTTCTTGTTTGCTTGCAGAATTGTAATCTAATTCTAACCCTAAACTTTATTCCTAAGTGCTATAGGTTATAAATTATATTTATAATATCATGTCTTTGTTAATAAATTGCGACCTTGCGAAGCCGGAGCAAGTACTATATTTACAAGGTTATGTCTGACAAGACTTTGTTACTAACATTATAATTAACCTTTATTAAAAAATTCTCTTGGAGATAGTTGTTCCTTAAAAAAACTAGAAGATATTTACGCACGCAACAGTCTACAAGAAAATTTCAAGGCTTCGTACAAGCCCGTTAGTGTAGGTACCACCACTACATTTTTTACTAACAAACAGATGTACTTAGTATTATTGGGTTCCAGTTAGAAAAGTGACTCAGTGTGACTGTATGTTTGTGTGTTTCTCTGGTTTGCAACACATTAGCGATATAAGGAATGGTTAGGATTTCTTACAGACACAATCTATACGGGGTAATTTAATGATTTTAAAAATTGTAAAAATATTAAAAAAATGTACATATAATACAAAAGTTCCTAAAGATTCGAGCGTTGTCCGATAATTTTAAAACTTTCTATTATATATTATTGCTTCAAAGTAAAATTTAAATAGATACACTGAAAATAATAGACGCTTGTACGATGTTACGTCGGTCGGACCGTAGGGACGCGAATAACAGGCAGTAACTATAACAAATATCGATTACAAAAATCCTTATTAAAGATCATTGTTAAGTTATTGTTACGAACGGGGGTCCTTTTGGTTGGAGTCTCTTTAGCTGGTATAACACTTTTTAGAAAAATAACTAAATTTTTTTAAAATTCTAATTTGCATTACGCATTCCATCGTTCCATCGACTGTTATATATGTTATATTTTCTGTTTCCCATCACTAGCCCGTCTGTCAAAAAGATCAAGCTAACTTGAACAGGGTATAGTATAGATTTAAGGTTAAATAAAACAATGTTTAAGATCAGCTGTTTATGTAATTCTTGTGTTGAGTTCGTTCGTGTGTTTTCATAGCGGATCTCTGTGCAAATGCAGCTGGGCAGTATGCACATTTATAGGGTCTCTCGCCTGTGTGTGTCCTTCTGTGGTTAATGAGCACACGGTTCGTCTGAAATTATAATAAATTCATTACTAACTATAAAGTTATTTCAAATAATAATAAAGCATATTATTCAACAACATATTAATATTTTACAACAGTGTGAGTGGCTGAACCTGCGGCTTTAACCGCGCGAAATTTGTGAACTTCCAACCCCCGTTTTACAACCTTAGGGGTGGAGTTTCGTACAATCCGTTGCGGATGTCTACACCCCTATAAGGAACCTACCTGACAAATTTCAAGTCTGTAGGTGTTATACAAAATGAGAAAATTTGGATTCTATTTCCTGGTGATAGGGTAGGGTACCCCTACCCCTCGCGTAGGTACCACCCACTCATCAAATATTCTAATCAAATCATAATAGAATCATAATAGAATATTTTATTAGAATATTCTAATAAAATATTCTAACCAAACACTGTTGTATGGCGGGAGAATATCTGATGAATGTAGTCTACTCAATATTGTTGTGTTCTGGTTTGTGGGGTGAGTGAACCAGCGTAACTACAGGCACAAGGGACATAACATCTTTGTTCCCAAGGTTGGTGGCGCATTGGCGATGTGAGGAATGGATAATATTTCTTACAGCGCCATTGTCTTTGAGCGGTGGTGACCACTAACCGTCAGATGGTCATACGCCATAAAAAAACGGCTGGACGAATTTGGATTAGGAATGAAGACAGATAAACACTGACCTAGCTAACACATACTGCGAAAAACCTGACAAAAGTCATACGCGGCCGGAAGCTTTAAAATTGTACAACATATCTAGAAAATTATTTTAAAATGTTACTTTGGTATATGTACCGTGTGTTTCAATATTACAGACAGACACTCCGATTTTATTATACGTATAGATAACTATTTATAATATAACACATCTTACAAAAAATCCTCTGTCGCATATTTCACAAATTTTATCCTTCGGTTTTTCTCGTTTTTCGTGAACGAATTTCTTGTGGGTGCGTATCGCGTAGCCGGTTATGAAGTACTAGAAAAAAAAAACATAATAACTCTATAAACAATAATTACATAATTACTAGGTACGACCGACTCGGTAGGGCTTCGTGCAAGACCGCCTGGGTAGGTACCTTATTAGATATTCTACCGCCATACCGCAATAATATATATATATATATTTTTATGTCATAGGTGGCAAACGAGCAGGAGGCTCACCTGACGGAAAGTGACTACCACCGCCCATGGACATCTGCAACACCGGGGGGCTTGCAGATGCATAGTCGGCCTTTAAGGAAGGAGTACGCTCTTTTCTTGAAGGTTCCCAAGTCGTATCGGTTCGAAAAAACCGCCGGCGAAAGCTGGTTGCACAGAGTGGTTGTGTGAGGCAGAAATTGTCTTAAAAATCGCTTTGTTGTGGGTTTTGAGACATCTAGGTGGTTACGAGTTAGCCAGTGCAACTACAGGCACGAGGGACGTAACATCTTAGTTGCCCAAGGTTGGTGGCGCGTTGGCGATGTAAGGAATGGTTACTATTTCGTATAGCACCCTCACCCTTCAAACCGGAACACACCAACACTGATTACTGCTGTTTGGCGGTAGAATATCTGACGAGTGGCTGGTACCTACCGAGAAAAGCCAGTTCAAAGCCTTAACCCCAAGTTAAGTGTGCGAAGAACGTACCTTGTCACATATTTCGCAGTAATGCTTCGATTTTCTCACGTGAACTAAATTATAATGATTGGTCATGTAAGTCTTACGACTGAACACTTTGCCGCAGTCCGGACAAGGTACTCTGAAACCGACAAGAAACTCAGTAGTTACTCATTTCCACGATTTAAATCACAGAGTATGTCATTAAAATACAATTGCATTCTTATAAATCCGGTCTAGTAGTCAACAAAATGACACTCCCACGTTTTTTAACGTCAACTAGATTCCGAACGCGACTTCGTCCTCAGAGGCGTGAAGGGCGCCAGTTCTGTACCCTTGACAAGTATTACGCTATTTTATCATGATCAGTTTAGTAGTTAAGACTTGAAATTTAACACCGGTACAGGTTGCCCATTTGACAGTCTGCCTGACTATGCGAAATTAACGCTTTCACCAAACCGAATTCGATGATATTTGGTATGCCCAAGGAAGGACATACAGCCTATTCCAATGGAAGTAGGAAAAAAGGTAAATAAACCTTAGATTTACGTATTTCATGCGATTTGATTTCATTCACAGCCTGTAAATTTCCCAATGCTGGGCTAAGGCCTCCTCTCCCTTTGAGAAGAAGGTTTTGGAGTACATTCCACCACGCTGCTCCAACGCGGGTCGGTGGATATACATGTGGCAGAATTTCGTTGAAATTAGACACATGCAGGTTTCCTCACGATGTTTTCCTTCACCGCCGAGCACGAAGTGAATTATAAGCACAAATTAAGCACATGAAAATTCAGTGGTGCCTGCCTGTGGTTTGAACCCGCAATCATCGGTTAAGATGCACGCGTTCTAACCACTATATATTCGCTAATAAGCTACATCGTGCACTACTAAGAGCTTATGATTAACATATATTTATTTACAATACAACACTATTACAACTACTTATATCCACTTCAATTCTACTTCCAAAATTCCGATAACAGTTCCATCGACGTTCAAAACGCCATTTACACGCAAATCCACAGTGAATATCACAGCTTGACTAATCTCTCGACCAATGACATCGCGTCAATTTGCCGTCAAACGTTGTTTATTCGGCTTTTTTTCCTGTTACGGTTGGAATAGAGCATAGGCTTGTCGTACTTAAACCCACCCAATCACGAATCGAAACTCAACTTAAAATTGTTTAATTAAACAAACAGTACTCACTTCACTTCCATTTTGGGTCGATGGGCGACGGCGGACCTGAGGTGACGCTTGTAAAGATATTCGTTTTCGAACGTGACGTCACATTCGACACAGTACGGCTTCTCTTGTTTAACTTTCCTCATACTTTCCGCGTGATACACGAAATAGTGATTCATTAATACTTTGTAACTCTTGTAGTTACGGTGGCAAATGTTGCACGTATACGGTAAGTGGCACTGGCTGAAAAAAAAAAACATTATCGCTTAAAAAAAGAATTTGGTCCTTCGAGCCGGATGACGACTTGAATCACTGAAATTGACACGCGTGCTGTAAGTTTTTTTTTTACATTTAATAAATGGACTGAAAAATTAACGAAGAGACTATTTCATTATAAGTGGTCACCAACATCTCTAGACATTGGCGTCGTTACAAACATTAACCATCATTTACATTACCAATGTGTCACCAAACTTGGGAAGATGTCCCTTGTGCGTGTAATTAAACTGACTCAACCGAACAACAATGCATTGCTGCTTAGAGGTGAAGATTTTTTTATGATACAGTTAGGCGACCAATTGAGCCAACTGACGGCAAGTGGTCACCACCGCCCATAGACAATGGCATTGTAAGAAATATTAACCACTCCTTACATCGCCAATGCGCCACCAACCTTGGAAACTAAGATCATATCCCTTGTGAAGTTACTGTCTCACTTACCCATCTGACCGAAACACATCAATACTGCTGTTTAGAGGTAGAATATCTGATGAGTGGGCGGTACCTACCCGGAAATTAAATTTTTTGTATACATTCTCTTAAAGCAATATAAAATACTCACAGCATGTGTTTCTCAATCGTCGCCTTCGATTGAAACCGACGGTTGCAATGGTCGCAATCAAATTTCTTATGCAAATTCTTATTGTGTTTATAGTACTCGCGTATGCTACGGAACTCCACGCCACATTTGCATTTGTATATCTTGTTGTGCTTCTGTTTGAGATGAGCCATGACGTCATCGCTGTCGTCCCCGTGGTAGCCGCAGAAGCGACACTGGTATGTTGTTATCGTATGACGTTGCCAGTGTTCCTGCAGTTCTTTACGAGTTGTTAGCGTCTCTTCACACTGAGCGCATTTTGGCTCGGACTGGAGTGAAAAAATTTAAATCATATGAATAAAATCTAATCTAAAAATAACTCTGTTTGTCTGTTGCACATTCACAGACAGAGCACGGATATGAATTTGATGAAATTTGACTTTTTTATGAAGTACCAAGGAAGGCGTACTCTTTATGCTTAACAGATGACGCTCAACCCCTTAAATACGAGCGAGGCAAGGTGGTAGCTAGTTGTATATAAATATGCCCCAGTTGTAAAAATTAAAGTATGTACTTTGAAAACAAATTTTATCAAAGTTCTAGATTTGATATCTCTGATATGGAAGATTTCCGCCCCTAAGAGTTCGACACGGGTAACTTTTTTGCGAGGGGCTATGGACACTTTACTGAGTTTTTAAATTTAGACATGTGAATTCACTACTAAAAAAATAAAATCTCTCCAAGTCACCTCCCCCCCTAAATTTTACTGAAATGTAACCCTGAATTTATATGTTACCGAATTGAAGTAATTAAAAATATAATTTTTTTTTAAATTATACACCATGACTGTTTAAATACGATATTTGAGGTCTTGATATTTGACGATCATAAATGACAAAAAGCTATGTAATAAATTAGTTACGCGTCGTGTGGACACCCTAGTGCACTATTGACACAAAACAGGTACGTAGGTAGGTACATTCAGCTATCGCGCGGTAGTTTACTTACGTCCAAACACGTTTCTCACATAATTCGAATGAGAATCATGTACCTTTAAATATTGATAGTAATTCACCCTGTATAAGAGTTATTAACATTAAGTCCTTAAATATATATTATAGTTTTCACATACTCACATTATCACAGCGACGAACATCCCTCCGTTTAGCAGCTAACATTTTCTTAACCAAAACATTACAACGATAAGACATTCCACTAATTCTACCTCTCTTGTTTCTTTCTAACATTTCCAATTCCTTAATACTAAGTTGAACTTGAGACATATATCTATCCCTCTCATCATCTATGTAAACGACTTCTGTCATTTTAACTTTGCTTTTTGTTTTTTTTTTAATTTTCTTCTCCTTCACTGGCTTAGATTCTATATTATCTGTGTAATCCGACCTATCAAATAGGTCTGTATTGTTATCAAAACTATCAAACATCTCTTCTTTTATAACTTTGTCATATTGTAATTCATTCAATTTGATGTCAGCTTCATCATATTCTATTGTAAGATCGTAGTCATTTTTATGTACCATTTTTAAATGCGACATTGGTTCCATTGGCTTTGGTTGTTTCTGCAATATTTTATAAAGATTAAAAAACAAAACAGGACCTAAATTTGATCCCTATGGAACTCCTACTTATAATACAGACTTAATTTCCACAAAAGAAACTAAACGAGTTCTTTGATTTAATTGTGAAGCACAAATTTCAAGAGATTTCTCCTTAACATAGTAAATGTCTAAGCTAATATGAAAGAGTTTGAGTGCTATACAATCAAATGCTTTGAATAAATCCAAAAACACACCAATAGTACTGTGATCTCTTCTATGAACCATAGACAAAGTATGTTTTAGTTGTACCAGACTGTGCAGTCGTACAATGAATTTATGAACAAAATATTTAAAACATCTGAAGTTTGGAAACCACTGTGATATCACCAAGAGTCTGTACTGATACCAGTGTTCCCCATGAAAATTTCATTTATACAATATTCAAACATTTTTATTTAAATATTTTACTCAAGTATGTAAGTATTGAAATATGCCTATGAAGCACTTTTGGTTTATAATGAACTAACTATCAGTCATGAAGATCGCAGTGCATAATATAGCAGAACTATTAGGAAATATCACAGAATATGTATAACTATGTTTTTATTTCTCTTTTTCTGCCATTCACTCATGAAAACACCTTACCCAACAGTCCAGGAAGATATCCTTCGATTTCTGTATTTGTTTCTGAAACAGGGCCACCTTCCTCAAAAAGGCGACGCACTCCCAGCAAAGATACATATTGAAATAGTTTGAATCCTGTAAGCAGAAAGGTTTATCTAAATCATTTATTAAACGCTGGTTGTCAACGACTGCTTCACTCTGATTTTAGGGGTTGGTTGTCTGGTGTTAGGCATAAGAAGGCTATGTCCTTCATAGGAATTTAAGTTAGTTTCATAACAAATTCCATTGAATGTGGCTCTGTGGTCTGGCTGTGGAGAGCAACAAACAGACAGAAAAAACAGAGTTACTTTTGCATACATAATATTCATATAGATAGAAGCATTATACTTATTGATAAACAAAATTAAAACGACTACCTGATCGAATATTGAATACTTGAGAAAAAGCAGCCAAAGAACTCCAGCTTATTTAATTAAAATCGTTTAATATATTTATTCATTCAAGAAGATAAGTGGTTGGAACACTTGAAAATTAAGCAAAGATTGTGGGTGTAACTGCATACATTGAATTTTCATATGCTTAATTTGTGTCAATGTTATCAGCCAACCCAGCAGCAGCAGGATAGTGGAAACAGCTCCAAAACGAATCCGTAAAGTGAAAGACCAGCAGTATGACATCTACAGGCAGTTACTTTAAGTATGCATTTATACTTGGACTGTGCGGAGGCTCGCCTAAATACTATCACCTAGGTTTTATTAATGCTCAGACAGACTATCAACTTTGTTTTATTCCAGTTCCAGTTTGTCAGTTAGCCCTATTAAGTTTTACACTTATTAAAAGTACTCTAATGTTTTATGGATAACTTCAATTCAAACAAATACAACCAATAAAAAGAAACATATCTTTAAAACAGCCTAAGTCTCATGCACAAAATATCGTCTAGTGCGAGAAATAAACTGTTTTTCTATTTAAATTCCATCAAATTATATACAAATACCACCAGAGAGATTTCACGTGACAAGGGTATATATGAGCAGATTTTAACTGCAATCGCTGATTTATAGATATTTAATATAGTTTATGTTACTTACTTTAGGTATATATTGGTCGGCTATAAGGATAAAAAATAAGCTAGCGTTATTCTTTAAAGGTACAATTTTACGATCATTACTCAAGCAACCGCGACAGACGGTATCTAATTCAACTTTAACGCTCATTTTATTTTGTTGATATTTTTACTTATAAATTAATTAAATAACAACAATTTTATTACATAGATAACCATTTAAAATATTTATTTTCGTAATTCCATTCAAAATTCGTAAAATACAAGTTTGACGTCATATTTTGACTGACTTCTGACATTTATTTGACATAGTCTGATGTAAGTTTAGAAACAATATGACGTAATTAACAAATTATTTCATATTGATTTAGATTTTTAAATATCATTGATGTAAAAATATATAAGAGTGGCTTAGGAATTATAATAATTTAATCAAGTTAAGCAATCAATTTAAAAGAATAGCTAAAATATGTGTAATACCTCAAGAAAGTACTTTTATAAGTATAGTTTCATATATTTTCTATAATTGGGCATTTAACAACTTTATCGCTAAAATATGTATAATTTTTATATTAACAAATTATTTACACTGCTTACATTGGTTTGTATTTTTCTATAACATACCAGCTGTATTACTATTATTATACTTTATTATTTTTAAGCAAACATATGAAAGTACTTCGTCGAGTGTAAAACATTGGTATAAACAAGAAATAATGACTTTTAATAAATTATACACAAAATATAGTATTTCTGAAAGGCAATAGTACATAGTGATTAAGCACGCGCAAAACCTTTTGTTTTTTCACGCAGTGGAAAGGTACTCAAGCCCTAGGAATCGGGTTATGTTGGATTCTTACCCACTAAAACTAGGGCCATGGCCGTCTTTAACGTGGGTCGCTGAAGTTATGGGGTCGTGTCGATGTAACTCAACTGCGGCCCTTCGCGTACTGTGCTCATGCTATCCTCAGGAGCTAAGGTCACACCCCGCAGTTCGCGCTAGTGTGTACGATAGTGCGAGGCTATCCCACGCATCGCAGCCATCGCGACGGACCAGGGTATACTATGTGGTGACCTTTTTTGTCATAGGTGGCAAACGGGCAGGAGGCTCACCTGATGGAAAGTGACTACCACCGCCTATGGACATCTGCAACACCGTGGGGCTTGCAGGTGCATTGCCGGCCTTTAAAGAAGGAGTACGCTCTTTTCTTGATGGTTCCCAAGTCGTATCGGTTCGTAAACACCGCCGGTGAAAGCTGCTTCCACAGAGTGGTCGTGCGAGGCAGAAAATGTCTTAAAAATCGCGCTGTTGTGGATTTTCGGAAATCTAGATGGTACGGGTGATATTTGGAATTTTGACGAGATGCCCGAATTTCAATTCAGCAGCCGGGATTATCAAGCAGATCGGAAAGGGCTTGTTCTTCGATCATTCGAGCCGCTCTACGTTGGATACGGTCAAATGGAAGGAGCTGGTACTGGGGAGCACCCGCCCAGAGGTCAGAGCAGTACTCCATGTGAGGCCGAATTTGCGCCTTGTATAGTCTTAGACGATGGGCCGACGTGAAATACTGTCTTGCCTTGCTGAGCACACCGAGCTTTTTTGATGCCAATTTGGCTTTGCCTTTCAATTGACCGCGGAACTGAACGAGGCTTGAAATATCGACGCCAAGTATTCCGATACTAGCTGTGGCGGCTAACGGAATGTTCTCAAATCGTGGACATACGACAATTGTATTTTTAGCTGTTAACGCGCAAACTTGCGTGTTTTTGGGGTTGAAATGGACAAAACATTTCGTCCGCGACTTCGTTTGCGAAGAAATGGATTTTTTTACAATGTCTATGAACATTGAGGAGCTGTTTTAGGTACATCACGCTGTTATCAGTAAGAGAATGGATAATAGAAAATACTGGGTCTTATAAAAGATATGCTAAGTTTATTCCGTCACCCCCCATTTTACCCCCTCTATAGGTGAATTAAGTAGCCCGTATCCTTCGCCAGGACTCAAACTCATTCAGGATTCAGCGGTTTAAGCGTGAAGAGCTGACAGAAATTATGTATGTATGTGATCATTATTTTGTTGAGAATTTATTTTTAAACCATGATATCTTCCGAGATATTTATTGAAATCTATTATATGGAAATTTTATGAATATTGTATTTATTTGGATAAGGATTAATATTATATTTATAAAATACCTTCGCAAATAACAAATTGTTTTAGAACAATTTCGTTTACCATTAAGAGGGGATGGACCCTACTCAGAAAGTCTTGCACAAAGACCTTCCATCCAAATTATTAGTCTGTTAATAGAGATTGTAAATATATAATGTTATCATCCTCCCAGAAAAAAAAGATAAGTTTTACATAGTTCATTATTTATTATTTAACTGTCGATTGAACAAAAAACGAAATTGTTGAAGATATAATTCAGCTGGGATGCATCGCCCTCATGTGCGACGCCAGCACGCGTTTGTGCGCGAAGCGTGCGGGGCAATGTGGGGACGCGAGCTGACGCTGCGTGTGCGTGCGCGTGTGGTTGGCGAGGATCTTGTTGGTCTGAAACGCAATGCAACTTCGTGAGTCTTCGAAACGCTGGTGAGTCCAATAGCCTCGAGTGGTAAGACTTACCAGAAAAGGGACTCGGTGTAAAATTGGGAACAGCTTCTAGGCCCCATTTAAGTTTGCCGTAGTAAGTTTTGAGACGTGTTTGGAAAGGAACAAAAGCAGAACTTTATTTTCGCAAATATATATTAAAATATTGTGTAGAATTTATTGATTTTAACACAAAATGATTTGGAATTAGTCTTATTGAAATAAAGTAAATAGTTAAGTAAATATAAAAATGTGATTTTGAAACTCTTTAATTGGGTTTGGTAGGGTAAGCACGAAAATTATAATTGCCTAAAGGGAGAGAAGTAATAAAAAAGTACAAATGGCAACACTCACGGTAAAGCCGCATCCACAAATATGACATATCTTATTTTTGGGCGGTTGGACACCTTCGTGGACTCGTCGACGATGATCTTGTGAATCTAAAATATGTGAAAAATCTGCCTTATATACCAACTGACCCGTTTTAGAACAGCACAGTGGAATAAGCTCTAAGCCTTTTCCCCAACAGGAGAGAAGGCTTTGGCCCAGTGTTAGGACATTTGCAGACTACTTTTGTAGGTGTTCCATTTTCAAATTAATTCATTTATTTAACCTGATGATATACCTTCGTACTGTTGAGTGAACACCTTTTCCAATTGGGAGGAGGTTTGGTCACAGAAGTCACGGGCACGTACGCTCGCACTGACTCACGCAAGTAAGCACGCACAGTTTTTTTTATTAAGTAATAGGACGGGCAAATAGACCACCTTATAGTAACTGGTCCTTACACACCAATGCGCCACCAATATTGGGATCTAAGATGTTATGCTTCTTGTGCCTATAGTTAAACTGGCTGACTCACCTATGAACCTGAACTCAACAATATATCAAGTATACTTAATACGGAAGAATATCTGGTGCTTGGGTGGTACGTACCCAGGCAGGCTTGCAATACAATAAGTCTCGTATGACGGGTCTCACCTCACAGCCTCCCTCGGCCTGTGTCTAACACTGTTCGCCAAGTGCCACTTGTAGCGATACGGGTCGGCGTATTCGACATCGCACTCGACGCAGTAAGCCGTCGCCGATGGCGGTCCGTGGTGCACTTTGTTGTGCAGCCACAGGCTGTTGTAACGGGCGAATGTCTTCTTACAGATATTGCAGTCTCGTGTTGAGTGTTTTTTCCTGAAATATTGACGAGTTTTTAATTGATGCCCTAATTATTATTCCGTCGTATTATTATTGGTTGAGATCTAAATAGCCTGTAATCTTCAGTGTTGCCGAAACGTTATGATCTTCTTCTTCTGGGTCGGCGCGGCATGTCTTTCCCTTCCATTCCCTATTAAACGTCATCCGATCGTTCACATCCATCTCTCTCATATCCTCACACATTCCATCCATGTCTTCTTAGGTCGTCCTCTTCCCCTCCCTCCCCCTCCGCTCTTTCTCATCACTGTTAGTGACACGTGTCTCAATCGTGTTATCGAAACTAGAATATAAATAAAAAATGCCATCACCTTATATGGGTGATGAGACTGTCCTTCAACTTGTATCTTAGCCCACAATAGTCACAGATGTGCGTCTCGTGGACGTCTCTGTAATGTTTGTAGAACTCACGACGAGCGCTAGAACAGAGAATGATGTTTAATATCGAGGGCTCTGTGCACCCTCTCTCAGCCACCTGAGTGCCTTCCAGATATTCCACCGCCGAACAGCAACACTCAGTATCACCTGTAAGGGAACACTGACCTGAACAGTCCGTTACACTTGAGACACTCCATCGCCTTACTCCCGTGCTGCGCACGCGCATGGATTCTCGTGTCGTCCTCGCTGTAGCACTTGTAATCACACAGCTTGCAGTAGAACATGTAGTAATGGCTGAACAGATGCGACGACAGACTCTGTACGTCGGCGAACCTCGATCGGCAAATGTCGCAAACGTGGATGCCGACGCTCTGGAACACAAATGTACTCGCAATGTTATCGAAGAGGTTTGGACCTCACGTCGCTGGGCTGCGGGTTTGTGGATAGGTGTTGCAGAATCGAGCATGAGGCGCATTATATAAACTGATATTCATTATAACAGTATAATAGAGAGAACTTTGCGAGAAGAGAGTGAAATTACAAAAATCTGTTTCGGTTTATGCCAGGTTGAGGGACAATGGATGCTATCTTTGAACTCCGCTAATTGTGCGAGAAGTACAGACGTGCTCACAAGAACATACACATGGTGTTCATTGATCTCGAGAAAGCCAACGATAAGGTGCCTCGTGAAGTGTTATGGTGGGCATTGAAAGAGAAAGGTTTGCCTGGGAAGTATGTGGAGTTAGTCCGTGCTATGTACAGGAGATCCTGTACTTACATCCGATCGTCTGCCGGCAACACCGACCAGTTCAGTTTGGCTGTAGGATTGCACCAAGGGTCGGCTCTAAGTCCTTACCTCTTCCTGCTGATTATGGACGCCCTAACGGCGGACATACAGGAGGAGGCACCCTGGTGCATGCTTTTTGCCGACGACATTGTACTGGTTGGTTAAGATGGATTTGAGATCCAGAGCAGATTAGAAAATTGGCAACAGAAACTGGCGAATGTTGGCTTGAAAATCAGTAGAACGAAGACCGAATACATGTTCTGCGATTTCGGCGGTCTCTTCAATCCTGAAGCCATAGCGCTTGATGGCGTGGCCCTTCCAGTCTGCTTCGACTTCCGGTATCTCGGTTCACTCATTCAAGGCGATGGCGAAATAGATCGAACGGTGAAGCACAGGATTAACACAGTGTGGATGAAAAGGCGGCAGGTTACGGGAACAATTTGTGACCCCCCTATTCCCCTTAAACTTAAGGGGAAGATCTATAAGACCATGGTCAGACCTTCTGTTCTATATGGATCAGTGTTGGGCTACAAAAGAGATGACTGAAAGACAATTGCATGTGGCGGAGATGAGAATGCTGAGAGGAATGTGTGGTGTTACGTGAATGGATAGAGTAAGGAATGAGTACATAAGAGAAAGTTTGAAAGTGGCACCGGTAATCGAGAAGCCTATGGAAACCGGCTGTCATGTAATGGGCATGTTGCGGAGGAATGAGGACCATGTTGTGAGAAAGGTTTTGAGAATGGATGTGGATGGATATATATATATATAGACGTGGCTCAGTAGGGATATGGGTCGATAGTTCTTTAGCAGGGTCTTGTCTCCCTTTTTGAAGAACAGGACGACCACAATCCTACTCCACGCCTCCGGAGTTCTCTCTTCGAAGAAGACAGAGTTAAAAAACTCCCTCAGTACAGGTTTACCTTCTGCTTTCAATAGCTCTGTTGTAACGCTGTCCTCTCCAGAGGCATTTCCATTTTTAAACTATTTAAGAGCAATCTCGATTTCGCCAATACTGACTTCTGGCAGGGCTTCGGTGAAATGGCGTATTAATATAGCTCTAGGATCCTCATTTTCGAGATCAGGTCTGGACCTGATGACCGGGATCTGATCTCGATGCATGCGATGCGTATAACCGGCCGTAGAAGTCCTCTACTTCCGAAAGAACTGCCGGCTTGGAAGAAACGACTTCTCCACTTGCTGTGGTCAACCTCGTCAGGTAGCTCCTTCCAAGAGATTGTACGAACACCTTAAACCCCGATTCTGCTCGATGGCTCTTTCAATCGTAAGAGTATTGGAGCACCGGAGGTCGTGTCGTACGCGCTTGCTGATCTCTTGGTTTAGTTGCCGTTTCTCTGACGAAGTGACAAGTGGGTTTTCTCGTCGTTTTTTCATTAGCCCTAAAGTCTCTTCCGAAAGTTTAGACTTTTTGAACTTACGCTGCATGATACAAAATTTCGTGCCTTCTTCCCTGAGAATTTGAACTACATTTTTGAGGATCTGGTTTACGTCTGTTGTGGTTTTCATGGCAGCGAATCGGACTGGAACAGTCAAACATGGAGATCCCGCAATGGTTTGGAGCAGGGTTGGTCGGAATCACGGCGCTCCACACCCTGAGTGAGTGTGCTGCGTGGGGGCCCCAGAGGCACACCCTTGCGGCGACTATGGGCGGAGACCTCTCGCTGCCGAGCATCGTCAACGAAATGCTCGGTAGCGAGACGTGCTGGTCGGAGATGCGCTCCTTCTGCGAAAACGTGATGTCGCAGAAGGAAGCCGCGGAGCGGGAGCGGGAAGAGGATGCCGCTGCAGACCCGCTCCGCCGAAGACGACCGGGGAGGAGGAAGAAGCGCTACGCGCACCTTCTCCCCCCGCCGCAATAGGCGTCGCAGGGACTAGGGGGGGTCTCAGTACCCCGAGAACCCCCTCTAGGTGTTGGAGGCCCGCATAGGCGGGCCGACCGTCAGGGCGTCACGGTAGCATGCGCAAGCGATCCCGTGGCGCCCACCGAAAGACGGAGAGGGTACCGCTGGTTTTTTAGTGGGTAAACCCGGCGTACTTGGGCGCACTCGGCGTCCAGGGCTCCGGGGAGTCCCCCCCCCCCACCTTCCATCACGTGGGGGAAGCGCGTAACGCGTTATTCCAGCGAGGGAAAAAAAAAAAAAAAAGGGGTTGGTCGGAATGTGTACTTCATCAGACTGACGCGCTCGGCCTTAAAATTGATATTCAGAGAGCCTCGGACAAGTCGGTGATCACTCCCGGTATTGAACCTGTTGAGCACTGAGACGTCTCTGAATATGTGCCTCTTGTTCGTCATGATGAAGCCATCTCATTTTTGGTCAGTGTCGGGGCTTTGACACGTCCACTTCCTCTGAGGCTGCTTCTTGAAGAAGGAGTCCATCAAGAAGAGCCCCTCCCGTTCGAGGAAGTTGACAAGCGTTTGCCCCCTATGATTTCTGCTTCCAAATCCATCGGTCCTACTACCGATTCGCTACTATTCTGTACTCCCACTTTAGCGTTGAAGTCCCCCATGACAACGTTATAGTGGGTTTTCGTGGTGAAGTGGAGGGCCCTCAATATGTCACCGAACATTTCCTCCACTTCATCGTCCGAGTGTGTCGAGGTCGGTGCGTACGCTTGCACCACCTTGAGGCTGTACCTCTCAGTGAGCTTTACAATGAGGTACGCTACCCTGTTCGACAAACTGGAGATTTCCACAACGTTGTCAGCTAGGGACTTATTAACCACAAACCCAACGCCACCTTGGGATTGATGGTCTCTCTCTCGAAAGTACATTAGTTGGCCCGAGGGTTACGGTGTCCTCTCCGTCTCTACGGCCTTCACATAACCCTAATATGTGCCACCTAATTTTCCCAAATTCCACCTCGAGTTGCGCTAGATGCGAGTCAAGCCGTAGCGTGCGTAGTTTTGGTTGCCTCTCGTAGCCCGGTAATTCTTAGCACCCCCGTCCCGCCGTTACCATCGTCACCACCATGACGAGGAATAGCGGGACTGCCGGGAACTGGGGGCCGTGGCTTACTTTTGTTCAGCATTTAGAGGTGTTGCCCATAATCGCCACGCTGGGCAGGCGGGTTGGCGATCTCAGGACGCAGCTTCTCGCACCGGGAACACTGCTGCCCGTCACCGGCCTGTGATATTTAGCTACGCCTATATTTTTATGGTTATACCGCCATCAGTCGGTCGCCAGAGCCTGGTTTGCTGGTCGGCAGGGTGCATCACGGGCAGGTGAGGTTGGCTTGGGGCGTTAAAGTGTAGTTTGCGCCCTCTTACATCCCAAATAGTATATATTATATTTAAAATTTTTGTTTCATAATAATCAAATATGCCCATTTTTAAGGAATGGCCCTTACGTTACAACACACTTATTAATAACGTCATACGGAACAAAAACAATTACGGAAGTTCCGGCAATTCTTTAATACATTTCAACGGCAGCAAGAGTTAAGATAAACAAACCTTAGAGTTAAATATTCCATAAGATTTGCTAATCAATTTGCTATATTATGCACTACAAACTTCCAAAGACTTCCAAAGGTCGGATCAACACAACGAACACTATAGATAATTTAGATTTCAACCAATGACGTCACGACAATTCAAGGTCAAAGTTGTTTATAGATCTTAATTCCTCCTGCCGTTGAAATCGACTTCACCAAATCAGAGTGTAGTTTAATTCTCACCTTATCGTGATACTGAATGTTGTGTTCCATCAAAGTTTCTCTATTATCAAATCTTCGTATACACGACGAACATCTGAACTCGCTATTCGTATAACATTCCTGCTTCCTGCGTTCTTCTAAAACCTCTTGCAATATCTTAATACTGAACGAAACCTTCTTGAACATTTCACTAAAATCTTCAATCATTCTGAACTTTGGTTCTCTGTTTACAAGCACGCGTCTCTTCGCCCATTTGTTCCTATCAACCGTTTTCTCTTTAGGCGTTTCTTCTTCCTCGTTTGTTAGTTCTTCCAGAGGTTCGTCTTCACCTACAGAATCTTTGTCAGACGTGCCTCCGTGATCTTTGATTTGGTCATCGTTCTCGCTGTTCATCTGGTATCGTGTATTTTCCTCTGACAAGTATATACTGTTTGGACTCGAGTCACTGAACACAACTGTCGTCAAACTGGATAGCGAGACTATATTCTAAAAACAACATAAATTTAGTAAGTTATAATTCACGACTTATCGATTCAACTGATCATCTTGCGTTTCAGCATATAGACTGTCAGGGGTACAGAAATGACATAGGCCACCAGACATCTAAGATACAGTCCCCCCCCCACACGAAGGTAGAATCCACGGGCGGAAACTAGTACACATGTTAAGTGAAAACAAAATGAAGTTTAATAGAAAATAAATAGATTAACAAACTAACTTGTTGCATCTGCAGCATCTCGTTAGCCTGTCTGATTCTATTCTGAAACTGTTCGACGTTCCGCAGCAACGCGTTACACTCCCAACAGACGAGCGTCGCGTCGAATGTAACATCACCCTGTAAGAAGTTATATTCAACATTAAATCAAAACTAATCAAGTAAAATAAAATCTTTATAAAGATAACACAAATACAAAGACACACACACACACACACACACACACGCACGCACGCACGCACGCACGCACGCACGCACGCACGCACGCACGCACGCACGCACGCACGCACGCACGCACGCACGCACGCACGCATCCCATTAAAATAACCTTAAACTAATCCAAATCATAGATGAACCAAGGGCGCGACAAACAACAATGACACGACTGTAGAGATACAATTACAGATAAAGTAAGTCCGCTCACATGGTCCTGATATTCGTCGTACAGTAACCTCTTATAGATCTCTTCGTATTTGCCAATCGGAAACATCTTCCGACCGACGCTGAGACAAATGTGGCATTGCGGGTGATCCTCCTCCATTTTGATTTCATCTTTGATGTGCAACTCGCTTTCGAGTTTCTGAAACGAGGATCAGCTCGAAGTATTGATGAACACATCTGTTTTCAGGAGATGTAAAGATTAACGAACATTAAATTCCATGTGTTGTGCTAATATCTCTACTGTATCAAACACTGCATGGCTTTACCGCTATGCCAAATTTAATAACCCTAAATTAAGTCTTTCTAAAAAGTATGAAATCGTCAGTCGGGACAAATGTTAAGTGATTTTTTCAAAATCAATTAAATAAATAAAATCAAAAATTAACTATGATAATTAAATATTGCTCTTTATAATTATATCTCAATTCAATCGAAAAATAAAGAATTTCATTTGTGCTCAATTCTAATCATATGGTTTATCTTATCAATTATTGTTTTTTAATTGATAGTTTAAAAAATTGTATTGTATTTCTTATTTTTAATTATAATGCTTATGTTTAATTCATATTTTCAATAATTACATTGTCTAATATGATAATGCACGGTGAGACTACCTGTAAGTAGAACTTTTGCCTTGATAATTTTGAAATGTAATTTTTTATTTTTTATTTTGGATGTGTAATTGTATCTACTGTTGGTTGTCCTAATGAAAATAAAATAAAACAAATTCAAGTTATACTTTTGCTTATATCTATATATGTGCTTATTCCTTATATCTGTGTAGTTTTGAGTGTACTTTTTTGGAATGTTACTGAATACATCAGTTCCTGTTTGAGCATAAAAGAATATTACTAGATTTCATGAACTCCTCTCTCTGATAAATCTTATATCCTTACCATATCCACATTTACATCAAGTAATGGTTCATTTGTCTCCAGGGCATCATAACAAAATTCCTCTTCCAATTTTATCTTGTATTCCAAAACTTGATTATTATGAAAATCTGAAAATAAAAAGTTTGGTTTAGTGATAATTGTTTAAAGAAAAACGAGCCCAGAGGACAGCTTGAGACAGAGATTTGGAACACGGAACCAACACAAGGTCTTTCTAACAATAAAATCCTTAATATTATAATAACAGCAAACGTTTGTATGTATGGATGTTTGTTACTCTTTCACACAAAAACTACTGAATGGATTTTAATGAAACTTTAACGATAGCATAGATTATACATTAAAGTAACACATGAGGTATAAATGATTAAACCAGCCTCATCAAAGTAAAATTAAGTGAATGTCTTTGTTTTAAATAAAGTTCAACGTGTTTGAACTCTCTGTCTGCTAAAATACAAGTTTAGGTTCTAACATATCCAAAAACTGTGATATTACTGTCTTAGTTAAATGGGGTAAAACTCTGAAAGTGTAGAAGTATTTTGATACAATTTAGAACCTAAGTTTTCATACCTTTTGTGCAAGGTTCAACTACAGTAGTAGCAGTAGGCTCAGTTTTGGTTATTTTAGGTTGTCGAACAACTTCCATTCTTTGCCGTTTGACAAATGTGGATCGGTAAGGATCTGAATGGCAATGAAATTTAGAGGGCAAAACTTTTTCTTTCAAAATTATTTTCTGGCTGAAACCCATTTTGTACTGATAGTAATTTGCCATGTCCTTTTCCATCTGTAACAAACAAACGAGTTAGTCGGGATCATTTAGTGTATGTTTATTGAAATCTTAATACTGTAGCTGCAATTTTTGACTAATATTATGGAAAGCAGGGGTAATATTCGTTAATCGGTAGTAGTTGAAAAATACATTCTGTTAAAAACATAAGAGCTATCATAACCTCAAATCAATAACAAAATATTTATATTCTAAATGTAATTAATTATTAAAAAATACAAATACTATGTTTACTCACATCGAAATGGTCTTCACAGAAGAAAATATTTGAACTACTCGATATGTCATTGGGATCCCTCCGAGCAAGTTGCAACCACTTTCGGCGCACTTCGACATTCTTTGGAACACTTACAAATAGTTTTTCCGGAGTTTTTAACGATGTATTTGTACATTCTGGAACGGCACACCATTTGTAACTCATTTTGTTAAATAAATCAATGTAAAAATGTAAATCCAACCGTACTTTCGTTCTTCGTTTTCAACAAATGTATGTCAATGATAAATGTCACAATTTATACTATACAGGCAAGTGACGTCAGCGACCCCATTGCATCGCCATATAGTCAAAGTATCGTTTTGGCGCGCTATTTAAATATTGATTTAATTTGTTATTTTGCAGCAAATACTTATTTGCTGCAAAATAACCAGAATAAATTAAAAACAACTTTTACTTGGTCCCTCAACCCCTTCTAAATAATATAAAATGGAATTTAAAGACCTGTCAGATACCCTATTGTCATTGTTTGAATTAAAATAAAATCGATTTCGCCTGTACAAATGCTTTAGCAAAAGGTATAACTAAGGTAATTAATATTTTTATATATTAATAATATCTGCAAAGTACAAAAAAGTCGCTTTCGTTTGTAACCTATGACAACCGATTGCAATGTTGCCATTCGAAAATATAATATTTTCTTGTACGGGGAACACATTGAAAAGCCCACACAATAAAATCCAAAGTGTTCCCTACCAAGTCGACTGCGGCTGGTTTACTTTCTATTAATACTGCGATACGACGAACAAGATATCTGCGGCTCAAGCAAAGCACCAACTTTTAGTTGAATTTAATTACCCACAAACTCTATTATTATATTTATTATTATATATTATTATTTAATTAAGTCTTCTTTGAGACGCGTTACATATTGTAGTGTTAGGAAATAGGATTAAAAAGTAGCAACTCCAGTGACGTGCCTATAAAACGGAACGTCAAACGAATGTCGGGGAGCATTTGCTCATCGGTCGTCGGAGGGTTCACACGATTCGGCTGTGTTAAATTAATTATGTTCTATCACTTAATAATTTACTTATGAGTTGCTAATGATTATTTTTGAGAAAAAGATTGTTTAACTTATTTAGTTAACAAATTATTCGTAAGTGATATTTAATTCTTTTCTTCACTTCTGGTTCCTAAAAGTATGTATTGTATGTATGTATTATTGTATGTGGGTTTAGTAATTTTTCAGTTGGGCATTACAAATGAACAAAAAAACATCAAAAATACTTAATTCTATTATTTGTAAATCTTTAGTTAGAGAAAAAAAACTTACTAAACGTAATTATTTTATCAAATATTAAATTTTTGCGCATTTGGGCTTTCAGATAATAAATGGTCACAGAAATAATGGCAAGTATTGCTCGCTAGCGGTCAAATTAATATATCTGTTAATACTAACGCACTTAAAATAATAAAGGCTTATCTAGGGATGATGATACCCCTTCTCCCAGAAAAAGAAAACGAATCCACAATTCATTATTTATTATCCAAGCGAGTCGATTGAAAAAAAAAAATTCTTCAGTAAACGAAACTGTCGAATACATAATTCAGCTGGGATGCATCGCCCTCATGTGCGACGCCAGCACGCGTTTGTGCGCGAAGCGTGCGGGACAATGTGGGCAGGCGAGCTGACGCTGCGTGTGCGTGCGCGTGTGGTTGGCGAGGATCTTGTTGGTCTGAAACGCAGTGCAACTTCGTGAGTCTTCGAAACGCTGGTGAGTCCAATGGCCTTGGCAGTTCTACCAGAAAAGGAACTGTGTAAAATTGGGAATAGCTTGTAGGCCCGACTTTATATTAATACGCATCCCGTTCTAGTTTTAATACGCATTTGGAAAGTAACAAAAGCAGAACTGTATTTTTAGATTACAAATAAGAATTAGGCATAATTTCTTTTTTCGTTAACACAAAATAATTTCAAAATAGTTTTAATAAAATAAATAATTGGAGTTAGATAGGCTTAGAACGAAAGTAATACTAGATTTCAGAAAGGGAGAAAACTTCAAAAGTGGCAACACTCACGGTAAATCCCCGTCCACAAATATGACAGATCTTGTTTTTGGGCGGTTGGACACCTTCGTGGACTCGTCGACGATGTTTTGCAAGATCGGCGTTTCTTCCAAAATACTGGGCAAAAAAACACTTTGAAATAATTTTTAATCGTGGTAATATTATGCACTGCGTCGTGCGTCGTGACTTTAGAGGCATGACCAACAAAAGTTTTTCTGTCAAGAAAATCTCAAGAAGCCCGGAGTTTTGGAGATATCAATGTTTAAACGCATGTGCTTCGGATTGCACGTAGAGCTTCCTTGTCCTACGTCTGAACTCATTCCGGTCAACTCAGAGTCGTCTTTCCATCGAATCATGAGAGTGAACCTGTATTCGCGCACATAATTGTGCACAGTAATACATCCTGCACAGTTATCTTGTCTCCCTTGAGATGTCTGTCAATCAACTTGATGGCATCATAAATATTACATCTTAATGAATGAGATACTGCGCAGGAAAGAGACAACAACAGCGACTCACCTTTTGACACGCGTCACATTTGAACTTGGTAAGCTTCAGGTGGACGAGATCGTAATGGTTCTTCATGTAGATTTTCTTTGAAAATTCTTTATCACAGCCGGGACAACGAACCCTGGAACCAGATAAAATAATACTTAATATGACACCAATGCCGCACAAATCTTGGGAGGTAAGAAGTTATGTCCCTTTGTGCCTGTTGTTACACTGGCTCACTTACCCTTCAAACCGGAACAAAACAATACTAAGTATTGCTGTTCGACGGTAGAATATCTGATGAGAGGGTGGTACCTACCAAGTAACATAATTATTACAATACAATAAGTTTCGTATGACGGGTCTCACCTCACAGCCTCCCTCGGCCTGTGTCTAACACTGTTCGCCAAGTGCCACTTGTAGCGATACGGATCGGCGTATTCGACATCGCACTCGACGCAGTAAGCCGTCGCCGTTGGCGGTCCGTGGTGCACTTTGTTGTGCAGCCACAGGCTGTTGTAACGGGTGAATGTCTTCTTACAGATATTGCACTCTCGTGTTGAGTGTTTTTTCCTGAAATATTGACGAGTTTATAATTTATGCCTTAAAACTTAATCTGATTAACGAAGTCCTTAATGCAATTAAAAAAAAAATACAATCACCCGATGGCATCACTCCAATCGTGCTACGGACATGTGGTCCCGAGTTGGCACCGGTTTTAACGCGTCTTTTTCGGCAATCCTACGCATTAGGCGTCGTCCCGATCTCCTGGAAGACTGCTTTGGTGCATACGATTCCTAAAAAGGGTAACCGCTCAGATCCGTCCAATTATAGGTCTATAGCCATCACCCCCTTATTCTCCAAGGTAATGGATTCCTTGTTAACTCCCAGCTCCTGCGGTATCTAGAGGAGTACCAGCTTATTAGTGACCGCCAGTACGGTTTCCGTCAGGGTCGCTTAGCCGGTGATCTTCTAGTTTACCTTACTCATAAATGGGCGGAAGCAGTTGAGAGCAAGGGGGAGGCATTAGCAGCCAGTCTGGACATAGCGAAGGCCTTCGATCGCGTGTGGCACAAAGCGCTTCTTTCAAAGCTTCCTTCCTATGGGCTTCCCGGGGTATTATGCAATTGGATTACCAGCTTTTTGGCAGATCGGAGCATCAAGGTCGTTGTCGACGGTGCATGCTCCGACTTAAAATTCGTCAATGCTGGTGTTCCACAAGGCTGCGTTCTATCACCCACTCTGTTTCTTCTGCATATCAATGACTTGTTGCAAATCAGTATGTAGTGCATTCACTGCTATGCAGACGACAGTACCGTAGACACCTCATACACCGGCCGTGCTAATATTTCTCGTGAAAACACCGAAGAAAACCGGAACAAACTTGTGTCTGAAATCGAGTCTTCGTTAAACAAAGTCTTGAACTGGGGCCGACTAAACCTAGTCCACTTCAACCCCAAAAAGACGCAAGTTTGCGCGTTAACCGCCAAAAAAACACCATTCGTCGTATCTCCACGATTTAAGAACATTCCGATAGCCGCCACAGCTTGTATCGGAATGCTTAGCGTTGATATTTCGAGCCTCGTTCAGTTCCGCGGTCGATTGGAAGGCAAAGCCAAATTGGCATAAAAAAAAGCTCGGTGTGCTCAGCAAGGCAAGACAGTATTTCACGTCGGCCCATCGCCTAAGACTATACAAGGCGCAAATTCGGCCTCACATGGAGTACTGCTCTCACCTCTGGGCGGGTGCTCCCCAGTACCAGCTCCTTCCATTTGACCGTATCCAACGTAGAGCAGCTCGAATTATCGACGATCAAGCCCTTTCTGATCTGCTCGATCCTTTGGCTCTGCGTAGAGATGTTGGATCACTCTGCATCTTCTACCGAATCTTCCACGGGGAATGTTCCGAGGAATTGTTTGGATTAATGGCAGCTGAATTTCACCTTCGGACATCTCGTCAAAATTCTAAATTTCACCCGCACCACCTAGATGTCCGAAAATCTACAACAGCGAGATTTTTAAGACATTTTCTGCCTCGCACAACCACTATGTGGAACCATCTTTCGCCGGCGGTTTTTCCGAACCGATACGACTTGGGAACCTTCAAAACAAGGGCGTACTCCTTCCTAAAAGACCGGCAACGCACCTGCAACCTCCCTGGTGTTGCAGATGTCCATGGGCGGTAGTAACCAATTTCCATCAGGTGAGCCTCCTGCAAGTTTGCCCCTATAACATAAAAAAAAAAAAAACTATCACCTTATATGGGTGATGAGACTGTCCTTCAACTTGTATCTTAGCCCACAATAGTCACAGATGTGCGTCTCGTGGACGTCTCTGTAATGTTTGTAGAACTCACGACGAGCGCTAGAACAGAGAATGATGTTTAATATCGAGGGATCCGTGCACCCTCTCTCAGCCACCTGAGTGCCTACCAAATATTCCACCGCCGAACAGCAACACTCAGTATCACCTGTAAGGGAACACTGACCTGAACAGTCCGTTACACTTGAGACACTCCATCGCCTTACTCCCGTGCTGCGCACGCGCATGGCTTCTCGTGTCGTCCTCGCTGTAGCACTTGTAGTCACACAGCTTGCAGTAGAACATGTAGTAATGGCTGAACAGATGCGACGACAGACTCTGTACGTCGGCGAACCTCGATCGGCAAATGTCGCAAACGTACATGCCGACGCTCTGGAACACAAATGTACTCGCAATGTTAATAAGACGTTTGGAGCTCATATCGCTGTGCTGCGTGTTTGTGGATAGGTGTTGCAGAATTATCGAGAGAGATGTTCATATAGTATGTATTATATTTATATTTTTTGGTTTCATAAACACACTAATTAAAAACGTCATACGGGACCAAAACAATTGTTCCGTATGGACGTTCCGACATTTCTTTGTTATATTTCAATGGCAGCAGGAATTAAGATGAACAAACCTTAGAGTTACATATTCCATAAGATTTGCTAATCAATTTGCTATATTATGCACTACAAACTTCCAAAGACTTCCAAAGGTCGGATCAACACAACGAACACTACGATAATTTAGATCTCAACCAATGACATCACGACAATTCAAGGTCAAAGTTGTTTATAGATCTTAATTCCTCCTGCCGTTGAAATCGACTTTAGCAAATCAGAGTGTAGTTTAATCCTCACCTTATCGTGATACTGAATGTTGTGTTCCATCAAAGCTTCTCTATTATCAAATCTTTGTATACACGACGAACATCTGAACTCGCTATTCGTATAACATTCCTGCTTCCTGCGTTCTTCTAAAACCTCTTGCAATATCTTAATACTGAACGAAACCTTCTTGAACATTTCACTAAAATCTTCAATCATTCTGAACTTAGGTTCTCTGTTTACAAGCACGCGTCTCTTCGCCCATTTGTTCCTATCAACCGTTTTCTCTTTAGGTGTTTCTTCTTCCTCCTTTGTTAGTTCTTCCAGAGGTTCGTCTTCACCTACAGAATCTTTGTCAGACGTGCCTCCGTGATCTTTGATTTGGTCATCGTTCTCGCTGTTCATCTGGTATCGTGTATTTTCCTCTGACTCCTCCAAGTATATACTGTTTGGACTCGAGTCACTGAACACAACTGTCGTCAAACTGGATAGCGAGACTATATTCTAAAAACAACATAAATTTAGTAAGTTATAATTCACGACTTATCGATTCAACTGATCATCTTGCGTCTCAGCATATAGACTGTCAGGGGTACAGAAATGACATAGGCCACCAGACATCTAAGATACAGCCCCCCCCCCCCAACGATGGTAGAATCCACGGGCGGAAACTAGTACACATGTTAAGTGAAAACAAAATGAAGTTTAAAAGAAAATAAATAGATTAACAAACTAACTTGTTGCATCTGCAGCATCTCGTTAGCCTGTCTGATTCTATTCTGAAACTGTTCGACGTTCCGCAGCAACGCGTTACACTCCCAACAGACGAGCGTCGCGTCGAATGTAACATCACCCTGTAAGAAGTTATGTTCAATATTAAATCAAAACTAATCAAGCAAAATAAAATCTTTATAAAGTAATGATTACACAAATACAAACACACGCACGCACGTACGCACGCACGCACGCACGCATCCCATTAAAATAACCTTAAACTAATCCAAATCATAGATGAACCAAGGGCGCGACAAACAACAATGACACGACTGTAGAGATATAATTACAGATAAAGTAAGTCCGCTCACGTGGTCCTGATATTCGTCGTACAGTAACCTCTTATAGATCTCTTCGTATTTGCGTATCGGAAACATCTTCCGACCGACGCTGAGACAAATGTGGCATTGCGGGTGATCCTCCTCCATTTTGATTTCATCTTTGATGAGCGGTTCGTTTTCGCGTTCCTGAAACGAGGACCAGCTAGAATTTTTCCCGCCCATTCTTTCTTCTTTGTACCCCCTATTCAGGCAAAGGTTAATCGACGATGCAGCCTAGTGTCCGTCTTCATAAGAAGACCAGATACAAAACATATTCAAATTATAATTTCGCTTATATCTATACAGGGTGTTTGGTAGAGGGTCCGACAAATCAAGTGAGCGTGTTTGGGGACCCATTTGGAGAATAGAAAGGATTTTTTTTGGCCAACTCGTATTCTCCAAATGGGTCCCCAAACACGCTCTTTTGATTTGTCGGACCCTCTACCAAACATATATATAGGCCTGCTTATAGCTGTGATATTTTGACTGGTATTTTTTCGAATGTGACTGAATATATCCGTGCATGTTTGAAAATAAAAGCATCTAGGCTATATTCTAGGTTAATATAGGCTATATATATAGTATTAAAGGGCTATAAATCTTAATATTCTAACCATGTCTACGTTCACTTGAAATAACGGTTCATTTGTCTCCGGGGCGTCATTACAAATTTCTTCTTCCAATTTTATCCTGTATCCTAAAACTTGACTATTGTGAAAATCTGAAAATCAAAAGTTTGGTTTAGTGATAATTGTTTAAAGAAATAGCCGAGCCCAGATGCAGGTAAATTCAGCCAATATATAAAACATGGAACACAGAACCGACACAAGGTCTTTGTAAAAATAAAATCCTTAATATTATAGAAAAGGCAAAAGTTCATTTGCAAAAAAAAAAAAACTGAATGGATTTTAATGAAACTTTACAATAATATTGCTCATACATCAGAATAACACATAGGCTATAAATAATTAAACCACTACGAACACTCGGAGACCTCATAAAAGTAAAATTAAATAAATAAATAAAGTCTTTGTTTAAAATAAAGTTCAATATATTTTATATCTCCGTCTGCTAAAATACAAGTTTTAGGTTCTAACGTATCCAAAAACTTATAATGTTCAACTAAATTTACATCACTAATATACTATAAACCAGTACACACAAAACTAGTCAGTCCATAAGGTGTACAAGCCACTAAATATTTAATAGGCATGATGACAGTAATTGAAAATCACTAAATAAATGCAGTTATTTAATGAAACTTGTATTATGGAATACTAAACACCTATTTATCGTTTCATTAAGAGCGGTATTGATAATTATTTCGATAAAATAAAACCACGAATTTCGGATGTTCGCCATATTATCTTAAACACCAATCACAGCGAATGACGTCACGTTTGAGTACAACTGTATTCTGTGGTACGAGTAAACAAACTTCTGTGCTAGTTCTCCGGTTTTATTTACGATTCAGTTGTGTTTAAGAGTTTTTAATTATTCCTAAATCACAAGTGTAATAACACGAATCATTGAACAAGGATTTACAAAGGCAAACAGTGCTAATTTGCCTAAAATCGATGTGTTGATATAATACAGTATTTGAAAAGTTTTTAGAGCAAGGGGAAAAAAAAAACTTAACAACTGTGAATTAATCAAATATCAACCTGATTTTGTTTCTGAGCAAAAGGAGAGTTTGTCTATGAATAAATTAGTACTACAATATAAGGAAAAAGCCTGTGATGCCTTTTTGGAAAGAGTGGTAGTCACTGATACTGATATCAGTAATATTGCCTCTGGCATGAGTTAAGATATGGTAGGCTAACTGCTTCACGCGCCCATGAATTTAGTCGATGTAAAACCACCAATGGCACATTAATTTAAATAATAATGGGAGGAAAAATTCTGACACACCGGCCATGAGATGAGGTAGACTTTTAGAGGATAAAGTTAGGAAGACTGTGAGTGACAAACTAGGAAAAAAAATCCAAAAGCGTGGTTTAATGCTGTCTAAAAACTATCCTACGATAGCAGGATCACCTGATGGGATCTGTGAGGACAGTTTTATAGAAATTAAGTGTCCTATGAGTGCAAAAAATTAAAAAAATATTTAATTGATGACAAACCAACCCAGAAATATTATGTGCAAATGCAGCTACAGATGTACCTAACTAGGCTGAAAAAAGGCTATTACTGTGTAGCTGATTGCAACTACAGTGCAAATGAAAATGTTAAAATAATAAGTGTCATATATGATGAAATTTTTTCATCAAATTTTCTTAATGTTATAGTTCATCATCATGGAAAAATAATGTTTAGCCATTATTATACCAAAGCACTGAATAAGTTTCGTGTAAATAAAATACAATATTTGAAAGAAAATCAGTTTTATTTAATTAATGAGTCCTGTAGGTTTATTAAACCGCAGCAAATAGTGATGACATCATCGAGCTCTTTAGCCAAATTAAGGTTTACACAAGCATGTGGAAGTTATATTCACGTAAACGTCAAATTACTCTCTCCTCGTGTATTCTCAGGCTGGCAATTTGTTCTGTTTCCCTTGCCTCGCTTTTTGATAATTTAGTCCCTGTTGTTGCACTTCGAGGCCGTACTAACTGAACACCCTTCTTCCTTAAATATTGTTCAACATGTTTGAATCCTCTATCAGCCATGACACACATGCCTGGTTGCAAATATTCTATAAAATCACACGATTCTACCAAACATGTATCTGTTATCCTTTCTCCATAACCTGGTGAAATATAATTCACTAAACCGTTTGGGGTACAGGACACAAGATACTTGATGGTGGTAGCTTTTTTGTACTCTGACCATGACAGAGCTTGATTAATAGCTTTTGAAGGCTTTTGCACTTCTATTTCTAGGCAGTCTATGATACAACTTACATTATGGTATTTGTGTCTAAAAGCCATAGGTAAGCATTGTTTTATTAAATTATTATCTAATGTCACAATAAAGGGTCGCATAACACTAGCTATTAATGGTATATTTTTTAGAAATATTTTGCTAGCATATGTTGGTGTCATACAAAAATCATCACCAAGTTCTCTGAATGGATTAATCAGCCTTATTTTTTTTAAACAGATAAGAATATGGTTAGCAGGAATACTTAATGCTTCTTCAATTAATTCTATTAAGTAGTAACCGCTTTTAGGTACTGCAATGTAAGAACGGGGATTGTTCATTATTTTAAGCAATGTACACTTCAGAATTTTTTGATGCTTCCTGTCTTTTGTCTTCTTCAATTAGTTCACTGCAATCCGATGTACATTTAGCTTGTTGTGATATTATTGATGGTGAAGAAGATGGTGTATAAGAAATATCATTATCGGGTTGCTCAATTATTAACAGGATTTTAGAAGGTAAGGTTATATATATTCTTTCTAAATTTTCGTGCTAAATGTTGAAGTTTTAGCAGTAATGCAACTTTTCATTTTAAATGGTGATGTGGAGACAGATTGTTGAAAAGGTTTCAAAGGTGATGTCATCTGGTTTACAACATTCATTTGTGTTTGGATCGCTTTACTTCTGAACTTAAATGTCATATGTACTTGAATCGCTTTGTCTGTTGTCTTATATGCCTCTTCTTGTGGAATGTGATCAACATAAGTTTGTAAAACAGTAGAAGAATTTAAAAAAAAATAGTTACACTATTATACACTACCTTACTAATACAAAAACTATTAGTTATTTGTAAGTATATTTTAACAGTAAGAGATCATATTGCTTACAAAATAATGACATGTACCACCTACCTGAACTTCCAGGTGAAGTTTCTCCAAGTTCCACCTGTTTTGTAGCAACAGTTCTTTCATCTAAATCTTTTTCACATTCTTTGATCAAAGTTTTTCTTTGTTTTTTACGAATATATGATCGGTCTGGAGCATCAGATGTTCTTTTTCTTCTATCTGGTTGGCAATGATATCTTGGGCATACACCCGGGCTTCATGCGGATCTGTGACACTGATCCCATCAAATGATTTTCCATATAGTTCTCCATATCATTTGGCATCTGAAATTATAATAATAATACGTATTACAACAGTAGTGTAACGTAAACAGCTAACCTCAAATAAATTATTTCTATATTAAATTTAGATCTCAAAAAAGACATATGTAATTTTGAGAATTTTTAATGTAAATTAAATAAATACTTACGTCAAAATGATCTTCACAAAAATAAAGGTGAGTACTAGACAATATCGCTTTTGTATCTCGCCTTGCAAGTCTAAGCCACTTGTCTCGTATGATTTTCTTTTGCGGAACGAACACAAATAACTTGTTTGGGGTTTTTATTGAAGTGTTCTCACACTGCGGGACCGCACACCATCTGTACACTTTCGAATTCATATTCAGAATCGCAAATTATTAAATTCTTTATTGAGCTTAAACAAAAAGCTGTGTTGACGTTTTATACTACTCAACCGTGACGTCACGAGCGCTGCCATGACACTGGCTTGCGTTTTGGTGCGAATTTTAAATCTAAAAACTAGTGTCCTCTTTTCCTACTAAAACTTAACTGAAACCAAAAATATGATATTAATTGTAAATAATGTATGTTTTCGAACATTATAGGATAGTTTTTCAAAACGTGTCATCATGCCTAATAGGCATTTGTATTCGCTTTCTTATACTCAGACCAAATCATAGCCATTGTTGACTTATGAATTTAAATTTTCAAGTAACATTGTTTTATTGTTTCAGGACTAAAAGTTTATATATTAGGAGACAGCGCCTTGCTTATCAGCGGTAACTTAGGTAGAAATATTTGACTAGTTTGTGAAAGTAATAACCCAAAAGCATCAGTCATATGCAAAAAAATTCTTTTAAGTCATATTTTTGTCAAACACAATACAATTTATTGTTCTGTTCATACAAAAGAAAAATAAATTGTATGCTTCCTTATTATATCTACCAAAAAATAAAGTTCCTTTGCTATTCCCGGATACAGTCTGCTAAATTTCTTAATTGCAGATAAAGTGTCTTGGTAATTTAACTTTTGTTCTTCTAGTTTAAATTCCTCAGGTAAGTTACTGTCAGAATAAGCCTTGGACTTAGATGGCTTAACAATAATGGTATAAGTGACAGTTCACTAACAGATTTTTCTTCAAATATAACCGAATATGTTCATTTAGCAGAACTTGTCTCCAGATATACTCGGTTTAGCTATTTGGCCTCCGTTCATATGTTGCGAGACACACTTGATTTTATCAAGGAAATAGGTTGGTCATTTATTTTGTATTTGATCTGGGTAGATAGGCACTTCTATAATGAGCTGAGATATTTGCTTGTAATGATTTTCTTTCCTGTGATAGTACTTGAGCTTGGATTCACTTGTCAGCGGTCAGTGTTTGCACTTGGGTTGCCTTATTCACTCTACTTTTCTCAAATTCAAGTACTAACGTAATGTAACATAAATTCTAAATATGTAAGTGTACTCAGTAGCACTATGCTAAGGATACAGTAACCATTAGTGCCATCTTCAGTACATTTGGACCGTATACCTGATTTAGATGATGTTGCTGTTGGTTCAATGTAGTCTTCAGATAGCTTGCTGTTTTCAGTCCCTGGAACATCCAGCCCTTGCGTGTTTGTTAGAGTTGACCGTCTAGCACTAGGTGATCTGCATTTTTTCTTAGTATTAAAACTAAATCTGGATGGGATGGTGTTTACTTTCATTTTAATATGTTTTACAGATCCCATTATTTTGTATTCCATATAATTCGCCATATCTTGTTCCAACTGAAATAATATGCATTAAAAGCTAATTAGTTAATGGCTTTCATAGTCATTTTAGGTTATGCTACCATCAACTTTATTTATACGTATACAGGAAAGATGGCAAAGTATTATTAGATTTTAATCAGGGGTTTTTACTTACATTGAAGTGATCCTCACATAAATACAATCGACTTTTAATTGATAATGACTTAGGATCACGTTTTGCGAGTTTCAACCAAACATTCCTCATTTTAATATCATCTGGCACTTTGATAAACAACTTTTCTGTAGTTCTAATGCTAGTATTTGGACAACTAGACACTATGCACCAACGATAGCGATGGTAATTCATTATTTTTTTGGCAAAACAGCAAATATTTAAAGGTATTAACGTTGAATGT
This sequence comes from Vanessa tameamea, assembly GCF_037043105.1. Lineage (NCBI taxonomy): Eukaryota > Metazoa > Arthropoda > Insecta > Lepidoptera > Nymphalidae > Vanessa > Vanessa tameamea. The sequence goes on along the minus strand of NC_087339.1, from coordinate 2,842,560 downwards.
CGAATGCCACTCGTACGTCATACATGACTATTGTTTTTACCAATATTACGTCACCAAAATGACAGCGTTTTGAGAATTGCCAATTAAAAAAGTTTCAAATTTAATTTAAATTTATGGGTTTTATTTTTCCGAAATATATTCTTAGTAACTTTTTAATTTTTATTTGGAAATTTAACATTTTGAAGTACTTTTTCGAAGATAGTAGAATACCCTATTGTTTAACACACAGACACAAAATATTCATGTATGTAAATATAAATATAAGTTCGATATGATCCCTTGTGGACTAACAATAATAACCTATACAATACTAGTTGTCGCCCGCGGCCTTGTTCGTGTTGTAGAGAATAGTCCTCATTAATGAAGTATGTCCTTGGGGTTTAAGCTTTTCCAACCAACCAAAGAGTAACCGACAGAGTTCCTTTCATATTTATAATTTTAGATGAATAAAATGAACCTAGTCTTAAAAAATTCAACTAATAACTGTATACTCGCCGTTTTCACTTGTGATGCCGGATGTTGATGGAGATTCAATTTTGTTCGGAAATATATCTTGCATAACGTCCATACGCCGCCGTTTGCTTACGGCAGATCGCGGCTGCGGCGGCGCGGTGCGTTTCTTTCTGTCCGGTTGACAATGAAATCTCGACGGCAAACAGTCTGGTTTCATTCTTTTTTTGCCGACAAATCCCATTACACTGTATTGAATGTAATTTTCCATGTCATTGGGCAACTGTGAAGCGACACAAATACATTCTTTTTTTTTAAAAGAATACTAGCAATGCCCCAATTGAATTACTCTTTATGACATGTTTCATGTACATAATGTTAGGTTAGGATTAATTTATTTTAGGCAGATCAGAGGCTAACTTAATTTTCTAAATGCTTACATCGAAGTGGTCTTCGCAAAAATATATCACAGATTTGGCAGACGTAAGCTTCGGGTCTCGGCGTGCTAACTGTAACCATTTCTTTCGTCGTTGAGTAGATCTAGGGACGTGTATAAACAATTTTTCAGGATGTGAGACTGTTGTACTTTTGCACATAGGCACTGCACACGTCTTGTAACTTGACATTTGTATAATTTCAATAAGAACGGTATAGTATTTCCACTGAATATTCGTTTGAGGTTAGATCATCGTAGTCAACTTTGTTTTGTTCTATGTGTTATGACGTCATTCACGTCACAGGTAACAAATGTCAGTGTCCGGCTGTTTACACGTGAATTTTAAATCAATGGACTTTTTTTCGAAACGCTTTTCTGTGAAAAATATAAATTGTGATGTGATAAAGAATATTTAATAGAAATACATCAATTATAAATTAGTTTTCCGATAACTGTCAAATTTTACAATCTGTCATTCATTGCCCTGAACATAACCGCCATTAAAAGTCAAATTAAATTCATTCAATTCAATTTAATTCGATCATGTCTGCCGTCATAAAAGTTTCAGTTAGGTGTTCGGGTCCACCGCGTCACATTGTGAACAAAACATTGTTCTATGAATAATAATAATTATTTATTAATACCGTTAAAAATCAAATTTTATGTGCTTTGTTAATATTATCAAAAAAACCAATGAGTGTTAACGGCATCTCATACTTGCGTTAAGATACGTCATAATATTTTAGGGCAATTCTAAAAATTCAAACAATATGTTCATTGTAAGATTTTAAATAAAGACATTCGTGGATAATGTCGAAATATCGAGGTCCACCAAATAAAAATAAACAACATGGTAAATATCCCGTTACGCGTGCATCTTAACCGATGATTTCGGGTTCAAACCCAGGCAGGCACCGCTGAATTTTCATGTGCTTAATTTGTGTTTATAATTCATCTCGTGCTCGGCGGTGAAAGAAAACATCGTGAGGAAACCTGCATGTGTCTAATTTCAACGAAATTCTGCCACATGTGTATTCCACCAACCCGCATTGGAGCAGCGTGGTGGAATATGCTCCATACCCTCTCCTCAAAGGGAGAGGAGGCCTTAGCCCAGCAGTGGGAAATTTACAGGCTGTTTATATATGTTAATATATTCAATTGCACAAAAAAGGTGTGACCGTGTAATCTTTAATTTAAAAAAAACTGAAAGTTTAACCTATTAAACTAGTTGTAGCCCACGGCCATGCTCTTGTTTTAGAGGTTGGAAATCAGGTGCTAGGAATAAAAAAAAGTAACTTATACCGTTCCTCGAAGTTCAAACTTGCTTCATAACAAATTTTATCAGATTCAGTTAAGTGGTTTATCATTGAAAGAGCAACAGACTGACAGACATTTCGCATTTATAATATTAGTACAGATTTATCATTGTTGAAAGCAAGAAGTTTACGACATGTTAACACTTGTTTACTGACGAATTTTCTTTACGATATTTAATATTTTCTAACAATATATTATTCGTTAACAAAGAAAACACAACTAACTAAGGAAAGATAAATCAAACGGTTTAATATTTATTAACGCGTTTATTAGGTTTTAGTGTGTAATAATTTGTTGTGCGTGTAGAGCGCGGCGGAGTGCGCGAAGGTGGCGGGGCACTGCGCGCACTGCAGGGGACGCTCGCCCGTGTGCGTTCGGATGTGCGACCGCAGGATAGACAGCGACTGGCGACAATATAAACGCACGTCAACTTTAATGATGATTTAATTATGGAAAGAGATTTATTTATTTAGTGTACAGGAAACAAACAGTGAAATAATTACAATAAAATAAAAAAAATATAAAACAATTCTTAAACAAAAACAGTTTCCATTTATAAATTAATCATAAGTAATTACAAAACAAGACATTTTTTATATTTAATAGGTGCATGAAATTATATAATTCATTTATATAATTTAATTTAATATAAATTTAATTTTTAAATCAAGAAAACATAATTTAATAATAAATAATCAAATTATAATTAATTAATTAAAAATGCATGAGTAAATTAAGGCTCTTCAGAGTATAATATTTCTTTTACTTGTAGTTTGAATTTTTTAAGGGAGAGATGAAATATATCACATTCAATAAATGTTTTATTGTACTGTTTAGATGATCTATTAATAAATGCATTTGCTGCATATTTAGTTTTTGTCAATGGAAAATCAAAAATAGATCTGAGCGATACTGGCTTCATGAAAACAAGGACAGTCCATAGTGTGGAACGCTCTATGCTTTGGTATGCTGGACCCGTCTCATATCAAAGAGTGATCACACACGATCCAAAAAATCGTCTCTTAATTCGAATCACGTTTTTTGTTTTTACCGTTGAAAGGTTGAAGGTACCTTGGATTAGTTGTGCAAAAACCTTTATTAAAAGTATAACACCTCGCCTTGTTGCCTCCACTGGTGACTTGAGGGCTGGTTTTTGCCCAGAGGTTCGCAATTGCGATTCGACGGGGAAATACTGCTAGCATTCTAGCCACCATTCCCCGCGGTCTTCGTTTGAACAGTAAATATTTTTAACGGGTGCTATGCTGATACTAAATATACTACAGAATGTCTTACAACGTTCACAGTTCTTCAGTCGTTTGACAATACAAACCGCTATGTCCCTGCGTTTTAAATCTGTAATATCTTCGAAAATATTCATTTAAATTATACGCTGTTAAGGGCCATATTGATCTATATAAAATGCACAATGTATTTAAGGTACTTAATTGGATAAGGATTAATGCTGTATTGCTTAAAATCACGACGTAAATAAGCGTAATAATAAATAACTTCATAAACAAATAATGTCTTTGATTTAGCACACATTGGAGACAAATAAAATAATAATTGATTTAAGCAATAAAGTAATTAAAACTATATATATATTGTTGGTAGGTAGGTACCACTTATTCCTCAAACTATCTATAGAATACGTGATAAGTGGGTGGTACCGACTCAGGGCTCGCACAAGACCCGACCACCAAGATCTTATACTTATTGTTACCATAACTCACCGTAAACCCCCTCCCGCAGTGATCGCAGATCTTATTCCTCGGTGGCCTTTTCTTTTCATGGACAAATTCCCTGTGCTTCTTTAAACTGGCACTGTTTATAAATACCTTAAAACAGCAACAAAATTATAACACATATTTAAAGTTTCGAAATTAAACTTTATTTCCCACTTATAAGGTTTATTATTGCGTGTTAGGAAAAGTGTGTTAAGTCATTGCCTTATGTTCCATTGCTGGGCTAAGCCTAGCTAAATTTGTGTCTACAATTCATCTTCACTTGTAAACTTACACGTATTGGAATACAATTTATCCGGCTCGTAGAGGACCAACTTTTGTTAAACGATTATATTGTCCCTGTTGCTCAGAGAAAGAGAGAGGGAGATGGATAATATAAAATAGATTTGTTCATACCTTTGTACATTTGTTGCAAGCGTGTTCAGTGTTGTTCAAGTGCATCCAGTCTATGTGGTCTTGAAGAGACCTCTTTACTATGAATTTCGCATCGCATTCGTTACAGGCGAATCTGTAGAAAAAAACGCGATGACATCACTCATTCGGTACAATGTGTTTCATCCTTGGCCTGTTTCGTTTAGCATATTCCAACCATAAGATGAATAAAGACCAATAAACAACATTTGACATCGAAATGAAGCGATATCATTGGTCAAGAGCTTCTTGACCAATGAGATATTCGTTAGTTGCTCTTTGAACGTCGAAGAAACTTTTATCGGAATTTTGGAAGTTAAATTAATGTGGATAAGTTAAGTGTTCTTAGTATTGTATTATAAATAAAGATATATTTACAGTCCTTTACAAAGTACAAAATAATATATCTAGTGTTAGATGTACCCTCATTTTGTTAACATTTAAAATATATATATATATGTAAAGAAAAAAATGTATTTTTCTTTAATTTGAATTCCGCGCATAAGCCGTCATCGAACGCGCAGTGACATGTCAATTAAATTTTGTTAGCCATGAAAAATATTAACAAAGAATCAATCTCGTGATTGTGAAAAGTAAAGTATAAAGTATCTTGTGATTTAGGAACAGACATTGTTAATAAATGAACATTAAATGTCGTTTCTCTTTTTACAGGTGCGTAAATATTATTTTTGTAAAACAATGCGTAGGTAAATACAAACTTTTATTTTATTTTTTATTATTGTAAAATTAAACAAATAAATCTCTTTTTACAGAGAAACTCAATTGTGTTTCATTAACTGTGTCGTCCCTAATAAAAAGAATACCAGAAAAAATCTTATATATATATATATATATATATACCAAGTAAACATATCAAAGGACGTTGTCTAGCGATGAGAGGGCCTTTTCGTCTCCCGTTATCGCGCGGACTGGACCTCCTCGCATTTGCTTGGTATACGGAAGTTTGCAGTATTTGTATTTCTTGTTGGTTTCGTATTTTTTTTTTTTTTAATTTAAAAATCAACTACGGCTGCTAAAACTGGTATAATTTTTCGATGTATTTTGGTAAGATAAAAACATTGAAATCTATCGATTAACGCATTAACAATTAAAAAAATATAAACAATAATATAAGTTCTCGACTCTAATACTTGTTTTTATTTTTGTTATTTTGTGACAAATAGCGTTTTTACAGAATATATATCTGTATAGATAAACTAAGAACGCGAAACCTTCGCCCAATACAAGATTTAAACCAGTGTTTTGGAGTTGTTTCTGTTTATATATTAAAAATAACATATTCATCTACTTGGCGAGTATCATCGCCAGTCACCTCTTGTCGCTGTGCCGCGAGTGGTGCTTGAGATGGTACTTGAGGCCGAGGTGCGTCTGGAAGTGCGTGCCGCAGTCGGCGCAGTAGGCGGGCGCGGCGGGCGAGTGCTTCGCCGCGTGCGCCGCCAGACCGGACTTGGCGCGGTACACCTTGCCGCACTTGTCGCAAGAGTACACGCGACTCGACTGCCGGTGCACCGTGCTGGGCACACACACAGATAAAGACCACATCTTGCCGGACCCTTCATACATACGCACGCACACACACAAACAGAGATACACAGTTGAATCTCGTTCAATCCGTCCAATTCATTGCCTTGTTACTCAATCAAAAAACTTGTACAAAATTTCTTTGTACAAGTTTTGACGATAACTCGAAATGCAATTACATAACAGCTCGTAAATTTCCCACAGCTGGGCAAGGGTCTCCTCTGTCTAGTTAAACTTATGCCCCCACTATATGGCGATTTACTCACTTTGTTTACCTTCACGCTACCGTACGAGAATACTTGTTCTTAAAGGGATCTGGATGGGCCATCTAATGTTAAGTGATCACCACCGCCCTTAGACATCGACATAACACCAACCATCTTACACCCTCAATGCGCCACCGACTTTGAGAACTGTGACGTTATCTCTTGACTCGTAGTTACACTGGCACACTCACCATACAAACCAGTTAGCGAGAACAATAAATTTTACTCTTTGTCACCATTCGGTTAAATATGTAAACGAATTAAGGCCATATATGGGCATTGAATAAAGCTCCCACAAGCCAATATAATTTACTAAAAAGGCAGGGCCGGACCGTAAGTTTAGGGGCCCTGGGCTAAGATATATCTCAACGTAAACTTGAATTAAATTAATTGAATGGGTTTGATTAATTGCAGGACTCGCAGCGCTGCGAACCATACGATCTGTTTAATTTAATAAAGTTATGGATTATTTTGCAGTATCGTCTATATTTGACTTTGACTTAATTTAGCCCCTTGAATCCACAGGGCCCTGGGCCATGTGATCTACCATATGTCCAAAATGCCATATGGTAGATCCGGCCCTGTAAAAAGGTGCTTAGAAGAACCACGTAGGCCCTAAAACTAGAATACTCACAACATATGTATCTTCAAGCCGGCATTGTTGACAAAGGAGTTACCACACAGTTCACATTCGACCTTCTTCGTGCGATGCTTGTCGCGGTGATAACGGTAGATTCTGTGCGACCTTGGGCAAATTACGAGAATTTATTAATAAACTAGCGACCCGCCCCGGCTTCACTAGAACGTCATTAAACACAACGTTCACAGCTTTTTCAGTCAGTTTAGGGCCATATTGATCTATATTACACGTAAACTGTATTTAAGGTACTTAATTGGATAAGGATTCTTCATAAATAAGCAATTATTTCTCATAAAAAGTAAAGGATAACAAATGGTTATTGTGGACTATCGTTATGAGACCTTTTTAAGGTGTACAATACTGTAGTACATTATCTTGATCTATCTCGTAGGGTTCAGCCAGCGTTTGCAATGTAAGCGCAAAAAATGTGTTTATTTACGACATCACTTCAGAAACCTCTAAAATTATCAGCGTTTCTCAACTATATTGTGCATGTATTATACATATAAACCTTCCTCTTTAATCGATCTATCTATTAAAAAAAACCGCATCAAAATCCGTTGTGTAATTTTAAAGATCTAAGCATACATAGGGACAGACAGTAGTAAGCGACTTTGTTTTATACTGTGTAATGATAAATAAAATATATATAAAAATAATGCCTTCTGGAGAGGAATTATTACGGAGTGAATGGTGATTTCTGTGGGAAAAACATCTCATTCCCGAATCTCCGTAAGTACTACATTGAGGAACGCAACAATATTTCGTATTTCTAAGTTTATTAGCAACATGTTTCTGTGTGGAATCGTAATCGATCTGATTATGTTTAAACTTTACCTACAATTTATACCAAAAAGGGTCGTCCTTGGACAATGTCTAAATTTCGCCGTCAGAGGCGAGCGGATAATCTTCGCATAGCCAATAGAGATCAGCTTCCTAAATGCTCTAGAATTATGGGCATGATTTGATACATAAACATAATAACATAATCAGCCTGTAAATTTACCACTGCTGGGCTAAGGCCTCCTCTCCCGTTGAGGAGAAGGTATGGAGCATATTCCAGCACGCTGCTCCAATGCGGGTTGGTGGAATACACATGTGGCAGAATTTCGTTGAAATTAGACACATGCAGGTTTCCTCACGATGTTTTCCTTCACCGCCGAGCACGAGATGAATTATAAACAAATTAAGCACATGTAAATTCAGTGGTGCCTGCCTGGGTTTGAACCCGAAATCATCGGTTAAGATGCACGCGTTCTAACCACTGGGCCATCTCGGCTCACATTTCACATTTGATAAACCTTTGCTTATTTTTTACAAAAAAAAAAAGTTCACTCACTCTGTGGAAAAATCACATAATTTACACGAGAACTTCGTCTTTATCCTTCCATGACATTCGTTGTAATGTTTCAGCACCGTATAGACGTTATTATTGCGTCGTCCGCATTCAACGCACTCGTATCTGCAACATATTAACTAATTACTTATCTCATGGAACGTGAAGAATTAAAAAGAGATCAATGGGGGGGGGGCAGTAAGGTGTTAGGTACCTAACACTAATCGATAATAAATCTACACATGAGTTAACTATCTTTAAGCTTTTTCAATTACTTGCCCGTCTGGGTAGGTACCTCCCACTCATCAGATATTCTACCGCCAAACAGCAGTACTCAGTATTGTTGTGTTCCGGTTTAAAGGGTGAGTGAGCCAGTGTAACTACAGACATAAGGGACATAACATCTTAGTCCCCAAGGGTTGTGGCGCATTGGCGATGTAAGGAATGGTTAATATTTCACACAGCGCCTTTAACCACTTACCATCAGGTACATATGCTCGTCCAACCTATACCACCAAAAAAAAGCGCTCACCTTCTAAAATGCCTTTTATAATGTTCATCGTACGACGTCTTCGTGCCCAGAATTGAATTGCAGATCTTGCATTCAATGCCGTCGCTCTTCTGCGAACAAAAAAAAAAAAAACGTAACATTTACAACGGATTGCCATGTCCTCGGTGTAAGAGTCCGCATTCAAAATTAAGACTGCATTACTAACAGTATTTAAAACGGGATATTTCTCGTGAACAAGACATTCGTAGATAATATCGAAATATCGAGCTCCACCAAATAAAAATAAAAAACATGGTAAATATCCCGTTTTAAATACTGTTAGTAATAAAAATAACCATGTTAATTTAAAATCTTATATAAGACTGCATTGTTGATTTACCACGTGTTTCGGCAACGGTACTAATTATTCATGATCAAAACTTGTGGTACCAAATTCGCTTCATATTAAATCTTATTCCCTTGGCCATTTATCTACTATGATTAACTTGGGCCAGTCACATCTGTAGAAGAACTGATAGCCGTTGGGGCAAGAAGGTTCTAGAGTGGAGACCGCGAATCGGCAAGCGTAGTCTAGGACGCCCTGCGGCACGGTGGAGCGTAGATATACGGAAGGTGGCCGGTAGAACATGGATGAGAAGGGCCGAAGATCCAGTAGTGGAATAACACAGGCTGATCATGATGATTAACTTGGTGTAAAGTGCAGGACTTCGTGCAAGCCCTTCTGAATCTTCTACTTCTCATCGGTTATTTTGCCATTAAACAGCAATAGTTATTATATGCGTGTACCGGTTAATTGGTTGCGTTAGCCAGTGTAACTCAGGCATAGAGATCATAATATATTAGTTCCCAAGGTATGTGCGCGTTGCAGATGTAAGGAATGGTACTTCTTTATGAGCCAATGTCTATGAGTAGTGATCACTTAACATCAGGTCGCACGTTTGCCCAACCCCCTCCCTATATAATAAAAAGGACATCAGCAATAAAATAATAAACACACACACGCAAGCAAGCAAGTAAGAACGCACGCACGTAAACACGCACTGCCAACACATTTTTTTTTAGAATTAGCAGCCTGTAAATTTCCCACTGCTGGGCTAAGGCCTCCTCTCCCTTTGAGGAGAAGATTTGGAGCATGTTCCACCACGCTGCTCCAATGTGGGTTGGAGAATTTCGTTGAAATTAGACACATGCAGGTTTCCTCACGATGTTTTCCTTCACCGCCGAGCACGAGATGAATTATAAACACAAACTAAGCACATGAAATTTCATTGGTGCCTGCTTGGGTTTGAACCCGAAATCATCGGTTAAGATACACGCGTTCTAACCACTAGGCCATCTCGGCTCTTACACAACACATTTTTTAAATTACATCAATTTTTTTTTTTTAATAATAGAATTATAGATTTTCAATAAGTTAATTCATGGTGCTATAATTTCGTAATGTTTCGAATAATTGTTAGGTGTTACTTCTGAGACAGTTATATGCCTAACTCAGGAGTCAAGGACTTTACTGATTGTAACGGTAGGCTGTGTTACCATATAAAAAAACAATTTGCCGTACTTACTTTACCATGACGTTTCTCCATGTGATTTTTCAACGTCAATTCATGATCGAAACCCGTGATACAAAATGCACATTTAAATGGTAATTTTAAATAACTATTCTTCAACGCTTCATCTTTCCTCTCGTCCAGCATTTCCTCCTCGCTCAGCATTATTGTACGTATTTTTCCCTCGTATTTTTTTTGTAATGGCGTCTTCGCCTTACTGACTTTCGTTCTTTTTTTTTCTTTCTGCAACTCTATCAAAGGTACGTCCTGTTCGGTGTCAGATTTACGTTCTATTTTAACTTCCGTTTCTATATCTATGAATGTATCTGTGACTGTCGGTTCTAATATTTGAACTTCGATCGGTTGTGATTTTGTTGTTGAATTTATTTCTATAGTTGAAAATTGAAGATTCTGTGTGTATACATTTACTGTTTTCAGATATTTTGACTGGAATATAAGAAGGATATCTTTTTATAAATAAAGTAAAGTAACGGCCTGTTAATGTCCCACTTCTGGGCTAAAGCCCCCTCCTTTTGAAGTTTAGCTTATTCCACCACACTGCTCAATGGGTATTGGTGGATAGTTGAATACACATGTGGCAGAATTTCATTGAAATAAGACACATGCAGGTTCCCTCAAGATATTTACCTTCACTGCCGAAAATAATCAATAAATCATAATTAATAAATACCTAATTGTAATGAAAAAAGGTTTTTTGTTATAAATTATAACAAAAAACCTTCAGCAGGAGCATATTCCACCAACCCGCATTGGAGCAGCGTGGTGGAATATGCTCCATACCTTCTCCTCAAAGGGAGAGGAGGCCTTAGCCCAGCAGTGGGAAATTTACAGACTGTTAATGTTAATGTAATGTTAAACATTTATTTTAATTTATAATAATTATTTAAAACGTAACCATCATTTTATTATTCTTATTGTTTTTATTAATTAATCCATTAAATTTTTTGTATATATGATGTTTTAATTATATTCTTTTGTTTCAATTCTCTTGACAACCCGTGGAATGTGTATTTTTTTTTTTAATATTTAAAATAAGTACCTCATGATACAATTTATTCATGCTGTGGTTGACTTGATTTTTAAAGTCTTGTATTTTTTTTAACACACTATGGCATGTGTAACATATTAAATGGTCCAGTAACTCCATCTGAAAATATAAATTGAAAATAGTTTATTAATAGTTATCTCTTTACTCCAATATAAGAAATATAGCTGAGGTCTTATACTAATTTGGACTTATAGTTATCTCTTTCAAACAATCCGATTCAAGAAGGATTTAAAAATAGAATCTTGGTACAAATATTTATGAATAAAGCGTTTAAAAATAATAATAATAAGGTTGTACTATAAACTAAATACTATAATAAAAAAAAAAAAATTCTTTTTTCTTAAATTTGTTAAGTGTCTAATTATAGTACTATATAGAAATTTCTAAAATAAAACATTTAAAAAAAAAACGAATACTTTAAAATTTGTGGAACTATAATAAAAAAATAGAAGCAAAGATCTTATCCAAACATTCCACTTATAAATATGAACTGCTAATTTTGCAAATAAAAAAAAAAAATAATAATTTGTATGTATTTCTTATTTCAGTGTTAAGATATTGTGAAATTAATAATAAATAACACTTTTGGTATCCAAGTAATTATATTACAAACATTTTTAATAAGACATTAGCCATTTTTATTGTAACAAGATACCAATATGTTAAAGGGCGACTATAGTAGATGTAATACTTTTTAATTGGTATGATTAATATAAATTTGTTATATATACACAGAGATTATTAACTATTTAAATAATACGTAAATTAATCTCAGATTATTACCTTACAGTCCAGTAGAAAATCGAAAACCTTAACATGTACACAATTTGACAAAGATATAAAAGGCACTTCTTTTTTTAAACAAGAAATGCAAATCTTATCTTGGGACACTTTTGTCTCTTCCCTATTTAAACTAACATTTAAATTAAATTTTAAATCTACAGCCATTTTTAATAAAAAAGTTTGTATTTATTTTGCAATGTAAATTCACGACGCCATTACTAATACATTTCACTCGTAACGGAGGTTTTACTGCTAGGGAGATGACTTTTTTATTTCGGTGGTTTCTCACACTGCGGAAAGTATTAACGTTTTATTTGATTTTGTATATTTTTCCGCATTGTTAATATCACAGTGCCGAAAAGTTTAGTGTTGCCTATGCATAATTTCCCTTTAAAACTAATTAAAATATCATTTTGAGTCTAGAGATTGTATCGAAAAATAATTATAGATATATTAAAAATATGTATATAAACTAGTTAGTACTAGTTAAGGCCTTTCAAAAAGATTTTATAAAAAGACAGTGTGAAGAATTGCCTACTGTATTATTTTATTTACCATTTAAAAGTACTATTATTTTGAATAACACTTAAATTAAATGCCTTTAAGTTATATGACTTTAGTTGTACAAAGCAATATTATTTTGCAAAATATACGTATAATGTTATGACATTTGAATTGACTAACATTCTAACATTGCGTATGCGGTTTGACATCTGTGGTCGCGTTAACATCCAAACAAAACAGAATGCTTAAAATAAAATCAAAATAATCAATAAAAATTTAGTTATAGTCTTAATAATGACTGAGATTTGCTGTGGATGTCTCAACAATGACCGTAGGATGGTGAAAATTGAGGATTATAACGCGAAAAAATGTTTTATACAAATTATAAGTGAACTACCGGTAATGAAAGTTTACGTGTATTTAATTCGCTTTTTATTTGTTACTAACTACAGGACCAGGGTTCACACGGGTAGAATAAGGATTTACATAAACCTTTTATGTCATAATATACAGCTATATTAGTCGGCATATTTTTTCCCGACAACTTTAACAGTCACCATAATCATCATCATCCTCCTGCCCTTATCCCAATTTTACTTGGGGTCGGCGCAGCATGTCTTCTTTTTCTATAAATGTAATCAATAAATACCTAATTGTAATGAAAAAAGGTTTTTTGTTATAACAATCACCATAATATTAATAATAGTAATATTTGCACGATTTTTTTATGAATTATACTCCTAAACCTTGCTCGCGAACCTTTACGTCCATTAGTGAAAACCTCATAAAAAATCCGTTCGGTTGTTTTTGAGTTTATCAGGTACATATGGTGGGAGGACTCAATAATGTTTTCTAGTGACTTCTATTTAGTAAAAAATCAGATGTTCAAAGTATCGAAAGTAATCAACAAAAGCATTTATTTATACTAATATTGTATTAATATAAATCAATTGACTTCTCATTAACTATTTAGATGTTGGTAATACATTAATAGCACCTACTACCCAACCAACATTGACATGCAAATATTATTAATATTTAATTAAGTTAAAATATAGAAAGGTTAACTGTAATTTCATACTATATGTCTCTAAATATGTTAAAAATAATATATATACATTCCAAACACAAACAATTTTCATATTTCTAAGATCAGAAAGAATAAATTTCTAAAGAAACTTTCATCCCCTATTTAAAATAAACAATGTTGGAGATGAATGTGTTCCTTTTCCTTTCATAGTGTTCACCTATGTTCTAAGAGTAATTCCTGACTAAAATTTCATCCTACTAGATACACCAGAACCTGATGTTCATAGTGTCAGTCAGTCATTAATATTTTATAAAGTAGATGATGAAAATAAACTCAAATAAAATAATATAGATTCACCAAATACAGATAATCTGTCTGTAGAGATTGATAAGTTAATAACCAATGATTTAATCAAAAATGTTCAATTTCACTTTCTTTCACAGAGATCAACATAAAAAACAGATTTAGAAATTATGATTAAGTTACTAACTAGGGTCGTTTAAATCTGAGAAATCAATATAATTATTATAATATTTGAAAAAAAAATATCCCAGTCGGTTTCTTAATTTGCTGTGAACGATTCCAGAGGTGGATAACACAATTTCCATAGCAGCTAAAGAAGCTATCACAAACAATTGCTTCAACACTGGAAACATTTTGGACTGTTCCTCTTCACAAAATATAGTTAAATTAAATAATGACGACCACGGTGGTCGAGTAATGTGTACACCGGTTTTCATGGGTATGTCACTCCGAGGTCCCGGGTTCGATTCCGGCCGAGTCGATGTAGAAAAAGTTCATCTATGATATTCAAGTTTTCTATGTTGTCTTGGGTCTGGGTGTTTGTGGTACCGTCATTACTTCTGATTTTCCATAACACAAGTGCTTCAGCTACTTACATTGGGATCAGAGTAATGTGTGTGATGTTGTCCAATATTTATTATTATATAATAAAACGATAAAATCAAAACAAGAGTGATCAATTAGGTTTTTTAAAAAAATTGTGTTTTATACAATTATTTTTAAAAATTCTGATTTTTTCCAACGCTGCTGATTGTTTAATCAATATAAACACAGTAGTCATACTGGACTATTTATTATTTTCTTGTACATAACTGTATAATATTCTTTTTCAGAATACCTACCTGGAGAAACAACTCCAACTCTGCTACGAATGTGCCGGCCTCCTATTAAAGTTTACTAAGTACAAACAACAGGTACTGCAATCGTATAAAGCGCTCAACAATTATGCTCAAATAGTAAGTTATCTCTTAAAAAGTATATATTATATTGACCATACCAACTTTGTATAGATAAAATTCACCCAAAGTTACCCCTCTCACTTGTTCAGGAACATATGGTCTATCTTAAATTATAACTAGTGACCAGCCCAGGCTTTGTTTGGTTTTAATTTATTAAAGAAAGTTGTATATTATAAATATATATTTATACTCTGTAGCACTCAGGAATAATGTCGCTTTATACCTGCGGAAACATTTTTGGGATTAGTTTTTAGCTCGGGAGATTTACCCCCTACATACAATCAAAATCAAACAAATTCTACCTTATTATAATATTTGTATAATGTAAGTATGTATGTGTTCCTGATAAATATTTAGCTCATAATCCCTAATAGACAAACTGATAACACTGTTAAAATGGCTTAAACGCTGAAAGTGTTCTCTGATAAATTTTGTATATTTCTTTTCCTAAGAACCTTCTAATAAGTATTAGAAAACTTTATAAATGATGATAAATAAAATCAAGTTCAAGTATTGTCACCAAGGGAAATTGGAATTTATTTTTATATATAATATTTCATTTACAGGAAATATTACCGTACAAAAATTTAGAAACTAGAAATCTTTACAACATATCAACGCCATACCCTCAAACAGACGATGCACTACAAACAATAGAAGTGATAAAAACCGAAATAAACACAGAAGAATACTTATCTGACATCAAAGAAGAAAGAGAGCTATCAAACGACGATGAACCCCTAATAAAGGTAAAGAAAAAGAAGAAAAAGAACGATCAAATAAAGAAGGAGACAGAAGATGCACATTTTTTTGAAGTAGAATTAAGCAAAGAAGAGATCTTAGAAGAACTCAAGCAGTTGGCGTTGAGAGAAGATTATGTGAATGCAATGTTTCAATGTGAAAAATGTGTGATGTCCTTCCCTAATGCTGATGACCTCGCTGATCACATTAGTCTGAAGCATGAAATGGTAAGATACTGACATAGATTCTAGTTCAGATTAATGTACGTCCCGGTATCACGTGGTCCACCTCGAAGAGACGGAGGGGGTATAGGAGGAGTCCCACATAACACCCCCCACGTGAATTGGGGGGGGGGTTAGTTTTTCATGCAAGATAAAAAATGGCGTTAGATTTTTTTTTAAGAATATTAGTATTGTCCCTATTAAATCAGAGAATTACTAATGTTCCTATTTACCCCTCCTTTTAAGCTTAAAACTTGTGTTAGTTTTACTTGGTGGTAGGGTGAGCCAGTGAAACTACAGGCACAAGGGACATAAAATCTTAGTTCCCAAGGTTAGTGGCGCATTGGTGATGTTAGGAATGGTTAATATTCCTTATAGACAATGGTCTATGGGCGGTGGTGACCAATTACCATCATGTGGCCCACTTGCTCGTTGGCCTACCTATATCATAAAAAAAGGGGGACGACAATGACGAGGCCACAGGGGTCAGGATCGATCATGCGACTTTTTACATCGCTAGGGCCTTAAACCATTGTACTGTTGACCCTATAAATTAATAAATAACATGTCTCATAGACAATTATTTTTTTTAGTCTACCGCCTGTATATACTGTATACTAAGAATTTGTATTTTGAACGCAGTTTAAGTGTGAGTAAGCCAGTGTAACTACGGGCATAAAGGATGAGACATCTTAGTTCCCAAGATTTGTGGTTATACTATGATGATCAGACAAGGTACCATTTGTCAGTCCGCCTGCCTGATTAATTGTTTTGATTTTCAGAATTCATCGAAGTATAAATGTTCGATATGCGAATGTTCGTTCTCGTCGGAGGTTTCGTATAATTATCACACGAACAAACATACACGCAGATACCAGTGCGTCGTGTGTAGGGAGAGATTTGCAAGCAAGAGGGGGGTCCTGAAACATTACAACATGGTACACTGTCACAGGTACGTAGCCTAAACTTAACAAAACTTGGTGGTAGGGCTTTGTGCAAGCCCGGGTAGGTACCACCCACTCATCAGATATTCTACCGCCAAACAGCAGTACTCAGTATTGTTGTGTTCCGGTTTGAAGGGTGAGTGAGCCAGTGTAACTACAGGCACAAGGGACGTAGCATCTTAGTTCCCAAGGTCGGTGGCGCATTGGTGATGTAAGGAATGGTTAATATTTCTTACAACGCCATTGTCTATGGGCGGTGGTGACCACTTACCATCAGGTGGTCCATTTGCTCGTCCGCCTACCGATATTATATAGTTATAGATCAGTAACTACTGAGTTTCTTGCCGGTGCTTCTATGTAGATTGTAGAATCTACATTGTATTGTGGTAGTTTAACATTAAATTCGACACTAACGTGACGATTCAAAAGTGATAACTTAAACTAATCTAAGTTGAACTATTTAATATTGAAATTGTTTAACTTGAGAGAAGCTTAAGTTATTACTTAAATTTTATGTATATTGATATGAAAATATAAGGAAAGGTTTATTTATTAATAAAATATATTATTGATTATTGTAAGACTGCCTGCCTGACTAGACCAAGCGTGAACTGTTAAAGCCATGAAATTTATTGATTAGGAGCATTTTATTGAGTAGACAGTCACTGATAAAGGAATTTTTGAAATTCTACCCCTAAGTGGGCGTAATAAGGTTTGAATTTTTTTATGGAAATCCGACATTTTTTAAGTTCGATATATGAAATTATATTTTTGGGATACAGATTAAAAATTAGTAGATACGTATTTAGATGTTTTTGGTTGTTCTACCCTAAGCGTAAAAAATTAACGTAATATTTAAGTTACTCTGTAAATATATTCGACTTCCGCGCGAGCGAAACCGCCTGCAACAACTAGTTGATTATAAAATATATTTTATTCTTGAATATGTTTGTATATTAGAATTTTGTGTGTGTACATTATTAGTATTGTCGTTGCCTGCGACAGGCAGACTGGCGCCGTAACGCGTTACGTAACGAAGCGGTTTACCCTCCCATAGGAAGTTATCGTTTCAAAAATTATTTATGTTTTTCTATTTCAGGACTGACATGGACTTTGATTATGATATTAGTACTGAAAATTATCCCCAACATCCAGATCAAAGGTAATATATAATATATACATTACTAGCTGGACATGCGGCTTTGTCCGCGCGAAAATTAAAAACTTTACCTATAGCAAACAAATTGTCACAAAAATTTTACCCCCTCGAGGGGTGAATTAAAAAAGCAGTCTATGTCCTTTCCCGGGAGTCAAACCACCTCCAAACGTATATCATCGAAATTTCAGTTCGGTTCAGCGGTTTAAGTGTTAAGAGGTAACAGACAGAGTTACTTTGAATATTTTTTATAGTACGAGGAGCGATCAATAACGATAAACGGGTATTGTGACGACCTCCGTGGTCGAGTAGGGTGTACACCGGTTTTCATGGGTACGCCACTCCGAGGTCCCGGGTTTCGATCCCCGGCCGAGTCGATGTAGACAAAGTTCATTGGTTTTCTATGTCGTCTCGGGTCTGGGTGTTTGTGGTGCCGTCGTTACGTCTGATTTTCCATAGCACAAGTGCTTCAGCTACTTACATCGGGATCAGAGTGATGTGTGTGATGTTGTCCAGTATTTATTTATTATCGCAGGGCCTAATTACGTGGAATCTGTTGTTTTTAATCACGTATACCCCTCACTAATATCGATTAAAAAATATATATAAATAGGTAATTCATTCAAACACAAGCAGTCGAAGGGATCACGTCAAGATGGAGAAAAATGGAATAAGAGCCGTCGTTAAGTACCTCTCGCTGAAAAGATGTGCACGAAAGACATTCGCGCAGACCTATTGGGGGACTCTCCTCCTCCAAATTCCACAGTTGCAAGGTGGAGTAAGGAGTTCAAACTGGGCAGAATGTCGACTGAAGACGAACGTCGCTAGGCGTCCATCCGTGTCCCGCACCGAGGATAATATCAAGGAATCTTACCAGATGACCGAAGATTGACCATCCAATATTTAGTTAAGATCACAGGGCTCTCGTTTGGAAGCATTCAAACTATCCTGACAGATTTGAACATGAGGGGGTCTCCGAAGGGGGTCCCAAGAATGTTGAAGCAGCTTCGCATTTCAAGAGGTGATCTTGAAAAATATCAAAAATATCGCTTTATAATCAAAAAGGCGGCTTTTTGCACTGGTTTCAAGCTGAGCAGGCAAGATTATGGCGTCTGTTTTTTGGGATGCCGAGGGAATTATCATGATTGATTATTTGGAGAATGGAGGTAGTACTACAGGCCAGGTCAGGGCGTCACGGTAGCATGCGGAAGCGATCCCGTGGGGCCTGCCGATAAGACAGAAATGGTACCGCTAGTTTTTAGTGGGTATTCCGGTGTACCGGGTCGCACTCGGCGAGTCCAACATACCCCCACTTCCACGTGGGGGAAACGCGTAACGCGTATTTCCAGCGGAAAAAACGGTTCTGGTTTATCATTTAAATCAAATAGGAGTAATTTGTCTATGACATTTATATAAACTGTTAATTTAAAACCGTATTTTCCAATTTCTGGCTTGCCTAGAGGACCCCCATTGACTAGGGAATCTAGGCGGTTTTCCTACACCGCTCAGTGGGCAATCCGGTCCAGGGAGTAAAAAAGAGGATTTTCGATCACTGGTTGAGATTTCATTAGTTTTTCGTAGTGGTAACTATCGTATCATTGGTGATATTTATAATTTCCAGTGCGCAGGACGACAAGGCGTCGTTTCCGTGCGAGTTCTGCGGGAAGACGTTCAAATGGCGCACGTCGCTCAGGAAACACTTGGAGACTCATCGCATCGAGACGGGCGAGAAGAGGAAGCCGTACTGTGCGCCTTGCAGGTATGTTTTGATAAGATTTTAATATAAGATTTCAAATGTCAAGTCTTCCTTAAATATATTCTACTCGGCCTTAAACACAACTTCTGAAGCACCTCGCTGCTAGTCCAAGATTTTATCATATGGGCGAGGTGCCCCCAAAACCGTGGACTTTTTTGCACCCGAACCCTGGAGGATTCTTAAGACGCTCCTATGTGGATTTTTTTTTATGATGTCGGTAGGTGGACGAACAAATGGATATGGTACCACCTGATGGTAAGTGTCTCGGGTCTGGGTGTTCGTGGTACCGTCGTTACTTCTGACTTTCCATAACACAAGAGCTTCAGCTACTTACATCGGGATCAGAGTAATGTGTGTGATGTTGTCCAATATTTATTTCAATAGTAAAAAGTTACATTATTTATGAACGCTACAGGGTATTAATTTTATTTATAATATATAATTTTCTCTATTAATAAAATGCACCCGTGCGAAGCCGGGGCGTGTCGCTTGTCTATAAAATATTTGTTTTATTAACGAATTTTAATTTCGCAGATTGTCCTTCACAACAACATCGAATCTGCAGAAGCATGTTCGAACCAGTTCAAAACATCAAATACAACTTAAACTAAGGTAAAAAAAAACAATAATCGAAATTTAATATGGCATAAAACAGCCGCCATATTGCTATAATCGATTAATATGACAAAAAAGCTTTCTATTAAACACGTCGTCGGTATTGTTGCATTGCAAGCTACTGCCATATTGATTTAATCTTTTAATATAGCTATCATTATTTTAATCGTCCGCCATATTATTATAGAATTCAAGATTATTCCATACAAATTATTTCAAACAAAATTCATATACCTCTTAACTCCAATGTTAACTATAGAACAACAGGTGCCATATTAGAATTTTCGGTTATTATGGCAATAACGTTCCTTTTTGATCACACATCCGCCATATTGTCAATTGTACGCGCGAGAGATGAGTGGACTGTACTATGATGAATTAAGAGGGGAGTTGTTACCTCAAAATCCGGGCTCTTACTTTAGAAGACACTTTCTTCTCGGGAGCCCCCCCTTGGTCTTCTCACACTCGAAGAACACAGCCAAGGGATGGGTGTCATTTGTAGGATAGGGGGGGGATAATAGTTTGTTACACTAGCTAATTTTTAAACGCGGCGTACTCACGACGCACACGTTGCCGCGGCCACACGAGAAGGGAATCACGTCATACGTCAAAATCATACCATGGACAAGATTATTGACGTTTCAATATATGCACAAATCCTAAATACGCCACAGAACAAAGACTTTTTTCTAAATTGACTACGTGAGGAGCGTAATCTAAACGCAGGTACCATTAAACAGAGCGTTTATTCCAGGAAGCTAACGGAGTCGCTACCGGAGCTGACCGGCCAGGACAGGCACAAGGCCCAACTCGAAATAAGGAAGTCCGTCAACAAGTCCAGGCACCAGTTCCCCTGTACGCAGTGCGACAAGAGATTCCTTTGGAGGGGAAACTTGTTGAGGCACATGAACAGTCACGCGGCCAAGTGAGTGTTATTTTGAATTCTTGTTTAACTTGCAAGGTTATAGTCGATTTCAATGGCAGGAGGAGTTAGATATATAAACAAGTTTGGCCTTGAATTGTTGTGACGTCATTGGTCGAGATCCAAACATTCGTGAAGTTGCTATCGGAACTTTTGAAGTAGAATTAAAGTGGATATAAGTAGTTAAGTTTAATAGTGTCGTGTTGTAAATAGATATGACGGCGTAACTTGTCCCAGCTTGTTTATAAAAAACATGACGTCAGCATTGCTGACGTCACGGATGTCAGGATTTGGATTTCTATCCATCCTCGAAGGTACTTAATTAAATGCAGGAAATATTCTTATTTTGATTTATTCCAAGCTGAGGAAGTCCGATCGTTCCGACGGCTCGTACCAGCCTGCCGATACCATTTTTTTTTTTATCTGTATTTGTGTGTTGCTGACCTCCGTGGTCGAGTAGTGTGTACACCGGTTTTCATGGGTACGCCACTCCGAGGTTCCGGCTTCGATTCACAGCCGAATCGATGTAGAAATAGTTCATCAGTTTTCTATGTTGTCTCGGGTCTGGGTGTTTGTGGTGCCGTCGTTACGTCTGACTTTCCATAACACAAGTGCTTCAGCTACTTACATTGGGATCAGAGTCATGTATGTGATGTTGTCTAATATTTATTTATTTACAATGATCATCAATCAAAGCTATGATATAGTTTTATGTAACTTTCAGGGCGAACGGGGATTTGGTCTGTAAGCCGTGCAACAGAACGTTCTCGTCGATAGCGACGTACCAGCAACACATGAAGATAAGCAAGAAACACGTGTCAGAGAATGATTTCAAGTGAGTTCAATTCTAATTTCTCTATGGTCTCGTGGTCCCGACCCACGCCGGGCTTGTCTATGGTTCAAGTTTGTTTTGGGCTAGCAGAGAAGTCACTGAGTTCTCTATCGAAAAATTTCATGGGCTGGGTTTGCAAGGTGGGTGTTTACGCTCCACGTCCACCTTCATCATCATCACCACCATCATCATCATCACCACCATCATCATCACCACCATCATCATCACCATCATCATCACCATCATCATCACCACCATCATCATCACCATCATCATCACCATCATCACCACCATCATCATCACCACCATCATCATCACCATCATCACCACCATCATCATCACCACCATCATCATCACCATCATCACCACCATCATCATCACCACCATCATCACCACCACCATCATCACCACCACCATCATCACCATCATCATCACCACCATCATCATCACCATCATCATCACCATCATCACCACCATCATCATCACCATCATCATCACCATCATCACCACCATCATCATCACCACCATCATCACCACCACCATCATCACCATCATCATCACCACCATCATCATCATCATCATCCTCCTTACATGCCATTTCTCGGACGGTATGTTTCTTTGTTGGTGTTTCCGTCCGATCGAATTGTGAGGGAATGGACTGTTTTGTTAGCTCGAGAGGTGGTCATTGCTGAAATTGACCTTGACAGAAATAGTTAGTCAGTTTTATTTCATTAGTAAGTTACGGTTATGACGTCACAGGTTCATGTGCAGCGATTGCGGGAAAAGATTCCCGACGAAGTCTCGCCTGAGGGATCACATTAACTGGGAACATCTCAAGAACTACGTGTACAGCTGTGACGAATGTCAGAAGGTACGTGTTGAAAGTTATTTGGTGGTAGGTGCCACCATCCTCTGTAAATTCTACCGTCAAACAGTGATATGATATTGTTGTGTTAGGGTAATTCTGGAACTACAGAGATATTACGTCTTAGTCCTCAAGGGGGAGGCATTGACGTTGTTAGGGATGGTTAATATTTTTACAGCGCCAATGTCTATAGGCGATGGTGACCACTTACTATGTGTGACCAATTCGCCAGTCTGCCTACCTATTTCAGACCTGAGACTATAAAACCGTAAAGTATTATGAAGATACTAAAAAGACTAAGTAAAAAAAGCATTGGTATTTCACGAGACGAGCTTCCAAAGGAAATAGCCCCTGTGAGCTCATGGGTTAAAGCGTGGCTTGTATTGGCCAAATAGTTTTTTAGAATCGACTTAATCGCGCGCATCGACCAATGAGGCGCGAGTATTTTGTTCCGTAGGAGGTCGACTCGTGGAATGGATCATAGTTTGCAGGTTTTTTTTAGTATACCACGTACAATAGAGATTCAGTGTGATCACGTCACTAATG
Source organism: Vanessa tameamea (assembly GCF_037043105.1). Lineage (NCBI taxonomy): Eukaryota > Metazoa > Arthropoda > Insecta > Lepidoptera > Nymphalidae > Vanessa > Vanessa tameamea. The sequence continues at coordinate 2,819,110 of NC_087339.1, read as the reverse complement.
GGACACGCGTCCGTTTCATTCGAAGGTATTCAAGACGAGCAACTCCGTGTACCTCCACAAGCAAGTCCACAAGAAGGATGTCGTCGAACATCTCTGCGATCACTGCGGGAAGCCGTTTCCGGTGAGTGCCCGCCTCGTGCGGCGTCGCGGGCGGGGCCGCGTGTCGGAGGAGTCGCGTAACGCTCGAGGGCTGTTGCAGAACCACGCCAAGCTGCGCAGCCACATCGCGGGCCGCCACGCGCGCGCCGCCGCGCACCGCTGCGCCGCGTGCGGCGCGCGCTTCGCCTGGCACTCGTGCCTGTCGCGCCACGTGCGCCAGAAGCACGCGCGCTGACGTCACCGCGGCAGCGTGCGAGAGTCTAATGCATAATGCGGCCTTCATTTCGATGTATTTTAATACAGGACTGACATGTTGTATGAATGACAGAGTGTTGCCAGATGTTAGCCATAAACAGTACTTGTTCCGTACCAAATTTCATCGAAATCGGCTCAGCGGTTTGCCAGTGAAGGAGTTTAAGACGGACCGAGTCGAGATTTCTTTGTATATGAAAAATACCTTATCAGTGATGTCATCTAAGAAGTCGTTTCTTGATGGAACACGCAAACGTCCGTCGATAATACTTTTAACAAATAAAATATTTAAAAAATAATAATTTTGTTTTGCAAGCCGTACTTTTCAAGTGACAGTTGACATTTGAGCCTATTCTTATATGAAACGTATTGTACAAGATGTCTGAGTGTGCGTGAAACGATTAAAAGTACAGACAGCAAGAATTAGTTTAAATTTTTTTATTAATAATTCCTATATAACTTATAGTTGCAAACATTGAGATGTCTATCACAACGACGCGCTCTTCAACCGGAATTCTGAATAAAGCAATGATTATAATTAATTTCTAATTTTGTTGTTTTTCTTTGATTTTACAAAGAAATTGAAGTTCTCCTTGTTCGTCCCCTTTGATATCGATTTTTCGTTTAGCTCGTCGCTATCCGATTTCTCTTCGACGATAAAACCTGAAAATTACATAAAATCAATCGCGCAAAGCTCTACAAAGCTTTGCACGAGCCCGCCTGGGTGGGTACCGCCCGATCCTCAGTTATTATATTGCCTAGCATCAATACTCTTGTATAGTGACAAAGGGACATAACATCTTAGCATAAGGGACATAACATCTTAGCATAAGAGACATAACATCTTAGCATAAGGGACATAACATCTTAGCATAAGGGACATAACATCTTAGCATAAGGGACATAACATCTTAGCTACCAAGTCTGATGGCGCATTGGCGGTACAAGGAATATTTAATATTTCTTACCATAAAAAGTAGCTAATTTGCCCCCCTATACTCTATTCCAACCATAACAGGAAAAAAGCCAAATAAACAACATTTGACAGAAAATTGACGCGATGTCATTGGTCGAGAGCTTGGTTGATCTGTGATATTCACTATGGATTTACAAAAAATTACGTTTTGAACGTCGATGAAACTGTTATCGGAATTTTGGAAGTAGAATTATAGTGTTGTATTATAAATAAAGATATGTTAATCATAAACTCTTAGCAGTGCACAATATTTTATTTTTTATTTATTTTTTATGGCGTTGGTTGGCGGACGAGCATATGGGCCACCTGATGGTAAGTGGTCACCACCGCCCATAGACAAAAGCGCTGTAATATAATTATATATATAATTTTGTAATATACAAATACAGCTCAGTTATTGACGAATCGCATGAAATGCGTAAATCTAAGGTTTGTTTGTCTTTTTTCCTACTTCCATTGAATAGGCTCTATAAAAAATAAGAACACATGCTGATCCACGACCCGACTCGGCCCAGGGTATAAGAGGGCCTCTGTTTAGAGGTGGAGGGCCTCAAGAGCCAATTTGCCCCCTACATTCATTATAAAAGATGACAATGATCTAGATTACCATAATTTGTTAATTTTTCGATTATTTCTTTGAATTTGCCGTTTTTGCTCAACATTTGGCATATTTTTCGTATTTGCTCCGCAAGAAACGTCCACATGTCTTCGGAATTAAAATTTTGTCCTTCGTCATTGTCGACTTGAAATGATGTTCTTAGATTCAAATTAACGCTTCTTGGATTCACAGCGTCTTCGGAAATGGACTTCGCTTCAAGTCCTTTAAGTATATAAGTTAAATTTTAGTGTATACTAAATGCAGCACTGAGATACAAGTGAAACTTTGAGCTAACCCATCTGGGTTGATAGGACCCACTCATCAGATATTCTACCGCCAAACGGCAGTAATTAGTGTTATTGTGTTCCGGTTTGAAGGGTGAGTGAGCCAGTGTAACTACAGGCACAAGGGACACAACATCTTAGTTCCCAAGGTTGGTGGCGCATTGGTGATGTAAGGAATGCCTTAACTTGACGCGTGTTTAAAATGTGAGTGACATTCGCGTCACGGTACTCCAGTTCCGATTTATTCTTGAAACACCGCAAGAAATTGTACATGAAATAAATTTTAAATTACAATTTCACCAAAATAAATAACTGAATTCTTCAATAATGCAATTTTTCATTCAAATTTAAATGGACATGTTTAATAACACGTTCGGCACGCGAACGTTTCCTCACGACATATTCCTTCACAGCACATGGATCAGTTCTCGCAGATTCGAATTAAGAATTAAAAAAATACGTTCGTACAATAAAAAGTAACAATACCACAGATAAAAAATATATGAAAAAGCGCGGCAAAAAACAACATACTGTCGAGATCGTTAAAATTTTATAACATATTTTATCTTCGAATTTTATTGTATCGTAAAATAAAAAACTTATCAAGTTTAAACGAACTTTATTTTCATCATAAAAACATTTTTTTTTACATAAATATAATCTATTTCTATTTACACGTAATGTAGTCTGATGACACATTTATGTCCAAGGCGGCCATTTTTTTAGGAAACGCAGTGAGTGCAGGCAGGACAACTACCTAACTCCGGACAACACTAAGAATTGACCATATAACTAAAGCTATTACTTGCCAGATCGGACCAGAGTGTTTTAGGTATTGAAATTGATGGTAGTGCTCTGTGCAAGCCCGTCTGAGTAGGTACCACAAACTCATCACTTATTTGGTTTAGTATCCTCGTGTTCAGGTTTTATGGATGAAGGTGAATGAGCCAATGGGACTTCATGGACAAAGGATAACATCATAGTCTCCAAGGTCGGTGCACATTCGCGTAAGAGACGATTACTACTGCTTACAGTGCCAAAGTCTATGGTGGTCACCACTTAGGTGATTGGTTTAGTGCTTAGCTATAAGGCCCGAGAAAGCTCCCGGAGAGGACGACAAGCATACTGAGTACTGCTGTTTGGCGGTAGAATATCTGATCAGTGAGTGGTACCTACCCAGACTAGCTTACACAAAGCCCTACCACCGAAACCTCTTTCCAGTCCCTTGAATTGCAAAAGACAGGGAATACAGTGCAGCTGTTCACTTCAATATATCCTCAGTCTTAACTTCCGGTCGGAATTGGATATAACTGAATTACTCCTCAATATCCTCGACGTTTGTTTCCGTGTGCTTCAATAGTAATCTCTTCGATATGACTTTGTGGGCGAGTCTCTTGTGGGTGCAGAGCGCACCGCTCCTCCGGTAGCGTTTCCCGCAGAGGTCGCACTTCAGCGGCTTTTCTCCTGTATGTATGGATTCGTGTTCTCTTAACGCTGTCGTATCCTGAAAAAAATAATTAAAGTATAAACACATACTATTAATATTTATTGTTCACGGCAAACATAAAAAAAAAAAAACAGAAATCTTAGGACTAAACACAATAATTTTATGTGTTGTACGACGGGCAGACTTCCAGAGCCAAACTGAGAGAGTTTTAATAACATCTGGGTAAGCAGTGCAGCCATAAACTTACATACAAATATTTACACAGTAATACCTTATACATAATACATATTTTATATATATATATATATATATATATATATATATCTCTACTACAGTAATAAAAATTTAAGTTAATAAAATGTTATATATGAGGAAATTAATTGATGTCGTCTAAATTATTATTTAAGTTATATTTTATAAGAGCATTTTTAATCGTTGAAATTGATTGTGATTTTTTAATTTGTACACCATTATCGATATTGGAACCAGTGTGTTACATGGTACCATTATATTCTGCCTAGAGCTTTGGAAATGTACGGACTCCTGTGACGTCATTTCATAATATAAATTTTATGTTGCCAAAGATTTTAAATGTCGAATCTACCCAGAACCGGAAAGCAAGTAGTTACTCTTTCCCGATACTAAAGAATACATAAGTCGTTTAGTTTATTTTAATTTGATAAGAACGTCTAACATAACAAAATTTGAAGTTGTTGTAATCTGTGGTAAATTTATAATTATAGTCTGTGAACGTCTAGCGCCACCTATAGTTAAAAGGTGAAAATCCCTCTCTGTCTTGGTCTTCGTACCGATGTAGTCAATATTTTGTAAGTCTCTATTAATTAAAGTATAAAACAATAATATCGCATTATTTATTAACATCACCAATCGATCTAATAAATCTAACAGAAGTGACAAGAAGAAACAACGTAATCTATCTCGCGATATTGTAAACTGTCGAAATATCGTGAACGGTGATTTAACTCAAAATGAAACGTCAAAAATTTCGATAGTTATATTTCGGTTAGGTTAGGTTAGAGTTTTTATAATTTAACTTTAATTAGTTACGATAGACTATAATCTACCGAAAAGTTAAATTGTAAGCAGTATGTTACGGTTCACAATCTCGCGAGATAGATTATAATCTAAGGATATTTACAACTTTACGGTGACGTATATAACATAACTGAAAAGCAATTAAACCTCCTTTCAATTTATAAAATAAAATTACACTGCATGGACATCAACAAACACGAACTCCATACTTTTTATCAAAGTATTTATGCTCAGATTCAAGTGTTAATAAGGAAAGCTAAATATAATGACAATTCAGTCTCACCCGGCAAACTTTCCCACAAGTTTGACATAAGTATATTTTCCGCACCGTCTCCTTCTTTTCGCCGTAGTGCGTGTACTTTAAGTGACGGGTAAGCAACCTGCCCGATGATATTATCTAGAATAGATACTGTACTTTTAATTCATGTTCAAATCAAACGGAAAATAGCAATCCCCCATTTTAAGGAATTATTAATATCAATGATTACCCCCCAATTGAGCTTAACGCTCGTGATAGGAGTGGGGACGACAAAAGCTCAAAACAAAGAGTCTGGATAGAACCTGCGACCTTTAACATTGACGCTTCAGATGTTTAGTGACATATATATGTATCTAGAAGGGCAAAAATGTAAAGCATTGTGGGGTTACGTCAACTTTACGACAAAATTTACAACATCCGCCTCGCAGAGGACCAACTTAATGATTTTTTTTCGACGGGACTTTCACTGGCAGATAGCGGATATATTTTTTTTTAGCATAGCAGCCTATAAATTTCCCACTGCGGGGCTAAATGCCTCCTCTCCCTTTGAGGAGAAGGTTTGGAGCATATTCCACCACGCTGCTCCAATGCGGGTTGGCGGAATACACATGTGGCAGAATTTCGTTGAAATTAGACACATGCAGGTTTCCTCACGATGTTTTCCTTCACCGCCGAGCACGAGATGAATTATAAACACAAATTAAGCACATGAAAATTCAGTGGCGCCTTCCTGGGTTTGAACCCGAAATCATCGATTACGATGCACGCGTTCTAACCACTGGGCCATCTCGGCTCTAATAAGATAGCGGGTATAATAAGGAGTAACTTGGGCTACTTTTATTATATATAGAATAAAAATAAAATCACTACAATAACCAAATAACTTAAATTCAAACAACGCGCACGAAGTCGCGGGCACAGCTAGTACTCAATAATACCGATTTATCGAAGGCAACATTTATCCGCAACAAATATTCGATAGCAACAGTTGCTTTGCTGTAACCGTAACAGGACCCATAGTCTTTTTTTTTCAGTTTAGGTAATCTCTTACACAACACAGGATCCTCACTGACCTTATCACAAATCGGACATTTGTGGTTACTCTTCCCCATGTGACGGTAGTTAATGTGATCGTGGCGATCGGCCTTCGTGCGGAAACCTCTCTTGCAAATCGGACATCGGATTCTGGAACAGTCAGAATGAATACTTGTGAGAAATTTGTGAACATCGAGGCACACTAACGTTGGTGGCTAACTACTGTGTGCATTATTCTAGAATTTTCTGTTGAAAAAATCGAAAAGGTCATCGACAGAGCCGTCTATGCTGGCGCCCTTGGAAACATCCATGAATTTAGGGCCCTTTTGGTAGATATTTACTACGGAACGGACGAACGAACGAACGGACAGAAGTGATAACTTAAACTGTCACTGTAAAGTGAGAAGGAGCCCGCCGCTGCCGTAAGCGTAAGAGAGACGCCAGACAGACTGGCGCCGTAACGCGTTACGTAACGAAGCAGTTCACCCTCCCATAGGAAGTTATCGCTTCAAAAACCTTACCTAAACGCGTCGTTTCCGGCGTGTGTCTTCGTGAACTTTAGGTGCTGAAGGTACGACGAATGAGAAACGAATGATTTGTTACACTCGAAGCACTTTACACTCTGCCTTTCTCCGTGAACTTTCAAATGGGCCTTCATCGTGTCGTACCGGATTAACTTCCCGCATATCGGGCACGGCTGTCGGGGCAAAGTGCCCGAGTGTAGGCTGGAATTATTATTAAAAAGATAAATAAAGAAGTTAATTTTAAGCGGCACAGATAATATATACTAGAGGGTCGCAATTCAACAGATTTTTTTTTCAAATTTCGAAACCTATGGCAGTTTTTGTTTCGATTTAATTTCATTGGAAACTGACGACGTCTGACATTTTAAATTGTTTTTTTTTTTTTTAATATAGTCGAAGGCCGCTCTCTACCCAGCCATAACGATTTTTCGCTCTCTAAAATTAATTAACAATTTAGTAAATTTCAATCAAGAATCCTCTTTAATTTTCTGCACATCTACGGCTGGAGCTCTTCGAAATGAAACCATAACCGATCTTCAACGTGCAGCTATCTTCCAATAATCACTGGGACAAAAATCGGCTTACCCTATTAATATATAAAAAGATTTGTGTTTAAAGTTCATCTCGCACTTTGGTCTCGAGGAATCGTGAGGCGTACTACATGTGTCATAGGAAAATCTTTTTTTTTTATGATATCGGTAGGCGGACGAGCAAATGCGCCACCTGATGGTAAGTGGTCACCGCATAGACAATGACGCTGTAAAAAATATTCACCATTCCTTACATCACCAATGCGCCACCAACATTAATAAACTAAGATGTTATGTCCCTTGTGCCTGTAGTTACACTGGCTCACTCACCCTTCAAACCGGAACACGACAATACTGAGTACTGCTGTTCGGCGGTAGAATATCTGATGAGTGGGTGGCACCTACCCAGGCGGGCTTGCACAAAGCCCTACCACCAAGTAAATCCACGTGTGTTTCCAAAACTTTCTCCTAAACACAGTGGTAACGTTAGCCCAGCTGTAGCCTTATCATGACCTTATCATTTCGTTAAGACATAACCCACCGTTCATGATTCATTAAGTTGTACGAGCCAGTGAATGTTTTCCCGCACGTGGAGCACTTAAAGTCGGGCTGTTTGTGAACTTTCTGTATGTGGAGCGTTCTCTCTTTCTTGGTGCTGAAATATTTAAAAAAACATTTTAAACAAGAATTCCTTTAAGCTGACATTCTTGAAAAGAAGTTTTGTTTGTTTAAAATAGTGGGCCGATCATAATTTATGAATCGGCAAAGTTAAAAATACTAAGTATTTCTGTTTAGCGGTGGAATGTCCGATGTTTGTGTTGGATTGTATCTACCACTTGCTTGGACAGTCCTACCACCAACAAAAGACGACCATTTTATTAAAATACTCACTCGAATAATTCATTGCACTTCGAGCACACGTAGCCAACCGACGTGTGTTTGTCCGGCGACACGTCCGCCAACCAAGGTTTCAGGCCTGGATTCTTCAAATATGATCTCTTTCGTAACTACAATAACATAATAGATTTTTTTTAAGGATTCAAAGTTGTTTCACGAGGAAATTGGAATGTAATTAAAAAAATATACATAGTTCTGTGTCCTTGTGCTAAATGGGGCTAATATCAATAACATAACTTTTGGTCATCAATGATGTCCGTTGCTTTACATAAATTAATGTAAAGTATGTTTTCATTGTATGTCACTAGATGGCGTTGATTTATTTTTTGAAGTTTGTAAATCGCGCTGTCTAGATTTCTTTGTAAATGGTATATATGCTCATATCAATGTAACGTAAATTTATCGAATCTATTCAAGTTGCGTGAACAGTTTAATATAATTCTTAGTTCTTACAACATTCATAAATTCGTCCCGCAGATTCCTTCCAGCTTAAATTATAACGAACTGGCAAATTCCCCTGGCTTCACATGATTACAGTTTATGTATATTTAAATCGGACGATTTATAAAAATATTTGTCTTCAATAGCCCAATGATTGAGGAAGGTATAGTCCAATTTTTTTTTTTTTTGAACATGCTGTCTGGCATATAACGCAGACTAAACCAATGGGTCTTAGACTATGAAAATTCTGACAAATATTTAATGTAGATCCGCGCCGACAAAGGATTTTTCAAAACTAAATTCCTAAAAGGGTTAAATTGGGGATGAATGTTTGTATAGAAATTCGTCATTTCGCGAAACATAGGATGAAAGTTTTGTAGGGAAGTTCGTCATTTTTTGTAGTTTTTAGGCTTCTGTTTGTGGATAGAAGACAAAACTGTTATACCGTTTTTGAAAATTGTCAAAATGTATTCCTGAAATCTTGTAGTTGATTCATTGCAGAAATTTTAATTATGACATGTTATAGGCAACACAGACTATCAAAAATTTGAAATATTTGAAACTATCGACGGATTTTGTTTTACTGTGCCCTGTCCCGTCAGATAAACGCTAAGTAACAACATTTCCATATAAAATAACCACTAATCTAACCAAAAATATTATACTAGCTTGCAGGACCACCTTAATTTAGGTTAGAAGGTTCAAAAAACCAGGGCGCCGCACCTTATGGGGTGCGACGATGATGTTCAATTCTTGGGCCATCATTGAGGCGGCCCAGGAGGTCACTTAAAAATATATTTTATGGTAGAAATAGAAGTAGAAATCTCCTGTACAGTGATTGCACTCGGAGCTGCTAGCTCGAATTCGCCTACGTGAAATTAAGTTTGTGACTATAAGAGAACATTCAGACATATACGCACGCAGATAAAGCAGATCCGTAGCGTTTTTCTTTACAAATACGAAGAGATTTAAAGCTGAAATATTATAAACCAACTCCTAAACCGCGTCGCGTTTGTACGATGTATTTGTATTTCTAGTTAAAACCTTGCTAATGAGTAAGTACTTAGTTAGTTTAACGATTACAAAACACTTACCTCTTCATAATATTAGTATAGGGATGCCTTACCTTCCGAATTTCCTTCGGTATACTCTTAACAGCGTGACCGATTTTCAAATGTTTCAATATAACGATGACGTTATACGAAATATTGTCGCAGAAATGGCACTGGTATTTCAGATAGTGATCGCTCCTGTGTTCATCGTACCATCTCCTTTTCACGTACACTTGGCAAATATCACACTTCTTGTGTTTTGGGAGCTGGTAAGAAAAAAAAAAGTTACAAGAGCGTTCTCGTCGAAACATATGGAGGGGCATGAGTCGTGAGCTCTTTGAAGGAAAGGAGCCTGGGACGCCGACGCTGCACGCGATTGGTCCGTCAGTTGATGCCTGTCGTCAATTGGACTATCCCTTTTCATTCGGCGACTGTAATTTGTTTTGTGAAGTTTACATGCACGAACTTGCCCCCATACTGCCCATCTGTGCTCACGGCTCGTTGCGGCTTTAACAACCGAACCAAGCAAAATCGTCAAGGTGACAACATTGATTTTGAATTGAATTCGCCTTCGTTTGGTTGTTATAGCCCGCATTGGAAATACTATAACACACAAGTGAGTGCGCTAACAAATACACTCCCCTCATAATCCGATACAGTCCGACAAAATTTGCAAGTGTGGTGAAATGTAGGTTATTTCCATAAGATTACTCTCAAACATTATATTATATTATTTATAATACATTATCTATAACAAAGACATAAACAAGACATAAATAAATATTGGACAACATCACACACATTACTCTGATCCCAATGTAAGTAGCTGAAGCACTTGTGTTATGGAAAATCAGAAGTAACGACGGTACCACAAACACCCAGACCCGAGACAACATAGAAAACTGATAATTTTTTTCTAAACCGACTCGGGCGGGAATCGAACCCGGGACCTCGGAGTGGCGTACCCATGAAACCGTTCTACACACTACTCGAGCACGGAGGTCGTCATATCTCTGTATTTGAGATAGACTTACCTTTTTATGCGCCTCATTCATATGCGCCTGATATTCCGTTTCATCTCTAAACACTTCCACACATGTATCGCACTTGAACAACGCTTCAACAAAACTCGGCACCGACTTCCTATCTTGCAAACTATTTTTCAGTTCCCGTTCATTCATTTTAATAATTGTATAATTCATATTTTCTTCCACTATAATCTTTCTGATTTGATCCTTATTTCTGTCTATATTTAAGACATTTTCAACGTCTCCTCTAGTCGTTAGTACTGAACTTTTGTCGGATTCAATTAATAAATCTTTATCATCATCTGTTCCTTCATTTGAATCGTTAATCAAGTCTGGAAAGACCAGAAACTCTGCATCACTCTCACTTTTAATAGAGTCGCAGTCTTCATCTTTGATCGTGTCGTTAACGTCAGCTGTAATATATTCGTAGTCATATGAATTTTGATGACTGTTAGACAAATTAGATAGGCAATAGTGCTGGTTCTTCTGTAATTTGAAAGAATATTAAATTATAAAAGTCGATCGAATGAACTGAATTGAAGATACATAAACCACTTTAGTAGTAGAAATAAAATGAAAGTGGTAGTTGAACAAGAATTGTTTAAAGCACATAATTTCACATAATAAAGGGTGAGGCATTAGCCCAGCGGTTGGAAATTTACAGGCTGTTTATATCTATTTTAGTATTGTATACTATATCTATAAAAAATTTAAAATCACATCTAAAAATCTCATAGTCCAATATAGTCCAAGTACCAGTCCAATTAGGTATATGAATGTTAAAAAATAGTTTTAGCCCATTGGTTGAGAAAGGTTATAAATCAAAACCAATATATAGTTTACTCGAGTAACTGTTACAAACACTTTTCAATCAATGTTTTACAGAATTGTATTGAACGTTAAGCTACTACCGGCTGGGAATATAAATTCTATCGTGGTGAACAAAATAAGAAACTCATAAGTTATTCTGTACCAACATATCTATATAATTTGATATAATACAAGCTTGTATTACAGCCATATGTCTGTTTGTCGGGACTGTGACATATTTTTGATTTACATTTACTATTAAAATATTAATAAAATGAATCATAACCAAGCCTCTAAAGATATCCCAACACTTTTAATACTACTTTTGCAGCCCACAAATAAATATTGTAATTTCTATACGCCTGTATGTACTTGTTAAGAGACTCCTGATATGTCATGATGTTGCATCTCTTTCTGTATAATGTTGTTATATAAATGCTTATGTAACTTACGTTAGTACCATTAATGATGTTATCTAGACGTTTCTGAGAAATACACGCTTGATCTCGGAAGTTACACAGACGGTTCAACAACGCTTTACACTCCCAACAAATATGGAGATCTGCTGTTTCCTTGTAGCATAATAACTAAAAAAAAAGTTTTGAATATTGTTTTTTAAGATTATTATAGTTTTGGTCATTATAAGCATAGATAATACATATTCAAATAATCCAAATTTATGTTAGTAGGTGTCTATAATGCCAGATATAAAAAATCATTAAAAAAATATACTTGTATGCACTGGCAGGCTGGTAGGCACTGACAAGAGGGCCCCTTAGGAACTAAGATTTTATATCTATTGTGCCTGTAGTTGCACTATCTCAGTGGGATGACTGTCAGTCAGCCAACTCAGCTCAGTCCAAACCGGATGAGTTAAGTCAAGCTGATCGCCCGAAGAGGTGTTAACTATCCAGACGGGCTTTCACTGAGCTCCGTAAAATAAATAACGTACAATATTATGTTTACATTACGGCTATTTTAATTTTAGTTTATTAGTGGAAGGTAAATAAATAATTTTAATATTCACCTCATAAGCTTCCGAATCGCATGAAAGTAGAAAAAACAAATTATTTATACCATCATCGATGCTACAAAGTCGGGTTAACTTTCTATCTATACTTAAACAAGTACAACAAATATTCTTAACTGTTACTACTAGGGATTCGTCCATGTTTCATAACTTTTTTTATTGAAATTTCGTAGTTATGTATTTAAACTACCAAATAGGTCAAACAATTAAATAAACCCGCATCACAAATAGTGAAGTAACCGATTATCTGACCTTTGACGTTTGAGATACGTCAAATGTCAGATTATTTGTTTGTAAACGGCAAAGGTATTTTACCATACACCCTCTTTGTTATAATTTAAGTGGCAATTAACATTGCCTAAATTTAATAAATGAAAATTGGACATATATTAAGAAGAGTCCACAAAGAAGCATAAACTATATAAATAAGATATTGTATAATTTATCAACTTAATACAATGGTAATATCTTAGAGTGGTTCCAGATACACGGTAATTATAGGACAATTAAAATTTTACTAGTTAACTGAATTAATTTAATCCGCCCCAATTTTATTTCGTGACGTCTGACCTACTCATTAAAAACATATCAGCAGGTTTTATGAATGTATATTAATTTAATAAGTTAAGTACACTTTGAATTATACTTTATTACCTGTGATGGTTCAAAATATGTAATTATAGCGTAAGATTGATGGCTAAGTTGTGTAACTGGAGTAGAGATTGAAGTACCATAAGAACCGCCCACATTTGTACATTCGCAAACTGCGACGTAGAAATAAATTAAGTATATAATAATTAATTTATTTCTACGTCGCTTATTACTGATGTTTAAGTTGAAATAATTTAATTAATATAATAAATAAATGAGCAAGCACTTCTGTCTGTTACCTCTTCACGCTTAGAACTTTGAACCGATTTAGATGAAATTTGGTATGGAGATAGTTCGAGTCCCGGAGAAAGACACACTTTATTATTTTCTTATTCATCCCTCAAGGGCGTAAACCACACACATCCCTCTTGGATGTGTGTGGTTGTGTGCTATAGGTGAAATTTTATAAATTTTGGGCAAGTAACACTGATACCTAAAAAACCAGCTTATAAAATAAAACAATTCAAACGAATTAATCAGTTTTATGACACTTTAATATTTAAAACATTAATATCTTCTGTGTGTGTGATCTGCCGTTTCGGCGCTACTTTATGCACTCTGCGCTTGTGTGTGTACAGACAGGCGCTCTGTCTGAATGTGCGTCCACAGATATCACAAGACAGAGGTTTCTCACCGGTATGTATTAACTCGTGTTCTTGAAGGCACTTCTTATCCTAAAAAAAAAAAAACTTTTTCTTTATTAATAAACTCTACTTGTGCACCAGTCGGGCTGCTAGTAAGAATATAAATACTTATTTGTAGTGATTTTTTAATTTTCTTTAATTTATTTGTTTTGGCAACAAAAAAAAACCAAAACAACAATAATGTAGAGACAAAATAGTACCGCAGTCGCGTTACCTTTAAGAAATGATATATCTCACATATTAAATCAATTATATATCTCACAAACATACCCGGAACGCCTTTCCACACGTCTGACATAGTATCTTATCTCCTATTTTCTCCTTGAGACCCTGGTGGGCTCGTCGTACGTGACGGGTGACGCCACGACGCGTCGCTAACGCCTGTACAATCAAATTTTACTACTAAAATCCAGACACTTAAGAAATGCCTGACGCCTACCAATTAGATCGAAAGTTATGTTTAAAAGTATTTATAAGAGACTTTTTCCCCAGCGAGAATTGTAATGACCTTGAACACAAATATAATATACTTAGAGTTAGGACTTTGTGCAAGCCTTTCTGCGCAGGTACCACCCACTCGTCACTTACAACGCCATTGTCTATGGGCGGTGACCATTTACCATCAGGTGGCCCATATGCTCGTCCGCCAACCTATACATAAACATCCCTCTTTAACACTTAAACATTGGCATTTCTATCTCTATATTACATATGGGTTAGAAAGGGACAGCAAGATATTTAATCCAACCAACGGGAATGTTAAGCTACCTTATTGCATATCGGACACTTGTGATGCGTCCTTTTCATGTGTATGTAATTTGTATGATCGTTCAACTCCGTTATCGTCCTAAAGCCCTTTTCACACATTGTGCATTTATATCTGAAATAAATAAAAATATTTATTAAGGTACGTATTCTACCATACTGCGTATATATATTATATTCCAACCGTAACAGGAAAAAAGCCAAATAAACAACATTTGACAGCAAATCGACGCGATATCATTGGTCGAGAGCTTGATTGATCTATGGTATTCACTATGGATTTGCGAAAAAAATGGCGTTTTTAACGACGACGAAACTGTTATCGGAAGTGATTATAAGCGGTCACGTTTAATAGTGTTGTATTATAAATAAAGATATATTAATCATAAACTCTCAGTAGTGCACAATATAGCTCAGTTATTAGCGAATCGCATGAAATACGTAAATCTAAGGTTTGTTTATTTTCATTCCTACTTCCATTGGAATAGGCTGTACGTACTTGTGAACATCATGAACGGCGTGCACGCTTGAATTCTTCAAGTGCTTCTCATACGAGTCGAGCGATACGAAGCGCTTATCGCAGGCGACGCAGTCGAACGGCTTCCTCTCGCTGTGTATTCGAGCGTGAGTCTTGACCCGATCTATGCGCACCATTTTATCACATATCGAACATTTCTCTCTCGGCAGTGGGGGGGCGTGGACTCTGAAAGCGTTATATAATGCTATCAAATCAAAGGCTGTATTTACTTTCAAGAGCGGGTCACCCCGAATGGAGCTGTAAGTGTCATGGCAACGCGAGCCGTTACGTTTTGACAGGCGACTCGAATGCGATGGCTGCTCGCGAACCCATTCGATCTTAATCGAGTTGAATCATTGTAATCCTTTGATGTTTGTGGTGTGCGATTATTGAATCAAGTAATACAGTGATCAGACGATATTAAATACGTTTTATTTCGTGAGTATCTCCATTGCACGTCATAGTCTTCCAAATGACGGATCGATCCCCGAACCCGACTGTTCGGCATCCTGCTCCTCCGACATATATTGAGAAGCGACAGTTAATATATTGATTTCCTTATATACGAAACACGATGTCTCCGTAATTGGCGGATTATAGTATACAAGTACCATATAAATTAAGACTCTTATCGGAGGGATACCGTTGTGATATAAGCCCTAAGCCTTCTATTTACCAAGAGAGGAGGCTTAAGTGACATCAACAGGCTATCTATATGCTTATATTTAAAACATCTCTCATATTAGGAAAGATACAGCGTTTATGAACCTGGTCCTCTGCGAGCCGGATATATTTGTATCAAAATTGTACCCAATACTGTTGACACCGTTGTATCTTTAAATTCTATATACAGGCAACCGGCATTTAGTAAGAACACGCAAATCTTTTTTTATGTACTTAATGTTGCATATCGATAGTCCACTATCGACAGACTATCGATAGTTAAGGTGTTAGAGATAGTATCGATATCCTGAATAGTTTTCGAAGTCAACTATCGATAGTTCTGCAGCGCTGTTCCTTTGTCTATTCATAAACAATCTAGAATCTCAACTCAAATCCGACAACTAATTCGCGAAGATTAGAACTACAACCTAAAATAAAACTTATTTCATACAATTCTAAGTCGAGTTTCGTCCGTTCGTTTCAAAGTGCGTTCTTAAAAAGATATTATTCGAAAGGATTAGATATACAAACTGAAACAAACCTTATTTTGCATACGCTTAAGTCGTATTTCGTTTGTTCATGTGAGTTGTTCTTAGATTTCTTTGCTGTAATTATATCGTAACGATAAAACTGTACTCACTGTTCGTGCTTGTTCAATGTGTTCTTGAACGCGAATGTCTTCCCGCAGGTTTTGCACTTGAATCCTTCCCTGTGGAACTTCAGTATGTGCTTGTACCGTAGATACTTGTTCCTTAAACAAAAAAAAAATCTTTATTAGAATAAACGACAATATTATTAATGACGTAAGCTCTTCCTATTCATTATAACATCGTATTTTTTTTTATAGCGTAGCCGACGTGCATGCCACCTGATGGTGAGTAGTCAGCCCATAGATATTAGCGCTGTAAGTACCTCCCCATACAGTCACCAACCATTGGATCTAAGATGTTACGTCACTGGTGCCTGAAGTCACGTTGGGCGCCTCATCCCTTTTGACCCTCCAGTCTTAACCTTCACTTTTGAGGTCAAAACGACAAACTATGAGTAGGGTAGGGAGAGATAACTTGATGCTCGTATCCAGCTTGACCTAGACCAGACAGGAAGATCCCAAAATAGTAGTCTTCCTGTCTTGTCTGGTCTGATCTGTTTAATCACGGATCTGTCAGGATTTTTTTTTCTGAGCGGACATTAAAATGAAATATCAAACCACATTATTATATACAAGATTATATATGTTTAAATGTTATGTACGTTTTCATAATTATATACAAGATTATATATGTTTAAATGTTATGTACATTTTCATTATTATATACAAGATTATATATGTTTAAATGTTATGTACATTTTCATTATTATATACAAGATTATATATGTTTAAATGTTATGTACATTTTCATTATTATATACAAGATTATATATGTTTAAATGTTATGTACATTTTCATTATTATATACAAGATTATATATGTTTAAATGTTATGTACATTTTCATTATTATATACAAGATTATATATGTTTAAATGTTATGTACATTTTCATTATTATATACAAGATTAGATATGTTTAAATGTTATGTACATTTTCATTATTATATACAAGATTAGATATGTTTAAATGTTATGTACATTTTCATTATTATATACAAGATTAGATATGTTTAAATGTTATGTACATTTTCATTATTATATACAAGATTATATATGTTTAAATGTTATGTACATTTTCATTATTATATACAAGATTAGATATGTTTAAATGTTATGTACATTTTCGTTATTATATACAAGATTAGATATGTTTAAATGTTATGTACATTTTCGTTATTATATACAAGATTATATATGTTTAAATGTTATGTACATTTTCGTTATTATATACAAGATTATATATGTTTAAATGTTATGTACATTTTCATTATTATATACAAGATTAGATATGTTTAAATGTTATGTACATTTTCATTATTATATACAAGATTAGATATGTTTAAATGTTATGTACATTTTCATTATTATATACAAGATTATATATGTTTAAATGTTATGTACATTTTCATTATTATATACAAGATTATATATGTTTAAATGTTATGTACATTTTCATTATTATATACAAGATTATATATGTTTAAATGTTATGTACATTTTCATTATTATATACAAGATTATATATGTTTAAATGTTATGTACATTTTCATTATTATATACAAGATTAGATATGTTTAAATGTTATGTACATTTTCATTATTATATACAAGATTATATATGTTTAAATGTTATGTACATTTTCATTATTATATACAAGATTAGATATGTTTAAATGTTATGTACATTTTCATTATTATATACAAGATTAGATATGTTTAAATGTTATGTACATTTTCATTATTATATACAAGATTATATATGTTTAAATGTTATGTACATTTTCATTATTATATACAAGATTAGATATGTTTAAATGTTATGTACGTTTTCATTATTATATACAAGATTAGATATGTTTAAATGTTATGTACGTTTTCATTATTATATACAAGATTAGATATGTTTAAATGTTATGTACGTTTTCATTATTATATACAAGATTAGATATGTTTAAATGTTATGTACGTTTTCATTATTATATACAAGATTAGATATGTTTAAATGTTATGTACGTTTTCATTATTATATACAAGATTATATATGTTTAAATGTTATGTACGTTTTCATTATTATATACAAGATTAGATATGTTTAAATGTTATGTACCTTTTCATTATTATATACAAGATTAGATATGTTTAAATGTTATGTACATTTTCATTATTATATACAAGATTAGATATGTTTAAATGTTATGTACATTTTCATTATTATATACAAGATTATATATGTTTAAATGTTATGTACCTTTTCATTATTATATACAAGATTATATATGTTTAAATGTTATGTACCTTTTCATTATTATATACAAGATTATATATGTTTAAATGTTATGTACATTTTCATTATTATATACAAGATTATATATGTTTAAATGTTATGTACATTTTCATTATTACATACAAGATTAGATATGTTTAAATGTTATGTACATTTTCATTATTACATACAAGATTAGATATGTTTAAATGTTATGTACATTTTCATTATTATATACAAGATTAGATATGTTTAAATGTTATGTACATTTTCATTATTACATACAAGATTATATATGTTTAAATGTTATGTACATTTTCATTATTACATACAAGATTAGATGTTTTAATATTATGTACATTTTCATTATTATATACAAGATTATATATGTTTAAATGTTATGTACATTTTCATTATTATATACAAGATTAGATATGTTTAAATGTTATGTACATTTTCATTATTATATACAAGATTAGATATGTTTAAATGTTATGTACATTTTCATTATTATATACAAGATTAGATATGTTTAAATGTTATGTACATTTTCATTATTATATACAAGATTATATATGTTTAAATGTTATGTACATTTTCATTATTATATACAAGATTATATATGTTTAAATGTTATGTACGTTTTCATTATTATATACAAGATTAGATATGTTTAAATGTTATGTACGTTTTCATTATTATATACAAGATTAGATATGTTTAAATGTTATGTACGTTTTCATTATTATATACAAGATTAGATATGTTTAAATGTTATGTACGTTTTCATTATTATATACAAGATTAGATATGTTTAAATGTTATGTACGTTTTCATTATTATATACAAGATTATATATGTTTAAATGTTATGTACGTTTTCATTATTATATACAAGATTAGATATGTTTAAATGTTATGTACCTTTTCATTATTATATACAAGATTAGATATGTTTAAATGTTATGTACATTTTCATTATTATATACAAGATTAGATATGTTTAAATGTTATGTACATTTTCATTATTATATACAAGATTATATATGTTTAAATGTTATGTACCTTTTCATTATTATATACAAGATTATATATGTTTAAATGTTATGTACCTTTTCATTATTATATACAAGATTATATATGTTTAAATGTTATGTACCTTTTCATTATTATATACAAGATTATATATGTTTAAATGTTATGTACATTTTCATTATTATATACAAGATTATATATGTTTAAATGTTATGTACATTTTCATTATTACATACAAGATTATATATGTTTAAATGTTATGTACATTTTCATTATTACATACAAGATTAGATATGTTTAAATGTTATGTACATTTTCATTATTATATACAAGATTAGATATGTTTAAATGTTATGTACATTTTCATTATTACATACAAGATTATATATGTTTAAATGTTATGTACATTTTCATTATTACATACAAGATTAGATGTTTTAATATTATGTACATTTTCATTATTATATACAAGATTATATATGTTTAAATGTTATGTACATTTTCATTATTATATACAAGATTAGATATGTTTAAATGTTATGTACATTTTCATTATTATATACAAGATTAGATATGTTTAAATGTTATGTACATTTTCATTATTATATACAAGATTAGATGTTTAAATGTTATGTACATTTTTATTTTTATCTACAAACTATATTCATTGGTGGAAAATAATATTTTTTGTGTTCCTGAACTCGCTTTTCTCTTTAGAACCTTATTTCTGAACCAGTGGTAGCTTTAATTTCCACATCTAAATTCGCAGACATCTTTAACTTTACCGTTTCATAGATTCAAGACATTTGTCAAAAATACGTCGGTAAAGAAGGCATTATTATTCGATACAAGATTATATCGATGATAAAAAAGCGTGGAGTTAACGCTCGTTGACTTCCAGTCAGGAGACATAACATACATATATAATTGTATTTAACTAACATGACTGTATTTTTAGATGTTGAAAAAGAGTAACTACTGAGTTTCTTGCCGGTTCTTCTCGGTAGAATCTACATTCCGAACCGGTGGTGGCTTTACTTAAAATAGTTTGTTAAATGACGATTCGAAAATGCTTGTAAAGGCCTACTTGAATAAAGTATATTTTGATTTGATTTGATTTGAATTTAACATATTGAAATAACACTTCAAAAGCCTTGTGGTCAAGTCCATCTTAGTAAAGTTATAAACCTTCTCCTCAAGACTATAGGATCTAATACCTCACAAAGCCTATGAACCAAAGAGACTACTCTCCATCAGCTAGCCATTAGCTAATTTACCATAAAATAATTTTAAAAAAAAAATAGAATCTTGAGAAAACTTACTCAAAATATTTATTGCACTCGTAACACAAATATCCAAAAGGCGTCTTAACTTCCGGCTTTTCGGTCCTTCGTGTTTTCAGAGCCGGATTCGTTTGTACAGCTCTCCTCTTTACCTGAAAATTTATTAAATTTTAATTTCTTCCAGTTGAAATACACGTGTTCTAGCCTAGTAAGTATATTTAAAACAATCTCCAAACTAAATATATTATATCTATAACTATCTTAGTGTTGCCAGTTAATAAAATTCAATCACATGATAAAAAACAAACTTTGTTTTTTTTATGTTATATGTAGGCGGACGGGCAAATGAGCCTTCTGATGGTAAGTGGTCACCACCGACTATATACATTGACGCTGTAAGAAATAATACCTAATATATAAGCTTGGGAGCTAAGATATAATGTCCCTTGTGCGTGTTGTTACACTGGATCACCCTTCAAACCGGAACACAACAATACTGAGTACTGCTGTTTGGCTATAGAATATCTGATGAGTGGGTGGTACCTACCCAGACGGGCTTGCACAAAGCCCTGCCACCAAGAAATTATTAATAATTCATAGTACTCAACAATGGATTATGTAGATGATAAAAAAGTATGGAGTTGGTATTACAATGATTAATAATTAAATTATTTAATTTAATAATACATGTAACGAATTGTTTGAAGAGAATAACTACTCAGTTTCTTGCCGGTTAGTCTCAGTAGATTCTACATTCCTAAACCGGTGGTATTTTTAATTTAATTATGGAAAATGAAATTTAAAAAATCCTCACAAGAATCAACTTGCTTAAAGTATTATAATTATAACTAGCGACCCGCCCCGGCTTCGCTCGGGTACAATGCTGATACTAAATATACTACAGAATGTCTTACAACGTTCACAGTTCTTCAGTCGTTCGACAATACAAACCGCTGTTCCTGCGTTTTAAATCTGTAATATCTTCGGAAATATTCATTTAAATTACACGCTGTAAAGGGTCATATTGATCTTTATTAAATGCACAATGTATTTAAGGTACTTAATTGGATAATTATTAATGCTTTATTGCTAAAATCGCCTCGAAAATAAGCCATTATTTCTCGTAAAAAGTAAAAGATAAAAAATGATTATTGTGGGTTGTCTCTTTGAGATTGTTCCATACCATCGTGGATTTATTAAATTTAATTTAAAAAAAGTTGTTTATTTACGACATCACTTTGAAAACCTCTAAAATTATCAGTGTTTCTCTACTATGTTGAGCATGTATTATAGGTATAAACCTTCCTCTTGAATCGATCTATCTATTAAAGAAAACCGCATCAAAATCCGTCGTGTAATTTTAAAGATCTAAGCATACACAGAGACAGACAGCGGTAAGCGACTTTGTTTTATACTATGGAATTATAATTACTCTCTGCCATATCCTGGAGACCACGTTGCCGGTGCCGTGGACTGTCTTCAAGTGTTTCAATATATCCAAAACATTTGCTGTCGTGTGCTCACAGAAATTGCACCTGTAGCTCGTGTAATGTTCCTTCCTATGTTCAGCGAGCCACCAGTACTTTATATAAACCAGGCAAATGTCACACTGTATGTACCTTGGCTTCTGTGGAAAATAAAAGGATTATTATTATTTCCGTAAAACGGCTTCCTCAATTTCGATGGAGGGGGGATTGGCTGTATGAATTGTCCCAATTTTATATATAAATTTATTTCATAATAACGACTCATTCTGTCTATGCATTGGTGCAATTTATTAATAAAGATGAAATTTTGTGATATAAATATAATTCATATCCTATAGCACTCAGGAATAATGTTTGTATATTATATATTATACATACAGTATTTTTTTTTAGAATTGGATCAATATTAGAGATTTTATTAGATGTACAGACGTACGTATAAACCATCAAATATATAATCCCTTTATATTTTTTACATCTTCTTAGATAAGCAGCCTGTAAATTTCCCACTGCTGGGCTAAGGCCTCCTCTCCTTTTGAGAAGGTTTTGAGCATATTCCACCACTATGCTCCAATGAGGGTCGGTGGAACACACATGTGGCAGAATTTCGTTGTAATTTGACACATGCAGGTTTCCTCACGATGTTTTCCTTCACCGCCGAATTATAAACACAAATTAAGCACGTGAAATTCAGCGGTGCTCTCCTGGGTTTGAACCCGAAATCGTCGGTTAAGATGCACGCGTTCTAACCACTGGGCCATCTCGGCTCCCTTTATAAAATTAATTAATATTATATAAACATCACAACCTTGTTACATCAGCGTTAAACATTACTGTTTATAGGGGGATGTTATATATTACTGTATAGCTGTCTCGATAAACTATCTACCACTTTGTGGTAGGGCTTTGTAAAAGAGCACCACCTAGACGAATCTTGAGAACTAAGATCTATCCCTTGTGTCTGTAGTTAGGGGCCATAGGGGGCTAGTTTTTGACCCCTATCTCCCTATTATAAGAAAAAATAAGAATAGGCCGACCCCCTCCCCCCCTTTTTAATATTTATTACGTAAGGAGAAATGAATACACGTTTGGTTTATTTTTTCAAAGAAACAATTTTTTGAAATGTTTTTTTGTAATTTCAAAGGTAATAATAATTAATCTTTATTTTTTGGCCCGTCCGTTGCCATGGAAATGGAAATATCGTTTTATACCTATACGCATTTCATTTTACGTAAGAACTATCGAGACTCCTTCCCACCCCCTTGTAAGAAAACATAAGACATGCTCGACACCCCCCCCCCCCTAAATCGTCTTACGTAATAAATGTATGGCCCCTTACATAATCTCATTTACCCTTCAAACCAGAACACAATTGTTCGAAGTATTGTTGTTTGGTGGTAGAACAAATGATCAGTGTATGACACCTAACCAGACAGTCTTACTCAAAGTACCTCGTGAACCAACCTGCACATGTAACTCCAAATTATGTTTCTCCAATTCATTATAGTCTTTAAAACCTTCAACACAAGATTCACATTTATTTGACGCATTCACATAGCTCCCCAGAACCCTCATGGCCTCCCTACATTCCAACATTTCCTTTTCAGACATTTCAATCGTAGAATAATTAACTTCCTCATCCGAGCTATCAACCTCTTTGGAGATCATTTTTTTCCTCTTTCTAATCAGTCTATCTTTATTACCTGTATTTTCTTTTTTTAAATTCGATTTTGTATTCTTCAAAAGAGGTTTTATTTCTATTTTAAGTTGATTATCTCTGACTCTAGTATCATCTGTGTTCTTTTCTTTCATTTTGAGTGTTTTTTCAACTACATTTGTTTCTAAAATAGGTATTTCTAGTAGAGGAATATCATTGTCAAATTCAGTCTTTATATGATCCATATCCGGTCCACAGTCAATGAAATTATATGGAATATCATCATTTGATACAATTGTATAATTGTAGGTGTCTCGGTGATATTGTGACAATTTTGATAGAGAGATACTCTGCATTTTTATCTGAAAATATATTTTTATCAGTAATGTTTTTTTCTATTAATTTTAGCTTTTATTTGTGCTGAGAGGGCACGGATTATTTCGCCAATGTCACAGGCGAATCAGTATTGATAGAAGGTAAGGGGGAGGACGTCAGACAACGACCACAAGCATGGATTGTGTGACATACATAAAATATCTGTGACTGTGGACGTGATGGATGACAAAGTGAAATGGAACAATGCCGTTCTTCGGTCCATCATTTCTACATTCAACCAAATCAAAATATTTTAATTAAAATTAGACTGAGTCAATCATTATCATGGATTTAGTACATTCATGTACTAAGTTGAAATATTTTATTTTAAGCAATGGGTTGATTGTTTGCAAATTGGACGACCTGTTTTGTAAGTGGTCACCAATGACCATGGACATTGGCACTGAAAATAATATTAAACATTTCTTACATTGCCAATGCATCACCAACTTTGGGGACTAAGATATCCCTTGTGCCTGTAGTATCTAGTGACCACTAACCAAGTAACAATTACTCTATTACAGAATATACAAATAACATAGTACCTAATGTATATAATATATTTTAAAAATATTTTGATTTGACTTGAATTTATCAACAAAGTCATTACTGATGAAATATTGTACAATTACATAAAAATGATTTCAATTACTTCATGTCTCCCGTCAGAGATGCTGGACAGCTGCTTCTGAGCAATGCAGGCCTGGTCCCTGAACTTGCAGAATCTATGCATCAGAGCACGGCACTCCCAGCAGATATATAGATCAATAGCTGCCTTTTGGAACATTGCCTGTTAATTTAAACTAGCATTAAAATGATTTGAAAGTCTTCCTTTAGATATTTATGTAGTTTGGAAAGTGGACGCATTAATTAATTTCGGCCACTTTGCGAACATTTTATTAATAATATTGAACTATTTAATGAATAATAATTAGCAAAACATAACAACGATAGTATTTAACAAATTTAAATCATAAATTACTAATATAAATAATACGTATTTTTATTGTTTCGTTAAATATACCTTAGCGTGTAACGATGGAGCCGACATATAGGCTGACTATAAAGGCCCCTTAAAAATACTAGAATAAAGAAAAAAATATATATACCTGATAAGCATCCGAGTCGTGAGAAAGTAGAAAAAACAAACAATTGACACCATTTTCAACTCGACAGAGTTGTGTTAATTTTCTATCGACGCTTAAACAAGTGCAACAAATGCTTTGTATCACGGCTTCATGGTTTTCATCCATAGTATTTACTATTTGAAATATTTAAAACAACTAACATTAATTTTTTTTATCTTTGTTTACGACCTCGATTGTTGTCATCACAATAGTGATGTGCATAACTAGTAACTACAATATACGGTTTAGTGATGTATGTATTGTGTATTGAATGAAATTATGTAAAAATCGATATTAACAATAATGTAATTATCGAATCATATCTTAAATTTTGTTATAATTGACATGCCTTTTTCAGCATCTTTTTTAAAATGTTGTATTGTAGTTGTCTTTAATTCAAAATTTAATATACATGACAGGACACATGAATTGCAATTTTGTTTGATTTTTAAAATAATTATAAAAATGTAGATTTAATACGATCGAAAAATGTAGTAATTACGTATAAATTTTTCATTCAAATTTTATCAAAAACCGTTATTTATATAATTTCGATAAAAGTAATCGCCACACGCGGTAGTATTCATGATATTTATAATATAATATTTTTAGTATTCATCCAAACCAAATAAACTAACACTTTGTCATAATATACTTATAAAATATCACGTTTTATTTAATTGTAAATTGTAATTCTAAACAAAAAAACAATGTTAACGATATTTTAAATGGCTTAATAAAAGTTATTAGGAACAATACACACATACTACTGCCTATCCAAAAAAGAAAAATAAAATCAAAGTTACTATCGGTAAAATTCAGATCTCCCCGATATCTATACTATACGTAGTAGTCGCAAGTATGGCACAATTACGCAGTAGTTGTAAAATTAATAATTTTTAATCAATATGGAAATCATTTTATAAAAACTATATGAATATCATATACTTTTCAGTTATCTAAATTATGTTAAGAATAAATATTAAAAGTGAATTTTAAATTTTAATATAAATGTTAAAAGTTAGTAACAATACACAATATTAAATCTCATTACTCATTGAAGTCCGAAATTGTCTAAAAATAAAATTATAATTTCATGGAATCATATAACGTCAGGATTAAACAATGTTAAAGTCTGAATCAACAGACAGAAAAACAAACAATGCAAAAAATCGTCTCTTGTCCTACATATGTTTATGTCGCAGTTGAAACACTTGGTCTTAGAGAAATAGTTAATAGCCTTTATTAATAATGTAACACATCGTCTTCTCGTCTCCATTGTCGATAGGAACGCTGGTATAACGTAACTGCACGCACAAAGGACATGACATCTTAGTTCCCAAGATTGGTGGCGCTTCGACGATTTAAGGGAATCTTAATATTTCTTACAGCGCCTCATTGGTGCCTATTGCGCGGCTGTGATATCCACGTATAATCAATATATATTTTAATTATTCCTCATTAATATTATAATGTAAATACTATGATCCTCTGCCCAAAGGTTGCCTGGAAGAGATCGCTGCTGAGCGATAAGGCCGCCTGTTGCACCTCATGCAACTTTTTGTTTCAATATTGTAATATTTAGTTTTAAGTTTGGGTGCAATAAAGTATAAATAAATAAATAAATAAATAAAATTATATACGACTAATGCAAATTGATCCCATACATATAAGATTTGTATAATAAATCCGAACCTATTTTCTATCCTATGCTTTTCATGCAATTGACTAAAAGTATTATAAACAATAATTAAATATAATCTTTAGCTTATATTTATTACATAATATTTTTTATTGTTCTCCGTGAGAACTAGTCACGAAACAGTATAAATATTTTATTAATATAATAGTATTATATTATTAATAGTAAATAAAAAATGTTAATGTCACTAAACATATATATATAAGATCATTTACAATATTAGGTGTGTTTTCTCTTCCGGAGATAATATTAAGTACTTATTACACTACGCTGGAACAGTACGATTTGGTGCATTCTCGAGTTTGTGATGATTTAATTATTGCTAGAACTGATTCACATGAACAGCTATACTTGTTTATCGTGTAAGATGCTCGTGTCCTACTGGATCATCTAGGTAGTTGTTTTTTGTGCTTTGATTTCGTGTTAATTTAGTATAGAATATTTAAAACTCTCTTGTTATAAATGTCCAAGTAATTATATATATCTCGTGTAGTGGATTTGATTTTCGCTTCTTTTTATTTATCTAGGGAATGCGGAGTATATGGACCACCAAATGGTCAGTGTACATTCTCCATGCCTATAGGACTTTCTAATACGATAAACTGCTCTTTACAACATCAATACGCCTTCAATCATGGGATAAAAAATGGCACCTGCTTCTGCTTGTAATAACACTGACGAATTTATTATATATAACCAAGTATTAAGCAATAGTTATAGTTTTTACTCATCTCTACAGCTAGTATGAATAAAACTTTTATCGCTTATTAAGGGTATATGATCCTCTAAAGCTCTTCTATAAAAACAAACTCGAAATTCATCGCGAAAGACTATTATGAAATGTCAGAAAGTTTTATTCGAAACTGATTACAATAATGATAACATTTCGTGGATATATGAATCAAAATAGCATGTCAGTCAATCTGGTTACAAGTGAGATAGGCAGTTGGTTCTTTTAACAACATGGACTTATTGAATATGTAGTTTCACCGGCATCAAAACGTTAATTTTTTTACGTAATAGGTATGGGAAAATGAGCAACCTGATGTTAAGTGGTCGCCACTCACTCAACCTTCAAAGCGGAACATAACAGTATGCTAAGTACATATTGCTGTTTGGCGGCAGAACAGCTGATGAGTCAGTGATATCTACCCAGACGGTCTAACACTAAAGCCCTGCCACCAAGTAATACCGTTAGAGTAAGAAGCTCTTATTAAGAAACTACTTATAATATTTAAATTGGAGATCAAACATACGAATGCAACAAACCAAAAGACACCGGTTCTTTGGGTCTCAACAACAATTCACCAATGTTTCATCTCATTCGGAATTGTTATTAAATACATAGAGGAAAAACATACAAAGTAACATTTCAATTAACGAATAAAACTAATAACTTAAAATTTAAATGGCAATTCGTAAAGTAAAATCTTATTCTTAAAACGTACGATTAAATCACCTTAAATTCTTAGTAAGGCAAAATACCAAGAAATTTGTGTGTTTAAACTTATTAACATCTGTTGAACGTCATTTTATTGCCATTTTTGCTGAACACAAACATCTTCAAATATTGATTTTTACGTAACGTCATTGAGTATGTGCTTACTTTTATAATTTATTCAGTGGCAATGAGAACGATTTCGAGGTATTGTGGTAGATTAATTTGTCTGTTATTTCATCCAATACCTGTAGATTATTAACCACGATGTTCTCCTTTACTTGGCACGACATATAGGTAAATATTATTTGAAACTGTGTTTTAAATTTAAACACAATTAATCTTCGGTTAATATTCAATTCATTTAACCACAGCGATTTCAATAGGCGAACATTGTAAATACATATACGTATTTATATATAGAAAATTAATTTTGATTTTAAATATTTTTTAGATTTGGCTTATTTTCACCGTTTCTGTTTCACTTAGTGGTAGGGCTTTGTGCAAACCCGTCCGGGTAGGTACCACCCACTCATCGGATATTCTGCCGCCAAGCAGCGATACTTGGCATTGTTGTGTTCTGGTTTGAAGGGTGTGCCAGTGTACTTACAGGGACATAAAATCCTAATTCCTAAGGTTGGTGGCGCATTGGCGAAGTAAGGAATGGATAATATTTCTAACAGCACCAATATCTATGAGGTGATGTGACGACCTCCGTGATCGAGAAGCGTGTACACCGTTTTTCATGGGTACACTCCGAGGTCCCGGGTTCGATTCCCGGCCAAGTCGATGTACAAAAAGTTCATTAGTTTTCTACGTTGTCTCGGGTCTGGGTGTTTGTGGTACCGTCGTTACTTCTGATTTTCAATAACACAAGTGCTTTAACTACTTACATCGGGATCGGAGTAATGTATGTGACGCTGTCCATTTATTTATTCTCTCTTCTATAAAACTCTATTCTCTTCAATAAAAATATCCATCAGGCACGTGTACTAATATTTCGTTGCTATAGATTCCATTTAGATATCAAAATTAACATACAATTAGTAGTAATTGGTACATGGTTCTAATTGATTAAAGTCTTTAACCGGGATTCGTTTTATCTGTGTTTTTTATTAAATTAAACATCAAATATATGTATCTCAATTTATTTAAACTTTACATTGACACACGAAGGTGACAATATATTTATTCGTAAAGAGATGTGTGAGCCGAATTGACCCAGTGGTTAGAACACGTGCATCTTAACCGATGATTGCGGTTCAAACGCAGGTAATCGCCGCTGAATCTTCATGTGGTTAATTTGTGTTTATAATTCATTTCGTGCTCGGCGGTGAAGGAAAACATCGTGAGGAAACCTGCATGTGTCTAATTTCAACGAAATTCTGTCATATGTGTATCAACCAACCCGCATTGGAGCAGCGTGGTGTAATATGTTCCAAACCTTCTCCTCAAAGGTATAGGAGGCCTTAGCCCAGCAGTGGGAAATTTACAATTGATAATGTATGTAATGTATGGGAATTAATTTTATTATTTAGTATGATTTGTTTCGAACAAGTCAAATAAACTACGTTACTTTTAACTAACGAGACGGATTATAGATATCAAACTAGTACGTTTTATACTCTCTCTTCGAATTATTACTTTTTGATGTGGTGTACTAGCAAACATCGCGACATCTTTCAGCTCCAATTCGTACAAGGTTAACTTAAATTGTATATTTCGTTACCGTATTAAATAATTTTTATTGCAAATTTCAGCTATCAAAACATAGTAGTTGCAGTTGTGCGATGATAGTGAGAACTGAAAAACGATTACTGAATAAATATTGATATTATAATTTCTTACAACCATTGCCGAACATTTTCTCAACGTTTCAAAAAAAAATAAAATAATTTAGTTATTAATCAGATCTACGTTAAGTTTTGTCCGATCGTATCGTGCCGTAATAAAAATTGGCGTTCTTAAAAATATTGAAATTCGAAAATGAGTTCCTGTCATTACGAAGAAGTGAGAAATGATATTGACTGTGAGGAGGATGAAAATGAATCAATTCAATCCATTTTGAAACAGGTAAGATTTTTTATTTTATTTTTTTATTTATGTCATAGGTGGCAAACGAGCAGGAGGTTCACCTGATGGAAAGTGACTACCACCGCCCGCCGGGGCTTGCAGGTGCGTTGCCGGCCTTTAAGGAAGGAGTACGCTCTTTTCTTGAAGGTTCCCAAGTCGTATCGGTCCGGAAAAACCGCCGGCGAAAGCTGGTTCCACAAACTAGTTGTGCGCGGCAGAAAATGTCTTAAAAATCGCGCTGTTGTGGATTTTCGGACATATAGTTGTGCGAATGAAACTTGGAATATTGACGAGATGTCCGAAGGTGAAATTCAGCGATCGGGATTAATCCAAACAATTCCTTGGATCATTCCCCGTAAAAAATCGGTAGAAGATGCAGAGTGATCCAACATCTCTACGCAAAGCCAAAGGATCAAACAAATCGGAGAGGGCTTGATCGTAGATAATTCGAGTCGCTCTGCGTTGGATACGGTCAAATAGACGGAGCTGATACTGGGGTTCACTCGCCCGGAGGTCGAATTAGCGCTTTGTATAGTCTGAGGCGATGGGCCGACGTGAAATACGTTTATGTTTATGCTTTGAAGAGCTATTTCTAACAAATACATTCGATGGGAATTCCCGATTATGAAAAACTAAAAAACCGGAACTAGTTTATTGGCAGTTTCAAATAATATTTCTCAAAGAACATGTTTAGATAATAGGTAAAACTTGATCGACATTCTAACTTAAAAATAGAAAAAGACTTGTTAAGATCTGTGGTAAGTACCTCGGTAGCTCGGTTCTAGGTTCAAATTCTGGGTTTGGTCGCATATTTCGTTGTAAATAAATTAAAAATAACTTATGTATTAAATAACATAGGTATTTTGGAACGACATTTCAAACAAGTGGCGAATGAAAATGAAATCTAAACAGAACTATTGTAAGACTTCGACTGACACGACACTATTGTTGTAGTATGTGTGTATTATGTAATAATATATATATTATATACAGACACTTTGTAATTATTAATTTTTCGATACATGGTACATAGTATTCATATTTTTAGACATTCATAGCAAGTACGATATGGGTGCAGTATTTTATGGCGGGCATGTGTGTCGGCGCACCTACAGTATTTATACCACAGATAAGAAGAGAATCAAACTCAACAATTATCATTGATGACGAAATGGGTTCTTGGCTTTGTAAGTATAAATTATAAAAAAAAAAAAAACTGTTTTTATATCATAATACGTAGTATTTATCTGAACGCGATAAACTAAAAGACTACCGAACGGTTTTTTATACAGTTTTCATTAATGGACGTAGTGACTTGATCAAACTGTATTTTTCATTAAAGTTTAACTATATTAAAATATGTATATCGACAATTTTTTATGTAGAACGTAGTTAAAAACATGCCGATATCGAGCTACTTGTATTACAACACTAAACGTCCCATATGAATAGTCTTATCATATCTTATATAAGATAATCCAATTGTCATATTATATGTTTATTTATTAATTGAGCGTATATCGAGAATTATCTTGTCTCATTGCCTCCATTGATTACTGGAAGCGCTCATGAGAATTAGAATTACCATTCAACGGGAAATGTCACTAGGATTCTTGTCACCATTCGATGCGGTCATAGTTTGTACAATCTATGTCTATACTACTATATAAATCTGTAGAGTCTGTCTGTCTGTCTGTACACTAAATTATTTTGTCGAATTTCGTCATAAATATTCGTTTTAAGATTCACTGACATATGTTTTACCATTTTTGAAATTTTTGTCTGTCTGTCTGTCTGTATGTCCCGCTATAACTCAAGAACGTTTGAACTGATCTTTATAAAATACGTATATAGTAAGAACACGTGATTGCGCAAATGATAGGCTATATATAATAGCAAACATTTTTAACATTAATTTTGTATTAATTACCTTATACAAACAATATTTGTTTTTAATGCCCAGCGGGTAACAGCTAGTATATATATATACACAAAATATTGAATTATACATATATACTTAAGTCATTTGGAATGTTACTTGTGAGATGACGTCAGACAGAGAAGTATGTAACAGGAAGACATGCCTGACCCCAAGTAAAATTGGGATAATGGCAGGAGGATGATATATTTAAGTCCTCAGCGTAAATGTATTTTTCTATTTATCTACTTCGTATACGGCATCAACTTGACTAACGTTGAGACTTTTAATAACCAGTTAGAATTTCATTATTTTAATTCCAGATTCAACAAGCGGCTTCGCCATGTACCCCTGGATTATTATCTTACCGATTTTTACGAGCCGCTATGGCAGGAAACTACCACAATTGTTGGCAGCTGTATGCTCAACGGCTATATTTGTGATCCTCTACTACAGCCAAAATCCGTATCACATCCTGATTTCTGAAGTCCTACAAGGGTTTCTTTACGGTGGAAATATAACGATCCGTATTCTTATGACAACGGAATATGCATCAACCAAATATCGTGGGTTATTTCTGTCAATAAAATCGGCGTGTTTCTTTTGGGGATTATGGGTTGCTAACGCAATCGGTACATATTTTTATTGGAAAAATATTGCTATAGTCGGTTTCTTTTGTTCGATATATACGTACAGTATTGTATTTTGGCCTGAGTCACCATCTTGGTTGGCAAGTAAAGACAGGTTTGAAGAATGTAAAACGTCGTATAGATGGTTATACGGCTACAACGTGCATTCAGAAAAGAAATTACAGGATTTGATATCGTGGTACAATGATAGACAGGACGAGGTAGATTTTTTTAAAATGCTTAAAGACAAAGAGTTTTACCGACCTATATTATTGTGTATGTCAACAGTGATCCAGTATCATTTATCGGGAAAAGTGGTATGTTTTTTATATATATTGGACATTTTCAAGACAATCACAAATGATACAGCCACCGCCTATATAGCTATGTTGATTTTAGATGGTGTTTCAGTTTTCGGCATGTATTTCGGTTCGTATTTATCAAAAGTCTTAAAACGCCGAACACTGTACATGTCGTCATCATTCATTGCTGTTTTTTTCTTATTGATAATATCGATATATTTGTATCTTGTTAGGTTTTCAATTGTAACCGAAAATAAATATATAACAATAGGTCTATTGGCTATTTATACAGTATCAATAAGTTGTGGGCCAATGATCTTATGTTTGTCTATTTACGGAGAATTCATTCCCCTTCGATTTCAATTATATTCTTATATGATAACCGGCCTAACATTTGCGGTTTTTTTCTCAGCGGTGGTTAAATTGACACCATCGATTCTTGCAACTTTCGGTGTACACGGCACTTTTTTATTTTACTTTATAACGTTTAGTTTATGTACAGTACATTTGTACATTTATTTGCCGGAAACTAATAATAAAACACATAAAGATATCGAGTTATTTTTTAAACAAGATAAAATCAAAATGGCGGAACGTAAACCTCTTAGATAAATTAAAATTTATTTCTTAAGAATAATAAGAGAAATTCATTTGAGGTAGGTCATCTAGTAGATAGTTTATTTTTTTATTTTATTTGTGTGACTTTTTTTTATCCAGACTAACCTATGCTATAAGACTTGATAAGATTTAAAATAAAAGAGAGGTAGCCCCTTATTTAATAAATTAAAAATACTATTATAATAATATAAAATAATTTATCGAAAAGCCTATACTAAATATAAAATCTCCTGTTTGAGATTTACTATTTTTATAGTAGTTAAAGCAAATAAAATGTATTTTATAAATATTGTTTCAAATCTGTTCATAATATTGTAACTAAAAAAAAAACAATTCATAAATTTATTTTATTAACGACACTATAAATATATTATATCGGATATACACGGTAATTAATAAAGAATAATTCGCTATAAAAAAAATATATATGTCTTAATTAGTGTAACATTTATAACCTGGCAACATATTTTCCTTCAAATTTGACATTTGTCCAGTTTTGTGTATATATCAGAAATTCAGAATTCAGGCAAAAAAATATGTATATAAACAGTACCTGATACTGAGCGTATCTTATTTAAATGAAAGGATTTAATTAAAGCATAGATTTTACTCTATGTATCATTCTTTTTGTTTATAAAAATATAACACTTCAGACATTAAAATAAGAGTAAACGAAAAAAAAAACAATAAAACGTAAACATAATTTCATACATAACATTATACTTAATTAAGTACAGAAATAAATAAAAAGTTAAGTTGAGTATCATGGAAGATACTTCTGAGTTAACATTAAAAAACATTTGTTGTACATGTTTAAGTGTAGACAGAAATTTAATGCAGCTCAGTCGCGTGGACGATGGTGTAAATAAATTATTTTTTTTACTGTCATATGATTCTGAAGCCTATGAGGTAAGTTAATCCATGTTTATTGTTTATACATATAGAAAGACTTACTACAAAATATCATTGCCTATGCAAAATTAAAATAAAAAATAAAAAAATACAAACAAAATTTGTTTAATCTATATTCATAAAATATTTAATATTGAACTGGAATCTAGATTATATTGTACCCAGAGCCAGAGTGTGTGGTTTAATTTTCAGTTATGTATCACACATTAATCTGCACTCAAATAAAAAAAGCTTGTTAAATATGATTTATATTTCCTTAATTATTACCAAAAATAATTATTTATTTTTTATTTGTATTTAAGATATTGATGTAAATAATGTGCAATTAAATCACTTCTGCCTGTATCTATTATTATTACATTGAAATATGAACCAAGAATTAAAATATAAATTTTTGTGTCAATAAATAAATGACTCTTGTTTTTTTTTTATATAGATGGAAAATGAGCCACTTTATGGTAAGAGGTCACCACAGAGTTTAGCTCTGTAGAAAAATATTAAACATACCTTACATCAAACTTGGAGGCTACTATGTTATGTCCCTTATGCCTGTAGTTAGACTGGCTATTTTATAAAATAAGAAGCCTTATGCCTGTAGTTAGAATTAGTTAGAGCCAGTCTAACTACAGACATAATAATAAAATACTGGCAAACAACTGGGTATTGCAGTTTGATGGTAGTACATGAGACACTGCCCACCCGCCAAGTAAAAAGTTGTAAATTGAAAAGCACTATATATTTTAATATTAATATACTAAACTAAAAATGTGCTAAGAAATTTCCATTTATAATTCAAAGACATTAAATAACAATAACAAAAAATTTGAATTACCAAACGAACCATTTTAGGCAATGTTTCAAAAAGATGCTGTAAAATTGTTCATCTGTTGGGAGTGTAAAGCCCTCATGGCAAAGCTGTGCAAGTTCAGAAATCAGGCTTGTAGTGCACAGAAGCGGTTAACTGACATCATAGACGGTAAAGTTGATGTAAGTTATTACATGAGGTAAAGGTTTTTTTTTGTATATAGCGGGGCAGTTTAATTGTTGGTAGAAAGCTATATTATTCTTGCTACAGGGTATAAATTATTTTTATATGAAATAATTTTTTTTATTAATAAATTTCACCCCTGCAAAGGTAGGGATTCGCTAGTTTATAAATAATGTTAGAATGGCTTTGATTGCTTGCTTAATGTTTATATATTAAAACAAGTGTAATATACTATGTTTTTATATAAATTAAAATTAAAATTCAGTATGTCTGGTGAAATACTATTATGTTTAATTTAATTTTAGCATGGTAACAATGGTATTAAGGCTAATCTAAGTGTATTATATCTGATAGTATCTGTGGTTTCTTGCAATCTGACGACGACAGTTCCTAGAGTTGGTACTACTGTAACTCTTTCTGTTAGTGTAAGAAACATTCCTAGAGAATTGTTGCCGTTGCATATGTTGTAAATAATGTTGAACGAATCTATTACAAGGCTAAGCTTGACTCGCTTTATCATCTGTGTATAAAAATTCAGTTATTTAACGAAAGTAATTTTAATTTTAGTTAAAATCAAAGATTATAACTCTTTCACGACTAACTCGTTACCATCAAACGTCATACGACAATGAATATGTCGCAAACAGTGAAACTATTGATAATTTCATAGATTGTGGACCGGACATAGATTTTATTAAAACGGAAAGCGACAATGACGACGTTCCTTTATCAAATTTACATATTAATAATTTAATTGAAGATAAAGAACCTCTTTTGAATGATATCACTGAAAATAATTCTGACAAAATGTCGGTTGAAAAAAAAATTAAAAATTTAAAAGACAAAGTTTTGACAGATAATATAAGTGATTTTTACTCTACAATTCAAATGTCAGACGATGAAATGACAGAGAGTATAGAGAAGAGAAAATGTATGGATACTTACATGAACGCGTCAAGCAAGTGTGAGTCTTGTATCGAAGGATTTAAAGACTATAATGAATTGGAGAAACACAATCTGGAATTGCATGTGGAGGTAACTTTGTTTTTTTACAAGTTAATAAATAATTCGAAATTCTTAATACTGACGAACGAGAGCTGGGTCTAAATAAATGTAAGATTTTGACGGACACACATTGCTATCAAATGGTACCTGGCCTGCCCTAAGGCCGTAATAAATACCGCCCCTACGGTAATCGCGAAAAATTTAATTTTGTCAAGAAATTAAATTAGTATTTTTTATTAAGAGTTTTCAATTAATTTTATTTTAAAGACTATTAGCAATGTCCCTTTATAAGGAATTACTTGTTCCTATTTACCCCTTTAAGACCGAAGACCTCCGTGGTCGAATAGTGTGTACACCGGTTTTCATGGGTACGCCACTCCGAGGTCCCGAGTTCGATTCGCAGCCGTGTCGATGTAGAAAAAAGTTCATTAGTTTTCTATGTTGTCTTGGGTCTGATGAATATCAACTGCATTCCTGAGCTTGACTTATGGTTATCATTTAATTCTGGACAGTGTAAATAAACCTCCATGTGTCGGATGAATGTGTGTGGTGGTATAAACTCCAGACCATCTACTCAAAAGGTGTACTTAACCCAGCAGTTAGCAATTGCAGACTGTTACTTTTTAACTCAGAAAAAACTTTGGGAGTCAATTTTTTTGTTTTTTTAAATATATTCTTTTTCATATAAACTTCGTTCCAGAAACAAAAACATATACAATGCGACATATGTTATGTGTATATGAAGCAGAAATCGCTTTCCGAACACAGAGACGAACACTTTCGGAAATATATATGCAATACTTGCGACCTCGTCTCCTACAGCCTTGAAAAATTGGCGAAACATTTGAAGCTGGACCATTCGTTTGATATTAAATGGAGTAAGGTTAGTATATATAGCCGAGATGGCCCAGTGGTTAGAACGCGTGCATCTTAACCGATGATTTCGGGTTCAAACCCAGGCAGGCACCACTGAATTTACATGTGCTTAATTTGTTTATAATTCATCTCGTGCTCGGCGGTGAAGGAAAACATCGTGAGGAAACCTGCATGTGTCTAATTTCAACGAAATTCTGCCACATGTGTATTCCACCAACCCGCATTGGAGCAGCGTGGTGGAATATGCTCCATACCTTCTCCTCAACGGGAGAGGAGGCCTTAACCCAGCAGTGGGAAATTTACAGGCTGATTATGTTTTTTATTATTATGTAAGTTTAGTATTGTAGCGAAAGTCTGGCAGGTATCCTGCCTGAATATAAAAATCGTCTTAGAGTCCATTGAAACGCAAGTGTGAAGAGATTTTCATTATTTTTGGAACGAATTTCTTCTACGCGGGTCACAGTAGAGTGAACTGGCAGAAATGGTCTTTTTATGTAATTGGTAGGCAATTGTCCACCTGATGTTAAGTGATCACCACCGACCATAGACATCGGCGCTGGTAGAAATATTAACCATCCCTTACTTCGCCAATGCACTAACCTTGGGAACTAAGATGTTACGTCCCTTGTGCCTGTAGTTACACTGGCTCACTCCCACAGTTCAAACCAGAACACAACAATATCAATAAAAATGAAAGAATTTGTATTTTTTTTACGTCGTTGGTTGTGTGTTGTACAAAACCAATCGGTCAGGTACCCTTTGTCACGGTGATGTTCTCAAGCAATCCCGTGTCTCCCTCGAAGAGACGGTGGAAGTACCGATGGTTTTCTAGTGTGTGCAGTATGTGTATTCCAGTATACTAGGGCCCATTAGACGTCCTGGGCACCGTCGAGTCCTTCAACCATCCCCCATTTCATATTGGGAAGCGCGCAGTGTCCAGTTAGCAAGATAAAAAAGATGCTCAGTACTTTGTGCCCTTTTCCCTGGATAAGGTGTTTGTACATTTCATAGTGATCGGTTAGTAGGTAGTCGAGACGTCAAACTGCAAACAAACATACAGACGATACTTACATTCGTATTTATAATATTAATTAAGATTGTACAGGTACTTCCAGATCAGAAGAAAGATTATAAAAACGTCGGAATCGAAGTCTAAACGAAGTAAAACGACAGACGCGAAAACGCAGTTTGGATATCTCTGCGTGGAGTGCAATAAATATTTTGAGTAAGTTTTTTGGTGAGACATAAATATATATTCGTAATATTCGGTATTCAAAGATAGAATGATTCTATTTATTTATTTAATATTTGGGAAACTAACAGATATAAAATATAATCTGATAACATAATACAATTTAAATATCACATTATCCAGCGAAGTTTCCACCGATTGATAAAACATAAATTGCACTCAAATATTTTAACACAATATATTTAGGGATATCTAGTCGATATCAGTGGTAGGAAAGAGTAAAGATAAATTATTTATTTGATATAGTTAGGTGCAATTGCAAGCGGACCATCTGATGGTAAGTGGTCACCACCGCTCATAAACATTGGCGTTGTAAGAAATATTAACCATTCCTTACATCGCCAAAGCGCCATCGACCATGGGAACTTAAGATTTTATGTCCCTTGTGTAGTTACACTGGCTCACTAACAATTTAAACCGGACACATAACACGCAACAAAGTGTTGGTGTGTGGCGGTGGAATATCTGGTGAGTGACATCTACCCAGAAGGGCTTGCATAAAGCCCTATCACTAATGAAGCAACAACGATAAAAAAAAACATTTTTGACCTTGAATTGACGCGATATCATTGGTCGAGAGCTGTAATCTATGATATTCACTATGGATTTGCGAATAGAAGTCGTTTTGAACGTCGACGAAACTGTTATCGGAACTTTTAAATTAAAATTAAAGTGGATATAAGATGGGTTGTGTTTATCTCCGTTCAATTCAATTCTTAGTTTAATGGCTTTCAGTTGTGCCACAGGGCACAGATTATTTCGCCAATGTCACGTAGGATGGAGAAGACACGAATGAGATTGATCGGTATGGGTGAGATAACAAACTCAATTAAATTTTAAAGCCAAGTATAGTAGTAGTAATTTCCTTGTTAATCCGTAACCTAGAACAACACAAACATTAAGGGTTAATAATAGGATAAATTACAAATAATTGTTAGTACTCTAAACTATATATAATAAGATATATCACTCAATTGGACTATTCACAACTTAATTTTATTACATTTAATATATTTACACAAAAAAGAACAAAATGGACTAAACACAAACGTCAAAAAACATTCAACATTTATAGGACGAGGAACTTTAGGAGGGAGAACGTCGTAAGTTTATCTTCGTTCTTTCTTTATTGGAATCGAAAGTTGACAGCTGTCAAAAAAAAAAAAAAATTGTGACCAAAAGTTATCCACTAAGTTCACGCACACTAGTAAAGTATTATGACGTTTGAAGTGTCAAGCGTGGCTGTCAAGCAAACCAAGATAATAAAGTCTCGTTTTTAAACTAAGAATTGAATTGAATTGAAAGTCTCGTTTGTTTTAGTTCTTTTGTAGTGCGACACTGTCCAAATATATCAGTACACAGCATAAAACAAAGTCGCTTACCGCTGTCTGTCCCTGTGTATACTTAGATCTTTTAAATTACACAACGGATTTTGATACGGTTTTTTTTAATAGATAGATTGATTCAAGAGGAAGTTTTATATGTATAATACATGCACAATATAGTTGAGAAACACTGATAATTTTAGAGGTTTTCAAAGTGATTTCGTAAATAAACACATTTTTTACCCTACGAGATAGATCATGATAATGTACTACAGTATTGTACACCTTAAAAAGGTCTTCAAAAAGTCCGCGATGGTGTATGTCTATCTCTTAGGGATAACCCTCAATAACTATTTTTTATCCTTTACTTTTTACGAGAAATAACGGCTTATTTTCGAGGCGATTTAAAGCAATACAGCGTTAATCCTTATCCAATTAAGTACTTTAAATACATTGTGCATTTAATATAGATCAATATGACCCTTTACAGCGTGTAATTTAAATGAATATTTCCGAAGATATTACAGATTTAAAACGAAGGGACATAGTGGTTTGTATTGTCGAACGACTGAACGACTGAAAAACTGTGAACGTTTTAAGACATTCTGTAGTATATTTAGTATCAGCATTGCACCCGTGCGAAGCCGGGGCGGGTCGCTAGTAAATAATAATCTACGAAATTATCTATCTTTTTACAGGAACAAAAATAAAAGATACAAGCACATACAGAAATTTCACCGAGACGGTTTCGAGTGTTCGACGTGCGGGAAGAAATTCGCCTTCAAAAACACTCTGAACAGACACGAACAGTGAGTATCAGTGCTGGTAGTCTTTTTGGGTATGTGGTGGCTTCTTGGCCATTCTCAAGGGAGACTAGTTAAATGCACAGGACCTGTAGTCTACCTGTGCACACAAACGTACTCGTAAAACGATGGTGGATACGGCACGTCCAAAGAGAGTTCTGATGCAAGACATTTCTAGGCACGGGATTGTAAACACAGTTATTTCGCAGACTCCAGACTTGTACCGAGATTTTCTACTTTTATTAATGAAATAGTTGTCGATCGCGACTTCGTTCGCGTTTCAGGGGTTGGTTGTTCGGTGTTAGGATTTAGAAGTAGACTGTGTCCTTCCTTGGAGTCCTAGCTTTGAATAGTACGTAATTTATTATAATGAAATAATTGTTATACAATACTGTTATTAATAAGGATCTTTTAGAGTAAATGTCTCCTCCAATTACTGAACGTAGTTCTGTCGGTCGCTTTATTTATCCAGTCTGGACTGCACCTTATACGTTATTGAAATCATATGGTAACGACCGTGATACTTATTGTTAGTGGCTACTAATAATATAAGTATCGTCGTCACTAGACTCCACCGTGGCCCGCTGCCCCGCGAGCAGTGCCCCACGTGCGGCAAGATGGTGCGCGCAGACCTGCGACAGTCGCACGCGCGCACGCACGCGCTGCGGCAGGCGCACGACTGTCGCGCGTGCGACAAGACCTTCGTCTCGCGCGCGTCATACGAGAACCACCTCAAGTACTCGCGCCGACACGCCGTCACTGATGTGCTCAAGTTAGTTGTACTAATTAAGATTTTAAATTGACGTGGTTATTTTTATAATTACAAGTATTTAAAACGAGATATTTACCATGTTTTTTTTATTTTTAACACGCTTATGTTAGCTTAACTTGTAACTATGTATGTAAGAAAATCTTGGAATCTTAATTCGACCCACTTCCCGGTCTTCGATTAGGATGAAATTTTGCACACGCTCTGAGTTCTGGTGACAGTACATGACTAGCTAAGAAACGTCATTACAAATCCAATATGGCGGCCTCCCCAAGATGGCGGACAGGCTGTTTGAAATGCACCCCAATGATATGGATATCAAATGAAAGGGTTTGCTGTCAGAAATACGAAAAAAAATAGTCACGTGACTTAAATCCAACATGGCAGACATCCAAGATGGCGGATTGGCTATTTGAAATACACCCCCATGATATGGGTATTAAATGAAAGTGTACTGAATGTGAATTCAAAAAGAAAACTCAGTTTCAATAATAAATTTGAATTACCGTGAACCCCTAAGCTAGGATAACTACACTATACAAAGTCATTATCTATTTATATGTTTGGCTATATCGTGTAAATATCAAGACGAATTCAATCGTGATTTTAATTTTGTATTTTAGTTCCTAACAACCCAACGTCTCTGTGTCACATTGATAATTTTCCCAGATACTGGCAAGCCTAGCCTAATGTGTCTTTATTTAATAATATAATATTCAATGCTGGCAACTATAGCTACAATGTAATGTTATTTTTTTTTCGATACTGGCAATACCAGCTTCGATGCAACAATGTCATTTTTCAGATATAAATGTTCAATGTGCGAGAAAGGCTACAGATCTCGGGGGGAGCTTCGCGACCACTTCAACTACCAACATATGGGGAAGACGCAACACAAGTGCCCGATATGTGATAAGGTAGCTTTATATTTGATTCCACACTATGACATAAATAATAAATAAATATTGGACAACATCACATACATTACTCCGATCCCAATGTAAGTAGCTGAAGCACTTGTGTTATGGAAAATCAGAAGTAACGACGGTACCACAAACACTCAGACCCAAGACAACATAGAAAACTAAACTCTTTCTACATCGACTCGGCCGGGAATCGAACCCGGGACCTCGGAGTGGCGTACCCATGGAAACCGGTGTACACACTACTCGACCACGGAGGTCGTCCAATGACATGACGATTTAAATGGTATTTTTATGAGCCTCGAATAAAGTTTATTTTGATTTGATTTGATAAGCCGTGCGTCGGGATGCACGTATCAGTCGTAACAGCCTTTTCGTTCGTTGGGGAAATCTTTGACATTTAGTTCCTGGGAACCGGGTGATGCGGAATTGTGTTCTAGCCTCTGGGCTGTCACGTTTCCTGCCGTTTGTGTAGTTTATATATAAAACGTCCACATGGACCATCTGATGGTAGGTCACCATAGGCGCTGGATTCATCGCGAATGCGACACAAAGTTTGGGAGCTAGATGTTAAGTCCCTTGTACCTAGTTGCACTGGCTCACTCACCCTTCAAACCGGAACACAAAAATACTGAGTATTGGTGTACTGTTTGGTGGTCAAAAACCCAGGCAGGCTGCATAAATCTCACGTTTATGTTTATTTATATAATATGTTTCTGTTTTCAGGCGTTAGCTACCCGTCGCTGTATAACCCGCCACGTCAGACGAGCCCACCACGGCGTGAAAGAGAACGCGAGGGATAAAATATGTCAGACGTGTGGGAAGGCGTTTCGAGTGAGTCTTGGATAGGATGGTTGTTTTTAAATAGTTCTTGAATCGATGTCATTTGATCGTATCACGAAACGAGCTCCCAAAGGAAATTTCTGTTAAACGCTCATTGGTCAATCATGGGCAAATAACATCTTAGGGTCGTGTTAGGTGCTGAATTCGTCTCATGGATCGCTAGCCGCGTGCATCGACCAATGCGGTGCGAGTATTTTGTTCCATAGGAGTTCGACTCGTGGAATGAACTACATACAATTAATTTCCAAAAGCGTTCTTATAGTTCGTAATTATATTCCTATATGCTGTGACTTAGAGATAAGGCCTCTCGGTCTCTTGAGGTTTGGAGGTTATTCCACCACGTTCGCTCCGAGACGGGTTGGACAAAAGGACAGATTTTCAACGGACACGTGCAGGATTCTTCACGATGTTTTGTCACGTTGATTCGGACCCATTTTTATTGATTTGTTATCCAGCCAATACACGATATTAAAACTGCTTTTATTGACTAAAGAACAGATATAAAAAATATATCGCTAGAAAACTACGTCAAATCTCTCTCATGTAACGAAATCTGCATTAACGTGACGCGTTCTTGGCTATCGAGTCGATGCGTAGGAAGTCACGCTTGAATTTTTTTTTCAGGATAAAAAATGTCTCCGGGAACATGAATTAATCCATACAGGCGAGAGACCCCTCTCTTGCAATATCTGTGGACGGACGTTCAGACAGAGCGCTTCGCTTTACACGCATAAGAAGCGAGTACACAATGTTGTACCAAAGCAGCGGATCGTTTTACACACGGACAGCGAGAAGAACAATGAAATAAATGTTTAATATAAATAGTGCGTTTGTTTTTTTTAATAATATCGACTCGGCTTCACACGCAGGACAGAGTGCACAAATGTAGCAAATACAGGGGCACTCTTTTAATCCGGGATTACATCCGACACGACCGGAAAGCGTTCAGGCGCAGGTCCAATGGCTTCAATCCTACGGCCGACTTCGGGCTGTTAATTAAAAATGTTTTGACAAATCAAATCAAATCAAAATATACTTTATTCAAGTAGGCTTTTACGAGCACTTTTGAATCGTCATTTAACAAACTATTTAAAGTAAAGCTACCACCGGTTCGGAATGTAGATTCTACCGAGA
The DNA here is from genome assembly GCF_037043105.1 of Vanessa tameamea. Lineage (NCBI taxonomy): Eukaryota > Metazoa > Arthropoda > Insecta > Lepidoptera > Nymphalidae > Vanessa > Vanessa tameamea. The sequence continues at coordinate 2,774,168 of NC_087339.1, read as the reverse complement.
GGAACCGGCAAGAAACTCAGAAAAATGCACTAATTATTTATCGGCTAGGTCTGGGGTTTGAACCCAAAAGCTCTGGATCTGTGGCATTATATTTCGTACATACGTCATTAACACTTAACAGTTTTACTCGGTTTAAATTCAATCTATTAATATTGCAACAAAATTAAAGAAGATTACGTTGAGAGACCGAATCAATATGATCGGAATTTTAAAGATTCCGAGCATTAAACCTTTTGACAATTGTTAAAAGTGACATTCCGTAACGAGTTACGTAACGAACCGTTTTGAACCCCAATAGGAAGGCTTCAAAGAATTCAATATGCAAGTGTAATTTCAGAAGTTTAACGATGACAAAAATAAAATCACGTTTTACAAAAATGCTCCAGTCTCTATCTATTTTTTACAATCCCCCGCGATCATCCAATTGACATTGACATAAAAAAGATTGAGCTGTCACTGAATAAAAATTCAATCTTATTAAAATAAGTAATATGTGGATTAGTGTTGCATATCGATAGACTATCGATAAACTATCTATAGACTATCGATAGTTACGGTGTAAGCGATACTATCGATAGTCTATCGATAGTATTATCATGTGTCAATACTATCGATAACTTCCCATGAGCAATACTATTGATACTATCGATAGTTTTGCAAAAACCATTACATTTAACCTAAACTATCGATAGTATCGATAGTTTTGTGCTATCGATAGCCAGTAATTTCCGATAGTATTACTTTCTCAAGATAAGTAATTTAGTAGGCCAAGTATAGTGTATATTTAAATAAATGAAATTAAATTTACCACAATATTTATTTTTAGAATTAAGACATTTTGTGCGGAACAAGGAATAATGAAAAATTTTAGCTAACACGAGCTTAGTGCTTTTCAAAAAGAGAAACGTCGACAATTAACTCCCTCTTTTCTGGAGGTTAAATCAGAGATTGAAGTATTTCTATATAATTATTTATACCCTTTTCCAACTAAACTAATGGAAATGAAATGATCACAAAACAGTTATATACATAAATATTTATTAATCGCACATCATAAACTAAAGCCGTTCCCTGGCATGTATTGCATGATCGGCAATGTGAACGGCTGCTGTGGATCTCCAGATTGATTGCCGACGATCTTCATTTTCTTGCAGAGATACCTCTTTGATTTTATATTTAAATGTACCTGTAATTAAAACAATAATACATTGACCCCCCCTGTCCCACCAATGTGCTAGGCCTTTTCTTCCTTAAAGGATAAGGTTTATAGCTCCAATGCTTGATGGATTTCAATGAAAATAAACACGAGATGAACTATAAACACAAATTAAGCACATGGAAGTTCTGTGGTGTTAGCTCACGTTTGAACCCGTAATTATCGATTAAGATGCACACGTTCTAACTACTGGACCATCTCGGCCTCTGTTTTATGACATAGTTCTAGTACTCTATTTCAATCATATCAGGAAGAAAGCCGAATAAACAACATTTGACAGCAAACTGACACGATGTCATTGGTCGAGAGCTCGATTGATCTGTGCTTTCACTATGGATTTGCGAAGACATGGTTTGAACGTCAACGAAACTGTTATCGGAAGTAAAATTTAAGTGGAAATAAGTAGTTAAGTGTAATAGTGTTGCATCATATGACGACCTCCGTGGTCGAGTAGTGTGTACACCGGTTTTCATGGGTACGCCACTCTGAGTCGATGTAGAAAAAGTTCATTAGTTTTCTATGTTGTCTCGGGTCTGGGTGTTTGTGGTGCCGTCGTTACTTCTGATTTTCCATAACACAAGTGCTTTAGCTACTTACATTGGGATCAGAGTGATGTGTGTGATGTTGTCCAATATTTATATTTATTTATTATAAATAAAGATATATTAATCATAAACTCTTAGTAGTGCACAATGTAGCTGAGCTATTAGTAAATCACATGAAATAGGTCAATCTAAGGTTTGTTTATCTTTTTTCCTACTTCCATTGGAACAGGCTGTATGTATATAATATGCCATTGGCAGCAGGAGTTAAATTAAAAAAAAAAAATAGATTTACATATTCCATACGATTTTCTAGTTCATGATTAACATATCTCTATTTACAACACAACACTAATACACTTAACTACTTATATCCACTTTAATTTTACTTCCAAAGATCCGATAGCAACTTAGTCGTCATTGACGAATCCCCAACAAACAACAGATTATATAGATCTCGACCAATCACGTCGCGTCATTTCAAGGTCATAGCTGTTTATTTACATTCACTCCAAGTCGTTCATTCGCTCACCTGACGATGATGTTTGTACAAGTTGGACTGTTGCGAGAACGTCGTTGGACAGAACTCACACATGAAGGGTCGCTCGCCCGTGTGGGTTCGGATGTGAGACTCGAGTTGGACTTTTGTCTGGTAAACAAAAAATATACCATTAAAACATAATATTAGCTTTAAGGGTAGGTGTCACCACTTCCCGAAGACATTGGTACTTAAGTGTTATCACCAAGGCGTGACCCCTGTGCCTTAAAGTGACACCGGCGCTCTTGCCACATCACAAGTTTTGATGGTTGGTGGTAGGATTCATGATGGGTGATGGTACCACCGAGTAAACCTATAAATGTAATATTAGCAATAAAAAGGTCCAGTCGAGTTTCTTTAGATGAGACATATTGAATTTAAAAACGATCGTCTAGTAATCTGTATTTAAGGTAGAAGCAACCAACTAAAATAATTTTTTTCACAATATTTGTCTGTCTGTCTTCCGGCTAATTTCTGGAACAGATGGACCGATTTTGACGGGACATGCACTGGCAGACAGCTGATAGTTTTATATATATATATATGTTGAGTAAAATAATTATAAATTAAAAACATTAATATATACTTATCCATAATATAATCTATTACCAAGAACAATTTCATCAAAAACGGTTCAGCGTATAGCAACCGCTACAAACTGAAGTATAAGTTACTAATTTACAATAAACTTACCGGAAATCCTTTGCCACAGTGGTGACACATCCGATTATTCGGTCTCCCCTTGTGAACCGCGCGGACGTGTTGCTCCAGACCGACGCGATTCTTAGACGGCTATGAAATTTATATGAAATAAAAAAAAAAAAAATAAATAAACTCACTGATGCAGCGACGCCTTGCACCGTAATACGTTAAAAAAAAAAAAAAAAAGCGCGCGATCGCCTGTCACTGAGACTCGGGTTTACATTTTGGCGCGAAGTTTCGCGCGAGTTGAGAAAATTTGTCGTTAGTTGTCTTTATTATTCATTCAAAGTAATTAATGTTATTGTTCTGATAAAGTCAGATAATAATGAACGTCAGCCGTTTTTAAAAGTATGGTTAAGGACTTTCACTTGTCGCATTAAGCAGTCATTGTCGTTGTAAATATTTTTTTCTGTTATATATCCTTTTTTTTATTATATATATTTATTGTTATCTGTGTATTGTGTACTATTATTACTGTACCCTTCCCATATACGTAAATATTATGATCCTCTGCCCAAAGGTTGCCTGAAAGAGATCGCTGCTTAGAGATAAGGCCGCCTGTTGCACCTCATGCAACTTTGTGTAGCAAAATTGTAATTTTTAGTTTTAAATTTGGGTCCAATAAAGAATAAATAAATAAATAAATAATGGACGATTATTTTTAAAGTAATTTTCACTTCTGGTCGACAACAATCAAACAGTACCGTAAGACGTCAAAGGAGGCCACACAATGACCACCTTCTTTCTTGCCCACACTTTCCGTCACTATGGTTACTAAAACCGTTAACAGTGTGAGTTAATGTGCGTGAACTATTTTGGACGCGATCTCAGCTTTGACAGTCTAGACGAGTAAAACGCTACCTATAAAGGTACCAACGATGTGAATAAAACGGTACCTTATAACATATTGGGCACTGGAACGTCCGATGTAGATGTTTCTCCTCGATGTGATCCCTCAACTTCGTCTTGTCAGCGAATCTCTGGTTACAATGGTCGCAGATAAATCTAAAGACGTAAAATAATATCTTTAGTTATAAATGAAACGAGAAAAATTACGATAAACAAAACATTCAGCTTTTCATTATCCCGTTATTAATATATTACTTATTAATACATTGAGCCGAGATGGCCCAGTGGTTAGAACGCGTCCATCTTAACCGATGATTTCCGATTCAAACCCAGGCAGGCACCACTGAATTAACATGTGCTTAATTTGTTTATAATTCATCTCGTGCTCGGCGGTGAAGGAAAACATCGTGAGGAAACCTGCATGTGTCTAATTTCAACGAAATTCTGCCACATGTGTATTCCACCAACCCGCATTGGAGCAGCGTGGTGGAATATGCTCCATACCTTCTCCTCAACGGGCAAGGAGGCCTTAGCCCAGCAGTGGGAAATTTACAGGCTGATTATGTTTTATGTTTTATATATTAATACAAACTCGACTCAAACTCGAAACACTTCATTCAATATAGAAGCATTACACTTACGCCAAACACCACCACCGGTTCGGATAAGAGAACACCCCGACCTGAGAGGAACCGGCGAAAGAAGATCAGCGGTTAAATTAAATGGTAACTTTTTGCTATTCCGTAAAATCTTCTATGTGTAAATATTTTACATAACATAAACATAATCAGCCTGTAAATTTCCCACTGCTGGGCTAAGGCCTCCTCTCCCGTTGAGGAGAAGGTATGGAGCATATTCCACCACGCTGCTCCAATGCGGGTTGGCGGAATACACATGTGGCAGAATTTCGTTGAAATTAGACACATGCAGGTTTCCTCACGATGTTTTCCTTCACCGCCGAGCACGAGATGAATTATAAACACAAATTAAGCCCATGAAAATTCAGTAGTGCCTGCCTGGGTTTGAACCCGAAATCATCGGTTAAGATGCACGCGTTCTAACCACTGGGCCATCTCGGCTCTTTTACGGTAACTTTTGACTTTTTGGTAACTTTTTACTTATAAAATACGAAATGATTTTTCCCCAAACTAATATATTCAATTTATGTTTCTAGACGTTTCATTCTCGGTAAATTTACATTCCGAACCGGTAGCTTAACGTTAAGGATCATGATTCAAAAGTGCACAGCAAACGTGTCCAGCGTGTAAATATCCCGCTGCTGGGCTAAGGCCTCTTCTCCCTTTTGGGGAGAAGGTCAGGAGCATATTCCACAACGCTCCTCCAGTGCGGGTTAATGGATTGGATTGAATGGGATTCACATGTGGCAGAATTTCGTTTAAATTAGACACGTGCAGGTTTCCTCACGAACTATAAACACAAATTAAGCACACGAAAATCCAGTGGTGCTTCCCTGGGTTTGAACCACCGCCCAAACATTAACCATTCCTTACATAACCAATGCGCCACCAACCTTGGGAACAAAGATGTTACGTCCCTTGTGCCTGCTCACACACCCTTCAAACCGGAACACAACAATATTGAGTACTACTCTACGGGCTTGTACAAAGCCACACCATAAAGTAAAAACTCGTAACTTACTTGAGCTGATCGTGTGTGACGTGCTTCAGACTGTTCCTGAGGTGACGCTGTAACGAACAGACAGACGAAAAGGCAATTTCGCACGACGCGCAGTACGCCCTCTTCGAAGGGCTGCTGTCCTTATTCTGAAACAGTTGTGCAAATTTTATTGCGCGTATATTTTAACCAATTCATTTGTCATCGTGTCCCTGTGAATACGACACAAGATACCTTTTTTTTTTCGCCGAAAAAACGCGTTACTCGTTTCGACCGCGTGGAAGGGGGGGGGGTATGTGGGACTCGCCGGTGCCCAAGATGTTCGCGGTACACCGGAATACCGACTAAAAAACCAGTTTTAACCGCTTCCGCATGCTACCGTGACGACAACACGAGATACGTTCGGGAACACTAACAAACGATTGGTGTCGTTGGACGTCCAGTTGGAATGAAGTTGCTTTGAATATATAGCATATTACACTAGCTGTGGCCGCGACTTCGTGCGCGTTTGAATTTAATAAAAAAGCGTGACTTTATTATTATTTTAAATATAATTCTAAAATAAAAGTAGCCTATGTTACTCCTTATTATATCAGCTATCTGCCAGTGAAAGTCCCGTCAAAATCGGTCCAGCCGTTCCAGAGACTAGCCGGAATAAACAGACTTACAGACAGACTGACAAAAATTGTAAAAAATTATATTTAGGTATATGTACCGTGTATACATACATATGCATTCAGTAAAACGCGGTTATTTTAATATTACAAACAGACACGCCAATTTTATTATACGTATAGATTAAATAAAATAAAATACTTATAATTAAACAAATGACAAAAATAAAGAAGGAAAAGTCCCTTGGAGCATTACGCTTTCTCCTTACGTGACGATTTGCGATCCCATTAAAATAACTGATTATGTTTTATGCTATGTAATGTTGCACCTGTATTAATATACTTGAATGCTTACGCATGTAGAAGCTATGCTTAGTATTAAGAAGGCATATTATTCGATACAAGATTATATTGATGATAAAAAAGCGTGGAGTTAACGCTCGTTGACTTCCAGACAGGAGACACAACATACATATATAATTGTATTTAACTAACACGACTGTATTTTTAGATGTTGAAAAAGAGTAACTACTGAGCTTGTCGGTTATTCTCGGTAGAATCTACATTCCGAACCGGTAGCTTTACTTTAAATAGTTTGTTAAATGACGATTCAAAAGTGCTCGTAAAAGCCTACTCGAATAAAGTATATTTAGATTTGATTCGATTTGATTTGTAATCTAGCTTTAAATTGTCTAAGTCCGTAATTTTAATGTTACAAATGTGTACTTTGTGTAAATAAATAAACTTAAAAACCGATCACACAAGATATTACAAAAGTTATTTCACCGAAAATTATCTTTAAAAAATTTACATAAAATTATCTTTCAACTGACCTCCGTGTCATGCTTTTCCAAGTGTCGCTTCAGGCTCGTCTTCCATCTGAACACTTTGTCGCAGACCGTGCAAGGGAACTCGTTCTGCGACTCGTGCACCGTGCTGGAATTAGGACACATAAATCATTTTTATTGAAATCGTGGTCACCGTAGCCGATAAACATTGACACTAAAAAAAATTCTAACCAGAGATATTATGGACACGTCATTTCGGATATAACAATATTTTACCGATTTTTTAGATACGGTTCCGTATACGAAATTATTTCGATTCGATTATTTCTGTTCATATTCAATATACGTATTTAATTAGTTTGACAAAAAAAAACACCCGCTGAGTTTCTTTCGCCGATTCCTCTCAGGTCAGGGTGTTTCCTTTTCCGAACCGGTGGTGGTGTTTGATTTGACTATCAATAAGTAAGCGTACTGCTTCCATATTGAATATAAGATTATTTAGAAATCATTTATCTATACATATAATAAAATTGGAGTGTCCGTTTGTTTACTAAATGCATATGTATGTATACACGGTACATATACCAAAATAACATATTTTACAATTTTATGTCTGTCTGTCTGTTCCGACTAATCTCCGGAACGGGTGGACCGATTTTGACGGGACTTTCATTGACAGGTATCTGCTGTAATAAGGAGTAAGTTAAGCTACAACAGTAACTCTTTCGTTAAATTCAAACGCGCACGAAGTCGCGGGCACAGCTAGTAAGATTAGTATGGATACTCACAGGCGATGGTTCATGAGTCCAGCTCGGTGGCTGAAGGTCTTGTCGCACTGCGAGCACGCGACGCGCGCCTTGTGCGAGTCGCGGTGGATCCTATGACTGTCTATCGACCTGGGAAAGAAAGATTATACCGTCCATTGAATCGAGTTTTATCAAAATCGGTTCGGCATTTTCGGATTTTTTTTTTCTTTGGAATAAGTAGGCGGACAAATGGGAAATATATGTGACTTGCATGCTCGTCACGGCATACGAAAACTATCCCGTGACGCCCGCTGAAAAGACGGAGATGGTACCGCTGGTTTTCAGTGGGTATTCCGGTGTAATAAGACGCACTAGGCGTCCTGGGCACTGGCGAGTCCCACATACCGCCCCCCCCCCACACTTCATGTGTTTTTCAAGCAAGAAAACAAAACGATCCCTCGTTTTATTTTGCATTGCATCTACCCAGACAGACTCACACATAGTCCCACGGTTAAATCAAAGCTATAACGACTTCAAGAACAGATAGCAGACATAGAAACCATTTCGTATGACGTGACACTCACTTGGATACCTTACCGCAGACATTACACTTGTACTTCTTGAGCGACACCTCGTGTCTCTTGTACATGTGCTGGTACATGGCCTTCAGGTCCGAGGAACGCTTTTTGCAGACAGCACATTCGTACCTTTAAACAAAATTATAGTATTGAAGAACGAAAACGTGTGACGTGACAGGGCAGTGACGTCACCTCTGAGACGTACTAAAGGAAAGGGGGCGTCCATCTTGGGTTGTCATGGTAACAAGTTTGTAACTGTCAGTTGTATTCTTGGTGTGTTTCATAATATTTTGTTGATAAATAAATTATAATATATATTTGACAACATCACATACATCACTCTGATCCCGATGTAAGTAGCTAAAGTACTTGTGTTATGGAAAATCAGAAGTAACGGCGGTACCACAAACACCCAGACCCGAGACGACATAGAAAACTAATGAACTTTTTCTACATCGACTCGGCCGGGAATCGAACCGGGGACCTCAGAGTGGCGTACCCATGAAAACCGGTGTACACACTACTCGACCACGGAGGTCGTCTATATAACTTATATAATCAGCGTCCGTCGACATTTATTTTAAATGTTTTAACGAATGGTCGATTTTGATAGTTTAAAATTGACTTATTTTAGGACAAGGCTGACTAATAAAAATCCAACTTAGATCACTGTGCAATCGAAACCATTACTAGTAAATATTGCATAGCAATTGTATAAACAATCTATCTCTTTTTTTGAATAACAAATTGTTCAGGACAGAAAGAAATAACATATTCACGCCATCGTCAGTATGCGGATTAAAATGCCAAGATTACCGCCAAGTAACTAAACAGTTACTCCCTTTTTCAAATGAAACACAAACCTATTTATTATCGGCGGAAAAACTCTCCCTCAAATTTGTATGCTGGACTCACCGGAGCCTAGAACGCCTTGAGTATCCCTAATTTAAATATACAACGGTACCGACCGTCTCTTAGGGGGTGGGGGGAGGCTACTAGACGGAATATCTGCTGCAATCTACTACCAAGCTACTTATATACACTTGAATGTTACTTCGCCGAAATTCAAGACGTCATTTCGAACACCACAGTTTATTAAAAAATCGACCAATGACGTCGCGTCAATTCAAGTTCAAAGAACTTATTTTTTATTTCAACCAATGGAATCGAGTATTACAAATTGTATCTACCTTTTCGTATGTCTCCTGTAGTGAGCCGTAAACGCCTCCACTGTTGATATAATAGTTTTACATATTGAGCAAATGAAATTGCCGGGAATCTGAAAGGGAAAACAATTGCTTACAATAATATATAATTATTTTTAACTAACTCTTTTACTTGGTGGTAGAGCTTTGTGCGAACCCGACTGGGTAGGTACCACCCTCTCATCGGATATTCTGGAAACGGTTCCGTTTCCGGTTTAAAAGGTGAGTGAGACAGTTTAACTACAGGCACAAGGGACAGGAGCTTGCACAAAGCCCTGCCACCGAATGGCTAAATAGGAATATTGGTACATTAGCAGCCTATAAATTCCCCACTGCTGGGCTAAGGCCTCCTCTCCCTTTGAGGAGAAGGTTTGGAGCATATCCCACCACGCTGCTCCAGTGCGGGTTGGTGGAATACACATGTGGCAGAATTTCATTGAAATTAGACACATGCAGGTTTCCTCACGATGTTTTCCTTCACCGCCGAGCACGAGATGAATTATAAACACAAGTTAAGCACATGAAATTCAGTGGTGCTTGTCTGGGTTTGAGCCCGAAATCATCGGTTAAGATGCACGCGTTCTAACCACTGGGCCACCTCGGCTCGAATTTTGGTAATCTCTTGTAAAACAATTGTAAACGTATTCCTACCTCGTGTTTCTTCGAATGGTGAGCCTTTTGTGATGAAGCACAGTTAAAAAGAATCAGGCACGTCTCACACTTGTATTGAGCGCGTACGAAACTCTCCCTGTTCGCGAGACGAGATCTCTCCGTTTGCATTTCGTCGTAAGTGAGATCGACGGTTAAAATCTTCTGTGAAACTCCCTTCTTGACCTGAAAAATTCACTAGTTCGTAGTTCATAATTTCGACTGTGGGAAGTTTTTAATGTCGAACATCTATTTGTGGGTAAGGCCGACTGCATAATAGGCTCAATCAGGTGTCAATTATTGTAATCAGTATATATTATGAGTTTAAAAATGGTTATTTACTTACGAAAGTTGAAAATAATAATTAATTTATTCAAAAATCCATAAATAAAAATGCATTTTTTTAAACGTTTGTCACGTGTCACAAAACGCTGCCGATTGGTCGGGCTTATGATGACGTCACTTGCTTGGTAACCTCGTTTGCCTACTGTATGTGGATTACATGTGCCACAGGTTACAACACAGGCAAGTGACGTCACCGACCCAATTGCAGCGCCATATTGACAATGTAGCGTTTTCGCGCGCTATTTAAATATGGAATTTTTAATTTGATATTTTTCAGCAAATATGTACAAGAATTTAAAAAAAACAACTTTTACTGGGTTCCTTAACCTCTACTAAATAATATAACATGGATTTTAAAAACCAGTCAAATAGCCTATTGCGTATGTTACAACCCGGCAGCGATAGATGGCGTTGATTGAAAACATCACTTTCCTGAATCGCGGTGTCTAGATATTCGCCGCTGGGTGTGGAATATATTTATTTTGAAACGCCCGGCGACGCTGTAAAGGCCAGCAGGCCCAGAACAAAAACAAGACACAATAAAAAAAATATAGTTGCGAAAGTACTCCTCAAATTTCTTTCGCCGTTCGATTCTCCGATGTTACTTGCACGTAAATACTAAATAGCGACATTTGTACGTCAGTCTTCAGAAGATGATGTTAAGTAACATGTATTGACACTGATAAATGTTTGCCTAATAAACTCAAACTCAAACTCAAGTTCCTTTATTCAACATAGAAGCATTACACTTTCTTATTGATGGTCAAATTAAACACTACCACCGGTTCAGAAAAAATAACACCCTGACCTGAGAAGAACCGGCCTACTATATAACGACCGGAATACTAAGTCTTACACCGTTAAAGTGCGTTATTATAATATATACACACGCACGCACTCACGAACTCGCTCATTCGCTCATTCATTCACTAAACAATCAATCACTCACTCATTCAATCACATACTCACGCATCACTCACTCTCTCACTCACTCACTTAATCAATCAATCAATCAATCAATTACTCACTCACTCTCTCAATTACTCACTCACTTAATCAATCAATCACTCATTCGCTCGCTCTTTCAATCAATCAATCTCTCACTCACTCACTTAATCACTCAATCACGCACTCACACACGTACTCACTATCTCACTCAATCACTCACTCACTTACTCAATCACACACTCACGCACTCACTCACTCAATCAATCACTCATTCACACACTAACGCACTCACTTACTCTCTCACTCACTCGCTCGCTCACTCACTCATTCACATACTCACACAGTCGCAGCATGCGATAGTCGGTCTTAACCCAGTGGCAGATAAGATGTTTCACATCAATAAGTGTATACTGACCTTTTTATTTGTTTTCTTCGAAGTTTCTTCGTCTTTCTCGTTGACGTCACCTAACAAAGATTGAATTTCTTTGTCCAAATCGTCAACATCTATATCTGATTTCCGAGATCCCAACGAATCTTCTAGAAGTAAAACGTACGTCATAAAATATCATACGCAGTAGACAAGTTATACGAACGTCAACGTGAAGCGCCCTATGAGTATCTGCTTAGTGAATGTATGCAGAAATTATTGAGAGGGTTAATTTTTTCACAGCTCGAAGAAACGATAGACCCGTGTCATAATTCATTATTCATTAACAATCTGTAAATTTCCCACTGCTGGGCTAAGGCCTCCTCTCGCTTTGAGGAGAAGGTTTGGATCATAAAAGCGTTGAGCTAATACTTGTTGGCTTCCGGGCAGGATATGGCGTCTGTGTGTGCGTAACGTACGTGCATATATTACCTGTATCCGATTCCATTTTTAAATCATCCATCTCCAAGAATTCACTTTCAACTTTCAATTTGGGTTGCACTGCTAAACTTTTGTTTTTAGCGGTCTGTAAATAAAAATTAATATTTAATCTTTAATATAAATCAATATATGTACATCGAGTTTGGTAGGAATCCTGTGTGTGTACGAAAATCAGCCCAATATAATGTACACTACTACTAATACTGCTACTACGAGTTTCTGAGAGTAGAATCTACATTCCGAACCGGTGGTAGATTTACTTAATACAGTTTGTTAAATGACCATTCAAAAGCATGTAAAAGCCTACTTGAATAAAGTATATTTTGGTTTGATTTGATTTGATATAAATGCATTATCCCAACAGTGGAACGTTAATAGTTACATTGACTTTTAACAGAACCGGATTTTGAGACCCTGGGGCCACAAAGGACTGGAGACCCTGGGCAAAGCAGGAGTGGAGAAACCTAATTATTATTTTACAAAATAGTTTGAAATTTGTCAATAATGTATTTACTCTTTGTATTTTAAAACAGCAATTAGTGATATTTTTATAATTCGAATATATCCAGATATCTAAACATGTTACACTAAAATTCTTAACTCATCGGAACCTCCACTGAAGCACATGGGCAGTTGCCTCGGTTCCCCACCCCTAAATCCAGCCCAGGCTTTAAATTCATTGATTTTAATAAAACAAACTTACCCTCATCTTATTAAGATTGGGATCCACTTCATTGCCCGTATTTAAATCCTCATCTTTATCGTTCAAACTTAAATCCAAATATTCATTGGCACCGTTTGATTTTTTTTCCAAATCTGTATAAGAAATAAATAATTTAAATAAATCAGAAGGGCATGCTTTGTTTATATTTCTTATAGACTGTGCACGCCCGTCTGGATAGGTAACCTCTCATCAGATATTCTACCGCCAAACAGCAGTCCTCAGTATTGTTGTGTTCCGGTTCGAAAATTAAGAGTCAGTGCAACTACAGGCACAAGGGACATAGCATCTTAGTTCGCAAGTTTAGCTGGTTAGCTCCTTTTGCACATCATCATCCTCCTGCCCTTATCAATTTTACTTGGGGTCGGCGCAGCATGTCTTCTTCTTCCATACTTCTCTGTCGGAAGTCATCTCACATGTAACATTCCTTCTAACCATATATCTCTTGCACATATTAAATTTAAAAAAAGCCCATCAATAGTTTAGTTACAGTTTTCTATATGAAAAGTCAAAACGAACCATTCCTCCATTCAATTTTAACATCTTTGAAATCCGTTCGCAGTTCGACGGCGACAGGATCCTTCTGGAAACGCGCGACGTTCCTTTGACGCGTTTTATTCGATCTTGGAACGTTCTGAAAAATCGTTTTAATTTCTGACATTATTGAAGTGATAACTTTATATGGGAGGGTAAACCGTATCGTTACGTAAAGCGTTACGGCGCCAGTCTGTTTGGCTTCCCTTTCTCTTACGCATACGGCAGCAGCAGGCAGGCTCCCTCTCTCTCATTTTAACCCACAACGCTAGCCGTATTTCGGACAGTTTAAGTTATCACTTCTTCCCGCTCCAAGACACACGTTTTTGTTTTTTTTATAAACAGATATGTTGGATGGAAGAAATATTTATCTACGTCAATTCTGAGTCCTGGTGCTAAAAGGGCCAATATCAATACCCTTACTTTTGGTAATCAGCATGAAAACCATGGACAGATAACGGTTAAGTTATATCTCTACGTAGTATAAAACGAAGTCGTTTCCCGTCCGTATGCTTGGATTTTTTAAACTACGCAACGGATATTAATTCGGTTTTCATCAATAAACAGAGCTATTCAAGAGGAAGTTCTATATTTATAATACATGCATATAACATGCATGCACGGAGGTCGTCAAATGAGATGACAATAAAAAGAAATTAACAACGTTTGAGAATAACTAAACGACTATGACAATATTATTATTAAAAATTCCGTGGGAATTAAAACAATAACAAAACGTAAGCTTAAATTATATTTTTAAAAAAAAAACGCTCCATTTTTCCTTAAGTGACTTTATCTGACAGTTCTCTCTACAGCAAGCGGCGTAAAAAAAAAAAAAACAAATACAATGACAGATGGTGATGACAATCCGTGGCGAGTTACGACGGTTCGGGAGGGGAGCGAGATTTCAAATTATAGAAACGATTGAAAACAAAACTTTTGGTCGCGACACAAACAAATACAAACAATTGAAATCAAATGAATAACATAGAGTTGCTTTTACCTACCTTCCTTTTTTTTCTATCCATCTTAACATCACAGAGCACCGTTTGTATTGCAATCTCTGATTCCGTATCCGATACATCAGATGTTACGTTACCATTTTGTTTCTCACGCTTATTTATATCTGAAAAGATATATATTAATTATAAAACAAATATATTCATATGTTATATTACATTAGAGATACCATTATTAGAAAAAAAACACCCTGTATATGTAATAAGATCTTGATGAAGCGTGGGCTGTACCGTGAAGGTGACTGGTACCAACAACTCATTAGATATTCTATCGCAACCAGCAATGCTAGTATTGTCGTATTCCGGTTTGAAGAGTGAGCACAAGGGACATAACATCTCTCACATGGCTCTTATATTAGCGGTGTAAGCATTATTTAATATTTCGTACAGAGCCAATGTCGAAGGGCGGTGATAACCACTTACAATTGGTCTCGGTCTACCTATATCATAAAAAAAAGGCGACTGACTATGCACTTCATTTTGCTAATTGATAATTCATGACCACACGCATATTTTGATAGAATATCAAAATACCTAAACATCAGAGCAATAACAGAAATATCCAATGTGCTGAGATGGTTACACCAATGATTAATTAAATTTTCATGTGTGTTTAAAACTCAACTCTTGCTCAGATATGGCAAAACATAGTGAGGATTTCATACCCAACTTATATTGAAGCAGCATAGTAGAATACCTCCAAGTCTTCTAAACGAGCAAGGGGCCCTAGCCCAGTAGTGGTATGTTTGTATCTGTTAGGTTTTACGATAACTTCCAAACAAGTTAATAATTTTCTCACCTTCACTAATCTCTATTTTAACTTCCTTGAGATCATTATTAGGTGGATTTATGGTTACTGGATCGTTGATGTGGATTTTCAATCTTGGAGTTCGTGAGACATCACTCAATAAAAATTCATTAAGATTCTGAAACATTTGTAAGAAGATTTTTTATGACATAATAAGATTGAGGAGACGGCAAAGAGGATCTAGGGGCATGGGCCCTGGGGCCTACAAAATATCATATTTAAAGAGTTACAAAAAAAAACATCCATTCTATCAAAGAGAACAAAAAAGTTGACATCAACAAAGTACATTTTCAAAACATTTTCAATTTCCCATAGTTAATTATTCAGGTACAAAATTATTAGTATAAGTTTCTAATATTTTAAATTAGCACCTCTACATAAAACTAAATAGTTAACTTGAATGAGCTTTTCAGAAGCCATACTGTCCAATTTAAAAAAAAAAATGTGTAGATAGATCCCTTTCCCTCTAAGGGAGAGAATATTAAGCCTCTATTATAGGCTACCAATTGACTTTACCTTGTTGTAAGCTAAGCAACAATCATTCTTTTGTAGAATTTAGATTTGAGAATAATAATCTATCTAAGATTGACATTTAAAACTTTTATTTAGCGCGTTTTTTTTTTTTTAAATGTTTCACAATTATAGCTAGAATAATGTGTTGTAATTTCTCAGTTAAATTTGATGAATTTCTACCTAGCCGTTTGAATACTTCTTTCAAATTTTGCATGGAACCTCTTCTGCAGCATTTGTATTTGGAATCTGTATAAGTTTTCATTGCTATAGCTCAAATAAAAATTTATATTATGAATTATAGTTTCTTTTTAAATGTATTTTACCTCAGTATATGTTTGTAATATTCTATAAGAATCCTTAACTTGTTCTCTAAATGACAACACTTTCTTAAGAACCGCATCACACTCCCAGCAAATGATTGGAACAACCATCTGTATGTTATTAAGCTGAAACAAACATTTGATTGATGCATAATTATAAGTTTATATTGTTTGGTTTGCATATGTTTTTTTTAATAGTTGAATAATCCATTTATGATGCATAATTATGATGAGCCTTGTCCTCTTAGAGCAATAAAAAAAAAATATTTGTTTATTAATAAATTTAAGCAAGGGTATAAGGGACGCTAAGATTGTGGATTAACTAAAATAAAAAAAAATACACTAATCACCACTCAATAAATATATAAATTTCAAGCTTAAAAATATAATAATATGAACAGAATATTTATATGAATATTGTTTATAATGTATACTTACTGGTATCTCGTTCAGTATATCCATGTAATATTTTTTTAATTTTTCATCTTTAACTTCATGTATAGATCTACCAACACACAGACATGCCATACACAGCAAATTATTTTTAATATCATTTTTATGATCCATTGATATAAGGTATATTCTCACTAACGCGTTGATATTATAGCAAATAAATTAACAATCTTAACAAAAAAAAATTCATTTCATTCAAGTAACAGCATTTTCGTATACATAGCCACTTTCTCTTTATTTTTTATCTTAATCGTAAATGAAGTAATGTACACAATTTTGTTATATTTACAACTTGAAGTTTTAAATGTATTTCTCGTGCTTTAAAATTGATAAATAACGTTTTACATCAAATAGCTTCTCAAATTGTTTTACTCGAAAACAAAACAAAACAAACCACCACCATTATCGTTTTAGCGTTGTCCTATATGCTTCTACCGTAATTTGGTTTACCGATAAATCAATAGTTATGACTTAACCCTAAGTGATGACACTGGCTTAGAAAATATTAATGCGAACGAAAAGTTCGACAATTTTAGGTAAATAACATTTAAAAGCATTTTATGAAAAGGTTAACGATTTTGATCCTTAATTCGGACTATTAATTCGGATATTCGGCCCTTAATCGAGTCCTTATTCAAATCGATTAATTAGGTTTCATCTGACAGTTTTTTAAATGTTGCCAGCTTATAAAAAGTATTATGCATTTTTATTCTTGCATATCCGGGTAAGGCGGCCATTTTGTGGTGTCGTTGTGGCATTAAAATATTCCTCTCCCAATTTCGTCTATTTTACATGGGAGTATTACTTTTTGTTTTGATTGATAGATATTCAAGTTTGGTTGATTTGATGAAACTTTTTAAATTATTTTAAAATGGAGCAAGATGTTGACACTGGTTATAGAACTTTTTGCTGTACCTGCTTAAGTTCTGATAGAAATGTTATTTCCATAAATGGACTTACGCAAATCTATCAAGTTTTCAGATTAATAATGTATGATTACGCGGGTGACCGGGTAAGATTTAAAAGTTTTAACAAACCCTTTTTATATTTAGTGAACATATTACATAAACAATTACGTAAATATGTAATATATATCTTTATTGAAATAATTAAGTCTGTCAGTCAAAAGTTATAGTCCGTCTTTTCACAAAATACGAAATCAGAATAACTTGTTTACAAACCTTTGATTAGATCTAAAATAAGAGAAATCTTATTTTGAATTAGCCGATTTATTTAATTTTTCAGTAAAAACCTATTAAAATTACCAAACAAAACATATATTTTCGATTGTAAACACAACAAAAATTTGAAAATAATAAAACAATCTTATAGTAATTTTATTTATTAATTTATTATCTCTACTAACTTAAACATATATACTAATTTCACAAATATTTAAAAAAATAATCGTTAATTTGCGAAGAAAAAAATATGGTTATTTTTTTTAAAATTAATTTATAATTTAAAATGTTTATAAAGTAGCGTTAAAATAGTGGTTGCATAAATACACATAATTTATACTTATTTATAATTACAGTACGGTGATTCAATAATAGAATTGGACCAGCTTGTCTGTTGGGAGTGTCTCGCCATCATGAAGAAGATAGCACGGTTTAAAAGACAAGTTCACAATGCTCAAGAGCATTTACGAGTCCTGGCTATGAGCCACTCTCAAGAGGTATTTTTATATTATATTTAACTATCTTGCCGAGATGGCCAATTGAGCCTGGAAGGCCTTGTGGTTAGAAAGCATGCATCTTCGATTACGGGTTCAAACCCAGGCAACACCACTGAATTGTCATGTGCCTAATTTGTGTTTATAATTCATCTCATGCTCGGTGGTAGGGAAAACATTGTGAGGAAACCTTCATGTGTCTTATTTCAACGAAATTCTGCCACATGAGTATACACCAAGCGGCTTTGGAGCAGCATATTAGAATTACAGCATATTGCCTTAGCCCAGCACTGGGAAATTTACATTGCACTTTATACTTTATGCAAATTTCAATTAATATTACATACATCACAGATATATTGACGATCTCAATATAGGACATATTACTTATAAATTGTTCCTTGTTTCAATAGCTTAGATAGTTTAATATATCTCACAGTACCAATGTCCCTGGCCAGCGGTGACCACTTACCCCCTATAAGTAGCCCATTCCAATTCATCCAAAGATATTTTAGCAATGTTAAAAAGTTACTTTAAATTTTTACTGAATCCATATAGAATACAGTTTATTCAAGATATCGACCGATAATGTTTTGTCAATTTAATATCAATGTGGTTTGTTTGCTTTTTATCCTCCTGCAGTTGAAATACACTTGAGATGTCTCAGCGTAAGCTGTTACCTCTTTTGAAAAATAACAATAATATTTTTATCTTTTCATTTCAGACAATGGACCACACATACATGTCACAATCATTATCATCTCTCGAATGTCGTATAAAGACTGATTACGACAGAGTATTTGTCAATTATACGAATGACGTACAAGAAAATATAATAGATGATAAGGAAATACGTTCCGATTGGCCACAGCACTACATAGCGATCAGCACCGCACAAAATGTCAAGAATGAAAGTTATGACGTTGCGCAGGCTCTACGAGATCATATAACATTGGGTATAGACAATCAAGTTATGGGAGGTAAACAAAAATGTTTTGTAATCTTACATGAACAAATTACTGAACGGATTGTAATGAAACTTGTATCTTGGCAGTATGGCTTTGTACAAGCCCATCCGGGTAGGTACCACCCACTCATCAGATACTCTACCGCCAAACAGCAGTACTCAGTATTGCTGTGTTCCGGTTTGAAGGGTGAGTGAGCCAGTGTAACAGGCACAAGGGACGTAACATCTGAGTCCCATGGTTGGTGATGCATTGGTGATGTAAGGAATGGTTAATACTTATTACAATGCCATTGTCTATGGGCGGTGGTGGCCATTTACCATCAGGTGGCCCACCGATATCATAAAAAAAAAAACTCAATATAGCTCAGAATAATAGGTAGTCTATAAAATCATTGAGATTTGGTATTGATATTATAGCATGTTAACATATTGTTTGATGTATGCGGTCATTTTATCTTTATTGAATGCACTCAACTGAAATGTACCTTATAGAAATCATCTCTAAAGTAATAAAAAAAGGGTAAAATTTATATATAAGTGTAATTATTGATGCGTCTGTGAGTTTAAGTGCGATATTATACTCAGACGCATCACGAGGAGAAACTAGTATCTGTAAATAAATATATACATAGAAATAGAATATAGTTTAGTACTGGACATTCTCTAGTTGTCAACTGGTTTTTTTTTTCTGTTTGGTACAGGAAAGATTTAGTGTTTACATTTAAAAAAAAATTGTATTTTTTTTTATCAATACAAGTAAGTGTTTGCTCCTTTTCAATAATGACAAATACCCAGGGCGACCACCGGGGCCGGATCTACCATATGGCTTTTCGGGCTTCAGACCAGGGCCCAGTGGATTCAAGGGGCCCTCAGCTAAGTCAAGTCAAAGTCAAAAATAGACGATAAAGCAAAAGAATCTATAACTTTATTAAATTAAACAGTTCGTATGGTTTGCAGCGCTGCGAGTCCTGCAATTAATCAAACCCATTCTATTAATGTAATTCAAGTCTACGTTGAGATATGTGGGCCCCTAAGTAGTGTTAGCCCAGGGCTAAAGTTACGGTCAGGCCCTGGCGACCACAGATAATAGCTTATGAGGTTATAGATATCTATGATTTAGTTTCAAATCCCAGGTTGAGCTAAGTTAGAGCCTAGATTTATTTGTATATGTATGTAACTATAAAATAATGACATTTAATTTCAGTCCCAGAAATAGTATTAGAAAACCCTGTAACGGGTGTGATGTCTCATATAGTGGTCGGTACAGATGGTTTGGTCACGAGTGATACGTTCACGGCTCAAGCCGTTAAGGGTGAATTACCGGAGCTTATCATAGAGTAAGTATTCAAAAACTATTCTTAAAACATCAAGGTAGATTGGCAAGTAGACAATAAGATGGTAAACCACTTACCACGTAAACATCCCATAGACGTTTAAACCGCGCCAATACTGCTATGGTTTAAGGACTGCCAAGCGATGTAAAAAGTCGCAGGATCGATCCCTTGGACTAATCATTCCCAATCCTAACACAAGCTCTAAGCTTAAATGAGGGGTAAATAGGAACATTAATAATTCCTTAGAGCCTATTCCAATGGAAGTAGGAAAAAAGATAAACAAACATTAGATTGACGTATTTCATGCGATTCTATAATAACTCAGGTATATTTTGCACTACTAAGAGTTTATTATTAATATATATTTATTTATAATACAACACTATTGCACTTACCATTTATTTCCCCTTAAATTTGACTTCCAAAGTTCCCATAACAATTTCGCCGAAATTCAATATGTCATTCACGAATGCCACATATTATTTAGATTTCGACCAATAGCGTCACGTCAAATCAAGGTCAAAATTGTTTATTTAACGTAACTCCTCCTGCCAATGGAATCGACTATATACATTGATCTAATGAGTTAATTGGAATTGTGAAAAATACAGACATAGTAATCCGGAACTGTTTGTAGTGCATAATATTGACCGGAGCTATTAGCAAATCGTAAGGAATATATGTTTGTATATATATGTATATCTAAGGTTTGTTTATCTTTATCCTCCTGCCATTGAAATATACTAATGTTAAGGTACAGACTGATTATAATGTTCATAGTTGAGAACTGCTTCCGATATGTTCTATAAAGTTATATTAAATCTGATATACATTGTAGATAGATATATTATCTTTTCATTACACATATAATATATATTCCATTCACAAACAAATATACAAACATCATATTTTTATATATAATAATATCACTAATTCTAAAATGAGTTTGTTTATTTGTTACACTAACTACTCGAATGAGTATGATTAAAAACTATGCAATACTCATTGTCAGTACAGTAAAACACATACAGTACCCAAGACCCCCCCCTAAAAGTGTCACGATAGATAAAGTGCCTTATTATCAAATTCCAGCCCGACCACAACAGCGGACACAGTCATAATAAGTCAGAAACCGAAAACGTCTAAATTGAACGCACACAAGGATCTGAAGTCGGGTTACATAACCGAGTATATGTCGGAGGCAGACATGCTAGCTATAAGGTGAGATATATTAGATAAATTACTCGCTACCAGATAGCACATTTGAGGCCATTCATTTATTACGTAAGACGATTAAGGGGGGGGGGGGGGGTCGACAATTTCTTATGTTTTCTTACAAGGGGGTGGGAAGGAGATTCGATAGTTCTTACGTAAGATCAAAAAAATTTAAATTACTTGAATAAACGCGGGAAACCGCGCGATTGCTGAGGTTCTCTCGGATGCGTACCTTTAGAACCTTTGAAATTACAAATAAACACTTTTCAAAAAGTTTTTACTTTGAAACATAAACCAAACGTTTTCATCAAAAAACATTTTGTCCTTTAGATTCTTACGTAATAAATGTGAAACAGGGAAGGAGGGGGTCGGCCCGATCTTATTTTTTCTTATATTAGGGAGGGGGGGGGGGTCAAAAACTAGCTAAAATAGTCTTACGTAATAAATGAATGGTCCCTTTGGTAGTCTGCCTGCATATTATTTTAAATCGAATTAATCTTTTGATTTCAGAGAAGAATTAAAGCAGAAGGTTCAATACACAAGCACAGCATACAAGTGTGAACTCTGTATCATAGGATTTTACACGCAGCAACAGGTGGAGGATCATTTCATAGCAATGCACAGAGAGGTGAATTTTAATCTATGCTAGCTGTGCCCGCGATTTCGTGAGCGTTTGAATTTAGCAAAGAATCTATTGTTGTAGCCTAAGTTACTCCTTATTACATCGGCTATCTACCGGTGAAAGTCCCGTCAAAATCGGTCCAGCCGTTCCAGAGGTTAGCCGGAACGAACAGACAGACAGAAAGATAAAAATTGTTTGGCATATTAGCCACATGATGGTAATTGGTCACTATTGCCCATATTCATGGGAGCCAAACATTTACCATTCCTTACACCCTGTCCGCTTAGAAACTAAGATGTTATGTAGTTTGTTAATGGACACTGGCTCACTCGCCATTAATACCGGAACGCAACAATGGGCTATTTGACTGGTTTTTAAAATCTATTTTATATTATTTAGTAGAGGTTAAGGAAGCCAGTAAAGGCTGTTTTTTTTTTTAATTCTAGTACATATTTGCTGAAAAATATCAAATTAAAAATTATATATTTAAATAGCGCGCGAAAACGCTACTTTGACAATATGGCGCTGCAATGGGGTCGGCGACGTCACTTGCCTGTGTTGTAATCTGTGGCACATGTAATCCACATACAGTAGGCGAACGAGGTTAACAAGCAAGTGACGTCATCATAAGCCCGACCAATCGGCAGCGTTTTGTGTCACGTGACAAACGTTTAAAAAAATGCATTTTTATTTATGGATTTTTGAATGAATTAATTATTATTTTCAACTTTCGTTGATAAATAACCATTTTTAAACTCATAATATATACTGATTACAATAATTGACACTTTATTTTTCGCATTGTCAAATAGTCTATTCTAATTATTGCTGATTGGATTGAATATCAAGAGTAAGTGGTACCTACTCAGACGGTCTTCCGGGTATCCTCAACACACCTTTTTTTTTTTTACAGAAACCGGGGCACGCAACGTGCAAAGTGTGCTACGTGTACGTACAAGAATCTAAATTGGACGAACATACGCACAGCCACTATTTAAGATACGTGTGCAAGCTGTGCAACAAGACGGAGACTAGTGTTAAACTCATAACGCTACACGTCCGAGCGCACATGGTTAAACCGACGCCGAATGCTGTCATACAGATTGGTGACGACTTCGAAGGAAAGGTACGTTTAGTTTTTATCTTCTACTAGCTGTGCCCGCGGCTTCGTGCGCGTTGTTTGAATTTAAGTTATTTGGTTATTGTAGCGTGATTTTATTTTTAATCTATATATAATTCTAAAATAAAATAGCCCGAGTTACTCCTTATTAAATCCGCTATCTGCCAGTGAAAGTCCCGTCGAAATCGGTTCAGTTCCAGAGATTAGCCGGAACAAACAGACAGACAGACAGACAAAAATTGTAAAAAATGCTATTATGGTATATGTACCTTGTAAGACAAACAGACACTCCAATTTTATTATATGTATAGATGTATATAAAAGTTAAATACCACTCACTGATTACTCACGGAATCTCAGAAACCATAACACCTATAAACTTGAAATTCGGCTGGTCGGTTCTTTATAGGGTGTAGACATCCCGCTGGAAATGGACTTTACGCAACTCCACACCCAAAGGGGTAAAACGGGGGTTCAAATTTGTGTTTTATAAATTTCGCGCGGGTTTTATATATTTGTAAGATGAGTAGTTAACGACGGAATATTTAAATGAAAGGATTGTTGTATCATTATTCCTTCAATAGGCGAGATTAACTAATCTGGTCCTTCCCGAGCCGGATATTCGAACTCTTGATTTTTTAAATTATATCTCGAAGGTACTTTTATTACTAATATTCTGTTGGAAGGAACCACGACCCGTGATATCGGTATCGATGTTTTTTTTATGTCATATAGGTAGTCGGACTGATGAGTATTAATTAGTTCTAATATCACGAATACGTCACTTCCTGTAGTTGAAAATCACACTGGCGTAGTGTTTACGTAATGCTTGTATTGAGTGTGGTACGTACCTAAGGTTGCTTGCAAAGCACAAATGGATTCGTATATGGTCGTTTTAAATAGATTTTTAACCATGAAGTTTTTTTTTTTTATGATATCGGTAGGCAGACGAGCGAATGGGCCACCTGATGGTAAGTGGTCACCACCGCCGATAGACAATGGCTTTGTACGAAATATTAACCATTACTTGGGAGTGGGAACTCAGATGTTACGTCCCTTATGCCTGTTACACTGGCTCACTCACCCGTCAAACCGGAACACAACAGTACTGAGTACTGCTGTTTGGCGGTAGAATATCTGATGAGTGGATGATACCTACCCAGGCGGGCTTGCACAAAGCCCTACCACCAAGTATATCAACCAGTTTTAAAATCAACACTGCCACAACTTCAAACCGGAACACCACAATAACTCAGTATGAATACTAAGTCGTAGAATAACTTATTAGTGATTGGTACCATCAGTGAGTTGGAGACTTGTGACTTTAACGGCACAAGGCAACCCGAACACGGTCACCGTTAATTCCTTTCGCCATAACATTTAATTTAACATTTTAACTAGATTTTTGACCATCTATATTTCGATAAATGGAGATTTTTTTTTAAATTAAATCTTTTTTTATATTAATAGGTACGTAAGAAAAAGAAGGATCCCGAAAAGATAAAGGATGAAGGCAAAGCGCCCCCCACTCCGGGAGATCTCAGGAAGCTCCTGTCGAAGACCACCATCGTTGGTTACAAGTGCTTGGAGTGTGATATGTTTTTTAAGTGAGTTTGTTTCTTAAAACTAATCTTATATATTCATGTTTCTTGCCGGTTCTTCTCGGTAGAATCTACATTCCAAAACGGTGGTAGCTTTACTTTAAATATTTTGTTAAATGACGATTCAAAAGTGCTTGTGAAAACCTACTTGAAAAGAGTATATTTTGATTTGATTTATACATAGAAGATCGGTTAAGGTATCATTTTGAAGAGCTCCAGCCGTAGATGTGCAGAAAATTAAAGACAATTCTTGATTGCAATTTACTAAATTGCTACGATTTAACAAAAAAAATATTTTAGAGAGCGGAAAAAAGTTACTGGCCGGTTAGAGAGCGGAGCTACGGCTGTATATGAAAAAAAAATGAAAAACGTAAAAATGTATTTTTAGGAATCAGAAGCGGTTTTACTTAAAAAAAAATATATATTTCACAACAAAAAAAAAAACATACAAAAGATAGAAATTAAAATCACATTTTAAATAATAAACTTGATTAGTACTAAATATTACAAGATTTCAAAATTAACAATAAGCAAATCGTAATAAATGACAAAAAAATAACAAATCGGAATTTCAAAGTAAACAACACGTTCGTTCAGCACAACGACCCAAAACAAAAGTGAACCTGAGTAGACCACGCTGCCTGTTTTTATAGGGTATCGGCAGTTTTTTTTTTTTTTATTAATTAATGCAGTTGTCATCTAATAGTATACTATTTGCCATAAAAAAAATAATTTAAAAGAGATTTCATAATTTTGGCGCCAAATGTGGACGAGTGACTTGCTAAGAAAAGTAAAATAAAAATGGGACAGTCCAACTGCTGGACTAAGACCTCCTCTCCCTTAGAAGGAGGTTAGGTTAGGTTAGGTTAGGGAGGACTCACCCACCCAGTAAGCCACCCTTACTCCATGCTTCCTCACGACGTTTTACTTTAACGCCAAATGAAATGAGAATTAAAAATGGAAATTAATTATTCAGATCCCCCCTAACCACTGAGCTCAGTGCTAGTTGTAATTCATATAAATGTATATTTAATGAATAAAATTTTTGTTTACAGAAATTCCCGGGCTCGAAAGAACCACGTGGCTCGTTTCCACAGAGAGGGGTTGCAGTGTGACCATTGTAAGAAGCGATTCGTCAACAGAACGACCCTCACGACGCACTTGAGGCTAGTGTTATTTGATTGGTTTGATATTGACTGGCTCGTTGATCTCGCTAGTTATTATGCAGATCCCGAGATTCTGGGTTCAAACCTCAGGTCGGGCTGATATCAAAATGATTGGGTTTTTGTATTGGAACATTCTCATGCAAACTCTTTCCGGTTTTGTCAGATTTGTGGGATGAGATTATGAGTGAGGTGGTTCACTTGGTGATTGGGCTTTGTGCAAGCCCGGGTGGGTACCACCCACTCGTCAGATATTCTACCGCCAAACAGCGGTACTCAGTATTGTTGTGTTCAGGTTTGAAGGGTGAGTGGGCCAGTGTAACAGGCACAAGGGACGTAACATCTTAGTTCCCAAGGTCGGTGGCGCATTGGTGATGTAAGGAATGGTTAATATTGCTTACAGCGCCATTGTCTATGGGCGGTGGTGACCACTTACCATTAGGTGGCCCATTTGCTCGTCCGCCTACCGATATCATAAAAAAAAAAGTTACGTGCATCTGTGTTTGAGCACATTATAGTATGTGCTGCGTAGTGATCTGGTCTCGCTTGAGGTTAACCGTCGTGACTGAAATCGGTCAGGAAAACGTTGTGTAACATTAAAATTAAATTTTACTCGGTAGGACTTTGTCCAAGCCGCTCTGGGTCGAATTCTTAGTCAATGATATGCAATATAGAAGCTTTACGCTGGTTATTGATTGACAAAAATCCACCACCGGTTCGGAAATTAACCCCCTGACTTGAGAAGAACCGGCGAAAGGAACTCAACGGTTTTTTGTGACATATTTTACAATTATAGCTATAAAAAAATAACCTAAAGTCAATTATCAAATCTAAAATGTGTGATTAACCAAAAAGTCATTACTTTTGTAATATCCTAAATCACCCATTCTAAGCCAAACGGCAGCTCTTGTCGCTTACAATTATTGTATTTCGGTTTGAAGGGTGAGTTGGCCAGTTAGCCAGTGTATGAGTTAGTCAGGTGGCCCATTTGACAGTCTAATCCATCCATAGTGTAGTCCATGTTAAATTAAAAAAATATACGTTTCAATTTCCAGGTTACACGAGGGTCCGCTGCCCAGAGAGGAATGTCCGATCTGCCACAAGATGGTCCGGACGATACAGATCAAGTATCACATACAGAGGCATCAGAACACGAGCCGCTACGAATGCAAGGACTGCAGTAAAGTTTTCAGCCATCTAGCGACATACCAGGCTCACTTGAAGTACTCGAGGCCCCATGCGTCCGATCAGATATTTAAGTGAGTGTGTTTTTTTAATGTAATATTTAGGTAATATTATATAAATAAATAAATATTGGACAACATCACATACATTACTCTGATCCCAATGTACGACGTACGACGGTACCACAAACACCCTGACCCGAGACAACATAGAAAACTAATGTACTTTTCCTACATCGACTCGGCAGGGAATCGAACCCGGGACCTCGGAGTGGCGTACCCATGTAAACCGGTGTACACACTACTCAACCACGGAGGTCGTAATAGAACGGGCAAATGGGCGATTTGATGTTATATGGTCACCGCCGTCCATAGACATTGGGGCTTTAAGAAATATTAACCATTCCTAACATCACCAATGCGCCACCAACCTTGGGTACTAAGATGTTACGTCCCTTGTGCCTGTAGTTGCTGGCTCACTCACCCTTCAAACCGGAACACAACAATACTGAAAACTGTTGTTTGGCGGTAGAATATATGATGAGTGGGTGGTACCTACCCAGACGGGCTTGCACAAAGCCCTACCACCAAGTAGAATTATTAAAAGCGAAAAGTTTCCTCATTTTTGGTCAAGCAAATATTCTTTATTCAAGTAGACTCATGAATACACTTTTGAATCGTCATGTTACAGTTTTGAATTAAATTTGATGCTATTATCTAGAAATCTAGAAAGTAAATTCTACCGAGAAGAACCGGTTAGAAACTTTAGAAACTCAGTAGTTACTCGTTTCCACAGAAAATAAATATTTAATGTTCTTCCAAATTTGAGTGACTCAGCTCAATTGATTGTTTTAGCTTTATAGACCTGATAACTAATAACTCAGCTATACTGTGCACTACTAAGAGTTTATGATTAATATATATTTATTTATAATACAATATCATTGCACTTAACCACTTATTTCCACTTTAATTTTACTTCCAAAATTCCGATAGCAATTTCGTTGACGTTCAAAACGCAATTTTTTCGCAAATCCATAGTGAATATCATAAAATCAACCAAGCTCTCGACCAATGATATCGCGTCAATTTGCTGTCAAATGTTGTTTATTTGGCTTTTCCTGTTATGGTTGGAATAGAATATATGTATTCTAAACACTACAAACAGTTCTTGATTAATATATCTTTATAATATAATACTATGACTGATATTATCTTTTGAGACTAAATCAAAGTATTATTTATTCAAGTTGAATCGTCACGTTACGGTGTCAGTAGACTTATTTTGACTTTTTCTTAAAAATTTTTTACACAGATTTCCGTGTCCTATGTGCAATAAGGGCTACCCGACGAAACAGGCGATGCAAGATCACTTCAACTATCAACATCTGGGCAAAACGTCACACAAGTGTCCCGTATGTGATAAGGTGAGTGCCCTAAACGAGTTGTCGAACTGGAGTCGATTTCAATGGCAGGAGGAGTTGGATAGATAAATAAGTTTGACCTTGAATTAATGACGAAATTAACGTTACAGCCGATAGCGTCCCACAAGAACGTCGAAAGGCATATGATGAGGGTCCACGGCGAGAAGAAGGTGAAGCCGAGGAACCACGTCTGTCAGCAGTGTGGGAAGGGTTTCACTGTAAGTATTATAAATACACATATGCGTTAATGGCGGAATGGATTAAAAAAAAAAATATATATCCCGCTGAGTTTCTTTCGCCGGTTCTTCTCAGGTCCGAGGTGCTAAATTCCGAACCGGTGGTAGATTTTTGACAATCAATAAGCAAGTGTAAACACTTCTATATTGAATAAAGATTTTTGACTTTGACTTTGGATTACGGGCCGCCTAGCGACGTGAAGTAGGATCGATCCTGACCCCTTGGGCTATTGTCGTCCCCACTCCTAACGCAAGTGATAAGCTTAAAAGGAGGGGTAAATAGGAATATTAGTAATTCCTTAATTCGTTTAGGGCATTGCTACTATTCAATATTAAAAAAAAATCACTTATTTTTGTCCGTGCGCAAGGGAGGGTCAGGTATATTAATTATATTATTTTTTGGAACGGAGTTCTTTTACGCGGCTGAAAGTAGAGTGAACTGGCAGAAATTGTCACGTAAGGACAAAGCGTTATATGACCTTTTCCCGTGCAGCCCCGTTTTAAACACGAAGCGCCCGGGTGCAATCAGAGATTGACTCAAACTCAAATTACTTTATTAAATATAGAAGCATTACACTTACTTATTGATAGTCAATTCAAACACAACCACCGGTTCGGAAATGAAAACACCCTGACCTGAGAAGAATCGGCGAAAGAAACTCAGCGGGTGTTTTTTTTTGTCAAACTTATTAAATACATATATTGAATATGAATAGAAATAGCCAGGAGGCGATCGTTTCGTTCCTCTCCCCCCACCACCAAAAAAAAGACTGCAAAGGTCCACTAATTCGTTTTTAAAATCGACAAGTTTCAATTAGAATTATACAACAGACCCGACTCTAAAACTAACTAAAACCGGCTCAAAGTGGACCTGCTCACCCAACTCAGTAAATAAGCCACGATAACTTGGTGGTTGGGCTTTGTGCAAATAGACATACCACATACTAAACAGAAATACTCGGTATTGATGTGTTCCAGTTAAAATGATGAGTCAGTTCCCAAGTTTGGCTTTACGGTGCCAAAGTCTTTGTTTGGTGGTCACCACTTGCCATCAGATGGCCCATCTGCATGTCTGCCTAATTATGCTACAGAAAAAGATGTATTAACATTGTCGTGTTACTAATATTTATGAACGATTTTACAGGACAGAAAAGCTCTGACGCAACACGAGGTCATCCACTCCGGCGACCGTCCCCTTTCCTGCGACATTTGCCAACAGACCTTCAAGCAGAAAGCCTCTCTATATACGCACAGGAAACGCGTGCACAAAGTGTTCCCAGCTAAACGAGTCGTCGAGTTTATGGACAATAAAGGCGACGTGTAGACAATTTTATATATTTTTTTTGTAATAAAATTGTCTTTGGATGTGGGTGATGGATGATGGATGTTAAACACTTCATTTGTACAGAAAATAAACTGAAAATTAAATATACGGAGTGTATTCCAATGGCAGGAGGCGTAAAGATAAACAAACCTTAGATTTACGTATTCCATGCGATTTGCTAGTAGTTCTGCTGTATTGGACACTACAAACAGTTCTTGATAAATATATCTCTATTTATAATACAACACTAATACACTTAACTACTTAAATTCAATTTAATTTTACTTCCAAAGATCTGATAGCAACTTAGTCGTCATTGACGATTCCCCAACAAACAACAGATTATATAGATCTCGACCAATCACGTCGCGTCATTTCAAAGTCAAAGTTGTTTATCTAAATTTCTGACATTGGATTATATTTGGTTGGTTCTAGGTTGTTTGGTTTCAAAGGATCTATTAAAGGTGATAGTCGGTTATGAGTTAAATTTGAGTTAAACTACGTATAAGGCAAAGGGTGACCGTATAAAACTGTCTCATTGGTTCCGTTTAAAGAACTGTTCGTATTACGCTCAAAATGTTTGAACGTTATATTTATTGAAATTAGTTTTATTTCAAATAGCGTTAGAGTGTCTATATCAGTTAAAATTATGCTCTAAAGTAGTGTTGCATATCGATAGTCCACTATCGATAGACTATCGATAGTTAAGGTGTTAGAGATAGTATCGATAGTCTACCGATAGTGTTGTCACGTGTCAATACTATATAGTATCGATAGCTCCCCATGAGCAAAACTATCGACAGTATTGCAAAAACCATTACTTTTAACCTAAACTATCGATAATATCAATAGTATTGCTCACGGAGAGCTATAGATACTATCAATAGGCTCGATAGTATTGATCAAAACGATACCATCGATGTCCTGAATAGTTTTCAAGGGAAACTATTGATAGTCAATCTACCGATAGTTCTACGCCGCTCTAAAGTCTACCGTTTCCGATGTGTAATTAAAATGATATTGTAACTGGCAACATTTTATATGTAAAAATAATGTATAGAAATTCTAAATGTATTATAAAAATAATGTTAATATATTTTAAGTAATAAATAACTTTTTATACGTTTTGTTGTTTTTATTTTATTTGATGACAATTTATTAATTTTCCTTTTGGTAATTCGTCTGTTTTTCTGTAATTCTGAGTTTTTCGGATGCAAATATTCGTGTAATTCCAAATACGCGTATAGCTTAAGGTTTGAGCAGCCGATGGATTTGTCAAAACCAATATATTTTTAAATAAGTTATCAATTAAAATAGTTACGCTATTAAACATTCTAAACTTCGGCTATCCTCGGACGATACCGCAGTAAAGGAGTCATTATATATATACAAAATACATTCGAACCAGTATGCTGATTTTTATGTATATGCAGAAGGGCTTAGGAAAGCTTAAATTAGCGACCAAAATTTCTTCTGACATTAATTCATTTCTGAAATTTATTTAAGTAAATTTTATTTTTTGGGCTAATTTACACCGTCGTACTAGGAATACTATGAAAATGTATAATTTAATATGTCTGGATTATTGCTCTATATTGGACTATATATTTGTCTAAAGTTACCTCTTGGCAGTACGGTAGCCTTTTTTATTCTCGCTGGAAAGACGCGCTCACGCGTTTTCCTCACGTGGAGTGGGGGGTATGTGGGAATCGCCGGTGCCCAGAATGCCTGATGGGAATCACTCTCCCGCTCCGTTCCTTCAGGGGCAACAAACGATAGCTTAACCAAATTAAATTTTAAAACAAAGTTTCGAATCTAGATTATATTTCCATTCTTGAAATATAAATATTATTTTTACACGTTTTATTTTATTTTATTTTTTTCATAAAGAAAAATAATTAACGTATTTATTAACTTAAGAATTAAGTAATTATAAATATGAAAATTATACGCCTGTTCTGGCGTACTGTTAAATTATATAGTCACAGACAACTATTACTTTTATTTTCTAGGTAAGCATACTAAATATACACTCATCTCCTTTTCTAAAATTGTTTTACAGGTGAAAAAAAAAATAAAAGTTTTCAGTTTTTAAAGAATTTCAAAAGTATATTTTATTATAAAATATTATTGATTATTTAAATCAAGGCACCGTTTGGTTTCAATGTAATACAATAAACATTCGATACAATAGAATAATTACCGTACATGCACTTCTATAAATAAAATTTCTAATGAGAACTATTTTTTTTATATCATTTATATAAAATCAAAATTAAATTAAATATATCGTTAAAAAAAATAAACAATTTTAAGCATAAACTGTATCAGATATAACAAGGATGATTTTTTATTAATCCTCTTAATATTTAGAAGAGCAAAGTTTACTAAAAATATATTTGCCTTAACTAGACTTTCATAGATCTTATTTAAAATCATCATAAATGAAAAAGTAATTACATACAGACAATTTAATGGAATTTATAATATCAAAACAAGAAAATTAATGAAGGAAAATATTGTACCTTTAACGAATTAAAAAAAAAAAAAACCTTGAAAAGTGATCGATATTGTTCATATTAAAAACCTCAAAACTATAGCAATAATCTTTGTTATTATATTATAAATATGTACAAATTAAATTAAAATATGTTACAAAAATATATTATACTCCATACCAAAGAAAATTTTGGCGCGAAAAACGGTGATATTTGACATTTAAACTTTTTAGAAATTAATTCATACATTATTTTAACCATAAAAAAGTATATAAAGAAAAATAAAAATGCTTTCAGTATTTATAACTAAATTTAAATGCTTCTACAATTAATTTTATATATAATTATAAATAAAGCACCTATGAATAAAATAATATCGCATCTTGATATCAAGAATCAACATAACTTTTTTTTTTACTAACAAATTAATTAACAGATAACAAATGAAAAATATGAGCGGACTTACGGATTGTATAACGATGCAGTTTAAATATTAAAAACTGGTATACTCAAATTCAAATCGAAGTAGGAATAAAGATAAACAAACCTTAGATTTACGCATTTCATGCGATTCGCTAATAACTCAGCTATATTGTGCACTACTAAGAGTTTATGATTTATATATATTTATTTACAATACAACACTATTACACTTAACTACTTATATCCACTTTAATTTTACTAATGCAATTACGATAAGAATTTAATTGCCATTCAAAACGCCATTTTTACGCAAATCGATGGTGAATATCATAGATTAATCAAGCTCTCGACCAATGATATCGCGTCAATTTGCTGTCAAAAGTTGTTTATTTCACTTTTCTCCTCTTTTGATTGAAATAGAGTATACGTATATTAATAAAAAGCGTTTTAACATTAATATTATGCAATTGAAACTAACAGATAACCTATTCCCATAGATGGAGCAAATAAATAAACAACTTGTCCTTTAATTGACATGACATTGTCGAGTTCTAAAATTAAAAGTGACATTTTGAAATTGCATGTCAGCAAATCAACAATGAAACTTGGAAGTTAAATTAATATATTATAAATAAATATATATTAAGCAATAAACTGTTTATAGTGCAAAGTTATGTAGCCGATCGAAAGGTCTAGAAGATGTAAATCTAATAAAATCCACTTTAATTTTCCGTTAAAAATTTCGTTGACACTTAAAACGGTATTTTGCATATAGTAATATCAATTCCATACTTATCACTTACGAAATGAATTCCAACAAATATCACATACAGATATAGACCTATTCACTACGGAAGGCGCGCACACGTTAAATAAATGTTTCAATTAAATAATCTTAACAGATATCATTTACTTTTTTTATTTTCGCTGTCTTTAATTTTAGTCGTAGCACTAGGCGTGGGCGATATCAGAATTTTGAGACATCGGTTGTAAAACGGATGCTGACATCCGATTTCAGATGTCGTCCTGTCTTTTGTTTAACCTTACATTGAACAGTTTTTAACAAAGAGATGAAACGATTGTGATGTGGAAATCGATATAAAATTCGCTTCATCTCTTTCTCACAGACGGATTACCGTAAAGTTAAAGAGAGATAGGACGAATGTTTCATGCGTTGAATTTTATGGTACTTTTTAATGCATTGACGTACACGAACGATATATACAATTATTTTTTTAAACGACATCTGATTTTAGATTTGTTTCGATATATCGGACACACGCCTAACGTACACTAAGACATCTTACTAATGCTAACCGATAAAAATTTAACGTGGAATGGAGCACCTTTGTGAATGGATAGACCTAACGCTAAAATTTCACACATGAAACATTATTAATCTTACATTTTATAATCTGTTACAAATTGTTCAGTCCTTAAAATAAAACATAAAATAAATGGTTTTCACCTGCCATTTATTTACTTAAATCTATTTATTAAATATAATATGTATTATATCTAGAATAATTTGATGGACATTACGAATTAATTTAACATTAATTGACAATAATTATCATTAAATGATATATTGTTAGATAGAATTCAAGTTGTTTCTTCTTTTTTTTTTGTACTTGATGTACAAAGACAGTAAATTTTAAGTGATAAAAAAGAGGTTCTATATTTCGAGAATTATATTATATCTTTGCTTTTTGGTGGGAATGATGGATGATCTTATATTTTTGCTTGGATGCAC
The DNA here is from genome assembly GCF_037043105.1 of Vanessa tameamea. Classification (NCBI taxonomy): domain Eukaryota; kingdom Metazoa; phylum Arthropoda; class Insecta; order Lepidoptera; family Nymphalidae; genus Vanessa; species Vanessa tameamea. Next base: position 2,739,039 of record NC_087339.1, on the reverse strand, counting down.
AGAGTAGTCTAGATTTTACAAATATGATAAAAAAAATGTTACCTTAGCAATTTTTTAATAGTTTTCATTCATTACTACTCTGTGTGTTTATTATTTTATTTATTTAAATAAGCAAATTGTATTTTTTTATTTATATTAAATAAAACCTTGAATAAAAAGTTGTAGAATGTTTTCTAGTAAAATATAATCCAGTCTTTGCTTAGGTAAAGTTTGGTAAACTGATTAATCCTTGATTGAGATTTAATGATAGTAAAATGAGAGAGAGAGGAAAATGGAGGGATTAATCCTCCATTGCCGCACTGCCTGTAAGTAGATATGTCAATAGACTTGGTCCCGTTTAGATATGTGATCGCCCTTCGTGAGAAATTATGTTTTATTAGGGTTGTTTTTCTTCACATATGCATATTTTTTTTTATTGAAATAATTTACCTCCTACTAAACCACTAAGCATACATCATAACAACTAATATTTATTAGTTCCTTACAAATTTAAGGAATATTTAAATTAATTATGATCCCAGTATTATATTAGATATAAGTTAAGTATTAAAAAAAAATACATTTCTTAAATGTTCTAAGGCCATTAACAAATAATTAATAGAAATTTTAATTACAAATCGCCATTCCATTCATTACTCCAAAGACATAAGATATAATAACAAATTAAGCTGCAAGGGTGGGTTAAGATTTTAGCCTACTGCTCACGAGTAATACTTTTTGTTCGAATAATAAACAAAATTATTACAAAATGATTCAATAAGACACTTTTTAATCTGGGGGGGTCAGCATTCTATGGTGGGTTGGACCCACCCGACTATACGACTCGTACTTTTAGTAGGAATCAATCAAATATATAGGGTTTACAATAAATGTTGATTTTCGAATGACAAACAGCAATTAAACTCCAAGCGATTATTGTCATCAGTTTCAATTAACTTACCGAGCAGTTCTGAATTACAAATGCCTATATTAACACTTTCCAGGACAGTGAACGCTTATACGTTATAACAATTATTCACTCGGTGGTAGGGCATAGTTCCAGCTCTTCTGGGTAGGTACCAACCCCTCATAGATGTTCTACCACCAAACAACAGTACTATAGTCAAGAGTACAGCTAACGGCTCCTTAATCTCAGTTCTCAAAGTTAGTGGCGGATTGGCGATGTAAGAAATGTCTTGACTTACCTTTAGGTAATTCATTTGCGAGCCTACATACCGTAAAAAAGTTCCAGAAATTATTAATCAGATCAAAATTACTACATATTAGCTGATTTATTTGTACTACAAGTAGGACAGTTCTTGATCTGATCCTCCAGAAGCGCGACACGTTTTTGTAAATGCATTATTGTCGCATCCTTTTGCTTCAATTGTACTTTAAGTGTTGTTATTGAATCTTCCAAAGCACCGTAAACGGCTTGCACTTCCGGTTGATAGCTAAACACTTGGGGGGGATCATCCAGGCAGAAAAATTCTCTGACGACCGAATGATTCGGGAGCATGTGTAAAATAGCGTTGACGAATGTCTGCAAGCCCCTTACCCTCTCTTCGAGGAATGCCGGTTGAAAATTATCCCTAAACCAACGTTTACCAGGCAACGGTAGAAGTAAGTTTGGCTGTTCGCTTTTTATACGATTGTATAACCTGACAAAATCCGTATACCTCCTAAACACTAGCCAGGATTGATCACGTTTGTCATCTTCAACTTTCAACTTGTATATCGTGAACCTAGCCCGTTCCTCCATTACTTCATACCCAACTATTGGTATACGAAGAGATTCAAACTTTTTAATTTCACTCCTATGGAGACTTAGGTCTACGTTGCTTATACTACTTTGTACGATATTATTATTTCTATACGGATCTGTGATATTACCCATAGATTTATAATGGTTCCGTGCTTGTATCACAGATCTTGGTGATTCCAGTACTTCATTATCAGATTGAGCTGATTCAGTATATCTTGACTTGTAGAAGTTATTGAATTTCGTGATAGCGTCTGAATTGGATCCATCTTCACTCGATGTTGATGATATCTCATTGTTCATACTATCTCTCGGACGGTTTTCTTTTAAAGTTATTAATTTTGATTCAATTTTTTGTACCGTTGCCATCTTTTGTACTTTATCTGTAATTACAAAATAGATAATACTTAAACGGATCTACACAGATAATATAAATAAGAGTTTGTATTATAACTACCCTCATCTAAAGTCTATTGGAATTGAAAAAGGAATAAAAATTTACTTTTATTAAGTAATTCTAGTTTCTAGCTTATGAAGCTGAAGAAACAGAGTTCCAGGATACTAATCCCGAGTTGATAAAAATGTAAATGTATGAATAACAGCTCTGAGTTGGCAATGTATATACTCTCATGCATAGGAAAGCTCTAAGCCATCGGTCTTAATCCTTCCTGGACTGATGATATGTTTGAGTGTGTAAGTGAACCAATAATTAAGCTTCAATCCATCAATGTAAGGCTGACTCATCTTATGTATTACACAAGCAACACAATTTAGTTATGAAATAAACTTGTATTGAGTAATTTGTTATTAATTAAAGATGTTGTGACATCAAATATTAATTTCTTATTAAAAGTATAGTTTAATGTACTAACCAAAAAGTTTAGCTATTTAATGTCAACAAGAAACAAAAGATTCATCCTACTAATATCATAAATGGGAATGTTTGTATGATTTTTACTCATTCGGGTGAGAACAGCTGATCAACAGTTCATATAAGCCTTCACATACCAGACAGCTAATCTCATTTGTAATTAAGCTTTTTTTTGAACATGAAAAATTTACATCGTATTTGAACCTATAATATCAATATGTCATACTAGAGACGTGTAACAAGAATAACTTTTAGGTGGGTCTAACCCTCCCATGACTCTTTTTAAGTAGCAATATATGGATTACTAAATAATTCCTTTGTCCAAGTTCATAAATGTCACATTTGGAAAAATTAAATGACATTTTATTTTTACTTTTAACATAATTTAATAAAAATTACATCAATATGATAAAAAGTTATATATTTAGTCTTTATCAATTCGAAATTCAAAAAGGAATCGAGATGTTATTTTTACAATGTTTTCGTTGTCTAATATGTTCCATATTGTACAAGTTGAATTGATATTAGCTATGACTAATAACCTTCACAGTTTATTATAGGACAAGCCACTTACTTACTGTGGACTCCCAAATTAAGACAATTTGAATAGCTTTATTTATGCCAACTTCTTTCTTCACGTAACACACAGTAACGGTTCGTATATTTATGTTTTTTGTATATAAACAATAACATTTCAATAAGTTAGCACCTTTACTACTATAAATATTAAACTTTAAGTATATTTATTATAGTTTATTGTAAACAATATTGAGATAATTATTAACGATGATAAAATCAAACAGCACCACAAAATGATATAAACTAAGAACCACAGATTAAATGATATCTTTATGTATTAATACGTAAACAATAATCATCATCATTATGCAACGGTCACATTATCGGGTTTCGTAAAGGTTTACATTATGGTACAAAGTATTCGAGCTACTTCGAACAACGTCCATCTACAATTATTATTTAAAGTTTTTAGATATATAGTATAGAAAATTCAAATCTCCTAAGACAAAAACAAATTCAATTTATGCACAAAGCTAGCATTACAATAAGAAATTGACTCAATCTGTACCATGGACGCTATAGTTTTATTTTGTGTTGGCTAATGTATATATAAATAACCACTGTATTGGTTTACAAATGCAGTGAACAGGGCCGGATCTACCACATGGCTTTTTGGGCTTCAGCCCAGGGCCCGTGTATTCAAGGGGGCCCCAGCTAAATCAAGTCAAAGTCAAAAATAGACGATAATGAGAAAGAATCCATAACTTTATTAAATTAAACAGATCGTATGGCTTGCAGCACTGCGAGTCCTGCAATTAATTAAACCCATTCAATTAATTTAATTCAAGTCTACGTTAGCCCAGAGCCCCCTAAACTTACGGTCCGGCCCTGGCAGTGAATATTAATAATTCACCCATTTAATAGTGCTTAATGCGTTGTCAGTATAACAAAATTTAAATTAATTATTATGTCGCTACGCAATTTATCATAATAAGAAAACGAAAATTTTTCTTGCAATAATGTAAAATTGCTATGCCTGCTTATCTAGCCATGGTATTAATATTTATGAATTATCAAAGAAGCTAAAATAAAAGTAATATCAATAGAAAGGTACACAGAAATAAAAATGATCTAATTCCATTAAAAAAATGCATTACATGATTGTTTAATTAATTTTCTTTATAATTGAGTTTTACGAGCCTTATTCGACGTACTGCTATTGTTTTTAATAGTGTGCTCAACCCCTAATATTCTGGTCTGCACAGTGCATATCCATCATAAACCTTTACTAGGCAACTAGAAGGTAATATTTAAAATAAAAGTTAAGGGATATTTTTGTTGCGTTTTTATTCAAAATATACATTATTAATTAGATTACAAGATTATTTCATTATAAGGCAGTTTAAATATGACATACGCTAAATTGATTTTGAATGTTATTAAAAGCATTAATATTGTTTATGAAAAACGTATACGATGAATGGCTGTCAAAATATGTCAATAACATGAAAATAAAAACACAATGGCAGAACAGTCGGTTTTGACGAAAATAGTAACAATAACATGCAAACAGCAAGTCGTTCGGGCGGTACGCTTCAACGTAGATGGTTCTTATTGTTTGACTTGTGGTGCTGATAAGAAAATAAAACTTTGGAACCCACACAGTCAAATATTACTCAAAACCTATGGAGGACATGCGAATGAAGTGGTCGACGCTGCCGGTTCCTGTGACAGTAGCCATATTATATCATGTAGTTCTGATAAATCTGTTATATTATGGGACGTAACGACAGGACAGCCTCTACGGCGATATAGAGGACACGCGAGCTCTGTAACATGCGTAAAGTTCAATGAGGAATCTACGATGGCTGTATCTGGATCTGTAGACAACACTGTATGTTTTTGGGACGTTATCAGTCGAAGGCAGGAGCCCGTTCAGATATTAAAAGATGCAAAGGACACAATAACCTCCATACAGGTTACGGACCACGAAGTATTAACTTCGTCAGTGGATTGTCATATGCGTTTGTATGATATGCGTGTGGGAAAAATGCTCTCTGATTACATTGGTCATATCATAACATATGGCAGCATGACCCATGATGGCCAGTGTTATATATTAAGCTGCACAGATAATACAATTAAATTGTTTGATAAAGATTCAGGAGAATTATTAAATACTTTTTCCGGTCATGATAGTAAAGACTTTTTATTAGAAAATGCAGTGAACGAAAAAGACAGTCATATTATCTCTGGTTCGGCAACTGGGGAGATATTTTATTGGGACTTAGTATCTAGTAGATGTACGCAAAAATTAATACAGGGATGTAAGCCGGTGGTCTCTTTAAGTCACCATCCTACTGATAATTTTTTGTTATCATCTAGTGAAGATGAAGTTGTTTTATGGGGTGTACCAAAGATGGATAACTAATTGTTAATAGACAATCCTTTTTTTTTAATAGGCACTATTAAAATGTTATCCGTATAAAGTAAATATATCTAACTTAGTATTCTTATGAATTTTATTATATTCTAATAATAAATTGTCCCAAAATAATAATGTCTTCCTGACTAAAATCAGCTACAGTGGCCAGTCTCATGGGAGACTGGCCTAACTATGCTAAGTGGTCCAAAAACATTTGAACCTATTCCATTGCTCTCATAGTGAAATGGGACAGCAAAATCAAAATTTTGAGTTCATAGATTCTGGGCTGATATTCAGACTATTTTGACTGAAAACCCAACAACATTTTATCAGTTCAATCCTAGATTTGAACCAAGAACCTCAGCCAATGAGGCAATTAATTATTTTCTATTTACAGAATTGGCATAAATTGTAGTGATAGTTTCAATGGTTTCCATATCCTAAAATTAGCCAAGGCAATGTCTGCAGAGCCCAACTGCACCAAATTGCAAACCCCTAATTAAAGACAATGAACTTTACATTGTGCTTTGTGATCAGTAATTTATTATTATTTTTGTTTTCTTATTCGTATTTACTAAATTAAGATTAAATAATTTCGTAAAAAGAATATTAGACCACAACATTTTCATTTTCTTTTTTATGTTTACCCATAAGAAGTGTTGAGAGCATTGAACTCTCTCATAAATACATTGTAGATGCATTCGAAGCGCTTTTAAGAATTATTATATTTAAATCTAGGAAAATTATTGCTCGGAAACCGTTATCTATTATAAAATTGACTTATTTATATACTAATTACTAGTAGTACACTAGTAAACTACAGTTATACAATTTATCCAATATGTGCAATTTATTTTTATCGTTTATTAAAGACATATGACTATACTTGTGAATTATATTTTACAATGACTTGCATAAACTAATCGTTTATCATGTTAATTTCGTCTTAGTCTTAATCTACCCGTAAGATATCAGAAAAATAAGCAATATACGGTTTCCCGCCAAAACTGCCAACTAATAAACTATGGAGTCTGTACGACGGACGTCACTGATGTCCGCCACAATTTAACATTAGTATTACTAATAGCCACGTAATAAGTCTTAACTTTGTTTTTGAAATATCAAGTTTTTATATTTATGCTGATTTTCTAAATTTTAAGCAACTTAAAATAAAATATCTGTAAGTCAAAGCAAAGTAGAAAAATACTTTGTTGTAATAATTAGTGTCAATATTTTTACATAGTAATTAATATTGAATGCCACAATAAATTATTTCAACATTTCATTGGTAACAGAGTGCAAACGATGGCATTTTTAATTAAAATAGGACACTCGATAAAGTACAATTATTGTTTAGCTCTTACAAATATTTTTTATATTTTTATCGTTTTGTACATACCTCATATTTAGCATAGTTAAATTTTAATAGTAATATATATTTTTAATTTTTCAGTTCCTGCTTCCTGGAATGAATGAATTATTATTCTATAAGATTAAAAAAAAAAAAAAGTAACTCGTTTAATATAGTATATCTGAATTTTTAATACTAACTAATTAAGACATTTATTAATTTTTTTGTTTTTGGTAGATAAACTATAGATTTTTTTATTTTATGTTAAGTTTTACATCATTCTCTCAATGTAGGTTAAACTCCACAGATAAATAAGAAATAGTTACCAAAAGCAAATTACATATGTCAAAGTGCGTCATCCCGCTCTGCGCTGCATTTACAAAAACAGTGAAAAATCTTACATTTTTTATAAATGAGAGACATAATAAGAAGAAATGGGCGCTAAAACTGCGGTTAAATTACGGAACAGAGGTGCCGCGTATAAATGTGATCTATGCGGACGTAAACTTATGACACCCGACGCGCTCGTAGTACACCAGCGTACCGCGCACAATATTATAACGAGAAGAACTAAGCCTAAACAGATCATTAAACCAATTAGATCACCTAAGGTTCAAGTTAAAGAGAAACCTGTGAAGAAAACACTCACACCACTTAAAAATGCACCCAAAATCAGTGATAAAAAACCCAAGGAAGTGGTCAAAAGTGAGCCGATTACTGATGAAGTAAATCCGGAAAATAAGCCTGAAAAGAAGAAGAAAACCGTCGAGTTCGAATGTCCCAAATGTTTTAGAGTGTTTTTGACGTATTTCCCAGCACTTAAACATATTCAAAAGTACCACTGTGTTAACAGACAGGGGACCAAAGTGTACGTACAATTTTCTTTATTTACCATAGATTTATTATCATAGACTAAACTCAGCATTAAGTAATTTAAATAAAAGAATATTCAAATAAAAAAAAAATATATTCATTATCTAATATGTGATCTTATAACATTGGCTTATAAAAAAAAACTTGAATTTTTATTTACATAAGCATTATTACTAGATTTTTTTTAAATAATGCTTAACAGAAAAACTACCAAATACGATATTGTCGTAGCTCCGCCTCATAGTTTCACTAGCTCTAAATTCAGATTATCAATGTGAAAAGTGTGATTATTCTTGTAATAAATATTTTACAGGCCACCAAACTCGCCCAGCCTGATCCAACCAGTGCGTATTGAGCTGTGTCTAAAATGCAAAAGGAAAGTAAAGTCAATACAGACTCACATCTGTGACAATACAGTTAAAGAGAAGAGCGAGGGCCAAGTGTTTATTTGCATGGCTTGCGAGGAATGGTTTCCAAATTTAAAGAGTTTTGACACACATGTACTGTGTCTGCACGGTAATGAAGTAGAGAGTATGTTCTTCCCCACAAACGTAGGTAAGATATTAATTCTATCTGTTTATTATGTAAACTCGTAATAATGCATTCTTAACAAGAACTGGGAAAATATATTATAAACTACATATCAGTTTAGGTTAAGGATAACATTAGATTTAAAGCCTGTGATATAGACCGTACCGTTCAATCTCCATAGTGTCTTCTCCATCGCATGTGACATTGGTGAAATAATCTGTGCCCTCTTGGCACAAATAAAAGTGAGAATAAAAAAAAAAAAAAAAAACATTCAATTTAGTAATGTATTATGTATGTGTATTCCAATCATAAGAGGAGAAAAGCCAATTAAACAACATGTGACAGCAAACTGATGCAATATCATTGATTGTAAGCTTGATTGGTCTATGGTATTCATTTTGGTTTTGTGAAAAAATGGAAGTAAAATTAAAGTTATAAGCAGTTACTATTGCAGTCACATATAAGCACAATATAGACAGTTAATAGCAAATCGCGCGAAATACGTAAATTTAAGGTTAGTTTATCTTTACTCTTACTTCGATTGGAATAGTCTATATATGCGAATGTATTAAAGTTTTGCAATTAATCAAGCAAAATAAAACTAACTTTTATAATATAAAGAATAGATTATACATATATTATATCTGTGGTCAGATGTATTGACCTGTATGCAGGAGTACCCCCTACTCATCAAATACTGGCTGTAGCATAAAAGTAACATCATGAAACACAGTTTTGCTCTGCATTTTCATTGGACAGGGTGGTGTTATTTTCTTGACATATCAAAGTCTAAGTTTGAAGTCGAAACTGGTCACTTCTTAAAATGAATGAATATTTAAGATAATCTGAGGTGTGCAACTTGTACAGCCGTAAGTTCAAAAATGGGCAAATAACACCTAGTTCTCAAGTGCTTAATTTGTATTTGTCACGAAAAACATAGTGCGGAAACCTGCTTATTATGTTAGCTGAAGAGCACACATGTGTGTGTCCACCAATTCCACTTGGACAGCATAGTGCAAGCTCCTAACCTTCTCATATGTCGCAGAACCCTTTGCCCACTAGTGGGAAATTTACAGGTATTTCTTTACATACTTTAATTCATATATATTTTAAATATTTCAGAGTTCACAAAATGGAAAACGGAAATGGAAGCTCAAACGAATGCCAGTTACGCCATCCTCGACAAATATGACTCAAAAAAGTACTACCATTGCAACTCTGTTAATGAAAACAATGAAAAATCAAGTAATACATATTTCTGCCCATCGACAATTGTCATCCAAGAATTTTCAAAAGGTATCCAAGTACATTTCTATAAACAACATTTTAAACATAGCGTCGTAGACTATACACTATCAGATAAATATAAAAAGTATTCCATAACATCTTTCCTAAAACGTTCCGAGGAATATAATAGCTTACCAAATTTAGAATTCGATGACAATGATATGTATCTCCAGTTCAAAACGTTAATGGAAGGTATAGTAGTTGATGCAGCTAAAATAAATATATCAACGTTAAAGATTCTAGTTGGTAAAGCGTTAGATATGACATCAATTTTGACCAACTACGATGAAGAAGTTGATGACACTAATGTAGATATACATAATACAAGTCACAATATGAACGACTCACAGATAACTAAAGCGCTTGAAGATAATAATCTAAATACAGGCAAACGGAAAAATAGTAATAAAATTGAAAGTATTACAGATGTAAAGAAAACAAAGATTGATTCTATCACCCAAGAAAGGGACACAGATACGTCATCACCAAAAATTTTAAATTCATTCTCATTAGCGGACAACGTAGATGCTATCAATGAATTAAACAAAGACGATGATATGACAAATAATTCTGTTATAGATACAATAAAATCTAACGACACAGATAAGAAACCATTGAAACAGTTGAAAGATCTCGATCAATCGCCGTCTTCCTTCAATGATTCATACAAAGACTTTGTCGTTAAAAATTTCCCTGCTAAAGATGCGGAAGTAAAGACACGGAATAGAGTTGGGAGACCGGTTGTTAAAACTAAAATAGGTCAATTCAAACCCAGTTTGTCGCCAAAGTCACCCGTTAAATTAGAAGCGAAGAAAATTGAAACAGACAAATTGAATAGACTTAGTATCGACAAACCTAAAGTTGATTTTGAATATGAAGTCAAAGAACAGGAGGAAGGATGTAACATATTAATATTAAAAATATAATTATATGTTTTTGTATATATTGATATACTGGATCGACTGTTGTTTCTGTCTATATTAAGTTTGAATTGTGTAAAATATATAAGAACTATTTTTTCAGACCGCATTGTAGACATAAACCTTTATGGTATAATATTTTAATTATTCGGTAAAAGAGGTTTTATATATAATATTTAAAACAAGTCAGATGTGTTGTCTAGTAATTAGTAAACTATGACATACTCCATATTAAACATAAATTATTTATCATCACTAAATGTAATGTTAATGATTCTGACAATATCTTTTACATTTCTTATGACAGAAAAATGTTTGATTATAAAATTTTGTATAACAGTCACTCGGACAATAAGAGATACAGTTGATGTCCCACTGTTATGTTAATAATTAAGTTACTGTGGACGCGCAAGAATTTAACATCTTATTTCCCAAGCAAGGGTCAGGAAGTATGGGGTGAACGCTTACCATTAGGCCCCTTGTCAGTCAGTCAAAGAAAATGTAATAAAACCTCCTTTGGATTGGACAATCTGTACTAATATTATAAATGCTAAAGTAACTCTATCAGTCTGTTGCTCTTTCACGGCCAAACCACTGAATCAAATAAAGCAAGCCTGCACTCCAAGGAAGGACAAAGACTGTTCATTAATGCCTAAAACGTAATGAACAACACCCTAAAACACGAGCAGCACCAGAGGCTAGCAACTAGTATTTCATATGTTTATCCATTTGACAGCATTAGTAAGGTCTGAGCCCTTTAAAGACGAAGAAGCCGGCCCAGTTGAGGGATATGGGATATTCAAAACTGTACGATCAACTGTAAGTATGTGATTGTATATTTTACATATAGCGATTTTTATTACTGAATAATTTGCAACCAATCAAAATTTGTTACTCGGAAGATATGTTAATTAATTATTAATAATTGTAAATTAAAAAATCAAACGGCTGTTTATTGTAACATTGTTGCTAAATGTATATTTAAAAAAAAAGAAATCATATGGAAATATTAAATATATGTATAAATACTTTTTTTATCTTTTATCAGGATCATGATTGTCAAAATTATATGAAAAAATTAAAATTACAGCGTTTTAATATTTTAAGATTAATTTAGTTTTTTTTTGTTATAAAAGTCTTAGGTAGTAATAATTTTTTTTTTTATAAATAAAATAGAATGTATGAATTTTTGTAATTGTTTTTTTAAGTTGTGGAAAGCTATTTAAGTATTTAGTATTATTTCTGGATAACATTGTTAATGTCAACAAAAACTATTCCAATGGCAGGAGGGCTTAAATTAAACCATAGATTAACATATTCCATGTGATTTGCTAATAGCTCTGTTTTATTGTACACTACAAACAATTCTCAATGAATATATCTTTATTTATAATACAACACTGTTACACTTAACTACTGATATCTACTATATGTCATTCAGTAGAAAGTTCATTAATCCACAAGGAACACCAGACTATATAAATCTCGACCAATGATCTCACGTCAATTCAAGGTGAAAGTTTTTTATTTTCATGTACTCCTGCCGTTGAAATAGACTTCATACAATTACCGTTTAATTTTATTTTTTTAAATATACAATTTAAAAGAAATGTATATTTAATAATACATTCATTATATTGTCATTAAGTGTTTGGTTAAAGTCCAGTTAAAAAAATTAAAAAGAAAACTATTCTTTTTGTCTACGTTGGGATTTTTTTAATTGGCATTTTTTTTTAGATTGATGACTACAATTGTTATTTTCGTGCACCTTTAATCATTTAATGTTAATTAAGAAAATGTTTTCACAACTGGCAACATTAAATCGAATTGTAAAGGTCGTGTATGGAGGTTTTACTGAGAAATGAAAATATTTATTAACGTTATTTTTTTTAAATAATTAGTATATTTTAAGTTCATATCAGAATATAGTTCATTTTTAATATGATTTGTATGTATTTGAGATAGATAGAACTCTTTCAAGGTCAATATTATTTAGAAAGTCTTCCCGTTAGTGCAAAGGTGCGTTTGTTAGTGTAGAGTAAAAACTACACAGAGTACTGAACAGAGAGCTAAAAAGAACTATATTTTTTTGTGTGTCGGTCTTTTTTTTTGTTATTTGGGGCAAACAAACGAGCAGGAGACTCACCTGATGGAAAGTAATTACCACCGCCCATGGACATCTGCAACACCGGGGGGCTTGCAGGTGTGTTGCAGGTCTTGGAATGAGTATGCAATCGCGCTGTTGTGGATTTTCGGACATCTAGATGGTGCGGGTGATATTTGGAATTTTGACGACATGTCGGAAGGTGAAATTCAGCAGCCGGGATTAATCCGAACAATTCCTCGGAACATTCCCCGTGGAAAATTCGGTAGAAGATGCTGAGTGATCCAACTTCTCTACGCAAAGCCAAAGGATCAAGCAGATCGAAAAGGGCTTGATCGTCGACAGTTCGAGCCGCTCTGTACAATCAAATGGAAGGAGCTGATACTGGGGGCAGCCGCCCAGAGGTGAGAGCAGTATTCCATGTGAGGCCGAATTTGCACCTTGTATAGTCTTAGACGATGGGCCGATGTGAAATACTGTCTTGCCTTGCTGAGCACACCGAGCTTTTTTGATGCCAGTTTGGCTTTGCATTCAAATTGACCGCGGAACTGAACGAGGCTCGAAACGTCAACGCTAAGTATTCCGATACAAGCTGTGGCGGCTATTGGAATGTTCTCAAAACGAGGAGAAACGACAAATGGTGATTTTTAGCGCTCAACGCGCAAACTTGCGTCTTTTTGGGGTTGAAGTGGACTAAGTCCCTCGCGTGAGAACCGTCTTAACTGCAGGTTTTTTTGATAATGTCATATGTTTAGGTGTCATGTTAGTAGCTTACGACCTTTTGCACTAACACAAACGTTCCATAAGACATTGTTGACAAACATCTGATTCATTATGTATCCCTTATGCCTGTATTTATCCATTAAGTATTTATTATTATTACTTACATTGCTATGTTATTTATCGTTACATTCTCGACAACTTACATCATCATTTCATCGATAAAAATGTTAATGAAACATCTAGTAACTCATTAATCATGAATGTGTATCTGTTTTTCGTTTACGCAACACAATATATAAAATAAATAAATATTGCCATTATCAATAAATATAAAATGCTATAAGATTATCGTTGAAATGATTATTAAAGACTGTTACAGAAGGTTTTTTTTTTAAAACATCAAGTATAGTTATTGCCAACAAAAAATACACAGCGAAACAATATTCAGATACAGAAAATAAAATAAAATACGCGTTGGATATCGACATATTGAGCTTATTTTTTTGGAATTTAGTGGTTAAACAAATTAATAGAGTTTTATTTCGTACAAATCGCATTGAAAAGGACTCGAAGCGTCGATACCAAATTATGTTCTGATAAATGTAAAAATGTATTATTGACTGTTAGAGTAATTTTGTATTATAATATAATTATTTAATAAATATTCGCTTTGTATATATGGTTATTTTATTTTAATCCAAGATTAAGGACCCATTAAACCTTCTACAAGCTTAAGTTGCGTCTTTAAAAAATAATAGCTTTCTGAAGCATGAATAGGGCTTAATACTTACAGACAGAGGCCTTAACAACGAAGAACTTGTTATAGTGATTGGCTTAAAATATTTAATATTGAAGAAGCAATGATATATACGAAATACAGGAAAGGACCTAAAATTCAACCTTGTCGAATACCTATTCATAGTAATATTACAAATAAAACTAATGTTTCGTGAGAATTAATTGAATTTGTTGCCGCAAGCACGGAGCAATGAGATTAAGATATAAAACCTACACAGATATCAACTCGTTTAAATACATATAAAATTGTTCCGTGATCTCCCATTATGCATAAGCAAATGCTTTAGGTAAATCATACGGCATGACAAAAAAAAAAGATGTGTCGGGGACAAGACACACACACAGAGACACGGGTTGGAACGAAGTTGCTTGCGCTATATATTATGTATTAAATAACAGACGCAATTGCATAAATTAACAACGTTTGAGAATATAAATGACAAGACATAAAACTGTTATTAAAAATCCCGTGTGAATTAATACAATACCATAAAAAAAAAATTTATTAATGTTATATATGGTAACATATATAAAAGAAATAGAAAGAGAGCTTCCTCTTAGCAAACGGAATTCGCTCGGAACGGTTATTTACGTGACGATTTCTGCCAATTCACTCAACTGAAAGTCGCATCAAAGAAATTTGTTCTAAAGAAATCAGTCACCAAAAAAAAAGACACTTAACTAACTTAACATTCATCTTTCACGTATTCCTATTAATAAAAATTCCAAGACATGGAATTAGTGCTACTAAATATTTTCTCGCTGAACTCGTTCCTCGCATAAAAACTGTTGTGTGTTAACGTAAAAATATCCGTCTAGATATACATTTTATACATAATAATTCCAAATTCAGCGCTTTTGTATCTGCTATTTTAATTTTGATTACTTTAAAGCTTGCAACATTGAAAGTAACTGTCAAAGTGTTAAATTTTGTTTGAAAACAAAAGTAACGGATTGCGCATCTTCTGTGGGATCATTTTGTGAAAAACATAAGAAATAAAACAATTAAGGAGTGTGATATACTGATTTTATGATTATTTAGATCTAAATAACACTGAAAATACAGTTACAATGCAGTCAACATCTAAAAACAGTGAGTAATGTCAAAAATTTGAACCTTTAGCAGTATTACGAAAGTTGATTACACTGAACTCAGATAAATAAGAGGGATTAAAAAGTTTGGCTTAAGATTTTATCTGAATTTCTTATAACTAATAAAACCGCTGCTATTGGCTGTAGGTGGACTTAATTTATATATAATATATATATTAAAAATACCTTCGCTTTTCCTAGATTTCGTACAAATGTAGGTAAGTTTTCGCCTATGATCCGATATACGAGAAGCTACAATGATTTCGCTTCTCATGACATAGATATATATATACCATACCATACTAGCAATAGTTTTAAGAAAGTGTTAACCTCTTTGCTTAATTAGTGTCAAGTTCAAGTTTTGTTCTTTCATTTTATTGTTCATATTTTTATTTTTATTTTAAAGATCTATGCATGTAGGAGTGTAGTGTTTCGTTTTTTTTGTTATTTAATGTATATATATATTCCCATGGTTGGTGGCGCATAGGTGATGTAAGGAATGGTCAATATTGCTTACAGCGCCTTTGTCTATGGGCGGTGGTGACCACTTACCATCAGGTGGCCCATATGCTCGTCCGCCAACCAATGCCATAAAAAAAAAGTCAATGTGTGTGAGAAATTGTTGGTTCTTTGGAGCCGCCTCAGGATAGAGGCCCTGGGAACATGACCAGTGCCCTTATGGTAAAGATGGTAATGATTGCAGTATTGCTTAAATTTGACAAATTGAATGAAAAGTTATCACTATGAATCTTTAAAATCTTTAAAACTTAGAATCTTATATATTTTAAACAGTAGATTAGTAGTAGAGTAACAAGTGTCAAATAATAAATAATATCTAATCTTATAATTCCAGAAATTAACGAACTACAAATGATAATTAGCAAGATGCCATTGGAAATATGCTGCGTGACAGTTCTACCAGAGTTTGGAGTGAGATGGAGGGAGATGTCACGTGCAGTACGCAATGCGCGACTCCCCATGGCTCCCGCTAGTGTTGCCAGAGTGCTGTGTAGACATATCGGCAAGTCATTACCGAGTGATGAGATAGCAGAAATTGTTGCGAGGCTGCGATTGAAATGTAAGTTGTCTGTAGTAGGTATAATGGAGTAAGAGAATTTGTTTGTTTTTCTCTAATTGAATGCACTAATAACGTAGAATTAAAAAAAAAAAATTATATCTATCTAATATATATTATCCATAACTCAATTGTTGAGAAAGGTTAAATATGTTGAAAAAGCTTTTATTAAATGATAACATAACGCCATAAGTTTTCAAAGTAAACTATTCCAACCATAACAGGAAAAAAGCCAAATAAACAACATTTGACAGCAAATTGACACGATATCATTGGTTGAGAGCTTGATTGATCTATGGTATTCACTATGGAATAGCGAAAAAATTGCGTTTTGAACATCTGTGAAATTGCTATCGGAATTTTGGAAGTAAAATTATAGTGAAAACAAGTAGTTAAGTGTAATAGTGTTGTATTATAAATAAAGATATATTCATCATGAAAGTACAAAAATGTTGGCAGATTGGCAAGTGGGCTATCTGATGGTGAGTGGTCACTACCGTCCATTGATATAGGCAATACTACTTATCATTAAACAGCCTCACTTAATCTTGCAAACAGGAACACAACTATAAAACATATTTCTGATTGGTCTGTTGACAAGTCTGGTCTCAAATGTTCATGACTAAAGCGTTTCTTTTAAATATCTTTGCAGTGGTAGCAACACAACGTAGGACCTGGCATGTTATTAAACTGTCGGAGCAGATATCCGATGAGCCCGTCAATGTGCTGGCGAGGCTTCTACCGACGAGAGTTGTGCAAGCCCTCCGAGCAGTCAAGAGTCAGAAGTTCATGAAGCCAGAGGTATGTGCCTGTTAATTTGTCACTCCTGGACAGAGGCCTTCACCCTTACGGAGATGTTTTAAACTCCAAAGTGTGTTTGTGATAAGCTTTCACCTTTGAGAATGGCTTCGGGGTCTGAATACGGTCAAGATCATCGATCAGGATTAGAGCATATTGATTAGTTTGAACATTACCCAAAAGTTGACATTAATAAGCTGATACTAATGTAACGTTTGAATAAAATTGAGCTTAGTGTTAATTTCTTATTCAATATTTCAGGTTCAAACCGTCAAACTGGGTGATTTGATATATATAAGTATACAAATGATGTCTGATACGAGGGAAGGGAGTGTCTTGTTCGTGGCGACGCCGCCGGGCGAGCCTGTCGCCCTGGTCAGTTCATTGCATTCGAGTTTGCTTCGCGCTTGCGTGCAAGGTTAGTATGTATACTATGTAGTATGTTTCAATGGCAGGAGTTAATTTAAAAAACCTTAAATTCCCCAAAACGCCATATTTTTTTTAAATTCATAATAAATACACCAGTCAATTCAAGGTCAAAGTTGTTTATATGCCTTTAAACAGGTTGAAATTGATTATTACGTTATTGTTCCAGGACTCGGCTATAAGAAGTTCGAAGATGCGAGTTTAAACGGTCGAGACATTCATTCTCTTCTTCGTATATACAATACAAATCACAACGAACACCCAGACTTCCTGGCCAGCCTCCCCGAGTACAACATCCTTCCGATCACAGCCAGAAGTGGTATAGACTACACTGGTAGGAAGATGGATGAGGAATATGCAAGCCAGATCCTTGGGCCGGATCCGCCACAGCTGGCTAGATTGACAGTTAGCTCGGAAAAAGAGTTCTTTGCACCCGAGAGGTATGTTTGACATTCATTGTTGCATTGATGTCAGCTCTGTGATATTTGTTGAAAACATTCACTTGATGTGCATGTGCAAGGAGGGTTTTGTGCAAGCCAAGCAGTGTGTGTGTTGTTTAATACATAATATATATATATATAATTTGTTCCAAACATTAGGTTAGGTAAATATATAAATTATTAAATGTCGAAATATATATTGATATATTTGTTTATATTTTTCTAGATTGAATAAGAAAATGAAATTGACTCTTCAGTTGAAAAGCGAAGACATTGCAAAGACGTTGCAGTTTTGGGCCGCGAAAGGCGCCATCTTGCCGACATCGGACCTCTTTCAAATATTTCATAAAATTAAATCGAATAAGATACATATCGAAGCGGACGACGAATGATTTCATTATATTATTTGTATTGTTTTAAAATTGATTAGAAATAAATATTTGTGTCGTTAAATTGTTTTTTTTTTTAATGGTTAGTAATTATTAAGATCAAGTTCATGTCTGAACAAGCATTAAGCACTGTCGGGCGGATAGCGCTTTGCAAGTCTGTACATGAAATTGTACGTAATATCGAATATGCAAGTTTGGACAAGTAACAGTCGCTTACCTTATTAAAATATTATCTGCTTAGTTAGGTACAATGTAGGTAGGCCCTTATAAAAACTATGCTTACATTTCTGCTCTTTACTATCAAAAGCAGATAAATTTTCGTGGACCCCCATTAACCTCTTATGGACCCCTATTTTTTATTCACGCCTACGTAGACCCCCAGCAAGTCTCCCGTGGACCCCTGGGGGTCCACCTGGACCACTTTGAGAATCACTGATCTAGAGGGTATTTACCTAATATTGACAGTTACTTATTTTACACAAAGATTGTGCTCTTACGTCCTTACTCTAATGTATGTACAATCTATTTCAACCGGAACAGGAGAAAAGTCAAATAAACAACACTTGACAGCAAATTGACGCGATATCATTGGTCGAGAGCTTGATTAATCTATGGTATTCACTACAGTTACATAATTTCCCGGAAAGTCCATAGGAAGGACGCTTCGAAAGAAGCGCTTTGTGCCATACGCAATAGCGTTAGTTACTCTGTATTCCTACTATTTTGGAATAGGCTATAGAATCTTGTGTTACCAGTTATTTTACGTTAACTTTAAAAGGCATAATATATAAATATGTAAACTGCCTAATAATAATCGTCTTCTTATGACTTCATAGGTTCATATTATTATTGTATATCGTTTTTTTAAACACAATAACTGTCATGCTTTAAATATAATTATATTGAATGGCACTTAGTGACGTGATCGAATGTTGTCGGTAATAACTTGTCTGCAAGCTCTGCGTAGGTAGCACCCACTTATCAGATGTTCTACAACCAAACAGTAGAACACAGAATTGTGTTCCTGTTTGAAGGGTGAGTGAGCAAGTATAACAGCCACAAAGGACATAACATCTCGGTTCCCAAGGCTATTTACGCCACTGACTTTTAAGTCCACATTTAACTTTGCGGCCATTATAGAGGAATTATTTGAACACAAATAAAACACAATGTAGCAACTTAAATATTTATTTAGATATTTTTTTAAATGCTAATTGAGACCGAATTCCGAATTCACTTAACAAACGATAGTGTTGAAATAGTTATTATGTTTATAAAACTCGCTAGAGAAAGGTTGCCCGGCTTGTCAACATTGGTTTATAATTAATTCCAATCGGGGCCATTCATTTAATACGTAAGACTATTTTCGCTAGTTTTTGACCCCTTCTCCCTCTATTATAAGAAGAAATAAGAATAGGCCGACTCCCCCCCCCTTTTTATATTTATTACGCAAGAATCTAAAGAAAAAAATTAATACACGTTTGGTTTAATGTTTATTTTACAAACAATTTATTTGTAATGTCAAAGTTACAAATAATCTTTATTTTTAAACATTAAGACATGGTCGACCCCCTTCCCCCCCTAAATCGTCTTACGTAATAAATGAATGGGCCCATAGCATATAGATAAATAAACAACTTTGACCTTGATTTGACGCGACGTCATTGGTCGAGATTTAAATAATCTGTCGTAAGCGTGAAAATATAACGGAAGCGTCCCTTACGTCCGTCAGTCACGTGCGATAAACAACAAAAACAATCGATAATAATAAATTAGAAATATGCTTTTTTATTTATTTAAAATTAAATTGATCCCTAAACTATAAAAAATATTGTAAGTTATATATCAGGATTTAGTTTTTAATCACAATAAAGTACGAGAAAAGACTGCGTTGAACCAGTTTCATGATTGATGTCGAACATCAATTTATTTGAACACTATCGTATGCCGTAAAACTAATATTAAATTTGTTCCAATACGAGATTACAATCCGACTATGCTGCGATAGAGATTTATAATTGATTTTATGTAATTTAATATTTGTCTAATACAATCGCAATCATTTTAGTATCTTACATTTGAAGCGGATTTCTTTCAAAGTTTAACCTATAAGTGGCTAATGCTAGAAGTAGAGATGATTAAACTAGTGTTGCATATCGATAGACTATCGATAGTTAAGGTGTTAGCGATAGTATCGATAAATTAGTCTAATATTTGTTTTTCTTTACTTCTCCGGCCACTGGAATAGGCAATAAGCAATTAAATCGATTAACTCTTGTGATTGCATTTGACAAATATCTTCATACGTCAGATATCTAAGATGGCGTCTTCCGCCATTTTGTAAGCTTTTTGTGCATCTACAATTCATATTTGTTTTGTAGTCGGATTAATGAATTAATATTAAATATATTATTATATTTGACAACCTTTTAAAGAACTTAATAACTAATATAATAAAACTAGACATAAATGTTAATTCCAACTAATTAAAGTTTAACATTTTAAATATTATACATAAATAATGATCTATTCTTAATTTAAATATATATATGTACCTTAAAGGTAAAGAGTGTTAAGCGCCAATTTTTGATAAAAAAAGGTTTTATAATAATAGTTTGCAACTAACATAAGTACAGGTGACGCGTCAGACGTATTGGTTTCAGTCACGACATTAAACATATCTACTCTTAAAAAAAACTACAAAATTTCAATTTTGACAGATGAAAAGGCGGGAATTTTTACTACCTCTTATAAACAGACTATAATTTCGCTTAAATTGTTTTAATATGTTTTTTTTATTACAATGATATTTTAACCCGATATTTATGTACTTAGATAATTAAATTCCTTACGAATTACCTTATTTAAATAGCATTTTATTTTATATAAGTAGATTTTTTTATTTTGAGTCAGTCGGTTTATGATTTCATTTTTAGTTTACAAAACATGATGCTTTTAATTTTTTAACAATTTTTACCAGATTAAAAATAAAAAAAGGAAATTATAAAAAAATATTGCACAGATAATATATTTATAATTATGAGTAACACTATGTAAACTGCTAGTATTATGACAATTACAAAGAATACATTGCCATAGAGTAATTGTCGTAGAGAGAAAACATAAACGAGTTTTATTATTAATAGATGCCAAATTAACATCGTCTGTGGATAGAAGGGAAAAAATGTTGTAACGTCAAAATGTACAAAAGTATTTTTTAAAGATTATTTTCGTAATATTATTAATGTGAAAGTAACTCTGTCTGCTGCGTTTTCAAGGCGAAACTACTGAACCGAATTTGATGCAATTTTGTATGAAGAAGCTTGAACTCCATGGACATAGGACTTTTTATTTCGAGCACTGTTATGTTTAATTATAAACACGTTATGAATTATACGAAATATTTTTAGTGTTTCTATTTTATATGGAAACAACAAACGTTCCGTTAAGTCTTAACGACCAACCCCTCAAACAAAAGTGCTCGTTAAAGCCTACATGAATAAAGTATATTTTGATTTTAAGTAAACATAATTATTTCGCCTGAACTAAACAAAAATAGTATTTTAATTATGTCTAAATTCAAACTTCACTTCTCACAAGTAAAACTGGACGCTTTAACTTTGCCTTCTACAAACGATATTATAATTTTAGTAAAAAAAAAAGGCTCTAAATGCTTTTTTAAATACATATTAATTATGTTAAGTGATTGTTGTTAACATCTACATCTCTCTTTCTGAGAACATTGGTTTTATATACGGAAGAAAAAGACAGCATAATTTAACCACCTCCACCCCTAAATAACATTCGTACATATAACAAATTATAATTGAATTAATTTTAATTTCTTCATCTTTATATATATATATAAGTATTCTGTATGTGTGTACATACAAATAACTGCTAAATTAATGAACTAATTTCGATATATTTTTTTGTGTGGAATTGAGTGGGTCCCTCGATGGTTTGTATTGGACCCGGTAGGTGGCGCTGAAATAGGGTAGTGAATACAGTTCTTATTTGACCCGGACGAAGACGGGACGGGCGGCTAGTTAATAAATATGTTATTAATTCTACGAAATATTCTTTAGTGTTGCTACTTTATATGGAAATTGAATTTGAGGGTTACAACATCGATTTCGTTATAAATCTCTATACTAAATTAAGTATTTAATTTTATTTTTTATAATTTAGTTAGGTAAACGTCATTATAGACTAGCTGATGGCAAGTGGCCTCCGTCCATAGACACTGGCGCTGTTAGAAATATTAACAATTCCATAGATCACCCATGCTTCTGTGCCTGTAGTAGGTATCGGAGAGTGACCCAGTGTAATTACATGCACGAGGGACAGAACAGTTCCAACGTTGCTTGCATTGACGATGTTAAGGATTGGTTAATATTTCTTACATCCATGAGCACCTACTTACTATCAAGACGTTCCATTTGACAGTTCACCCAACTATTTTAAATTAAAAAAAAAATTAAAACCAACACAAAAAGCCAATTTACCATTTGTGGACATACAGCTTTATAAAACACAAAAAAAAATTAAAATCGGGACACCGGTGATCTCAAGTATCGGGACATTTATTCGAACACGAGCGAAGCGCTCGCGTACGACACCGAGGAGTCCTGCATGTTCATACACTGGGACGACTGGGCGTACTTCAAGAACTTCAATGACATCGACGGGCTGGATTGGCTCTGTAGTTTTGCTATAGCCTGGAAACAGATAACATACAGATGCCTTATGTAGTTTCTAATGAATTAAAACCTAACTTCCGCCATGACAGGCAATAATACCGTTCAAATAAATGTGGATACTGTATTCCAACCATAGCAGCAAAAAAGTCAAATAAACAACATTTGACAGCAAATTGACGCGATATCATTGGTCGAGAGCTTGATTGATCTATGATATTCACTATGGATTTGCGAAAAAAATTGCGTTTTGAAAGTAAACGAAACTGTTATCGGAACTTCGGAAGTAAAATTAAATTGGAAATAAATGGTTAAGTTTAATAGCGTTGTGTTATAAATAAAGATATGTTAATCATAAACTCTTAGTAGTGCACAATATAGCTGAGTTATTAGCAAATCGCATGAAATACTTAAATTTAAGGTTTGTTTATAATTTTTCCTACTTCCATTGGAATAGGCTATATCTACCAATCCGCATCGAAGCAGCATATTGGAACAAGCTCATCTTCTCAAAGGCAGAGTTCTTAAGCCCAACGGTGGGATAATTACAGGCACTTAATCTACTTTTTACTTTAAAGTTATAACTGCATGTGTATTTTAGGACAAAATTACTTTTAGTATTTAAAACGCTATATTTACCATGTTTTTTATTTTTAATTGTTGGAGCTCGATGTTTATTGAAAGGAGGTAGTCCGATTTGGACGCTTCTAATTCCGTCAACATCTACCCGCAAACTGTCTCGTGAACAAGACATTCGTAGATAACGTCGAAATATCGAGCTCCACCAAATAAAAATAAAAACATGGTAAATATCCCGTTTTAAATACTACTTTTTAATACTTAATTTTAATTCAAATTACTTTTCTCAATCGCTGTCATTAGCGTTATAAAGTACAGTACGATTGGTTACGACGTACAATATTTATTAACAAATAATTGTGTGTTTTGTACACATGTGTGAGTTATATTATTGTTTAATAAACATTGTATATGTAAATATGCGTGTGTGTGTGTTTCTTTGCTTGTATGCGTGTACGTAGGCGATTGCGTGCGTACAAAAGTTTATGCGTGTGCGTGTGCATATCATAAAATTATAAATTACCTGTAAAAGAATTCCAATTGGATGTCTACCGCATATAGTGTTGCCATACTTTACTAAATAATCCGTGAACGCGTGTGGGTCCATTTTCTCTATGATATCCATCCCCTGAAAAAAAATATTTAACATGAGCTAATGAAACGTTAACACAAATATATTTAAAATCATATCTTTCTTCTTGGGGCAAGGTTTCTATAATAAAACTCTGCAGATATTATGAACTATAATAATTCATAAATTCAAATAATTTGTAAAAAATACATTAATAAAAAAGCATATTATTCAATACAAGATTATATAGATGATAGAAAGGCGTGGAGCTATTACTTGTTGACTTCCAGGCAGAGTATATTATATACATATATATAACTGCAGCCTGTGTTTGCTACTTAATATAAAAAAGTCATACCTGTCTGTCAAGCCACTCGATACACTGGTGAATCTGTCCCCTGGAGGAGTCACGCCACGTGTATCTGAATCTCGGACCCCAGTGACAGAAGTCGGATGATATGACGATTAAATTCTGAGGGTCAGCCAAGTAAGGAGCTAGGATTGATCCGTACCTATTAATAAAAAAAATATGGAATTTAAATTTGTGGTGACCAGATTATAACCGCCCCCCATCTCAGTCCGTATGCGAACATTTGTCAAATCTTATAAAGGCAATATCATTATTATTAAAAATATATCCTCAATAAAGAAGCACAGGAGAACTTTATTGTCTTGGTGTGTCTGACAGCTACCCTCGAACCAAACGTCATACTTTACTGGTGTGCGTGTGCTTACACCCTGTTTATGTCAGCTTGATCTTTTTGACAGACGGGCTAGTGATGGGAAACAGAAAATATAACATATATAACAGTCGATGGAACGATGGAATGCGTAATTCAAATTAGAATTCAATTATTTTTTAACTTATTTTTCTAAAAAGAGTTATACCAGCTAAAGAGACCCCAACCAAAAGGACCCCCGTTCGTAACAATAACTTAACAATGATCTTTAATAAGGATTTTTGTAATCGATATTTGTAGCAGTTACCGCCTGTCATTCGCGTCCCTACCGTCCGACCGACGTAACATTATACAAGCGTCTATTATTTTCAATGTTTCTATTTAAATTTAACTTTGAAGCAATAATATATAATAGAAAAAGTCTTAAAATTTACGGATAACGCTCGAATCTTTAGGAACTTTTGTATTGTATGGATGTTTTTTAAAAATATTTTTACAATTTTTAAAATAATGAAATTAAGAAAATAATATTTTCGTCATTGCAAAGTTATGTCGATCAGAAAAATTTACATCTGTCAAGAAGATCAAGCTATCTCGAACAGGGTATAGTGACCAACGGTTGACCACTATTTTTTTACAGTTCATCTCGACATAAATAGTCAAAGGTAGTTTAATCAAGATTGTCATGAATTTAAACGACCTGACGACCTCCGTGGTCGAGTAGTGTGTACACCGGTTTTCATGGGTACGCCACTCCGAGGTCTCGGGTTCGATTCCCGGCCGAGTCGATGTAGAAAAAGTTCATTAGTTTTCTATGTTGTCTCGGGTCTGGGTGTTTGTGGTGCCGTCGTTACTTCTGATTTTCCATAACACAAGTGCTTTAGCTACTTACATTGGAATCAGAGTAATGTATGTGATGTTGTCCAATATTTATTTATTATATTTATTTATTAAATATAAACAATCGACTCACATGGCCTCCTTTTTTGGTGTCAGCGATCCAACCAGGATTGGTATGATCGTAAAACCGTCCTTATATCTGAAACATATATTCATTATACTGAGATGTTGTGATTAGATTACATTAACTAAATATATTTATTAACCATTTTTCATTATGTAACCTACTTTTGTAACCTATTTAACGTACGATCTATTTCAAATAAAGTCAGTATCTACTCAGCAGTCTTGGCTTTCATTCATCTCTTAGGGCACAACATTACAATACAAAACTTAATCACTCACGTTAAGGAGGCAGTTCTTAAATCTATAATAATTGAAATATTTTTGTATCGCCTAACTGAAATAACTACTATGACAATATACATGGGACTTATACCAGAAGATGGGATTTGGGATGTATTTCGGAGGTTTTTAGTATTGATGGGGTACATGTCAGTCACCTCCTCGTGGTGTACCCTGGGCAACGGGGCCGGCTTGAGCTTGTTCGTCGGCCATGGCTAAGACTGGCGGGAGGGATGCCGCGGGGCTGCTCCTGGTACGTTCCTGATCGGCGTCAAGGTCATGTGAGTGGCCTCGTTGGCTAGGAGGGAGTGGGAGGGCTCGCTACTCGAGCCTCCCAGGTGTTTTACACCGGCGGTCAGCGGCGGAGCCTACCATCTTATCCGCCGCAGGGCCTCCAGTGGCGGACTCGGGGGAGATCGCCACATTCCCACGTGGAGGATGAGGAGGAAGGCGCGCACTAGGCGCGCTTTCCATGAATATTCAGCTGCCGCTGGTGGGGTCGTGGTTGCATGCCCGTGACCTTACCACTCGGCAGCATGGTGGAAACTCGAGGATAGTTTTAGTGGGTAGGACAGGGCATTAGCATTAGCGTGCCCTGGCACGGGGCATTAGATATATACTCTATTCGAACCATAAGAGGAAGATGGCTACATTTTATTCTTCACGTAGAAGTTACAAGAACACAAACAGACACACCGACGATTATATATATATATATAAACATGTACAAACTCACTCCTCCATAACTTTGGCTATATAGGGCAGGTGCATCTCGATCGAATGCTCGTCTTCGTCCGTCTGTGCGTCCATCCACTCGAATTGTCTCGTCGCTTCGAGTTCGGCGTAAACTGAAATTTTAAATAATTTCTATTAAAGCATCTGTATTTAAATAAAATTATAATGAGATACCATTATAATTCAATTTTTGTCAGCATCGCCTCCACGCAAAACCATTTAACGTGGAGGTACAGGATTCATAAAGTACGTATCCGCCTCGCAGAGGACCACATATGTTTTGTAAAGTGGATCTTGCTTATCTTTCCCTCTATGGCTTCTAAGTTTCTAGTAGGGTTTTCTGGAAGCTCTCCGGGTAGATTCTACCCACTCATCACGTTTTCTACCACCAAACAGCAATACTTAGTATTGTCTTTTTAGATTTCCCTAGCCAAATGGCAAAAAACGGAACCCTTATAGATTCGTCGTCTCTGTCTGTCAGTCCGTCCGTATGTCACAGCCACTTTTTTCCGAAACTATAAGAACTATACTGTTGAAACTTGGTAAGGAGATGTTTTCTGTGAACCGCATTAAGTTTTTCACACAAGAATAGATAATAAAAAAAATTGTTTTCATCCTACCCATACGTGTGGGGGTATCTATGGAAGGGTCTCCATAAAAATTCTTCAAAAGGTTTCTAATATCATATTTTTGTGTCGTAACTCTAGAAGTCCAGATCAGTTACCATCAAAGAGACTATTTATTTTTTAAATAACAGTAGCAATCCCCTTTATAAATGACTACTAATATTCCTATTTACCCCTCCATTTAAGCTTAAAGCTTATTTTATTAGTGGGAACGACAACCACCAAAGAGACCAGGATCGATCCTGCGACTTTTTAAATCGCTAGGCGGTAAATTTGCTCTCAAACTTTATAATTTAAATTTAAAAAAAAATGCCTTCTTAAAACAAAATACCATACAAAATTGTGTAAACTCAACTTACTCAATACTTACTCTGTTTGTCAATAGTAAGATCGTAGAGGGGAGTCTGGTACTTATTCATGTAGGACAAAGCGCACCCCCCCAGCCGGACGTGGTGCGAGGGACCGAGGATGAAAATGCGTTTACTGTAAAGGAAATATTTATTTAAACCAACAACGGGACGGAAGTTAACTTCCTATGGAAGGGTAAACCGCTTCGTTACGTAACGCGTTACAGCGCTAGTCTGGCTTCCCTTTTTCTTAGGCAATAAGGATACTAATAATGTAAACAAAATTCTTATGTACATATTCAAGAATTGTAACCAAGAATAAAATAAAAAAAAGATTTTTATTAATAAATAACTTTTCCTTACATCGTCATATTAATATACAAAAAATGGAAGCAATAAACTAAGCTTCTCTCAAGTTAAACAATTTCAATATTAAATATGTAGTTCAACTTAGATTAGTCAAGTTATCACTTCCGTCGGACGTCCCGAAACGCACATATTTACCGTTTTAATTAACATTTTCAATGTGCCTTCACGTTTTTATATACATACAGACAAACAAACTGATGTACATTTTTTATTGGAACCATACTCTTGACCTTGAAACGAGAAGGACTTTTCATCTATACATATAATAAAATTGGAGTGTCTGTTTGTAATATTAAAATAACAGCTATTTACTAAATGCATATGTACGTATGCACGGTACATATACCCGAATAACATTTTTAAATTTTTGTCTATGGAACGGCTGGACCGATTTTGACGGGACTTACACTGGCAGATAGCTGATGTGACTTAGGCTACAACGATTACTTATTTGTTAAATTCAAACGCGAACGCAGTCGCGGCCCCAGCTTGTATCAATAACATAAATAGAACAAATCTTACACGACAACTGGACTTATTTGTCTGTAGGCGAAAGCTGCGCACGCACCGCAATACGAGTAGCCGGCGTGACTGAAATATTAATTAAACACATATTATATACACACACAAATTATTGTCAATGGTATGATACTATTATTATTTTAATTTATAAGAGGGAAACTTAGCATAAGAGATAATTCTTTATTTTTTGTCGTATGTCATGATTTTTTTCTTTGATATATTTTCAAACACATATTTGCCGCCATCTTGAATATCTTGCAGTAATTGTAGACAATTGATATAAATATAATTGAAAAAAATATATACAAAAATCTCTCTCTGTGTCTGTGTGTGTTTGTGTGTGTGTGTGTGTGTGTGTGTGTGTGTGTGTGTGTGTGTGTGTGTGTGTGTGTGTGTGTGTGCGCGTGCGCGCGCGTGCGTTGTTATCAATATAGATTTACTACGGTGAAAATTTAAAGAAATTAAAAATGTGACTGTTGCTCAATATATATTTTAAAATGTTATATACATAAATGTAACCAAAAACATTAAAGATTTTAAGATAAAGTATACACTTGTAACTACCATTACCCGATTAAACATGATTAATAACTCTTGCCGGACAACGTTTCACAACAGAAACCGTCCAAAAATATTCAAGGAATGTTTTGTGTGCTAAGGGATATTATAAGCTAGTGTCTTTTTAGTCTATTGCACACGTTGGGAACGCGAACATCGCTTTCGAGCTATTTCAAAATAATAGACAGAAAGTTACATTTAAAAAAAAAACGGTCACAATTTTTTCGCCGGTATTCCGGATCGGTGGTAGATTTTTAACAGTCAACAACCAAGCTTAACGCTTTTGAGATTTAACCTTGACTTTTATTATGAATAAGTCCCATTGGTGTGTCAGTGTATTAATTTGTATATAAATGGCAAGAAGTTTATCTACCAAAAGATCAACTTACGGCGCAATGATTGCTCTAGCCGGTCCATGGGTGAGGTCGGCCTTCGACAGCCACAGATCCAGCTGTCTTGATAGTTCAGAACCTTAGAACAAAATATGATTAAATTAATTTTCAATTTAAAATAATATAATTATAATCAATACTATGACAATATAGTAATTAGACAAGAAATAAAATTGTGATTAAAAATCACATTTGAATTCATTTAAAAAAAAAGTTAACTAATTTTATATTGAACCGCATATAAAAGAAAGAGATAGATATACTTTTTCGATACGATAACGTATAATGATTTCTGCCGGTATACTCTATAGGGTATTCTACTATGTATGAAAAAGTACTTTATAATATTAAAAAAAATACATATAATACAAAAGTTCCTAAAGATTCAAGCGTTATCCGAAAATTTTAAGAGTTTTTCTATTATATTTTGCCTCAAAGCAAAATTTTAATAGAAACACTGAAAATGATAGACGCTTGTACAATGTTACATCGGTCGGACGGTAGGGACGCGAATAACAGGCAGTAACTGCTACAAATATCGATTACAAAAATCATTATTAAAGATCATTGTTAAGTTATTGTTACGAACGGGGGTCTTTTGGTTGGGGTCTCTTTAGCTGGTATAACACTTTTTAGAAAAATAAGTAAAAATTTTTTAAATTCTAATTTGAATTACGCATTCCATCGTTCCATCGACTATTATATATGTTATATTTTCTGTTTCTCATCACTAGACCGTCTTTCAAAAAATCAAGCTAACTTGAACAGGGCATAGTAGTAATTTTGGTGGCGCAATATTGGTAAAAAAAAGTTACATGTACGTCCGGAACTCACTCAACGTAAACAATAGCAATAAATAATTGGTGTTCCTTGCGAGAATAATGAATTACAATCGCTTTCCTTGAGTATAACGTACAAATACTAGCATTAATACTCCAGAGAAGTTGTTTAACAAAGTGCCAGATATTGAAATGACAGTTTTTGCCTATATGACGTCACACGATGGCGGCTCGTGTTTAAGGTCACGTCTCATACAGACTAAAAATTACGACTTTTAATTTTAATGTAATAAAACAATAATGTCCTTTTATATATATATATATGTATACTAATATTATAGAGTATAATGTTCACATGTAAGGTCGATTTACCAATTTGATAAAATAAATATTATATTTATATATCAGCTCGCTGTGCAGACACCGTCTTCAACGTGCGCCTTTTTTTAATATCGAGATGTCAGATGTATAAATACACAGATAATATACATTTATATAAAATATAAATCTAATACTAATGAATATGTTATTACAGATCTGTGTACACTACAAAAAGGAAATGTTTGTTTATTTGTATTGTAATTTATAAGAGTCTGAAACTATAAACATATTTTAAAAATCCCTTCACCAAAAGATGCTACTTCATTCAGAAGTAGCATGGGCTATATATTTATCACTAGTATTCGTTTGTTAAGGGGTTGGACGTCTATGTCCTATGTCCTTCCTTGGAGTGTTAGCATTTTTGTAACAAATATCATCAAATTAGCTTCAGTGTTTTGATCTTGAAAAGCGGACAGGTACTTTCGCATTTATAATATGTATAGATATAGTTTATTTCAGTAATAAGATTTCAGCTGGACGATTCAATTTCTCGACAAAGACAAAAGAATAAGCACTACTGAGCTGCTTTAACCAGCATTGCATTCGAAAGTAAAATTAAAGTTTATAAAAGTGTTAAGCAAAGAATTATTATAAATAAAGATATATTATTGATGAACTCTCAGTAGTGCACAATATAGCTGAGTTATTAGCGAATCGCCTGAATACGTTATCTACATAATCTTTATCTTTTTTCCTACTTCAGTTGAAATAGGCTATAAAATTATACTCACAAACTGAACTCCACACAAAGCTACAAGCAGAGCTAGAAAAAAATAAAACTTTCCAACTAAACCAAAATACTTTAATAACACAAAGAATCAAATTAAATCATCATAAACATCAGTCATCATTTTCCATAACCGTCGCGATCCTCTCTGACACATCTTTCAATAATCTTTCACTGAATTTTGGAAATTTCGTTTCAAACTCAGCCTTCAGACTATCAAGATCAAATCTATCTCTTTCCAACTCTTCAATCGTTGTCTGCGATTTCTCATATTCTTTAAACTTATGTATATCCAAATTTGAATGTTGTTTAATTTGATTTAGTCCTTCGATAGCATCGTTGACTGCATCCAGTAGTTGCTTATGACCAGATTCATCATTGTAACCGAAATCAACATTTTTCGTTTCCAATTTGTCGAGAGCTACTTCTTCTGTTGCAGACAAATCATTCAGAATGTTCTCAATGTTAGAATTATCCGTCATATTGTAAAATGTTGAACAGTCTCGGTTCTTCAAGTCCAGAAGTCTGAAAATACACAATTTTATAATAAAATTTAATTGCAAAAGTTGGTGAACGTCCCACTACTGGGCTATGACTGCCTACCTGTTACATATTAAATAAAATTCTGTCAATCTTATACAATTAAGCATAATCATGTATGTTCAGCGGTGCTTGCCTGGGTTGAACTATATAGCTAACTTTTATTCCAATTTAATAATCTAAATCAGGTTAAATGTTAAGTTAAAACTACTTTTAGCTAAATCAATACTTTGAACGAGCCAGTTTAATTAAAACACAAGAAATATGACATCCTAGATATCTATATAGTGGCATCAATTGGTTTATATATAAACCTAACAGTGTCAGATGGGATCTCACTACAGAAATAATATATATTTTCGATTTATTTCTGCAATTTGCTAAGTTTGCAAGGTTCTCAAGTTTAAAACTAATTGTGAGAACAATTTTAAGTAGGAAAAGTTAGTGGTGCTTAATTTCTCGTGGTTGTCACAGTTTAGTTCTCAGCAGTTTCATTTGCAATAATTTACTCACCGTTTCTGTTCAACAACAAAATTAATATCTTTCAAGCGCCTATTTGTTTTATCTAGCTGGTCCATTGTTTTTTGAAAACGATCCGCCAATTGGGCCATCTGAATGTCCATCTGCGTTTCCTCCCTCTCAATTTTTTCTTCTACGAGACAATCTTCTAACATCGCACGTAAAAATTTTCCGTACGCAATCTGACGATATTCCGCATCGAAATCGGGCATAGAAGCTTCCGTTTTGCATATAGTCATATCACCATCACCTATTACTGTCGCGTTTTTATTAATTTTCGGTCTCGAAATTACATTTTTTTCTTTACTCGGCAATTGTTTCCGTAACGCGCTAGTTGTAGCCGTATTGCCCGACGAAGCCGTTGAAGGACGCTTCGATCGAATATTTTTGGACGGTGGAGCAAAAGTCTTGTTTTTATCCATAATATACGATGTACGAAATCGTCTTTTAAATGTAAAGAATTTACAAAACAATTATTGTTTATAAATTAAATCACCGTTGACAGATGTTTAAATAAGTGTCATGGCGACGCACTACGTTCCAGATACTCAATTTTTCATTTATTTTTATAAAAAGAAAAATAAGAATAAAGATTATGTAGAGAATTTATTAGATTAAAAAGAAAAGTCATAATAATAAAATACTCGTATTCAGATAACTTTTTAAAAATTAAAATGTCATTAATCAACGTAGTTTGTTTCTGAACGATCATGAAATAAGTCAACGTCATGTCCACTTTTAGGAGTTCAATAGTGAGATATATATTTTACTTTAAATTAAATATAGGCATTCAAAATTATGACAAAATTCTTCTATAACATAATGAAGGACATTAATATTTAAGCTCAATTTTATTCATAAGATGTTGTTTTTAATAGTTTATTCTATTATGATGATCAAAAATAAAAAATAAACACAATTTTTATAATGTAATGCAGGTATTTGAAAGCTTTGTCAATGCAAACAAAAGTTATTATTAAATATAACCTTAAATACTTTTAACCTTATAGCATCAAAAGTTAATTGGAACAGGTGAAAAAACTAAACTGAATTTTATTATGATAGGTAATTATAGATTGTTTTAAATGTATTTGAACTTCCTTTGTTTATTAAAATATAATATTTCACATACCATTTTCCGTATACCAGCTACCAGCGTGCGATGCATTCCGACAAGTCATTTTTATTTAACACACTTATTTTTTTAAAAAGCAATACAAAATAAAGTTACTCCACAAATCCACAAAACAAATTAATTCTATGCTTAATGGCTTTCAAGTATCTTTAGCCAAGAAGCACAGATTATCAATTGTCATTGACTCACTTTCATTTCACAATCTCAAAAATTATCGCTTTGCTTTGGTCATTGGTGTAGGTCTTTGACGTCGATTTATGTATCTACCTACACAATACAATAATACATTAAAAGTTGCATAGACAATCAATTACAATTTTTATCTTAAGTCAACACTACAAAGGGCAACCAAAAATAAATACTATAGTATCTAACTTTGTGATCAAATGTTTTAGTGACCAAAAATTGACCTGTAATATTGAAAATTGCAATTCGTAAATACGTTAAGTGAAGTAGGGAAAACTAAAAATTTAAGCATAAATTATCCATTTTAATTATCTGTAATAATTCTGTGATTTCCAAAGTTTGTGTTGGTTTCCAAACATTACCGTTAAACAAAATTATATAAATACGAACCAAAATAAAGCATCAATAAAATTTACACCACGTACTGATTGACCTCATTTATAATTATTCTAAGTTATAAATACTTAAAGTAAATGAAAATGTGTATTATTTTTAAAGTTGTTGCTGAAAATATTTAATTACTTCATCACTACTTTTATAAATCATATTCAAAATTCATTGTCGCTGTAAAAAATATTAACTTGGGAACTAAGATGTAATGTCCCTTGTGCCTGTGGGTCATTCACCCTTTAAACCCTTTTAGTAATCTGACGGATGATGTAATAATATTTAATTAAATATGCCGTAAGTATTACACAACCAGATTAACAAGTATTAAAAACAATTACTGAAAACTCAAAGCAGTCTTTATTACAGTTATTAATACACCGTGAAGAGCTTAGGATTTTAATGATTTTAATAATCATCATCCGACATACAATTTTTGCAATAAGATTAACAACAGTGGTGTTATTACGGTTATACCGTAGCGACTGTTGCTGTCAAATATTTGTTGCGGATTGATAAATATTGCAGTCGATAAATCAATATTATAGAGTATTATGCTACTGCATAGGTCCATAATACTGATTTATATATTTTTTTATTTGATTTCATATCAAACCGCAACAAATATTTGATAGCAACAGTACATATATTAATGAAATTTCGTAAAA
Organism: Vanessa tameamea; assembly: GCF_037043105.1. Taxonomy (NCBI): domain Eukaryota; kingdom Metazoa; phylum Arthropoda; class Insecta; order Lepidoptera; family Nymphalidae; genus Vanessa; species Vanessa tameamea. The sequence goes on along the minus strand of NC_087339.1, from coordinate 2,704,030 downwards.
AATCTGGCTATGTTTATGGTTAATATTATGTCATTGTACCGAAAAACTGTCAGAATTGATATGAGCCTGATTTCTGACATTTAAAAATTAAATTTATCAAGTCGATGAACTAAGCAAGGAACTCACCTCAGTGATGTTACAAAATTGTTCCGAATTGTGTAAACTTTGACATAGAAATTAGTTTATTTAAATATTTTAAGTACCTCGCTATTGTATTTATTTAAATTAAAGTGTTTTGATATCAAATTTATTAAGAAAAAATATTCAAATACTTTTAAAATATAAGTCAAATATTACGATGCTGACCTCAATGTGTAAGTTTTTGACTTTTATTTATATATTTTTTTAAATTATACAGCAATTGTTTACATTAAGAAAAAAATTTGGACTATAAAACATTTTATTTTAGCTATAAAAGTTATAATAGTAGTTTATGTATACTAAATTAACGACAATGACTTTACAAAATATGTAACAAAAAATAGTATTGAATTGTTACAAAAAAAAAATGTTTCTTAGAAAATTATTTATCTTTAGTTATAATTAATTATGTCCTTTGCCATTTTAAGCAAGCCCAAAACTGAATATATTCAAGGCCTTTTTTTTTAAATTAATGGATAAATTTCTGTCCTAATTTCTAATCTTTTTCAGTATGGATAATAAAGTAACAATAATGAATACCACACTCGATGATATTATATATTTATACATAACTTGCCTCATATGTACTTTTTTAAAATATTTATAAGTTTCAATAAAAAAAAAAAATAATATACTAGTGTTGATAAAATTAACAAAAACCTTGATAATCTGTTTACAATTTTTACTTATCTATTTAAAAAACAAGTTTTAAAAATGAAAATTTACTTAATAACAATATATATTAAGTACAATGGAAAATTTTTGTACAAAAAATAAGTAGATAATAAATAACTATTCAATATATTTTTTTATTTCAGCCTTAACCTCAGTGTCAAGTTATAAAAGTAAAGAAAAAAAAAATAGCTTTGAATATGATAAAAAAAACTAAAAATAAAAAGATTTGTTTAATTAATATCAATAAATATAATTAATATTAAATATATACATAACAAAGAAAAAATATTTTAAAATCAATGCTTAAAATAAATCACTTGGCAATGTTGCATGAAATCAAATTGTAATCATTTACAATGTTAAGAGATATGCATTTATTAATCTTTAATACTACTTTTAGAGATTACAAAGTATTTAAATTGTAATATTGTATGGAATCTGAATGGCTACGCTAATTAAAGAATCATGACATTGGATTATTTTTGATCATAATTTATAAATGTGAATTTAAAAACCATTGCCAGTTGTCGTGGCATCCATATTGTGTTTAATCTGAAACTCACATAAAATAGGCATTAATAGACTTGCTAGTTTGTGTGGTTAAATATCTGGATGAGATTTTAATGTTGATTTATTGTTGAAAAAAATTGAATAGTATGTAATAAAATGTTACATTATATTTTTTAAAAACCTATAATGTATTATTAACTTTAATGTTATAATGCTGACTGGCCAATTGGTAACCCGATGGTTAGGGGTCACCACCTCCCATAGACATTGTTGTGGAAAATACTAACCACTCGTTAATGCTTCGCCAACCTTGAGAAATAAGATGTTACTTTCTTTGGACCTGAAATTATATTTAGTATTGTGCTGTTTAGTTGTAGAATAAATTATGAGTGGAAGGTACCTTCTCAGACGGGGTGTTCACCTTACCGTTGAGTAGGACTTTGTGCAAGCCCATATTTGACGGTGAATTGAACCAAACACATAAATATGTTTGTCTTGTTCAGAAACAATCAAGCAATCAAGCAACTCTGATTATATCAAACAAAACTCTATTCATTTTATTTTGCATTCACTGATGATTTTGTATTCGCTTTTGTTGCTGCACTATAATCTTCCGCAAGCTCCATCTGGTTTATTCTTTTATAATCTGTGTAGGTTATTATAGATGAATAAATCTGGATAAAATCGCTCTAATCTTTCAAATGATAATCTCTGATTATATCAAACAAAACTGTATTCATTTTATTTGCATTCATTGATGATTTTGTATTCGTTTTTGTTGCTGCACTATAATCTTCCGCAAGCTCCATCTGGTTTTTTCTTTTATAATCTGTGTAGGTTATCATAGATGAATAAACCTGGATAAAATCGCTCTACAATAGAACTGAAACAAACTAGCCAACTTTACGCTTGACACTCACCAAACATCGTACTACTTTACTAGTGTGCGTGTACTTAAGGGTCAACTGTTGGCCGCTATTTTTTTTAGAACGCGTTCTCACCTTCGATAGTCTATATAGACATAAATAATCAAAGGTGGTAATAAATTCATCTTTATCGGAAGTTTATTTTTTTATTTTGTCGTGTTATAGAAATACCGGGCAACGCGTGGAAACCATATGAGTAATGAATACCCGTTTATAGTATGGAACAATATGATAAGAGATCAGATTGTTGCTCTTTAATGTTATGCAAGTTTTTTTTTTTTTTTATAATTACTTCAAAACGATAATAATTTATCAAGGTATAATTAATGGATAACCTTTTGCGTGTTTTTTTTTTCTTTTGATTAGTGTAGTTGCGGTAGCTAATCGAAGTTATACATACGTACCTCTTTTTTTATCGATTAAAAAAAAAATTGTTGAATTTTCGGTGCGGTGTAGATGATTTTTGTTTTAATTCATTATCGTGTCGACATCTCTCTCGGCCGCCGATTTTGTTTCTTGTGTGTATCGCGTATAAAAATATATTTATTTCATGGACAAAATTATGTTTTATAATATATACTGCAATGAAGTATATAGTGTACGCGTCACGCACACACAAGTCAGTAGAGATCAGCTGCGAAGAGGAGAAATGACTGCACACGTGTAGGCCTCCCATTGGGCGTCCATAGACGTTTTACGTCATATTATAGAAACAAAATTAAATTAAAATATATATTTATTTAATTTATGACATTAAATTTATAGAATCAAATACTTTACGTTACCACAATATTGATGCAATGATTTTTCGGAATTGGATATTTAATCGAGAAATATATTTTTCAGATCGACACAACTCAAGAATTGCATCAAGATGGATGAATCGCGTTCGGTTAATGAGTCAAAGCGTGGAGAATCCAAAGACAGCTATCATTTTGTTAAATATGGGGGGACCAACGACTACAGATCAGGTACGTTTAGGTAGGATAGAAAAATAGTTTGTAGTTATTAAAATCCACTTCGAAAATAAGCCATTATTTCTCGTAAAAAGTAAAAAATAAAAAATGGTTGTTGATGACTAACCCTAAGAGATAGATATATACTATCGCGAACTTTTTTGAAGACCTTTATAATGTTTACAATACTGTAGTACAATATTTTGATCTATCTCGTAGAGTTCAGCCAGTTTTTGCAATGTAAGCTCAAAAAATGTGTTCATTTACGACATCACTTCAGAAACCTCTAGTATTATCAGTGTTTCTCTACTATATTGTGCATGTATTATACATATAATTCTTCCTCTTGAATCAATCTATCTATTAAAAAAAACCGCATCAAAATCCGTTGTGTAATTTTTGACTTTGTTTTATACTGTGTAATTAAGCATTTGTCTATGTGTTTTATTTATTTCCAGGTACCTGACTACCTACTAAGGATAATGACAGACCGCGACATGATACAACTACCGGTTCAGAGCAAACTTGGACCCTGGATAGCCAGCAGACGATCAGAGGAAGTTAAGAAAAAGTACATGGAAATCGGAGGGGGATCCCCTATTTACAAATGGACAGATTTACAAGGTCATTATAGTGTTAGGTGTAAAACTTGACAATTTCACATGCAGATTTTAGTCCAATGTATATATATTTATGATATAGAGGGAGGGGACGACCAAAGCAACGATGGTTGGGTTGATGATTAGAAATAATGTTACTTGGGATACGACTCCGACAGGATGGACGAAGACATGCTGCGCCGAACTCATGTAAAATTGGGATAAGAGCAGCAGGAGGATGTGTTAGATATTTAAAAAAAATCCTGCGTTCCGTTTTTCATTGTGTACGAAATCGTTTTGTGGTTTCTAATGAACTGGAATTTTGGTACGAAGTTCTTTTATGCGGCTTATAGTCGAGTGAACTGGCAGATGTACGGTTTTATATATGTACTGGCTTTTTAATAAATAATTTTCATCATATGACGACATCCGTGGTCGAGTAGGGTGTACACCGGTTTTCATGGGTACGCCACTCCGAGGTCCCGGGTTCGATTCCCGGCCGAGTCGGTCGAATTTTTTTTATTAGTTTTCTATGTTGTCTCGGGTCCGGGTGTTTGTGGTGCCGTCGTTACTTCTGATTTTCCATAACGCAAGTGCTTCAGCTACTTACATTGGGATCAGAGTGATGTATGTGATGTTGTCCAATGTTTATTATTATTATTATCAAATACGATTCAGTTTGGCTGTGATACAGCAACGGCCATAAAGATAGTCTGAGTGACTTTCGGTTTAATTTATTTTTTTGTTATTGCTTTCAATCACACGGTATTTTATCAAACATTGTTCATTTGTTTTATTGTGTCTGTTATTTGGTGGTAGGGCTTTGTGCAAGCCCGTCTGGATAGGTACCATCCACTCATCAGATATTCTACCGCCAAATAACGGTACTCTGTACTGTTGTGTTCCGGTTTGAAGGTTGAGTGAGCCAATGTACAGGCACAAGGGACGTAGCATCTTAGTTCCCAAGGTTGGTGGCGCATAGGTGACGTAAGGAATGGTTAATACTTCTTACAGCGCCTTTGTCTATGAGCGGTGGCGACCACTTACCATAAGGTGGCAACAAATGCCATAAAAAAAAATTTAATACATAATATACAGCGGAAGCAAATTCGTAAGAACTTATTTTAAATATTTCACAGCGGCCACCTGAAATGCGGTAACATCCAACATGTCCTATTTTTAAATCGGCCGCCGGAGATGATGCAAGTTACTATGACGTTTACTACGTATTTTAACGTCTTAGATAAAAAAAACCGAGAGAGTGTTTTTCGTTATATATTATGTATTAAATAACGGACATGATGGAATGAAGAAATTTTTTTTAGAATAATTATACAACAAGAAATAAAATTCATATTAAAATTCTGTGTGAATTGAAACAATGAGTTGTATATATGTTTTGTTAAACTGTATATGAATGGAAAGAGACAGAATCAGAGGGAAAGGTCGTAAGGAGGGGACATAACGCTCCTCTGGATTTCTGTCAGTTCGCTACTGTAAGCCGCGTTGAATAATTTCGTTCCAATGACATTGTATATTTGTGTCACAATTTTACTTGGGTCTTGACAGCATGTCTTCTTCTTCCATACTTCTTTATCGGATATTATCTCATAAGTAACATTTTTTGTAACCATATCGTCTTTCACACAATCCGTCCATCGTTTCTTCGATTTACCTCTATATCCATCCACATCCATGCTCAAGACCTTCACAACATGGTCCTCATTCCTCCGCACAACATGCCCATACCATGACAACCGGTTTTCACATAGCTTCTCGGTTACCGGTGCCACTTTGAAACTTCCTCTTATGTACTCATTCCTTACTCAATTCATTCGCGTAACAACATTCCTCTCAGCATTCTCATTTCCGCCACATGCTGTCTTTCAGTCATTCCTCTTGTAGCCCAACACTCTGATCCATATAGAACAGCAGGTCGAACCATGGTCTTATAGATCTTCCCCTTAAGTTTAAGTTTACGAAAACTAGTAACGTATATCAGTTCTAATTTCGTATTAACAGGAAGGCTCCTAACAAAAGCATTGGACCAGATGCTACCAGAATCGGCTCCACATAAACACTACATAGCGTTCAGATACGTTCCACCGTTCACTGAAGAAGCTTTGAATGCGGTGGAAAAGTAAGTTCTTATAAATATATATCAAGACACAACCTTTTTATAATATTTGAAATTATTGTGAACAAATCTTGGAGTTACGTTTACCATGCGATTTGCTGATAGTAGAATTATTATATAGCTGTATCATGGACTACAAACATTTTTTAATTCTATCTCTATTTATAATACAATACTATTTCATTTAACTATTGTAATTTCAGTAGTTCGGGATGGCAAAATAAAATTATGTTTTATACAATGATGCTCCAATCTCTCTATATATCTTTTACAATCCCTCACAATCCTCCAATTGTTTTCCTTATGACAGCTCAATCATTTTTAAAATAAGAAATAGTGTTACATGCCAGTATTAAATGTTATCCCATAAAATAATATTAACTAAAGTTGTACAAATTATTGATCAATTAATTACAATAATAATTGTATATATTTATAATATCCTATGACGTAGCTCCGTATGGAGGCTAGGGCTAGTCTCGTAACACTACTTATGTCCATTATAATTGCACTTCCGGATAAAGTTCGGATTGTAACTTTGCCGACATTTAAATAGCCATTTTTCGAAATAAGGCTTACGAAATAGACAAGACGTTTTATGATACCACTAAGGTTACTGGTCGTTGAATTGGGTTAATTTTGAGAATGAAGGAATAGTTAATACCTTTGTGTAAGCACTATAAAAATCAAATAAATTAATGGCTAGGTATCACTATAATATATATTCTACCGCCAAGCAGCAATATTTTATATTATCGTGTTCCGGTTCGAAGGCACAAGGGACATAACATCTCAGTTCCGAACGTTAGTAGCACATTGATGATGTATGGAACTATGGTTAATTTTCTCTCGTGATTGTGACCACTTACCATCAGGTTCATTTCCTCGTCCGCCTGCCTATATTACAATAAAAAGACTTTTTTTTTACTTTGTTTTCAGGGACGGTGTAAAGAGAGCGATCATATTCTCTCAATATCCACAGTACAGTTGCGCAACCACCGGCTCGAGTTTAAACGCCATTGCAGATTTTTATAAGGACAGGTACGAATATTGACGCCTGAGCCGAGATGGCCCAGTGGTTAGAACGCGTGCCTCTTAACCGATGATTTCGGGTTCAAGCCCAGGCAGGCACCACTGAATTTACATGTGCTTAATTTGTTTATAATTCATCTCGTGCTCGGCGGTGAAGGAAAACATCGTGAGGAAACCTGCATGTGTCTAATTTCAACGAAATTCTGCCACATGTGTATTCCACCCACCCGCATTGGAGCAGCGTGGTGGAATATGCTCCATACCTTCTCCTCAACGGGAGAGGAGGCCTTAGCCCAGCAGTGGGAAATTTACAGGCTGATTATGTTATGTACGAATATTGTATTATTTTATAGTTATAATTAATACCAGATACCCGTCGTTGACACGGGTGGAATAAGGTTCTATATAGTATTTGTAGATTTAAGAGCAAATTGAATGAATCTAATTTGCAAATTGGGATCCCAGCGTGCTGTTATGTTCCTGATAAGCGTGTTGAACTATGCATCGCCGTGCAGTCTTCGAAATGTCTCAATGTTTGCTAAACTAATTGACAGGACATACGGACTCTCGTCGTGCCAGTTTCACACGAGTACAATTTAAGGGTCTATATACAAATTTTAGACGGTAGAACAAACTTAAAAAGAAAAATAGTTTTTCTCAACTATAATATGCATGTATTATACATATAAACCTTCCTCTTGAATCGCTCTGTTCATTGACGAAAACCGCATTAAAATGCGTTGCGTAGTTCAAAAGATCCAAGCGTTCAGATATTTATAATATATTATTTTTACTTTCAGATCATTGCCAAAAATTAAATTCTCACTGATAGAACGATGGGCGACGAATATAAATTTAGCGAAAGTGTTCGCGGAAATGATCAAGGATAAACTGCAACTGTTTGACGAAAAAATACGAGATCAAGTACTGATTATGTTCACCGCGCACAGTTTGCCGTTAAAGGTAAGCATACACGTCAAATTTGCATATTTTAAGTGTATTAAAAAAATATCTTGGGACTATCCCAAAATTCCATCAAAATCTCAACTATGAAACCGTAACAGACAGACTTACTTTCGTATTTGATATTAGTATGGATTCAAATCACAGGACGACTAACGATCAATAAATAACATTAATATTGTATTGACGACAAATTAAAATTGGACTTGCGTAAAAAATCGGCGAAATTTTTGTCGGAACTTTGCATGTAAATTTAAATTGGATGTATAACATGTACCTAATTGCAATCGAAGCAGTATCGTTAACGAACCTTAGATATCTAACTAGATAGATTAAGTAAGAGCCGTCTCAAGCTATGCTGGGGATCTTAGGCATGAATTTGGGTCCCTTTTGGTAGATATTTACTACATAATCAGCCTGTAAATTTCCCAGTGCTGGGCTAAGGCCTCCTCTCCCGTTGAGGAGAAGGTATGGAGCATATTCCACCACGCTGCTCCAATGCGGGTTGGTGGAATACACGTGTGGCAGAATTTCGTTGAAATTAGACACATGCAGGTTTCCTCACGATGTTTTCCTTCACCGCCGAGCACGAGATGAATTATAAACAAATTAAGCACATGAAAATTCAGTGGTGCCTGCCTGGGTTTGAACCCGAAAACATCGGTTAAGATGCACGCGTTCTAACCACTGGGCTATCTCGGCTTAACGAACCTTAGATATCTAACTAGATAGATTAAGTAAGAGCCGTCTCAAGCTATGCTGGGGACCTTAGACACCCATGAATTTCCCTTTTGGTAGATATTTAGTGTAGAAATAATTTTCGTCATTTGTAGGAATCTAATTGGTTGTATAATCTTATGGTCACTTTATAGTATATCTATTTCTATCACGAAGATCTACTTTTTATATCGGCCATCGTCATTAGCCTTTTTTGATAAATATGTTTGTTATTTCTTACAAATATATATCACTTTCGAAAATATAAATAGCAGTCAACGTGAGCACAAACGTGTGATGGAAATTGTTGGTTCTTCGGGGCCCTCTCAGGACGGGGGCCCTGGGCACGTGCCCCATGTGTCCTATGGTAAAGACGGTAACGGATTAAGTAATAGCTCTGCTATATTTTACACAGCAATCACGTCTTAATTATAAATATTTAGATTTAATACGTGTTGCGTCAACTTAATTACTTATATACATTTTAATTTTACTTCCAAAGTTCCGATAACAATTTCGCCGATATTTAGAACGCCATTTATCAGAAATCCATGATGAATATCACATAATTCAAGACTTCTACCAATATAGACACGGGGAATAAAATTGTATTACAAATAAATTGTGTTTGTATAATTTAAAATAGGCGGTATCACGCGGAGACACGTATCCCCACGAGGTCGCAGCGTCCGTATCCGCAACAATGGCGCAGCTCTCGGTCCCCAATCCTCACAGACTCGTGTGGCAGAGTAAAGTCGGACCGTTGCCATGGTTACAGCCGTACACAGATGACGCCATAAAGGTATGAAACTATCTTAAATATTCCCCCTATCCGATCCGTAGGCGTCCTAAGCACGTCCTACACGATCGACGGCGTCCTAAGCCGAGGTTCGGCTTCACAGGAGGCGCCCTTAGGACGCGCGTATTCTGAGCACTTAAGTGGGCTCCCAACACAAGGCTTGAGTAGTTTAGCTCGCCTACCCCACCCGGTGACGCTGTAGAGGCCATTAGGCCAACAGCAACAATCAATTCGAAAAAAAAAAAAACTTTATTAAGACTAAATTAATAAATAAATCTTATTATTCATTAAAAGAATACTTTTTAGAAAAAAAAAACGCCTGGATTCAGGCTCGGGTTCCATAGGACAGTAATTATTGTAAAAAACAACATTGTAAATCTGTTTATTTGAAAAGAGAAACTATGTGAGTTTCTTGCCGTTTCTTCTCGCTTGAAGCTGCTTTCCGAAACGGTGGTAGTGTTTAAATATCGACGATTCAAAAACGCTTCGTTGTGAAGTTTACTTGATTAAACTTGATTTGATTTGATAAGTCAAATAAACAATGATTAATGAAATGATTTAATTTTTTCAGGCGTACGCGAAGCAAGGCATCAAACATATGATCCTTGTACCGATTGCGTTCGTTAATGAACATATAGAGACATTACACGAACTCGATATAGAATACTGCGATGAAGTCGCTAAAGAGGTAATTATTGAGTACTGTTTTCGTCCTCGTGTGACTGGACGGGGCCGCGGGGGGGGTCTTCGATCATGATATCGTCCGATTTCATTCACGGATTTTTTTTTAATTTTAATATATGCGACTGTTTCTTTTAATGGGTTCTTAAAAGATTTGGAAATCAAATTGGTATATTATGTATTGAAAATTAATTAAATAGTTATCGTTTTTTTTCAGGCTGGCATCACTCAGATTGAACGCGCATCAGCTCCCAACGATCATCCGATATTTATAGCTGCTATGGCGGATGTTGTAGCGAAGCATATTAATGATGGTCCGAGCGTGTCCAAACAGTTTTTATCTAGGTAATATATTAAGAGTACTTTTTATGTGGCTGCAGATTTCAAGACCTCAGCCTTGTTTTTGATTGATTGATGATTTGATTTTTCTCTTGTCTTGCAATAAATACAAAATATGAATATAAAGTTTAATAAATAGAGTTGGTTGGAACGAATTTCCTGTTAAATGCAGCATACGCTTCCAATACTTGATTTATTTAGTGGTAAATAAAAATAGGCGAAATATAAGTGTTCTTGTACCGGTATTGGTCATATCTTAACATAATTTGAATTTAGAATATATAATATTTCAATCGAGCCAATCACGGTTGAGATTTCAAATTTGTAATGTAAAAAAATAACTAAGAGTTTTAATTTCAGATGTCCACACTGCGTCAGCCAAAGGTGCAAATTTTCGAAGGAGTTTTATAAGAAGTTGTGTTCCACAGATTATAACCAGCCGGAGTTGGCAGCTAAAATATAGATAAAACAAATTAAAGTATTACATTAAAATGTATTGTTTTTTTATTTTTTTCCGAGGAGTTTTTTTTTCAGCAGTATTATAAAGATAATGACAAACTTTGATGTCAGTTTTATAAGTGTTTTTTTTCTACGTTTAACGGTTTTCATACAGACATGATAACACTGTTTCTCAAAATTAAAGAAATGTATATTCTTACTGAGGAAGTGAAATATAACTGTCTTAAAAAAAAACAATTATCAATATTTACATTCAGTTAACAATAATTAAAAAAAAAAAAAAATTATGTCCGAAGCACTCAAACTTCGTACCAAAGGTAAGCCCAAGCTTATAATATGACACGCGATCGCGTTCCTTTTTTTTTAATGTATTACGCTTCAAGGTATTGATGCATTTGGCACTATGAGTATATTACATATTGGAGTCCCATATATAATATATTCTTAGTAGATGCATTTTAATCTTATATTTTAACTAGCTGAACCGGCTTTACCCAAATTAAATTTATAAAACACAAACTTCCAACCCTCTTCCCGTTTTACCCTCTTAGGGGTGAAGTTTCGTAAAATCCGTTTTTAGGGGATGTACACACCCTATAAGGTGTTACAGTTTCTCAGATTTCGTGATAGCGTTAGCCGATTTTTGTCTCGGTGATTATGGGACGATAGCTGTACATAAAAAATCGATTATGTCCAGCCGTAGATGTGCAGAAAAATAAAAGAGGATTTTTGATTGCAATTTATTAACAAATAATGAATTTTAGAGAGCGGAATAAAGTTACTAGCCGGCTAGAGAGCGGAATTAAGGCTGTTTAGAAAAAGAAAATTGCAGGAAATTGCTATCGACAAACTCCGATTAAATAAAAATTTCATTTAAATAAGGTTTGGTTTTGTTTTGTTTTAAGATGAGTAACTTGCTAGTTCACAATGAAATGAAATCAAAACAAAACCTGTCATAAGTTTTAAAATTTTCTTTTGAATTAACGCGAAGTTTCGCCGCGTACCACTAGTAAAGTTTTATTCATTCAAATCGAATCCGCCATTTTTGAGTAATCGGTTAACATATAAATAAAAATCAAATATCAATCGCCTCTTCTTTAAGTCGATTAAAAGTTCCTTTGTAGGTGGCACTGTTGATTATTTGGAATTTTTCTTCTTATAGCCTATTCTAATGGAAGTAGGAAAAAAGATAAACAAACCTTAGATTTGCTAATAACTCAGCTATATCGTGCACTACTAAGAGTTTATGGTTAACATATCTTTATTTATAATACAACACTATTACGCTTAACCATTTATTTCCACTTTAAATTTACTTCCAAAATTCGGATAACAGTTTCGTTGACGTTCAAAACGCCATTTTTTCGTAAATCCATAGTGAATATCATAGATCAATCAAGCTCACGACCAATGATATTGCGTCAATTTGCTGTCAAATGTTGTTTATTTGGCTTTTCCTGTTATGGTTGGAATAGATTATACATGAAAAAATAGAGGTTACATTTAGAGTCTGTTGTTTGAAAAGTAATAGCTATGGGCTATATTAAGGGTTTTGACCAATATGGAACAAAAATGAAATATTTTTTGCTATCTTTTGTACTTCACTGTCACCGCCATGGTACCGGGTGTTTGGTGTTTAACTACGTTTAACATCAAACATAAATTAACAAGAGTATAAGATGAATTGTTCGAGGCGTGATTGTAACACGTTACATCCACATAAAACACGGTTGTCGGTTATGTCAACACTTTCTAAATATTCACTTGTTTCACACGCACATCACGTAATATTGCTCAAATAGATTCGCGCGCTTAATTGTCAAGCGTCATGTTTGACATCGTTAAAAGCGAAAAAAACGATATTGTTGCGAAGATAGCAATTATTCATCCCATTACCGATACAGTTTTTTTATCGAATATATTAAATACTAGCGACCCGCCCCGGCTTCGTACAGGTGCAATACTGATTTTAAATATACTATAAAATGTTATTAGGTATATACAAAGTTCTTGGCGTTTGCGACTCTACTCTACGAGATAGATCTGATTAATTTACTACAGATCGTATACCATAAAAAGGTCTTCAGAAAAGTCCGCCATGGTATATATCTATCTCTTAGGGATAGCCCACAACAACCATTTTTATCCATTACTTTTTACGATAAATAATTGCTTATTTTCGAAGCGATTTCAAGCAATACATCATTAATTCTTATCCAATTAAGTACCTTAAACACATCGTGCATTTAATATAGATCAATATGGCCCTTTACGGAATGTAATTTAAATTAATATTTTTGAAGATATTTAAAACACAGGTTTGTACTGTCTAATGTCTGTAAAACTGTGAACGTTGTAAGACATAATGTAGTATATTTAATATCAGCATTGCACCTTTGCGAAGCCGGGCGGGTCGCTAGTTTATAATATTAGAAGGAATGATTCACTATCCAACCCTTCAGACGTAGTGCGGGCTTCCCCTTTCCCTCCGTTCATGATCACAATTACGGGAAAACCCGATTAAAGCCTAAATTAACAAACATTTTTAATGTGTTTTGATGTTGAAATAACGATTCGTACATATTTTATTCATTCATATACATTTTATCAAACACCGCCTGCCCCGGCTTCGCACGGGTGCAATGCTGATGTTTTAAATCTGTAATATCTTCGAAAATATTCATTTAAATTACTTGCTGAAAAGGGGCATATTGATCTATATTAAATGTACAATATATTTAAGGTAGTCAATTGGATAAGTATGAGCTGTTTTGCTTAAAATCGCTTTGGAAATGTGGCATTTACGATACCTTACTCGTAAACATTAAAGGATAAAAACGGTTATTGTGGGCTGGTCCTATGCGATAGACATATACTCATCATCAATCAATCAATTATATTACCGATTCGGAAAGTAGATTCTATCGAAAATAATCGGCAGGAAACTCAGTAGTTACTCTTTTCCAACATTTTAATACAGAGTTTATGTAAGTAAAGTGCAATAAAATTTATATATGTCCTGCTTGGAAATCAACAATACTAAGTCGACGCTTTTTTATAATAAAAATTATATGAAGTAATAAGCCTTATTTATCAATGTTTTATTGGCATACGAGCGCGGGCGGGGGGCGAGATTACCTTCGGCCCCCGGGAAGAGCTACGCCGAGCGCGAGTGGAACGCGTAGATCCATTATATTGACACAACTCCACAGCCTCGCCGATTCGTGTCAAAGGCGGCTATCGCGGTGATTTCAGTGCCCTTCTGAAAAAGGGGAGGGATCGGAAACAAACAAAAATATATAATTTATATTTAGAAATATGGTGTTTTTTCCAGAGACAACGTTATGTAGATTTTAAAACAATATAAAAATGTCATCTTTACATTGAATTTAATTGATTTGTAACCAAACTTAACATGTACTTGAAGCTGAGGGTGAAACTACTCGTAATGCCATATACTTTAATCTTCAATTATCACAATTTCACAGTAACGACTTGTAAGTTTCCTTCTGCTGGCCTTAGGCCTCCTGTCCCTTTGAGGAGAAGTTTTGGAGCATATACCATCACGCTGCAATTTCGATGAAATTACACGCATGCATGTTTCGTAACGATGTTATCCTCCGCCGAGCACGAGATGTATTATAAACTAAATTAAGCACATGAAAATTCAGTGGTGCCTGTCTGGTTTTGAACCCGTAATCATCGGTTAAGATGCACCCGTTCTAACCACTGAGCCATCTGTCAATTACACATTTACAGTTTTAACTGTTCGCGGGAAAGATTGAGATATATATTATGATATAAACATTTTATGTAGACCATTAATATACCGAAGCAAAGCCGGATCCGGTAGCTAGTATATATGACTACACGTGCCATTATATCTTGCCTAGAAATACAAAAGCATATTTTTATAAGTACAGATAAAAAAAGTTATAGACTCCGCAAAGTTATGTCCGTACATACTTCGAGTGAAGTATTTGATTCCATAAAACTTTGTGAACACTTTTAAGTCCAAACAGTATATAAATTGAAAGTTTATTTTAAAGAAAACATTATTAAATAAGGCTAATAATTAATTATAAGATTACTGGTTAACCGTCTCGTTTACACAGATACACAGGGCCGGACCGTAAGTTTAGGGGGCCCTGGGCTAACACTACTTAGGGGCCCATCTAACCATACGATCTGTTTAATTTAATAAAGTTATGGATTCTTTCGCATTATCGTCTATTTTTGACTTTGACTTCACTTAAGTGGGGGGCCCTTGAATCTACGGGGCCCGGGGCTGAAGCCCAAAACGCCATATGGTAGATCCGGCCCTGCAGATACAATAACTTTTAGATTGAAGAACAAACATTAAAAAAAATATCCTGTCTTTATTCAAAATAAAAATGTTACACTTGCTTATTGACAGTCAAAAATCTACCACCGATTCGGAAACCAATACCTCGGACCCGAGAAGAACCGGCGAAATAAACTCAGCGGGATTTTTCTTTTATACTTCTCGGTAGAATCTGCATTCCGAACCGGTGGTAGCTTCGCTTAATATAGTTTTTTAAATGACGATTCAAAATTGCTTGTAAAAGCCTACTTGAATAAAGTATATTTTGATTTTTGATTCTACAAGAATCCATTGCATAAATCAGCCGACAATCTTACGAGCGTTCGATCTGCTGATTAAGAGTATCTGTCAGCTGACATATGAGGTATTTTTTTTATAGAATAGGTATGCGGGCGAAGAAATGGACTAGATGATGGTTAGTGGTCACTACCGCTTATAGATATTTGGGCTGAATTTTTAACATATCATACATCATGAATGCGCATCCTGTAGTTACTGCTCACCCGAACACAACCATACTAAGTATTGCTGTTTTATGGTAGAATTTGTGGTGATCAATGGGACCTACCTGGATTCGCACAAGGCCAACAAATGAAAATATTAATATCAATACAAATGTTTTTTTTTTAATTTTAATAAAGCTATAATCGAAATTATAAAGGTCGGTTCACTTATAAAAACTAAATTAAATGATAAAAATAATCAATAAATCTCAGTTGTATTAATATTATAAAACGGCCAAGAGATGCAACACGTTCGTAAAAACCTAAATAACTATGAAAGAAATTATGCACTCCGAAGATCACCTACTGTTACCAAAGTGCATCACGAGGTAACTGATCTGCAATCAAAAATCTCGTAAAATCAGCATCATAAATTATGTCTCCTTTCTTTATTTAAATAAACTTTTATAATCTGTGGACATTGACATCGCTGACGAAAAGATTTCAAGTTTAATTAATTAATCGTTTTAATTAATGAATTATTCATTATTTAATTTGTAAAAGTAATCTAGAATATAAATTAAATAAAAAAAACTTTTTTTTTATTGCTACATTTAAAACAAAATCAACGAGTTTCGAAAATTTAATTACAATCCCTTGACCCGATAAAGAACCTCGACTTCGAAAAAAAACAAATGAATATGTCAAATTTTGTACAATTGTGAACTTATCTATCTCTCGGAAGAAAATAGTTAACTACGTCGTCGTCGGCGTCGCGATAAAAAACTAGTAATTTATAAGCTTGCAACAGAATAATATTGAAAGGGAAAGTAGTAGACGTTCATGCAATATAGCAACGGAGGTCTAAAACAAGCCTTCTTGACACGAAACTTAAGTAAAGACACGTATACATGTATAAAAAAAAACGTCACAACACGCTCGCCGATGACATGGGATTTATTGGTTATTGAGAGAATTTATAATTAAAGAAAACTAATAAATAAATATGTTAGATACATAAAAACATGAAGTTTCGTTCTAAAATAGTTTCACATGAGAGTAGATCGCGATGGCGGGAATTTTGACGACAAAAGAGCGTCATGACGTTTGACGTCACGTCATATGAGTTCGTCTTAGAAGCGCGCCAATAGCCGTTTCATATAAAAGTAAATATTAATCATTATTAAATAGTTTACATCAAATTTGCTTTCTGCTTCTGTTATATTATTTAATTAGATTGACAAAAAAAGACCCGCTGAGTTTCTTTTGCCGGTTCTTCTCAGAACAGGGTTTTTCCTTTACCGAACCGGTGGTTGTGTTTAATTTGACTATCAATAAGTAAGTGTAATGCATCTACATTGAATAAAAGAATTTGAGTTTGAGTTATTTGTTAATTCAAGGAAAGTTTTCTTGTATAAAATATAATATAATTATTATACATTTAATTAAAGATTAATAGACAATGTTCTATGTATATCGTTAAAGGGCGCTTTTATGGTGCTAATATGACGACTAAAATATTAAATAAATATCAAATTAATGTGCTAGAAGTATTATGTTTCCAAAAACGCCCACTATGTCATAAGTATATATATATTGAATAGATAACTCCGTGAGTCATAGTAAGCAGTAAGTTTATAAATCGATTTAAATCGTAACATAAACGATAGTTAGAAAATTAATTAATCCTCATAAAAAAAAATAAGTTTCCTTTAAATAAAAAAATCTAGTTAGATTTTCCACTTTGTAAATTTAATTTGCGTATTATAATATATTTCGATAAACATACATACGTGTATTACGTTGTAATATATTTCAGTAAGGACAGATAAACTGCTAAAATTTTGTGGCTTTAGTTATAGTGATCCTGGTTCAAACAATGGGTTGGGGAATTAAAAAAAACAGCAGCAGACCAAAGTTTGGAATGATCATGAATATATTCTCCCTTGTCTCGTAAAGCACGTTGATCTTGTGACTGATCTTGGAACTAGTTGGTTAGTCTCCATTCAGAATGACTGCCAGAACTGAAATTAATCAGAAGGCAATCAAATAATAATTACTATCAGATTATTTGAACGTGTACTTCTAATTTTCACATGTGAAGCTGGGATGGATAGCAAGTATATAAATAATGAAATAGATATAACAGTAAGTATCTACAGCCAATAAAATGTTAAAAATATTTTACTTACTAAAATCTCAATAAAATACTTTAAAAATGTATGTCAGATGATTTTTTTTAATAAATTTACACAGAATCGATAAAGAAATACTGTTCGACTTTAAAGTATTACAAATTTCTAAAATAAAATAATACTCACTGTGCGATCAATGCGGTTTTGTTATTAGAATGAAAAAAAAAGATAAAAAATTACAATTTAACACCGAAACTGGTGCCGAACATAAAATAAATAATAATTGTTCTTTGTATTATTTATTAAAAATATGTATCAAAAGTAAATTACGTAGAATGAATAATACTACGAATGAAAATTAAAACAAAGATAATAAATCTGACATGACAAAGTTGTTAAGTGTAAGCTATTCTTTACTTTGATATCTATACAAATATCATCCTTGTGTTATCAAAATATTCACTCTTTCACACATAAACAAAAACATATAAGTTAGACAGAGACAAGGAACAGGGAAGAAAATGGCTGCCGCCGTAACAGCTGTTGACGTATCCAACTTCACTCTAAGCGGATTCATTGATTGTGAAGTTCGGAGCATTCAGTGTTGAATTTGTTTAATTTTAGTGTTATCGTGTCGCGTACTGGGAGTGGATGTTTTGTTAAAGATTATATATATTGTTTTAAGATGTAAACAAATGACGTGTATGAAAAAACGGTAGACATGTCGAAATTTAATTGTGTGATTTTGTGTTTAGTGTTGTGTGTTGAGTGTGGATTGTCAAATACATTTAACGATTTGGTTACAAGTGAACATGGCAGTGTGCATTGTAACCACGAGCACCCGAAAGTAGATGATGTGAGTATTTAAAAAAAATAATATATTTTTAATTATTGACCGGTTAAAGTTAAGTCAACAGTCATTGATCCTAATTTAATTAGATTTGTCATTCATAAAAGATTGTATACAATACTGTGACTAATTAGATTATAGTAAAATTTTATCCAATAAAAAGTTAATAAGATTCACTTGTGTTATAAAATTCTTAAATTAAAAAAAAGGCGTTCTCAAGTTCTCAAGTATTTTTTAAATTAATTTAAATTAAAGACACGTTCATATGAATTTATAAAAAATAATTGTCAAATTTCAATTAGGAGTTCTCACTAGTACACATTCTTTAGCTAATTTTTTTTAATGTAAATTCAACGCTTTCTTAACACTAGTTACATGCGAAATAGTTTTAAACACAAGAAAGTGGTTGTTGAAATTAAATAGTAATTATTAATTAACATAACACATTATATTTCTGATTAAAAATTTTCCACACGAGACAAATATTCTAAAAATTTACGCTAAGTTTGCACGCTAGTTTTTGTTTCTGTCTTCAAACATAATATGTAGGTACTTGGAAATCGTTTTTTCTTTTATGAAACGTTCGATTTTTATATTTCGAATTTGAAATTATTTTAAATTTTTAATATGTTTAGAGTCAGTTTAGCTTTAATTTTAGTTTTTTAAATTTCTAATTTTGAATTGTTTTAATTTTGACAAATGCCTGCATTTATAGGTCTTTAATATTTTGATTCTGTGTTTTTTTTTAAATATATATTTGTTTGTGTGTGTTATGTTTTTGATGACGGATACAATTATCGGCTCTTACGTCTGAATAGGTACAACACACTGTATATATAATATTATTAATAATTAAATAAATAATATATTTTTAAACAAGATTAAAATATGATGATTTTATATTTTATATCGCAAAGATTTATTATAATGATTTTATCATTAAACATATCTTTTATGAATTTATTGGAATAATCTCAATAATTACATTGTTTTACGATCGAAACAAAGCAACTTATACTAATACTTATACTAATATTTCAACATAATCTGGATAAACTCACGAAGAATGACTTCATCATGCAAAAACGACTGTAAAACATCAATTATTGTATTACTTATGACTTTTTGGAATCACTAGAAGATCTGGCGTGATTTTTGATCGTTCATTATTATATATACCTACTTGGTATTAAAATCGTTAACAGTCAGTAGTTTTTTAATTATAAGACAGTTCTAAGCTCGATCAAATGCTGTTTGGTGAAAATTTAATGAGTGTTTGGTACTTACTAATTATATTCCCGTGATCTTCATGATCGGTATAGTGATAGCACAATGTCTTTACTCCTTGTCCTATAATGTGCATGTAGATAAAAAAGTTAAATGAGTAATATTGTTAATGGACGTCAAATTAAGTTTAATAGCGTGAACGGAGCCAATTTATTTTTTTACTTTTGACTAGATGAACGCGCGGCTTCTCCCGCGTGGATTATAGTTTATAACGAAGATACTTCAAGAATTTTTCTGTAATCCTTCACCCCCAGCATTGACCCCGTGGAGAGTGAAAAAAAATTGGTTTATTGTCCGTCCGGCGTTTAAGCTGCGTTCAATTTCGCATTTTTATATATTAGAAATATAGATTATAAAAATATATTTAGAAAAATAGATTTAATGTGAATTTTCGTGTTTATTATATTATGTATTATTATTTAGTACATCACGTCTTTACATTCTCGTTGTTTCAGTCGGTTTTACTAAATAAGTACTCCGTCCCGATCTCCAGGAAAAAGAGTATTTATGTACCTATTTTATATTTAGTAACTATTTATTTTATTTCTTTGTTTATTTACTTGTTTTTGTGTTTTTTATTATTATTATTCTTGTTATTTTTTTTTCTTAGATATATTTTCCTTAATATTAAATAATAATTAATAATTAAGCGTATTTCGAAATTAAAAATAAATGATTACAGACTAGACTTCAATGTTGAGTGCAAACCAAGTCATAATGGTATTTTGTTTTATATTATATTGTAATTAAACATTTCCTATATTAAATAAATACCTTTTTAATTCCTATCGATCTACGAGTCTAGTCTTAAATCTTAACCTATACAGATCTTGAACTTTTTTGCGATTAAATCTCTTACCTAAAGTTTACTAGTTGTCGTACGCGGCTTCGTTCGTTGTAATATTAAGTTAATAAATGTTAAATTACATATTCATGCACACAAATAATTTACAGTTTGCACACACAGCTGTGCTAATATTATAAATGCGAAAGTAACTCTGTCCGTCTGTTGCTCTTTCACGGCTAAACTACTGGACCGAATTTGTTGAAACTTTGTATGAAGCAAGATTAAATTCCTAGGTCATGTCTAACTAGCTGTGCCCGTGCGCGTTTGAATTTAACAAAAACTTATTGTTGAGTTCGCAGATTTGAATACAACTTATTTATTCCGTATTAGGTAGTTTTTGTGATGTTAAGTTGTGTCGTCGTGTGAGGCACCCAATGACGTGACGGACGAGTCGTTGCGTGAGAATATTGCAGCGTGACTCTATTATTATATTATATATAATTCTAAAATAAAAGTAGCCTAAGTTACTCCTTATTACATCAGCTATCTGCCAGTGAAAGTCCCGTCGAAATCGTACCAGCCGTTCCAGAGATTAGCCGGAACAAACAGACAGACAGACAAAAATTGTTTTTAAAATTTTATTTGGTACATATACTGTGTACATAAATATGCATTTAGTATAAAGTGGTATTTGTGTTTCTGTGATGATGATATATTTCTGTAGCCGATGTACCAACAAATAGTAAAAATCTAACGTGCTTTTTGCCGTTTTCATAGATACTGGACTCTTACCCGGTTTTTTAAGCCTACTACTTGACGACCAACAACAAAACCTAATAATTATATCGTAGTGACAAGTTAAACAAAGATTGTTTTCAAGTAACATCAATTGCAACATACTCATCGAAACAAATAAACTTATTAAGTATAAAGGAATCGACTAGACGCACGTAAAGTGACACACAAAGGTAACTTAAACATACCTTACATAATTAAGTGGAATTTATGTTAAAGAATTCTTGACCAGTTTCTTGTGAACTGTTTAAGGTAAATAGTTTATTACATATGATAATATACGCAGCTTCGTCATAGTTGAAACGAGTTTTTGTTTTTTTTTATATCATTGGTTGGAGAGCATTTTTTTTTTAGTGTTATAACAGGCACAAGGGACATAACATCTGAGTTCCCAAAGTTGGTGGCGCATAGGTGATGTAAGGAATGGTTAATACATACAGCGCCTTTGTCTATGGGCGGTGGTGACCACTTACCATCAGGTGGCCCATTTGCTAGTCCGCCTACCGATATCATAAAAAAAAGGAAAAAAATGGCTGATTGAGTGTTTGTTGAATCTTTTATAAAACCTCTCCAGTCTCAATCCTAACGATCTCTTCACAGTATGAAACAAAGTCTTCTCGTCTGAACGCTTGGATCTTTTAAACTACGCAACGCATTTTAATGCGGTCTTCGTCAATGAACAGAGCGATTCAAGAGGAAGGTTTATATGTATAATGCATGCATATTATAGCTGAGAAAAGATATATTAGTTAAGTAATTATTAAGTTACGTTAAAAAACAAACTCTCCTTACTAGTATGCATAGAGGATTATTTCAGATATGTTGTCGGACGTCAGGGAATTACTTTATAAGACAGCAGCTACACCTACGATACAGTTTAATATGTAAAGACGCTAAAGGTTATATTGACATAGTTGTTTAACACAGCGGTCTTGTTTATTGAAGAATCAATTCAGTCTTATGACGTCATAACTTACATTAGTTTGACCTGCATTACGTATTACCTGATCGTGGGTGAAACGGCGGGATGAGACTTGGAGTAATTGGTGAACTGGGTATACTTGTCAAGGATCATAGATAACGTTCGAAAATATTAGATTTTTGAATTTAAAAAAAACTTGGGTATAAAACTAATTTTTAGTTGTAGTTGAATTTTGGGAATGTACAGATTACTAGACCGCTTCTTAAAAAAACCCGGCCAAGTGCGAGTCGGACTTTGATTTTACAGCGCGTTACTTGAGATATCAATCGGATCGTGTCGATGTATTTTCCGATATGATATAACCTAGCTTTAAATTTAATTTAACCTTGTAAAACGATTTAAGTATGAATGAACTCGCAAGGGCCCACTGGAATTATGTTTTGATTTTATTAAAAGAGATCGCTATAAAATAACGTAACCGCAAACGCCTTGGATCTTGATCATTAAAACGTAACCCACATAAACAAATACATTTAAAATTATTCCTATGCAAAAACGAATTCATTATAGAACGATTGACCTTCGAAGAAAACCGGGCGGGCACTGCGTACTAAACCTAATGAATTAGGTAACAAATTGCATAAGACTAGATTCCAGATGGCCATTTTCAAGCTAGCGACGTGCTCTGACTCTTAACGAGTCGATTTTGATCGATTCATTACAATTTGAATCGAATCGAGAAAAATATTAAAAGACGACATTTTTTCATGCAAAACAACTAAATGTCCGAAAGTCCAAAATATTTTTTAAAGAAAAATTTTCTGCCTCGCACAACCGCTCTGTTGAACCGGCTTTCGTCGACGGTTTTTCCGAACCGATACTACTTGGGAACCTTCAAGAAAAGAGTGCACATATTTCTTAAAGTCCGGCAACGCACCTGTTGGCTTACCAGCATAGCAAACGACCTGTTCCATAAAAAAAAGGACTGCCATACTTCCGCCATATTGCTCTGTGAATTAAAAAATCGCATATAGGTATTATATTAACGAATATCCATCATAAAACTGAAGTATATATCTATTCATTATATAAAGCAGCCACCCCCATTACAATCGGCGTTCATTATCAAATATGATATAAATTAGTATTGTTTTGCTGTCCTTACTTGTATGTCAATCATCTTACGCACACTAAGACATCTTAAACACGAGTTTCATTCATACTGATGCGTGATTGTTTAACGTGGAGGGGCGCGTCTGCATGATTGGACAAATCTAACCATTGGTACCGGTGTTTGACATCTCCCAGAATCCCATGACAGATATCTATACTAATATTATAAAGAGGACAAATTTGTTTGCAGGTGAGTAGAAGATATATACCTACTATATACACTGCCTATATAATAAATAAATAAATGTCATAAAATAAATCTGTAATCTATTTCATATTTACTTGCTAAGCTTATTGTTTCTTCCCGATGTCCGTACGTTTGGATATTTTAAACTAAGCAATGCATTATAAGTCGGTTTTCGTCAATGAACAGACCGATTCAAGAGGAAGGTTTATATGTATAATACATGCATGTTATAGTTGAGAAAAGTCGACAATTTCTACTTTCCTAGTCGGAGTTTTATGAACACGTAACGTCAAATAATTATTTTAATAGGGCACTATAAAGTGAACGGGATTAAATTAGGTTTTTTTATGAAAGCTTTGTTAGCGAGATGAACACATTACCGCACACAGCCGCACTCAATCATATTAATAGGTAAATTTTTATTTATAACCCACATCAAAAGAGGATATTCCCTTTTTTTATATAGTATAGAGATGCGGTCGGATAAATGGCTAATTGTTGGAATATTATAAAAATATATATTATTAATTTATATAACTTATTTTCTCGGTAAATATTGTGTTTTAAATATGAAAAATCAATATCAAAATGTACTTTATTCGAATAGATTAAATGTTAAACTACTGCCGGTTCTAAATGTACATTTTATTGAGAAGAACTGCCAAGGGAGTCAGTGTAGTCGTTTCACTGTTTTACAAAACTCGTCTCCTAAAGAAGTGTTAGTACTTATTGCATCAAGTCGCTGATTGTCCGGATTTAAACTTACTACCATCGGTCAAGATCTACATTGTCTAACCATAGAGCAATAACGGCTCTAGAAAAAAAAAAGGTGTACAGACGATCAGACAAGATCATTTTACAATGTACATGAATTATGTTCTGTTTTGAAAGCGAGCGAATTGATATACATAAATATTTATACTGATCTATAATTTAAAATTATTTATTATAAATAATGTTTATGTTTTAAAGAATTTCAAAGTCTATGAGAGCCGAGATGGCCCAGTGGTTAGAACGCGTGCATCTTAACCGATGATTTCGGGTTCAAACCCAGGCAGACACCACTGAATTTTCATGTGCTTAATTTGTGTTTATAATTCATCTCGTGCTCGGCGGTGAAGCAAAACATCGTGAGGAAACCTGCATGTGTCTAATTTCAACGAAATTCTGCCGCATGTGTATTACACCAACCCGCATTGGAGCAGCGTGGAGAGGAGGCCTTAGCCCAGCAGTGGGAAATTTACAGGCTGCTAATGTAAATTCTATTAATCCAGCATATATTATATATGCAAAAGTAACTCTGTCCGTCTGTTACGCTTTCACGGCCAAAGCATTGACCGAATTTGATGTAATTTGTTGAGCAAGTTTAAACTCCAAGGAAGGTCATAGGGATAGAGCTACTTTGCCTCATAACTGACGGACAAACCGTAAGACGTAAGCGAAGTTGCGGGCGACACGTAGTAGTCTATATATTATTTATTGGTACCTATTTAACTTTCACTCGAATCTATTAAGCTGTTTCTGAGATTACCGCGCACATACATAAAACACTGCTAAATAGTCTGTAGGTATAGATTTATTTACCACAAGGGAAACCGTGCGAAATTTTTCAATTTTTAATTTACCCCCTCGAGGGAGGATTAAAAAAATATAGTCCAAATTCAAATAAATTCGTATAATCGTGATATTTTAAAGATATAATCATGAAATTCATTGACATGACAGTTCAACGGGCGGCCATGTTTGACGTCTACGGGTGCGTTCAGAAAGTGTGTTCCAAATAATAATTTCGTGCAAGGGTGCTATAAAGTCCATCCGGTATCGTATCGATAATAAATTATTGAAAAATTAATAAATTAATAAAATATTTTGTAGACGTAGGATAGGTTAATAGGGGTGGTACTGGTACCTAAATAGACGGACTTGCAATAAGCACTACATTCAGGTTAAATATTAGGCGTGAAAGTTCAGGAAAATCTTGGAGCTCGAGACTCCGGGGAGTCATGTTTACAACAATGTTATGTATATTAATATTATAGTTTTTGGAAGAAACGGTGGCAATGATTGTATGGACGCGAGGAGGAAAGGTAAACTAATAACGCCCAGCTTCCGACTTCGCAAAGTTAATACATCCTACCTGAGGCAATGGATTCGTTTCTATAATAAGATTCCACTATTCTTAACTTTAACGCCCATTTAAAAATTTAAAGCTGTCAAAAAACATTGAAAAATGAGGCATTGTACTCGATACAAGATTAAATTATAGGCAGGAAATATAAAAAAAAAATACTCTGTAATCAAAATGGTGCCGGTTCTTCTCGGTAGAATCTACTTTCGGAATCGTTAGAAGCTTTACATGACGATTCAAAAGTGCTTTAATGAGTACTAGAATGAAGAATATTTTGATTTGATTTGATTCAAATATAAGCACACACTTCCAAACTGCTGTCGCTACGACGAGTTCTATGCCCAAAGCTTGTCTGGAAGAGACATTTGTACATCTTCCCTAGCTTTAGTTGGAACTGTTTTTGAAATGAAGTTCGTATAGACGCCTTTCAGTAGATAGCACTGGTAGAAATCATAACGTCCTTACGTTACTTCAGAAGACCTTCTGTCTCTTTTTGGTTTGCTCTCTCTCTTTCTATTATACACGGTTGTCATTGTTTGTTATAATTCACATGGAATTTTAAGTAATTAATTTAATATCTTGTCGTGTAATTCTCAAACTTTAATTTGTATAGTTATTTCATTTACATTACATTAGCAACCTGTAAATTTCCCACTGCTGGGCTAAGGCCTCCTCTCCCTTTGAGGAGAAGGTTTGGAGCATATTCCACGACGCTGCTCCAATGCGGCTTGATGGAATACACATGTGGCAGAATTTCGTTGAAATTTCAACACGATGTTTTCCTTCACCGTCGAGCACGAGATGAATTATAAACACAAATTAAGCACATGAAAATTCAGTGGTGTCTGCCTGGGTTTGAACCCGAAATCATCGGTTAAGATGCACGCGTTCTAACCACTGGCCCATCTCGGCTCTTATTTCATTTATTAATACATAATATATAACGAAAGCAACTTCGTCCAACTACGTTCCACGACATCTTTATGCAACGATAACTTCTTATGGGAGGTTAAATCGCGTCGTTACGTAACGCGTTACGGCGTCAGTCTGTCTTGCCTCCCTTTCTCTCACGCATACGGCAGCAGCAGGCAGGCTCCTCTCTCGCTCTAACTCACAGTGCTAGTCGTAATTCGGACAATTTTTTTTACTGGATTGTAATACTTTATTATGGAACTGGCTTTTCCAAATATGTAGCCATCATATGTTATGATGAAGGCCAAGCACCTTTATATATAGTAAATATGTTATTATATCATGTAAATACGTTTATGATAACTGCGTGTATCGCCGGAAGTCTAACCTTCAATCTGATACAGGAAGTATGTGTCCGTAAGTTGTTTTAATTTATTTATTTAATATCTTTGTTGTTAGTTATTAAGTTGTTAGTAATGCCGATGTAGCCTCGTGGTGAGAAAGAGTGTCTTTTAACCGATGATTGTCATCAAAACTGAGTGACGTGTCAGGGAACTGACGTCACCTTTCAGACGTAGTAAAAAAAAGGGCGTCCATCTTGGGTTGTCGCGATAGTAAAGAACTTGAACTGTCAGTTGTGTTCTTGGTGAATTTCATTATATTTTTTTTTTTGTATATAACTAAAACTCATTTAAGCAGTGTCCGTCAATGTTTATTTTAAATGGTCAATACACTAGCGACCCGCCCGGCTTTGCACGGGTGAATACTGAACTATATATAGTACAGAATGTCATTATATACAAAGTACACAATTTTTCAGTCGTTATACGTTTATATTACATGCTGTAAAGGGCAATATTGATCTATATTAAATGCACAATGTATTTATGGTACTTATTTGGATAAGGATTAATGCTGTATTGCTTAAAATCCCTTCGCAAATAAACCATTATATCTCGTAAAAATTAAAAGATTAAAAATGGTTATTGTGGGTTATCCCTAAGAGATAGACATATACCATCGAGGAATTTTGTGAAGAACTTTTTAAGATACAATACTGTAGTACATTATCATGATCTATCTCGTAGGGTAAAAAATGTGTTTATTTACGACATCACTTCAGAAACCTCTAAAATTATCAGTGTTTGTCTACTATATTGTGCATGTATTATACATATAAACCTTCCTCTTGAATCAATCTATCTATTAAAAGAAACCACATCAAAATCCGTTGTGTGATTTTAAAGATCTAAGTATACACAGGGACAGACAGCGGTAAGCGACTTTGTTTTATACTACGTAATGATTAGTATGGATTGTTTATTTTTAATATATTTGAACTCGTTTTTAATTTATGTTAATAATCTATGTGGAAGTTATATTTATAATATAATATATACGAAAAGTGATTAATTTTGAAGTTGTATATTTAGTATTCCATATCGTCGCGTTAGATCTTCGCCGAAGCGTTTTCTACCGGCTTTCTTCCGTCAATCTTGAATCGGTTGACACATAGAAGCTTATATAACATTTATTTATGTTTTCTACGAAAGATTTTTTAATAGCTTCGTGTTTCTATGCCCAAAGTATCGTTTAGAAACCCATATAGTTACGTGGTTAAATGTCACTTTCAAAAATTCCATCTTGTGATTATGATTTAACTTGGTAGGTACCACCCACTGATCAGATATTCTTCCGCCAAGCAGTGATACTTGGTATTTTTGTGTTCCGGTTTGAAGGGTGAGTGAGACAGTGTAACTGCAGGCATAAGGGACGTAACATTTTAGTTCCCAAGGTTGCTGCGTTGGCGAAGTAAGGGATGGTTAATATTTCTAACAGCGCTGTCTAATAGGCGGTGGTGACCACTTAAGATCACAACCTATTTGCCAGTCCGCCTACAAATATGTCGTATTAACCGATTTAGGCCATGCAGACCAATCTCATGGGAGACGAGCGGGGCCGGACCGTAAGTTTACCACCTAAGACATATCTGAACGTAGACTTGAAACCATACGACCTGTTTAATTTTATTATATCGTCTACTTTTTGACTTTGACTTGACTTACCCCTTGAATCCACCGGACCACGTGTGTGTGCAAATGGGTCTTTACACTCATAATCCGATGGGAGGACAAATACGATCGGAAAGATCTCGTTGCTATTAAAAAATTCGAGAATTTCAATTTTCCTATACGGAGAAAAACAATTTTTCTTTGTAAGTTTGTCCTTTGATCTAAAATTTTTATATATAGACCCTTATTGTACTCGTGTGAAACTGGCATGATGAGCGTCCGTACGTCTTGTCAATTAGTGTATCAAATATTGACACATTTCGAAGACGGCGCGGCGTGGCATAGTTCGACGCGCTTATCAGGAATTACCGATAGGATTTCGGAGTTAAATTATCTGTGTCTACATAACACTAAGCTGGGATCCCAAGTTGCGAATTAGATATATTTCAATTTATATATTAGAAATATTTGTTTATGCAGTTACATTAATATTAATCCATACGTATAATAAAATTGGAGTGTCTGTTTGTAATATTAAAATAACCGCTTTTTATTGAATGCATATGTATGTATACACGGTACATATACCGAAATGATTTTTTTACAAATCAAATTAAAATATACTTTTACAAGCACTTTTAAATCGTCATTTAACAAACTATTTATAGTAAAGCTACCACCGGTTCGGACTGTAGATTCTACCGAGAAGAACCGGCAAGAAACTCAACTACAATTTTTGTCAGCCTGTCTGTCAGTTTGTTTCTGCTAATCTCTGTAACGGCTGGATCAACTTTGACGGGACTTTCGCTGGTGTAAGAAGGAATAACTTAAGTTACTTTTATTTTAGAATTATATATAAAGTTTCAGTTTCATTTCAAATTTAAACGCGCACGAGGTCGCGGGCACAGCTAGTATTATATATATATTTTTTAGTGTAAACAGAACGGAACAGATATTTGTCAATTTTTTAATTTATTATTATTATTATACCTCAGAAATATATTATTATATATAATAAAAAATGTCTTCGTCCGCGTATATATTGTACTTAAACCCCCGCGTGATCAATAATCACACATCTGAAGTCAATTCGGACCTCAATTTTCACCTTCTTCAGAAAAGATTTCTGTGGGGAAAATCTAACTTATGTCCTTCCTTAGTACTTAAACTATCCCGATATCAAATTTCATCAAAATCGGTTCAGCGGCAGCGTGAAAACGTAAAGTCAGTTTAAGTCAGTTAAAGGACTTTCTACCTACGCAATATGCTAATATGGTTTATTTTAATAACGAAATCTACGCAAGCACCTAGTATTAAAGCCTATTTGTTATTCTGACGTATAAACTATATAATTGTAAAGTTTCATCAAAATCCATTCCGTAGTTTTTGCATAGAGGAGTCACGAACATCCGTACAATCTCACAAATTTTACAATTTATAATATTAGTAGGATTCTAATTCCAGGAATCAAATTAACAACTTTGATGTTTTATCGATGTGACGTCATTGCTCGAGATCTTAATAATCTGTGGTATTTAATATTGATTTGTGAAAATTGCGTTCAAGAATGCTTTTTGAATGTCATCGAAGTTGTCATCGAAACTTTGGAAACAAATTAAAGTGGGTATAAGTAGTTAAGTGAAACAGAAAAGTATTATATACATATTAATCATGAACTGTTTCATTTATTTCGTATATATTTTGATTAATAACAAATTATAAAATTTGATGTACAGTATTTTTAAATTTTTAACTAAATTTAATTTAAAAAATCTGTTTCTAGTTTATAGTTAATACAACAGAGTTGTTAATCAAAGGTATGTTTATCTTTTCTTCTGTCATTGTAACATACCATAACTAACTATATTAAACTTGCGCGTATTCTGTTTCCCGCCAAAATTTAATAAATCGAAATTAAATCTGACAGCTGACGTAACGACGTTCGGAAAGTTTGACTAATTCTTATGATAACGTATTTTGAATATAAACAAATCCGAACTCTCGGGTTTTTAACATTTGAATAAAATAGTCGTTTGTTCACGTCGGACAATGGAAGCGGTTCTTTATGTACACGTGTGGCGCATCTCAACTTTCATTTGATGTGACGTTGCTGTTATATAACGTGATAAATCTCCTTTCTTACGGGGACCTTAGGTCATCTAATTTACATATAACATAGTTGTACGTGTTAGGCATAAGAGTATCCTATGTCTTTCCTTAAGGTTCAAGCTTGTTTCCTACCGAATTACATCAAATTCGGTTCAGTAGTTTGGCTGTGAAAGAGCAAAAGACAGTCAGGGTTACTTTCACGTTTATAATATTAGCATAGACAAGGGACCTCCGGCTTTGCTCGTGCAGTTTATTAATAAAATTAATTATACAATACAAATATAATTTATACTCTGTTATCTGTCTGTAGGTTATTAGTGCAGAGATTATAGCTACATATATTTATAAAAAAAAATCCGTTTCATGATGTTATTATAGATAAAAATGAATGTTTTATATTTGCGATTTGTGCGTTCATTGATAGGCGGGCCATCTGATGGTAAGTGGTCACCGCTAAACAGTAATACTCAGTATTGTTGTGTTACGGTTTCAAGTGCGAGTGAGCAAAACTTCAGGCTCAAGGGACATAACATCTCAACTGCCAAGGTTAGTGGCGTGTTGACGCTGTAAGCAATGGTTAATATTTCTGACAGAAGCGATCTTTGTGAGCAGTGGTAACCACTTTGAAAAGTAACAGCTTGTAAATGTCCCACTATTGGGCTAAGGCCTCTTTTTGAGAAAGTTTTAGAGCTTAATCCACCACCTCAATGCGTGTTGGCGGATACACATGTCAGCATTTCAATGAAATCAGACACATTTCCTAACAATGTTTTCCTCCACCGCCGAGTACACGAAAATTCAGTGGTGCTTGTCTGGGTTTGAACCCGCAATCATCGGTTAGGACGCACGCACTGTAACCACAAAAATCTTGCGATATTTAACGATCTGTTATGGAATTACGATTGCGGAATACTGAAGTCTTAATTTGTTATCAAAACAATTTTTACACTTATTGCTTTATCGTACATTGTACTCTTAACCATTTTAATAAATTTCAAGGTAAGCAAAGCTATTATTTAGGGCATAGATTCTCACGGTTCGCTGACTGTGAAAGCCCAAGGTCACTCTTACCGAGGGGTTTCAGACGTACCATAAAAACGTCAGACGACACAGATATTTCGTGACGGATTGTGTCTTTAAACCTTTCTGATGGACGTTGAGCAGCGACTGTTGCCACGCACTTCCCTCGCTCTGTCATTATTGGTTTGACATTTGACAGAAGGAGACAGCATGCTTTTTAAAAGCTTTTATTTAACTTGCAATGTAAGTATGTAAAATCTTGCAACTCAATTTAGAAGCAAATATCCTTAACCGATTGAAGTTTGATGCTGAAATTTTGTATACACGTTCAGTTTAAATGACAATGTATGGTCATCCAAGATGGCTGATATATTTTTTTAATTAATTCCTACAGTAAGGGTATCGAATTAAAAAGTAAAAAATAAATTAAAAGTAAAACCTTTTTTTAAAAAAAGCTATTTAAATTCGCTAAAAAGAAGACAATAAACTTTGACACTAAAACTTTTACTGTTAACTTATAAAGTCACTTCACATTTGACACATTTGACACAATTTATATGCTATCAAAGCTTGACGCGAGATTTACTTGTATAGACAAACAATAAAATAAAATAATTTGATTCAATAATGCTATCTATCAAAATGTTCAAACTAAGTAAATCCGGCACCTCGGCTCAGAACATAGCCGGTGGGGTTGAGGAGTGCCTCTGCTCGTAACACTGGTCGGCGTCAGGACCGTTTTCGTGACGTCACTAACGAAACTCTGTAGGTGAACGCTGCAGGTTCACAACCTCAGTACAAGATTACAAGCTACCCCAGACACTACAACCATAATTAATAATGCAACTAAACCTTCTTGTATCACTAGATCTATAACTAAACCTTAACATTCGTGTTCAAAAACACAGACACATCGGAGGAATTCGTTTTATAACACGTCATAACTCCAAACACAGCAAGATCAAAATCAACTTCCTAGATTTTTATACATACAATTGAAACTCGTAATGTAAATCTTGTTAATACAATATATTTACTAGCGACCCGCCCCGGCTCCGCACGCGTGCAATGCTGGTACTAAATATACTACAGAATGTCTTACAACGTTCACAGTTTTTCAGTCATTAGACAATACAAACGGCTATGTCCCTGCGTTTTAAATCTGTAATATCTTGGAAAATATTCATTTAAATTACTCGCTGTAAAAGGCCATATTGATCTATATTAAATGTGTTTTAGGTACTTAATTAGATAAGGATTAATGCTGTATTGCTTAAAATCGCTTCGAAAAGAAGCCATTATTTCTCGTAAAAAGTAAAGGATAAAAAATGGTTATTTTGGGAGATAGACATATACCATTGCAGGACTTTTTTGAATACCTTTTGAATGTGTACAATACTGTAGAACATTATTTTGATATATCTCGTAGGGTTCAGCGAGCGTTTACAATGTAAGCGCTAAAAATGTGTTTATTTACGACTTCACTTCTAAAAATATCGGTGTTTCTCTAAAATATTGTGCATGTATTATACATATAAACCTTCCTCTTGAATCAATCTATCTATTAAAAGAGACCGCATCGAAATCCGTTGTGTAATTTTAAAGATCTAAGCATACACAGGTACAGACAGCGGTAAGCGACTTTGTTTTATAATATGTAATGATGATGAATAATAACATTTAATATAACAGTTGTACATTTTAAACTGAATACGAGAAGCCTTGAACGTTTCTTTGTTTTGACACGATTAATTTAATGTCTGTAATTTTCGCTATACGCATTGCGCCCGCGCAACCGTGTTCACTATAACGAAATTAGCCGATATAGCAATGTTTTAAGTTATTCTAGACTTTACGTTTTTTTTTATACTTGTTCGTAATAGAATGTTATGTAAACTTTGGTATTTTTAGTATTATATTCATATTTATAATAAATATAAATAAATAAATATTTGACAACGTAACGTACATTACTCTGATCTCAATTTAAGTAGCTGAAGCACCACAATTAATATTTCGTACAGCGCCATTGTCTATGGGCGGTGGTGACCACTTACCATCAGGTGACCCAATTGCGCGTTCGCCTACCGATATAAAAAAGAAAAAAAACGTAAAAACATACACATCCTTAACATTTGTCTAAGTCAGTGGTCGGCCACCTCTTGGCAGGCAAACGCCACAAGGTAGCAAAATAAACTTAAGGCGGCAGTCATGATATTAACCCTAGAAGCCCAATAGAGCAACCTACGCATAGTCATATTCCATAGCAAAAAATTAAAAATGCTATTAAAAATTGTTAAAAGATACGGAATTTAGTTCGTATACGTAATACTTACCTCCGACCGAGTACTTCCGGCCGGTAGGAGCTGGATGAGGGAAACAGAGGACCGAGCAACATGGCGTGCTCTAGGGGAGGCCTGTCCAGCAGTGGACAGCAGTAGGCTGATGACGTAATACTCACTTTATAGCTAGAAAAATAAAGAAATTGAAACTACAAACTACCTAAACAGACAACTGGTTTTACACAAACTCTAGTGTGATGTCTGAGGTTGCATTCGAGAGGCTGTTTCTGGTACGTCAGTTGTCATATTTGCCAACTAACGTCGCGTGCTGCCGACCGCTGGTCTAAGTTATTTATCCTGTTCAATATTAATAACTTATATAATGATACGTTAGAGCCGAGATGGTTCAGTGGTTAGAACGCGTGCATCTTAACCGATGATTCGAGTTCAAGCCCCTGCAAGCACCACTGAATTTTCATGTGCTTAATTTGCATTTATAATTCGTCTCGTGCTCGGCGGTGAAGGAAAACATCGCGAGGAAACCTGCATGTGTCTAATTTCAACGAAATTCTGCCACATGTGTATTCCACTAACCCGCATTGGGGCAGCGTGATGGAATATGCTCCAAACCTTCTCCTCAAAGGGAGAAGAGGCCTTAGCCCAGCAGTGGGAAATTTACAGGCTGCTAATGTAATGTAAAAAAATAATACGTTATTGGTTATATTCTGATCCAACAAATCAAATCAATTTCATTCAAGTAAACTTCACAATGAAGCGTTTTTGAATCGTCAATATTTAAACACTACCATCGTTTCGGAAGCTTCCAGCGAGAAGAAACCGTAAGAATCTCGCACAGTTTTCTCGAATAAACAGATTTACAATGCTGTTTTTCACAATTATTAGTGTTCTGTGATGGAACCCGAGGACAAATCCAGGCGTTTATTTTCTTCTAAAACTTTAGACAATCCAACTTAGACAATTCCTCAGGAAATTTAACTTCAGTTTAAACGTAACCGACTAATTCTACTTATAACTGTTGCGATACGATCCCGATTCTATTGCGAACTAACTTTGATTGAACCGCAGTTGGATCGTTGCGTTAGTGGAATAGGAAAGCGGTTGAAGGGCAACGATAACCTTTCGATTCAATAAAGCGACAATTCGTTACTAGTATTGGGTCACTGTTATTAACATTTAAAATCGATCTTATTTATTGTGATACCAGAGCTGAGTTATAGGCGTACATCTTAACCGATGATTGCGTGATCAAACCCAGGCAAGCTATATCGGCAAAGGGTAGAATTTCGTCGACCGAGACTGTCGTGCCCTTGTCGACCCGCTCCGCCGAAGAAGACCGTGGAGAAGGCAAGATATGAACTAGAGGTTTCTCCGTACCTCGAGAACTCCTCCAGGAGTAGAGGGCCAACCGTCAGCGTGGCATTATGGTATGCGTAAGTCATCCCGTAACGTCAAAAAGACAGGACACCGCTGGATTTTAGTGGATTTACCAGCGTAGTCGGCACCAGCAAGTCATACATTCCCCATCATGACGCGGGGAAACGCGAAAATGAATTCCAGCGAGGTCAAAAAAAGGATGATCTGACGAAGTTTGACGACGTTTGACGACGTTCGACGACGTTTGACGACGTTCGACGACGTTCGACGACGTTCGACGACGAATGACGATTGATGATGATGGAATCGGTTGTTCTGCTGGTATTTTTAGACGTCTCTAGTGAAACTAGTCTGTAGCAACATGAAATATTTATTAAATACGCGTCTCAAAATGTAATTAAATTTCTCGTACCTTGTTTATCTTATTTACGCTTCAGTGTTCTGAATAATAATGCCATCTCTCATTTAATGCTAAGGCTGTTTCGCTGACGTAAGCTATGCTGTAAGAATTGTAAGATTTGATTTAACGATTGTTTTCGAGAAGTTCACTTAGTAAGCTAAATGTATTTTTTCAACTTTAGATATTTATATAAGATTGCAAGCGGTGGTCATCTGTTATTATTTTAGGTATAAACACACCCATGGCCTTCCTTGGGGGTCAAACTTGCTCCATATCAAATTTCATCAAATTCGGTTCAGTAGTTTGGCTGTGATAGGGGAACAGATAGACAGAGTTACTTTCATATTTATAACATTAGTAAATATTTTTGTGATATAGGTAGGCGGACGAGCAAATGGATGATGGTAAGTGGTCACCACCACGATTCTTCTCAAGTACGAGGTGTTTATATCCGAACCAGTGTTAAACTTTGGACTATCAATAAGCAAGTGTAACGATTCTAATAAATAAAGATTTTTCACTTTGACCTTCACTGTATTACAAGTGAGTTCTTATAGAATATCATTGACGTAATGTATAGCTTTCAATATCTCTAATATCTTAGCTTAGCAATTACAACTGCGTCATAAAATCATTGGAGCATTTAACATAAAAAGCGGGATGCCATGATCTCTGAAGCGAGAAAAATCTTTTCATTTCGGAGCGTTCATTTCGACTAATATTAATATTGATCGTCTAACAAATGCGTGTTTGAGCTTAGAGTACTGTTTTATTTTAATTTTAATATCTTATATATTAATAGCGTAAGCTGACTTTGTCCCAGTGATTATGGAACGATAGCTGCACGTTGAAGATCGGTTATGGTCTCATTTTGAAGAGCTCCAGCCGTAGATGTGCAGAAAATTAAAGACTAGACTACTAAATTGTTATTGTTTAATAAATAATTAATTTTACAGAGAGGAAAAAAGGACAAAAAACAAATGCAAAACGTGCGAACAGACGTCAGTTTACGACTAATTTAAATCAAAAGAAAACCTGTCATTGGTATCAAAATTTCTAAAAATGTGTTGAATAAACACGAAGTTAGGCGGGCGATCCACTAGTAATTTCTAATTTTCAGATGATAGTCCAGTCATTATATACAAAAAAACAGGCCGAGCAAATGTACCGAGAAGGCTGATTTTTGGATATGTTGTACGAGATGCTTAAAAGAGCTTAACTTAAAAATGTCGACCTAGGTGTTCTGTGTACAATGAATAGGACCTTAGTCGTAGAGCGTAAATGAAGCAAAAAAAAAAAAGTATCTTATCATAATTCTCGTATCTTGACGCACAGCCGAGTTATCACAAAATAACGAAATTCAACCACCTTTTCAAGATGGCGGCGGACGCACATAGGAAACCGAGGTCGACGATTTCAAGTTAAGCTTTTCCTCCTCCCTACAATATATCTAAAGATCAGCCTTCTCGGTTCATTTGTATTTAATAACATTTATTTATATTTCAAAACTGGTCACATTAAGTGCTTAAATATTATACAAATATGAATTGAAAATAGTTACTGTATAAATCTTGACCGCGTGGAATGGTGGCAAGAATGCTAGCAGCATTTCCCGGTTGAATCGCAATTCCGATCCTCTGGGCTAAAAACGAACCAGCCCTCCTGTCACCAGTGGAGGCGATAAGGCGAGGTGTTATACCTTTGATGAAGCTTTTTGCACCATTACTCCAAGGATCAAGTGTTTCGACAGCAAATGGAACAAAAAAGTAATTTGACAAAATTTGTATTTTCAAACGTCTATAATGACTGGACTATGAAATATCTTGCAGCTCGGGGGTGAGACCGACTCGTATATCGTACGGCAAACGTCATGACGCTCTCTTATGACGTCACGTCTCTACATCCGCTGTCTAATGACGTGTGTATCGATTATAATAGTTACGATCCCTATAATATAGAACCGCAAATGGATAGTTGTGTTAGTGGCAATGTTATCGTTTAGATTCCAATGCGATAAAGTGACAGTTAATTGACGCCTAAGTGACATTGGCACTTTTTATAGCTTGTACTTATTATTTTGTATATCTTTCATATACAACTGCACCCTAATCTCGTTGAAGTGTGTAATGTGAAATGAATCTCAGAAGAGAAATGCGATTATTTTTTTTGTTAAAAATATGAGATTGAAATTCTTGTCAAAGTTTCTGTATATCATTTATTCTGTGGTAGGGTTTTGTGCAAGCCCATCTGGGTAGGTACCACCCACTCATCAGATATTCTACCGCCAAACAACTGTATTCAGTATTGTTGTGTTCCGGTTTTAAAGGTGAGTGAGACAGTGTACTGTATTTCTTATGGTACTAACCATTGTCTATGGGTGGTGGTGACCACTTACCATCACTTGACCCATAAGCTCGTCGGCTAACATATACCTTAGTAGGGTGAACTGGCAGATATCGTCACATAAGGAAAAGGCGTTTTGATATTTCTTATACATTCAAAATTCAGACAACAGTTTAGTCGACGTTCAAAACGTCATTTTTTCGCAAATCCATAGTGAATATCATAGATTAATCAAGCTCTCGACCAATGATGTCGCGTCAATTTGCTGTCAAATGTTATTTAGCTTTTTTCCTGTTATGGTTGGAATAGACTGTAAATCATGATCCTTCCTTGGCTGGATTCCTTTGAGATTGGCCTTCAAAATCGGTCAGGACGACATCACCATCTTACCAATAGTATTTTAATATAATAAGGTTCATCTATCACGAGGAACTCTAACACGTGTTAGTCGAAACGTTTAATATTTTTTCATAAGAAGTTATTCAAGCGATACATTGACCTTGCATTTGATGGGATACACGCATTGTTCTGTCACAAGGGTAACTTCGTACATCGTGACGACAGACGTCAAGATGCTCTGTTACACTGACAGCCTCTCCGCTGCCTCCAAATGAATAAATCTTTTTTTTTTTTTTAGTTATTTTACGCGGCTAACAGTAGAGTAAACTGGTAAAATATTTAATGCCTCTACCATCTTTTGTATAATTTTATTTAAATCTATTTATTTTTTTTAATTTTCTCACAGTATTTTTATTAATTGTTATTTAATTATTCTCGTTGTTAATTTATTTTATATTGTCTGTTGTTTAATGTATAATATGTAGGGTTTATTGTACCGCGCTAAAAACAATAAACATTTTTTTTTAATCTCACAGACATTTACAATTTTAATTTATTTTTTGTTATAAATTCGTATTATTAATTTTTTTATTATTTTATTCTTAATTCATTTGTTACAAAACTTATAACAATAACACTCAATAGATTAGTGAAATAAAAGGCTGTTTGAAATAATACCTACGTGTGGATTAAATGCCGCCATTTTGAACCACACGAAACAGCTGGCATTATCATTCTAAGTGAATACCGCTATCAAGCGTCGATCACTATAATTTCCAAAACGGAAGTCAATGAACCAACTATGTTACATTATTCCAATATTTATTTATTACCAACAATTGTTTCCTATTTCAATATAATTGTTTTCATTATGTTATCTTTGTATAAATCTTTGCGCTTTGCTTGATTTTGCTCAAACAATGTTAAATCGTATCATTTTGTAATTATAAACCGAGACGGTCCACTGGTTCGAATGTTTACAACACGCAACAATATGTAAAGCCTATAAATTTCCCACTGCTGGGCTAAGGCTTCCTCTCCCTTTTAGGAGAAGTTTAGGAGCATATTCGGGTGCGCGTTGAATTCAAATGTGGCAGAATTTCGTTGAAATTAGACACATGCATTCCTCACGATGTTTTCCTTAATCGAGATTAGAGAGAGAATTATAAACACAAATTTAGTATGAAAGCATATTATTCAGTACAAATTTACATAGATGAAAAAAAAGCGTGGATCTAATACTTGTCGACTTCCAGGCAGGATACAAACATATAAAATTGTATTTAACTAGCATGACTGTATTTTTAGATGTTGAAAAAGAGTAACTACTGAGCTTCTTGCCGGTTCTTCTCGGTAGAATCTACATTCCGAACCGGTGGTAGCTTTACTTTATATAGTTTGTTAAATGACGATTCAAAAGTGCTTGTAAAAGTCTACTCGAATAAAGTATACTTTGATTTTGTTTGATTGAAAATCGTTGAAAAATTCAGTCGTTGATTTTTGAATTATCTCGTTCAGACTGTCTGCCTTTGTTCTATAACGTGTAGTTATATTTAAATAATAATTATTATATCCATCTGTCATTTTTGATTTAAGTATTATTTACTACTCGACAGCCATAACAATTAATTTTAAACGCTATAAGTATTGTTTAACTGGAATTCTAACCGTGAAGGTTGTATATTGGTTAAAATTTTACACACATTATGAATACATTCGTCACGAGGTTTTTTAAACGGAGTTCGTTTACGCGGTTTAAATTCGAGTGAGCTGAAATCGCCACGCAAGGACAAGGCGTTATGTTCAGATGATATCTCCCTGTCTTTTTAACCGACTTCAAAAAGGAGGAGGTTATCAATTCGTCTGTAGTTTTCTTGGTTGACACCGACTCCAAAACTAGCAATAATTGTAACTACATTATATTATGACGACCTCCGTGGTCGAGTAGTGTGTACACCGGTTTTCATGGGTACGTCACTCCGAGGTCCCGGGTTCGATTCCCGACTTAGTCGATGTAGAAAAAGTTCATTAGTTTTCTATGTTGTCTCGGGTCTGGGTGTATGTGGTACCGTCGTTACTTCTGATTTTCCATAACACAAGTGCTTTAGCTACTTACATTGGGATCAGAGTAATGTATGTGATGTTGTCCAATGTTTATTTATTTATTATTATTATCGTAAATCGACTTTTAAGTATTCTAATATTTTTCATTTCATTTTACTCAGGAGAACTCTAAAAAATATTTTGATTGTTGTTTGTTATTCAAAGGTATGTGTTGAGTTAGATTTAAAGTGGGTAGGTACCTCTCGCGTGGTAAACTCACAGATCGTACCCACGTATTGATGAGTAGAAAAAGTAATTTAAAAAAATTAAAATTAAAAATTTTTGATCGCTGTCTTTGAAACACCTGATATCTTTCCTAGCTCTTCTTCAATACTACAACAAATAACTTTTATTTTACCTTCTTCTGCACAATATTTACCGAAAGAAATCATTCTAGTAACATTGATGAACAGAAAATATTACAAAATAATCTACATAAGTACTAATGTATACTCTATTCCAATCAAAAGAGGAGAAAAGTATAATAAACAACATTTGACAGCAAATTGACGCGACATCATTGGTCGAGAGCTTGATTGATCTTATGATATTCACTATGAATTTGCGATTGGCGTTTGAACGTCGACGAAACTGTTATCGGAATTTTAAGTAAAATTAAAGTGGAAATAAGTAGTTAAGTGTAATAGTGTTGTATTATAATATAAAGATATGTTAATCATAAACTCTTAGGAGTGCACAATATAACTGAGTTATTAGCGCATCGCATGAAATACGTAAATCTAAAGTTTGTTTATCTTTTTTCCTACTTCCATTGGAATAGGCTGTATACTAATATTATAAACGCGAAAGTGACTCTGTCTATCGTCCGCGGCTTCGGTCGCGTTTTCGGGGTAGGTCGTCGGGCTAGGCTTGAAAAAATAGCTTAGGAGTTCAAGTTTCATAGCAAATTTCATCATCAGTGGTTTGGTTATGAGCAACAAACAGACAGAGTTACTGTCGTATATATAATATTAGTATTAATATAGATGTTCATTAATCTGCAGACAAGTTAAGAACTTAATTCGTTGAAGTCGGTTAAAGAGAGATGAAAATATAATGCTGTCCCTTTTTCAATGGAAACTATTTCGTTAAACCATAAAATATCATGTATATTTTTATTATATTGTTTTTAGCTACAATTAAATTATATTTTATTACTAAAATTATGTTACATTAATTAAAATGTATGCGATCAACATCCCTGGTGGGGATCGAACCCACGACCTTTGGATTAGAAGTCCAACGCGCTATCCTCTGCGCCACAGGGACTGTGAAGATTCTCGTGATTTTAGTGTTCATATACGCTTGATCACTATTATATAGTACGGTTTTCTTTATGTCTTGTATATTTAATAATATACGAGACGTAATTCAAAAGATACCATTCGTTTCGAAGGTCAACGGATAGTAACGTATATCTATCAAGATGACAGATATTACAGTTCGTATAAAAAGCAACCCGTTCCGACTAAGTACTTATTTATTTATTTTTATTATGACAACAAACAGTCAAAACCAAAATCAAAATATACTTTATTCGAGTATGCTTTTACAAGCACTTTTAAATCGTGATTTAACAAACTATTTAAAGTAAAGCTACCGCCGGTTCGGAATGTAGATTCTACCGAGAAGAACCGGCGAAAGACTCGGTAGTTACTCTTTTTCAACATCTAAAAATACAGTCATGTTAGTTAAATACAATTATATATGTATGTCATGTCTCCTGCCTGGAAGTCAACAAGCGTTAACTCCACGCTTTTATATCATCAATATAATCTTGTATCGAATAATATGCCTTCTTTACCAATGTATTTTTTACAATTGACGGCAAAGTTAAAAATGTCTTCGGAATCTTATTATAGAAGCGGATACCTTGCCCCAAAAATGATTTATTGACTTTGCGGAGCAGTAGATACTATATTAAATCAAAATAAAATAAAAATTACATTTAAAAATTATCAAGGCAAAAGTTCTACGACTTACAAGTAGTCTCACCATGCATTATCATATTGCGCAAAATATATTATATATGTATATGTAGTTATTGATTTCTAGGCAGGATATATAAAGATTTAATTGTTCTTTACCGAGATGGCCCAGTGGTTAGAACGCGTGCATCTTAACCGATGATTTCGGGTTCAAACCCAGGCAGGCACCACTGAATTTTGATGTGCTTAATTTGTGTTTATAATTTATCTCGTGCTCGGCGGTGAAGGAAAACATCGTGAGGAAACCTGCATGTGTCTAATTTCAACGAAATTCTGCCACATGTGTATTCCACCAACCCGCATTGGAGCAGCGTGGTGGAATATGCTCCATACCTTCTCCTCAACGGGAGAGGAGGCCTTAGCCCAGCAGTGGGAAATTTACAGGCTGATTATGTTATGTTATGTTATGTTACTGACATACTCTGTAATTTTGACGACCTCCGTGGTCGAGTAGTGTGTACATCGGTTTTCATGGGTACGCCACTCTGAGTCGATGTAGACAAAGTTCATTATACTATGTTGTCTCGGATCTGGGTGTATGTGGTACCGTCGTTACTTCTGATTTTCCATAACACAAGTGCTTTAGCTACTTACATTGGGATCAGAGTAATGTATGTGATGTT
The DNA here is from genome assembly GCF_037043105.1 of Vanessa tameamea. NCBI lineage: Eukaryota > Metazoa > Arthropoda > Insecta > Lepidoptera > Nymphalidae > Vanessa > Vanessa tameamea. The sequence goes on along the minus strand of NC_087339.1, from coordinate 2,660,518 downwards.
GTCAAATATTTATTTATTCTAAATAAAGCGTTCTTTAACATTTTTTTTTAAATTTGACAACGGAGACATTTTGAACGCTATCTGGGATCTTGTTTGGAAGGGCTTGCACGAAGCTCTACCACTAAGTAATACGAAAACCTTCTTCAAAACGCGCTTCATTTTCCGCAATAAGTTTTATCTATATCGGTTTAGTATATTTTTATTTAAATGAAACGTCTCATTCATAATTTTTAAATTGTTTACGGTCTGTTTGTCTGTTCACGGCTCACTAGTGTCATTTCGTGTGTAATTTAAATATTTAAAAAAATAATATTCATTGAATTTATCGGAACCTCGACATTGCTTGTTTCATAAGGCGTAAAAGATGTCAATCATTTTTGAAATAAATCTATATTCATAACTAGCTGAAACTGCGGTTTTATCCGCGCGAAATTTGTAACAAATTTCCAACCCCCGTTTTACCCCGTTAGGGGTGGAGTTTCATAAAATCCGTTCTTAGCGGGATGTCTACACCCTATAAGGAACCTATATCCCAAATCTCAAGTTTGTAGGTGTTCTAGTTTCGGAGATTTCGTGATTAATCAGTGAGTTGTTTTCCGCTTTTATAGACATAAATTGTGCAGGTCTACTTTAAACCCGATCGAAACCTATCTACAATTACAGATCTTAAAAAAAATATTATTTCTTTAGTCAACAACAACTTATATCCGCTAAATTCGTGTAATCGATATATTTCGATATTAAATCCATGAAATTCATTGACATGACAGTTCAACGGGCGGCCATGTTTGAAGTTTACGGGTGCGTTCAGAGAGTGTGTTCTAAATAATAAGTTCGTGCAGGGGTGCGGTGGATTCAATGGAAACTTATCAAAAAGTTTATGCTCAAGTCATATGCGATTTGAAAAATGATAACACGTATTTTTTTTTAGTTTTATTTATCATATCCGTGCGAAATCGTGTTTTCATCCAGTTGGATATGTTTTTCAGACGGTTGTTTGAATTATTTGTTACGGAATGTATTAAATTCTTTTAACGTGTTTATCGGTTAATATTTGGCCTGTCAGTTTTTATTGAGAATTAATTTGTAAAGTAATAAGCTATAATTTAGAGCGCATACATCTTAACCGATGTATGCGGGTTCCAATCTAAGCAAGCACCACAAAATGTGCTTAATTTGTGTTTATAACTCATCTCGTGCTCGGCGGTTGCACAACATCGCGAGAAGCATGTGTCTAATTTCAACAAAATTCTGCCACATGTGAATCCACCAAACCTCCAACTCCAAACCTTCTCCTCAAAAGGGAGAGGAAGCCTTCGCCCAGCAGTGGGCAATTTACAGTCTGTTATTATTATTATATATTGAGCTATAATTTATACTTCTATATTAATATTATAAATTCGATAGTAACTCTTGTCTGTCTGTTGCTCTGTCACGGTCAATCCATTGAACCGAAATTTGATGAAGTTTAGTTTAAAGCTAGCTTGAACTTCAAAGACATACATTTTTATACTTTAAAACATGATCTACCCCTTAAAAAGCGAAGCCGAAGCAGTTAGTTATTAATATTTTATCTTGTTGATGTTTCCTCAAACAATATCTTAAACAGAGGTCAAAGTACACGGAAGCTTTAGATAACAAGGATGTTGCATTGATAAAGCCCGGTAACTCAACGTATTAATGTAATTCAAAACATGGTAAAGTCTCCACGCTGTATCTGTCTGTACGCGATAAACTCAAAAACTACCGAACGGAGAGTCTCAGCTCAAGGATTCGTCGACGGAGAGACCTTCGATTCAGGTTGAGGTGTTATCTTAGAATATTTATGTTCAGATAGATTGTCTGAAGAAAACGCGTCGAAAAAATAATATCCAACAGTTGGCCTCTAAGTTCACGCACACTAGGAAAGTATTATGACGTTTGTAGTGTCAAGCGTAACTGTCACACTAAGACAATAAAGTTGGCTCGTTTCTTTTAGTTATTTTATTGTACGACACGCTATCTATACGTAATCTAAGAGAATAATTTAGGATTTGGTGCCGTAATTTTAACAATTTCTTTTATCACCAATGCTCTACCAGCCTTGGGAGCAAGTAAAATCCCTTGTCTGTGTTAACACTGGCTCAAATACTTTTTAAACCGGATCACAATGGTCCAAAGTACTGCTGCTTGGCGGTGGAATATATTACGATGCGTGGTACCCAGAGTTTGCACAAAGTTTACCACAATGTAAAAAGTTTGATAATATGCTATGCATATGAAAATTTTAACGTCCATATTTATAACTTGAAGTTATTTGACATGGGCTCAAACCTGCTAGTGACGGAACTACATATTATAAAACAAAATCGTTTCGTGTCCGTCTGTTCGCAACAAAACCTACTGAACGGATTCTCGTACATTTTTCTCTAATGTAAGGAGCGATTTATGAGGAAGCTTTAGGTGTATAATGAAATAGAGATTATATAAGAGGATAAGATTTCATCAAAATCAATGCCGACTACGATCTTTATCGGTATCTTTATCGGTACCGCGTGAATCAATGAGAGTTTTTCCACGCAGTGGAAACCTTTAAAAAGGTACTGGGCCCCTTGGTAAAGGTCATGTAGGTTTTTTACCGACTAAAACCCTTCGATGGCCGCACTCCTCGATAGTACGGACGGCCGGCTGCCCTGCTCAGGGTCGTCTGAAGTAAGCCACGCGAGGCCTCCACATCACGCGTCCAAGGCCTTCTAAGTCCGAGGCGTCGCTGTTTGATATAAACACTTATTCTATTCATACGAAGCCGGGACGGTTAGCTAGTGTTGTATATGCTGAAATGTCAAAGGTCAGCGAAATAGCTGTGCATCGAATACAATAGGGCCACGGTCGCTGTGAAGCTATTATTGAATGATATTTGAAATTTACAACATTGGATGAAACGACCATTACTATTTTTGGTCAAACGAGATTTAATATTTTTCGATAAAGTTCCATGTGAGCTGGAACGAGTTTCTTTCCCTATATATTTACTCTAATAATGGGACAGACTAACTTGACCTCGTTGGTTTAGTGGTCTAGATATAAAGCCGCAGATCCCGAGGTTCTGATTCCAAACCTCCAGGTCGGACCGACCCAATGCCCATCTCTTAACTATATTATGCAATACAGAAGAGTCAGTGACAGGATATTATATATCTTTTATCAGTATTGCGTTCCAGTTTGAAGGGTGAGTGACCCAGTGTAACAGGCACAATTGATAACATCTTAGTACCCAAGGTCGATGGCGTATTTGTGATGTATGTTACTAAACATCATATAGTCATTTTCAGTCTGCCTATCCGTACTAGATTTAAAAAAAGCTTTAGCAACTTTATATGTTCAAAGCTCAATATTATACCAACAGACGGCAAGCCTGCGAAGCGTGACATGCCATCACGACGCATTCCAAAACAAGTAAATACTAAATTTGTATTACATATAAACAATACGCGGCTCCGTCATTGTGTTTATTATTTGAAATAGAATCATAGCGTGCAATTAACGATAGAATTCATGAAGGACTTCTTCTATTAAGATTGAATAGAAGCTTATTGCACTCTGGTCCTCTGCGAGCCGGATAGATTTTTTGTAACCTTTATAGTTAGGCATGAAGAATACATACCTAAGATTATAATATATAAAAACATTTCTCTATAAAATATAAAACGAAGTCGCTTTCCGTCTGTATGCTTAGATCTTTTAAACAACGCAACGGATTTTAATGAGGTTTTCATCAGGAAGGTTTATATGTATAATACGCGCATATTATAGTGGATCCGGAAATGCAAGGATCTTTTTTTAATTTGTTGTTCAATATAAAAGCTGTACAGATAATAATAGACCCTTTATAGCCGTGTGCAGCCAGAGCTGGTTACTTGTTAATAATATAAATTCTTATATTTGCTTCATTAAAAGTATAACACCTCGCCATGTCACCTCCACTGGTACAGAGCAGGCTACCTTTTGGCGGGAATTCAACGTTGCTAGCATTCTTGCCACTATTGCACGCGGTCGTGATTTACACAGTAACTATTTTTAATTCATTTTTGTATATATTTAAGGACTTAATGTTAATAATTCTCACACAAAGACAATAATTATTAGTAGCGGTGTATCGCAGTTTATTTCATAGTTTTGTATTAGTATAAAATCATTTGTCATTGTCACCATTTTCGATCGTCTTTGCATCAATCAAAATCAAAATATAATTTATTTAAGTACTTGATGAAAAGCCGGCTTTGATCGGGTTAAATAAATAATATATATATTTTTTTATAAACGTTGTGATCATCAAACGTCTATATTTCCTGTTGAGGTGGTGAAAATTAACAATAATCATTCTTTACGCAGCTCTCTGAACGCACCCGTAAACGTCAAACATGGCCGCCCGTTGAACTGTCATGTCATTGAATTTCGTGGATTTAATATCGAAATATCTCGTTTTTACGAATCTTTCGGATACATGTTGTCGACTAAAACTGATTATTTTTTAACGATCTATAATTGTGGATAGGTTTCGATCGGGTCTGTCGTAGACCTGCATGATATTATTAATACAGATATAATTTTGAATCGTCAGATAGGATATAAATCATTTCAAAGTGATCACAGGTCAGATTGATCATTCTACCTAAATTATACGGTTAATAGCTTAGACTTTTTCAGAAATGGAGAAATCGTCTTGAAAGGAAAAATGCCCCCTCTGGGCGACCTTTCCCTCCCTTTTCTCTGTCTCGTTTTGTTATATAACATTTAAACTTCTTATATTTGCTACTAAGTTTATTTTATTGTGGTTGTCGTTTAATACAGATACATAGCAAAATAAACTTCGTTCCAACCGGGTGTTCAACGACACCTCAGGTTTTTTTTTAAAATTAACTATTAAACAAAAAAATCTATATTTTTTTATCTCGCAAAAATCAAAGCGAATATTTTATTTTTCATCATGTATAAACTTGTACAGATAAAATAAAACCCTCTTATTATATTCGTATTAAATTTATTGTATTCATCTATAAATAGGCGAAGACAGAACAGTTTTCCTTTTTCCTCTCCGATTGTCAATCGTTTTTTTTTTCTGGTAGCCATACCAGAAAAAAGGTACAAATTAAAAAAAAAAAGAATTTGGAAATGATAAATATGAGATAGATTATATACTATATTTAGCGTACAGAAGTGAAATAGATTGAAATAAGACAAGAATTTAAATTTAACTTTAAACAATTTACTAACAAACCAAATATAGTTCTAACATCGAATTTATCTTAACATAAATTAATCACTAAATCATACACATTGAAGTAAACTATTGACTCAGTTGAGTTTACATATCCAAATAAAACACAAGAAACACTTTTAACAAATTAAAAGTCGTGCCAATAACATAATTACAACCTCAATGTCCGCGCCCAATAAGCAAAAATAATGGCGGTTTAATTCGGTTTCGCGCGCATTTGTTTTTTTTTTTATCTGTTCTAGCGAGTTTTATGGATAAAGGAATCTCCTAAATCTATAAACAATAAATAAAAACGCAATAAAATGTTTTTAAAACGATATTATCGTCGTTGCCCTGCATATATTTTTATTTTTTTTAATTTAAACTGTGATCTTAGACAATAAATTAAACAATAAATAAAAATCATTGCTTATATAAAATTCTCTAATTAAAATATACTTCGGAATACTTTTCCTCATAAAATTCTCCACGGTTTTCCAATTACAGAAAGATATTATTTAATATATTTTCCTTCTAACATCTTAAGATGTAAACAACAAAATGGCCGCTTGCCGTTTTTATTAGAAGCAATCATTAATAATTTAAAATAATTACAAACGTCCTTGGCGTGTGAAATATTATTAATACAATGTCGTTGTTATTTTCCTTCGTAGAGCTACTAAAATAGTCGCCAACATTTTGTATTTGAATAAATTAATTAAGAAAAAAAACCCAGCTATTATATTTATATAAAAATTCGTGTCCTGTTGGCCGTTGAGAGATTCCTTTGCCTAGACGATCCTGAGTCAATTAATGTTGTCATAACAATAAATTTACATCGATATTGAATCAATATTATTTCCGCAGATCTTTTTAACTTTGCCGATTCATAAAGCCAAAATATTTGTAAAAAATGCATTAATACGAAAACCATGTTATTCAATATAATATTATACAGATGATAAAAAAGCGTGAAGCAAATACTTGTCGATTTCCAGGCAGGATATATAACATACATATATAATTGTATTTAACTAATATAACTTTGTGTTTTAAATGTTTAAAAAGAGTAACTACTGAGTTTATTGCCGGTTCTTCTCGGTAGAATTTACATTCCGAACCGGTGGTTAATTAATATAGTTCTGTAAAATGACGATTCAAAAGTGGTTTTAAAAGCCTAAAACTTGAAGTAGTTTTCGGTTAGTCGTTACAAAAGAAATCGTCTTCTCGTTTTTTGGTATCACATACATAAATGTACCTAAATATTCTTGTATTAAAAACTGTGCAGCTCAATTTAAATGTGCTTCGACCTAAATATAAACATTAAACACTTAACATATGTATGTATGTATGTTGTAGTTGTAGTAGTACAGATTGCATTGATCGAAATCTAAATGAACTGTCGTATTATATATATTCTTTGTGGATTCCTGAATGGTGTCTTGAACGGCGAAATTGCTATCGGAACTTTGGAAGTGAAATGAAACGGTATGTACGTAGTTAAGCGTAATTAGTGTCGTATTACAAATAGAGATATATTAATCAAGAACTGTTTGTATTTTATTAAATTATTGTAAGATTTATATTAGGGTAAGTAAGAAATATTAACTATTCCTCACATCACCAATGCGCCACCAAACTTGGGAACTAGGATGTTATGTCCCTTGTGCCTGTAACTAATTCGCTCACTCGTCCTTCGAACCGAAACACAACAGTATTGAGTACTGCTGTTTGGCGGTAGAATATCTGATGAGTGGGTACCTACCCAGCCGGGCTTGCACAAAGCCTTAACACCGAGAAATAATAATAGTTCACAATATAGGAGAGCTATTAGCAAATCGCATGGAATATCCTAATCTAAGGTTTGTATTCGTAATTGAATTTCCGTTTTATACTAAAAGAACACCAAGTTCCCACTTCTCACGTCAATAGTTTAAATTTAAAACGTGTGAGGCTGTAAAAACCTGAGGTGTCGTTGAACACCCGGTTGGAACGAAGTTTATTTTGCTATGTATCTGTATTAAACAACAACCACAATAAAATAAACTTAGTAGCAAATATAAGAAGTTTAAATGTTATATAATAAAACGAGACAGAGAAAAGGGAGGGAAAGAGAAGCGATTTAAGCTGGATGCGGTAAAGCAGACAGTTCACCTGATAGTGGTCGCCATCATAAACATTGGCACTGTAGGAAATATTAAACACTAGACGAACCTGCGGCTTTACCCGCGCGAAATTTATAAAACAAACTTCCAATCCCCATTTTACTCCCTTAATAAATAAATAATAAATATTGGACAACATCACATACATTACTCTGATCCCAATGTAAGTAGCTAAAGCTCTTGTGTTATGGAAAATCAGAAGTAACGACGGTACCACAAACACCCAGACCCAAGACAACATAGAAAACTAATGAACTTTTTCTACATCGACTCGGCCGGGAATCGAACCCGGGACCTCGGAGTGGCGTACCCATGAAAACCGGTGTACACACTACTCGACCACGGAGGTCGTCCCTTAGAGGTAAAATCCTTAGCGGATGTTTACCTGTGTCTATTGTGATAAGGAATCTTCCTGCCAAATTTCAGGTTTCTATGTGTTATAGTTTCTGAGATTTCGTGATTAATCAGTAAGTATATATATATATTTATTTGTGTTTAGAGATTTCGTGTGTCGCTAAATGACTGGGAACCTTGAGAACTAAGATGTCACATGGGGAGAGTTTTCAGGAGTGTTTGGCGAACTGCAATGGCAGTTACTGCAATGGCCTCTCTAACACGTTTTTTCAGAAATTGTACAAATTATTATTGGTATAAGATCTAAACTGTACCGATCTTTTAAAATTCGAATCAACTTAAATGAAATGGATGAACTTTATTGAGATTACGCAACCAAGATCAAGCTTAGATTTAAAGTTCAAAGCTAAGTTACAAAACACAATCAACCAGTTCAAGTTATATGTAAACTATTTGGTTAAAACTTTTTGTTTTCATCACAGAATCTAAGATTACAAAATGGAATATTTTTTATATTACCAGTATGTTTATATATTTTGTATTTTTTACAATACATTAAATTAACAGCTTGTAAATTTCCCACTGCTGGGCTAAGGCCTCTTCTCCCTTTGAGGAGAAGGTTTGGAGCATATTCTACCACATGTGGCAGAATTTCGTTGAAATTAGACACATGCAGGTTTCCTCACGATGTTTTCCTCCATCGCCGAGCACGAGATGAATTATAAACACAAATTAAGCATATGAAAATTCAGTGGTGCTTCCCTGGGCTTGAACCCAAAATCATCGGTTAAGATGTACGCTTTCTAACCACTGGGCCATCTCGGCTCTTTATTTTATTTATATTTTGTATGTTAGAGCTAAATTTACTAATATCATAAAGAGGTTAAATTTGTTTGTTTGTATGTAGGGGGTAATCTATGAAACTAATGCTCCATAATAAGAAAAAATACTGGTAGAAAGAGACATTATACCTACCCTAACTGCTATAGGGTATCACTACAGTACAAAACAAAGTCGCTTCCCGCTGTCTGTCTGTAACTGTGTATGCTTAGATCTTTAAAATTACATAACGGATTTCGATGCGGTTTTTTTTAATAGATAGATTGATTCAAGAGGAAGGTTTATATGTATAATACATGCACAATATAGTAGAGAAACACTGATAATTTTAGAGGTTTCTTTTTTTTCCCGCTCATTTTGCACACGCCCTCTGAACCATACGAGATGGATCTAAATAATGTACTACAGTATAGTACATCTTACAAAGGTCTACAAAAATGTCCGCCACGGTATATGTCTATCTCTTAGGGACAACCGAAAATAATTTTTTATCCTTTACTTTTTACGAGACATAAAGGCATACGGTCACGTGGTTTGGGCGCGAGAGAGAAACAGACTCCAGTCGTTCAATCTAGTTATCGAATGCAACGCAGAGTCGCGTGGAACAGCTGACAAATATTAAAAAAAAAAAATTAACGAAATATATTGTTGTCATATGAAATATTCTCATATTTCATAAATTTATCTCGGCTGTACGATACACATTCTCACGGTGAGAAATTTCACATGTATTAAGAAATTAGTCGAGAATGTTAAGCGAAGGAACTACACACGCTTGCGTAATACAACTTCCCATTAATTCTTTATACTCCGTTGTGTAATCTGTGGTTTGATTTAAAATCGCCATTCAAGGTCGATGTGTGTAGAGTAGGCCTTTTTTTGAATCATTAGAGACTCCTTCCTTTCTTATGAAATTGTTATGAAGAAAAAACAAACGAGATGTGTCTTCTAACGTTGTTTGGGCGAAGTTAGTTTCGATGTATATTCTGTGACGAAAAAAAGTAATAATGACATTTTTGACAGTAACATTGGATGTAGTGCGGTTTGACGTTTCTTCACTCTGACGCAACTTCAGGCTCTTCTGTGTAATGCATTTGCATTTGTCGTAAGCAAGACGTGCCTGGTGGAGCGTCGTTATTTTATTATAATATCAAAAGCGCTGATTGTATTACTGTTATACTGTAAAACCTTCGAACACGTGGTTTTAATTCTCCTCGCCCGCCTACCCACGATCGCTCGGCAGCCACAGATGGATACAGAAAATAATGATAATTGCAATGTGTCGTTATAAGTATTAAATAACGTAATTAAATAAATTAACTTCGTGAAATAAATTGAGTGAAAAATTTGATTAAATTAAATTGCTATTAACAATCACGTGTGAATTAAAACAATGACAAAAAATAAAATCAGAGAGGAAAGGTCGCCTGGAGAGGGCATAATAACGCTTGATTCATTTAAGATCTATGGAAACAAAATTAAAAATACTGTGATTAAATGTCTTATAAACGCCATCTTGCGTAATATAGCTTAACTACCGCCATTTTACGCCCTCTTTAATTAGAATGATATCGTCACCAAGAATTATGAAGATGCTTCTCAGAATATCTCATTTTTCGAATTTTGTTATGTATTTTTTTATGGCATATATTGGCGGACGAGTGTATGGCCCACCTGATGGTAAGTGGTAACCACAGCCCATAGACAATGGCGCTGTAAGAAATATTAACCATTCCCTACACCGCCAATGCGCCAACAACCTTGGGAACTAAGATGTTATATACCTTGTGCCTGTTACTCTCGTCCTTCAAACCGGAACAACACAATACTGGTTACTGTTGTTTCGCGGTAGAATATCTGATGAGTGAGTACCTAACCAGACGGGCTTGCACAGAGCCCTACCACTAAGAATAACTTTATATGTGCATATTAACCGATGATTTCGGGTTCAAACCCCGGCACCACAGAATTTTCATGTGCTTAATTTGTGTTTATAATTCTTCTCGTGCTCGGCGGTGAAGGAAAACATCGTGAGGAAACCTGCATGTGTCCAATTTCAAAGAAATTCTACCACATGTGTGGTGGAATGTGCTCCAAACCTTCCCCTCAAAGGGAGAGGAGGCCTTAGCACAGCAGTGGGAAATTTACAGGCTGCTAATGTTAATGACCTGATGAAGCCGCGGGTTCAACTGATATTATATAAAACCAAATAGAAAGAGACAGACTCAACAAGAGAGAAAGAGAAAAAGGTAGCTTGGTACAACGCTTTCTCCCTACGTCACGATGTCAGCCAGTTCACTCTACTGTAAGCAGCGTAAAAGAATTTCGTTCCAATAAATAAAGCATTAAAGCAAATGTTTATTGAACTCAACCCATATTTTCAATATAATTCAATCGTTTCTTATGCGCCAATTTCAAGATCCTCTTAACGAACGGATCGTCCTTCAAAGCCTTCCTAACTTCAGTTTCATCGATCAACGTCAACAATGTCGGCAATTTCGTCGTCGTCGTCGTCGTTGTGGTCGAACTTGTCGTCCTGTTTTTCTTCGCTTCAACCGAATCGAGTATGCTTTGGAAATCGAACTCTTCTCGCTGTATTCCTGTGTTTTTATCATCACGTAACAGAGTGATTGATAATCTTTCAATCAATTTCTTTTGTTTGATCAATTCTTTAAATACATCGGAATTTTCATCGAACATCTCGTTAGGTTTCGCAGCGTATGATTTACGTGAATCTTTGTCGTCGGTAACGTCTTTTGCGTAAAAATTCGGTTCAAAATGTTCACGTGCTATTGGATGATCGAAATTTGGCGTAGAGTAATGTGTTTTCTTTCTGAACATCGCAAAATTATCGAGTTTATTCTTAATTCTATGTTTATCTATTGTATTTTGATTGTTTTCATTGGAAATTGTTTCGATTTGATAAATTGGATTATTTGCGTCTGCGAATGTTTTGTCTTTGCGAAGTAATGGTTCCATTTCGTTTGTTTTTAAAACATTATTCATAATAGTTTCAGTGTTATCTGTGAATTTAAATAGATTTACATTTATAAATGTTTCGAAGAATTTTGTTTTGATTTGAAATGTTTGTTTTTCTTGTAAATAGCCAGCGGAGATGCGCCAGTACTTGGAATACGTCTTAACCGAGGATAAAATATCCATACTAATATTATAAATGCGAAAGTAACTCTTCCGTCTGTCTGTTGCTCTTTCAAACCACAAAACCGAATTTGATGAAAGGAAGGAAGTATATGGGCTTATTTTTCCCTAACACCTGACCGACACCTAAATTGCAAGCGAAGTCGCGGGCCACAACTCATAAAAGTACAACGTACTTCATTTCTATTTATAATTCATATCGTGCTGGAAAACATCGTGAGGAAACCTGCATGTGTCAGGTTAAAATTTGCTACACGTATATCAACCAGCATTGAGAGTAGCGTGGGTACGCCACTAAACTTACTTGGTGGTAGGGCTTTGTGCAAGCTTACATTGCAAACGCTGGCTGAACCCTACGAGATAGATCAATATAATGTACTACAGTATTGTACACCTTAAAAAGGTCTTCAAAAAAAAATCCGCGATGGTATAATTCTATCTCTTAGGAATAACACACAATAAACATTTTTTTCTCCTTTACTTTTTACGAGAAATAATGGCTCATTTTCGAAGCGATTTTAAGCAATACAATATTAATCCTTATCCAACTAAGTACATTAAATACATTGTGCATTTAATATAGATCAATATGGCCGTTTTTAGTATGTAATTTAAATGAATATTTTCGAAGATATTAGAGATTTAAAACGCAGGGACATAGCGGTTTGTGTTGTCTAATGACTGAAAAACTGTGAACGTTGTAAGACGTTCTGTATATTTAGTATCAGCATTGCATCCGTCGTAGTGCATAACACAGCAGAGCTATTAGAAAACATATGGAATACGTAAATCTGACGTCTGTTTATGTTTACGTTTACGCCTTGGATTCGGAATGGGATATGTATCTATTGAACTAGACATAGTCGAGACTCCAGATCGCCTGCATACTTTGTAAATTTCCTTCGAACTCGCATAGAGACGTAACAACAGATGTAATATTCAATACGCTGACGTCCGTCCGTTTATCTTTTCGTTGTCTGTAATCTATTTTCAGCCGCAAATTCTGGGAAGCTTGCGTATCTGCAATTATGTGAATTGATATTATTTTATTGGAAATATAGGGGGCGGGTATGGTGTCATTAGCGTCAAGGGCACTGCCACTAGCTTGAGGGCACACATATGTTCAAACGGCACACAGTAGCATGCGCTGGCGATCCCGTGAAGCCTTGAAGAGACGGAGTGAGTACCGCTGGTTTTTTAGTGGGTATTCCGACAGAATTAGCGTCTACGAGTCCCACGTAACCACTCGTGGTGGAAACGCATAAAGGCCTTGTTCCGGCGAGATAAAAAAAGGAAGAGCGGATACAGTGGTGTTCGTTGTGGATTCACAGATGCCGTTTTGAATGTCGTCGAAGTTGTTATAGTGACTTTGCAAGTCAAATTAAAGGACATAAATGACAATTAACAAGATTGTGACTTCAAAATGCGTTTGGGAGCAAAAAATCTTGACGAAATGTATGGTTACCAGATTACACTTGGGCTCGATCTAATTGAAAGGTATTCTTTGGCGATCAGTTTTACTATTCAACTAACACAACCAGTTGCGGTTCGAAACAGAATCGACAACGTATCGTAACCGTTAAGAATAACATTGAATCCCAGTTACGACTCAGTCAAGTCTTTTTGGGAAAGATATAATTGAAGACGTATTACGTGAATTTGATCCACTTTTTATGGCATAGGGATGCGGACGGGCTGACGGTCACCATAGACATTGGAACAAAAATTAACCATTTGCCTTCGCCCATACCGACATTGGGATCTAAGATGTTATGTCCCTTGTGTAGGTACTCACTCACCCTTCAAACCGGAACAGAACAATGCTAAGTATTGCTTCGTGGTAGAAAATCTGATGAGTGGGTGATACCTACGCAAATGGGTTGACGTATATATATATGTGATGTATGAGAACTCGCCCTTGGAGCCTCGTGGTGGATTTACCACCAAAGCTTCCCTCTAAAGAGAGTACTTTGATCTGGCTGATTTACATGGTGACGGGTGATACTTATTTGAATACAATTCTATGAGACGTGTTTTTCAAATTCGAACCAATATATATTTATACACAATTCAAATAGGCTCTCCCAAGTTCTTTGAAGTTATACTTTTACAAAATGAATTAAATGTTAAGATACCATCGCTTCGTGATTTCGTTTAAATCGAATTTGAGTAAATAATTTACACTTAAAACCTTGATCTTCTTCTTAACTATAATAATTATTATTAAGACCTTAACTATTAACAAATAATAATTTCAAATAGTTACTATACGTTTTTTTAAGGTTCAATATAGCTCGAATGTTGCCATATAAATGTAATTTATTTAAGTTACTAGTACTACGGATAAACACATTTGCAAAAAAGTTCAACATCGGTACGTACTTACAAGCATTCGAAAAAAAAAAATTTGTAATTTATTGAGCATCGTCATAAAATATTTGTTGTGTAGTGAAATATTATGATATTAAAAATAGTCATTAGATATTTTTTTATCAACAGTTTAAAAATAATTTAAAATGAACTTTTTATAAACAATAATGAAATTGTAAAACGGTCCTTATTTTTCGAACGAAGTTCCTTATCTTACACACTTGAGAATGAGAGCTAGGAAATACTAATAAAATTAAACTGTGCAGCGTAGGTATATGAATGAGTTTTTTTTTTTTTCAGTAAACAGTGATTCAAGAGGAAGGTTTATATGTGTAATGCATATTATACAGCCTATTCCAATCGAAGTAAAAATAAAGATAAACAAACCTTAGATTTACATATTTCATGCGATTTGCTAAAAACTCAGCTACATTGTGCACTACTAAGAGTTTATGATTAACATATCTTTATTTATAATAATAATAAATAAATAAATATTGGACAACATCACATACATTACTTTGATCCGAATGTTAGTAGCTAAAGCACTTGTGTTATGGAAAATCAGAAGTCACGACGGTACCATAAACACCCAGACCCGAGGCAACATAGAAAACTATGAACTTTTTCTACATCGACTCGGCCGGGAATCGAACCCGGGACCTCGGGGTGATGTACCCATGAAAAACGGTGTACACACTACTCGACCACGGAGCCCGTCAATAATACGACACTATTACACTTAACTACTTATGTCCACTTTAATTAAACTTTTAAAATTCCGATAACAGTTTCGTCGACGTTCAAACGCCAATCGTAAATCCATAGTGAATACCATAGATCAATCAAGCTCTCGACCAATGATATCGCGTCAATTTGCTGTCAAGTGTTGTTTTTTTGGCTTTTCTCCTCGTATAGTTGGAATAGATTATATTGGAGAAAAGCCGAGAATTTCGAATTTCATAGCCGAAACAAAAAAATGTTTGTTCTTATATCTAAAAGTTGTATATAAAAACGTGCCCTGTGAAGTCGGGATGGGATGCTAGTATTATAAGTATCTGCGCTCCACAGCTTCACCCTAAATAAGCATGGCCGTTCATATGAATAGAACTAAATCTTTTTTTTTGTACAATAAATAAAATTTTTGACGCAACTAAAAAAAACATTTAAGCAATAACGTGTTTCGTAAACAAAAACGTAACTTACCTGTAAAAAACGACAAATAAATCGAAATTTGTAATTCGAATAACATTTTTTCAATCGTAAAATTTTTTATGACATTTTTATACTGTACTTAATTTACATTCCGACCGAGAACTGTTCAAAAAAAAAAAAAAAATAATCGTTTTGTTATCATTACGACGTTTACTTTTGACGAGGTGTAGTGTTATCAATAAAAAATAAAAATTAAAGTTAGATTAAAAAACGTCATCATAATGACGTTTCGTTTTTTCAATCTGTGGTCGTTGCGGATTCGTGAACAGCGTTTTGAATGACGGTTAAATTGTTATCAGAACTTTGGAAGTAAAATTAAAGTGGATATAAGTAGTCTTTATATTTTTTATGTGTATATGATGACCAACACCATAGACATTAAAACTGTAAGATATATTAAACCTTCTTTACGTCGCCGTGCGTCATCAACCTTAGGAACTGAGATGTATATGCGTATAACCTTTATGCCTTTATACTCCATTCCAACCATAAGAGGAGAAAAGCCAAATAAACAACATTTGACAGCAAATTGTCGCGACATCATTGGTCGAGAGCTTGATTGATCTTATGATATTCACTATGGATTTGCGAAATTGCATTTTGGACGTCGACGAAACTGTTATCGGAATTTTGGAAGTAAAATTAAAGTGGAAATAATTGGTTAAGTCCAATGATATTGTATTATAAATAAAGATATGTTAATCATAAACTCTTAGTAGTGCACAATATAGTTGAGTTATTCTTCCATTGGAATAGGCTGAAGTTACACTAGTTCACTCACCGAAACACAGCAATACTATTTGGCGGTAGAATCATTATCCTTACATAGTATAAAACAACTTAGATCTTTAAAATTACGCAACGGGTTTTGATGCGGTTTTCTTTAATAGATAGATTGATTCAAGAGGAAGGTTTATATGTATAATACATGCACAATATAGTAGAGAAATACTCATAATTTTATAGGTTTCTAATTTGATGTCGTAAATGAACACATTTTTTGCGCTTACATTGCAAACGCTGGCTAACCGAACAAGATAGATCGAAATAATGTACTACAGTACTGTACACCTTAAAAAGTTCTACAAAAAAAGTCGGCGATGGTATACGTCTATCTCTTAAGGATAACCCACAATAATCATTTTTTATCCTTTACTTTTTACGAGAAATAATGGCTTATTTTCGAAGCGATTTTATGCAATACAGCATCAATCCTTATCCAATTAAGTACTTAAATACATTGTGCATTTAATATAGATCAATATTGCCCTTCACAGCATGTAATTTAAATGAATATTTTCGAAGATATTACAGATTTAAAACGCAAGGACATAGCGGTTTGTATTGTCTAACAACTGAAAAACTGTGAACGTTGTATGACATTCTGTAGTATATTTAGTATCAGCATTGCACCCGTGCGAAGCCGGGGCGGGTCGCTAGTATATGATGAATGTGTGGTTCTTACTGTTAGTCGTAATGTCAGAGACCAGAGTTACAGCGCCACTGGGGAGGGTAAAATTCTCTAGTCAGATTATGGGAGCCTATTTAAGGACCTCGGTTTTGGACGCCGTCAAGACTGAAAAGACACATTGCACGTAACGCGCCTAGACTTTGACTAGTCGTAACGAAAGGGATTTTGTTGTGTGTTTGAATTTATTTTTTCTACGGGATCGTGTATCAAATCAAAATCAATTTATTCAAGTAAACTTCACAATGAAGCGTTTTTGAATCGTCGATATTTAAATACCACCGTTTCGGAAAGCAGCCTCCAGCGAGAAGAAACGGCAAGAAACTCGCATAGTTGCTCTTTTCAAATAAACATATTTACAATGCTGTTTTTTACAATAATTACTGTCCTGTGATGGAAGCCGAGTCTGAATCCTGGCATGTTTTTCTAAAAAGAAGTTCTTTTAATGAATAATAAGATTTATTTATTAATTTAGTTGAAAATTACTAAAAAAAACTAGTCTTGCTGTACTTATATCTGTGAGTTTTCTAATCGATCAATCGGGATCGTGTAGGAAACCTGCGTATCGGATAAGATACTTAGTACTATATTATACTAGCACATACATAAATATTTGTATTTTTTTATGTCAAGTTACATTAAAATCGTATTATTAAAATAATCATTTATAGATTAAGATTAATTGAAGAGTAAAAAACTTATGTTATACAAGCATTCGTCTCAAATTAGTAAATTACATCAACGGGGAATATAACTCTGTAACCGTTAATGTAGCGTCATAACAGCTACGAACATCAATAGGTAATTTAATATCAAGCTGATCACCCACTGGAGGTATGAAATATACAACGCTATATTATATTCAAGAATTCTTAAAATACTTCTTAAAATATATTATCAGCATACTGCAATAATTTGAATATGTTGCCGTGACGTCATACAACGGCAACTATAAAAATAGTTGCCTACCCGCTCAAGGGGCACTTATAATAACAGTAAAACCCCCTCTTAAAGAGAGGATTAAGAGCCTCAACGACCTTGAATTTTGTCGAACTTACAATGACAGCAATGCCTCCTCTTAAAGACAGATTTGATTGATTATCTTACAATGACAATAAGTACTGATCTTGAAGAGAGGTTTAAGAGCCTCAACGACCTTGAAACCTGTTCAACTTAAATATGAGTCTCGTATAACTCACTTGGAACACCAATTCTCCCCCTCCGACGTTGAACTCAGACTGAAATAGCAGAGTGAGTTTCTCGTCCATAACGCTCTCCGTCCCTTTCTTCTCGGCGCGTTTTATCTTTCTCTAAAAGCCAGTAGGGCCAACAGCACCACATCCTTCAGAAAAAAAAAGCTCAAGGGACTTTTGCTCCTCGGCTTTCGTAACGTATAGACGTCGTTTCATGACGAAAGTTTTAATCATTTTTGTATTAAAATTGACGGTTGATTGTTTGGTTAATTTGTAATAATTTTGTATTTTTAATAAATATAAACCAAGGGTTTGCCTTCTTTTGTAAATTCATAAGTTTTTTTTTCTCCTAAAAATACTTTATTCAAGTAGGCTTTTACAAGCACTTTTGAATCGTCATTTAACAAACTATACTAAATGCGTAGGGCGTAGCTTACGCCCGGTTCGGAATTTAGTTTCTACAAGAACCGGTAAGAAACTCAGTATCTTCGTATCTTACTCGTGAATTATTTATTTATTTGGGAAACAAACAATTATAATAACACTTTTTAGTAAAAAACAAATGTAAAAAAAACTAAAATCAAACGACTTTCCACTAAATACAGATAAATGACAACTTATATTAAAAATAAAAATAAAAACGGAACGTATAAGAAGCAACTAAACAGTTAAGGTTTAAATATATTACGTAAAGTGATTTCAAATTCATTTATTTTTGAGTTAAATATGTATATCTAATTATTTACAGTGTATTATAATTTTTACATGAACGTGTTGACAACGCAATGATAATTTAATAAGTATTTACTTCATATTGAATAATTACAATAGTATCTTTAAGTCGAGATGGGTCAGCGGTTAGAACTCGTGCATCTTAACCGATGATTGCAGGATCAAACCCAGGCACCACTGAATTTTCATGTGCTTAATTTGTTATAATTCATCTCGTGCTCGGTGAAGGAAAACATCGTGAGGAAACCTGCATGTATCTAGTTTCATTGTGTCGACCAATCCGCATTGGAGCGTGGTGGAATAAACTCCAAATCTTCTTCTCCAGGAGAAGAGGCCTTAGCCCAGCAGTGGGAAATGCTGTTAAATTACTTTTTACTTCTTGATCATCGCTCCGTTACTTTAATGGACGAACATCTTTTTCTCGCGACAAGATCATTTAAGTACATTATCAGATAATCCAAGAATTCCTAATGATGCAAAATGGCTTCCTGTTGTTAAGCGATGGAATGTTCTAGACGATTGAAGAGTTGCGGAACAGAACTGATGTCATTCTATCTCCGTTACAGATACATTAAGATCCGTTTAATACTTGGTAATGAAACAAATCGACTAGATATGCCCTTATTATATTACTAGCGATCCGGTCCGGCTCGTACGGGTGCAATGCTGATACTAAATATACTACAGAATGTCTTAAAACGTTCACAGTTTTTCAGTCGTTAGACAATACAAACCGCTATGTCCCTGCGTTTCAAATCCGTAATATCTTCGAAAATATTCGTTTAAATTACATGCTGTAAAGGGCTGTATCGATCTACGATGGAGCGGTTTTTGTGTTCGCGGAATAGGGCATATGGTGGAGAAATTAAAATATATATATTCTTCCTTTTCCCTGCAAGACGGATACATTTTTCAAATATTTAAATTAATTTATTTATAACCTCATAAAAATATGTTTTGTCATTGTCATCAAAATACGCCGAAACTGCATCGTTGACTTCATCATCGGTGGTAAATTTCTTGCTCCGTAGCTCTTCTTTCATTTTTGGAAATAGGTAGTGATCACTCGGGGCCAGGTCTGGACTGTAGGGTGGGTGATTCAAAATGTCTTATCAAAGATTAGTATTCCCCGTTTATAGCAACACCTTCATTTTTATAATCGATCGATAATATTCCTTCAGAGTCCCAAAAAACCGTTGCCATGAGTTTCCGAGCTGACTATGACATCTTGGGAGGTGTTGTGCTCTTTTTTTGCCACTGCATTGAGTCTTGTTTCGACTTAGGTTAATAATGATGATCCCAAGTTTCGTCTCCAGTAATAATTCGACTCAATACACCATCCTTGTCTCCGTTGCAGAGGTCCAAGAATGCACGTGAATACTACGCGCTATTGTTTTTGCGGCGGCGTGAGCATTCTCGGCACCCATCTTGCGCTGACCTTAGTCACGCCAAGATCATCATGCAGGAATTTGAAAGCGGTTGTATGGGATACTCCAACCTTTTCGGAGAGTTGTTTTTTTTTTAATCGACCATCGTCGAGTACAATTTTCTCAAATTTTTGGATAAGTTTTGGCGCTGAGTGCTGAGTGCGTATTGAGTGCTCGTAAAAGGTAAAGGATAAAAAATAGTTGTTGTGGGTTATCCCTAAGGGATAGACATATACTATCGCGGACATTTTTGAAGTCCTTTATAAGGTATACAATACTGTAGTACATTATATTGATCTATCTCGTAGGGTTCAGCCAGAGTTTGCAATGTAAGCGCAAAAAATATTTATTTACGACATCACTTCAGAAACCTCTAAAATTATCAGTGTTTCTCTACTATATTATGCATGTATTATTCATGTAAACATTCCTCTTGAATTTCTCTATTTATTAAAAAAAACCGCTTTTTCCGTCAACATCTTACGTCAGAGTATTTTCTGTTGTATCGGAGGAGCAAGCGATCCATTGGTTTTCTGGCGACCTCAGTAAATCCCATTAACACATTTCTAATTTAAATGAAATCAATCGAAAAGTAATCCTCCAAATTAAGAAATAATTAAATAGATACTTCTCAAGTAATAAAACGTAACGTAAAGTTACATCAGAATTGTTAGAGTCCTTTTTAAGTCGATCAATAGGGGGTTATTCTGGATAACAAACCGTTGCTGTCGTTCTATATTGAATAAAATATTTTGAATTTGGAACTAAAATTCCTAATTAATTTATATAAGCAAGCAAGCATTTGACATAGGTCATACAATCTTGCATCCTTCTCACACTTGATCGTGTATTAATGTCCTGCTTTCACAGTGATATTGAGCCGGCGTTATAAGCCCCCAAACTCCACTGGAGAAGTCAAAAATGCTCCCAGTCTTATCAAAGGGCTGTTTCCCATAAGTGGGACATTTCTTGTGTTTCAATATCCAATGTATTAATTTTTGTTTTTTTTTTTGTTTTAGGTTATACGGGGTGTTCATATAGAAGCTCCACATAAAGTTAAGAAGAGAAGTATCGACCAGCCGTTAAGAATAAGTATATATTATGACCACTCTGTATATAGGTAAGAATATTGATAATTACTACATAGTATAAAATAGACTTCTCACTGCGTCTGTCTGTCTATCTGAACGCGATTCATCCAAAAACTGCCATGATTCATGATGCATAAAGAAGATTTTATTGAATTCATACCAAATATGACATTAATAAAAAGTGCCCGTAAAAGCCTACTTGACTAACGTAAAGTTTGATTTTGATAATTGTTAAAGATATGTTGATAAAGGCGTGTTTTATTAATTAACTAAATAAAATTTTGTAATGTTTACTTGGTAGGACCTTGTGCTGTCTGAGTAGGTTAGGTTATCACTCAATCATCAACAATATTTAGTGTGTGTGCTTTGAAGGCTGAGCTGTAACTACAGGCACAAGGGACATAACATCTTAGTTCCCAAGGTTGGCGCATTGGTGATGTAAGGAATGGTTAATATTTGATGACTACTTACCATCTGGTCGCCCATTTGTTCGTCCTACCTACATCATCAAAAGATGTCTGACATACAATGCACAGTCTCAACAGATTTGCCGAACAAGGATGAAATTTTGTAGAAGATATCCTCATGGAACGTATGTGACCTCTTTAAGGAGAACTTCTTGGATACTCCACCACGCTGCACCAATGTTTATACTCACGTGGCAGAATATCTTTGAAATTAGACAGAGCATTCCTTACGATGTTTTCATTTATCACCAAGCTCGAGATGAACTATAAACGCCTTAAGCACATGAAAATTCAGTGGTTCCTGTGTTTGAACCCGTAATCATCGGTTAAGATGTACTCGTTGACTTTCGGCTACATGTCTGGCAATACTATGATTTCTATTTAAATTGACTTCATATAGTAGGAATGAAGGATAATGTTGCGCGTTACAGATACGCGTTGCGTGTTATATGCGAATTTGTGCGTGTGTTTGTTTCAGTACATACTTAAAATTAATCCTTTTTTTTTCAGATTAGAACCGGAGAAATTCGACATGATAAATGTAAGTACTATAATTAAAAAACATTTGATTGGTTAAAATAATAATTCAAATTTAGACTAGTTCCAAAGGGATTTTTTATCATTTTGTGTTATACTTATAGTCATTCCAAAGGCGTATTTCAGTATTTGTCATGTTGTAGTTTTAGGTACAAGAGACATTTTAAGACCCTTTGATTATTTATATGTATAGTGTAGACTGACATAGCTGAGAACCCGTCGAACAAAGTTTTAGCTAAAGGTGGAATCAGACGGTTCATATTTTGTTCATTTTGCGTCTTTCACTCAAAGTGACACGTCTAAACACAAAGTGAAACAAAAGTGCCGAATGAATTCATTAGTGAACTGATCCAACGACGTGGGATCGGTTCATTTGGCATCTTTCATTCCCACTCCGAATGAACGAAAAATGAACAGTCTGAACACAGAGTGAACGTTCACTCGGATTTGGCCATTTTGTCTCGAACGCATTATTCTTAATCTTTTTTTTTAGCTCCTTGATCAAATGATCATAAATTAATCCTATTCCAAGAGACACGACTTCATTCGACGCCATATTGAAAGAAACTGCGGATGAATGTTCTTTTTTACGTCATTCCAGCTAAGCCGTGTGAACATGGAATGATAGAAAAATGAATCATTCACTCAAAAGAACATTCACTCGAATGAACCGTCTGAAATCACCTTAACAGTTGGCTACTAAGTACACGCACACTAGTAAAGTATGACGTTCGGCGCGTGTCAAGCGTCACGCACACCTACATAATAGAGTTGGCTCGGTTGTTTTAGTTCTTTTGTAGTGCGATTCTCTATTTATATATTTTAATAATATAAGTAAAGGCCATTGGTGAAATAATTGGTTTGAAAGAGATCAACCTCTGTCTGCTTCTAAGGGTATTTTAACCCCACAAGACTAAACAGTTACAAAACGAAAAAAAAACTATTATAGTTTAAGGCTATATTGTTGATTATTAAAACGAGAATATATTTACAGTACTTAATTGATTTAAATTATGAAGAAACAGGAAAATATCTTTGTACGTGTCAAATACACACTTGTACCCACACACACGCAAACATGCATACACTTTTGTTATATTAAGTATAAATTTTATTATATCAATATAAGTCTTACAAAAGTAAGCATTGATTGAGAAGTCATACGCCACTAAAATGTGGAGTCTCGTAGTTTAAGGGTAACTCTTTAGTATATGTAACGTATTGTAAACCAATAAAAACTACATTATTGTATATGTAAATCATAAAAATCGGTGCCAAAATAGTTGTACGTATTCATTGGTTAACATGAATTCAGTCAACGTATGAATCCTTTCAAAAAAAATAGCAATTATACAATATATCAAAAGGACTAAAGATAATTATACATAGATTTGTATATTTCAAGCGATTTGCTGATTATTCTGCTATTATACACTACAAACAGTTCTTGACAAATGTTTATCTATTTATAATACAGCACTTTTCTATTATATTATATTCTATATAATAGTCCCCAGCACAAGGAACTAAAATCGCTTTGACACATATAAATATAAAACTTTGTGACGACCTTTTTTGCGATGAGTCCGACAAACTTTTCTAATGCGAAAAGTTTTGGCGCTGCTGCTTCTCGAATGCTCGATTCCTGGAACTGTCAATATGACGTCACTATGGCTCTCCGTATATACAACATTGATTTTTTGAAGTTTGTTTAATAAAATTAATTTATAAATCAAAGTTGCGTATGGAGTGTCTACCACCCCAAAATTGTCGATATGACGTCACTACGAGTCCTCGTACATACAAGTTTATAATGAAAGCCTTATTAACATACAAGTATAATATATAACTAAATATGGCTACTGTATAAATCAAGACCGCGTGGAATGGTGGCAAGAATGCTAGCAGCATTTCCCGGTTGAATCGCAATTTTGATAATGAAAAAATTTACCAGCCATCCTGTTATCAGTGGAGGCAAGGCGAGGTGTTATTCAGAGAAGTTATAATACACTCACCATTACGATTTTTGGTACCGCCTAACTGACACATTCTATTCATACGTCAATGCAATACAATAAAAACTCTTTTAGTAATTGCCTGTGCTGGCGATAATCATGTACTTTCGACTGTTTTAACGGCCGGACGTCCCTATAGCCTATTCCAATGGAAGTAGGAAAAAAGATAAACAAACCTTAGGACTTAGATTTACGTATTTCATGGGATTTGCTAATAGCTCGGCTATATTGGGCACTACTAAGAGTTTGTGATTAACGTATCTTTATTTAAAATACAACACTATTACACTTAACTACTTATATCCATTTTAGTTTTACTTTCAAAATTCCGATAACAGTTTCGTCGATGTTCAAAACGCCATTTTGTCGCAAATCCATAGTGAATATCATAGACTAGTCAAGCTATCCCAATAACCAATGATATCGCGTCAAAGATTGGAATAGAGTACATCAGCTGGGTTCCGTCTTGGCGCAAAACACCTGAGTTAAGTTCCGCTTCTCGTTTAGAGACTGTATTCATGACCGTCTCCGATAAATATGACGTACAATTTTCATTAAAATATTGTCTTATTTTTCAGAATACAATATTACCGGAAGCGGTAAGGTTCTGGGAGGATGCGTTGAAGGTTAGAAAGACTGCGGGACCAATTAAGTTAAATAGGTGAGTCTCATATTAAAATTTTTACATCAATAATAGTTTACAGTAAGTTAAGAAACCATTCGTTTTTCATACGAATGGTAGAATTTTCTACGAGACATATTTTATAATGTTCTACATTCTTTTTCAATATTGCTTTTAAGGGACTGCTGAAGCTTGCTACTATACCGTAAGTCTGCCGATCACTGGCTCTCAGTCTACTAGTTCCTTTTGTCAAAAATTGTTTTGATTGGCGCCGTAACGCGTTACGTAACGAAGCGGTTCACTCTCATAAGAAGTTATCACTTCAAAAACCGGCGCGTTATCAGAAAATGATGGAAAAGCGTCAATATAAGTAAAAAATGACATTTCTCTAGCGACGGAGCGTTGGAACAATAATTATCCGACTTTGATATGTAAGATTTTTTGTAAAATCAAAATCAAAATATACTTTATTCAAGTAGTCTTTTACAAGCACTTCTGAACCGTCATTTTACAAACTATATTAAGTGAAGCTACCGCCTGTTCGGAATGTAGATTCTACCGAGAGGAACCCGCAAGAAACTCAGTAGTTACTCTTTTTCAACATTCAAAATACAAAGTTATGTTAGTTAAATACAATAATATATGTATATAATATATTCTGCCTGGAATTAAACAAGTGTTAGCTCCACGCTTTTCTATCTGCTCTATAAGAATAATAAGCTTTTTTTATTAATGTAATTCTTACAAACGATTTGAATGTATGTTAATTTCAACGAAATTCTGCCACATGTGTATTCCACCAATCCGCATTGGAGCAGCTTGGTAGAATATGCTCCAAAACCTTCTCCTCAAAGGGAGAGGAGGCCTTAGCCCAGCAGTGGGAAATTTACATGTGTCTAACATGCAGGTTTCCTCACGATGTTTTCCGTCACCGCCGAGCACGAGATGAATTATAAACACAAATTAAGCACATGAAAATTCAGTGGTGCTTGCCTGGGTATGTACCCGAAATCATCGGTTAAGACGCGTTCTAACCACTGGGCCATCTCAACAAATATCTAGATATAGGCAAATTATAACAATGTTACTAATTACTGTATTAAAATTTACCGATACAAGTAAATGAATTATAGCCTACTGATTGAAATTAAAATATTCAAATAAATTCATAATATAATTATTAGGATCTCCACGCCTAGAGCACTAGGGCCTCCAGAATTTTAAATCCGACTCTGCCGTAATGAGATAAAATTAACAGCGTTCAGTGTTAATTCAATATTACGAGCAATGGCAGCGTTAGATATATTTGCTCTGATAAATAGTGTAGGCGTTTTATAAATAACTTATTGAGTTTATTTTAGCTGCAAAAGTAAATCATTATAATTATAATATTAATTATAAATATCATTATAATATTAATATTGTTAATGCAGAAGTGAAATATTAATTAAAAACTATTTTTGTTTTAGTTACCATGTTCAATATATTACGAATGAATTTTAGAAAAAATTATGAATTTATTGATATTTTTCAACCCACTAGAACTTTTTGGATTTTTCAAGTACTATCGAGACTCCTTCCCACCCCCTTGTAAGAAAACATAAGACACGGTCGACCCCTCCCCCCCTAAATCGTCTTGCGTAATAAATTAATGGTCCCTTATTTGTGCTGATAGCGCATAGATAATGAAACGTCACGTGCGATGGAGAGATACAGTGGAGATTTAACTGTATTAAGACTACTGAAAATAAAATTAAAGAATCTCTAACCAACAGTAGATTCCGTATCACATGAAAAAACTCTCACAATGCATAATATGTATTAACGAATCGAATTAATGAACATTCATCAACTATATAACAATTAATTTTTGGGTAGGTATCCGTTTCTATGATAAAATTCCGCAGACATTTTTAACTTTGCCGTTTCATAAATTCAAATCATTTGTAAAAAATACATCGGTAAAGAAGGCATATTATTCGATACAAGATTATATTGATGATAAAAAAGCGTGGAGTTAATGCTCGTTGACTTCCAGGCAGGAGACATGACATACATATATAATTGTATTCAACTAACATGACTATTTTTAGATGTTGAAACAGAGTAACTACTGAGTTTCATGCCGGTTCTTCTCGGTAGAATCTACATTCCGAACCGGTCGCGGTGGTAGCTTTACTTAATATAGTTTGTTAAAAGACGATTCAAAAGTGCTTGTAAAAGCCTACTTGAATAAAGTATATATTGATTTGATTTGAATATAATCCATATAATATATGTGCTATTCGTAACAAATATTTCAAAATTGAAAGATATACTATTTGGTAATAGCATTAAGTATTAAAAATATAAATTAAACATAATCAATTATTTGAGATGAGAATTATAATACTGTTGGAGATTTCTTAAGTTAAGAGTGGGTAACTTAACATAAGCGGCTGAATACCAGCGCCTCGCCACCGACTACGCTCTGAGCCGAGGTGCGATCTCATAGGAGACACCCTCAGGACGAACGTCACTCTCGAGCCCAAAAGGGTTCACCTTAAAGCAGAGTCTTAGCACTCGCCCCAACGTTCGGTGACGCTGTAAAGGCCAGTAGGGCCAACAGCAATACACAAATACAGATAAAAAAAAAGCGCCACGCCCTATTCTGTTGGCGTCCGTCGGGCGAGATAGACGTGTGTCGTAATTTAAGTTTTGTCATATTTTATAAATTGTTATTTGTTTTGATTTTGAAAGAATTTGTCTCATTTAATTCCAAATAATTATTGAAGTAATTATAAATTTAGTTTTAGGTAATAAATTGTACTTTTTAAAAAATTAAAACCGCTTCTGATTTCTAATTATACATATTTATTTTTAACTATTATTTAGAAATGAGCAAAAATAAGTACGGTCTAGACAGGCTTAATGTCATTTTGAAGGCATATTAGTTGCATTTGTACTCTCAGCTTAAAATAACGTAAACATCAATAATTAAACAAATGAAAAATGTTTTTGGAACGAAGTGTTTAAACGCGGCTTACAGTAGAGTGAACTGAATCGTCACGTAAGGACAAAGCGTTATGTCCCTCCAGGCGATCTTTCCGTCCCTTTCATTTCTCTCTGTCCCTTTTTTTATATACCTTTTTAAATGATGTTACTTAATATTATTTTCACTATTAGATACTTACTTGACTATTAAATTGTTATTTTAGTTAACGTTCATACTTTGTTTCGAATATCCGAATTATTAGCGTCGCTCCGCACGCGTCCACACTGAATGAATGCAGATGTCACACTAAAGTCGGGTGTACGGACTGCAGTACAGTTCAGTCAAAACAGAATTGCTGTTTGGAACGTAATATCTAGTGCGCAATATATATTAATATAGGTTGTAAATATTGACCATTCGCCATTTGACATTGCACGTGTTCTGTGGTGAGTCCCACAGATAATAAAAATAAAACAAGAAAAACATTTTATATAAATTTTTAATCAATTATAAATATATCCACGTTGTTTATTTACGTTACATAAATATGCATATAAAGTCGTTGATTATATAATAATATTTGTATATTTTCGTGTGTTCACGACCAGTTTGTTGTTCCCCCTGGGGTAGGGTATTTGAAAGCTATCCGTCCGTCTAGCTAGGTACCCCTCTCACCATATATTTTACTGCCAAACAGCAATGTTTTGTTCCAATTTGAGTGTTAACACCTTAGTTCCCAAGGTTGTTTGGCAGTAAAGTCTCTCATAAGTGGTGGTGGATCCACCCAGTTGGACTTAACACATCCCTAACATAAATGATATTACAAAAGTAAATTAAATAACATAATATATACATCCGATAGATACTATCCATGGACATAAATGTTGCCAATACAAAATAAAACCCGCGTATTTCTTTACTGATTTTAATAATGGCAACACTAGTGATCATATTGTCATCAATAAATATTTAACATAAATATTACTTATTTTTCTAGTCTATTCCAATGGCAGAAATGAAGACTTATCAAAAAAAAAAAAAACTATGACCTTGAATTGATACGTCATCTTTGTTCGAGATCTAAATAATCTATTTTTTTTTATTTGTGCCAAGAGGGAACAGACTATTTCGCCAATGTCACGTGCGATGGAGAAGACAGAATGACATATACCTTATGTTAAAATACCTGTCATCGTATGTCAGTGTCAACTGTCAATCAAATTGTTTTTTTTTTTTTAGTTTTGGCTTGCCGAGAGGCCACAGATTATTTCGCCAATGTCGCGTAGGAACTGTCAACTGTTAATGTTAGTCAATTGCGATTCATGACGGTCCTAACCGTAGTTAATTTTATTTTAAAACAATCCTGTTGATTCGTTTAGTAACATACGTAATTAAGACCTCTGGTATTGTCTATGCGTGTGTAGAACATTAGTACTATGCACTCAGTATCGATATTAAAAATTTCGGTCAGGTCTACGATAGACCCGATTGAAATCTATCCACAATTACAGATCGTTAATAAATAATGATTTATAGTCGACAACGTATAACCGCAAAATTCTTATGAACGAGATACTTCGATTTTAAATCCATGAAATTCAATGACCTGACAGTTCAATGGCGGCCATGTTTGACGTTTACGGGTGCGTTCAGAAAGTCTGTTTCAAATAATAATTTCGTCCCTTGCACGATATTTATTGCATTTAAATTTATATTTGTTTACTTTTATTTATTTTACACTAGCGAAGTCGGGTTTTCATCAAGTATAAATTGTTTGTAGCTGTCTTTGTAGGTGCAATGTAATGTCAAACTGTTTTCACATATGTCATTCCTTGGCAGAATATTGGTATTTCATAGCCTATTAAAAGATTGCAGTTCGGACAGTAATGATTTCTATACTTAAAGTAATCCGTGCAGTAAATCAGGATGCCAATGGGTAAGAACCTGGAAAGAGGGGGGTTATAATTAATTAAATTTGTTGTGGAAGGGTGTGGCTTGATATGAAGCATTAATAATAATTTCGACATACAAGTACATATACTCTATTCCAACCATAAGAGGAGAAAAGCCAAATAAACAACGTCTGACAGCGCGATTTCATTGGTCGAGCGAAAAAATGGCGTTTTGAGCGTCGACGAAACTGTTATCGGAATTTTAAGTAAAATTAAAGTGGAAATAAGTGGTTAAGTGTAATAGTGTTGTATTATAAATAAAGATATATTAATCATAAACTCTTAGCAGTGCACAATATAGCTGAGTTATTA
This sequence comes from Vanessa tameamea, assembly GCF_037043105.1. Classification (NCBI taxonomy): domain Eukaryota; kingdom Metazoa; phylum Arthropoda; class Insecta; order Lepidoptera; family Nymphalidae; genus Vanessa; species Vanessa tameamea. Next base: position 2,630,389 of record NC_087339.1, on the reverse strand, counting down.
GCGAATCGCATGAAATATTTAAATCTAAGTTTGTTTATCTTTTTTTCCTACTTCTATTGGAATAGGCTATAGATACCCATGATGGTAGGGCTTTGTGAAGACTTCTGGGTAGGTACTTATCTGATATCCTACCTCCAACCAACCTTGGAAACTAAGATGTTCTTTCTCTTGTGCCTGTTACACTGGCTCACTCACCCTTCAAACTAGAACACAACAGCGCTAAGTCTTGCTGTTGAGCTGTAAAATATGTGGTGAGTAGGTGGTACCTACCCGGTTTGAAGTGGAATGAGCGAGCGTTACTACAGGGACCAAGACTCTTAGTTACCAAGGTCGGTGGCGCATTGGTGTTGTACGGAATGGTTAATAATTTCTATCGGCCATGACTTACGGCCAGGTTTCATGAGGACGTACGTCGTCGTGCGTACGTCTAATAATTAAAAAAAAAAAAAATCTGTTCACGATCGAAATACTCACACGAGTATAAAAAAAATTGCGATTACGTGCGTCAGACACGCGTTCTCGCGTACAACTAAAGTGTGCACCCGAACGTTGCAATGCGGGCAAGACACCAGCTTCCTGTCTGAGCTGGCGATTCCAATGGGCGTCTGTTGATCTGTAAATATAAACCATTGGTCATGTATCTTCATGTATGTTATTTGTTGTCGTCCGGTGTTTCGCTTGCGTTTTATGTTTTTTTAGGTTTTTGGGTATAAAAAAACCTAAATGCACGTACGTCCCGGGACGCCTGATAGAGGTGATAACTTCAACTTGTCTAAGTTGATCTATTTTGTAATGAAATTGTTTATCTTGAGAAGAGCTTAGGTTATTATTAAAATTTTATATTAGTATGATTATCTAAAGAAACGTTATTTATTATTAAAATATATTTTATTCTTAGTTTTTAACATTTTACATTAACAGACTGTGAATTTCCCACTGCTGGGCTGAGGCCTCCTCTCCCTTCGAGGAGAAGGTATGGAGCATATTCCAACACGCTGCTTCTATGCGTGTTAGTGGAATACACATGTGGCAGAATTTCGTTGAAATTATACATATGCAGGTTTCCTCACGATGTTTTCCTTCACCGCCGAGCACGAGACGAATTATAAACACAAATTGAGCACATGATAATGCAGTGGTGCTTGCCTGGGTTTGAACCCGAAATCATCGGTTAAGATGCACGTGTTCTAACACAATCCTTAAATAGTTATCATTATAATTGCCGGCCTACCGCTGCCGTATTCGTAAGAGAAAGGGAAGCCAGACAGACTGGCGCCGTAACGCGTTACGTAACGAAGCGGTTTAACCTCCCTTATGAAGTTATCACTTTAAATGTCCTTCCTTTGAGTTCAAGGGTGGTTCATACCAAATTTCGTCAAATTCGATTCAGCGCGAATGAGTAAGTGATAAACAGTAACTCTGTTTCATATATACGAGGACTTTTAAGTTGTGCCGTTTGCCAACATTTTCATCTTTATGAATTTAGAATTCGAAAACAGAAGAATGTATTCAGATTGGTCGAATTTATTGTATTGTCTATTCAAAGGTGACAAGTCGGTTTTAAAAATGGAAATATATAAGGGAAATTTGCGTGCGATAATTTTCTAAAACTTTCAAAGGGGATTATCGCGACTGCAGTGCTTTGTTGACACTTCTGTGTTTAGTGATACAACATTTATTAGGACTGTAGACTTTAGACTTCAACGTGAACACTGCTTGCCAAAATATAACTCTAGCTAGATTTTAAATTAACATGGTCATTTTTAACACTCCAAGTATTTGAAACGGGATATTTTTATTTGGTGGAGCTCGATATTTCGACATTATCTACGAATGTCTTGTTCACGAGAACAAGAACTGGACTCTAACTACTGGACTAGATTCTAGATTTAATTTATGAAGTTATTCACGTTGAGGTCCTGGTTGCTACTTGTGATTCGCGGCATGTTTCAGTTTCACAACTAGGGGTAAACTTTCATTAGTTGTAAATTCAATTCAACCACGATTTCAGCTTATTTGAATCTATTATAATATTGTTAATTTGAATCTCTTGTTTGTTTGTTAATTTAACAGAAGAAGTTGTCCTAATGTTTGTTACAAATTCCTGCAACATCTGACCTAGTATTAGGTAAAAAAAGCTATGCCCTTCCCTGGGGTTAAAGTTCGCTTCATAACACTACAAATTACTTGGTGGCAGGGCTTTGTGCAAACCCGTCTGGGTAGGTACCACCCACTCATCAGATATTCTACCGCCAAACGGCAGTACGCAGTATTGTTGTGTTACGGTTCGAAGTATGACATGGCATAACGTCTTAGTTCCCAAGGTTGGAGCATTGGCGAAGTAAGGGATATTTAATATTTCTAACAGCGCCGATGTCTATAGGTGGTGGTGACCACTTACCATCAGGTGGCCCATTTGCAAGTCTGCTTACCTACGACATAAAAAAGAGAAACAAATTTCATCAAATTCGGTTCAGCGGTTCGTGTGGCTGCGACAGCGTGACATACAAACAGACGTTTGTTATAGAGATTTAATTTGCATTTACAATATTAGTATATATGATAAATATTATATGTTTATATATATTATTACTATATGTGTCCGCGACTTCGGGCGCTTTTAAATTTAACAAAAAGTTATCGTTGTAGCCTAAGTTACTCCTTATTACAACAGCTATCTGCCAGTGAAAGTCCCGTCAAAATCGGTCCAGCCGTTCCGGAGGTTAGCCGGTACAAACAGACAGACAGACAAAAAATGTAAAAATTGTTATTTTGGTATATGTACCGTGAGTGGTATACAGACATATTTAGTAAAAAGCGGTTATTTTAATATTACAAACAGACACTCCAATTTTATCATTATATATGAAGTCTCTTTGAAACGTATCAAGTATCCATCTTGAATCTGTATTACGATATTGTTGTATTGTATTTGTAGTGAGAATTTGTGTCCGTTCGTTTTTCTTCCTTTGTATGTGTTGGTTGAATTAAACGATATATTGATCAAGTATACGCAAAAGAGCCGAGATGGCCCAGTGGTTAGAACGCGTGCATCTTAACCGATGATTTCGGGTTCAAACCCAGGCAGGCACCACTGAATTTTCATGTGCTTAATTTGTATTTATAATTCATCTCGTGCTCGGCGGTGAAGGAAAACATCGTGAGGAAACCTTCATGTGTCTAATTTCAACGAAATTCTGCCACATGTGTATTCCACCGACCCGCATTGGAGCAGCGTGGTGGAATATGCTCCATACCTTCTCCTCAAAGGGAGAGGAGGCCTTAGCCCAGCAGTGGGAAATTTACAGGCTGTTTATGTTTACGCAAAAATTATTTTGAATGACGATATACTTAAATGAATAACTGAAAACAATTGAAGATGTCATTCGCCTCGACCAGCCAACTGCGCAGGACATAGTGTAACACGCAAACATAGATGCACTCTCTTATTCCGGCGGGACGGCAAATACGACCGGAAAGAGTTCAGGCGCAGGAGCAACGGCTTTACCTGCTGTCCGAGGCACGAGAATGTAAACTTCCAGTCTTCGGGCTGTTACTAAGAATTTTTCGACAGAAAAACCCAGTAACTTCTTATTGGCGCGACGTGAGCACGAATTTCTCCATACTAATTTCCACGTAATTCGGTTCAGCGAATTACGCGTGAACAGATAACAGACAGAGTTACTTTAGCATTTATAATATTAGAAGGGACTATGTAACACCGTCTCCAAAACGCGTTAAATCTTCTGTTCTAAGTATAGGATCGATAGTTACTCACTTGGGACGATGACTTCCGTTCGTGTTGGCGTCGGGGCCGGTGACGTGTCAACTTCGGTGTAAGCTGGTGGAGGATTCGGAAAGTCTGTCACTGGTATAAAGTAGTCTTCAACTGGCGATGGTCTTGAAGGTACTTGAGGGCTTTGCGACCCATAAACGAGGGTTTCCTTCGAAACGTATTGTGATGATACATAGTCAGATGATCCTGAAAATTTGGAAAATCGGTGTCAAACATGGAATAGTTTATATGCATTGTACACGCCCGGTCTCAAGCCTCGGTAGAACTCATTCGTGATCCGTTTTGATTGAACAAGCCATTGTATATATAGGCACAAGGAACATAACATCTTCCCAAGGTTAGTGGTGCATTGACGATGTAAGATCCAATCCAAATAACTGTTACAGTATCAATGTTTATCTGGCTGGAGACCACTCACAATCAGATAGCCTATTTGCCAGTTCGTCTATCCCCCTAATTTGTTAAAGAAATTACATAAATGTAGTATGGAATATCTCACCAGCTTGATCACTTGATGTTCCAGGTGCTGCTGAATCACGATTCTGTCCAACGTCTATTCTTCTATTTTTAAACGGATCGTAAAATATCGTCTCCTGGAAATATTCAAATGAGAAACATAATTATTATAAAATACGGGGTATTCCAACGTTGTTCAAGGACTAGTTATGGATTAATTCCTGAACAACCCATTTCCCATCAAAAATAATGTATGCTTTGAATTCAGCTATCCAAGATATTGCAAATACTCCATGAAGGTTTAATGTGAAAATATTGACAATCTTCAATTTATGTATTTATAAAATATGTTTGTCCTGAGGATTATCATCGCACAGCCAAAACTACTGAGTCCGAAAAGATGTAATTTTGAAAATTTCTTAATTTTATCGTCAGGAATATCTTAGTAAAAACTAGTAATTTTGTCTGTGTCTAAATCTCATTGTCTTTAATAGATATATATGTAATATTTCACAGAATGTCAGAAGGTTTTAGTGGGGTCTATGACTTATTGACAATAATCAGCATATAATGTTATTAATAACTCAATGGGACTCCAAATTGATAATTATATTACCTTGGCAAATTAAAAAATTTAAAGCTCATGTCAAAAAAACATTGAAAAATAAGGCAAATTTTATATTATTTTTTGTTTTGACCATTATTTCTATATTTGTTTTTTTTTTTTTTTCGTTTAGTCCTAAGATTTCTGTATTTTTGTTTGTTTGGTGTACAATAAAGTATATTAACCTTAACAAATTACTCAATACAAGATTATTTTATCGATAAAAAAGCTTGGACTTTAATTGTTGTTTACTGACATACTCTGTTTAGTACAATTAAAATGATTTAAAAGAGTAACTATTGAGTTTATTGTCGGTTCTTCTCGGTAGAATCTACTTTCCGAACCGGTGGTAGTTTTACATTTGATTCAACACTCTAAAATGACGATTCAAAAGTGCTTTTATGAGCGTACTTGAATAAAGAATATTTTGATTTTGATTTTTGGAAATTTTATCATTTTTGCGTGGGTAAATTTTAGGGTGTGAATTTATTATTACACTAGCTGTGCCCGCGACTTCGTGCGCGTTTTATAATTTAATAAAAAAGCGTGACTTTATTATTATTTTACATATAATTCTAACATAAAAGTAGCCTAAGTTACTCCTTATTACATCAGCTATTTGCCAGTAAAAGTCCCATCAAAATCGGTCCAGCCGTTCCAGAGATTAGCCGGAACAAACAGACAGACAGACAGACAAAAATTGTAAAATATATTATTTAGGTATATGTACCGTGTATACATACATATGCACTCAGTAAAAAGCGGTTAATTCAATATTACAAACGGACACTCCAATTTTATTATATCTATAAAAGATAATTACTTAGAATTATATTACTTACTTCAACGAAACCTGGATTATTCAGGCCGCTGAGATTATCTGGTCTACGCCTTTCATTGTCACTAGTGACTGATGATGTACTTTCTGGTAAATCAATGTAGACAACTGGATTATCATCAGGATCGACTTTACTCGCAGTTCCAGTTGAAGCTCCAGAGCCAGCTGCTACAGCTGGTCTTGATGATTCTATGGTACAACTGCTGCTCTGTGGATTTGATATGGTTGAAATTATATGACACACTGTACCCTCATGATTATATTAAACAAGACTGCCCTAATAAGGAAAAAAGTAAAATTTTAAAACTGTAATTTTCTTTTAAGTAGTAGCAATTTTATTTTAATCCCCATTTTAATGAGCTACTGATGTTTCAATACCCCTCCAATTAAGCTTAAAGTTTTTGCAAGGAGTGGGAAAGACAATAGCCCTGGGGTTAAAATGTCGTCCGTGGATTCGCTCGCGTTTCTATCGCCCTTGTGTTAGGTTAGACTAGCCTATGTCCTTCGTTGAAGTTCAAACTTGCTTCGTTCCAATTATCATCAAATTCGGTTCAGTAGTTTGATCGTGAAACGTTACAGACAGACAGAGTTACTTTCGAATTTGTAATATAAATATAGACCAAAATACTTGGTTGTAGGGATTTGTGCAAGATATTTTTAACTTTGCCGTTTCATAAATTGAAATCATTTTAAAAAAATACATTGGTGAAGAAGGCATATCATTCAATACAGGATTATAAAGATGTTAAAAAAAAGCGTGGAGTTAATATTTGTTGACTTCCAGTCAGGATGCACATATGTAATTGTATTTAACTAATATGACTTTGTATTTTTAAAAGAGTAACTACTGATTTTCTTGTCGGTTCTTTTCGGTTGAATCTGCATTCCGAACCGGTGGTAGCTTCACTTAATATAGTTTGTTAAATCACGATTCAAAAGTGCTTTGAAAGTCTACTTGAATAAAGTATATTTTGATTTTGATCTGTCTGTGGCTCATCTCAAATAGTAATACTAAGTAAGCTTGAACTCTAAAGTAGGATATAGGGTACTAATCTATGCCTCACAACTGACGAAAACCAAGTAAAGCTGCGTGCAACTATTATATAATAAAAACTGAAGCTAAACATACTTACGCCTGATTGTCCACTGTCAGGAATATCTATATAAATGATTGGTTCGTTTGTTAACGGCTGCTTTGGTACCACCTGCTTCCGTGGTAAGTTCGACCACTTCGCAGCTGTTTCTGCGTCGATTGATGGTGCGTCAATGACAATCGGATTGACGTATGGGTACCCCTGGTACATTTGACCTTGATTGCCGCTTACTGGAGTAGTCATCACCTGGAAGCCAATGGAAATACAAATTTCATTTGTCTTGGTATCTTTGATGATTATCATCTAAGTTTGTAATCTAGTTTTGAATTTGAAACATGCATTGTCGTCTTGGGAGTAAGACCGACTTGTGTGTCGTGACGGCAGACGTAATGACGACGAGAGAGAGAGTATATTAGAGAGCTTAAGAGAGAGATCTCAATCCCTCTCTCTCTCAATCCCTCTCTCTCTCAATCCCTCTCTCTCTCAATCCCTCTCTCTCAATCCCTCTCTCTCTCAATGTCCCTCTCTCAATCCCTCTCTCTCTCAATCCCTCTCTCTCTCAATGTCCCTCTCTCTCAATCCCTCTCTCAATCTATCGATCTCTCTCTCCCCCTCCCCCCCTCTCTCTCTCTCTCTCCCTCTCTCTTTCTCTCTCCCTCTCCCTTTCTCTTTTCCGCCCCCCCCCTCTCCCTCTCTCTCTCTCTTAATCTCTAATACCGTCTTGTGTGTCGTGACGACGTCATGACGCTCTCTAATACCGTCACGTCTCTCCATCGCTCTACTGTCCTCTGTGTAGCGCGTGTACTGGTATAGGCTATAAGGTACTTCGTTGTTATATGCGACGCGTATAATATTAAAATCTTTATTTTATAAAAACAATGTTTTTAAAATCTATTTCATACTTTATAAGATTTTAAATTAACATGGTTATTTATATTACTAACAGTATTTAAAACGGGTCTCGTGAACAAGACATTCGTAGATAATGTCGAAATATCGAGCTCCACCAAATTAAAATTAAAAAACATGGTAAATATCCCGTTTTAAATACTATTTCATACTTGTTTATAAGTTAAGTAACAGTTTCTAAATGTCCCAGTGTTGTTCTTGGACCTATCCCTTTGAGGAGAAGGTTTGGAGTTTATTCCACAATGCTGCTCCAATGCGTTCATTCGTATCATTAGGCCATTTCGGCTCTATTTTCAGGGTTCCGAATCACTAAGAGGAAAAAGGAACCCTCATAAGATCACTTCGTCGTACGTTCGGGACTTTACCAGGCGTTTATTAACACTAAAAAAGCAGCTCTTAAGTGTTTCGCCATTATGGGTACATAAAAAATCTACTGCTGCAAAAAATGCAGATATTCGTCCGAAATTTCGATTTCGAAAGGTGAAAAGTCAAATGTTAATAACGATCTTGAATTATGGATACGAAACTAATAGGGGGTGTTCTAGTTTAACTCTGCATCGTTTATTTTCATAATTGGACGTTGTGTTCGCTGTAAATCAACCCTCATTGGCTAATATTATTATATCGGGATGAATTTATTATAACAAAGAACAAAGCCAAGATTATATTTTGAACGAATTGTTACGTTATTTTATACTTAATTAAGATTTTATGAATATCTCTACTAATATTATAAGTGCGAAAGCAACTCTGTCTGTCTGTTTGAGTTGATTTCGAAGGAATTTGGTACGAAGCAATCTTGAACCTCAAGGACATACATATGCGCCAACTGGACACCACCGTCCATATACAATGGCGCTGTAAGAAATATTAACCATTCCTTACATCACCAATGCGCCACTAACCTTGGGACCTAATATGTTATGTACCTTGTGCCTGTAGTTACACTGGCTCACTCACCCTTCAAACCGTAAAAACAACAATATTGAGTACTGCTGTTTGGCGGTAGAATATCTGATAAGTGGTACCTACCCAGCGGGCTTGGACATCTATATAATTCCATCCTTTTAAATCCGAAAACGCGAAAGAGATAGCACTATAGTCGCGTAAATGAGTTCAGATGTTATAATTATGAAATAATGTTAAGAAAGTTGAAAATTTTACCATTTCACGCCGCCCTGAACGCTGATATACGCCGAAATGATTTAGTTTTGCCAAATATAGACATTGTTGACGCGAAATAATAAAACTTATCAACATTTTCCATATTTGCTTATCAAAACTTTGTTTGATCGCTGCTTTAGTGACGTTGACGTAACGTTGTATCGTAACGAAAATCAGCAACCACGTGCGTATATCAAGAATATTACTAGTTGCTTGCGACTTCGCTGTCGTTTAAAAGGTTGGTCGTCTGATATTAAGAATAAAAATATAGCTTATGTTCTTCCTTGAAGTGGAAACATGACGCAAAGAAAAACATTTTATCGGTTCAGTGGGTTGATCTTGAAAGTACAAAAGACAGACAGACAGTTCTGCATTTACAATACTAGTATAGATTAGCATAGATGTATTATTATTTTAAGGTGGGTATCTTCAAATATTGTAATGTTATTGTATCTTATAATTATGTACTGATTTCTTTGGAGGGCTCTGTGCAAGCCTGTCTGAATGGGTACCCAATACACATTCTACCGCTAAATAGATATTGACCTGTTCCGGTTTGAGTAAGCCAGTTTAACTGTAAGTTTACTGGCGTAGTGATGATATAATGTATGTCCAACTGTCCAACATAAATCCAATATCTCCGAACTCACAATAGATCAAAAAAGACTCTCCAAACATACGCCCCTTATTCACTATGGAGGACGTTGAAGTTGCGGCGCTTCTGTGCTATACAGGCATTAATGTGAGGGTTTGGTAGTGTTAATCTGGCTACTATTTGCCGCCGATGGAGCACGCGCCAACACTAACCAACATCGCGAAACGTTCACCAACTACTTTTATAAAGGTGGGTTGGGCGAACGTTGGAGCCGGAAGAAGGACGGTCAATATTTCTTACAATGTATGCGCCAATGTTTGGTGACTGCTAATCATGTCCAAAAAAGAAAACAAATTCGTATATCAGTCTGCGATTTGACGATCGTGTCTACGGAGAGCATGCGCTTTATTTATCGTTCAAATACAAAAAGGTAGCACTTTGTTACCTGATGATGAGTCACCGCCCATAAACATTGGCACTGAGAAATTATGAAGCCATCCAGGACTAATTCGGCCACAAATACGACACGACCGGAATGTTCAGCGTGTGCACATATTGAACTTCCGAGGTTCTGAGTTCAAAAGACCGAGTCCTAAGTCAGACCGATAAAAACTTATTGGGTTATTGTCCACGCCCATGTCTCCTCCTGCTCCGTGATCCAGCTATCATTCCGGTCGTGTTTGATATGCCGTCCCATCGGATTATGAGCGTGCGTCTGTATTTGCACGCACACATATGCACTGTAGTAGACCTGTGTAGTTGGCTGGGCTCGCTTGAGATTTGCCTTCATAACCGAAATTGGTCAAAGGATGTCACATCTCATTAGTATCGGATATAATTAAGATGTTAGTTTTTGCTTATTTATATGTAGGGTGGAATCACCGAGAAGAAAAAGAGCCGAGATGGCACAGTGGTTAGAACGCGTGCATCTTAACCGATGATTACGGGTTCAAGCCCAGGCAGGTATCACTGAATTTTCATGTGCTTAATTTGTGTTTATAATTCATCTCTTGCTCGGCGGTGAAGGAAAACATCGTGAGGAAACCTACATGTGTCTAATTTCAACGTAATTCTACAACGTGTGTGGAATATGATCCAAACCTTCTCCTCAAAGGGAGAGGAGGCCTTAGCCCAGCAGTGGCATTAAAATCCGTTGCGTAATTTAAAAGATCCAAGCGTACAGTCGGAAGCCACTATGACGCAATTATATTAATGTCATATCATTTATAAATTAATCCATGCGAAGCCGGGACGCGTCCCTAGTCAAATATACTAAATAGGAAGATATGTTTGTTTGTAATACATAAACTCTTAAACTACTAAAGCGGTTATAATAATACTCTGGCTATTTGAAAGTCACTTTATCAGGACGTAAGATGTGTTTTATTTCATGGATTGTACGATTTCTGTCTTAAATCATGTTATTTGTAAAGCATTTGAAACTTTTATCCGCCTGCGATGTTAATGTTTATTTATATAGATTCAAACTAACGCGAGCAAAGCCACGCGTACATCTAGTTATTTAAATGTTTTGATTAGAGATTTTTTTCAGAACTGGCGCGACATAAACGTGTCAAATTTGGCTCATATATTAAGACTCGCGAGATACATATGTGTTCCAAATTTCATAAATGCATCTCAAACGGTTATTTAGATATTAATGTCTAAAAATGGTCATTTTTATCACTGACTGACCTATAGATCAAAACTATAACCTACTTCCAGGTGACCTAGAAAGTCCAAATTTGGCATGCAGGTAGATAATTAGGCCAATACAAAGGAAAAAATCTGAAACTGGTAAATTTTTAGCATTTTATTTTAATTTTTCATTTTATTGGGTCTATTAGGAACACTTTTATACTTAGTTCCTGTAATAACTGTATAAAAAAAATGATGTAAGAACCAGCAATCAAAACTTAGGACAGCCGGTCTTAATGTCGATTTTAAGGTCTTCACGTGAATATATAATTTATTAAATCCAAATATTTCCGTTTTAGTACTTATGAGTATAGTCGACTTTAGTATTTATTACGTTATTAACTGGCATTTAGCGCACATCAATGGTGCAAAATCATTATACTTTAAAAAATAATAATAATAGGCATTTCGGTACACACGACGCGACGCCGCAGCAGCGGGATAGGAGCGTTGCGATAAAACCTTGACGCGCACGTGTCCGAGCGAGTGGCCACCGCGCTCATAAGAATTATTCCAATGCCGTCCGATTGAAGCTGCCTAGTCTATTAGATTGCATATTCTTTGTTTGTTCAAATATTAGTATATAACAAAAAAATAGGTTTCATGAGACTGTAGTAGAGTATGTACTCTAGCGCTACAAACGGGGATCCTTATTGCTCGGAAGAACAGTATCGAGCAAGCATGCTGATGTCAGCAAATGACTGGTGAATGGGTCCAATGGACAAATAGAGAAGGTACATTGGGACGTCGACGACAGCAATAACGCGTGTAAAATAACAATTCAATTTAAACATAATATAATTTGCGAACTAGAAGTCAAAACCAAGTTTCAGATATAAAGTAATGTATATGTTCAAAGGAAACAATACTCTATTTGCTTAGCATATTCTACTGCTATCCACAAATCACAAGGCCTTCGCCTTGACGGTGCTCTTCTCGACATAAGCTCTTCTATATTTAGTAAAGAAACTATCCAGAGTTAAAACCTTAGATGGAGTAACATAAACATAATAACATAATCAGCCTGTAAATTTCCCACTGCTGGGCTAAGGCCTCCTCTCCCGTTGAGGAGAAGGTATGGAGCATATTCCACCACGCTGCTCCAATGCGGGTTGGTGGAATACACATGTGGCAGAATTTCGTTGAAATTAGACACATGCAGGTTTCCTCACGATGTTTTCCTTCACCGCCGAGCACGAGATGAATTATAAACACAAATTAAGCACATGAAAATTCAGTGGTGCCTGCCTGGGTTTGAACCCGAAATCATCGGTTAAGATGCACGCGTTCTAACTACATTATTCGGCGGTGAAGGAAAACATCGTGAGGAAACCTGCATGTGTCTAATTTCAACGAAATTCTGCCACATGTGTATTCCACCAACCCGCATTGGAGCAGCGTGGTGGAATATGCTCCATACCTTCTCCTCAACGGGAGAGGAGGCCTTAGCCCAGCAGTGGGAAATTTACAGGCTGATTATGTACCTACTAATAATTTATATACAAAAAGTAGCTAAGTCCAATATTATGATATATACCTTGGTTGTTGACTTCAATGACAAAAGAAGTGAGATCTAAATGGGTGCCAAGTTCAATGGTCCTTCCTGAAATTTATTTATAACTACATAAAATATCATTTCTTCTTATAACGTAGGATAATATATTGTTGCCTAAGGTCTGTCTTGGCTAGTTCTTATATGTTCATAAACACTTGTACTTGTCTGGATATTAACTCGCAATATCTGGTTAAGATTCATGTTTTTTAGTGACTGGACAAGCAATACTGAGCTGTCGTCCATTCTTCTCAGACGTTCTGAGTTATAATTTGTTATTATAAACACAAACTATAATTTGTGTTTATTTTATTATGATTATTCTAAAATTTGTAAAAAAAATACATTTCCGGGTACGTATGTCTTATTTGTCAACGTTCGCAAAAAAAAAACATGGCGTCGTGTTGATGAAAACATTACAGTCTTCGACTTAACACGCTCTAAATACTATTTAATACGATTCTAAATACGATTTATAAATATCAACGTATTTATGTGTTTTTGGTAATTAAATTATTTAGATCCGACACCGAAAAAAAAAACACCCACGTAAAATATAATATACGAAAACACTATAAAAAAATCGTTATCATAAATTAAAATTATTGCTAACTCACCAGAATATATTTTCACTTCAAGAATACAATTAAATTATTAATAAAAAAATTCAACATTGTCTTTTGATCGGACTACATTTTTTTTATCGAAATTATTGTACATTAAAATCATTCTGACAATTTAAATTGCTACGTAACACTGATATCTTATCTGTAGTGATAAGATAGAAAAATATTTCTCTCAGGTAAATAAATGTTAGCGGGCGACGATTCTACGAACAAATTGTGACGTCGAATTCGAATGGGAATCGGAATCGGTGGCGCTTAGCTTTCTCCGATTCGGAATAAATTGTTGATTAGTGGAATTACCCCCCAGCTATGAATCGAGATTTATTTTTGTGATTAATATAATTTATCCCTTTTAAATTAGTAAATTTTCTTGGTGGTTGGACTTTTTGCAAGTCCCTCTGGTTAGGTACCACCCTCTCGTCAGATATTCTACCGCCAAACAGCAGTGCTCAGTACTGTTGTGTTTGGTTTGAAGTGTGAGTGAGCCAGTGTAACTACAGGCACAAGGGATGCAACAACTTGCAGATGCGTTTCCGGCCTTTAAGAAAGGAGTACGCTCTTTTTATTTATTAAACTTTATTTAATCTTTCCAGAAAATGTCCGACGCGCCAAGTCTTCATTAGAAGTGGAAGATCCCATTGTATAGACGCGTGTAGTGCGGAAACCATGTGCGGAGAAGTTAGGGTACCAGAACGTCATCTTAATGTAAGTACTAAATTATTTTATACTAGATCAAAACCTTTCGCTTCGCTTGGTTGAAATAAATAAAACTAAACAAATACGGTTTATTAATTATTAATAATTAATTTACTGTGGACTAGTTTCCATTGAATTTACTGTGTCCCTGCACGAAAATATTTTTTGGGACACACTCTCTGAACGCACCCTTAAACGTCAAACATGGCCGCCCGTTGAACTGTCACGTCATTGAATTTCGTGGATTTAATACGTCGTGTTGTCGACCAAAAATCATTATTTTTTTAACTATGTATATTTGCGGGTTAAATAATTACACATTATTCATACGTATATACTTTTTTTCAAAACAAATCACAAAATGTCAACTCAGCAATTTATTTGACAGTTGCTGTCGTGTGTTCTCTACATTTTTGTTTAGACTTCGATTCAAATTTTTTATTAAAAATCAAAATATTTCTTATTCAAGTACTTAAGCTCAAGAAAACACCTTTGAATCGTCGTGTTACACTGTTGAATTAAATGTCAGAACGGATTTTACGAAACTCCACCCTTGAGGGGGTAAAACGGGGGTTGAAAGTTTGTGTTTTATAAATATCGCGTAAAGCCGCAGGTTCAGCTAGTATATTATAAACGTGCACCATTTGAGCAGTCAATTGTTGAAGATTTCCAAAAGCGGATTTATTTAGAACTAGCTGTGCCCGCGACTTCGTGCGCGTTTGAATTTAACAAAAAAGTCATTGTTGTAGCCTAAGTTACTCCTTATTACATCAGCCATCTATCAGTAGAAGTCCCGTCAAAATCGGTCCAGCCGTTCCAGAGATTAGCCGGAACAAAGAGACAGACAAAAATTGTAAAAAATGTAATTTTGGTATATGTACTGTGTACATACATATGAATTTGGTAAACGGCTGTTAATTTAATATTACAAACGGACACTCCAATTTTATTATATGTATAGATAAATTGTCTCTGTACATCGTTTCAGTGAATGTTTTAAATTTTTCTAATAATTATTCTGTTTTTCGGAGCGTAGATGGATCCAACCAATCAGAGGTCGTTAAGTTCCGGTGAGATCCGGCCTACTCTGGAACGGCTGGATCGATTTTGACGGGGCTTTCACTGGCAGAAAGCTGCTGTGATAAAAAGTAGCTTAGGCTACAACGATAACTTTTTTGTTAAATTCAAACGTGCACGAAGTCGCGTGCACAGCTTGATAAATATAACTTTTCGTGACAGTTAGCGATTCTGTATATAAAGTTAATATACATTAATTTCTCATAGGAATACATATCAAAATTATAATTATATTATATTTAAATTATTTTAATAAATTAACGTATTATTTTTTAAAATGGCGATGGTGTTTTTGACATGACGTCTATTCTCAAGGGAGACTGTAACCGCGATGACTATAACAGTGTACAAGCCCTTTTGTCTGATCCCTAACTTTTATAATTCTAGCTTTTTTATTTATTTATTCTTTACCACAGTATACATAGCATATTCATGGTCGGGTCTCTAGTGATCATGGTACATTATCGTGTCAGAGGGACCCACTCAAATCAAATCAAATCAAATCAAAATATACTTTATTCAAGTAGGCTTTTACAAGCACTTTTGAGTAGTCATTTAACAAACTATATTAAGTGAAGCCACACATGATATACAGACTGAAAAATTGCGATTTTTATTTGAATACAATAAAACAATAATGTGCTTTTATAACTCAAAATCAGAATATTTAATTATAATTCTACGTGTATTTTAATTTTTATCAAATTTTATAATTTATTTTTCACTACCGAAAGTACCCTATTACATCAAACATATGTGCAGGTTTCCTCACTACCTAGCACGAGATGAACTATAAACTCAAAGATCCTTAACATGAAAATTCGGATCGTGGTCGTACAAATTGGCGTATTCTAACCCTGATTTGATAGTACTCTATCAAATATTATTTCATGTAGAGCTTTGAATGCCTTGAGCTGATCCCAAATAAATGGAATCAAGGCGGACGTATGAATATCTATAGACGATTCTAATAGGCAGTATATACAAGATATATATATTCATCACGACGTCATTGATATAGATCTTAATAATCTGCGGCTTTCTTTGAGGAATCATGACACAAAATTGTTTTGAATGTCGGTAAAGTTAGACAATAAAGAGGTAACACGTGTAATTTCGCGTTTATTCAAAAACATTTTTTTTTTTTAGGAATTTCTAAACCTACGACAGGTTTTGTTTTGATTCCATTTCATTGTAAACTGCAAGTCACTCGTCTAAATTTGGCGCCGAAATGATGAAACCTTTTTTGAATGATTTTTTAAATATAAAATATACATTGGTTAAGTTAGAATTGGAGTGTGTCATAACAATTCACTTTAACGTTGTTTACGTTTTTCCGGCGAGTACCTTTTTTTATATCTCGAAAATTAATTATTTGTTAAATTGTAACTATTGAGAAAATTGAAATCAAGAGTCCTCTTTATTTTGACCATAACCGATTTTTTATATTTGTATTAATATATAAGATTAACCAGGAACTGTTTGTAGAGCAAAATACAGCAGAGCTATTAACAAATCGAATGGAACATGTAAATACTATACACACTGAATTTTCATGTGCTTAATATGTGTTTATAATTCATCTCGTGCTCGGCGGTGAAGGAAAACATCGCGAGGAAACCTGCATGTGTCTAATTTCAAAATTCTGCCACATGTGTATTCCACCAATCCGCATTGGAGCAGCGTGGGGGAATATGCTCCATATCTTCTCCTCAAAGAGAGAGGAGGCCTTAGCCCAGCAGTGGGGAATTTACAGGTTGTTAATGTAATGTAAATGTATTTCCAGCCGTGTTACGTTTGCAACAGCACCGGCCATAATTGCAGAACGTTGCCGCGTGAGAAAGTCCACTTAGAAGACGAGGTTACAGCGACAGAAATATCAGGGAACGCACTGAATTACGATCCCGAAGTGACAGAAAATATTGCAGGTAAAATTAACGATCATTTGAATATACAAAATCGAAATACTTGGTGGTAGGGCTTTGTGCAAGCCCGTCTGGGTAGGTACCACCCACTCATCAGATATTCTACCGCCAAATAACAGTACTCCGTATTGTTGTGACCCGGATAGAAGGGTGTGTGAGCCAGTGTAATCACAGACACAAGGGACATAACATCTTAGTTCCCAAGGTTGGTGGCGCATAGGCGTTCTATGGAATGGTTAATATTTCTTACAGCGCCTTTGTCTATGGGCGGTGGTGACCATCAGGTGGCCCATATTCTCGTCCGCCAACCAATGCCATAAAAAAAGGAAAATAATTTTTATTCAATTAAGCTCATAAAAGAACTGAAATTTAAACTGTGTTGGATACAAGTTAAAACTACCACGAGTTCGGAAATCGGTTTCTACCGAGAAGAACTGGCAAGAAACTCAGTAGTTACTCTATTCCAACATTTTAATACAGTTTGTAAAATGACGATTCAATAGAGCTTGTAGAAGCCTACTTGAATAAAGTATATTTTGATTTTGATATTAACCATACCTTACGTTTTCAATACACTAGCGAACTTGGGTACAAGGGCAAGATTATGTTCCTTTATTGTGTCGGATGGATTCACTGATTCTTTAAAACAGAACACACCAATAAAAAGTCACACTGGCGAACATGCCCTAACGTACCCTACGTTGGGCATGTTCGACAGTGTATTAAGAACCGATCTTATTTCTGGCTCATTCGATCTTTTCTATGTTCTCCAGACAATAGAAGCAGTTTTATAAGCTTTAACGTGTCCTCATCAGTCGGAAGTCGATCTTAGTACAACGCGCTTTTTGACGGTAGAATATTTGATGAGAGGGTGTTCCACCCAAATAGTCTTACAAAGGTGTTCCACAAGATTTGAAGTATGTTTTTCTTTTTGCAATTCGTAGGTGGACTATCAAATGGACCATCTAATGGTAAGTGGTTACCACCGCCCATAATATTGGCGCTGTAAGACATAATAACCATTCCTTACATCACCAATACGCCACCACCCTTAGGAGCTAAAATGTTATGTCCGTTGTGCCTATAGTTACACTGGCTCACTCACCCGTGAAACCGGAACATAAAAATACTTAGTATTACTGTTTGGCGGCAGGAAATCTGATGAGTGCGTTAATTCGACTACGAATAAAATAAAGAAGTATACAATTTCTTACTTCTACGTGTGTTTCTCCTTCCAGAAACAGAGACGGAAGATTTTGAAGAAGAACCAATCGGAGTTGAGAACACAGACTTTGTACTGTACGTCAGTGCGGTCGAAACTGAAAGGTGTAGACGTGGCTTAACCGTTGCCTACGCGTCGCACTGTCAACAGGAATCTGCTTTAGACCGGTATGTCTTAGTGATTGGTTTTTACGTACGCTATTCTCTGCCATTGGTTGAATCTTGTTAAGATTTTATGTCTCTTGTGCTGGCTTACACTGGCTAACTCATCCTTCAAACTATACTATATAAGATGAGGATGTGGTACCCAAACGGGACAAAGACCTACCATCAATTTATTAAGATAAAAAACCTTCTCCAAAGGAAACCAGACCAGACAATTGTGGGATTTTAACAGGACACGAGTTACTTTACTAATAATTAATTTCAGACCAGTAGCCGGTCACGCGAACTTCTGTCCCGGCGAATTGTCGACCAAATACCGCGACCTGCCCTCCGTCCTGTCGACTGTCAAGCACGAAATGCTTCACGCGTTGGGATTCAGCGTGTCGCTCTTCGGATTCTATCGGTATGTATATATATATGTCCGCGATGTCAACAATACGGGAGTAGATAACCCTTTAAGGGAGTCTAGATCGATCGGTGGGAGTCGGCGACACGACACTAAAACTAGCCACCGTGCAAACAACACCTCTAAAAAATGACATTGTTATAATTGTGTTTTTTATATGATATAGATAGGCGGACGAGCAAATGGGCCACCTGATGGTAAGTGGTCACCACCGCCAAACTTGGGAACTAAGATGTTACGTCCCTTGTGCCTGTAGTTACACTGGCTCACTCACCCTTCAATCCGGAACACAACAATACTGTACTGCTATTTGGTGGTAGAATATCTGGGAGTGGGTGGTATGTACCCAGGCGGGCTTGCACAAAGCCCTACCACCAAGAAAAGTGTTAAAAGTTAATAGAAAATTGTTTAAGTGATTTCGGATTTTATAATTGGTACACATTCTCAAATTTACCCAACATATAATATCTGATGGTGGTCATATATAAAAGGGGTGTTGTGGGAATTAACAGACACAATGAAATAAATCAACAATGCTTGAAAATAATTCAATTACATACAAAACAGTATACACTGGACAGAGAAATAGTTCTTCCTTACGTGACAATATATGCCAGGCGTTGCCAGATATCTGGCCATCTGATAATGAGAATGAGGTCAAAATCAAAATCAATATATACTTTATTCAAGTAGGCTTTTACAAGCACTTTTGAATCGTCATTTAACAAACTATATTAAGTAAAGCTGCCACCGGCTTGGAATGTAGATTCTACCGAGAAGAACCGGCAAGAAACTCAGTAGTTACTCTTTTTCAACGTCTAAAAATAGTCATGTTAGTTAAATACAATTATATATGTATGTTATATATCCTCGAAGTCAACAAGCGTTGACTCCACGCTTTTTTATCATCGATATAATCTTGTATCGAATAATATGCCTTCTTTTCCGATGTATTTTTTACAAATGATTTGAATTCATGAAACGGCAAAGTTAAAAATGTCTGCGGAATTTTATTATAGAAACGGATACCTTGCTCCAAGAATGATTTATTGACTTTGCGGAGTCGGTGCTACTGTGAATATACATAATATTATTCTAAATATATTGTGACGCAACAGTGAGTATTCCTACTTTGTTAAAAACATCCCGAAGAGATTATCTAGCTCCAATATTATAAATTGAGATCGACAGTGCACTTTATTTGAGGACATACTTGTGCACGCATGCCCCGCGTAGTTGTCTAGTATCTTGAAGTTGACCACGGTAGCCGAAAGGTTAAGAACAACATAATTGTATAATTAATAAAAATGTATTTATTTCCAGAGACGAAAATGGCGAACCGCTTACGGAACGCCGTCCAGACACGGGAAACCCACCTTTAGATGAAGAGTAAGTAGGTATAACAAAATGTCGCCACGGAAAGAAATTGTACGATGTAGACTTTGTTCTTCAACGTTTTTACCAAAGCGTATATAATTTACAATGAACTGATATTTATTTAAGTTAAGTTAATTATAAGTTTCAAAGTTTTTTTTTTTTTAATTTATATGACAACACCAACACGTAGTACAACAAAAAAAACACAAAAAATCAAAAGTAATTGGTTAATCACCTACTTTTTTACAGCTGTTCTAAAATTACTGGAGAAATATGAGTCAACATTGTAAAAATCATTATTATAATAAGTTAATTGATAAAATTAAACATTATAAAATTAATGAGATACTAGGACAACATTCTGAATAGAGATTTTTGTCAAAATAACATCAACAGTTCCCATGGTTGGTGGCGCATTGGCGATGTAAGAAATGGTTAATATTTCTTACAGCACCATTGTTTATGGGTGGCACTTACCATAAAAAGTCCCCATATTAAGCACACTAAGCGTACGGATGCAGGCAGTGTTCTGGCGACGTCTACTTCCCCAAAAATGTTTTTCAATTGACCCTCTAAACAAAGGTATAAGTCTCCCCTTTGCAATGTGCATCAACGCTCACTGTTTAGTCAAATTTAGTACCAACCTAACGCTGCTTTGGATATTTGTTAGTAGAACATACTGCAGTTCTCGACAGGGCAAGGTTTTTAAGGTTACCGTCCTAATTCCAACGCGTAATTAACCACGTTGCCCTTTTTGGTTCGCACATTGTAAACAATGTGGTCCATTTTAGGTCGTAATATTTATTTATTTTTATTGTGCCTTTCGGTATGTTCCTTTGCCACGGTTTTTCACAAAAGAAAAGTACGTCCGTTCTGATTGACGTAATCCACAAATCCTCTGGGACGTGGGGTATCTGATTTTGACGTCTTTGCGTGGAAAAAATGAATCAATTGTTTGTTTTCCTTCCCAGGCTTCAAATCCACAAATGGTCCGACCGCGTTGTCAGAAACATAACGCGAAAGAACTGGATGATAAGAGAAGGTTATATTTCTAGAACATTCCACATGATCGTTACCCCGAGGGTAGTTAAAGAGGTAAGCTATACGATTTAAGACAACATTGGAAATTAGGACGTAATATTGAGAAGATTGAGTGGCGGACGCCGAAAAAATGGAATAGAGATAGAACAAGACTAGACTAGAGGTAATATCTAGAATAGCCCCCTTGCATTTGGGTAACGCTGCAAATGGAATCTAGTAAAGTTATATTTTGATAGTGGTTTCAAGTGTTCACGCCTCTACACAATCTTGACCTTTTGTTTAAATTGATGATCATTTGTATTATATCAGGTACGTGACCATTTCAACTGTTCAACGCTTGAGGGAGCCGAGTTAGAAGATCAAGGGGGCGATGGCACTGCACTGACTCATTGGGAGAAAAGAGTTTTTGAGGTTAGACTGATGTCCAATAATTCTTATATCGAACAAAATTCGGTTGCGTTCTTGCATATAGTTTTTCACGGTGTTTTTGATGTTTTTTTGGGCAATTTGATGGTCACCACTGGCAAAGTAGTTGGCCAGTGTTGGAAATATTAACTAATTCTTACTTTGAAAATGCGCAACCAAATTTCCGAACTAAGATGTTACGTCCCTTGTGCCTTTAGTTACACCTCAATCCCCCTTCAAACCGGAACACAACAATACTGTAGTCTATTCCAATGGAAGTAGGAATAAAGATAAATAAACCACTTGATGGTAGGGCTTTGTGCACGCCCGTCTGATTAGGTACCACCCACTCATCAGATTTTCTACCGCCAAACAGCAGTACTCAGTATTGATGTGTTCCGGTTTGAAGGGTGAGTGAGCCAGTTGTAACTACAGGCACAAGGGACGTAACGTCTTGGTTTCCAAAGTTGGTGGCGCATTGGTGATGTTACGAATAATAAATAACTACGAATTTTTTAAATTTACGAATTTACGAAAAAATTTACGAAAAAATTACGAATAATAAAATAAATAAATAAAAAAAAATTTTACTTCTAAAATACCGATAATACTGTCGTCGATATTCAAAACGCCATTTTTCGCAGTTTTTCGTCTATATTATAGAATAATCGAGCTCTCGACCTAGTCTAGTTATGGTTGGAATAGAGTTTAAGTAGAATACCTGATGTCAAGAATGAATGTACAAATCTTTGATTACAGAACGAAGCAATGACTGGCACACACACACAGAACTCTGTGTTCAGTAGGGTAACGTTCGCAATGATGGAAGATACGGGCTGGTATCGAGCTGACTATACGCACGCGGCGCCTCTCGACTGGGGCAAGGGCTTGGGCTGTAACTTCGCGATGACCTCTTGCAAGCAGTGGCTGAACGCGCAAAGGTTTAGGTATTTTATGTTTTCAGGGGATACCTAACGATTTTGTGGCGTTAAGACTAACAAACATTTCCATACTAACTATATTAACTTGTTTATTTTAATTTAACTGATATGGTTTTATTCGTAAGGTGTATGGTACCTACAGTGTTTTCCCTACGAAGGTAGTTTACAGAATTATAGTAATTTCGTTTTTTTTAACATGCAGCGCTGTGGATAATGGAACTATAGAGTAAGTAGTTCATAGTGAATGATAGGGCCGGATTGATATCATATAAGACTAGTTTATAATGCTGTCGAAATTGAGGTCTTGGGCTCAAACCCTGAATCCGTTCGTTAATAAGTTATAGGATTATTCTGAAGAAATTTGAATACAGAATGTTTGTTTTAATTTGAAGATGTCGAAATGGTCGATAAGAGCAATTTGAATTTAGAACACGACTTATTGAACGAATTTTAGAGTTTAGTTGCATGTTAACTATTACCAATTTGGCATGATATGTTGTATATTGATTAACAAAATATATTTTAATTGCAAGCGATACTAATGCCACTATGGAGGAGATGTAAGTGTTTTTTCTTCTTATATTTAAAAAGTAACCTATCGATTACATTGCTGTGCAAATATTCTCTTGAGGAGAAGACTTGGAGTATGATCCAATATGCTGCTAATGTACTCATTGGATACACATCTGACACAGAATCAGAATCAAACAGGTTTCCTCACAATGGTATCCTGATCCGTCAATCCAGAGCACATCAATACTATACTTGTCCGCTTCATTATTAGCGATGTACTCGTGATGCTGTAACAGATATAGAGTTACCTTCTCATTTGTAATATTAGTATAGGCTTCACCAGACGTTAGTGTCATGCTTAGAAAAGAATCGTGATAGAATCTTAAAATTATCTTAATTTTATTACAAAAACTACTACGTTAGATTTGGCAATTATAAATTGAGCTCGAAGTCTCTACTATTTGTATGAGGTGGTGGTAGCTTTCGATTGGATTGGATGACGTTTAACGTAATATATTTTGGGTGCAAAAGTTTTATGTAAATGGCGTTATTATTTTGATATGATTTTTAAACTAGTCACTTGTTTGTGTATAAGCTGGTTAACTCTCAAATATTCTCAATACAAGTTGAAAGTTTGCCAGTGTAAAAATGTAACAAATATCAAGCTTTAGAAAACAAAAGCCGAATGTTATTGCCAATAGATGTTGTATAACGAGGGAATGGTTACATACGTATTTGTCTTATTCTGTTGTAATGTAATTAGCATACCACGAAGACAGCATTCAGTATAATATATAGCAAAGATATACAAATATTTACTTGGTAGTAGGGCTTTGCGCCAGTCTGAGTAGGTATCACCCACTCATCAGATATTCTAGCGCCAAATATTGTTGAGCCTGAAAAACCACAACCACGAAGGATATAATACCTTAACTCTAAGGTTAGTTGTGCATTGGCGATGTGTGTAATATTTATATCAGCGCCAATGTTTATACGCAATTGTGATCACTTGCCATCAGTTGTGTCAAAAAAAGAGTAAGGAAATTAGAAGCTATAATTGAGGTTGTTGAACTTTGTCCGAATCACACATTCATTGAGTCCAACTTTTGTATTTAAAACACTGTCTTTGTCTCTCATCAATCATTTGAGATTTGAAAGAAAAAGACAGCACTGTAACAGTAGACACGTAAGGTTTATTAGCAAGGGGTTACATGTAGCAGTAAAATTGTTTCGCGGTAAATTCTAGAACAAAACAAAAAAATATTGTATAAGAAGCTCTGTGACATGTAAATATATAAATAACCCTTTTATATTTAATTTTAAAAACACATTCAGAACTTGTGTCATTAATATAAAAAAATATTTTCAGACGTAAAAATCCGGCGCCATTTTGTGAACGTGTCAAAGGCGATCCGCTGCGGACGGAGTGTTCTCCGCGTCGCACGGCTGTCGTTCTGTGTAATCTGGTCCGCCATGACACTATACTACCGAGACAATATCAGGTGAATAGTTCAAAAATTAAATAATATTTATATTTTACTTCTAAATATTACCACCAATAAATATTGACGCTTGAAATATAAGCACGTCTTACATCAACGGGCTACTAACCTTGGGAACTAAGATGTTATTTTCCTTGTGCCTGTAGTTACTGATGACTGACACTTCAGACTATGACTGACGTAGAATATGTGATAGTGATCAAACCTGCATGTGGAAACGTTAAAGCAGCGTATTAGATTAAGCTCCTCAAAAGGGAGAGGAGGCTCCAGCCCAGCTGTGGAACATTTACGGTGTTACATTATTTTAATAATAGCTCCAATTTTTCATCAGCATTTCGACAGACTACCAAACGTACCCCCTGGAGACGAAGCTCACTACGGCGGTTCAGTGTCATTGGCGGACTACTGCCCTTACTTGCAAGAGTTCACTTGGAAACACAAGAGCGTCCTCGTCAGGGGAAGTCGGTGCTCTTACGAGGAAAATACGCCGAGTATGTTTTATTACCTGATCTAGGCCTCATTTATAATAACGAATTGACAGTTCATCGTCGAATCGAATCGTGTCTATTTTACAAATATAACAATCCAGTTCCAGTTTGGTCAAAGTTGGTTCGGAATATAGTCGAGATCGTATAGTTACCGAATACCGATATACGAGTAAATCATTTAAATTGGTACGAAGTTACATTACCGTTATAAGTATATATATTTAACGAAATAATTAATTATTTTCACCATAAATAATGATCGATAACATTACAGTTATTTAATGGTTCTGTCCCAGTATCTCGGTCAGATTCGCCAGGATAACGAATTAAAAAAGGGACTGATATTAAAGCTAGCCTATGTACCGTCGTAGTGTCAGTTAAATATTATTTCATTTGTTTATATAACTATATTTTTGCAGTATTATTAGTATTATAGTAAAACCGACTCGTACATCATGACGTCAAACGTCATGACGCTCTCTTATGACGTCACTTCTCTCCATCCGTGTGTGGCGTGTGTATACTTCGTACTATAAATATTATGATATTTATATACTGTTTCTTTTGTGTTATTGTAAATCCTGTGATGTCACATTTTTAGTTTAATTTTATTTATTTGTAAAGCGTATTTATATGTTTTTTATTTTTTTTCATTTGTATCATTAAATTTGTGCCTTCGCAAGAATTGGGAGAAGTTCTTAGCGGTCGCATAGTGACTGCGGGTTGCATGTATTTTAACAATATCTAACTAATGTTTAAATATTCTTCGTGTAAATTGAGGGAGTACAAATAATATTTGCGAACATTCAAAATGTATCTAGTCATTTTCTTGTACAGTTTAATTTTATGTCCTATTCCAGAAGCCGATGTTAATTTCGCATTAGAGAACTACGGGCAGCACTCAAAATGTTTTGACCACAGTGATCGGGTTTGGGAGCAAAAGTCATGCAGACAAGTAAGGCTTTATTTGCTTCTTATTAAGTTTGGGAATATCATTTAAGACTTAAAATTAAACCATAATAAACTCCATGTCATTTATTAATAATATCTCATCAGCAGTGTTTCCAGTACTGTCTTTTGGGAACTTAACCCAGCAGGGTGTAGATTTTAGCAAAGTTAACGCTGAATATGTTATTTTGCTGTAGGTAATTTGCTTGCTAAATAGTTGAATTAGGATAATCATTTTATTCACTTTAAGATTTGACACGGAAGAACTCATGACTTTTGGGGGTAGATTAAATTATTTGCAAAGGCCTTTATCAGTCGAGTGATGTTGTGAAAACATAATTTATAATGTTATCTATTATAAATTAGTCGATATTGTTTCAAAAATGTTATATATTCAATTAGATATCGTACAATTTCTAATTGGTAGGTGGTATATGAACCCTGCCACATATTATAATGTTTCAAAGACTTGAGCAGAGAGGCATCATCGACCATATTGTAGTTAACCCCCTTTTTTTTTTTTTTTTGTTTAACGAGGAGGAAATGCATTTACGCATGCCGCCCGGTCGGGGGACCGGGACGGGTATGTGGGACTCAACCGGGGCCTAATGCCCCGTGCCAGGGCACGCTGATGCTAATGCCCTGTCCTACCCACTAAAACCATCCTCGGGTTTCCACCATGCCGCCGAGTGGTGAGGCAACGGGATCGCCAAGGGCATGCAACCGCGACCCCACCAGCGGCAGCCGCCGTAAGGCGGCTGAATATACATGGAAGGCGCGCCTAGTGCGCGCCTTCCCCCTCATCCTCCACGTGTGAATGTGACGAACTCCCCCGAGTCCGCCACTGGAGGCTGGGCGTCAACGAAGCTGACGCCCTGCGGCGGATAAGATGGTAGGCTCCGCCGCTGACCGCCGGTGTAAAACACCTGGGAGGCTCGAGTAGCGAGCCCTCCCACTCCCTCCTAGCCAACGAGGCCACTCACATGGTCCGCCCTGACGCCGATCAGGGACGTACCAGGAGCGGCCCCGCGGCATCCCTCCCGCCAGTCTTAGCCGCGGCCGACGAGCAAGCTCAAGCCGGCCCCGTTGCCCAGGGTACACCACGAGGAGGTGACTGACATGTACCCCACCTTGTAGTTAACCCCTAAAGTAACTTTTCCATTACAACTTTTAACTAGGATTAGCTTAACTGGCAAGATATTGTAGACATATTGTATTTATATATGTATCTTAAAGTATATTGGCCAGATAAACTCAACTCAAAGCCGAGGTAACATTCAACCGATTGAACTGAATTTAAAAAAAAAAGAGACAGAGATTTAAATATATTAAAGGGATGACTCGATTCTGTATTGCATCGGGAATGTTCGCGGAATATCGGGTCGATTGTTATGCCACGATGAAAAGATGCGCAACCCTAGTGCGTAAAGTCAGTGGCAGCACCAACAGCATACATAACATGATAGATGGAAAAAAAAAACCTACCTTATACAGTATTTTTATATATTAATATTTATCATATATTTTTTATTATGGATTATTTTAAAATGAAAAAAAAAAGTCAGTGTGGTCCAGGAAGACCAGCGAAATCCAGCGAAGATCTGCTGATGTTCAGTAAAAAAAATAAAATAACGTCAAAATTTATATTAAAAAAGTAAAGTGTAAAAAA
The DNA here is from genome assembly GCF_037043105.1 of Vanessa tameamea. Lineage (NCBI taxonomy): Eukaryota > Metazoa > Arthropoda > Insecta > Lepidoptera > Nymphalidae > Vanessa > Vanessa tameamea. Next base: position 2,602,683 of record NC_087339.1, on the reverse strand, counting down.
GGCACGGGCAACTCAATCTCTAACGGAATGGCACAGCAGCGATTATTAACAGTTTTTTTTTTTGTTTATTTATTTATTTATACATAAAAGTTTACAAAACAGAATACTTATAGCTAGCAACAGAACACCACCCAGGTTTGCAATAAAATAGTTAAATCTAGTTTCGTCACCTACAGAACATTAATGCCAGTTAAACATATCATTACTTACTTAAAAAGTATGATTTTAGTTTCTTCTCAATGTTACGAGGAGTTATAATATAATTATATTTTCTTTAGTATTATTTATTGTACTAAAACTAGGATACGATAATTGTTACTAACAAAATGGACGTACATATGTATAGTCTGAAATAAATGTTTTATTATTATTATTAAATAAGTAAACTTTAAGTTCTTTCGACAGCCAAAAATTAATTCTGTCAATAGTTTTATTACTAAACAGATTAAATATAAACTTGTATTTTAAAATATAGTTTTTAAATTTGGTAACACATTCTTTTTTTCAGATAAGGGAGTGGCAACACTGGGGTTCGGGCTGCTATAAATACAAGTGTGAAAGTGGCCGAATACATATTATTGTAAGTAAATATTATTAATAATAATATGTTAAAATGATTTAAGTAGAAATTGGTGAATAGCTGCTTTCGTATTTGCTATTATATTAATTGTAGTCGTCAACACCTAGATGTCTTCAGTGAATCTGTTGGTTCTCTTAAAAATAAACTTAAAACAAAATCACATTATTTTATGTAATAATTAAATAATTAACTAGTCAGTAATTACACAAGTACTGTTCTTGTTAACTAAGCTAGGTATATGTTTTTTAAAGCATGCTAGGTTTACATCCAGAAGACTGCAATTTAATAACACTATTTTTAGCTTAGATTTTATTTTGTATGCACTAGTTGTAAGTCAGTTTTGTAAACTTAAATAAAAAAAAAAAAAAAACTCAGTCGCACGGGTTGAATAAGAAGAAATATGTTTGATATCACCCAATCGACATTATTTTTCCGAAATCTTTGACACGCATCGTCGCAAGTCGAGCCGAGATGGCCCAGTGGTTAGAACGCGTGCATATTAACCGATGATTGCGGATTCAAACCCACGCCCAGCACTGAGTTTGCATGTGCTTAATTTGTGTTTATGATTCATCTCGTGCTCGACGGTGAAGGAAAACATCGTGAGGGAACCTGCATGTGGCTGATTTCAACGAAATTCTGCCACTTGTGTATTCCACCGACCCGCATTGGAGCAGCGTGGTGGAATGTGCTCCATACCTTCTCCTCAAAGGGAGAGGAGGCCTTAGCCCAGCAGTGAGAAATTTACAAGCTGTTAGTGTATGATGTCGTAAGTCAACCTATTTACAAAAAAACTTAATAAATTATACAACTAAAACTTCCTCGTGAATTATTCAGTTTATTGCTGAAAACCTTACAGTCTATTCCAGTCCAAGAAGGTAAAAAGATAAGATTTAAAAAACAACCTTACAAACCTTAGATTTACGTATTCCATGCGATTTGCTAATAATTGAGCTACAATCAGTTCTCGATGAATATATCATTATTTATATTTATTTATAATATAACACAATTGCACTAAACTACTTATATACGATGAAATTATACATCCAAAGTTCCGATAACAGTTTCGTCGACGTTCAAATCAACAATAAATATCATCGACTATTCAAGCTCTCGACCAATGACATCACGTCAATTCGCTGTCAAATATTGCTTATTTTGCTTTTGTCCTCTTTTAGTTGGAATAGACTAAATTAATTCGCTTGCGGTAGAGGTGTGCTTGCGTGCGTGTCAGCTACGCAAAAAAAAAGCGTGGAGTTAACGCTCGTTGACTTCCAGGCAGGAGACATGACATACATATATAATTGTAGTCAACTAACATGACTGTATTTTTAGATGTTGAAAAAGAGTAACTACTGAGTTTCTTGCCGGTTCTTCTCGGTAGAATCTACATTCCGAACCGGAGGTAGCTTCACTTTAAATAGTTTGTTAAATGACGATTCAAAAGTGCTTGTAAAAGCCTACTCGAATAAAGTATATTTTGATTTTGGTTTTGTCGAACTACTTCTCCAGTCTCCAGTTCTATAAATTTATAACATTGTGGTTTTGGAAAATCGTAAACAGTTGAAGTAGAATCGTTTCGTTTTGTAGTATTTCAAGATCTGACGACCTCCGTGGTCGAGTAGGTACATCGGTTTTCATGGGTACGCCACTCCGAGGTCCCAGGTTCGATTCCCGGCCGAGTCGATGTAGAAAAAGTTTATTAGATTTCTATGTTGTCTCGGGTCTGCGTGTTTGTGGTACCGTCGTTACTTCTCATTTTCCATAACACAAGTGCTTTAGCTACTTACATTCCGATCAGAGTGATGTATGTGATGTTGTCCAATGTTTATTTATTTATTTATTATTATTAAGATCAAATTAAATTGTAATGAATAATGAACGCTTGAATTGAATTTCGGTGTGACTAACATCACCCAAAAGACGCTCACACTGTTAAAAGAAACAGCATCTAAAAATATTACTGTTAGTCAAAAGCCACCTCACCTCATATGGAAGAAGTTTCGGAGTTTTGTGGAAACACACTGCCTTAATGTGAGTTTCTGAATATAAATATGGGGCAGAATTTCAATGAAGGCAATAGGCAAACTTCGTTAGGAAAGCTGCATGTGATAAAATTTTAGCCATTTGTATCAGCTCAGGAGCAAACTGGAGTAAGGTCCATTCTCGTTTAGGAGATAGGTCTGTGCTCTGGCACCACATCTCCCATATTTATAAAACAAGTTATCAATATTTATTCAACCCCTCTTTTTACTCCCAGGTGGGCAATTACACATATACTTGCTATTTCGCGGGACAAGTGTTGCAAGTGAGGATTATCCAAAAAGGCTGGTTACATCGAGGGGGCGTTGTCTGCCCTCCCTGTAGAGAGATGTGTGCTCAAGAATTTGCGGTGAGTATATTTAATTTATATGTTAACACCCGGCAGAAGTATTATACATTAAAATAAGTATGGAACATATATTTTAGTCATATATCAATTTGTATATAAATCTTACATATAGATATATATGGCCACAGACTTTTTCCAAATCTTTTGAAGTTCTAAAACTTTTCTATTCGAAGCATTCATATATCTCACGACTGTTTTTATCGACTTTTTTTACTTGGTGGTAGGGCTTAGTGCAAGCCCTTCTGGGTAGGTACCACCCACTCATCAGATATTCTACCGCCAAACAGACGTACTGTGTATTGTTGTATTCCGGTTTGAAGGATGAGTGTGCCAGTGTAACCACAGGCACAAAGGACGTAACATTTTAGTTCCCAAGATTGGTGACGCATTGGTGTAGGGAATGACTAATATTTTTTACAGCGCCATTATCTATGGGCGATGGTGACCACTTACCATCAGGTGGCCCATTTTCTCGTCCGTCCATCTATACCATAAATCATTATCTTATCTGATGATCTACCGCCAAACAACAACATTTAATATTTTGTGTAACTATGGGCGCACAAGACACCATAACTCCCAAGGTTGGTGGCTCATGGTGATGTAAGAAATTGTTAAATGTATTTATAGAGCCAGTATCAGGTGGCCCATTTGACAGTCTGCCTACTTATTTGAAATAAAAGCAAAACAGTATCCAGATTAACATATTCTTTTTTAAAAGTTAAATAATGCTATTTTTTTCCTTTTCAGTCCCGCAAAGAATATTGCAAAGGGGGCGAAGAGGCCCCTCCACCGAATTTATACCCGAACGACGTTTTAGCGTGTCACGCGTCTACAATTGAAACCACCGCCATTTTGCTCGCAGCCGCCATTTTATGTACATTTTTAAACTTAATGTGACAGAATGAAACATAAAAAAATGTGTGTTTTATAGTGAAACAGAGTGAAAGAAATAATATTTAAATCAAATAAGGATCGCAATGGTTTGGACTTTAATATTTATTTTGGATTACCAAATGACACTTCAAAAACAAAACGCGTAACGTAATGTCATTACATTTTGACATTGACGTTTATCTGTCAAAATTAGACAATGACATTTGAAAACAGTAAAACTGTTTCGTGTTATAGTTAAATTAAAATAATATTGTAGTTTAGTTTATCAATTGAATTGGTTTCTTCGAAATATCTTAAACAAATCGAAATTATCGTTGTAATGCTTTATTGAACATAGCGAATACGACCTTGGTTCGTAAGTGTGGCTAAAAATTATTTTAATTTACACGTGCGTTGTGCAAATGACAAACATAAACATTCTTATAATAATTAAATTCCTCGCGACGCATTTTTTAAGCGCTTATAAGTAACGTCCCTCTTGAGACTTAAATTTCTCTCATTGATTTCGAAACAGAATACTAAGTATCTCAAACATAAAACTTCTCGTATTGATAAGATTTTTACGTTTTAATATTGATTACCTTGTCTGTCACTGTGTATAGTTTACATAGACGTCACTTAAGGTGGAATCAGACGGTTAATTTTTTGTTCATTTTCGTGTTTCATTTTGCATCTTTCACTCAAAGTGACACGTCTAAACACAAAGTGAAACAAAAGTGCCGAATGAATTAATTAGTGAACTTATCCAACGACGTTGGATCTGTTCATTCGGCATCTTTCATTCCCACTCTGAATGAACGAACGAAAAATGGACAGTCCGAACACAGAGTGAATGTTCACTCGGATTTGGCGATTTTGTCTCGAACGCATTTTTTTTAATCGATTTTTTAGCTCTTTGATCAAATGATCACAAATTAAACTTATTCCAAGAGATACGACTTCATTCGACGCCATATTGAAAGAAACTGCGGATGAATGTTCTTTTTTACGTCATTCCAGCTAAGCCGTGCTAACATGGAATGAAAGAAAAATGAATCATTCACTCAAAAGAACATTCACTCGAATGAACCGTCTGATATCACCTTAATGCATGCCTTCATTTCGGCACTCTCCCCATTTTAGTAAACCGGTCCTCCTTGATATTAAACGAGAGATACATTTTCAGCTTTTGCTGTAGATTTTATTAAGGATGTTATTAGCTAAAAAATGCTGTCTAATGCTCGGTGACAGAAAAAAAGAAATCAGCATTTAGCTTAACATCTGCTAAACATTGTATCAAGTTATTGTAAAATTAAATCTAATTTTAAGTTAAATAAAACGTGTAAATGTCATCCCTAAAGTTTGCTATATTCAGCATCGAATCTGGGCTAGTGATAACTAAATAGGGGCGTCCCCTATCTACCTTTTCAAAAATCAACTGTAATTCATTCAATATAATACTGTCACTGAGTATTAGGCAATATAGGAAACAAGACTTTTTGACACATATGAATTCTGAGCCCCCTGAAATTCCTTATCTACCTATATATCAGATATTATTTTCTTCAATCAATAATAATATAATAACTTGTTATCCATAAGAAATAGAATAACAATGGGCCCCCGGTCCCAAAAATCCTACAAACGCTTCGCAGGGCAATGTCGAACTATAGATTTTGTCAGATTACATAGTCCTGCCTACGACATATAGTCTGGGTTTTTTTTTTACAAAAGAGTACCTTGTAATCCGACAAATTACATATCCATGATAAGATTCTATATGTTATACTCTGAAGTACCAATCTACTAACATTAACAGTAAATTTCCCACTGCTGGGCTAAGGCCTCCTCTCCCTTTGAGGAGAAGGTTTGCAGCATATTCCACCAGGCTGCTCCAATGAGGGTCTCTGGATACACATGCGGCAGAAATTCGTTGAAATTAAACACATGCGGGTTTCCTTCATTGCCGAACACGAGATGAGTTATTAACACAAATAAAGCACTTGAAAATTCAGTGGTGCTTGCCCGGGTTTGAACTGGTAATCATCGGTTAACATGCACGCGTTCTAGCCACTGGGACATCTCGGCTCGACTCGGATTATAGGGGGTGTCGGACTAGGCAGGAGTCTACTGTACATCGAAACTATGAAATAAAATTAACTTGCCTTATTTCTGTGAATAAATGAGACCAACATTATCATACAGGGTGGGATTAATCATTGTCAAAAATCAAAAACAAAATATACTTTATTCAAGTAGGTTTTTACAAGCACTTTTGAATCGTCATTTAACAAACTATATTAAGTGAAGCCACCACCGGTTCGGAATGTAGATTCTACCGAGAAGAACCGGCAAGAAACTCAGTAGTTACTCTTTTTCAACATCTAAAAATAACATTCATGTTAGTTAAATACAATTATACGTCCCAAGTCACTTAAAGCCCTCAAACACTTAAGTAAATAATATTATTAACAGAATGGGGGACAATTTAATGGAATCTGCATTAACAGAAGAAGGGACGTTCTAGTTTCTGAATATATTATTAATATTTCCCGATACGTTAAATATATATACTAGTCGAACGAATAACATCGAAATTCATTCATTAGTAAGTTCTATAATTATACACACTATACTTTGTATGTTTGAAGGGGGGTGGGGGGTGAGCCAGTGTTCCAGGCTCACTCCCCCTTAAAACATGGGACATGTATATTTAATGCTATACTTGATAGTGCATTGGCGTTTTAAAAAAAGGTTTACACTTAAATGCCAATGTCAGTGATGTTTACTTGTTCGACGGCGAAGGCTTTATCCGACCACGTTGGTAGATTTTGTACATGGAACTAATTTTAACTATAAATAATATCCTAATGCAGTAAGTCTAAACGCGTCCTAATATTTTTTTCTACTGTCGTGATTAGAAGACCAATGCGGTTATAGCTTTAGACCAGACGAGTTTAATTAATAAAAAAAAATATATTAATATCAAAGAGCTCATTTAGCCCGATGATCAGAAATTGTGATTTTGGGTTCGTTTGAGTTCATAGATAGTCTGGTCTGTTTATGATAATGAGGTTATAGTTCATTTTAATAGTTTTTTTTTACATAACAGTGTAATGTACATACTGTTTCAATCGAACGAATAAATATATACAAACCTTTGATTTACATATTCCATGTGATTTACTAATAGTGATAGATTGTTCACTACAAACAGTTCTTGTTTAATACATGTCTATTTATAATACAACACTATTACACTTAAATACTTATATACACTAAAATTTTACTACCAACATTCAAAACGTAAATTTTCCTCGAACACATACCCACCACAGATTGTTCTCGACCAATGATATCGCGTCAATTCAAGGTCAACGTTGTTTGTTCGTCTCTACTCCTATAAGATACGAAATTTAAACAGTTTTTTTTTTTTAATTTCGTAAAAATTGTATTTCAATGAACTATAATTTTATATTAGTCTGTATCTCTTAATATTATGATGAATAAGTTTTTACTTAAATGCCATACTTTTAATTTATTTTCGTGTAATAATAAAAAAAATATTATTCTACTTTCAGAAACATTTTCGTTAGAAGTATGTACTTATGACATAATTTTATTAGAACTATTCCTTTTCTAAATGTTTAATATCACGCTGCGAGAATATGCGTCCCTGACGGATCAGATACACAATCTAACTGTGGGTTTATGATATAGAATTGTATAAATATATCATAATCATTTTATTGCCTTACTAACGAATCAAATCAATCGGATATCAAAATATTATTTATTCAAATATGTTCATGAAAGATATTTTATAATAATAATAATATTTGTTATAAAGACTCAATTATAAATAATGAGCGCAGTGTCACACCTGGTGGAAGTTTATAATATATATTTCGCTTTTTATTATGTATTAAATAACAGACATCATAAATAAATTTGTTTTTAAAAATTTCGTGAGAATTAAAAAAAAAAACGTTTAAATAAGGTTATACTAAACCGTATATAATAGAGTCGCCAGGAGCATAACGCTTACCCTCACTATGATTACGGTTAGTTCACTCTACTGTAAGCCGCGTTAAAGAACTTCGTTCCAAACACAAATACATAATATATACTAAATAAATAACCTTCGCTTACCGCTGTCTGTCCTTGTGTATGCTTAGATCTTTAAAATTACACAACGGATTTTGAAGCGGTTTTTTTTTATAGATAGATTGATTCAAGAGGAAGATTTATATGTATAATATATGCACAATATAGTAGAGAAACACTGATAATTTTAGAGGTTTCCCTTGCGAAGCCAGGGCGGGACGCTAGTACATAATAAAATGTCTTAATTTAACCGATTGTCGTGGTATGTAGTTGTTACGATTCAATAATTAATTAGTTAATTTGAAAGTTACAAGGATGGTGGATCAAGGTGTTAAATTAATAAGTAATTATTGTATTAATACTAATTATATTACGAGACGTTTCGAAGGTTTAATTCCCGAAAATCTGAAAACTATGAAAACAGATAAAACTCGGATCATTCAAATCAATAAATCAGTAACTACCAGTCCAAACTTCACATTCCAATAAAATCATCGTTATATAAATTTTAATTAATTAAAAACCGTTAAAAAATCTGTTTGGTAGTTCGCTTACAGACGCGGAAGAATTTTATTTTATAATATGCGTAGTATGTCCGCCATCTTACGCAACAGTCAAGCTATTCGGTTTGAAAAACTGACAGCTCTAGTCGTGTCCAAGTGACAGTTTCAGGGACGCAAATTCTCAGCGGCACAATTTTCGGTATATATTTATAAAAGGAGACCCAAGTTATATATTTTTAAAAATAATGCTGATCATCTATATATATATTTATGTAATTTTGTAAATAATATGATTTAAAAATGGTGCTTTTTTGCTTTAATTATAATTTATTATGAATTCAATTGTGAAATTATTTAATATTTTTAATCTGTGTCAGTAATGTTATCATAATTTAAGTTCCGAAATGTGTAACATTAATATTGCAAATTGTACTGATAATTTAAATATATTTTAAATACTTAAAATTGTTTTTTTTTTCTCTCCAAGGTTCAAGTGTACAATTTATAAAAAGTTATTATATTGTTATAATAATAATTAATTAAAGATTCAGATGTTCTAACCACATCCATCTTGGCTAACAGGCAGAAGACATAACGTCTTTGTTTTAGTTCGGTGACATATTGATGATGTACGGGATGGTTAATCTTTACTATTTACTATCAGATGGGCCATAAGTCCATCCGCATACCTACCTGTATATGTAATTAAAAACACAATAAAAAATCTTACTTTTTTTTAATAATAATGGCAATGCACCAAATTTATTAAGGAATTACTAATTCCTATTTACCCCTCCATTTAAGCTTATCACTTGTGTTAGGAGTGGGGACGACAATAGCCCAAGGGGTCAGGATCGGCTTTTTACATCCCTAGATGGCCCTTAAGTCATTGCGCTATTGACGCGATGGTGTATGTCTATATGTTAGGGATAGCCCACAACAACCATTTTTATCCCCATTTACGAGAAATAATGGCTTATTTTCGAAGCGATTTTAAGCAATACAGCATTAATCCTTATCTAATTAAGTACCTTAAATACATTATACATTTAATATAGATCAATATGACCCTTTACAACATTTAATTTAAATGAAAATTTTCGAAGATATTACATATTCAAAACGCAGGGACATAGCGGTTTGTATTGTCTAATGACTGAAGAACTGTGAACGTTGTAAGACATACTGTAGTATATTTAGTATCAGCATTGCACCCGTGCGAAGCCGGTAAAATAGTTATAAAATAAAATAAGGCGTGAAGTTGTCTGTTTCGAGCGACTTGACACTTAACAGTCGGTTTAGCGAGCGACTTCGTCCTGTAGTTTCATGTCACGCTGCGCGCGCATCACGAAAATAATCTCTCATCATTTTTACATAACGTGCCATAAAAATAGTGTTTTCACATATCATATCATCATTATCGGAGGAAGTAAAATGTATGATATATCTATGTCTGTCTTTCTTATTGCCCGATCCGATATCGGAGCCGACACCGATGTTTTGGCGGCCCCCGTGAGCCGTCGAACGATATTGTTTGTAAGTGTGCTATACGTGCAATTAAATTGTCTCTGTGTGCGCAGAGCCCTATGCACGGCGGCCATTTTGCGTTTTTGTTTTGTTTAGTTGTTAGTCAAATTTCATCACGGCGTCGTTATCATTTAAATACGACATAATTACATTAATTCACTCATACTAAAAAATATTTTTAGGTGCATTTTGTAGCTTGCTAAATGGAGTATCAATTGCTCCCTCTGAATATCTAGCTTTCTCAGTGGGATGTATCAAATATTTGTTTGTAAATATCTCTTTATGCGTCTCAAATATAATAGGTACAGGAAATAAAGTTTTCTATTATAGGCTGCCATGGTGACCTGCCAGCAAATGGAACAATTTTGTCGGAAATTCGTGAAAACAGTTGTCATCTTCCGACGCCGACATCGGATCGGATAACGTAAAATCGATCTTACGTCAAAAGCATTCATTTCAATTGCAAATTTATTAGTTATCGCGTATTTTCTCGGTAAATAATTAAATAATTATCGTGACAAATCGATTATTTAGCGATGTTGGTTATTTTAATTTTTAAATTAAAGTGATTTTTTCTTGATAGCTATTACAAAATGGCGGATCAAGTAGCCGTTATTGCCATACTATTATTAATACAAAATATTTATTGTGGATACGATTATTCGTGCGACTATAAAATTGGTAAATATTTATTTTAAACAAAATCTCATCTTGATAATATTATAAAGGGGAAAGTTTGGATGGATGGTCGTTTTTAGTCACACCAGAGCGAATGAATGGATCTGAATGAAATTCGACATAGATATTTAGTTTTTTTATGATATAGTTAGGTGGCCTGAGAGTCGAGATGACCATGGTTAGAACGCGTGCATCTTAACCAATGATTATGGGTTCAAACCCACGCAAGCACCAATTTTTATGTGCTTGTGAAAGAAATATTAACCATTCTTTACATCGCCAATGCATCAAAAATATTGGGAAGTAAGATGTTGTCTTTTGTGCCTGAAGTTACACTGGCTCACTCACCCTTCAAACCGGAACACAACAATACTAAATATTGCTGTTTGACGGTACAATATGTCATGAGTAGGTGGTACCCACAAAATATTTAATATAAGTAAGTAATTTAAATTATTGATCAATTTAAAACTTACTTGTAATTTTAGATAGTTATTAAACTTAAGCGTCGTCCCCACATGCGAGTGCATTGCGAAGGTCTGGCAGTGTCTCAAATTCAATAGGAAATTATGTGATAAGTAGGATTGTTTATCGTATAATCGATAAGAGGACGATATCACGATAAACTCGCCTGTAGAGTGTTTAAATTGAATATATAAATAATATTTGTATTATATATAATATACAGGTGACCCGTCTTGGGATTACGCTCGAATATTTTACAACAAAACACACATCGTCCCAGCTGGGATCAAATCGTATACAATTGATTTATCGGTAGGTAAATTCGGGTAATTAAAAACTAAAAATATTTCTTGGCAGAATAATTTTGTGCATTGAGCATATTTGAAAAAATAGATTATATCATCAAAGTCATCCATAGACACAAGACAGTGAGAAATTTAAAACAAGCCTTTAACCAACAATAACCCTAAAAATACCATGTGTTTTAAAGTTTACCTTAAATACTTACTTTAATAATTATTTTTATGGAGTCCATGGCTAATAACCTGCTCATACGTAGTCTTCTGGCGTACTCTTAAATCACTATTCGAGTTTCGTGTAACAGAACAGGCCTACGGCGGCACGAATTATGCAACTTCTTTTGACAGTTAATCATTGCTATTTTAAAGGAGTTTAAAGGTTTTGTGGGCTTTGGAGGCGCGTGGCAGTATAATAAAACGGCTGATTTGTAGAGAGCAGTATTGTGGAATGCAATGGATGAATGAATGAAAATTAGTGTTTATTATTATTATATTATATTATTTTATTACACCTCATACACCGGCCGTGTTAATATTTCTCAGGAAAACGTCGAAGAAAACCGGAACAAACTTGTGTCTGAAATCGAGTCTTCGTTAAACAAAGTCTCGAACTGGGGTCGGCTAAACCTAGTCCATTTCAACCCCAAAAAGACGCAAGTTTGCGCGTTAACTGCTAAAAAAACACCATTTGTCGTATCTCCACGATTCGAGAACATTCCGTTAGCCGCCACATCTAGTATAGGAATACTTGGCGTCGATGTTTCGAGCCTCGTTCAGTTCCGCGGTCAATTGGAAGGCAAAGCCAAATTGGCATCAAAAAAGCTCGGCGTGCTCAGCAAGGCAAGACAGTATTTCACGTCGGCTCATCGTCTAAGACTATACAAGGCGCAAATTCGGCCTCACATGGAATACTGCTCTCACCTCTGGGCGGGTGCTCCCCAGTACCAGCTCCTTTCATTTGACCATATCCAACGTAGAGCGGCTCGAATTATCGACGATCAAGCCCTCTCCGATCTGCTTGATCCTTTGGCTTTGCGTAGAGATGTTGGATCGCTCTGCATCTTCTACAGAATTTATCACGGGGAATGTTCCGAGGAATTGTTCGGATTAATCCCGGCTGCTGAATTTCACCTTCGGACATCTCGTCAAAATTCCAAATATCACCCGCACCACCTAGATGTCCGAAAATCCACAACAGCGCGATTTTTAAGACACTTTCTGCCTCGCACAACCACTCTGTGGAACCAGCTTTCGCCGGCGGTTTTTCCGAACCGATACGACTTAGGAACCTTCAAGAAAAGAGCGTACTCTTTCCTGAAAGGCCGGCAACGCACCTGCAAGCCCCCCGGTGTTACAGATGTCCATGGGCGGTGGTAGTCACTTTCCATCAGGTGAGCCTCCTGCTCGTTTGCCACCTCTAACATAAAAAAAAAAAATTTATATAAATGTTTCGGGTATATATACAAAAGTTTCGGTAGCAAAAACGACCCCTTCCAGTGTCTCTAATCTGTTTCAAATACGCAGTTTTTTTGTGCATAAATGTGGTATGCGCTTGGAGTAGCCTGTGGAGTTATTTACGACGTAATGGTGGCGTGCAGATGTTGTATACGCTTGGAGTGCCTATCTAGTGGCTATCTAGTGACTAGCGTCGTAAAGACAAACAGATGTGCTGCTACACTATCATCAATTCAATTCAATTCTTAGTTTAATGGATTTTATTTGTGCTGACGGCACTGATCATTCAAGTGTCGCCGGGCGTTCAGTGACAAATAAACAACATTTGACGCGATATCATTGGTCGAGAGCTTGATTAATCTATGATATTCACTATGGATTTGCAAAAAAATGACATTTTGAACGTCGACGAAACTGTTATCGGAACTTCGGGAGTAAAATTAAAGTGGAAATAAGTGTAATAGTGTTGTATTATAAATAAAGATATGTTAATCATAAACTCTTAGTAGTGCCCAATATAGCCGAGTTATTTGCAAATCGCATGATATACGTAAATATAAGGTTTGTTTATCTTTTTTCCTATTTCGATAGGAATAGACTATAGACCAAGTTAAAGCATGTTTAATTATAGCTATTAAGTTCTCTATCTCGTTTAGTTGTTATTTACACTAACTAAATGTTTATACTACAGTAGTACAGTCTCAGTTTTAAATGTAATTTTTCACAACTATTGTTTTCATAAAATAACAATAAATATATTTTCGTTATTGGAAGTAGTCTGGAGGCGATCATCTCATTCCCAAGGTGTGAAACTACTAAGAAGTCACTAGTGTTGTTTATATCCTTTAGCAAACAAACGCTCTTTAACGATTCTTCTAAATTGAATACCTTTTGTAAGTCAAAGCATTTTAATCCCATCCCTACATTAGTTTAAAGGTCGATGTAACACTGCTGCTTCAGAACCTTTATCGATCTAGCTAAACCAATCAAAATTAAATTACTTTTATATACTTTATTTATGTCAGCTTTTACACTTTTCAATCGTCATTTTACAGATCTATATTAAACATTAAGCTAGACGAGCTAGCTAGGCAAGAAACTCAAAAGTTATTCTTTTCTAACCTTTTATAAAGTTATGTTAGTTAAATAGAATTATATATAATAAAAAAACCTGCTTGAAAGTCAACGAGTTTATATCATATACATATATAATATAAAAATAATATGTTTTATTTATTAAAGATTCGAATTTATGAATCGGCATAGTTAAATATATCTGCGGAATTTTATTATTAAAAAAAAAACATTGCCCCCAAGGATTTATTGACTTTGCGGAGTCAAAAAATCTATCGGTCGGGTTTGATGAGTTGAGTCCTTAAAAACCTATAAATAATATACTTTTTTTTCAGAAAAACAGCCTTATAATATGTTTCGTATGTGTCAACATAAGTGACATCTCACCGAACAACGCTACAATTTCTTTCGTGAGCTTATTTAAGTCGATTACGGTAGATTTCAACAATGTTAACGGTCGGGACGTCAAAGTTCATGCATTAGCTATGCATCATGGATACAGAAGGAAAGAAGAACCGGCATGGACGGATAATACAGCGATTTTTTCAATACCCAAAGTATTGGAATGAAAATAAAACCTTAAAAAAATAAAAAATTCAATTGACAGATATTGACAGCCATTTTTTTTTGTTTCATTAAATATTTTTCCGTGGCAAATATATTACACCAGACAGCCTTGATATAAATTTAATAATTGAAACGCGAGGAGGCAATAAGGCGAGGTGTTATACATTTAATGAAGGTTTTTGCACTACTACAAGGTCCAAGGATTTCAACAGCAATTGGAATAAAAACATATATTGATAGATACTTAGACAAGCCTAAGATAAAATGTTTTGATACAATATTTATTGTAATATATCTCAATAAAACGATTGTTAGCGAGGAGCCCTCGCCTCCAATACGGTGTTACGTCATAGGATGTCATAATCAATATCACATTATTATATATATAAAGATTACAATCGAAACTATTTATTTTACATAATTATGTACTTATAAAATTATTGTTACGATTAGTTGTTTAATAATTTGTTAAACTCTAATTAATACTATTTTATTTGGCAGACTATTTAAGACAGACACAAATACTTATACATACTTCTTTTTTTAAAAAGATTGATCTGTCACGAGAAATTATGACATAATTGCGAGGGATTGTAAAATATATTTGTTGGAGGATTATTATAAAACGTGATTTTATTTTGTCATCATAAACTACTGAAATTACACGATATATACTTGATTACGGTTCAAATGGTCTAGAGTAATTTTGACGTATGTCATATAGAAATGCTTGAAATTTGAAATAATAAACTTTACTTTCTTGAAAAAAGTGATGGCATTAGAAGAACTTTTAGTAAAATTTGTTTTGCAGTACAGCAAATAACTAAATAAATATAATTTTTTATAAAAAATAAATAGATGGTAAGTGGTCACCACCGCCGCAGACAATGGCGCTGTCAGAAATATTAACTATTTCTTAGATTGCCAATGCGCCACTAACTTTCTAAGAAATCCGTTCTTTAGTTTAAAAATTATGATTACTTGCACACAAAACACGCATAAAGAAGCTCTGGAAGCGGCAAAATTACACAATATATATTTCAAAATACAAGTTAAAAAAAATACAACAAAATTACTGGCGCAGCAAAAGACGTCACACGGAAATAACAGACTAAACGCAATAGCGTTCAAATAAGAATTGTTTTATTTAATTACTAACACGAGTCCGAAATAAACTTCTTCTTTTTCTAAAAAAGATTTTACTTCTCTACATTTAACGACAACTCTCTATAACAACCAAATACACACAGTCTCTTTATATAGAGTATCGTGTCTTTATATAGAGTTTACATTGTATATAAAAACGAAATACAACTAACTCACTGATCACTACAGAAACTGTAACACCTACAAACTTAAAATGTTGCTGGTAGATTCTCGCTAAGAACGAACGTTACGAAACTCCACCCCTTAAGGGGGTAAAACGGGTTCAGAAGTTTGTATGAAAGTTTTTCATGTAAGAGACTTGAAATTTAAAATGTGTGCTCTATAGATGGTGCGGAGGTGTACTGATAATGTATATTTAGAAATCGACTCCCTTTTGGGGTTAAAACCGGATATGCTTGAATAATATAATTCTTTTAATTATCAAGATAATAATTGTTAATGGAAAATGATGAATTGAAGGGATACATCTGTAAGACCAGTGTCTTTAAGTGCCTACTCACCGTGAACTGAAAACACCGACATCGCGCAGTATTAGCTGGCTGACATGGAAGTGGGCTGGTCAGGACTCCAGACGCCTTGATTAGTGATCGAGTCGACACATGAGATCACGAAGACCATGCTTAGGCAAATGTAGTGTAAGGCGAGGTGGGTGACGAGTTCAAAAAGTACGGGATGGTTAGCGTTTAATTGAGGCTTTGGTCCAACAGTGGACGACCAAAATGCTGAAAAAAAAAAATCTGTGAATATACACAACACAAAATAAATTCATTTAACTTTCTGGCGTATTTGTATTAAAATAACAATATATATTATTTTTGTTATCCATGCGAAGTCGGGACGTGTAGCTAGTCAAACATAATTAAATACAAATATCCTGAACTATTGCATATAAACATAAATTCAATAATCAAATTATACAACATAACATTAAACGCAATTACAATAATAATTACATTTTGATTAAATATTCAATTACGTAAAGTGTTATAATATGATTTGTTTGAAGAAAATCCTTTATCTTTTTATTATTGGTATGTATATTCATGTAAATATTATTTTAGACACTAATATATATATATATATATATATATTAGGTACTAGCGACCCGCCCGGGCTTCGCACGCGTGCAATGCTGATACTAAATATACTACAGAATGTATTACAACGTTCACAGTTTTCCAGTCATTAGACAATACAAACCCTTAGCGGTTTCCCTGCGTTTTAAATCTGTAATATCTTCGAAATTATTCATTTAAATTACCTGCTGTTAAGGGCCATATTGATCTATATTAAATGCACAATGTATTTAAGGTACTTAATTGGATAAGGATTAATACTGTATTGCTTAAAATTGAAATAAATGAGCCATCATTTTTCTAAAATGGTTATTGTGGATAATCCCTAAGAGACATATACCGTTCCGGATTTTTTTCGTAGACCTTTTTAAGGTGTACAATACTATAGTACATTGTTTTGATATACTTAGTCAACGTTTGAAATGTAATCGCAAAAAAATTTGTATATTTATGAAATCACATTAGAAACCTCTAAAATGATCAGTGTTTCTCTACTATGTTTTGTGCATGTATTATACGTATAAACCTTCCTCTTGAATGACTCTATCTATTAAATAAAACCGCATCAAAATCCGTTGCGTAATTTTAAAGATCTAAGCATAAACAGGGACAGACAGACAGATGACTTTGTTTTATACTATGTAATGATATATCAATGATCATTACATCACATTAGCAGCCTGTAAATTTCCCACTGCTGGGCTAAGGCCTCCTCTCCCTTTGAGGAGAAGGTTTGGAGCATATTCCACCAAGCTGCACCAATGCGGGTTGGTGGAATACACATGTGGCAGAATTTCGATGAAATTAGACACATGCAGGTTTCCTCACAATGTTTTCCTTCACCGCCGAGCACGAGATGAATTATAAATACAAATTAAGCACATGAATTCAGTGGTGCCTGCCTGGGTTTGAACACGAAATCATCGGTTAAATGCACGCGTTCTAACCACTTGGCCATCTCGGCTTGTTATCAATGTTTTGATCAATGGTCACGATATGCAAAAGCGATCCCGTGACGCCCGCTGAGGCCGGAAAGGGTATTGCTGGTTTTTAGTGGGTATTCCGGTGGACTAGGATGCACTAGGTATCCTGGGCACGGACAAACTCGTGTTGCGTTTTACCAGCGAAAAATAAAGGTTTGTAAAAATTAGTAACATTTTGTGCTAGAGGAGCATCTATGCCCGAGTACTCTGTAGTAATATCCAGTATATTGTGTAATTAGTAATCGACCGCAACTTCGGAGTAATTTATAATATTAGTACAGATTATGGGTTAATTAAACAAGACAAGAACTCAATAATGATTGTAAAATAATATAATTCAAGTAATATTATATATATAGTTTATAGAACTGTTCACTCACAAAGGTGCAGCTCTCCAGTTAAATTATCGACGTTTTAATATTAAAAAAAACTTAAAAATAATTATCTCATTTGATTTTTTTTTTTTGCTGTCTACTCTTAGTCGCCTCACGCACACTAAGGCAACTTGTAAACACAAGATTACGCTTACGTACTTGTAAATCGTACTATGGCACGCCGATAATTTAATTTAATGAAGGGGGGGCCTTGTGTGTGAATAGATCTTCAATAAATAATTAAAGTAATATTTTGTAATTATGGTATGAGAACGTTAATCTGTGTGAGTCTTTGTATGCGTGTGTATATTTAATTTGATTTGTAGGCACAACAATATTAAATGAAGGCGATAATTACGTCCTTGTTCAAGTACGGAAAGACGATAAAAATCCGAACAGTGATACTTTGATTCACAAAGTCGTCCCATCACATAAATTCGACGAAATAGCAGACACGGCGCGTAAACAATTCAAAAACTTCAAGCAATTCAAAATCAAAAGTCAACCGGATGACAAGGAATTAGAAAGTATTGTCTTTGCCATTAAGCCGGAGGAAAATGCAAACGGCGACCGACGTCAAGATGGCGGCGATTCGGACGCGGGAAATACAATGTCAGGCTTAATGAGAAAAGTTTTCGGTCTATTTAAAAAACCGGATGACGACGATTTACCGAGTTTCAGAGCGAAATTGAAAAAATATAATATAAGTTCGTATTATTTCTTTTATTTTATAGGTTTTTTGCAGAATTTTTAGAGAATATCATAGAATAGGCTATTTGACAATGCGAAAAATAAATTGTCAATTATTATAATCAGTATTTTATGAGTTTAAAAATGGTTATTTATTAACGAAAGTTGAAAATAATAATTAATTAATTCAAAAATCCATAAATAAAAATGCAATCATTTAAGCGTTTGTCATGTGAAACAAAACGCTCTTGATTAGTCGGGCTTATGATGACGTCACTTGCTCGTTAACCTCGTCTACCTACTGTATGTGGATTATATGTGCCACAGATTACAATACAGGCAAGTGACGTCACCGACCCCATTGCAGCGCCATATTGTCAAAGTTGCGTTTTCACGCGCTATTTAAATATGGAATATCTGTGCCTTTTTGGCACAAATAAAAGACAGAAAAAAAAAATATATGGAATTTTTAATTTGATATTTGTCAGCAAATATGTACTAGAGTTAAAAAAAAGAAACAACTTTTACTGGGTTCCTTAACCTCTACTAAATAATTTAAATGGATTTTAAAAACCAGTCAAATAGCCTATTGTGGTACAATACTATGATATTCTACCTCGTTGAAGTTTAGCTTATACCACTTAAAGCTGTAAACATGGTACGTAAATTTATAATATTGGGTATTAGTACCTTGCACTTTACAGTGTTTATTCTCAGAGCCATCTTATCCCATGTTAGTGCCACACAAGAATATGAGGAATTTAACACTTTGGTTCCCTAGAGCTACGTGTTCTATCCTCAAGACATCTCAGTTCTTATATAAGAACTTAGGCTGTATATCGAAGCATCATTGCTATTATGTATGTAATAATAAAAAAAAAAAATCATAAAATTTCAGAACCAGAAATAATTCAATTCAAGAACAATAACGGAAAACCGTCAATAATGTATGAAATTGATACTAAGTCGATTCTACATACAATCAAAGAAGTTCTCGCTTCAAGAATGTTTAAAATGTACACAGATAATTTAATAAATAAAGCTGCAGTCATATATCGTACATTCAAGGAGGAAGTGGACCAAGAATGATGACTAATAAACGAATTAAATCTTAGATATATTTCATTTTAGTAACCCTATATCCCACTAAAACATTATGGTTTTAGTATTATTACCCCAGGAGGGCGCCATCAGCGTTTGTAGTAGAGAACCCCTCTCACCGTACGCCACCTGAGCAGGGCTTTTTTAATACTACAGGTGGCAAACCGGTGATAGAGCCACCAGATGCAAAGTGACTACCACCGCCCATGGACATCTGAAATACCAGGATACTTGCAGGTGCGTTGCCTTTAAGAAATGTGTACGCTCTTTTCTAGAAGGTTCCTAAAAAGTATCCCTGTGGAAGCTGTGGAACCAGTTTTCGTCGGCGGTTATTCGAACCGATACGACTTGGGAAAATAAATAAATAGTTTTTTGTTAGTTTAAAATCTTTTTGCACACCAATACACAGACATAAATTACATT
Organism: Vanessa tameamea; assembly: GCF_037043105.1. Taxonomy (NCBI): domain Eukaryota; kingdom Metazoa; phylum Arthropoda; class Insecta; order Lepidoptera; family Nymphalidae; genus Vanessa; species Vanessa tameamea. The sequence continues at coordinate 2,582,343 of NC_087339.1, read as the reverse complement.
TAAGAAACATTGTACAAGAGGCGGCCTTATCGCTAAAACAGAAATCTCTTTCATAGATACCCGGAACCTCAAATTAATAAACTGTAGGGATATTATGTAACAAGAAACTCGAATCTCACCGCAGATCAAGTACGTGAAGTGTATATGTAACACAAATCAAAATATTTGAATAATATATATTAAATATTGAACAAAATTAAATCTACGCTAAAACTACTCTACTGTCTGGTGAGGTATCCGTTGTTCCTCCAACTGTTAGCTGTGGTTTTTTTATGTGTGTTATTTGCTGTTGGCGCTACTGGCCTTTACGTCGTCGTTGAGTGACTAGATTCAACCTTGAAGTTTGAGTCGTTTCGATCGCTCCTATGAGATCCTATGACATCGCACCTCGGCTCAGAACGTAGTCGGTGGGGTGGGGAGAACTTCTGTTCGTAAAACTGTTTGTTTTGAATGCCTTCACAACAGCTTTCGTGACATCACTAATCAGGGATAGCAGCCGTAGGTAATCTTAATAAGTTCATTGTCTCCTTTTGTTTAGTCTTTACGTTACGTTCTTTGAAGTCCAGTGTTGACATAACATCTTTAACTTGATCCTTCTTTGTTGAACTTATTTACATTTAATTTCAAAATTTATCAACTATATTACATATGATTATTATTATAACCGAAGCTATTTATTTTAAATGATTATACATAATATTATATTGTAATTAATTGTTTATGAATTTGTTAAACTTTAATTGATATTATTTTATGTGGCATAATATTTAAGACTGACACAAATAAGTTTAATAAAAAAAAAAAAAGAATTATCTGTCACGCGAATCAGTTTATTGCGAATGACTGACGTGATATTCTTTTATGCTTTTATGCTATTACTTATATGCTGTTTTTATTTTTGTTTTAATTTTAATTTTAATTGTAAATATATATATATATATTTTTTGTGTATTAGCTTTAAGTGGAAACTTGATTGATTTGTGCTTTATGTTATTTTTGTTTTATATTACAGTGTTTTTAAAATTGTTTGTTTCCCAAATAAATAAATAAATAAAATATTCGTCGGAGAATTATGATCGAAGATGAATTCTGTCATCCTGATCTACTGAAGTTTAAATACACGAAGACCGATAACCATAAAGGCCAACTTTCACAAAGCCCTGTCAAGTATATAACTATTAAAATAAATTATTTTAAGGTAAATATTTCTATGAATACATCGTTTTTAACAATTATTAAAAACACAAAATAAAAGCCCAATTCATTTATGACATCTATAATTACATTAAACTTACTGTATAACAATTTATTTAAATAATAGTGATCATTTAAAAACAGGAATAATTAGTTTAATTTAATTTTGGTATTTGTATTCTTTATCGTATAAATTAACTTAAAAACTTATCACATTTAAATAATATTAAAAACATACAACACAAGTCTTAAAAATTACTCAGTACTCTTTAAAATAAGTTTCCAGTCGGTTCTGTTAGAATTCCGAACTGGCTGTGGCGTCTAATTACTTCTCTTTTCATATAAATAGGCGGACGGGCAAATGAGTCCCTATTGGTAAGTGGACACCAACGCCCAGACAATGGCGCTGTAAGAAATATTAACCATTCCTTACATCACCAATGTGTTACCAACCTTGGGAACTAAGATGTATCCCTTGTGCCTTTTACACTGACTTACACACCCTCCAAACACAACCCAGCAATAGTAAGCGTAACTGTTTGGCGATAGAATACCTGATGAGTTGGTGGTACCTACCCAGATTGACTCACACATAGCCCTACCACCAAGAAGACCTAAAAAAAATGTAGAATACTTTTCAGTTAGAATAAAAAGATAATGCAGATTAACAAGAGGGAAGAGCGCGGAAGATTATGAAGGAGTAAAATTGTAAAAAAAAATATATAAAATAAAATTCTCGGCAAAGATCTATTCTCATAAAGCCCAGCTATGTATTAGCGTGTTTACTATGTAAATAAAAATAAATATATACATAAAAACAGAGTTAAGTTGATAAAAAATAGGAGAATTAGTGTAACTTTTCGAATGTCATACGGCAAGTTGTCAGATGGCTGTCAAAATCATTCGCTTTTTGGCGGGAGGAAGTGCGAAATAAGCGTATCATTGTTAAACTGTTTTTGTAATAATATTAGCAAACCAGAAATTGATTAAAGTATTTTGTTATTAATTAATATTATTTAAAGTAATTTTGTTTTGTTAATAATATATATATTAACTACAGGCGCCACACACGTGACAGTACAGAGCGGATAGGAGACGTGTCAGTATGAGCGTCGACGTTTGCCGTCACGATATACGAATCGGTCATAACCCATAAGTAAATCAATATCGGACAACATCACATACATTACTCTGATCCCGATGTAAGTAGCTAAAGCACTTGTGTTATGGAAAATCAGAAGTAACGACGGTACCACAAACACCCAGACCCGAGACAACATAGAAAACTAATGAACTTTGTCTACGTCGACTCAGAGTGGCGTACCATGAAAACCGGTGTACACCCTACTCGACCACGGAGATCGTCAAAGCGACAATACAATACAATAAGTTTGAAGGTTGCGTGAGCAGTGACTACAGGCTTAACTTAACATCACAGTTCTCTAGGTTGGTTGGTTTTTGGTTTCAGTTTAATCAAGTAGATCGAACTTATATTTAATAACAGACCAAGAATATCACCTAATAACTATAAAAAAGCGTATATACAACGACCGTGTCATCTAAGTCTAAGACATTTGCCCTATTCACATATGAATACTTAAAAAAAAAGAAAATAGTTTAGTTTATAAATATTTTGAAATTTGTTTAATATTTAAAATTATAGTGTATATTATATTTGGAATGCAATAATAAATATAAATCGTGTCTTTGAACTTTATCTTTTAATATGTGTGTGCGTGTGTTTAAATAAATTACACATAACAGATTTCACACATATTCGATGCTCTTGACAATTTTATTTATTTTTGATTTGTTTAAATTTCCCGCCAAATGAAAAATGACGTTTCGATTATTTTTTTTTATAGTTTAAAAATGACTTCACTGGAGTCAGGTATATTCGCACAATTTACTTTTAAACTTATATTGATGTCCTTATGTTTTTTCCCATTTATATGTTTCGATATAATATGTTCTTTACTTGATACGAGCATGTTGCAAGTGAGACAGTTTAAGATGTTCTCGTCGACCTGTAATAGAGAAAAAAACATATTTATTCTTAGAATCATAAACAAAATGGAATCACGAAAATGTCGTCCTGACCGATTTCGGTTCCGGCGGCAAATCTCAAGGTAAGCCAGCCAAGTACGCAAAAAATGTTATAGAGCACAAATCTGAAGCCCCAAGAAGGATTTTGTGACTTTGCGGAGTCTATTCCCCCCTCTCATATTCCGATGGAACGGTAATCCGACCGGAAAGAGTTCAGACGCACGATCAATGGTTTCACGTGCGTTTTAGAAACGAGAGTATACCACAGTTCCAACTTCCAGACTGCGGGATGTCACTGAGAATATTTAAACCCAATAATTTTCTACCGCCACGACCTGGGCTTTGAACCCAGATCGAGGCATTACAAAGATTATATCTTATACCAGAAGATGCAACGCTTTGCGGCGAAGGTTTTAGTATATAATTTATTCGATATTATAAACTAGATAAAAGCCCGACTTCGCTCGGGTGAAATAAATAAAACTAAACAAATACAGTTTATCATTTACTTTTTTTTAAACATTGCGATAATCAAATGTCTATATTTATAGATAGTGAGAATAATCACTCATTGCGCAGCTTTCCGAACGCACCTGTAAACGTCAAATAGGGCCGCCCGTTGAACTGTCATGTCATTGAAATTCATGGATTTAACATCGAAATATCTCGATTATACGAATTTTGCGGTTATATGTTGTCGACTAAAAATTATAATTTTTTTAACGATCTATATTTGCGGATAGGTTTCGATCGGGTAGACCTGCACGAAATTTTTAAAATAGATGACAATGTAACTGTCTGTTACCTCTTCAAGTTTAAACCGTTGAGCCGATTTAGATGAAATTTGGTAGGGAGATAGTTTAAGTCCCGGAATCCCGGGAAGGACCATAGGGCACTTTTAAGTTCACCCCTCGAGGGGGTAAAATGGAGGTAACAGTTTGTGTGCTATGTAAATAGTCGCGTTCCGCAGTTATTCGAACTTTGAGACTAAAATTAAAGTGGATATAAGTAGTTAAGTGTAATAGTGTTGTGTTATAAATAGAGATATATTAATCGAGAACTGTTTGTAATGCACAGTACAGCACTAATAGCAAATCACATGGAATACGTAAATCTAATGTTTGTTTTTTAATTCTTCTTCGATTTGAATAGACTATGGATCTATTCAATCGCGTCCCTTGACGTTAATTTAACAATTTTTAATTATTTTTTTTTTGCTATTTTCACTGTCCTAATTGGACAAAGCCTTATCTAATAATTTTAAATATTAAAAAAAAAAACAACCTTTCTAAGAAGATGTGGCAAATAATTTCTTTCGAATGTATTTTCTATCAGATATATGTGCCTTCCGTCGGATATGTGTGCGTTAATTTCGTAATTCTTCACGTCCGCCTGACACATGTAACACCGGTAGCCGTCAATTTTTTTATAAATACTCTGCCAAGCGTCCCAGCTGACTTTCACCGCATTGTCATTGTATACAATAATTTTATTTGCCTTCTTCAAACAAATATTTTTATTAGGTTTAACTTCGATATGTGTCAATATAACGATATCCGACTCATTGTTTGACGTATAAAAGGATTCCTTTTTCAATTCGATATCGATTTGCTTTATTCCCGATTTTAAATCGATTTTTCTTTGTTTCTTATCGACTTTCGTTTCGTGTAAAGCTTGCCATGTCAAGTGAGCGGTTAGATTGTCTTTCGTGACTATTACGTTGCAATTACAGCAGTGGTATGTCGTGTTGATCTGGAATTAAAAAGATACTCTATTAACCAAACAATAAGCAAAACATTTCTATATTGCCTTTAAAATATGAATCGCTAACAATCAAATCGCAAAGCCATTGCTTTAGTGTTGCTTATAAAAAAAAAAAAAATTTATAGTTTTCACGATATTGCCAATATAACAAATATTTGTAACATTTTATTTGTGCTAAGGCACAGATTACTTCGCCTGTATCAAGTACGAAAGTGATTTTGTTACATATTTTTTTTATAACTTGAGGTGACTTTAGCTGTCACTGCCACTTGTCATGTGTCAAATTGAGCACAGATAAAAATTCGCATCAATAGTCTGATAATTTAGGATGGCGATTATGACTAGTGAAATTTTCTTGATAAATTGTCAAAATCAAAAATCAATACTGTATAATTTTAATGACCCAACTGTATAAAATAATTTGAACCAATACTCGAGTTCATTTCGAATTTATAAAACAAAATAACAAAAGAAACTCGCCTGTCTCAGTAAATGTTTGACATGTTTATCGATGAATTTAAATTGTTTCAAACGAAGCACGTGTTCCGGATTTTCAATATGATCTTTCAACGAACCAAAGACAATCTGGGTACAGATAAAACAATACCATGAACCGTCGCCGACGCACAACAAGCTATTATACGCATTGAATGTCACTTTCGCGTATGTATTCTTGAATTTCAAATAAACAAATTCGCCGTTATAAGATTCTATTTTCAAATCATCACTCGTTTTTTTTTCGTTACTTTCGATAAATCCTTTCGTTTCTTGCAATTCCATTTTCGAATGTTTCACAGACTTTGTTTCGATTGGTATTTGATTCGTTGCAGCATCGATTGGTGGCATCGACGGTGGCATCGACGGTGGCATCGATGGTGTGATTACATTGCACGGTACCGTGAGGGCTAGGTTTAGTAATATTCGGTGCATTTGGTCGTTTATGTGAGCAGTGATCAATGGTACGTTGAACATGATATTGCATATCGTGCAATGAGCGTTTTGATTAACCTATAAGAAATTAAAATATTAGAGAGCGTTTACACTTAACGAAAATTCAGCCGCCAGACGTTACGCACTGTTTTTCCATAGAGATTACTACATATTTAACTTTTCTTTTTTTTTTTTTTAACCGTTTTTGGCAGGCAGACGGCGATAAATCACCTGGTCACTGACCTTGAGAGCGAACACGTTATGTCCCTTGTACCTATTGTTGTACAACAAAACTAAGTATTGATGTTTGGCGGTAGAATATCTGGTTAGTGGTAGGCAGGACTTTCGGCTACCTATTTTAATACGCCACCTCTGATTGGTTACTTAGCGGAACCAATCGTTTGACAGTATTACGTAAACGAAAGTGCAATTCATCTCTACACACTAGAACTTGGCGTGCTGATGTCAAGTTATATTTGAACTCTCGTTCATGCTTATTCAATGAAACGCACAGGCAACGTTATGTATTCTTGTAAATATTGACATTAAAAAATATATACAAGCCGTTTACGCCCCTCGTTTCTTTACACTGGTCCATTCAATTATCAAACCAGAACACAGCACTGAAGAGCGTTATTGTTAGAGACGTTTCACACGACACGCTGCGGAACCGCAGCGTTGTTAGCGGTCACATCGACGACTTAAGAGTGTGAGACGAATAAACAGTATATAATTCTGTTACAAATTTCGCCATCCGGGACGACCGGTGAATCGTTGGAATTACTGTTTATTGAAGTCAAATAAATTAAATTATAGGTTCTCAGTGTACAACAAACTTACACCGTGGAACAACGAAGAATATTATAGTATACGTGTACCACACACACTGGAAACGCGACAGCGATGGCGAGAAGTAACAATTAGTCTTTTGAACAACCTGATATGTGAGGCGTCGTGGTATCGCTCCATTTTCATTGAAATAAATAAAACGATTTACTCAATTCAAATTTTAAGCACCAATCAAAAACGAAGCAATCATGTATCTTTCGACACGTCGATATTTCGACATTATCTACGTAGATTCATAGATCATTCGTAGATAACGTCGAAATATCGAGCTCCACCAAATAAAAATAAAAAACATGGTAAATATCCCGTTTCAAATACTTATAGTAATTTAAAAAAAACATGTTCATTTAAAATCTCTTACCTTTTAACGTTGCGGTGTTCGAAATATAAATATATGTCGAACACCGCAACGTATCGTGTGAAACGTCTCTTATACATTTATCACAGTAATAAATGATGAACTTACCAATCTTATCAGGTTTACACCGAAATATGGTTCGAATGGCGTGAAAGCCATCTTTTCAATGTGACTTTGCTCATGAATATGGCGCCTCATACCGAGTTCAGGTAAAACGCAGTTGCATTTGAAACAATGGTAATCATTCGGCCGCTTGTAAACCATGTTGTACGATATCAATGATACCCTTAATGTAAAATAGAATTGATTAACATATATAAAATAACAGGATAAAATCATCGACGCGTTCTGATTCAAAGGCATCTGATTTTCATTTCGATTCGACTCATTGAATATAACTCTATCGTTTCTCGAGACAACGTTATTTTTAACATCATTTTTTTCGTTATTTTCATTTGTTTGGATAACGTTATTTTGTGTTGTCTTTTGTTTCTTCAAATGAACGAAATCTACGTGGTCGTCGATATCAGTAGATAATTGCAATTTATTGCAGTTACCACAATGATAAAATCTGTCATTTATCTGTGAAACAAAAGAAATCTTCGTCAAAGATCGAGTTTTTGGATCCGGGGAAATTTTTTTTTTTTAGATGTCAATATAAATAAAGCACATTGACATGTAATTCCAAATCTAAATTTCATAACGGATTCGTGATATTAATGACGTTTTAAATGACGATGACGTTGTTATTGAAACTTTTGAAGTAAAATTAAAGTGGATATAAGCTGTTCAGTGTAATAACATTGTATTATAAACATAAATATGTTAATCTAGAACTGTCAGTAGTGCATAATATAGCAGAACTGTTAGCAAATCGCAAGGAATATGTAAACATATGGTTTTTTATTATCTTTACTTCGCTTGCCTTCGGAATATATTATAACTTGATCTACACACCTAAATGACATATATCCTATTCCAACCATAAGGGGAGAAAAGCTACATAAACAACATTGTCGAGACCTTGATTAGTCTATGATATTTACTATGGTTTTACGAAAAATGGCGTTTTGAACGTCGACGAAACTGTTATCGGAATTTTGGAAGTGAAATTAAAGTGGAAATAATTGGTTAAATGTAATGGTGTTGTATTATAAATAAATATATATTAACCATAAACTCTTAGTATTGCACAATATAGCCGAGTTATTAGCGAATCGCATGAAATACGTAAATATAAGGAATAGGCAGTATAAACATGTATGACTCATCAATCGCATGATGTTTTTGAAGTGCTTTTGAATAAAATATAAATCTGTTATCTTTTCGATAATATACTATTATTCATAGAAAATATTATCATATTAAAACAGAAATCGATTATAAATAAATGTACTAACTTACCTTCCTAATAATATGCTTCGGATATTTCTTGACGGTTTCACATTCGCTGAGTTTATCCAAATGCGTTTGGTCCGAACAATGCTTAGTCTTTTGACTGATGTGGTAGAAACCCACGCAGACCATACAAGTGAATTTGTTTTGTGTTGTTGTCAGTATCATATGCCACGCGTCAAATTTCACTTGAACATTTTGACCGTTCAAAATTATATCTGAAATGTTATTTTTCTTTAAGTGAATTGAAAAGATTTTCTAAAATTGAATTTAACTCCTCGAAACCAGATTTTGTAGCATTGGATCGGTGCATCAACAAATATCTAACTGTCGAGTGTCGACCTCAAACGACAAAAGCTCAAAAGACATTTTGATTATACAATGTAAACTCTATATAACGAAACTCGAGGGACTGTGTGTATTTGGATGTTATAGAGAGTTGCCGTTAAATGGAAGGGAGAAAAATATTTATTAGAAAAAGAAAACGTTTATTTCGGACTCGTGTTAGTAATTGATTAAAACAATTCTTATTTGAACGCTATTGCGTTTAGTCTGTTATTTCCGTGTGACGTATTTTGCTGCGCCAGTAATTTAGTTGTATTTTTTTTAACTTGAATTTTGTAATATATGTTGTGTAATTTTGATGCTTCCAGAGCTTCTTTATGCGTGTTTTGTGTGCAAGTAATCATAATTTTTAAACTAAAGAACGGATTTCTTAGAAAGTTCGGTACGTATGGTGCCGACAGTTTATTACGGGCTAGGAATTAGGATAATAAAGCGACAAAGGAACGTACACATCTACGCAGTTTCTACTAATGTTGGCAACTGAAACGAACTTTATAATATTTAATGTGTCGTTATTGATAGTGGGTGTAACGCTATACAGAGTATAATTGTATGGAAGACAAGCTGAACGAACCAAAGTCGAGTTATTTCGACGCTTTAGGGAGTTTGTCGTTAAATCGAGTGACGTTACATGGAGTTTACACTGTATTTTTAAAACGTAAATTATATAAATGAAGTGGAATGGGTTTCACCGCTGTAATTATCGCGATCATTGTGAGTACTTAGTGAAACATACTCTTAGGAGCATATTAATGCACTAATAAAATAAAAGATAAATATTAAATAAAATATTTATGCACCTAAAACCTTTAGTAACTTTCTTTAACTGTATGTAGTAGCGTAATTAAACGATTCTACCGCGAATCAGCAATATGTTCTGTAACGGTTTGAAGGCTAAGCGAGTAACAGAAACACGGGACATGACTTGACACGACATGACATGCATTTTGGGAACATTGATATACTTCATTTATCTTTGATTAAATTTAAATATAATATTTGTAACAATCTTAAATTAACTTAATTATATACTTTTAATATTGTCCAATAATTTTTCTCTAATTGTGTTAAAATATTTGAGTGCATTTTATGTTTTATCAATCGGTGGAAACTTCGCTGGATAATGTGATATTGAAATTGTATTATGTAATCAGATTATATTTTATATCTGTTTGTTGCCCAAATATTAAATAAATAAATAAATGACAATTCAGTTCTGACGGTCAATGACGCAATGACGAATATGCATGGTTTATATTTTTCACAGTTTCAATATCCATGAACCATAACGAGAACTAAATCTTACCAATTTAAAACATAAAATACTCATTACAGTATTTTTTAGTACAATTGCATTAAACTTACCAATATATTTAGGTGTAGAAGGAGTCTTAGCAATGGACGCATAGGATAACTTCCTAGACGAACTGTCGCTACCGTTATCGCTGCTGTTTCCGCTAACGTTATTAATAACGTTATTATTTGTAACGTTACTCGTTACGCAACAGTCGTCAACGTTGCAAGTTTCGTCGCTCGCGTCCCAAGCAACGTTATTTCTATCGAAATGATAAGCAGTAGCTTCATTTTTATCGTTATTTAAATTGAAGTTATCCAAAACATCCGACGCTCTATTGATCGCGTATAGCGTTTTATCTTCGTGATCTTTGCCGTTGTAATGTTCATCAATTAGTGTTTTATTAAATATCCTATTACACACAGAGCAATAGTATTCCTCGTCGATCTGGAAATTGTATATTTGATATAGTTACTTATTAAAGAAATTAATGCTCATATCAATAATCCCAACATGGTTAATCAAGCCCTGTCTAAGATTGCTTAATTTAAAAAAAAACTACAAAATAAATGCTGCGTTTATCGGAGACGTTTTTAGTTTAAAACAACAACATTAACAGCCCTTAAATCTGGGCGAAGGCCTCCTCTCCCTTTGAGGTTTGGAGCGTATTCCACCGCAGCTCCAATACGGGTTTGCGGATACACATGTGGCAGAATTTCGTTGAAATTAGACACAGGCAGGTTTCCTCACGATGTTTTCCTTCGCCGAGCACGAGATGAATTATAAACACAAATTAATCACGTGAAAATTCAGCGGTGCTCGCCTGGGTTTGAACACGAAATCATCGGTTAAGATGCACGCGTTCTAACCTCTGAGCCATCTCGGCTCGGAGAGTATATTACACTTACTAAAACCTCAACCCCTTCCTCAAACGCGATAAAAAACTAGTACTTTATCTAAATAAATAACCAATAGCGTAAGTTAATGTTGCTTACCAAGGTTACATATCAGACGTCTTCATTTGCGACAATTTTTAGGCTCGGTCGTTTTTTTTTTTTAATTATTTGACACTTAACAGCCAAAAAATAGATATTAAAAAACATACCTTTCTGATGACGCCATCGTATTCGTTTAACGGTTTATATTTTTCTAAATTAGCTTTATGCGTGTCTAATTTTATATGTTCTCCTGGGGATTCCGCTTGCATATCGCAGACTATACATTTCTCCTGGTCGCTTATTATCGTGTGGTAATTGTTGTCCGTTACGAGTATATTTGAATTTATTATTATTCCATATGGCGTCTCTTGGATGGCAAAACGAAGGACGTTGGATCGCACATCTGAAAAAAAAAGAAACAATGACAGATTACAATTTTTATCTGTTACACTTTGTACAGTCAATTGTTTGTTGATTTTGCGTAATATCTGATGTTAATCGATCAAGTTAAAGACCAGTGCTGTTTCTGCACAGACCAGAGCGCCAATTCTACCAACAAATTGTCACCATCGCAATAATACGTAATCGATGCTGTTCAAAATCAAAATCAATTTATTCAAGTAAACTTCTAAATGAAACGTTTTTGAATCGTCGATATTTAAATACTACCACCGTTCCGGAAAGTTGGAAAGTTCTGTACCGTATGCAAACGGAAAGTAGGGGTTACAGATTCCTTTTCCTATTCATCTAACACAACGATCCAGTTGCAAGTTCAGTCGAAGTTGCATCGTATCATAATCGATATAAGGTCACAAACTCCGTGGTCGAGTAGTGTGTACACCGGTTTTCATGGGTACGCCACTCCGAGGTCCCGGGGCCGATTCCCGGCCGAGTCAATGTAGAAAAAGTACATTAGTTTTCTAAGCTGTCTTGGATCTGGGTGTTTGTGGTACCGTCGTTACTTCTGATTCTCCATAACGCAAGTGCTTTTGCTACTTACATTGGGATCAGAGTAATGTATGTGATGTTGTCCAATATTTATTTATTTATTATGTTAGCAGAATTAGCCCTCAGTCGCGTTTAAGCCGAGATTAATTTTAGTAAGGAATAATCGAAGTTTGATCGGAATCGTATCGGGAACGTTAGAAGTTAATAGAATTTGCCCCCTGGATACTTTTGACAGACAACATTAACGTGAAATTTTAATTGACACTATTTGTTTAGTTCTGTGTTACGCGACAATAATCTCAAGTCAAGCCAAGAAAACTCTATTCGAAATATATTGATAAACAATTGTCCCGGCTTCGCACGGACAGGATAAGGGTCTCCAGATTATAAAACATGTTCCACCGCCGCGTCTGTCTCTGTGCCTAATTTTATAAATGTGATAAACTCGAAAACTACCGAACGGATGTTTGTGAGTGGAGGGAGTGATTCAAGAGGCATGTTTAGGTATTATTATTCATTACGGTTGTGTGTCATTTGTCTGAAAATATGACGACAATGTCATTCGTCGCGTAAGCTATCGAGTTACATATTTAACGATATATAGACTCTTATCAATTCTTGCGAAACCGAGACGTTCGGTAACACGACTCCAAGACTGCCAGGGTCGACCATTTTCACGCCCTAGCGTCGTGCAAAGAGCCCTGCCACCAAGTTAAGAGTATCTATTTATTGAATATATGTTGTATTGTGTGTATGTAATTCGTTGTGTTGTGGTAGGGCTTTAATGGTCAATTAACCAGTGGAAGTACCAGCGCAAGGGACATGACATACTTCCAGAGGTTACTGGCGCTTTAAGTGACGGTTATTATTTTTACCGAGATAAGAGCCGAGATGGCCCAGTGGTTAGTTAGGTCGCGTGCATCTTAACCGATGATTTAGAGTTCCAACCCACGGAATTTTCATGAGCTTAATTTGTGTTTATAATTCATCTCGAGCTCGGCGGTGAAGTAAAACATCGTGAGGAAACCTGCATGTGTCTAATTTCAACGAGATTCTGCCACATTTGTTATCCACCAACCCGCATTGGAGCAGCGTGGTCCAAACCTTCTCCTCAAAGGGAGAGGAGGCCTTAGCCGAACAGTGAAAAATTTAAAGGCTGTTAATTTATGTATTATTATTACTTCCCATCAGGTGGCCCATATGCTAGCCACACGATATATATGATGATGATACGGAACTGCTTCTAAACTGTTCAAGTATAATTCAATTTAATTCGGTCACTGTTCTTACCTGTGTCATTGAACTTTGCATTCTCTCTAACATTTTGGATCTCGAACTCTTGCAAAATATCATCTCTTCTAAACGGTTCCTCTGTGAACACGAAACCATCTATTTCGTAGGCTTTATTGAAGAGTTTCGAACTTTCTCCGTAAACGATGTCGTCGTTGATGGTTGGTAAATATTTACATTCGACGTTCACCTCGGGTAGTTCCATTTTTTCATTTTCATCCGTAACACGCTTACTGTAACAAACATTTTATAATCGGCTATTTGACTGGTTTTTAAAATCCATTTTATATTATTTAGTAGAGGTTAAGGAAGCCAGTAAAAGTTTTTTTTTTTTTAATTCTAGTATATGTTTGTTGAAAAATATCAAATTAAAAATTCAATATTCAAATAGCGCGCGAAAACGCGACTTTGACAATATGGCGCTGCAATGGGGTCGGTGACGTCACTTTCCTGTATTGTAATCTGTGGCACATATAATCTACATACAGTAGGCAAACGAGGTTAACATGCAAGTGACGTCATCATAAGCCCGACCAATCAGGAGCGTTTTGTGTCACGTGACAAACGTCTAAAAAAATGCATTATTATTTATGGATTTATGAATTAATTAATTATTATTTTTAACTTTTGTTAATAAATAACCATTTTTATTACAATAATTGACACTTTATTTTTCGCATTGTCAAATAGCCTATTGTGAAAAAAATTCACCTTTCCTTCCATGAGATTCATTACGTGTCTAATTTAAGTTAAACCAATAAATAAATATGGCGTGGTACACTCTCTTAGTAATGTTGGTACGATTCATTTACGACATTCTCCCTTCTAAAGTCCCTCGCCCTATAACTGTTGACGTTTGTGTATAGTCAATTTTTTTAATGTAATCAAATTGAGTTGTGAATAGGCCAATTGAGTGTTATATTTTATTATATATAGTTTAGAGTACTAACAATTATTTTTAATTTGCCTTATTATTAATCCTTAATATTTGTGTTGTTCTAGGTTAAGGATTAACAAGGAAATTGATACTATGCTAGTCTTCAAAATTTAATTGAGTTTGTTATGTCAACCGTACCGATCAATCACATTCGTGTCTTCTCCATCGTAGGTGACATTGGCGTAATAATCTGTGCCCTGTCGGCACTAAAAGCCGTTAAACTAAGAATAGAATTGAAAAACCCTTGTTAATTAAAAAAAAATAGTTTGAATAATGCTATAAAAATCATATACAATAGAAAGAGTTCCCTCTCTTTCCTGGAGTTTGCCTGGAGGGGATACGTGATCAACTGCCAGTTCACTTTACTGTAAGCCGCGTACTTTGTACGCGAGTTGAAACTCAAAAACTGTCAACAGATTCGTCACACGGCTTAAACAAATGGACGTAATGATTCATGAAAAAGATTTAGGTGTCATGTACGTTATGGTTTCATGTCAATAGACCGAAATACGACGATGATCGTTAAAGTTCAAACTTGCTTCAAATCGAATTTCGTCAAATTCGATTCAGTAATTTGGCTGTTAAAGACCAAAAGACAAACATACTGTTACTTTCGAATTTATATTTTCGATTTCGCCATAGAGCTAACAAATGTACAGAGCCGTGCGCATGGAATAAACAAAATACCCAGAACAAGGAAAACTAAATAAGGTGCAGTCAGTGGCGGATGTCTGCACCCTTTTACCATGCCACCGCCTTTGCGTGACCGACTTAAACAGTGGTCTACGTTTTTTGGTGGACACGGGAGCCAACGTTTCTGTTTTGCCAGCCGTTAAAAAACCCTACAGACGTAAAACAAGCCGACGTAAAACAGCCTATCCTTGGTGCCGATTTTTTAAATCACCACAAACTCTTAGTGGATGTAAATGGTCGAAAATTAATCGATTCTGCTACGAGTCTAAACGTTATTGGGTCTATGGTAAATTGCAAACAAGACACTATCAAAACAATACAGATCACCAACCCGTACTACGATTTATTGTCAGCTTATCCCGATATAACAAAACCTATGTGTTACAAAAATGTGCCAAAACATAACGTTATGCACCACATCGAGACTACTGGACCCCCTGTCTTCGCCCGCGCTCGACCTCTTTCCGCCGACAAATATATGAGAGTTAAGAAAGAGTTTGAATACATGCAAGAAATAGGCATATGTCGACCTTCGAAGAGTTGTTGGGCCAGTCCAATTCACGTTGTTGCTAAAAAGAACGGTGAAATACGACCCTGCGGCGATTATCGCAGTCTCAATGCCATCACCAAGCCAGATAGGTACCCGATTCCGCGTATTCATGACTTTACATACCCACTGGCTGGAAAGAA
Source organism: Vanessa tameamea (assembly GCF_037043105.1). Classification (NCBI taxonomy): domain Eukaryota; kingdom Metazoa; phylum Arthropoda; class Insecta; order Lepidoptera; family Nymphalidae; genus Vanessa; species Vanessa tameamea. The sequence continues at coordinate 2,566,672 of NC_087339.1, read as the reverse complement.
GATATTCTCCCGAATTGATTTACATCGTACATACCACTTTATTCCGATGGCGCCGGACGACATTGAAAAAACAGCAATAATAACACCATTTGGCCTGTTCGAATTTCCACGAATGACTTTTGGCTTAAGGAACGCAGCCCAAACTTTTCAGCGCTTTATGAACCATGTTGTTTTTGAAGGTCTGGATTTTGTATTTAATTACATCGATGATAGCATTATTTTTTCAAACTCGGAATCGGAACATCGAATGCACTTAGAGACCGTTTTCAAACGTCTTAATCAATACGGCGTTACAATCAACTTAGCTAAGTGCGATTTTGGAAAAGCGAAAGTAGACTTTTTGGGATACCACGTATCTGAAGAAGGCATACGACCTTTGAGTAATAGAGTGAAGGTCATTACAGACTATCCCAAGCCAAAAACAGTATCACAATTGCGCCGCTTTATGGGAATGATTAACTTTTACAGAAGTCATTTACCTAAAGCCGCTAAATACCATGCAATTTTGAATGCATATTTACATAATACAAAACGTAACGATAGAACCCCAATCACATGGAGCAAAGACGCTGAAGAGGCATTTGAATTGTGTAAAAATAATTTAAAAGAGGCCGTTTTGCTGTCGCACCCTGTTTCCGGAGCACCTTTAGCTATTATGACTGACGCATCCAACACGTGCGCAGGCGCTGTTCTTCAACAAAAAATTGGCCAAAAATGGAAACCGCTATCCTTCTTTTCCTGCAAATTTAGCGAAGCTCAACAACGTTATAGTGCTTACGACCGGGAGCTACTATCTATATACATGGCTGTAAAACATTTTAACTACATGATTGAAGGTCAACAAGTGACCGTATTTACGGATCATAAGCCGCTCGTGTACGCCTTACACAAAAAAACTACGAGTAGCACCGATACACCTAGACGCCTACGACACCTGGATTTCATAAGTCAGTTTTGTAAATCAATAGAGTACATTCAAGGCTCGCAAAATATCGTGGCGGATACTTTATCAAGAATCGAACAGATAGACATGCCTTCGCCAATCGACTATACAGAAATATCCAAGGCTCAACAAAACGACGAAGAATTAAAATATTTGCTGAAATCAAAAAGTTTAAATTTTAAAGCCATCGTATATCCAAATTGCAATGAACCGATATATTGCGAAATATCAAAAGAGTGCGCGCGCCCTTACCTACCGCATGACTATCGTATTACAGCCTTTAAAGCGATTCACGGAATTAGTCACAGTGGCACGCGCGCCACTAGAAAAATGATAACAAATAGATATTTTTGGAAATCTATGAATTCGGACATTAACGAGTGGACAAGAGCCTGCGTTAATTGCCAGAAATCGAAAATTCAACGCCATACAATATCTCCACACAGCTCTTTTCCATCTTGTAGCCGTTTTGAACATCTACACATGGACATTATCGGTCCATAACGTATTGTCAAGGATATAGATACATACTGACTATGATAGACAGAGCGACTGGGTGGCCTGAGGTAAAATGTTTAAAGGACATCACCGCAGAAAGCGTCGCGCATTTTATACTCAATGGATTACGGGATTCGGTTGTCCCTCCAAAATTACCACAGAACAAGGCCGCCAATTTGAATCAAATCTTTTCTGTAAATTGGCAAAATATATGGGTATATCAAACATACAGCTTACCACCCACAAGCCAACGGTATGATAGAAAGGTGGCATAGAACGCTAAAGACAGCACTGATGTCACGTGGAAATACCGAAAATTGGGTAAAGGAGCTACCAACCGTTTTATTAGGGCTCAGAGCAAGCTTACGAGACGATACAGGCATTTCTGCCGCGGAAATGGTTTACGGCACTACTCTAAAATTACCAGGAGATTTTTTTGAGCCATCAAAGCAAGCATCTCCGAATGAAACATTATTGCAAGATCTGCGTATGCATATTCGTAACCTCGCCGCCGTACCGAAGCGACCGCACAGACAAGGATATATATTTCTACACCCAGCCTTATCATCATGTACGCATGTATTTGTACGCTGCGACCATGTCACGAAACCCCTAACAACCCCATATTTTGGGCCTCATAAAGTCATTGAGAGAGGAGATAAATATTTTAAAATTATGATCTCCGATAGTATAAAAACAATTTCAATCGATCGATTAAAACCTGCATTTCTAATGCACAATAACTCAGAAATACAATACGCTCCATCAAATAAGGCCGAAGAATTCATAACAAATTCCAAAGTGCATAGCGGCAGCAGAGAGGGCCACGATAACAATAACAACCAGATGCGAACCCGATACGGGCGACTCATCAAACCTACAGTGCGTTGTAACTAAGAAAAGCTTCTATTGATTTGACTTAAAAAAAGGTTTTGCCTTTTAATTTTTTTTTATGATATCTATAGGCGGACGATCAAGTGGGTCACGTGATGATAAGTGGTCACCACCGCAAATAGACAATGGCGTTGTAAGAAATATCAACCAATCCTTACATCACCAATGCGCCACCAACCTTGGGAACTAAGATATTACGTCCCTTGTGCCTGCAGTTACACTGGCTCACTAACCCTTCAAACTGGAATACAACAATACTAAGTACTGCTGTTTGACGGTAGAATATCTGATGAGTGGGTGGTACCTACCCTGACGGGCTTGCACAAAGCCCTACCACCGAGTAAAGTTATCTATATCTATGTGGGTGTCTTGTTGCATGCATTTTTTAACAGTAATTTAAGTATTTTTAACGCAGAGTAAAGCTCGAATGCACAGGTACTGTTTATACTAAGAATCTACAGAGTCCAAAATACTAGTATATTACTATGTAAATTTAAAAGTATTTTAATATGTAAGTCTAAGTAAATCAGGAATATAATGGAGTCATGAAATAATAGCAGCATTTCCCCATTTAATTACAATTTAGATTATCTCGGAACAAAATAAACAAGCCTTCTTGTTACAATTTGAGGCAATAAGATTGCATAACAGGTAACATTTGTGTGATTTGAGTCAAATAGCTATGTTTGAAGTATAATATCATAAATAGATCAATCAACAATGGTTAAAAGGCTGCCTAGCAATTTAAAAAAATAATGGTTCGATCTTGACCCTTTGGGCTATTGTGGTCCCTCTTCTTACTTCTTAAATCTTAAAACAAACTTTAAGTTTAATTGCAGAGTAAATAGGAATATTTGTAATACTTCAAAATGTGGATAGTTAACTTTTTTAAAAAAACAAAAAAAATTATTAACATAATATGACAAGTTGGAACATTTTCGACATAATTCTAAAGGTTTTTTTTTTTAACAGAGCAGGAAATTGTGTATACACATATATTTTATTTATTTTACATTTAATTAATCAACAGAAAATATTTATGCTCAAATTTAAATACCAATGGAAGTTTTAAATTAGAATATTTGGTTTTTTTTTTTAATTATCACTCTATTGTAAAAATTAAAATTCCTACAGAATTAAGAAAAATCTATTTATAAATATAATTATTGTTTAAAATAATAACCGACATATTCACACTGGATTATAAATAATAATTTTCTAACATTGATTCATTTGTAAACAACGTTAGAAAAATTTAATAGCATTCATAGAGGCAATATTAACATGAAAAACTTACTTCACACCTGAAGTATGATTTCGATGCTCTGGTCTTGAAAACAATACAATGTAAAATAAGAATTCAAATAATACTTTTATCAGATAAAACACCATGTCCACTTACAAACGTTAAGAGTTAAGAATGAAAAAGTACTGGCCACTATCACGTCTAAGCTTATGCAGCGAGAGCTTTATAAATATTCAATTAAAATTAATGATAATTATCATTTGATAACTGAATCCATCATATCATTGAACATCTTCATTTTTAAAACAAACACTCAAAAGCAAAACACAACACAGGTAACAGAGGAAATCCCATCTTTAAAAGTGTTACCATTCTTATCATGGTTCTAACTATAATGACAATTCCAAAGAAGAAATAAATCATATATACCTTATGTTAATATAACTTGATACTAATTAATTTTTCCACAAACATCAATAATATAGTGATAGTCATGATCATATTTAATATTCTAATTTGTAACGGATTATTCGGAACTTCGGAAGGTAGTTAACTTTTTTTTTAATAATTTGAAGTTTATGTCTGATGGGTATGTCATTTAACAATCTAATCATTATAAACGATTATACCCTGTCGGCACAACTAAAAGCCATTAAACTAAGAATTGAATTGAATTAAACGATTATAAAGCCAATGGCTATTAAATAAGAAATTTAACAAAATGAAAATTAAATTATATATATATATATATTTTAAGATACTTGGTTAAATAAGTACATTAATTTGTACATAATTATATGGCAAACATATGAGCTGGAAGTACTTATCTTATCTCAAGCATAATTATCAATTTATTTTTTCATTTGATAGTATCGCTATTCTCAATAGTATTGCTCGGGGAGAGCTATCGATAGTATTATCGATAGTATTGTATAAGGCGAAACTGTCGATAGTACTCTTGATATCTGTAGTAGTAATAGTTTTCGAAATATCAATTGTCAAACTACCGATGGTTCTGCAACACTGCTGCAGTAGTCAATCGTCCAGCAATTTACATATTATTATGAACATTATAGTTACATTAAAATTAAAAATAGTGTTGGAATTTTGTGTTATTGTCGAACGTTTGCGTTGAACGAATTGACAATTTATATGAGCAACTGTCAAAATTTCAATAGTCAAAACAAAATATATATCGTATATTTAATTTAAAAAAGCGAAGCGTTAAATAATTCATTTATATATAAGTACATTTACATATTGAGAACATTTTTGAACATACTCCTAAGTAATAATGAAAAGTTCTTTTCATGGTAAAATTGATGAAATTCCCGGTGTATATGTTGATAATTTCGAAAATGCTGAACAGCAAGGCGCTAGAGCCTACTTCCTTAGCCACTATCATTCAGATCACATTCAGGGCTTGCATTCAGCTCAACTACTGGACGTTTTATCAAAGAACAACATTACAATCTACACAACGGAGCTAACATCCGCTATTATAAATGATGATAAAAATGACGAACGAATTATGAAATACGTCAGAGGATTAAAAATGGGTAAGTTATAATTTCGAAAAAAGAACTCAACTTTTTTTATTTTTAAATTTAGAACGACAAATGAGTGGTTACTGGTTACCTAGAATATAAAGAAAGAACCTCTTTTTTCTTTTTTCGTCTACGAGTGTTGGTGATCACTTATCAGGAGGCCAATTTACCAGTTTGCAACATATTAAAAAAAATTGTAAATGGTAGACATCAGTACATTTGACTCATTTTGATCACAGTGCACAGGGCTGGAATATCCATTAGGCTATAAAGGGCAATGAAAGCACATCAAAATTTTTTATAAAATACATTTATTATATATTGGAGCTAAATATTTATCTAATTTGAAAACAGTGATGGTATATTTGTACTACAGTATAAAGGATATTGTATTAAAGAGTAAAATTGTCTTGTAGTAGAAAGAAATTATTAGCAAGGATGTGCATTTCCTAGAAGCTTCAATATGGTTAATCCTGACAGACATTGATCAGAATAATACTCGCTATCCATCATACACAGTCTAACGTCAAACAAATTGCAAGAACAAGCTAAAGAAGTCAATCACACATTGAATTGTTTCAATACTATTGACCGAGATCTTGAATGATCTGTGATATTCTATATGGTTTTGGAATAAATTGACATTTTGAATGTTAGCTAATTTGTTTTCGGCCTTTTGAAGTAAAATTTAAGTGTATATAAGTAATAAAATAGAATAATTTTGTTTTATATATATATATATAACTATATATATAGATATATAACCAAGAATACACTGTGTTACAGTAACAGCCTGTAAATATCCCACTGCTGGGCTAAGGCCTTTGCTAAAATGTTAGTTGGTTGATACACATGTAGCAGAATTTCCTCATGACATATTCCTTCACTGCCGAGCATGAGAAAAATTATAAATGCAAATTAAGCATGTGTATGGAATATCAGTGGCCCTCGACTGGGTGTGAATCTACAATTAGATGCAAGAGTTCTAAACACTGGGCCATATTGGTTTATAGCATTAACATGTACAAAGTTTATTTAAAGTTCTGGCTAATATAATTTGAATTGTTATTTAATTCTTATAAAAAAGTATTTATTTTATAATTTTAGGCTCAACACTGATATCTTTGCCTGGTTTACCTGAGCAGAACATTCCAGATTTGTGCCTCAACGTCACCTTGATACCAGCCGGCCACAGTGCAGGATCAACAATGTTTCTATTCTCAACGACGACACAAAATATTCTATTTACCGGGGATTTTCGGGTATATCTGAACGACTTACCGAGTTACAAGCATCTTCATGTTGGAGATGAACCAATAAAATTGGATACAATGTATGTTGATACAACGTTTTTGGATTCCAATTATGAAAACTTCCCGAGGAGAAGTGAGAGCGTTGAAAAAATGATTTTTGAAATTAGAATGTTTCTGGACTCGGACGAGACTAATGCAATTGCTCTACACACTTCAGCCAAATTCGGCTACGAGTTTGTCTTCAATGAAATATATAAACGATTACACATAAAAGTATTTGTTGGATCGGACAAATGGCGTTTTTACAGGTAATTTAGATTTCGAAACGATTTTTTTTTTTTTTTTTTTTATTTGAATATTTTAAGCAAAGAAATGAAAAATTATTATCTGTGAGCATATTTGATGTCATACTTTTGGCGCGTACATGTCACATCAAATCTTGATGAAATCGCTCCCTAAACCGACAATTAACTATCAAGTCGCTCGAAATAGACAACTTTATTGATTATTATTACTAAATTCTAACTGAAACCTTCCTGTAAAGTACTTCCGGTGAAGCACGAATATCTTAATGATGTACATGTTTTAAATAAAGGTAACTTTTATTTTAAATAAAACTAAAAAATGCTTGGACAATCTGTGAATAACATCGGAATCAATTTCGTTAGGTACTGGGGACTAATTCTACTTACAAATTGGCATTTTTCGCAATCGAATCGAAACATAATCGTTTTATTTAGCCTTGTTGTACCAACACGACCGAGTAGGTATTCTATACAAAGAAACTCCAATCTCACCCCAGAACACGATTGTGAAATCTCAAAATATAATATGCGATATTGACTAGTAAAAATAAGGATACAAGTATCATAATGGCGTGTCACTTTAAGTTACTTGCCAACATTTCACGAGTGAGATATGCGAAGCGGTCGAAGTTGGATCGAAATAGAATCGGAAACGTATCGTTACCGTTTTAAGTTAAATGCACAAATGTTTGAGTTTTTAAACGTCAAAATTTGGAAACTAAAAAAATGTGCACGATTATAAAAAAAAAATTTTAACCAATTATTGCCGTGCTAGACCACCAATCTTTTAGGGAAATCCCCTAAGTTAGTAACAGATATTATTTATGTATAATTTTTTTTTTTTCAGTTCAATACCAAATCTAGTCCCTGGAGTGACAAACAACGAAAAATCAACTAGAGTTCATTTATGTAGAAATAGAAGCGAAAACAGTTCTCACAGCTCATGCGTTCAAAACTGTTATAATAATTATTTATTCTTACATTTATCGGCTATGAAATGGCTGAACTACAAAGAAGAAAAATGCTCAGTCGTCCGCGTGTCGCCGAAGCGAATGGACGTCTGTTTCGCTACTCACTGTAGTAAGAAAGAGATAGAGTATTTTGTGAATTACTTCGCACCGGATAAAATAATTGGTTTTCCTAACGAATATAAACGGACGCGTAAAAGAAATGAACTCTTCGATGATGGTCGGCTTGTAGAGAAAAAAGTTAAGCTAGATAAGAAAGTAGACGCTACATTGTTGAAATTGATGTTTAAATAAAAAAATGTCTATCTGTGTTAATAATATAAATATTATTTATACTAATATTATATAGCGAACGTTACTCTGTCTATTGCCATACCATTGAACCGAATTCGATAACATTTGGTATGGAGCAAAGACGGACAGACTTTTTTATGCCTAACATCTAACGAACAACCTCTAAAAGGCGAGCGAAGCCGCAGGCGGCGACTAGATATAATATATAGCAGCGAATATTGAACACGAGAGTAGAGTGTAGTGACGTCATAAGAAAGCGTTATGACAATGTCGTCACAACACACAAGTCGGTCCAAGCCCCAAGGTGACAATATATGTCAAAAAATATTACTATTGTTTCTAAAAAGAAGATAATGATAATGTGGTCCCTTGTAACGATATACATTTTTAAATATAGAACAGTATATATACCATGAGATATGGTTGTACTAAACGGATAGGTCAAGAGTTTCTGGTCGTCAGGAGAGCATAGTCAGCCTGGAGATGTGAGGTATAACATCAATATGGCAATGACAAAGACTAGGCTGTAACGGAAGCCATATCTGAATTTGGTAGGAGCTGATTTAAACAGTAAAACTACAAACAGTTTAATATATATTTATACAACACTATTACACTTAACTACTTAAATGCACTTAAATTTAACTTCCAAAGTTTCGATAACAACTTCGAAAATATTCAAGACGCCATTCACGAATCCACATCGAACGCCACAGATGATTTCGATCTCGACCAATGGCGTCGCTTCAATTCAAGGTCAACGTTGTTTATTAACTAACTCCTGTCATTGGAATGTACAATCTATTATATATAGGGTTAGGTTGTGTTGTATGAAACTGTGTGGCTTTAAACGAGCGTTTATACGCGTGATATACTAAAATGTGTTATAAATACTTTACAATTAAATTTAATATGATATATGTTTATTATGGACTATGATATTCATAATATTAAATGAATTTTTAATAAATACTTACTGATTTTTTATTTCTTATAAACTATAAAATGTAGGGCTTTGGGCAACTTGGTCTGGGTAGGTACCAACCAAACGTCAGTTATTCTACCGCCAAACAACAGTACTCAGTATTGTTGTGTTCCAGTTTGAAGGGTGAGTGATCCAGTGTAACTACAACCACATGGGACATAACATCTTAGTTCCCAAGGTTGGTGGGGCATTGGCGATGTAAGGAACGGTTAATATTTCTTACAGCGCCATTGTCTATGGATAAAATCTTGGTGGTAATCACTTACCAACAGGTGGCTCATGTTCGATCGCCAACAGATACCATAAAAAAATGAATGAGAAAACGAATTTACTAAAATACAAATAAATTGTTAGAATTAGTAAATTTTTAATGATTTAGAATTTTGACATCCGACCCGTACCGAGATTGAAACTTAACTGTCGTTTTCCTATATAACTACAGTTTAAACTTAGCCTAACAGTCCTGAGATAGCAAATCCAAAAATGATGTTCAGCTCATGTAATGACATCACCAGGATATAACAGTGCAAATTGCGCGCATGTTAGACCGCAATGAGAGCCCTACGCTCCCTTCCCATAATAATTATATAAATTATTAATATCAGCCAATCAACGATCATAAAGTGATTTTCATTTGCGACTTACCTAAGATAAGACATTTAGAGGTTATAAAACTAAACGAGGAAGTCATAAATTAATCGATTGAAATTGCGTTTAATTACAATTGTTTTCTACAAAACGATTAATACTAATTAAACTCCAAACGTCTCATTCAAACGGCCAATTAAATTCTGAAATGCATTAATTACTTGCAGAAATGACTGTTGCATTGATAATCATATTTTTCTTAAGCTCTAATTACGGTGGTAAGTTTTTTTTTTTTGTAAATGTCAGAAGTTAAAATCAAAAGATTGAATCTGATATGCCTTATAAAATTTTTTTATTTCAATTTAAAAAAAGACTTATTTTTTTTCAGATTGTGCACGCCCTAAGCGTTACAATCAAACCAGGTATGAATAAAAAATAAGGATTAAATAAAACTATACATAAAACAAGACTTTGAAGAATTTGGGAAAGATCTCCTGTCGTAACGCTTTTTCAGCCAGTTCACTCTACTGAAAACTGCGTAAAAGAACTTCGCTCCAAAAATATTTAATTTTAGTACGAAACAGCCCAGGTTTAAGTTAACGTTAGGCTTGCTTGGCTGTTTAAGACACAATCATAGCTCGTGTAAAACTATGATTTTGCGTTATTTGATTTTGTTTAATACTTGTTTGCAGACCGTCATCTAAATATGATAATCCCAATTTCATTCGAGACAGATTCCATGGTAAGTTTAATAATTAAGGCTTCCATTTATAATAATAATAATAATTATTATTATAAATAACTAATTTTAAATAAAATTTAAAAACCTCAGCGAAGCTGGCGGGTAACAGCTGATTAATATATCTTTATTTACGATAGAACACTATTACACTCAACTACTTAAAAACACTTTAATTTTACTTCCAAAATTTGGATTAAAGTTTCGTCGACGTTCTAAACACCATTTATACACAAATCCATAGTGAATATCATTGATTAATCAAGCTCTCGACCAATGATATCGCGTCAATTTCCTGTCAAATGTTTATTTGCCTTCTTCAACTGTTATAGTTGGTATAGAGTATAGACCCTAACCTAGCTTTCTGGCGTTATGTCAAAAAGTATAGATTAACAATTTCGAAGTCTAAATATTTCTTACTAGTGTGATATATTCCTAACACTAAAAACTTATACAAACAAACGTAAAACAGACGAAATATGGAAGCCAATGTTGAACGAGTCGTGGATCAACCGTTTCAATAAACCATTTAACCCTGCTTGGATGGATTACTGCGACCCATACCATTGCAACGATTACCACAAAGTAGCGTGCGGGTTAAACAGGAAGTCGATGCGTTTCAAATGGTTCCAAAGCGGATGTCATATTATATTAAACAACATGTGTGCTAACTATCGAGGGAATTTGAGTAAGTGTAAATTGTTTTATGCTGTGTAAGGGTAGCAGGTAGGTTGCAAGCCCTTTGGGTAGGTACGACTTAGTCATCTTACTTTCTATCGCCAAAAAGTAATATTAAGCATTGTTCCGGTTTAAAGGGTGAGTCAGTATAACTACAGATAAAAGGGATATAACCTTATATCCCAAGGGTGATTGCATATTGGCGATGTAAGGTATGATTAATATGATGACCGTAGGCGGTGGTGACCTTCAAGTGGCCCATATCCCAGACCAATTTTATAAAAATGAGTGTATTTTGAGGATTAATACGACTCGTACGCCGTGACAGCAAACGTCATGACGGCCTTGTATATGACGCGTGTATATTTCGTTGTAATAAACTATTAGAAATAATAAGAAAAATATATTTATTTTAACCACCATAATTCAATGATTTAAGCATCTTATGCTCTTATTTGATATGACATTCAGTTTGAAATGTGGACACTCAACGCTAGTTCACAAATTTGCAGTCGCTCAACCTTTTGTGGACGGAGCTATGACCGAAGCATCTTCTATACATATAATATAATTGGAGTGTCTGTTTGTAATATTAAAAAATAACCTTGTTTTACTAAATGCATATGTATATATACACGGTACATATACCAACATAACATTTTTTTAATTTTTTGTCTGTCTGTTTGTTCCGGCTAATCTCTGGAACGGCTGCACCAATTTTGACGCAATTTTCACTGGTAGGTAGCTGATGTAATAAGGAGTAACTAGACTACAACATTAACTTTTTTGTTAAATTCAAACGCGCACGAAGTCGCGGTCACAGCTAGTTGATAAATAAAATGAGACGAGGGGCAGAAATGTCATAGCTTGTCACAAATATTGAAGTACTGTCACCTATCCGTCAGCCAACTGCTTGAGTTGAGTCCTAGAGTAGAGATCGCACAATGTCGAACACCCTTGAACCAAATTTTACTAAAAAATTGTTACTATCCAGCCAGATATCACAGCCGATATAAATAAGCACAATAGATCCACAATCACGATTAAACTGAGTTTGATTTTTTATCAGGAATGTATTATAACAGTTATAAAACCGTAGAATTGATACCTAGATTGACCAATGTTCTGAAGAAAGTACCCACAACCCTGTATATTCCAATACAGCTATGAATAGTATAAATATATTGAGTTTTTCCTTTTTTAGAATACGATATGGTGGAGACCAGGTTTTGTACGCAATACGTAATGTTTTTACGAAGCGGCTGTCCGTCGCACTGTCCAGATTATTTGGACCCCGTGTGTGGAGTTAGCAGTATTGATAATCACATTGTCCTGTTTAAAAATGAATGCGCTTTCAAACGTGCAAACTGTCAAAGTGACATTTTAGAAGGTATGTTTTGAATGTCACTGCTATTACTCTGGTAGTTTGAATTCAAAATGGCGACCAAGTTAAACTAGTACGTTAGTTGCCATCTTGAATTTGAGATGAGTAGGTTATTTAACAATGCGAAAAATAAAGTGTAAATTATTGTAATCAGTATATATTATGAGTGAGACTACATTCCGAACAGGTGGTAGCTTTACTTTAAATAGTTTGTTAAATGACGATTCAAAAGTGCTTGTAAAAGCCTACTAGAATAAAGGATATTTTGATTTATTATTAAAAAATAATTCAATAATTTTACAAATAATAATTTATAAAATTATTTAATATTTTTTTAATCGTTGATCGCCTTTACCGCAAAGGACATAAATTTTAGTTCCAATAAAAAAATTAAAGTCAAAATTGTAGAATATGTAATAATTATTGTTGCTGTATATTGTTGTCCAATATTAATTATAAATAATTCGATAAATATATCTACTTCCTACATTTTTCCTACCTAAATCAAAAAATATCGATCTCACATTAAAAACTGTAAGGACCGAAACTATTTTACAGCTTTTCCAATAAATCCACAGTGCGATTCAGAAGTCCTCCAATTGGTCTACTTGAATAAAGAATATTTTGATTAACAGCAGTTGTTATTTTTTTGCAGAGTATGAAAACATTGACCTGCGAGTCTGCAGTTATGTTATTAATGTGTAAACATTAAAAAAAATAAAAAAATATTCTTTCATTATATAAACCCCATCGTATTGCAATTCGGGTTCACTGTAAAATGAACTAAGATTATGAGAATGATTTATTAATAGCGACAAAACGGCACGCCCCCTTCACTGGCTGACCTGACCTTACTTTTAGAAAAATCGTTCTTTTTTTGTAATAGGTAGGCGGACCGGCAAATAGGCCACCTGATGTTAAATGTTCACCACCGGAAACATTGGAAATTTTCAGGAAATTGAAGAGCAGCTTACACGATTTCCGATGGTGGGCTTTTGTGCAAACCCTGGTACCACCCAGTCTTCAGATATTCTGCCGCTAAGAAGCAATACTTGGTATTGTTGTGTTCCGGTTTGAAGGGTCAGTTAGCCAGTGTAACTACAGGCACAAGGGACATAACAGCTTAGTTCCCAAGGTTGGTGGCGCATTGGCGAAGTAAGGGATGGTTAACATTTCTAACAGCGCCGATGTCTATGGACATTGAACAACATCAGTTAGCCCATTTACTACATAAACAAACACTAAAACATTTTCCGCTATGGATTCAACCTTCGATTAAACGAAACCGAATATTTATAGATATGTTCGTACTGATTAATTTAAAAGTTATTTTATAATGCTTGAATGGTTTTAATCTTGCAAATGCAATGTTTTTAAAACGTGCAAATAGTTTTTCTTAATATTGGATTTGACATGGAATTCACGATCATTATTTTAATTTTAGGTACGTTATTTTATTTAAACTTATATCATAAATTATAATAAGTTTTATACATTAGCAGCCTGTAAATTTCCCCACTGTTGGGATAAGGCCTCCTCTCCACGCTGCTCTAATGCGGGTTGGTGGAATACACATGTGGCAGAATTTCGTTGAAATTAGACACATGCAGGTTTCCTCACGATGTTTTCCTTCACCGCCGAGCACGAGATGAATTATAAACACAAATTAAGGTGCTTGCCTGAGTTTTAACCCGAAATCATCGCGTTCTAACCAATGGGCCATCTCGGCTGTGGTTCGAACGCGTGCACCCAAAATCGAATAGTCCAAACCCCGAGCTATTACTGAGAATTCCTTTGACTTGGGTTTTAACCTAAGACCTCTGGATCTGCGACCTTATATCTTTGAATATACTAGACCAACGAGGCCGTCAATAGAAATATTATTGTCAATTTTCGTTTTGTAATATCAATAATATGGACAATTAGTAAGATCTTCAATAATTAATTATAATCTATACAAGGTTTGTCTAGAGCAGTGATTCCCAAAGTGGTCCAGGTGGACCCCCAGGGTTCCACGGGAGACTTGCTGGGGGTCTACGTAGGCATGAATAAAAAATGGGGGTCCATAAGATGTTAATAGGGGTCCACGAAAATTTATCTGCTTTTGATAGTAAAGAGCAAAAATGTAAGCTTAGTTTTTATAAGGGCCTATCTACACTGTTTTAAGTACCTAACTAAGCAAATAATATTTTAATAAGGCAAGCGACTGTTACTTGTCCAAACTTGCGTATTCGATATTACGTACAATTCGTAATATCGAATACGCAAATATATCACGCAAATAATCATAAAATTCGTGTAAAGACTTGCAAAGCGCTATCCACCCGACAGTGCTTAATGCTTGTTCAGACATGAACTTGATCACCACTATAAATACTTGATGCCAAAGGCAAACTCTTTATTTGTTTCCGGAATTTCGAAAAAAAGGTGTGAGAAAATTTATATCAGTGTTTGCTAGTGCCGGAGAAAAGTAAGTACCTACCTTTTTTTTGTTATAGTACTTAAGTATTTTGTTTACGTGTACTCGGTTGATCACAACTGCTTGTATATATAGGTAACTCAGTAACTTACAGATATTTTAATTGTCCTCTTTTGATTTGAAGACAAACACAGCTCGTTATATTCAATTGTTTTTTCACGAGTAAAGCACTACCTCTCTAACTGACACGAAACATGGCTACAGAAAAGAAAAAATGTCGACAATATAGTGTCGATTATTTGAAATATGGTTTTGTTCCATCAGAGGCAGACAAACAATTGCCCATATGCCTATTATGCAACAAAGTTTTGAGCAATGACTCTATGAAACCATCAAAGCTCGAAGATCATCTAAAAAGGTGTCATACTAATAAAATAGGTAAAGATTTAAAATATTTTCAAACATTGAAGGAAAAATATGAAAAGAGACCCACCATGCACAGTATGTTCGCTTCAACATCTCAAAGTAACGATGATGGCTAGCAAAATCTGGAAAACCGCACACTATCGGAGAACAATTAATTTTACCCGCTGTTGAAGAGGTTTTAAAAAATGTTTTGCACAAATCTTCATTTGACGTACTAAAAAGAATTCCATTAGTAACAATACTGTACAAACACGCATTGATGAAATGAGCTCTGATATCGAAAGTTTTTTGTGCAATCATCTGCAAAAAACTCATTTTTTTATACAACTGGACGAGTCAACGTTACCGGGTAGTGAAGCATTATTATTGGCATATGTCCGATTTATAAAGGGGGAAGAAATTCACGAAGAATTGCTTACAGCTATTCATTGCGTAATCCACCGACAACATCTTGTGGCAAAACATTTAAGTGACAGGTTGAACCAATCTCTTCATTTTGTAATAAAAGCTGTCACCAAAAACAGAAGCAATGCATTGAATACGCGTTTATTTGCTCAATTGTGCGACGAAAATGATGAAGACTTCCAACGACTGCTCTTACATACTGAAGTACGCTGGTTGTCGAAAGGTGCATGCTTAACGAGTTTTACTGTTTTCGATTCCGTATTAGAGTTCCTAGAAAGTAGAGACCCAGATTTAAAAGAAAACTTGATCAAATTCAAAGCAGACATTGCGTATTTGACAGATTTGCTTAAAAAAATTAATGATATTAACTTGCAGTTGCAAGATGACAGCCTGAATTTAATAAAAATAAGGGGATAATTTCGGCTTTTCTTGGGAAATTGAAATTTATGAAGCAAAACATTAGTCGGCGCGAATTCTCTCAATTTCCAAACTTGTCGCAGGTAGAATGTATTGATTAGGATATCCATACCTACAGTTAACATTTTAGTGCCCTGCATGATGACTTCAAAACCAGGTTTGAAGATATGCTGACGGAAGTGGCCAATGTTGTATTACAAGAGGAGCTGCTCGAGCTAAGCATCAATGAGGAGCTGAAGGTGAAATTTAGAAAAGGCTACCAAACATTTTGGCTGCAAGCAGAAATACCCGAAAAATATCCTGGACTGTGGGAAATCGCAAGGAAATTTTTAATAGCTTTTCCCTCGTCATACCTAGTCGAGTGCCGTTACAAACCTCTTAACAAAAACAAGGAGCAAATTAAACATCACAGAGCGATTTGCGGTTATTGCTCACAAAAATAAACCCAAACATTGATCGTTTGCTGACACTCCATCAAATACATCCTTCCCATTAATTAAAATTATGACCTGAACCTATATTACCTTATTATTTTTTTCTTGTAATTCTATTCTTTTAATAAATAAAGTGTTATAAAATGTACCATTTTTCGTTTTTATTTTACCTATCGGAATATAGGGACAGAACTCAGTGGCGACACAATTTTTATTTTTTGGCGACTTTAAGAACGTGGTAGAAATGTAGCAGCAGGGGGTCCACCGAAACCAATAAAATTTTGAAAGTGGTCCACGAGAAAAATAAGTTTGGGAACTACTGGTCTAGAGGGTGCGATCGTTATTTTTGAGGAATCTTTATAGGATGAATACTTCAATTTGCCCGATTTAAACGAAAAACTTGTGCTAGTAAAGAGATTTCAGACATTACAGATTAGATCGGATTCTCTAAGATTTACTAAAATATGTATCTCAAGAACTAGATCATATATCCATCTTAGTCCGCCATGACAATTTTTCATTCAGTCATATCAAACAGACGTTTTATAGAAAGTATCGCTGGAATTGCATTACCTCTACACGAAGTATATGTGGTACTCAACAGTGCAAAGCGCACCGCAATATCCACTAAAAAACCAGCCGTACACTCTTCGTCTCCTCTGGAGACGTCAATAAATCACTTGCGCATACAAGCGTGACCTTTCAACAATATAACTCTTATATGACATATATTTAAGTACACAGATTAAAATAAAATACGAAATAAATATTTAAATCTTCTAGTTCTATTAATACAAGAAACCAGCTTTAAAATAACAACAACAACATTGAAACCGAAAGAGAGAATAAACATCTTGAGACAGAAAATAAACGAAGAGATTCTTAATAAAAGATCAAAAGATTTGTATCCTGACAACGTCAAAGGCACCATACTCGAAGATTATGAATATATCCAAAGCGATAGAACGTTGCCGATCACACCAGTCATGGATTTCGATCCGAAAAAACTCAATGACAAATTTAAATTGCGACCGGTTAAAAGTAAAACGTCACCTGTCAAAGATGACACGTACAAAAATACCGCGAAAAAACCAACTGGCACAGGTAACGCACTGAGGCTGAAGTCGAACAGATCAATGACACATCTTCGTAAAGAAAAACGGGTCCGTTTAAAAAAACCCTTGGAGATTTTCTACAGACGCATTTATAATATCGAAATGTTGCAAGACAGGATTGAATGGATACACTGTCAGGATATGATCACTCCTATACTGACTGGTTTGAGGGTTAATATCAGTAATCCAAAAAGGCTTTTTTCAAAAGATCCAGTTGTAATAAGGTACAAAATATTTTTTTAATAATAATACTTAACCAACTTGCACTGAAATTAAAAGTTGCCAAATCTTTTTTTATTATTTTAAAAGGACATACGTATTTGTATGTATGTACATCAATGTTAAAATGCGAGGTTCTCGTCTGTGTGTTTGTCTATCTGTTATTGCATTTGGCGTGAAGCAAGCTTGAACTTCGAGGAAAGATATAGGCGTCGTATACCGAATAGCTGACAACCAACCCCTTAAATTCTAGGAAAGCCGCGGGCGACAACTAGTTAAGTTTATATATTCTTTGTGGTAGGGCTTTGTGCAAGCCCGTCTGGGTAGGTACCACCCACTCATCAGATATTCTTTCTTTCAATTTGAAGGGTGAATGAGCCAGTGTAACTACAGGCACAAGGGACATCATATCTTAGTTCCCAAGGTTTGTGGCGCATTGGCGTTGTAAGGAATCGTTATGTTAATATTTTCTTACAGCGCCATTGTGGCCCATATGGTCGTCCGTCAACCTATATCATAAAAAAAACATATTTCCTTAATGATAAATGGAATGAGATGAAAACTTGGCTATAGCTATATACATGATGACTATTTTTGATAATTTTCATGGTTTGTACAAAAAAGCTGCTCCCAAGCCCCCACGATCTCAAGATCCTCGACTGCACAGAGCAAAACCAGAATCTTTTATTATCATTCTCATATAAAAAAAGGCTGATGCTTGGAACATTAAAGTGAAGCAACACAAGCGAATAGTATAGAAAAGTGTTGCCACCTTCATTATTATTGATGTATAAACATGCAAACAGTCGCGTCGTTTACACCAATAAGATTGCCATTATAGTTTTGTTCTTTCTTCACTGTTTAAATTTATCATGGAATGTCATTTTCTAGATTTATTCAACTATTGAACGTGAACACGTCGACGTACAGCCGAGACGATATATATTCGATATTATACCAAATCAGTAATTTACAACTGAGACTGTTTCAATGGGACGTCGTTCCTCTAAATATTCTATTAAATGTTATTATAAAAGGTAAGAAATTAAAATAATCGTTTTTTGGAAGGAAGTTCTTTAACGCGGCTTACAGTAGAGTGAACTGGCATACATAGTCACTTAAGGAAAAACCGTTACGCCCCCTCCAGGAGATGTTTCCCCCTCTCCCTCTATCTCTCTGTCTCTTTCCTTTGTATACGATTTTATTTCGAATTATTTAAGCTTAGTTTTTGTTTAGTTTTTGTTAAAATATAAATTGTCTATGGTTGATACTATATACTCTATGGTAAATTTCGCGCCTTTTTCTGTTACTCTTAGCAATATTACTCTGTGACATAATAAAAGAAGATTTCGTTGTAATCTAAAACTATTATTACCAAAAAGCAAATCCACTATTGTAACAGTTTTAAACCACACATGATTTTCAATATATATATATTTAATATTATCATAATTTATTTCATTGTGTCTGTTACTTAATACATAACATATTGCGAAACAACTTTCCAACAGCATGTCCCACGACGTAGCTCTTATATTTATTTGTTTTTAGTGTTGCTGATAGTAAATAATTACCGAATTTTGGACTACCTAAGAAATATAAACCATTTCATACATTGACAATACACCATCCTTACGAATTCCTGTCCTTGTTGGCTGTCATTATATTGGCTCACTCACTCTTCAAATAGACCACAACAAAAATAACTATCGCTTTAGCGAAAGATTACGTGGGCAATAAGATGTTATGTCCCTTGTGTCTGAAGCTATACTGGCTCACTCATCGTTCAACCGCAACACTCAATCAAAGATGAGAAACTATTGACAATCGCTTTCTAACAAGTTTGACAAAAATACCTAACATTTAAGCGTAAATAATCGACCAAACAGCAATATTTCTTAATTTGCAGAGAGAAAACACACGTTCGGTAACTTAAAACATGGTATTCGAGATTTGTTCAACAATTGGCATTTGGACATAAGTAACACGACCAGCTTGTTGAAGCAGGCGCGCATTTTCCGACCACCCTGCGTCAAAGTCTCCACTTTCGATGGTATTTTTTTTTTTATAAAAAAAGTGTTTCAGTGTTTCACAGCCTGTAAAATTCCCGCTGCTGGGCTAAGGCCACCTGTCCCTTTGAGGAGAATGTTTTGAGCATATTCCACCACGCTGTTCCGATGCGGGTTGGTGGAATACACATGAGGCAGAATTTCGTTGAAATTAGACACATGCAGGTTTCCTCACGATGTGTTCACCGCTGAGAACGAGATGAATTATAAACAGAAACGAAACACATGAAAATTCAGTGGTGCCTGCCTGGGTTTGAACCCGAAATCATCGGTTAAGATGCACGCCTTCTAACCACTGGGCCATCTCCGCTCTCACCTCGGCTCATACGGCTACTATACTGTGCATGCATATAAACCTTCCTCTTGAATCGATCTATCTATTAAAGAAAACCGCCTCAAACTCCGTTGTGTAATTTTAAAGATCTAAGCATACACAGGGACAGACAGCGGTAAGCGACTTTGTTTTATACTATGTAATGATGATGATATAATCAAATCATATCAACATATTCTTTATTCAAGAAGGCTCATGAAAGCACGTTTGAATCGTCATGTTAAAGTATTGAATTAAATTGCGAGCTATCACCGGTTCGGAATGTAGATTCCACCGAGAAGAGCCGGCAAGACCATTATCCACCATTTTGATTACAGAGTATGCCAGTAAAGGGGTAATTTTTTTTTATATCCTGCTTAGAAATCAATAATAAGTCCATGCATTCTTATCTTTAATATAATCTTGTATTGAATAATATGCCTTATTTATCAATGAGTTTTTATTACGTACGCTCTCTAGTCTCAAGTTTCTCAATTCAAACTCCGAAATTATTTTTGTAAAAGCTTTATTGAAGCAAAAAAAAAAAAAACAATATTACATATTCAATGTGATCTGCTATACTCTGTACGAGATAGCCCGATCTTTTTGACAGATGTAATTTTTTCCGATCGACATAACTTTGCAATGACGAACATATTATTTTCTTAATTTAATGATTTTAAAAATTGTAAAAATGTTTAAAAAAAATACATATAACACAAAAGTTCCTAAAGATTCGAGCGTTATCCGAAAATTTGAAGACTTTTTCTATTATATATTATTGCTTCAAAGTAAAATTTAAATAGAAACACTGAAAATAATATACCCTTGTACAATGTTACATCGGTCGGACAACAGGCGGTAACTGCTACAAATATCGATTACAAAAATCCTTATTAAAGATCATTGTTACGAACGGGGGTCCTTTTGGTTGGGGTCTCTTTGGCTGGTATAACTCAATTTAGAAAAATAAGTTAAAAAAAAATTGACTTCTAATTTGAATTACGCATTCCATCGTTCCGTCGACTGTTATATTTTCTGTTTCCCATCACTAGCCCGTCTGTCAAAAAGATCAAGCTGACATGAACGGAGTATATACAGCTCTGCTATACACAGTTCTTGATTAGTATAACTTTATTTATTTACATTAAAATTCCACTTAACTAGTTTAATTTCACTAAAAACATCAGCATTTCACGAATCTATAATAAAGACTATACATTAAAATCACGACCAATGATTCCATAACATTCCAAGTCGAAGTTTCTTTTTTTTTTATTTTATGGCATATGTTGGCGGACGAGCATATGGGCCACCTGATGGTACGTTGTCACGACTGCCCATAGACAATGACGCTGTAAGAAATATTAACAATTCCTTGCATAGCCAATGCGCCACCAACCTTGGGAACCAAGATGTTATGTCCCTTGTGCATGTTGTTAAGCTGGCTCACTCACCCTTCAAACCGGAACACAACGATACTGAGTACTGTTGTTTGGCGGTAGAATATCTGATGAGGGGGTGGTACCTACCCAGACGGACTTGCAAAAAGCCTTACCACCAAGTAATTATTATTATTATTTTTTTTTTAAATTAAACTATCAAATATTTTAGATTTGTTATCAAATATTTTTTTTTTTTTAGGATCAACAAAATCCCCCAAAGTTACTAAATACAAGAAAAACGGTAAAGAGACGACGCGCTGTGATGACGACGAAGATTGTAAAGATTGAATTAAAAACCTATCTCTGTTAAGTTACGTGTTACGTAACACACGCGCGGCTTCGAACCTTTCGTTTCGTAACTTGTTTTTTAAGATCACTTTTGAATAACGCCTCGTAGACAATATTCTGCTATCACTGTATAACGGGAAATGTTTCTTGAACAACTTGGCATTACAACTAAATCAAAATATGGTCCTTTGCGTGCCGGATGGTTCGTTATCTAAGGCTATTTACTTGTAAACATATAAGGGGTTTCCAATCATGAATTATGAATATATTCTAATATATTTAAGTAAAAAATCTATTTCCTGTAATCTTTAAATGTTAATTTTGATTGGTAGGGCTTTGTGTAGCCGTACTACCCGTCTGTGTGTATATAAATTACTGAAAAATCATTCTATCTGCTGTGTTCTGTGAGATAAACACGATGTTAATATCAGTAAGTATTGTTATACTATGATAATTACATTATTTGAGAATAAACGCATCAAATTAAACCACCTTTTATTTAAATATTTCATGAGTGAGATACGAAGTGACTTCCTATAGAATTTCTCAGCACGTTTTTTTATTTACAATAAAGCCAGGTGGACCGACGAATCCACCCCCCAAACACACCAGCGCTCTAAGAAATATTAACCATTCGTTATATTGGGAAACCTTGGGAGCTTTGATGTTGTCCCTTGCACCAGTAATTACACTGGCTCACTCACACTTCAAACCAGAACATTACGACGCTAAGTATTGCTGTTTGGCAGTAGAATATGTGATATGGTAGTTACTACCCCAACTAAACCCTTACTAAACTGGCTTGTATACAGCCCCACCATCGAGCAAATACATATTTAACACCAAAAACCTTATACTGGGTATAATAATTTGTACTTAAATTGATAATGTCACGTCAATTCGCTGTCAAATGTTATTTATTTGGCATTTATCCTCTTGCGGTTGGAATAGACTATACGAAAGGATATCGTTCCAACTGTCCCAGAACTTTTATTCCTTAACCTATGCCACCTTAACAGGGGAATTAAAAAAAAAAAAGCTATTAAGAAAAAAATCTGTTTATTATAACCAGCACACCTTAACAGCTTTGCAAGAACAGAATTTAGACTAGTTTTATATAAAAAAAAACATTTTCCTATACCGATTAATGACGCGTCTATGACGTTAACATAAAATAACTTTTAATAAACCAATATACAACATATATATATATATATTTTAATGGCGACATTAGTAATTTATTCAAATTTCAAATTTATTACATAAATTTAAATACCCAATAATCACATGCATTCGAAAACAAGAAACGTACCATTTTCAAAACTTCATGACACTTCTTTAGCCAATGACCGTGATTTTAAAAGGTCACTTTTCGAAAGACCGTTACGAGATGCAAGATATGCTCGTAAGGGAGAGAGAAAGAGAGAGATCGAATGAGTGGAACCGATCGATTCAATTGGACGAAACAATAGATCGCAGTCCAGGCCAAAGAATTTCCATGATTATTTTAAAAACAAAACGGTACAATACGTTATCCAATTATAAAAATGCCCTTTTTATAACAGTAGCGACATATATGTACAAAATTATTTTATAGACTTAATCACGTGATCAAACTTTACCCTTGACCTAACCTTGACCTTACAAGACGACCTTGAAACAATGTCACACAGAACAATACTGCTTAAATGCGTATTACCGATGTTATATTGAACGATATCAAGCAAACGCTACGTCCTCGTGAAAGGTCGTAAGTGACAATTGCTTACTTACCGGGAATCTATGAGTTTTATTTTCAACTTATGCCTTTTAGTGCAAAAGTGCACGTGAGTTCGCCATTGTTTTGTCAACACAATAAGTCTATAATATAATATCTGTCGTTACGTATACATTTACAAACGTGATCAACTTTAAACCATCAGTTAATAATCATTCAAAGATTAAACAATCACAAGAGATAACACGTACATCATTTATAAGGGTGTGCTTTGTATTGCTTTATTTACAGGAGATTTAATAAAAAACAGTGACATAACCTCAATGACAATCACACTGTATTTGAATAAAGATTACAACAGTAATTAAACCCCCATATTTATTAAACATCATTACAACAATAGCGAAAAAAAAAAACAAATTACTCCTAAGTGAATAATGAATTACAATGAAATTATTAATATTAATAAAAAATAGTTATTTAATAAAAAAAAATTAAAATATGGCAACACCCATAATTGCACCATAGATAAAAAAATGACACTCTAGAGATCATGATAATAAATTCAACAAAATATATATATTTACATTAAAAAAAAAAAAGCTTAAATTACCAATAATGAAATCTTAACTGATAGAAATAACAATAAAACATTTCGTGACGTTATTTAAGAAGTACGATCAATGTATGACGTATCCTGATGGCAGGAGTTAAAGTAAACAAACCTAAGATTCACGAGAAACAGTTCTTGATTATTATATCTCAATTTAATTTTACTTCCAAAGTTCCGATAACAATTTCGCCGTAGATCTCGACCAATGACGTCACGTCCAATTCAAGGTCAAAATTGTTCACTCATTACAACTCCTGCCATTGGAAGCGACTATACATTGCTTGAACCAAACCATAGATTATACAAAACAAACTGAATCACCTTAAGTCAGATTGGAGTTCAAACAAAAATAAACTTTTAGAATATAATCGATCAAATTTTTTAGACTCAACGAAAATTTTATTTTTATTCCATGAAGTTAAGTTTTCTTTTTTTATTACATAAATCACTTTTGACGGTCCATTATTTTAATACGAAGAACGGTTTCCGTAACGCTTGTCTATGCGACGCTCAATAAAAAACTCGATTAGTTTTTGATATGTATAAATTTGATTCACACGCAAAACTTTACATTATAAAAAATCTAATACTTATCGTACAATTTTGTTTAAATTTTAAATTCAACGTAAGAATTACTTGGAAAACATGATGATAAAAATGCTTTACTAACTCACACTAGACATTTATTTACTTACTGTGAAGGTTTGTACGCCGTTTTTATAGGAGGGTTTTGATTGGTATTTGCAACCTGATGGTAAGTACTCACCATCTAATGCACAACGCAATAGTAAACATTACCTAAATCGCCAATGCGGTGCCAACCTTGGAAACTAAGATATTATTTTCGGTGTACCTGTAGTTACACTGGTTAACTCACTAAAATAAAAAAAAACAACAATACTTAACAGCGCCATTTGCCAGTAGAGTAAGTGACGTCCGCAAATCTTGCCGGTCTCGAACAAAACCCTACGACCTCCTAGTCGTCACCGAGTCACAGCAATTTATAAACATTAATTTTATTTCTTAAAGTTTCAAGGGTTTGTTTTATACAAAACTGATGCTTTAAACATTTCCTATATTGTGGTGCAAGTGAAAAAAATGATGTTATCTATCTATCTATCTATCTATCTATCTATCTATCTATCTATCTGTCTGTGTTTAAAGCATACAAATACCTCGTGTGAGTTGGCAGCAAAAATATATAATTCCAACGATACGCGTGTGAGTCGACTTTGTTGACTCGAAAGTCTCCATCGAAATGTACGAAATTAAAAGTTGCATAAATAGCCAACATGGCGCCACTGTAGATACTTAACATTTATAGCCTTTAAAATAGCGCTTTCTGAAGGCGAGTTCTTAACTCTCTAATACTGTTATCCTATAGTATTAAGATATTCCTTAAAATTCCCTCTAAATCCAACGCCATTTTAATTTCATACATTTTGAGGAACACTTTTTATACACTAAGATCTCTCACCTACCCTATACGTCATACGGCCAAACAACGAACAAATGTAATACGGCATGATTTTTATCGCGAATACCGAATTAAACAAAAAAAAAAAAAAAGCAAAACTAAATAGGAACTTAATCAATTTTTTTTTTGGAAAATATTCAATAATAACAATTTTAAGCCACAATCTTGTCGAGAAATTAGATTCACATACAAAAATACCGTTAAAATATGGATATAATAACGTCCCACGGACATATATTCAGCCGAATGGTTTTCAATTAATAATAATATATATTTATACTATAATATGAATTAAAAATAGCACCTCATTGAAATTAAATTAAGCAAATTAAGCATTAATTAATCAAATGAATCAAAATCGACGAAAATGCATTGATCATTTGAACTGTAATATCAAACGAGACATTTCAATACGGGTCAAGTTATCATGAACATGACAACACCCCCCCCCCCCCCCTTTTAAAATATAACCTGAAGTTATATTATAAGTGTATGGGATGGGACGGCTGACTCATATCAAAATTTGCTACAAAATATGTTAACATAGATTTGAATATTGTGATGTCAAAGATGGCTGCAGAATTTTTGTAGTTGTAATATTTGTGTTCGTATAAATATACATCGGTAAGGAAGGCAAATTATTCGATACAAGATTATATTGATGATAGAAAAGCGTGGAGTTAACTCTCGTTGACTTCCAGGCAGGAGACATGACATACATATATAATTGTATTCAACTAACATGACTGTATATTTAGATTTTGAAAAAGAGTAACTACCGAGTTTCTTGGCGGTTGCTCTCGGTAGAATCTACATTCCGAACCGGTGGTAGCTTTACTTTTAATAGTTTACTTGAATAAAGTATATTTTCGAGTTTACTATACAACATGTTCTTAAAAGGCTTAATTTAAATACAATAACAATCTTACTGTTTCTGAAACTGTTTCAACATTGCGAAAGAGACGAGATCACTAAGGGGCCATTCATTTATTACCTAAGACGATTTAGGGAGGGAGGGGTTGACCATGTCTTATGTTTTATTACAAGGGGGTGGGAAGGAGTTTCGATAGTTCTTACCTAAGATCAAAAAAATTAAAATTATTTCAAAAAACGCAACAAACCGCTCGATGCGTACCTTTAGAACCTTTGAAATGACAAATAAACACATTTCAAAAAGTTGTTACTTTGAAGAATAAACAGTAAAATTAACCAAACGTGTATTCATTTTCTCCTTTAGATTCTTACGTAATATTATTAATTAGGAAGGGAGGGCGGTCGGCCAGTTCTTATTTTTTCTTATATTAGGGAGGGAGGGGGTCAAAAACTAGCGAAAACAGTCTTACGTAACAAATGAATGATCCCTAAGGTAAAACCTAACCACAAAATTGTACGCCTCGTTTATCTACACAGGATCCATGTCGTATTTAATTTCTCTGCGTCGTGTACGATAAAGTACAAAAGGAAGTAAGCGTCGACTAGTCTATTATTCAATTCAATTCTTAGTTTAATGGCTTTTAGTGACGACAGGGCACAGAACATTTCGCCAATGTCACCTACGATGGAGAAGACAAGAATGTGATTGATCGGTACGGTTGACATAACAAACTCAATTAAATTTTGAAGACAATTATATTAGTCGTAATTTTCTTGTTAATCCTTACTTGAACAACAACATTAAGATCTATCTATTAACTTTGAGTTTATTTTTATATGACATCAATCGCACCGTATCGAAAGAGAGAGGGGGAACAGTGGTTAGAACGCTTGCATCTTAACCGATGACTTCGAGTTCAAACCCAGGCAGGCACCACTGAATTTTCACTTGCTTAATTTGTGTTTATAATTCATCTCGTGCTCGGCGGTGAAGGAAAACATCGTAAGGAAACATACATGTGTCTAATTTCAACGAAATTCTGCCACATGTGTAGGTATTCCATTACCCACTACGTGGTTGAATATATCTTCTCCTCAAACGGAGAGGAGGCATTAGCCCAGCAGTGGGAAATTTACAGGCTGCTAATTTAATGTAATCGTAAAATTATTGGGAAACGGAACGCAAGTAATTATGATGCCGTCACACTTGTGATCACAATAAACAAACATATTTAGCGAGTCAGCGTGTACTACGGTCGAATTAGACATTCCAAATTCAAATAATCAACGCATTTTAATCACAATGAAACATATTGGCCTTGCCAGCGCAAAAAAAATAATGACTTCAACATTTTCTTATATAAGTAAACTAAGAGATACGGAGAGTTGAACGTGCATTTTGTTTAGACGTCAGAATCATTGCCAGAACAAAAAAAAAAACTACTATTCATTCGTTACTGAAAAAATAAATTTAGGTACATAGGTATATTTTTATTAGTGGTACATATGTTTTAATCTAATATTTTTTTATATATATATATATAAAATAGACAGGCGGACGTTCAAATGGGCCAACTGATACACGTGATCAGCACCGCCCATAAACATTAGAGCCGATAGACATAATAATCATTCTTATCGGAAAATTAATACGTAAACACCGACCCTTGCCGGTAGACTCTACATTTCGAATCGGCGGTAGCTTCACCTAATACAGTCTATAAAATGACCATTAAAAAATAATAAGAATAAACATTGGACAACATCGCATACATTACTCTGATCCCAATGTAAGTAGCTAAAGCACTTGTGTTATGGAAAATCAGAAGTAACGACGGTACCACGAACACCCAGACCCGAGACAACATAGGAAACTAAACTTTCTCTACATCGGAGTGGCGTACCCATGTAAGCCGGTGTACACACTACCCGAACACGGTGGTCGTCAAAAAGTGCTTCTAAACACCTATTTGAATAAAGTATATTTTTATTATGATTACAACGCCAACGCTGCACCGACCTTGGTTGTTAACATGCCAAGTCCCTTAACTTTAACTAAGTATTGCTGTTTCGCGGTAGAATACGCGATGAGAAGGTGATAATTGCCATACTAAAATATATTTTAACATCGATCATGCTTATAACCAATGTTCAGAAGACGAAACACTTCTGCTTTTTGTGTCAAATAAAAAAAAAAACAAAGATTTTATTTCGTTCCACTCTCACGCATCCCTTAATAAACATTTTAAGACTTATAGAATAACATTAAAATACAGACGTTATTTTAAAACCAAAAAATTTTTTCGATTTTTTAAATTCAAATTTCAGAGCTACCTTAATTTTTTTTCTCTTGGCTGTATAACGTTATTCCATAGCCTAAATTACTTACCATAAACTATTTTTATTTACCTAACACTTAAAGATCTTCAGAAAACTTGAATTTTATCTAAGTAGATGTTTTAAAGAGACATTAATCCTATTAATATATAATATTACCGACGACTACCTTAAAATTTTGTACTGAAATACGATCATCATACCTCGTTCTATGCTCTATGCCACATATTTACTTTAAACATCGACTAGCAAATGGTATTGCCATAAAAAAAAAAAAAAAAATTCAAGTTACAAGCAATTGTAAAATTATTCGTGTTTATTACGAATACACAACAATAAACTTACGACACGTTTCCATTGGGACGTTTTGATAACGCCTCGTAGACGATTCTTTCATAACGCAATACGAAACGATTCTCGAATATATTAACTGGACGTTAGACGTTAATCTAAGAATGGTCCTCTGCGTGCCGGATGTTCGTTTCCTCAACTCCATCCCGTTCTAACATCTTTGATTTGACATCGGAACGAAGAGGACGCAACAACTTTAAATAATCACGCCTGACATGATATCTTAACTCAGATTTTGATTTAACTTAGCTCGTATCAACGTAACAAGTCTTCTCCGGTCCCAATACAAGATTAAATCTTTTAGAATTTATTTACAGAGTAAGATAAACAACTAGCGATTATTTTTTGTGCCTCATTGATTTTCATTCGCATTTCCAACAGGGAATACTTGAACTTTATTTTGATTACGTTCACTCTTAGAGTTTATAGCTCTAGGGACGACCCCGTAAGTATATATATGTCATAGAGCATAAATTTCCATAACCCTACGATCACATACTAAACCGATCACAGATTTTGACCCTGCCACATAAATATTGTTGTCATTATGGTGTTTTCTGAGACTTTAACGCCGGTACTCATATAGGTAATTATTTCCGAAACGATGGTAGATTCTTTACAAAAGCAAGTGTATAATCTATATTGTTAAATATCACTTTAGCCCTATAATATACTTATTGAATTCGTAAAATTTTCCATGGGCGTGTAAATGGCCCACTGGGCTATGAGCTGATGACTTTAAGGGGGTAACCGACTGATGTACGATTTAGTCGTACAGTGGATGACGAATAACCGATACATTCTTGCAGTCGGTTATTTTGGCAAGAATTTTTCTAAACAATTACGATATCTTGATGTTATCAACATTAAGCTCTAAGCTTAGAATCTAAGCTTAACCCCATAAAGCAAGCCCTTATAACAGTGACATATTCATAACGCCGAATGCATAAATACCTTGTAACGTAATACATTAAAAAAACGCCATCGCCTGTCATAAGGCTCGAGTTTACTTTTTGGCGCGAAGTTTAGGACTTACTATTTCCAAGACAGAAAATTTGTCGTTTTAATTGGTTTTTGTTATTAATTTAAAGTAATTATTGTATAAATTATTATTTAAAAAATCGTCCAGCACAAATCTAACACCATAATGACATACAATAGTCACACACCCCTTTCCCCTCCAAATAATTCCAAAACCCCGAATTATGCTATCTACTATCTAACTATACTAGATGGAAAAATGACACGATTCCCAACGGAACACGGTTGAAAATTCTTATGTATTAAGACGAGAGAAAAAAAAATAGTACATTTCAATGGAATGAGTACTTAACGATTTAAATATATCGGATTACATTTAAAAAAATATGAGATTGAATTTATTTAAAACTCTTATTTAGACTACGTCCTTTCTTGGACTTCAATCCGTTTAACCGTTAAAGAACAGACAGACAGAGTTACTCTCGCATTTATAATTTTAAAAAGAGTAAAAAACACGAATCTTTTCTCTCCTTCTTTCACAAATAATTTGACATCGGAGAGAAGAAGACGGAACATTTTTTAAGTAACCTGCACCTTACTTGTAACAAAATTAAAATAAAAAAAAATTTTTTTTTTTTTTGTCGTCGGTACTCGGTACAGTACAGTTACAAGCAACTGAAACGCAACGCTTTTTATGATATACGTATATAAAGAACTTCAGGATAACTATTGTGCAATGACTAACATAGTATTTACGAACATTACCGACGGCATATAACATAGCGATAAAAAAATAATAAAATTAACAAGTGTTTATTATATATGTATTTAATATATGCCCCTTCTTTAATATATTTCCCGATTCATAAATACATAAATAAATCCATGTACCAATTCCATTGAAACGAAACATTAAAATGTTGGTAACACTACCAAATTCAACGTAGAACATTAT
Organism: Vanessa tameamea; assembly: GCF_037043105.1. NCBI lineage: Eukaryota > Metazoa > Arthropoda > Insecta > Lepidoptera > Nymphalidae > Vanessa > Vanessa tameamea. The sequence goes on along the minus strand of NC_087339.1, from coordinate 2,535,496 downwards.
AGAAGAAATATCAAATGAATCGGTTTATATCCAATTTAGTTGGATGACACAATTTAAATTCTTTAATACTGCTAAGTTCGATTGATTCGACAAGTCACACTCAACTTGGCTGTACATTTATTTTAAGCTAGCAACACTGAATCGAATTCCAATACAACTATCGAGTTTAGGAGGTCAGGAAAAGTATCTCGTACGGCTGCATCCCTAAAGTATGAAATCAGTAATACTTACCATAATATACTGTAGCCAAACATATATTAACATTTAGGGATCGTCCATTAATCATGTAACTAATAGGAGGGGAGGGGGGGTATCGGATGTCTTAAAGGAGTACGTACTCCTTACGTTATCACGTGCATAATATTTCTATTTTAAAACTGATTTGCCAATCAAAATGCAACCTTAATGTCTGTCTGGTTGGGAACATTTTTAATTACCTCGATTTTTCTAAATCAAATTAGATCATATCTAATGAATTGGCTTTACAAGCGAGAAAATTACAAAACTGTACATGACACAAACCGTCGCCCCGTCAAGGGGTGAATTAAAAATGTCCGACCGGGGACTCAAGCTGAAGCGTGAAGAGGTAACATACAGAGTTACTTTCGTATTTATAATAATTAGAATAGATTTAAAGATAAAATTCCGAACAATATAAACATGATTAATGAATGAAGATGCAATTAATAAGAACTTGTAACATTTCGAAGACATATAATTCCTATCGTCTCATTTATTATCAAATAGAGCGCGCTCACGCAAAAGTCTCGCTCCAGCAGCATAATCACGATTTCATACAATTCGAGGACCACTTTTTTTACACGAAGATACTTCTCCCGACTACGATAAACTCCACACATGAAATGTCATATTCGACTAAAAAGTTTCAAACGAACAAGGTCTTACTTTCTCGAGGGGTTTTTGTTTTTTTTTTTTCAATTTCGACGTTTCAATTCACCTGTACGCGTTCATTCCTCTTTCTCGTTGGACTTCTTTGCTTCGTGCGGGTTTATGATGTGGGACATTGTCATGTGACGCCTGGAATAAGAAAATTTACAATAATATAACTCATTTACATACGTTTCTTTTAATTTACAGGCTGTTTATGTATGTTATGTATGTATGGGCTGCTGGGCCTCCTCTCCGTTGAGGAGAAAGTTCGGTGCATATTCCAAAACGCCGCTCCAATGCGAGTTGGTGGAATACACATGTGGCAGAATTTCTTTGAAATTACGACACGTGCAGGTTTCCTCACGATGTTTTCCTTCATCGCCGAGCACGAGATGAATTATAAACACAAATAAGGCACATGAAAATTCAGTGGTGCCTACCTGAGCTTGACCCCGAAATCATCGGTTAAGATGCACGCGTTCTAACCACTTAGCCTTAGGAGGCCTTAACCCACCGGTGGGAAATTTACAGGCTGCTAATTTAATAAAAATATTTGGTGGTAGAATGTCTGATGAGTGGGTCGTACCTACCCAGACGACCAAGCAAAAAGCAGTACCAAGTGAAATATTTGTCGCAGGCAAATAGCTTAATCGGCCAAGAGTGTCATTCAGGCCGCTGATCGAACAGCACCGTTAAGTAAACTGACTAGGCGTTTAATAGGATGACTGTTTAAACCATTTGCCTGCGACATATACATTGACGACCTCCGTGGTCGACTAATGATTATCATGGGTACACCACTCCAAGGTCCCGGGTTCGATTTCCGGCCGAGTCGATGTAGAAAAAGTTCATTAGCATTCTATGTTGTCTCGGGTCTGGGTGTTTGTGGTGCCGTCGTTACGTCTGATTTTCCATAACACAAGTGCTTCAGCTACTTACATTGGGATCAGAGTAATGTATGTGATGTTGTCCAATGTCTATTTATACATAGTTATTATTACCTCAGCCCTCTCTCGCCACGAAAAGACAAGCTGCATATTGAGCAATTCCATTCCGTTGATTTCCGTTTCTCAGTAACCGTCTTGTCGATGACATCTTTCGTATCATCAATCGGCTTGTCTATGGCGGACGGTGTAGTTTTGTCTTTGGATTCTTCTGTAGGGCATTTCGAATCATTTTTCTTCGTCGATTTCTTCTCCGGTAATGGCAGCTTGAATTTCTTTAAATCTGAAACATGAAAATACTTAAATAATCAAATACAAAAACCATAAATTAATTTATTCAAGTACATCGTTCTGGTACGTCAAAGTACGACAACATTGAACTCATGAAACATTCGCCCCATCTCTCTTTATCCTTACTGTAACCCTTGTGCGAGAGTGAGACGAGGCGAATGTTAGACCGACTTCGATACAACATTCGTTTCATCTCTTTCTCACGTACCGTACAATGTAAAGTTAAACGAGGACAGGGCGACATCTGAATGTCAACACCGATAATGACAACTTGGGAATGAAACGATCCTGACTATTTCTATTCATATGCAATATCTAATAAAATTGACAAAAAAAAAAAACACCCGCTGAGTCTCTTTCGCCGGTTCTTCTCGGATCAGGGTGTTCCCTTTTCCGAACCGGTGGTAGTGTTTCATTTGACTATCAATAAGTAAGTGTAATGCTTCTGTATTGAATAAAGGAATTTGAGTTTGATATTTAATCCAAATATCCATTACAAGACTGTCAGAAAAATCGGAAATCGCCCATACCCAGAACCTGTGTTTTCGGACACCTATGCACACACATGTCCTGTATGTTAGTGTAGTCTTGTGTAGGAAAGGGTATCATGACTCAAATTAGGAGGACATCGTGATCATCTATTATCGGTGACAAGGTATCCCATATTTGGTTTAATAGAGAACAATATCAATTTACCAATCGGTGTGATGACCACATTCGGCACGCCCATCACGGCGTGTGACGGTGACGGCGTCACGCGGCTCTCGCGGCTGAAGTCCAAGTCGACCACCCGGCTCAGCGGGGCTTCGTCACTCGACCCGTCCGAGTCGCGCTTCGAACGTTGCTGCTTCTTAACACGCTTGCGAAACCTTCAAAATAATATATATCTTATATATTGATAGCGTAAGCCGATTCATGTCCCAGTGATTATGGGACGATAGCACGTAAACAGGGCCGGAACGTAAGTTTAGGGGGCCCTGGGCTAACACTATTTAGGGGCCCACCTAAGACATATCTGAACGTAGACTTGAATTGAATTAATTGAACGGGTTTGATTAATTGCAGGACTCGCAGGGCTGCAAACCATACGATCTGTTTAATTTAATAAATTTATGGATTCTTTCGCACTAGCGTCTGTTTTTGACTTTGACTTGACTTAGCTGGGCCACGTAAATCCACGGGGCCCTGGGCTGAAGCCCAAAATGCCATATGGTAGATCGGGCACTGCACGTAAAAGATCGGTTTTGGTCTCATTTTGAAGAGCTCCAGTCGTAGATGTGCAGAAAATTTTAGAGGATTCTTAATGGCATTTTACTAAATTGTCACGAATTAACAAAGAATTTTTTTTGAGAAAAGTTACCGGCCAGTTAGAGAGTGGGGCTACTGAAGTATAAGAATAAATTAAAAAACGTAAACAAAATGAAAGTAAATTGTTTACGACGGGCTCCAATTCACACTGAACTAATGTATACTATTTGATATTAAAAATTTAATTCAAAAGAGGTTTCATCATCAGGCAAATGTAGACGAGTGACTTGCAGTTTACAATGAAATCAAATCGAAACAAAACCTGTCATAGGTTTCGAAATTCCCAAAAAATCTTTTGAATGACCGCGGGGGACCCTCTAGTATTGGTTTAATTTTCTTATTTCAAGGTCAGCAAACGACGGGGAGGATTTATAGAATTGTTAATTTTTTTATTTTCTTTGAATGGTTAATATATCTTACAACTCAAATGTCCTGAGCGGCCGTGACCACTTACCACCTACCTATATCATAAATATATATATACCATCACCATACAGACATATGTTCTGCAACTAAAGGGCAGTGCATCTCTTGCACAACCCAACATAAATTCAGCGCCAACAGAACAAGATCCTGAGAACCTCAATTATTGAGAGCCTAATTCCAAGGGTACCATGGTACATCACCAACAATGAAGTTGCACGAGCATCTCGAAATGAGAACAATCCTTCACCCTAACTCTCTCTCGATACGGATCTGAATACGGATATTCGATCTTAAGATCCACGAATACGGCGGTAAATAGTTTTTTTTTTTTTTAGTTAACGCTTAAAGTGGTAACAGTTTGTTTGTACTGTACTCTGACCTTGAAACGATAGTTGACGCCATTAGACGCTTTTCGTGATAGACAGGACATGTTTCGACTTGCATTGCGAAAGAGAAACCCTCAAGAATATGATTTATTCTGTAAAGAAGATTCTGCTAAGAAGCGACAATGTTACTTATCATCATTTTAATAAGTTTATTACAATGATTTGTGATTGAAATCATTATAAGGATTTGTATTTGGAACTTTTGAGTTTACACTATTGGTATGATACTAAATAAAAATACCAAATACGGTTTTAAGAAATAAAATATAAACTGAACGAAATATAACAGTTTTTCATTGTTACCTAATCAAACAAAAATTTCGTCCGAGTTCAAAATTAATAAGGTAAAAGATCCGTTAAAAATTCGCCAAAAACGAACGGATACGGAACTTTCTTTTCTCTCGGATATCCGCGGATACGGACACGGATATCCGGCACATCACTACCAATATGTGAGACGACTAAAACGTCACCATCATCAGTGATGCGTCCAATGGGAAAACCCTCCAGCATCACAGAACAGATTTGCTCATAGCTTTAGGGCTGATTGCGAATATAAGCGAAAAAAAAAATATGTACCATCACCATCCATTACCGTCTTTACCATAGGGCACATGGTACACATGCCCAGGGCCCCCATCCTGAGAGGGCCCCGAAGAACCAACAATTTCCTTAACACGTTTGTGCTCACGTTGATGTATGTATTCGAAAGTGATATATTTGTAAGAAATAACTAAAATATTTATCAAAAATGGCTATAAAATAGCCATAAGATTGTACAACCAATCAGATTCCTACGAATTTACGAAAATTACCGCACCGTTTATTGGAAACTATACTCAAAGCCTGGCCAAATATCTACCAAAAGGACCTAAAATTCCTGGATGCCCAAGGTCCCCAGCATAGCTTGAGCCGGCTCTGTCACCATCGACCATCAAAATCTTACCTTTTCCGAGGCCTCTTATAAACTGTGGTCGGTTTCTTCTTCGTTTCTTCGTTGTTATTATTATTGATGAACTTCTCGCACATCGCACTGCCATGCTCCAGGGCTTCTAACTCCGTACTGCTCGATATTGAACTTTTGTCGCAAGCGAACAGGTCTGTTTCGTTGCTGAGTTCATTACTATCTATTTGATCACTGGAATAACATACAAATCATTCATTGATCATTAAATAGTTGACAAATTTTATTTGAAACTCTTAACAAAATCACCAAGTACCATGTAGTCTAGTTCAATGGAAGTAGGAAAAAAGATAAACAAACCTTAGATTTACGTATTTCATGCGATTCGCTAATAACTCGGCTATATTGTGCACAATTGTGAGTTAATGATTAATATATCTTTACTCATAATACAACATTATTGCACTTAACTACTTGTTTCCACTTAAATTTTACTTCCAAAATTCTGATAAGTTACGTCGACGTTCAAAACGCCAATGCGTTTTTTTTTCGCAAATCCACAGTGAATATCATAGATTAATCGAACTCTCGACCAATGATATCGCGTCAATTTGCTGTCAAATCTTGTTTATTTGGCTTTTTTCCTGTTATGATTGGATTAGAGTATATATAAAACTTATCAACCAGACTAGAGCAAATACGCTTCATGTTAGTTATCACAACTTAAAAAGCCGAGATGGCCCAGTGCCAGATGTCCAGTTAGAATGTGTGTGTGCATCTTAACCGATGATTGTGATCAAATCTAGGCAATCACCACTAAATATCAATGTTTAATTCGTGCCTATTCATTATCATGCTCGGTGGTGAAGGAAGACATTACGAGGAAACCTGTATGAGTCTAATTTCAATGTAAATCTGGCACATATGTATCCACCAACCAACATTGGAGCAGCACGGTCAAAGCTTCAAAACTTATCAAAAGGGAGGGGGGACCTGAGCCAAACAGTGGGAGATTTACACACTGTTATTTTACATTATCCTTACTTTTAATAACCTCCGCTCAATAGACATGGTATTGTGACTTTAATCAATCTTTACACTGTACAACTAACATATCTAAATCTATATACTAGGATGTTTTGTCCCCTGTGTCTGTACACTGACTAACTCAGCCTTAGAACCGAAAGCAATACAAAAGTTTGCTATGCCACAGTAGCCAATGACATTTAAAGGATATCTTACTATAGAATCATGAGTGGATTATCTAAACTATCCAGGACTCACAAACGCATAACTAATCCGAAAAACATTTGCCCTCTTACATACCATTGGGAACACATGAGGCATGAAAATGAGCAACTAAGTGAGATTCTTGTCAATATTCTTGCTTTTCGAAACTGTGGTCAGAGTCAAAAATGTTTCAAAAATGCTTTATTGTATGTTAACTTGAATAAAATACATTTAATTCGATTCAATCAATGAAAAAAGTTCAGAAACACAACCATGAGTCAGTTTTATTGACCCGAGCTGTGTTGGATCCTGGTAAACACAGACACTAATGCAGCTTCTAGATCAATGAGGCAAATCGAACTGGTTACTTAGTCCAATCATCTCAAAATATTTGATGTAGTTTTCCTTTTATTTTAACTGTTATAATTTTTCTCTTGAACAGGAAGGCAGACTTGTAAATTAGTCAGCTTTATATGTTAACCACATACACAACTCTTGGGAAAAGGGAAAAGGGTTGAGCCCTTAATCATATTTAGTATCGACAATCTGACGGTAAAGTCAAAGTCAAAAATCTTTATTCAATATAGAAGTGTTTACACTTGTTTATTGATTGTCAAAATTCTACCACCGGTTCGGAATTTAGCACCTCGGATCTGAGAAGAACCGGCAAAAGAAACTCAGCGGGATATATTTTTTTTTTTTAGGTAGAGTGACAATGTTGTCAAACTGATTTCAAATGCAGCCAATCTCAAGGGAGACAAGCCAACTATCTTACATGTAGTAAACGACTGTGTATAAACAAAGGTACACTCTCATAATCTGATGTTATGGAAATCTGACATAAATAGAAAGAGTTATGGAGCCCTATGGCTTTACATGTTTTCTAATGCATGGGAACATACACACTTTTAGACTCTGACCTTTTACTGAAGATCTTTATCGATAATGTTTCTTTGACCCGATCTGGGGTTAGAACACAGGAACTTGAGATCTGCTTTATCTACTTGTTGGCCATTAGACCAACGGCTAAGTAATGAAAAGGCAATGATATAACTATGAAATCATTTCTATTCAACACAATAAACAATACAAATTGTGATTAAAAGAAACCTATTTTTATGAACCCAGTTCTGTCCTTTGTTCCGAATTCAAATCAAATTAAATAATTAAAAAAAAGTTTATTCTTTTTTCGAATTTCTTTTAATTAATAGGTTTTATAATTATATTAGAATGAGTTTTTATTACCTGTAGTCAGATTCACTTTGTGTTCCTGTCTCCAATTTCTTTATTTTAAATGTTATGTCAATCCTTTTATATATTTCCTCGGTTATATTACGACATTTTTCATATTTCAAATCTGTATTATCACTAGAAATATTCCAGAAGGACTGACTGTCTTGCAAGGTTGACATATTTTCTTCTTATTAGAATCTTTTTAGACTCTACGGATGGCGTATTACATCAGCGCTGGTATTTTTCCCGCTTAAGTTGAGCAATTGTTCCATTTTTAAAAACGTTATAGCTTAAATTATGTTACGAAACAATCAAAAAATCACTTGCAGTATTATGGCGGGATTTCTTAAAAGAAAGGATATTTCAATATATATCACATTCGAGACGTGTAATGATTATTACGCGAATGTTTTTCAAACGATTTCGCTGAACAACTCTTATTTAAAGCACCAAAAATCACTATTTCAACAACAAAGAGTCATCCATCAAGATTTTTATGGCACATTAGCGAACGTCATGGACTCAGTTTGCCCGCAAACTAAAATAGGTATGTTTAAGACTAGATAAAATAATAGTTGGTACACTTTTAAAGATACTATCAACAATAATAAAACACAAATAAGTTTATAAACTAAATTAAAAACTACAACAGTTGCCTTTCGGCTTTTTTTTGGATTTTTTTGACGTTTATTTAAGTGTTGCTTGACACTAATTGCTCATAATTTTTAATGAAAAATCATTTTTACCATAGACAACGCACCTTTTACTTCCTTGTTCGAAACAATAACCTTGAATGTGTTTTCGAATATAACGCTAGATTACAAAGAACCTCTGATCTTTAGAAGTTTTAGGATACAGTTAGATGCTGAAAAAATGATCTGACGCTCAAGTTTAGTTAAAGGCTATGTCAAAACCATTTTCTTCGTTTCATAGACAAAGTATGGCACGTTCTTAAAGCCATATAAAATAATTATCGTAATTCACTATAAGTAAATTAAGTTATTTAAATTATTCTATATTGTTCATTTTTTATTATTTTAGCAAACTACGATAACACATATAACAATAATTTAAAAAAATCAAATCATTATGTTCCTAAACGAAAATGAAAAATTGCCGCCAAACGCTGTTCTATTAATTTGTTTTGACATTAATAAAAGTAATACTTTTGGCTTGAACATGATTATTTAGATGTGTAATGTAAAAGGTATAATTATTTAATTTCAGTTGTAATTCGCTGATTATTTAAATGTAGCCAAAGTGCTATTTTTTAGTTTGTGTACTTGTAGTGTTTTATTTTAATGATGGCTTCTACGAAAATTATAAAAGCAAGTAGATTTCTTGCTTCCTTAGCTGATAAACAAGCACCCTGTGCATTTTGCCAACGAATGGTGGACGAAGAGACAACCTATGGTAAATTGTATAGAATAGGTGATATTCATTGTCATTACTTTTGCGTGGTAAGTTTACGAGTAATTTTGCTATAAATATATTTTCCATGCTATTAATATATTAATTGTGAATGCTGCCGATATTATTAAATACCTTGATCTACCATCAAAATGTTTTCAGGAAAATCATAGTATTGTGTTTGATATACTTACAGTAGAATCGGCAACATTCGACAAATGTTAGAATATCTTGCTGTATATTGAGGTAATTTCCTGTAGTCACATTTTCATGAGATCTAAACTACAATGATTACTGGACTCCTATGAAATAATAATATTGAACAAAATAACATCAAATAACAATACATACATAAATCTAGCTAACAAATGAAGATTAATTTGAAGTACTCCTAGCAGTATTTCTGTCATAACTATGACATAATTTATTTATTTGCATTTGAGCTATTGTACTGATTAAATTTACAACATATTTAATTATGTTAACAAAATAATGCCTGTATCATTTGCTAAAACCATATTACATAAAGTGAACTAGTTATTGACCCACAAATTCACTAATGTTTTAGTTGGTTGTCAGGTGTTAGGCTTAAAAAAGTAGCTCATGTCGTTTCTTGGAGTTCAAGCTTGCTTCATTCAAAATTTCATAAAATCAGAAAAGAAACTCCTTGAGATCTGTTTTACATAAAGGGGTTTGTCGCTGGACTGACTGCCCTGCAATAAATTTTTAATCTTATGTTGATACTAATGTTCTTAAAAAAGAAATTGCAAAAATATTAATAAGAAAAATAATATAAAAGAAACAAATCAAAGTACCAATAAGAGCTTACCAGAATAAGGAATATTTTGAGTGATTGAATATAGGGATGTTATGGAGCTCCGTAATTTAACCGCAACCAATAAAAATAATGTTTATCATAATTTTTCTTTTGCATACTTGAAGAGAGTAACTAATTGTATTTTAAGGCTAATTTTTTCGTGTGAATATACCTGGTACTAAATAGTAGCCTACAAATAAAGAAATATCATATCCTGGTAATTGTTTTAAAATTTCTAAATAATCTGATATCCAAAACCGGTAAAATATATTTATATAGCCATATCCAGATCCAAAACTACACATCCATAACAATCCTCATTCAAAGTACTCAGAAGATCCTTGTATGAGGAATATCTTAATTATTTTTTTTTTAAATATTATCATAAGCCAAGATGGCCCAGTCGTTAGGACACCTGCATCTTAACCGATGATTTCGGATTCAAACCCAGGCAAGCACCACTGAATTTTCATGTGCTTAATTTGTATTTGTAATTCATCTCGTGCTCGATGGTGAAGGAAAATATCACCAAGAAACCTGCATGTGTCTAATTTCAATGAAATTCTGCCACATGTGTATTCCACCAACCCCCATTGAAGCAGCGTGGTGGATTATGCTCTAAAGCCTTAGCTCAGCAGTGGGAACATTACAGGCTGTTAATGTTAATGTAAATACTATCAATGCCCCAAATTAATTAAGGAATTACTAATATTCCTATTTACCCCTTCTTTGAAGCTTATCACTGGTGTTAGGAGTGGGAATGACAATAGCCAAGGGGTCAGGAATAATCGTGCATATCTTGATTGAATATACTAATTAATGAAATTTATTAATTTGTTACAGCTGCTATCTTGCTGTCTAATACAGAGGGGTAAAGATGAAGACGGTCTCTTCGGCTTCCTGTATCCCGATATACTGGCTGAAATTGAAAGGAGTAAAAAACATGTAAGTTCAAATTTATTATTGTTAAAATGTACATTTAATTTAAATAGACACTTGAATTTCGCACTTGTAATATTGTTCTATTTAAACTATGCAGCTAATTTGATTCAATCTTTAGTTTAATGGTTTTTAGTTGTGTAAACCAGGCACATTATTTCGACAATGTTACGTATGATGGGAGAATGATGGTTGAGGTTCAAAATCAAAATATACTTTATTCAAGTAGACTTTTACAAGCAATTTTGAATCGTCTTTTAACTATATTAAGTGAAGCTACCACCGGTTCAGAATGCAGATTCTACGAGAAGAACTGGCAAGGAACTCAGTATTTACTCTTTTTCAACATTTCAAAATACAAAGTCATGTCAGTTAAATACAGTTATATATGTTTATAATCCTGCCTGGAAGTCAATAAGCTACACGCTTTTTTATCACCTATATAATCTTGTATTGAATAATATGCCTTCTTTACCGATGTACTTTTTACAAATGATTCGATATTGATAGGTGCCACAAGATTACATGATTATTTAAATTAATTAATTATAATATTCTTGACGAAGTTTCCACCCATAATAATATAATAACCCATGTCCTGTTAGTTAGTCCTAAACAACTCCTTACTAATAGCATTCATTCTCCTAAAGTCCCCCGTCCTATTCATGTTGAATGATTGTTGAAGTTAGTGTTCAGACCATTTTGTTCTTTTTGACGAGCTCCGTGGTCGAGTGTGTACACCGGTTTTCATGGTTACTCCACTCCGAGGTCCCGAATCGATGTAGAAAAAGTTCATTAGTTTTCTATGTTGTCTCGGGTCTGGGTGTTTGTGGTACCGTCGTTACTTCTGATATCCATAACACAAGTGCTTTAGCTACTTACATTGGGATCAGAGTGATGTATGTGATGGTGTTAAATATCTATTTATTTATTTATGTGTATAGTATCTTGAGTATCATATTTTATTATACGCACCAATATGTATAATATTTTTGTTTGTGTCGCTTAAGGATTAACAAAGATTTTAACTACTATGGTTGTCTTCAAAATTTTTATAAATTCTGGTTTTTCGCCTAAATTAATAATTATATAATAAATATTCCAGAAATGTTCGTACTGTAGTCGTGATGGTGCCACGTTGGGGTGCAGCGTATCTCAGTGTAGAAAACAGTTTCATTTGCCATGTGGGAGGGAAAAGCAAGCAGTTTCATTGTTTTATGGAAATTATAAGTGAGTATATTTATTTATATTGATATTCCACAATAATTTACTAAAGAAATTTTTATATGTTTGTCTTGGATGTCTTCCTAAACAGTCATCTGATTGTGATGAAACTTTGGACTGCTGTACTGTGTACGCTTGCAAGTATTCTTTCCAAATAATTTTTCTTTGTATGCGTTTCCTTCATTATAAATGGTTTATGTAGACTCGTATTCTACTCAGCTAGAGCTGGTGAAGTTATGCTGGAGATGAGTGATTTACCGTTAAATAATCTATTTGATTGTAAGCTCACTTAAGTAAGTAAACCAATGTATATATCCTAATGGTGGGTTATGAGCAGATTTGGAGCATATTCCACCACACTACCCTAATGCGTTTTAGTGGATACACATGTGATAGAATTTTAGTGAAATTACACACAAGCAGGTTTCCTCACAATGCTTTCCTTCATCAAGCAAGTGAATGCATGATGAATTATAAACTCTAATGAAGCAAAAGAATGTTCAAACCACAGAGCAATCTCGGCACAAAACTAGGAATTGCAATTGAGTACAATAAGGTATTAATTGCATTAATGGTATTTCCAGATCATTCTGCAAGGATCACGCTCCGAAGCAGAAAATAGCAGATGCAGTCATGGCCAAGGCGAGAGTCCGTATGTCGATTCATAACAAATTAAAGCGAGAGAAACGGCAAAATTCAAAGAAAATTTATAAGAAAATCTCAAGCGATACCGGTATGGCTTGTTTTAAAATTTAATCGTTGAACTTATATCTCCAGCACGAGTGTAAATTAAAATATACTCAACCAGTTGTCGCCTGCGACTTTGCTCGCATATTATGGGTTGATCGTCAGGTGTGAGGCATAAAAAAGTAGCTTATGTCCTTCCTTATAGGTCAAGCTTGTTTCATATAAAATTTCATCAAATTCAGTTCAGTGCTTTGTCTGTCAAAGAGCAACAGACAGAGTTACTTTCGCATTTATAATTAAAAGACCCAGCCTCAAGTAAATAGGAACGTCAAATAATTAACAATATTTAATATAGTTTACAATATTTATTTTTCCAGTTTTTGTTACGATCATCCATTATCTTCCGCTTTGCAACCCAGATTAACAATTCACATGTCAAATTCAAAAATATTCTTCCTCTACTTTTATTATAAAAATGTCAAACCAAAGAGTATTCATCACATTTATATAATTCTGTGATTGAATATAACTCAATAGCTAAAAGCTATACAACCTTAAATGATTATTTATAAATATTTTATATAAAATAATTTATAGGCTTACAATAAGTACAAATTAACGTATACCTTTACAAGCACAGTAGAATGGTCACAAAAAATTATATCAAATGGTGATTCTATCAAAAAACTAAGTATCTTTTTTCTGTCGAAAAATTAAAATAAAGTCAATTTCAATGGTAGGAGGAGTTAAGGTAAATAATTAACTTTGACCTTGAATTAACGCGACGTCATTGGTCGAGGTCTTAATGATCTGTGGTGTTCTTCGTGGATTTGGGAATCGTATTTTAAATGTTAGTGAATTTTTTATAAGAACTATGTAAACAAATTAAAGTGGATATAAGTAGTTAAGTGTAATAGTGTTGTATTATATAACATAAACATAATCAGCCTGTAAATTTCCCACTGCTGGGCTTAGGCCTCCTCCTTTCCCGTTGAGGAGAAGGTATGGAGCATATTCCACCACGCTGCTCCAATGCGGGTTGGTGGAATACACATGTGGCAGAATTTCGTTGAAATTAGACACATGTAGGTTTCCTCACGACGTTTTCCTTCACCGCCGAGCACGAGATTAATTTTAAAAAAATTAAGCACATGTAAATTCAGTGGTGCCTGCCTGGGTTTGAACCCGAAATCATCGGTTAAGATGCACGCGTTCTAACCACTGGGCCATCTCGGCTCTCGTCGTATTATAAATAGAGATTTATTGATCAGCTGTTTGTAGTGAATATAGCCGAGCTATTAGCAATTTACTTGGAATATGTTAATCAAAGATTTGTTTATCTTTTATCTAAGGTGTTTTAATTTGAAGCTTTTGTGCTTGTCCGCCTGAGTATGGGTGGTGAACCCATTTAGCACATATTCTACTAAGCAGCAATGTTTATCATTGTCGTGCTCCGGCTTGAATGGTGAATGAGCAGTTGTAAATACAGGCACAAGGGATTTAACGTTTTAGGTCCCAAGATTGATAGCATGTTATCTAAATTATAATTGTAATATATTTGTGTTGTATCAATTTCAGAATGTCAAGAGACCGTGGAATCGGTCTGTGTGATATGCTATGAGTCAGTGGACGGGTTTCCAACTAATCAGACGTTCTGGCCTCCGTGCTGTGGAAGGGATGCGTGGTTTCATAGAAGTTGTTTAGAGGTAAAGTTGTTACCTTAAATTTATTAACTACAAGGGGCAGCTTACATATTCAATTAATTGGTAGAATTTCACTGAAATTTCCTCAAGATGCTTTCCTTACACATTAACAGCCTGTAAATTTCCCACTGTTGGGCTAAGGCTTCCTCTCCGTTTGAGGCGAAGGTTTGGAGCATATTCCATTTGCTCCAATGAGGGTTGCTGGATTCAAATGTGGCGGAATTTCTTTGAAATTAGACACATGCAGGTTTCCTCACGATGTTTTCCTTCACCGCCGAGCACGAGATGAATTATAAACACAAATTAAGCACATGAAAATTCAGTGGTGTCAGCCTGGGTTTGAACCCGAAATGATCGTTCTAACCACTGGGCCATCTCGGCTCTGGTTTCCTAACCGAGCACGAACTATAAACACTAATTAATTATACAAGCATTCAGTCCTTGATCCTGCAATCATTGGTAAAGATGCACATGTTCCAAGCACTAAGTCACCTTGAATCTGTAATCACATATAAATATTTAATTTCCAGCGTATGGCTCTGAGTGCTGGCGTCCATTATTTGAAGTGTCCGCTGTGTAACGATAAGGATCACTTCTACAAAGCAGTGCTGGATCAAGGATACTACATACCGGATAGGTTAGTTTATAGAAATAAATCTATATACTAAACTTTGCTTCTAAATATATATATATGTATATATATATCTGTTAAGTTATTGTTATGTTATGTTATGTTAATACTTGATGACTTACAGGCAGGATATAAAATCAAAATATTATTCATTCGAGTAAGCTCATAAAAGCACTTGAATCTTCATGTTATATGACATGTTGGATAAATATAAAGCTACCACCGGTTCGGAGAGTAGATCCTAACCAAAGCAATGTCTGCGCTATACTAGGGACCCGCCCCGGCTTCGCACGGATGCAATGCTGATACTAAATATACTACAGAATGTCTTACAACGTTCACAGTTTTTCAGTCGTTAGACAATACAAACCGCTATGTGCCTGCGTTTTAAATCTGTAATATCTTCGAAAATATTCATTTAAATTACACGCTGTGAAGGGTTATATTGATCTATATTAAATGCACAATGTATTTAAGGTAATTGGATAAGGATTAATGGTGTATTGAATAAAATCGCTTCGAAAATATGCCATTATTTCTCGTAAAAAGTAAAGGATAAAAATGGTTATTGTGGGTTATCCCTAAGAGATAGACATATACCATCGCGGACTTTTTTTGTAGAACTTTTTATGGTGTACAATGCTGTAGTACATTATTTTGATTTATGTCGTAGGGTTCAGCCAGCGTTTGCAATGTAAGCTCAAAAAAATTATCAGTGTTTCTCTAGTATATTGTGCATGTATTATACATGTAAACCTTCCTCTTGAATCAATCTATCTATTAAAAGAAACCGCATCAAAATCCGTTGTGTAATTTTAAAGATCTAAGCATACACAGGGACAGACAGCGGTAAGCGACTTTGTTTTATACTGTGAAGTGATAAGTATGTTATCTATACAGTTAATATTAATAAGAGTCTTATAGTAATCAGATTAGATGTTAAATCAAGTTCCTTTGTTCAATAAAGTAACATTACTTATTGTCGAATTATACACCAGTAAAGTAAAATACTTTGATGTGACAAAAACGGCGAATGAATGACTCTTCGGTAGATATCAAAATATTCTTTTATTCGGGTAGGAATCGTCATGTTCGAGGTATCATCGATTTGGAAAGTATAATCTACCGAGATGAACCAAGGCAAGGCAAGACAGTCATTAGTTACTCTGTTAAATTATTTTAATTACATAGTATGTCAGTATGTACAATTATATATGTATATATACTATGTATAATTGTATTTAACTAACATAGCGTTATTGACTATTTTTCCCTCCTTTCCTCCCTAATTTGGCCAATTACGACGTTATATGAAATTAACGCAGGGAAAATGTTTGGTGTTTAGCTTTGAAAAATGTCAGGGATTTGTTCCAGGACGCCTAAAACATATAACACAAAATGGCGACACAGACATCACAAGACAATAACGGTATCATACAAAAATTAAAAAATAAGTTTATTAGTAGGAAAGATTTACATTTAATATAGTTCTGTGAAATGACAATTCAAAGGTCCTTGTAAAAGCCTTACTCGTAAAGTATATTTTGATTTTTATGTATGTGACGGAAAATATTAATGATTTTGTCAAAAAAATGTATTACTAACATTGGTACAAGGAACAAACACAATCTGATTACTGCAATGAGCTATTTGACTGGTTTTTTTAAAATCCATTTTTATAATATTTAGTAGAGGTCAAGGAACCCAGTAAAAGTTGTTTTTTTTTTTAAATTCTAGTACATATTTGCTGAAAAATATCAAATTAAAAATTCCATATTTAAATAGCGCGCGAAAACGCTACTTTGACAATATGGCGCTGCAATGGGGTCGGCGACGTCACTTGCCTGTATTGTAATCTGTGGCACATGTGATCCACATACAGTAGGCAAACGAGGTTGGCAAGCAAGTGACGTCATCATAAGCCCGACCAATCAGGAGCGTTCTGTGTCACGTGACCAACGTTTAAAAAAATACATTTTTATTTATGGATTTTTGAATGAATTAATTATTATTTTCAACTTTCGTTAATAAATAACCATTTTTAAAGTCATAATATACTGATTATAATAATTGACAATTTATTTTTCGCATTGTCAAATAGCCTTAGAGTCAGTAACTCTTTGTAGAGCAATGTATTTTTAACAACAGGATACCGGAATTACGATAAATATGCAAAGATTGTTATTAAATTCAATTATCATTTAATTACAGGGACGCGGCTTGGGAGTTGGAACAGAATGCGTTCTCAGATATATATGAACGTACCGTTGTGTGTTCCGTTGAAGACTGCAAGTGTCCGATGGGGAGAGAATACGACGCTGATTCTGGGTACATACAATGAATAATATCAATGGATAAGGATGTTTTTGTGTTCCATACCTTCAAAATCTACTAAACTCTTACATATAAATGATACCAGAAGATATAGAAAATTTCTGAGAAGATTTCAGTGCAAATACTTGATGGACAATGTCTTCGAATGGTTGTGTTTTTAATAAATAAATATTGGACAACATCACATACGTTACTCTGATCCCAATGTAAGTAGCTGAAGCACTTGTTATGGAAAATCAGAAGTAACGACGCTACCACAAACATCCAGACCCGAGACAACATAGAAAACTAATGAACTTTTTCTACATCGACTCGAGTGGCGTACCCATGAAAACCGGTGTACACACTACCCGACCACGGAGGTCGTCCCTTTAATCTCTGTCATGTTGAAGTGTCTGGGAATTTATTCTACTGTGCTTGTTCGATGTGGATTGGTTGATACACATATTGAGTTCCATCCGATATAATCATGATGCATGTGGGCTAATCTGACTATGTGATGAGTTTTAAATATTAGTGAAGTCCTAGATTTGTCGATACATATTTTATTTTATATAATAGAATAAGATTTTCTTATGTAATAGGTAGGCGGACTGACTAATGTGCCACTTGACGTTAAGTGGTCACCGCTGCCCATAATCAACCTTGGGAACTGAGATGTTATGTCCGTTGTGCCTAATCAAGCATCCTTCAAACCGGACACGACAATGCTAAATATCACTTTGGCGGGCTTGTTAAAAGCATACAACGGACAGACAGACGTGCGGACTTTGTTTCACAATACGCAGTGATATCCATGGTATATAATAAACTGGAGAGAATCATCAGTCATGAGTTAAAAGAATACTAAGAGGAATCTATTAAATAATTGTAACCGATAACCCGAAACCGGCTGTCGTTCCAGGGCGTGGGACATCTCGCTGTGCGTGCTGTGCGGCGGCGCGGGCGCGCACGCGCAGTGCGGCCGCGCGCCGCGCGTGTGCGCCGCCTGCGCGCCCGCGCGGCCCTCCCCGCGGGCGCTGCACGCCCTCGCGCGAGGTACGCGCCGCGCGCGGTCCTGCATGGTCATTAACGCGCGTTGTTATTTTATAAATTAAAAGTCGAATTAACACGAGCCGCCATGGTGTGACGTCAGAAAGGCAGAAACTGTCATTTCAATATCATCTGGCACTTAATAAAGAACTTTTCTGGATTTATAACGCAATAGCGATTGTGATTCATTATTTTCCACAAAAAACACCAAATATTTATAGCTGTTAACGTCGAATGAGTACCGGTCATACGTAATAAACACACGACTGTTGTTTTTAACAATGTGACGTCATCAAAATGACTGACAGCGTTATATAAAAAAAGGTTTAAAATTTAATTTAATTTTATGGCAAGAAATCGTGTTTATTTTGCCGTAATATATTTTTTGTAGTTTTTTATTAGGAAAATCAACATTTTGAAGTACTTTTTCAAACATAGTAGAACCCTATCATTGTAATATATTTAATATATTTTCCAGTGCCCCTTCCATCTCAAAGTGGTGATAACACGCAGAGACGTCGGTTCGGTCCAGTGATGCCGAGTCGGATGTCTTTGAGACGGACCAAAGCAAGATCTACGCTATATAAGTATACAATCAATACAGTTAATACTATACGAATACTACAGTAGTTGAATATGATGTTTAAAATCAAATCAAATTCGGTTATTCAATATTTTTTTTTTTTTTAAGGGCCACTAGTAGCTGCTACATGTTTTAATGACAAATGTAACACAATTAAATGAAAATAGTTAACATGTGAAACTTTTTAAAGTAGCCACAACAATTACAATATTTATTTTATAAAATACATTAACACATAATTATAGCAACACGAGTAGAAAGATTTAAAAAAAAAAATAAAGTTTAAATTGATAAAAATTAAAGACATAATAAAAATTAAACATGCACTTAATAAAATTAAAATTGAAAACACAAATAATTTGATTTGATATAGGTACAAATTAAATTAAACATAGAAGTATTATACTTATTGATTCTCAAATTAAACACTACCACGGGTTCGGAATAGAAAATTCTCTGACCTAAGACCCGGTGAAAGTATCTCAGTGAGGTTGATTAAATATATGATTATTTTAAATATACTTGATATTACACAGAAATAGTCAGATGATCATTGTATAATGATGACCTTTACCTTGACCTGACTTGTACACCAGCATTCATAGACAATTTTTTTTTTTTAATTTAACGCTTCTTGGGATTCTCTTGTTGAGTCTCATAGGCCATAAAATTGTTCATATTTCATAGTTTACTTCATCCTTACATGTCATCATCCTCTCATGGCTTCTTCCATACTTCTCAGTCTGACGTCATCTCACAAGTAACATTCTTTCTAGGCATATCGTCTTTCACAGAATCCGTCCATCGTTCATGCTCAAGGCCTTCCTCATAACACTGTCCTCATTCCTCCTCATAACATGCATGTTTCATGTTCATTCATTACCGACTCTCATGGACCTTGAGATTCGTTTTCCACGCAGCTTCTCGGTTACCCTACATAAATGTATTTTAATATTTCTTTAATCAGATATTTTTGTGTGTGTTTCTATATATGATTTAATTAATTTCAGCTCGTCCACATCGAATTCTATGAGGGGCGATGGAGGTGAGTACAAGTATTCTATAGTCTATTCCAATCGAAATAGGAATAAAAGAAACCTTACTTACGTATTTGATGCGATTTGCTAATAACTCAGCTATATTGTGCCCTACTAAGAGTTTATGATTAATATATATTTGTTTATAATACAAGACTATTTCACTTAACTACTTATATCGACTTTAATTTTACTTCCAAAATATCGATAAGTCTCGTCACCCATCTCACATAACATTATTAATTGTTCCGTTAAATTATTTTCAGATAAATCAGTAACTGAAGTCAGTCGTCAAGAACTCAACTTAAAATCTCCAAGAGGAAGAATTTCAGAACAATCACCGCTGAAGAGTGTTGAGAACAAACTATCGTCACCATTGAAGTTGTTGAATAGAGATTTGTATGATAAGCTGAATGAGAAGAGCCTCGTCCTCGATCAGAATGTTCTGGAAGAAGTGCGGCACAAGTTCAAACGTCCCAAGCCTTTGGTTGTTAAGAAGAAAATTATCAAGTTAGTATAATAATTATTTATTAAAGTAACAGCTTGTATCCCACTGCTGGGTCTCCTCTCTCTTTGGAGCTTATACGCAAAGCTGATCCAATGCAGATTGCTGGATACACACGTGGCATTGAAATAAGTCACAATGTTTTCCTTCGTTGAGCACTAGATGAATTATATACAAAAATTATGCAAGTGAAAATTCAGTGGTGCTTGATTGGATTTGAACCCGCTTGAATCACAAAATGTGTCAACAATTTTAGGAACTAAGATGTTATGTGTCTCGTTCCTGTCATATGGGCTCACCTTTATACCGGAACGTAACAGTACTGAGTATTGCCGTTTAGCGGTAGAAAGTATGAACAGATTTACACAAAGCTCTACCACCGAATAAAACTTTACCATTTGCAATGGTTTCTAGGGGGACTCTCTAGTCTGATGGCTAGATATAAGGCTACAGATCCCGAGGTCCTATGTTGAAGATCCAAGTCTTCCCGATAAAGTTATTGTTTGAGATAAGTGTGTATTCTCGTGCGTCGGCAAGAGTGTAAAGCTGTTGGTCTTGCGTCTGTACTATTTCCGATCGTGTCGGATTTGCCACCTGATTGCACACAGCTGGTCTCGGTCAGAACGACACCATCATCGGGGGGACAGACATAAACATAATCAGCCTGTAAATTTCCCACTGCTGGGCTAAGGCCTCCTCTCCCGTTGAGGAGAAGGTATGGAGCATATTCCACCACGCTGCTCCAATGCGGGTTGGCGGAATACACATGTGGCAGAATTTCGTTGAAATTAGACACACGCAGGTTTCCTCACGATGTTTTCCTTCACCGCCGAGCACGAGATGAATTTTAACACAAATTAAGCACATGAAAATTCAGTGGTGCCTGCCTGGGTTTGAACCCGAAATCATCGGTTAAGATGTACGCGTTCTAACCACTGGGCCATCTCGGCTCGGGGGGACAGGTTTTAGGTTAATTTTATAACTCTATTGATATTATTTTATGTTTTACAGTGAGATTCTGGAACGCTTCATTAATAACATATCAAAAGAAAGTACTAAAACTAAAGAATTAATAAGGGAGTGGAACTCTCCGAAGAAATTACACGATGAAGAACGTACTTTAGAGGTGAGATACTTTAAATAAGTACTAGTTTACATCTATGTGTGCGGGGCAGATGCTAGGTACCCTCAATTTCTGTATCTATAAATGCAAATTATTATGATAGTTGGGTGTGTACATTTAAGGGCCATTCATTGATTAGTTTAGTTAAAATAATCTTATGTAATATTTTGTATGTAATTTTTTTATTGTTTAACTGGATGTACATATGAGCCACCTAACAGTAAGTGGTCACTAACCCCCATAGACATTGGTACCCTATAATTAACAATTCCTTATATCTGTGGCATATATAAAACTAAGTTTTGTTCATCTTTGTTCCTTCTTCGATTGGAGTAGACTGCAGGAGCGTTCGTTGGACGGCTTGCGGTATCTAGCATACTCTCAAATTTAAATAAATAAATATAAATATTGGACAACATCGCATACATTACTCTGATCCCAATGTAAGTAGCTGAAGCAAATAAGCTAAATATGTGGGGGTTTTTTTAATGATATCTCTATCGGTAGGCGGACGCGCAAATAGGTCACCTGATGGTAAGTGGTCACTACCGCCCATAGACAAAGGCGCTGTAAGAAATATTAACCATTCATTACATCACCAATGCGCCACCAACCTCGGGAACTAAGATGTTATGTCCCTTGTGCCTGTAGTTACACTGGCTCACCCTTCAAACCGGAACACAACAATACTGAGTACTGCTGTCTGGCGGTAGAATATCTGATGAGTGGGTGGTACCTACCCAGACGGGCTTGCACAAAGCCCTACCACCAAGTAAGGTGGTTCAATGTGTTCCATCACCAAAATCGCCGCGCTGCGTGTCTATTTTGTTCTTAAACAATAACAGTTTACAAATAAATTTATGTTTACAGGAGAATATGCCAGATATATCAAAGACTGAAGTAACAGAACCGGATATAACCAGTGCGGAAACAAAAGATGAATCATCTAGAGAAGTAGAGGTCAACGAGAATTCGCTGGCCGAGGACGATGACTCCAACAGCACATTTCAACTGCCATCGGAATTCATAGCGGACTACAACAGCGACCAGAGCTTATCAATAATTGATACACCGAAGAAATTGAAGAAAATCAACATCGAAAACGATTCGATTGAAATATCAGAGAATGACCAAATTATCAACATTGATCTGATCAAAACTGAAAATGATGGGTGTCTGAAAAATGTATCGATACCAGAGAAAACTGAGAAGTATGCATTTAAGTTCAGCACGTTCGATAAGGAAGTTTTAGAGAAAAATAATTTGGATATTGACATCGAAACGTTCAAAAATCAGTATTTAAGCGAAGTCGATAGACAGTTTAAGGATTCAAAACAGAAGCACAAGGGAAATGATTTCAAAAACGAATTGTGTGAAACTGACGAATCGAATTTGAAAAAGCCGCCAAAACGCAAACGTTCAACGAACAGTGTTGCCAGTAAACGACGTAAAACTACCAAAATGATAGAAAATAGAAAATCTGACGGGGAAGTCGATAAGAAAAAGCGTAAATCAAAAACGCATCTCTCGATTCGTAATAAGAATATAAATTTGAAAATCAGATTCAAGGATGAAAAGTTGAAATTGAAAATATCGAAACGCAAGAAGAAAAATAAGAAATCGAACAAGGATTCTCCGAAAGTGCTGAGACAGTATGTCTTGAATTGTTTGGACAATGTTATAAGCCGGCCCGATATTGACGTGGTTCCCTTGAAAAAATATCAAATCAAAACTGAAAAGGTATCGGATAATTTGAAACAGACGTCCTTAGATCGTTTCTTTAAAATAAAACTATAAATTTGAAATTGTTATATAAACAATCAAATTCTCAACAAAACATTGAGAAGTCGCTTGGTGGTAGGGCTTCGTGCGAATCCGTCTGGGTGGGTGAGCCAGTGTTACTACAGGCACTGTGTTCCTTTATGTTTTAGTTCCTAAGGTGGGTGGCGTATCGACGGTGTAAGGATTGGGTGTAATCCTTGAACGGTTGTGATCACTGACCATCAAGCGGTCCATTGTCAACGCTGCGTACATTCAATTTCATTTCTTTCTGTCGTTGCATTTTCATAAAATCCTTAATATTTTATGAATGCTTCATTGGTTAACAAAATTACTCATCATCAAACTTTGTCTTACCTGTGCGAATTTCAAGACGGGCTGCTAGTAATTATATTTAACGATACTAGCTAATGTTTAGTATATTAAAGATTATGGTACCACAAACATCTTTTTTATGTTTTCCGCACACTGTCTGTTTACATTTTGTGCACGTCATCTTGGACATTCTTTTCGTCCTCATTCCTCCGTCGAATTTTAGCTGGAGGTTCCTCATCAGCTTCTTCAGACATTTCTCGGTTAGTTTGTGGAAGGATATTCTCGATACTTTCTCTCGAGCGTCTTGGTAAAGTAGGAATTTCCAACCTTGTTTTCATCCATGCTGCTGTCAGTTCAGTGCTCAGTTTCTTCATATACTCTCCGATTCAATGGTTTTTCTCCTTTTGTTAAAACATTGTAAGTGTAAATCACATAGGAATTGACAAAGGCTATGTTTAACATGCCGTAAAACATTGTCATTGGCCATCTGTTAGTTTTTCCAGAACAGGACATCGAAGAACACATCTGGTCAAATGTGTCGACGCCGCCTTTAGTCTGATTATAGAATATAATCATTTCTGGTTTGCCAGTTGTAGAATTTATGACGGCGCCTTCATCGCACGAGGACAACATATACACCATCTTTGACGGCTTCGGCTTGTATGATACAAGAGTCAAACATCCATCGAAACACCATAGACGTACCCACTTTTCGAGAAAGTAGTATCGTTCGAATTTTCATAGATCATCATTTCATCTCATTCATCATCAGTATCGCTTTGCACATTGTCTTCACTTACATGGTCCTCAATCTCACTGTCACTGCCGTCATCTGCGCCTTCATCTTCTTCATTCAATAAAGAAACAATTTCTCTTTCATCCAACACTCTTACAATAAGTATTCACCAGTAAAAAAAACCTTTATAATTACCGTACATTAGTAAAAATAAGTAAAAATAACAAAAACAAAATCACTATGAAAGTGACGAAAGTTACACAAAAGATAAACATGCGCCTCCCGAGCGCAACGCATCGCTCTAACAGCAAAACTGTGGTACTTACCGAAAAAAGCAGCCGTCTCGCGCGAGTGTTGACCGACGACTGAATTGGCGCGGAAACACAAACTTGTACGCGCGTCGGTAACAAAATGGCGGCGAAATATGTATTTCGCGGGCGCCTCTGAGGCGCTAATTATCTTTCTAGGATTAAGCAACATTTGCCTCTAGATAGTGCTTGATTTCAAGTTCACTACGATTTGTCACAAGGACACAGATACTTTTTTGGGCTTGAGTCCCTTTCTGTACCCGCGAAACTGGATTTAATGATAAAAAATTGTTTTATTAAATGTGTCTTGTGGAATGTCGATCAAAAATGAATGTCTTTGATAAAGTTCGGTTATTTAAAATTTTGCATGTGTAGAAAACTTGGAGAATAGAATTATTGGTTCAGCGGACAACTTTTTACTTTATAGTTTCCAGACAATCCGTTTGATTCATTGTTTAATACATAATAATAAAAAAATAAAAATTTGTTATAAGTTAATAAGAGCAATTAAACTATGTTTATCACAATAATTATACTTAAAAATATATATATATATGTTCGCTTTAAATTTTGTATTAAGTTTTAATACTGTAACTATTTTTTATAACATAACATACTTATGTTAAGAAATTTATTTAAATGAATATGATCGTTTTGATACAGTTTTAATTTTAATGTTTTTATTCAAATAATCGTGGTTAAGTAATAAAGAAGTTAACTATAAATTGCTCATTTTTTTATTTATTTTCCACAGAATTTATTTATATACAACATTCACAGTTTTTTCAGTCAGTTCAGGACTATATTGATCTATATTAAATGCACGATGTATTTAAGGTACTTAATTGGATAAGGATTAATGCTGTATTGCTTAAAATCGCTTCGTAAATAAGATATTATTTCTCGTTATCCCTGAGAGACAGACCTTAGACATCGCGGACTTTGTAGACCTTTTTAACGTGTAAAATACTGTTGTACATTATTTGATCTATCTCGTAGGGTTCAGCCAGCGTTTGCAATGTAAGCGCAAAAAAATGTGTTTAATCCCATCGGAGTTTCTCTTGAGATTAAATAATGCACGTATTATACATATAAACCTTTTTCTTGAATCATTTTATCAATTAAAAAAAACGCTTCAAAATTCGTTGCATAATTTTAAAGATCTAAGCATGCATACGAACAGACAGACAGCGGGAAGCGTCTTTGTTTTATACTATGTAGTAATACATATAACAATTATACCTTTTTTTTTTTTTTTTTGTTTAACGAGGAGGAAATGCATTAACGCATGCCGCCCGGTCGGGGGATCGGGACGGGTATGTGGGACTCAACCGGGGCCTAATGCCCCGTGCCAGGGCAGATGCCCTGTCCTACCCACTAAAACCATCCTCGGGTTTCCACCATGCCGCCGAGTGGTGAGGCCACGGGATCGCCAAGGGCATGCAACCGCGACCCCACCAGCGGCAGCCGCCGTAAGGCGGCTGAATATCCATGGAAAGCGCGCCTAGTGCGCGCCTTCCCCCTCATCCTCCATGTGGGAATGTGACGAACTCCCCCGAGTCCGCCACTGAAGGCTGGGCGTCAACGAAGCTGACGCCCTGCGGCGGATAAGAAGGTAGGCTCCGCCGCTGACCGCCGGTGTAAAACACCTGGGAGGCTCGAGTAGCGAGCCCTCCCACTCCCTCCTAGCCAACGAGGCCATTCACATGGTTCGCCCTGACGCCGATCAGGGACGTACCAGGAGCGGCCCCGCGGCATCCCTCCCGCCAGTCTTAGCCGTGGCCGACGAGCAAGCTCAAGCCGGCCCCGTTGCCCAGGGTACACCACGAGGAGGTGACTGACATGTACCCCATAACAATTATACCTAAATAGACAACAAATAATAATCTTTATAAACTTTTCATTGTTTAAAATATATATATGAATTCTGTAACTTGGCAATATTTGTTAACACAATAAGCAGAGATATCTTAATCTACGTATTGTTAGAAAAGGGAATTCTTATGAATCCCTTTCATACCTCAATCACGAGAGTGACCAGTCGACGCGGAATCATCTGTAGATATTTAGGTTTATTATTTTAATCCCGTTTATCATTTATCCTGCCAATATAACAAATCGCAATAAATAGACTTCGCATCTTATCTTATTTTACAATATTTTAAACAAATATTACAATAAGATATTATCATATGCTGTGTTAGTAATTTTAGAAACAATCATCTTGATTATTTTGAAAGGTACATAGTTCATATCAAAATTTGTATAATTTCATTAAACCGAATAAACGTCAGTATAATAATATTGTTACAATAAGAATAAATCAGTGTGTAAAAATAATAAATGTGAGAAACACATTATACATAAAATATATATTCTTATAAATATATAAATATTTCTACTAAATTTTACAATAATATTAGTAGAATTTTTCACCATGTATTTTAGTAGGGCAACATCGTTTCACTTTTTGTTTACTAGTTTGGTAGGCTTCGCTTCATCAAAACAAGTTCAAATATACTAGTCAGTTACAGTAGTTGTCTTGATAAAAAGCATTTGTGTACTTATTTTACAATTAAATCTTAACTAGCTAATAACTTATCAATTGTACTTCCATTTTAAAAGGCTGTTGACATTTAAATGTTTCATTAATATTTTATAAGTACATATTGTCAGTCTCTTTGTTCGTCTTGTGAGAAGATTGCGACGTTGCCGCTCTTATCAAGTGAAACTTTACGTCAATAGAAAACTTTAATTTCTTTTGATTTTTTCTTTTATAATCATATACGTGAACATTTTATAAGCATATAAACAATAAGTTATGTACAAGTTGTTTGAAATGTGTGATTGTGAACAATATTCATTGTCTGACGCAATAACGGCTTGGCAACAGCGCGCGGAATTGGACTGAACTCGATCGCCCAAATGTATTAGAAAACTAATTAGAGTTTTTCAAATTCACATCTCTTATCCTTTTATGAGGTAAGTCTAAACGAGGAATACTAACGTATTTTTCTATTTCGATTCTCTTAAAAATATTATACGCTAAAAATAAATTACGTGTATGAGTAATTTGATTTTCCCGCGTAATGACGTAATTTTTGGGTGGTCGGCCATCTTTTTCCTGAATATGACAGTCATACGGATAGCTATCAAGGTTTTATTTGTGCGAGGTGTAAAATAAAATTTCTCAAGTTATAAGGAGTTTTCAACCCCAAAACTACCACGGAAGCATCCGGGTGAGTTTATTTCCGATACACGTATTTTTTTTTCACGTATAACTGTATTTTTGCGAAAATTGTATAAAATATGTTTCGAATTTAACATAACCTACATTAAGAAACTCGGTATGCCGTTTTTGGGTCAACCGATGTCTTTATCGTAAATAACCGTTTAGTTTCGACATTATTTGCATAATCCTATTAGAAAACTATACATAAATAACATAAATTCATTTTAAATATTTAAATACTTGTGTGACGTTTCCAATACGAAATTCTAAGAAAAAAAAACCTTATCATGGAATTTGGAATTTTAATCGAAGTTTTATAAATAAAACTACGCATGAAATCGTATTTTTTTCTCATGTATTATAATATTCAGTGTACGAGACAATTACAATTTCTAGAAAGTTCTATAAACTTCATTAACAAACTTGCCGGAACTTGTACGAAGTTACACAATGGATATTTATAGAATAAACGTGGTATTATTTAAATCATTCAACATTTTAAGTCATAAACGCGTTTCTTTATTAATAAAATCTCGAAATACCTTCATTATTTTTTATCAATACTTAATATCTAAAAACTTACTTAAACATAAGCCATGCTTTCTTGAAAGTTTATTATCAATTTATACTAATTATGACGAAATTTCGTTAAAAATAACCAACAATAAAATATTCTTTATTCTAATAAAAGCAAGTTTTTGAAAAGTCATGTTAAAGTTTTGAAATTACCACCGGTTTAGAAAGTGGATTCAACCGAGAAGAACTGGCAAGAAACTCAGTATAGTCATACTCAAAAGTGTACTGAACAACTCTTATCTATTAAATACATATTATTTAAATAAAACACATATTAAACTGAGTAATATGTATATCTATATCTTATAGGATAGATTCAGACTGGTGAATAGATCTCTTGAAATCTCTTGAGATCTCTTGACTACTATGCTAAAATCAACCTTGCCATCATGTAATTGGTCATTTATTTATGTGAACCAAGAAATTGTTTCATTCATTCTCGTTTAATATATTTATGAAATGTAATGACAGTAAACTGAGAGATTGTGCAATGTCTACACAATCAAAATGTTAACTCTATATATACCTTTTGGTGGATAGTATTAGAGACTTTTATGGTTTAAATGTTGAGTGTTGTTTAACTACGCACAAGAGACATAACATCTTAGTTCCAAAGGGTAATGGTAAGTATAGTTTCATTAAGATTTCTAATATTGCTCTCGACCGTTCGCCCATTCTCATCATCAACGACCAGTGATCCATTCGATCATAATAATCGTAAAATATGAAATTCTACATGACTTTTAATTATGGTTCAGCAGATATATTCATTTGATAAGTAAAATTTCAGCGATATCGTTATGCGTGCTGCGCACATGTACAAGCTATTTCGAAGATAAGAATGTGTCGTTCCATTCATGGTGAATATTTTAATTTTATAAATGTTACAAACCGGAGATAAAAATTAAATTAACATTCATAATTTATAGTTGAATGGGATTACTGTCATTATGAAGTTGGTTTTCTCTTTTAAATATAAATATATATATTTATAGTATAGGTAGTCACGTAGGTCATTGGTGCTGTTAGAAATTTTAAAGATTCCTTATATAGCAATGTGCTACCGACTTTGGCAACTGAGATGTTAAACGTTGTGGTTACAGCTGACTTCCCTTTTAAACTGTCACACAATAATCTTAGCATGATTCTCGGCGGTAATATTCAATGAGTAGGTGGTAACTTCTAATATTAATTTTGTCTCTGTGCGTTGGAGCATTTCTGCACAAAACCATCCAAATTGTATATTCAAAGAATTATAGATTACGAGTTATAACTCACTGCTTGATGGTGGATTGGAGATATGGTACCTTTGTTTATTAGTTTTTTTTTTTTAATATATATGTCCACCAGTATGTCATATATATAATTAGTCTCTGTTATAGTCATTACTCCATCAACTGTTGTATGACATCAATATGGCTTTTGATAAACAGTATTGCCTACTATCATCTCGACTCGTGTTATTTAGAGCGTTTTTTTATCTATCTGGGTTATGTAGCATATTGCTAAATAGTTGGAATGATTAAATCTATATATTTTTTTTATCTAAAGATTGATAAACGCCGGCTGGCTTAAGTATTAGGAAAATATTGATAAAAGAGTTATCTTTTTTTTATTTATTTAGGACTAGTTTTCGTACGTGTTTGGGGAGGGGGGGAGTTAAGTGGGATTCCGTTGTATCTATAATAATATTATGAAGAGGTATGTTTGTTTGTATGGATACAGTTTATACTAATATTACAAACGCGAAAGTAACTGCGTCTGTTACCTCTTCACGTTTAAGCTTAGGCTTGACTCCCGGGACTAGACATTGTTACTTTTTGAATGCTCCCCTCGAGGTAAAATGCTGTAGGTAAAACCGCAGCTTTAGTTAGTTCCAAATAAAGTGTCTTGTAGAAAGCTGCCTTGTTCCTATAGGGTATTAATTTCTTTATTGATATATTGCGTCCGCGCGAAGCGTTAGATATATTAATCTTGAACTCTTTGTAGTCCTCAGAGGTATCAGTATCAGAGGAATTAACAAATCGCAACAAAAACGTAAATCTAAATTAGTTGTCGTTATCTATTCGTACATCAGAATGGCTATAGAGTGTTCGTCTGGGCATCACAATGTCATATTATGTGTCCATAAGAAACGAATTGAGTACCATTTTTTTTTATTAGTGTTAGTTTCAAACCCCCACTTCAAATGGGGGAGCGCGTAAGAGCGTTTGTCCAGCGAAACAAAATTAAGTATAGTTTGGTCAGATGTCATTTCTCTTCTTCACTACTCCAAGTCACGTATACTCTATTCCAACTATAAGAGGAGAAAAGTCATATAAACAACATTTGACAGCGAATCGAGGCGATATCATTGGTCGAGAGCTTGCGTAGTCTATGATATTCTCTATGGATACGCTAAAAAATGGCGCCGTGAACGTCGACGAGACTGTTATCAGAATTTTGGAAGTTAAATTAAAGTGTCTATAATTGGTTAAGTGCAATGGTGTTGTATTATAAATAGAGATATATTAATCATAAACTCTTAGTAGTGCACAGTATAGCTGAGTTATTAGCAAATCGCATGAAATACGTAAAACAAAGGTTTGTTTATATTTTTTCCTACTTCGATTCGAACAGGGTATAATTGCTCATTGGTGTCATTTCTGTTCATCACTGCTCTAAGTGACGTACATAGCAGCCTTATCGAGTCTCTTACAAATTTATTTGGACAGCTGTTTGCGAAATATCTGCGCAATTGTCGTTTGAGGTCGTATTTTACGCGTATGAAACGAATATTAATAATATAAATTATTGCATTACGATTATTTCGTGACTTCCGTTCTTGTATATAAATTAATTTTTGTCATTTTTTTTTAAATCCGGTTTATTAATAATGTACGATAATGTTCGTCGGGGACGTCGTAGTTAAACAATGCTGTCGATTCGAATGTCAAATCAACGATCGTATAAGGAGAAAAGCGTTTAAAATTATTATTTTGATTAATTAAATGTTGATAAGTTCCTCACATCGCCAATGCGCCATCCATCTTGAGAACCGAGGTGTAATCCCTTGGACTTGTTGCCAGTGATTTATTGACTCGCTCAGCCTACTAACCGGAACTGAATATTGCTACCCAGACGTGCTTGCTTGTAGCGGGATTACGAAATTTTTACCAAGATTACCTTCCTAAGCATAAACAGCCCTTTCGAATAATACTACAAAAACCAAATAAACATTTGATAAAGAATTGTTGCGACAGCATTGGTCGAGAGAATGATATATGATATTCATTATGGTTTTTCGAAAAAAAATACGTTTTGAATATCGAAGATACTGTTGTATGAATTTTGGAAATAAATGAATGTCGATGTCATCAGTTGAAACGATTAGTTTTGTTTTATAAATAAAGATATATTGGAGCTTGGTCTCGTCCTTGAACTGTTTCCGGTCGTGTCCGGTCTATCGTCCCGTCGGGTTATAAGTGAATTAATCCCGAGTACACTTGTGTTAAACTCTATAATACGTCCCGCGCAAATGTCCTTCACCTGCGAAATATGGCCGTCGTGTTCAAAATGGGTCACTAGGTCAACACATTTTATACCCGAACGAAGACTCGGGATTGTTTTAACTAGTCACGCCCTAAAAACCGTTTTTAAGTAGGTCAGTTCAGGGGGAGGTCAAGTGTTACGTACAGCCGGGTTGTTGAGACGTGATAATGTTGAAAATTGGAAATAAACTTACTTTGTTGTCCGTGGCCATCACGACCATGACCTTGAAATGTCGTTGTGAAAAAAAAACGTACTCGCTAACGTATGCCAAGTATTGTGTTAAATTTGACGTTCTCGTGTCGAAACTGTACAAAAAAAATTAATTGTATACAAAATGTTGAGAGTTGAAGAGTTTCTTCGTCTGGAGCGTATACAGGATACAGAGTATAGAATAAGTTAATGAAACTATAAAAAAATATATTATGTATACGAGTAAGAATTACTCAACTAAAAAACAACAACAAACACTATAATTCGTAGGGCTTTGTGGCAAGCCCTTCTGGGTAGGTTCCGGCCACTCATCAAAATCAAAATATACTTTATTCAAGTAGGCTTTTACAAGCACTTTTGAATCGTCATGTAACAAACTATTTAAAGTAAAGCTACTACCGCGACCGGTTCGGAATGTAGATTCTACCGTGAAGAACAGACAAGATAGGCTTATCTTACGATAACATATTCCATACATGTAATTCAGTTTAGGCGTTTATAAGTTATCCTCATTCTCAACCGTATTAGTTAACTTACAGATGTAGGCTTGTTCGTAAATATTATTTTCGTAATTCGTTGATTAAAACCGTAATTTCGTAGGAATAGCATTTGTTACAAAAAAAAAAATGTTTATAAGAAATTTTCGTAGACGAATGCGTCTTACAATAAAGTTCATCTAAAATGTCAAAACAGTCATCGTTTACGAGAGAAATACAAAAAAAAAATGAATGCTTCATGTTATAATAAAGCTTGTCTGAACTATTGTGAAAACAAAAGGAAAAAAATGCAAAAGGACTTTGACCTTGAAGACTTTTGATTATTTTTCTTTAATAATCGGGATTATACATGGGCATTTTTTTAATAATTCATTTGTAATAATATCCCGGAGATATACATTTTCAAGTCTACAATTTTTTTTTGTCTATCTTGACCGAACTTAATGTGCGCGCAAAGAAATTTTCGTTACACTGTGACGTCATAACGACCAGCCGTTGTAAATTCGAATCTATGTCCAAGTGATAAAGTCGATAATGACGTTTTATTAAAATATAGTAACGTCTAAATTTATGCTGTAAAATCAACTCTATATCGATGGTATTAAGGCGATTATAATGTACGAAAATAGTTCACGAGATGCCCACGTGCTTCTATCTGTATATGATAATGAAGAACGATTTGGACGTTAAAAAAAAAAATACTCAAATTGTTGTTGACATTTTGCGATGTTATTTTTTATATATAAAACGTATTTGTCTCGGTTCTATATAATATAGTCGTCTCTTTCTAGACGCATGTATAAGACAGAGATGGAGATAGGTGGTATTAGTTTAAATTATTTGAAAGTGTTATGTAATGTTATGTCAAGTTTTTATTATATATTGTAAAACTTCAATTGTTGAAATTGTAATTGTTGAACTTCATAAGGGTTTTTGTGTAAATTGTCTGAAATATTTCGATTGATAATCAATTTTTATATATATTTAATTATACACGTTTTATATAGCTGTCTCCTTCTTTCGAATATAAAGCTCGTTAACCGTCTCACTCGGGTACAATAAGGGTCTACATTCAACTTTTTAGATTAAAAAACAAACATAAAGAGACATACTTACCTTTTAATGTTGAAATTGGCTTATCTTAGATATAATATGCATGTATTGTACATATGATCCTTGAATCGATTGATTTACATTGTTTATTGATTTACATCAGTGATTCCCAAAGTGGTCCAGGTGGACTCCCAGGTGTCCAGGAGACTTGCTGGGGGTCTACGTAGGCGTGAATAAGAAATGGGGGTCCATAAGATGTTAATGGGGGTCCACGAAAATTTATCTGCTTTTGATAGTAAAGAGCAAAAATGTAAGCATAGTTTTTATAAGGGCCTACCTACATTGTTTTAAGTACCTAACCCTACCTACCTAATTTTAATTGCTGAAATACTCGTAGGGTAACTAAGGATAGAATTAAAAGCACCAATATTAAACAAATTTAAATTTAGTTCATATTTTAGTGTTTCTCTCAAACTGTGGTTACGGCCACATGCCATTAGGTGGTTTGGCATGTGTCCGTAAGTTTGGGAACTACTGATTTACATTAACAGCTTGTAGATTTCCCACTGTTGGGCTAAGGCCTCCTCTCCCTTTGAGGAGAAGGTTTATTGATTTAATCCGCATTAAAATCCGTTGCGTAGTTTGAAAGGTCAAAGCGTACAGATGGCGGGAAGCGACTTTGTTTTATACAATGTTAACTTGTATAAAATAATCCAAATACATTACTTGAACAACGCCGGAAGTAAATGATAAAAACAAACAAATGAAAATGTTGTAGTTACTCAACTGCGCAAATGTCTGGCAGATGCTTAAAACGCTATAAAATTAGGGCGACCACAATTTTTGTGAACCGAATTTACTTTACAAATAAATTTACTTTTATGAAGCAATGCTAAGTATTTACGTGTTCCGGTTTGAAGGGTGAGTGAGACAGTGTAACTACAGGTGGCCACGGTTGCCTAACGCCTAAAGACCCCCCCCACTTATATTCGGCCGGAAGGCAGAAACCAGAACACTATTTAAATAAAGTGTATTTTAATATCAAACGCCTCCAGTTGAAAGATCTTTGTCCGATGTGTTATGTACAGCGAGAAGATCATTATATATTTTGAATCATTTTAACTATTCTGTGATTAATTAATCACGTGACTATATTTATTAAGATTGAGTGTCTGTTATGACTGTCTGACCTATAAGGTCGTAGTGTGGTTTTATGTATCCTGACCTACTTTAATGTACATATATTATCTAAGTATATAATTATAATATGAAATAGGATTGTAATGATCAAACATATATAACAATAGAAACTTTAACTGTTGTTACACTGGCTGACTCACCTTTCAAACTTAGTTTTTACTCGATTTCTTAGCAGTAGAATGTGTGATGAGTCAGTGTACTCATGTAATGTAATTTAAGAAGGAATTAATTTTATATAGCGAAACAAAAGTTACTGCGAAGAATAATTCAACTTGGATTAGTTTCAGTTGTCACTTCTGTCGCGCGTACCTACGCACGCGTATTTTATAACTCCCATTACGTAATAACCAATTTTCGTCTCATAAACTTTAGTGAACCTTAGAATTTTTTAGACTATCGTTACATAGATTAAAACAAATTCGCTTACCGCTGTCTGTCCCTGTGTATGCTTAGATCTTTAAAATTACGCAAAGGATTTTGATGCGGTTTTCTTTAATAGATAGATCGATTCAAGAGGAAGGATTATATTTATAAAACATGCTCAATATAGTAGAGAAACACTGATAATTTTAGAGGTTTCTGAATTTATGTCGTAAATGAACACATTTTTTGCACGTACGTTGCAAACGTTGGCTGAACCCTACGAGATAGATCAAAATAATGTACTACAGTATTGTAAACCATAAAAAGTTCTTCAAAAAAGTCCGCGATGGTATATGTCTATCTCTTAGGGATAGCCCACAATAACCATTTTTTATCCTTTACTTTTTACGAGAAATAATGTCTTATTTTCGAAGCGATTATAAACAATACAGCATTAATCCTTATTTTCGGTTCGTATCGTATCGGTTTGTATTGTCTGAAAAATTGTGATCGTTGTAAGACATTCTGTAGTATATTTAGTATCAGCATTGCACGCGTGCGAAGCCGGGGCGGGTCGCTCGTACATTATAAATTGACTACTAAGCTATCAAAACGGACATTGAAGATAAAACATTCGCCCTTTTACGGGTCGCAACTAAAATGTACGTAATGAAATTTCGTCTACACGATTTTCGAGTGTCGTTTTCAAGGGCATTAAGTTACTCACCTTGAAGATTTTGCGCGTGCAAGAGGCCGCGTTTTATTAAACGTAAAAACAGAACAGTGTCTATGGATAAAATCGAGCGTCGTAGTATGTTTATCGCTGCTACGTTATTTAAGTTTGAAGTTTAAAAAAAAAATGTATGTTTTTTGGGATTTGTGCAAGCTCGTCTGGGTAGGTAACCTTACCATCCAGGTCTATGGGCAGTGCTTACTATGAGGTGGCCCATTTGCCCGTATTCCAACATGTATATAATATTTAAAAAAAAAATAACGTGACCATGAATTAATGAGAGGAATTAAACGGCCTCTACTTGTGCTTATCAGATTATAATATGTATAATTACTCGTTCTAAGTCGAAACCTACTGTGTGTTTTAATATGGCGCCCTCTAGAAGAAATGAAGTCAATAATTTATAAATAGAAACTGCGTGTACTTAAGTACGCGCGTGAGAAGTTCTAATTATTCGCCATAATGAAATAAACTATATAGTTTTTATTGCATGCGAGTAATAATTAATTACAATGAAACATTAACAATTATTGTTTCTTTTTTTATGATGTCGGTAGGCGGACGAGCAAATGGGCTACCTGATGGTAAGTGGTCACCACCGCCCATAGACAATGGCGTTGTATTAATATTAACCATTCCTTACGTCACCAATGCGCCACCAACCTTGGGAACTAAAATGTTACGTCCCTTGTGCCTGTGGTTACACTGGCTCACTCGCCCTTCAAACCGGTACACAACAATACTGAGTACTGCTGTTTGGCGGTAGAATATCTGATGTGTGGGTGGTACCTACCCAGACGGGCTTGCACAAAGCCCCTTCCACTAACTAAAATGTAATGTATTTTCTTCTACATTCAACACAATATCCACTCACAAACAAAGGTGAAAAACACAGTTTAAATTTGTAATAAAATTGTAAAATAGGATAAGTACTGAAGTCGTCTATTTAAAACTCCCATCATATAGAATGCATGAGATCCTAATATAATAAGTTATATGTTTCCATCACCGACATAATATATGTTATTCATGAATCAATTACGTTTGCATCGTAACAGTGATAATTGTGAATCATTTGTAAACGACGCAGAAACGAGTTTAGCGTCAAAAAGATGTCGTCGCTTATGTGACGTGCGACGATGGACGTACACCGAGCGAAAGTTACAGACCCCACGAAATGTAAATATATTGAAGCATGTGTACGGTCTCTGTGCGAAACGACGCAGAATAATGGTCAGGAGATACGGTTTTGAACAGGAAAGTGCCACTGAATTTTCAACGCCGTCTGTGTGTGCTTCTAAAATCTTTTGTCTTGAGTGACTATCAACGAAGAGGTGAAATTATTGAGTTGAGAAAAATTACATTTTTAAAATGGGTTTGTTTTGTAACAGAAGTCCATTGAGGGAGGATTTTTTGGGAATTGCAACTTTTTCGAGGTATTGGTAGTCGGGATTGGGGAGGTGATCCTATTTGCGTTTTCACGGCTGTTTTCACGAAGTTTTGCTCACACGTCAGAGGGTATACAATAGGATACCAACCAAAACCCCCCCCCAAGCACCCTCGTGGAAAATAAGACTGATAAAAGCCATAGCCTTCGAAGCCGTGCTCTCATTTAACTGTATAGTTAATTCGAATTCTAATGTCTCCAATGAATCTTAATTGGAGGTCATATAACCGACCTCGCGATGGCATTGTATTATTTATATTGAGTACATTCGGCCTCCTATAAGGATAATTTGTAGTTAAATCAACGACTTCAAATGAAGGCTCTCCGTTGCTCTCGAATCGGAAGGATAAATAAAAATATATAAATTACTCGTCGGATGGGATTCGTTTATGCGTAATGTTCATTTTTGAATTTAAATGAACGTCCAGAATAGCAAGATATTTGCCAAGTTAGGCAACTCGATAAAAACAAACTACGAGTTAGGAAGTCATTGTCGTAGAGTTTAATGCAAACTTTGCTATCGATTTGAAATACAAAAATGCATTACAAAAAAAATATGCAGTTACATTAAAATATATATTATAATTACGAAAGTAACTGTCTGTCTGTTACGCTTTCGCGGCCAAACCACTGAATAGAATTTGATGGTATTTATTATGAAGCAAGATTGAACCGTAAGGAAGGACATATGCTCCTTTTTTAAGTCTAACTTGGTGAGCAATCTCTAAAATACGAAATGAAATGAAAATTTTCATGAAATAAGTTACAGTAAGTGTGAAGGCCAAAAAAAAAAATTAATAGTTTTAATTCTGGCATTTAGAAGTAATGTGTGTCTTCGTTCGGGTAGTCATGTGATATAGACGTTTAAACTTTTATGGTGATCTGTATGTAAGTTGTGGGATGACTTGATTTCATGAATTCGAGTTTTTGCGAAAACCCTGATAGTTTGACGTGTAAATATTTCTCAGTTTGACACAAAAACTATACGGTCTTGTCAGTGTTACCGTAGTGTTTTCGAGTGAGATTGAACTGCTGGACATCTCGTAGCGTCATGGCAACTTGAACCATTTTATCAAACAATAAAAAATCATATGATTTAATTTCAATGGGAATTTAGTATCCATATTTATGTTTTAAAATTTTGACAACTGTCCAAATTATTTAAGAAATTTCAAAGTCAAGTTTGTCGTTAAAGCAGTTACAAGGTGACGATTGTGGAGTAATATTATTTCGATGTCATGGTCGCCGCGTCTCGTTTGTGAAACCTTACGGGAAGAAGATATAGCTTATTCGTTTTAATTCTAATGTAGTCGCTGTGTTGCTGAATGGCGGCTAATTTTAGCGTATTCCAAGCGAAGGAGTTTAGATTTGCGGCTGTATTATGCACTAATAACAGTTACCGATTATTAGCTTTTTTCGTTCGAGTTTAAGGGGGTTGGTTGTCATGTGTTAGGTAAAAAAAATTGCCTATGTCCTTTCTTGGTGTTCAAGTTTGCTTCATGCCAAGTTTCATCGAATTCGATTCATTGGTTTGGCAGTGAAAGAGCGACAGACAGACGGACAGAGTTACTTTCAAGCCTCGCTCGAGTTTTAGGAGTTGGTCGTCAAGTGTTACGTTAGGTTAGGTTTATGTCCTTGGAGTTCAAGCAAGGCACACGAATCAAATTAAATTAAATCAAATCAAAATATACATTATTCAAGTTGTTTTTTGAATCGTAACAGGTACGTTTGAATCGTCATTTTACAAATTATATTAAGTGAAGCTAACAGGTTCGGAATGTAGATTCTACCGAGAAGAACCGGCCAGAAGCTCAGTTATTTTAGAATCTAGAATCAGGTCTTATTTAATTTATAATTTAATTGTTATTAGAACTTGGACAATATGTAAAATTTCAACTCAAGCAAGATTTGCAACAACTAAGAGACGTTACAAGTTAAATAAAAACTTTTGAAGAGAAACATTTGCCCGCACAGATGTAAATTTTAAAGGATACACGACCCGCTCGGACCTTGTGCCACCACTACCATCGGTTGAATGAGCAAGTGAGATAGCACGTCGTATCGTCTCTTTCGGGAACGATCGAGAAATTCACAATACGACCGCCATATTTGGCGTACTATATACTTATCGTATATTATATATATATTTATGTCTCACTGTAACGGAACTCTCTACATATGTATGATTATGTTATGGAAAGATTTATTTCTTGGTATAGATAATTCTTTTGTATGTCTGTATGTTACCGAATTCGGGAACGGCTGGTCAAATTTTGATGACGTTTTTTGTATGTTTAAGCGCGTCCCAATATTGATTAGTTTGACCCTGTAGGTGGCGTGACTCGCTGGTGTCCCGGACTCCGAGTGCGCTCAGATACACAGGAATACTTACTAAAAAACCAACGGTCTCTTCGGTGGGCGCCACTGGATCGCTTTCGCGTGCTACCGTGAAAATTGATATTCTAACCACAAGATGAGTCATATATATTTAATGGAAATAATCTTTGACATTACATTGACCTGATATCATTGATCGATATGTTGTTTAACGATTTGTTCCTCATTGATTCGTAAAAGAATATCGTTTGGTATTAATATGCAACCAGATTAGTATATCACGTGGATTACCTAACTAGATTTGCACAAGTCCTACCACAGAGTAAGTTTGCTTGGTATTAGAACTTTGTACAAGTCCGTCTGGATAGGCACCCACTTATCAGATATTCTACCGTCAAATAACAGTACGCAGTATTGTTGTGTTCCGGTTTGAAGTGTAAGTGAGCCTGGGTAACAGGCACAAGAGACATCTTAGTTCCAAGGTTGGTGGCACATTGGCGATGTAAGGAATGGTTGCCATTGTCTATGGGCTGTAACTACTTACCATCACGTGGTCAATTCGTCTGGCTAGCGATATCATAAAAAAATATTTAACGGTAAATGTTCTAGATGGTTCTAAAGTTTTAACAGTGAAATCATCTTCTCAACTGGGCCAAGGTTCGGTTTGGTATTATTTACGAAACAAGTCACACAGTGGTCTTGAATCATTCGAGGTAAATCAAACGCGGAGAGCAAGCTTACGTCATGATGGTCGTGTTGAATGAAAAAAAAACTAAAGTTTAAAGTTGTATTAAATTAACTTCATTGTCTGATTTAGTATCTCGGTTATTTAATTATAATTATTTTGTACTGAGGGTTGAACCTCTTCGAATCGAAGTAGGAACAAAGATAAACAAGTCTTAGATTTACGTATTTCATGCGATTTGCTAATAACTCAGCTATATTGTGCACTAGGGGATGATGTTGATTTTACTTTAAATGGCTTACGAACGGAACTGTCTACCAGTACAAATATACAAAATATATTTTACAAAACATAAAAAAGCTAATAACCTGTTAGGCAATATGTAACTACGTAATACTTTTTTTTTTTCATAACTTTTTTTTTTATAACTGCGAACAAAAATTTGGCTGAATGCCATACATATTAAAAAAAAAAAACGACGTAA
This sequence comes from Vanessa tameamea, assembly GCF_037043105.1. Classification (NCBI taxonomy): domain Eukaryota; kingdom Metazoa; phylum Arthropoda; class Insecta; order Lepidoptera; family Nymphalidae; genus Vanessa; species Vanessa tameamea. The sequence goes on along the minus strand of NC_087339.1, from coordinate 2,494,372 downwards.
TCGATTTTTAAAATCTAAACGTAGCAACCTTGTTTAGTAGACAATAGGTGGGTGTATCGTAAAGAGTTACTATAAAAGGAGCTCGTAATACTCGTAAGGCTTTCCTGGCTGCATAGAAACCAGTCGTTCTACTTTCGCGCGAAAAACGCCAGAAATAACGACTCGTTTGAAATTGGAGCAGCGACGCGACGCATCGCTGGCGTTTGAAACGGAATTCCATTTTTTAAATTAATTCTCGGTTCACCGTTTGCCACAACGGGCACAGAGATTCAAAAACAGCCTACGGCGTATAAACTAAGCATTTGCATACGAAGATACATCCTAGCCAATATAATGAATACGAAAGTGAGTTTGTTTGTTTGTTACGTATTCACGGCTTAACTACTCGCCGTGAAATTTTGCACTCACGTTGTTAGGTGTATAGGGTACCTAATGCGTGACCCCCCAACACGAGTGAAAGCGCGCTCGGAAACTAGTATTGTATAAGTTTTTTTTTTTCTACCATTATTTTTTTTTTAAATATGATAATCAATTAGGCCTTTAATAGAAAGGATAACTTGTACCTTATATTTAAAATCGCAAACATAACCCCCTCCATTTAATCGTTCAAAAGCGATTCGAATCCAGTGAGTTCAATACACTACAGCTGTTGGCGACAGATGGCAACTGTTTACACATACATAAGTATGTCGTATAAATAATTTTGTTTATCACTTGAAATACGGTCTTATACAAGTTCTGGGTAGATACCCACGCATCACATTCTACCGTCTAACAGCAATTGGTATTGCTGTGTCAAAGGTTGTCAGGTCGCCAAACCTTATAGCCGGACCTTATAGACCAGCTAGTTTGGCCGGACATTTGGGTAAATAGTCCGGACAATCTACATTTTTAATGATTTTGTGCATCAGTATTAAAAGATACGGTATTTTTTTTTTATGTAGAATCAAGCTTTGCTGATTATTACCATGAATCTTGTTAATTTCTAATGAAATATAAATACAATGGAATTTATCTCCTTTGCGTAATAAAAAAAAAATGTAAAAGACCGGACACTGTTTATGTTGGCCGGACACGCGATCAAAAAGCCTATGTCCGGCTTTATCCGGACGCCTGGCAACTCCAGCTGAGTCCCATAACATAATTGCAGAAAATTAAAGGGGACTGAGAAAGTTAAAAGTAAAGTAATGATCTGTTGGAGTTCTACTGCTGGGCTGGTCTTTTTGACGGGTGACTGTGGATACCCATGTTTGCGGGGTGTGACCCCGTGTATCTACAGGCACATGATGGACTATCAGAGATCTCAAGATAGCGCCTATTGTTAATGGCGGCGCCTTGTCTCCATCAGGCTCATATCTCCGTTCGTATACCTAAATGTTTTTTTTTTTGTTTTTTTAGTTGCAACGAAAAAGTGTAACGTACAGACGAACACACATTCCCATTAATATTAGTTATTTTGCATAACAGGTCAGATTTTCTTTTTTAATAGTATGCGATATTCAGTCTCGTAATAGTTAGGCTTCGTTGAAGTTTTAAACATCAACTCGATGGAAGCCATACGGGTTCAGCGGCAGCTGTTCGTTGAATACATCTGCCGGTGTTACGCGTTCGAGTGTATTTTGGTAGGGGGATACGTTATGACTATAAAGTCATAACCTGATTGCGTTTATCAAATATTTATAAGGTTTTCAAAATATCGTGAAGTTGGCGTGCTTGGAATTATTTTTAATTCTGTATTAATAACAATAACTTGTATTTTCGATGATTTTTGATGTTTTGATTAGTTTGGTCACCAATGCGTCACCAAGCTTTGGAGCTGAGATGTCCCATGTCTGCCTGTAGTAATTGCTCACTCAGCCTTCAAACCGCAAAAACAGTTCTAAGTATTGCTGCTTGACGTTAGAATCGTTGAGTTAGTAGTATCAACCCAGATAGGTTTGCACACCCTACCACCAAGTGATTTTGATTTGAATATGTTTCTCTTTCAGTGTAAAAGTCTTTGTAGCCTATTCAATCCTTGTGTAACAGGGACGGAGACGCTATATGTAATATGTCTGTCTCACTCGCTCATCTCGTTTTTTCGTCAATCCATTGACATTTTACGATCTTACGTATTTTCCGAATCGCTCTAATATCTTCGAATCACCTACGAATATATTTTATATGACATATGATTAATTATATCTTTGTGATACGACCCCATGTCAAATCCTCTTTTCTGTTTTATTGTCTAAAACATTGTTTCCATCACATAGAACAGAGAGTATTAAAATATTAAATAACTAGTTGTCGCCTTCGGCTTGGTTCGCCTTTTGGGGGAAGATCTTTAGGTATTTGGCATGAAAAAGTATCCTATGTCCTTCCTTGGAGTTCAAATTTCCTTCATACCGAATTTCGTCAAATTTCGTTCACTGGTTTCGTCGTTAAAAAGCAACAGACAGACAGAGTTACTATAATTTATAATATTAGTATATACACCAGCTTGTTAGTACGGGACTAGACATAAAACAATTTCTATTACGGATCGTTTGAGTGAAAGTCGTTAAACAGCCGAAACAAAGGCGTTTGTCTTCGAACTCACGCTTTCGAGTTTTGAATTTTTCTTCTAGAACAATCGTTTGACGTTTTAAATCTTTGCAATGGATACGTTTATTGGTTATAATTTAATACTACAGTACAGAAATAGATCGGTTGAAATGGTATTTTGATTTGTTTTATTATTCGCCGCGATGGCCTACTTAGTGATTCACGACGAAGAATGCGGTTTCGGACTCGACAAGGAATTTGATTGATTCGGGACTTTCGATAGTCGGACCCCGTAGGTAGTGCTGTTTTAAACGTTTGTTTTTTTTAATGATTCGTTTAGTCTCGAGGAACTCTCTTGGTGAAATTTCTTTGGGATGTTAATATGTTTTTTTTTTCGAATGAAGTCGGAACGCAATTCGTGCCATAAATAAAATAGATTAGAGTTGAATTTCTAAATAAACTGCACACGTGGTAAATTCGCTACCCACTCGAAGTTTTTACGGCTTTTCTATGTTATAGTTAAAATTAGACTCATTTGATATATATATGTATGTATTTAATATTTGTATACACTAGTTTCGCATGTGGTTGAATTTTGTCAAAATTGGACGACATTTATTTTGATTTTTCTACCCATAAGTGAAGTACCAGATCTCCGAAACAAAAGGTCCGATTAAATTTAAGTTTAGTATAGTTTTATATTAAACGACGTAGATCTGTACTAATATTGTTAATGCGAAAGTTCTAAATTCTGTCTGTCTGTTTCTCTCTCACGGCGAATTTACTGAATCGATTTTAATGAAATTTGTTATGAAACTCCGTGAAAGGACATAGGCAATTTTTTTTTGTCTAAAACCGACGATAACCCGTGAATCGCGAGCGAAGACGTGGGCGACGACTTGTTTTTTTTAAATATATTTTGGCGGATTGGCAAATGTTCCGCCTGGTGAGTTGCCAGAACACAAAGGTTTCTTTTTTCAAATGTTTAAGTTTATTTTTTTTTAATCATTTCGTCAAACTTTATTTTTAATTTGGGCGCAATAAAGTCCACCGATATCGTTAAGTGCAGAGCGATATCAATCGTGGCGTGATGCGTCCGTGCCGTTATCGCTTGACCGATAAGAGAATGTGTATGACGTCAGCGCTTGTTATTGTATAGAGGCGTTGGACAAAAGGAAAATCGCGCCTACGTTTCCTTATGGGTAGTTCTAAGTTTTACGACGTCTCCTGGGTGTTCGTGGTTGCTCAGAACACAGAGATATTTCTATACTTATAACGTATTAACTATCGGTCCCGGCTTGACACGAATTGACGCAGGGTAAATCTTCATAGATACCCGACTCCTGGGGGGGGGGGCGATGTCGGGTTATGTGAGATTGTACTCACTAAAAACTCCTGCGATGGCCGCCATTAGCACGGAAACGGAGAGGCTGCGGGATCGCTTTCGCAGCACGTCCGCTGCCCCTCCCGAAGGGTCCATATACCTACAACTCTTAGATTGTAGAACAAGGCTAGGAAAGTTGAAATTATAGGATTTTCTCTACTATACTGCATGTATAGTGTATAATATATATAAATAACCCTCCTTGGATAGCTCTGTTTATTGATGAAGACCGAATTAAAATCCGTTGCGTAGTCTTAAAGATCCGAGCGTACAGCCGGCAGCGATTTTGTTTTATGCTACGACTATCAATCGAAGTGTCGAAGATATACTGTGCACTGAAAACAGTTCTCTATTAATATATCTTTATTTATAATACAATACTATTCCAATTAAACACATATATCAACTTCTCGTCTGTTTTTTGTTGTTGTTATAAATGAAGGAATTTCACGTCAATAATAACCCAATATAATATTATCAATTAGATTAATGTACTTGTAATGTTTTTAATATACTATCTATGAGATAATATGTTTACGTAAAAGGATTAAAGACGAAATCAATATGTAGTTGTTTTTAAGTACATCCTTTTCCCAATCGAATTGGGAATAAAGTTAAACAAACCCTGGAAACCCGCTGTCGACAAATATAAGTTGACATTTGCAACGAAGTTCTTCTACGCGGCTTTTACGGTAGAGTGAACTGGAAGAAATTGTTGCGTAAGGAACGAGCGTCATGGCCTTTTTGCTCTCTCTCTCCCTCTGTCTCTCTGTCTCTATCTATTGTATACGGTTTTATTTAAACGTTTTTTTTTTTTTTTTTCACTCGATATTTTAATAAGTCTTTGTTTTTTGTTGTAATTTATTATTAGTTATTTATTACTTAATATATAGCGAAAGGTACTTCGTTCCAACTGGGTCTTCTAATATATCACTATATTTCCATATGGAGTTTCTCGATATCTCCAAACGAAAATTAATTATCTCTCAAACAAAGGAGAAAATGGTACTGAACTTTTTTATCTTGGCCTGTTTACGTATAAAAATATACAAATGATATCACGGAGTTGTTTATTGTTTTTGCCGTATGTTCGAAGTCAAGGGACCCAGATGATATCTAGTGCTGTGGTCAGACCCAAATGAACAACATTTGACGGCAAATTGACACGATATCATGGGTCGAGGAGATTGATTAATGTATTATACTCACTGTGGACTTGCGAAAAATGGCGTTTCGAACGTTTGTCGACGAAACTGTTACCGGAATTTTGGAAGTGAAATTAAAGTGGATATAAGTTTGATGACCTCCGTAGTTGAGTAGTGTGTACACCGGTTTTCATGGGTACGCCACTCCGAGGTCCCGGGTTCGACTCCCGGCCGAGTCGATGTAGAAAAAGTTCATTAATTTCCTATATTGTCTTGGGTCTGGGTGTATGTGGTACCGTCGTTACTTCTGATTTTCCATAACACAAGTGCTTTAGCTACTTACATTGGGATCAGAGTAATGTATGTGATGTTGTCTAATATTTATTTATATTTATAAGTGGTTAGGTGTAATAGCTGTAAGGTTAATTAGCCAAGATATTATATTATGATGTATTTATTTAATTCTATGTAATATATACACTAATAAGTTTCAAATTCATAAGTTATAACTGGCCATAGTCACATAATTACTTTAATTATGTAACTATGGCAACGGGGGGAATGAACTAAAAGGCACTTGACATTATTGTTGAATATAATTGTTAACAATAAAATATTTAAATAAGAAAATAATCGACTTTAATTGGAGAAATAAACTTAGATCCTTTTATAGTGTTGTATTATAAATAAAGATATGTTAATCATAAACTCTCAGTAGTGCACAATATAGCTGAGTTGTTAGCAATTCGCACGAAATACGTAAATCTAAGGTTAATCTTTTTTCCTACTTCCATTGGAATAAGCTATAGAATTATCGCCCAGGCTCCTTTTGCCACACAACGTTATAACGATAAATTATAGTCATTTATTTTGATCTTTAGTGTGCGGATATAAAGGGATCATTCAAAATATTTTTATCTTTTTAATTTTATTTTATTACAGTTTAAAACTAACAATTAAAGATAATGATTTTAAAAATATATAAGAGATGGTAAACAAAACGATAAATCTATCGAATTCAACTAGAAAGAACGTTCTCGAATGTTCTAATATTGTTGTTTTGAACGCGAAAACAAAGTAGAGGTGAACTATTTTTAATGTGTCCAAGGTCGTACGAAGATACGTCTTGATAAGAACGAAAATACGATAGATTTTTTACGTTTTGAGACTTATTTTTGAATATATTTATATTTCGGCGTAGAAATTTCTAGATTCATTTTTGGAAGAAGTTTAAAAAGATTTCATTTTTATCAATTGTTTTTAAGAAATTCAGAAGGTTCTATTCATGAAGAAATCTACTTAATAACATTTTAATATATCTTTGTAAAAATATAACGAAACCTCGAATAATAATTTTGGGAGTGCGATTGCGAGTCAGTTGATCACGATTGCACGTCTTAACTACTCAACTGATCGTTATGAAATTTTGCGTATATGTTGTTGGTACAGAAAAGGGTGCCTAACACCTTTCACCTTCCAGGTGGGTGTAGCCGCGAGCGGAAATAAGTATAACTTTAAAACGAATTTAAAAAAACAAATACGAAAGACATTGGTTGAAAACGTTTGAATTGTTTATTATTTATATGTGTATGTATGTCAACAATTTTCGCATGTAACGTGTTTTAAATTTGTTTCTAATAAACTCGTTTTACAGGTAATTTTTTATTATAAACGCCTTATTGAAACAACTCCCTGTCAAGAGACCCAAGCGCTTGCTGCGCTGAGCCATCAGAGGTTCATATAAAAATAGTACTAAGGGTTCGATACCCGGTGTGTGCTAATCGGGTCAAGGGATCTGACCGTGGCGTATATTGTAATATTATATTGAGTGTCGTTCTGTCTCGTTATCGAGTGGAACGTACCGGGCCTACAATAGTGTTCAACCACTGTTGTAAGTTATCTGACGTTAGCGAGAGCGCAAGGTGGCTAGGCAATTGTCTTTCAACAAGACATTGTACCTGGTAACCTTAGTTGATCCATATTCCTATCCAAATCAACCCCAATACTGATTTAAATCCATCACAAAGTCTTCGAATTAGTCAAAAACCTCATTTTTTCTATCGCGAAAGTATAATTAAACATTTCCATATTACAAATATCATCAGAAATCCTCTAAAGAATATTCTCCATCGTTTAAAATCATACAATTCCAACTCATATATAAATACCACAACGTTCCGTCCAACGGAAACGTCATCAGTGAATCCTCTGACGTCATAATCCATTTCACCCTCACCCACGTCGTCGTACTCCACTTAAAGGTGTCAGTATTCAGCGGCCGAAGACGCTGGTACTTGACCGTAGCTCTCTTGTCAGGTATTAGGCCTCCGCGCCCGGTCGCACAAATCGACGGGACGACGAGCCTTGGGGGGATCGGCGCTGGCAATACGCTTGCTGCTTGCTCTGATATCTGCTTAGGTAAGTTTAAATTTACTTTACTTTACTTGCGATACATTAGTGTGTTTCTGTATCTATGTACGTGTGTCACCTTTGCGCGTGTCGTACGTGCGTGTTTGTATGTGTCTATATTGATTTTATAATTAGTTCGTTCCAACTGAGTAATCAAGCAATTTAATGTACTCACTCACCCGCATTGGAACGTCATGGTGGAATATGTTCCAAACCTTGTCGTCAAAGGTAGATCGGCCTTAGCCCAACAGTGTGAAATTTACAGACTGTTACTGTATGTCAGCAATGTGTTTGTACGTTTTTTGACAACAATCGACAGTACTGGGGGGGGGGGGGGCACCGTTTCTTATTCGGCACAGTTAGCTATCGCACTAACCACCATTACGACGAAGGATTGCAAGATATGACTAAATTATAGTTTATTTTCGCGTATTTGCCAACCTCAACGTGTTCGATTGCGAAACGTGATTTCAAAAATGACGTGCTTACAATCTTATGTTTAGTGGATATAAGTAGCCAAGTGTAAGTGTTGTATTATAAGTAAAGATATATTAATCTTAAAACTCTTCGTAGTGCACAGTATAGCCGAGTTATTAGCGAATTATGAAATACGTTAATTTAAAGTTTGTTTATCTATATTCCTATTGGAGTTTGGATACGTTAAGAAACATTGATAAATAAACAAAATAGCCTAATTATCAAACCCAATTTGCAATTAAAATATTGTTTCCTTTCGTAGTCGAATGATGTAATACTAATTAAAATTTAAATTAATTAGTTTAATCGAGTCGATATGTTTAACGTCAGAAATTATAAATTTTCATAAATAGTAATAATGTCATGTGAACAAAGTCAGGTTAGCTTGGACGGACAGTGTTGGGTAAAGGCCTCGTCCATGTCTTTCAATTTTTGTCTGTCGCTCGCCATCCGCTGCCCTGTTATCCCTGCATATTTAATTATATCGCCCTCCCAACGTGCTACCTACCATTCAGAAAAATTAGTGAAAGTTTTATGAAGTGCATTGAAACAATAAAGAGTTAATTAGAAAATAAATTAATTAGCATTTTGGGTTTGCTTTCGCTTGGTCGCGCAGGTGTGACTTACGCCTTAGATTACTTAATCTCACCATCGTCGTTATTACGTATACAGTAATATTATATTGTATATGTCGAGCCGAGATGGCCCAGTGGTTAGAACGCGTGCATCTTAACCGATGATTTCGGGTTCAAACCCAGGCAGGCACCACTGAGTTTTCATGTGCTTAATTTGTGTTTATAATTCATCTCGTGCTCGGCGGTGAAGGAAAACATCGTGAGGAAACCTACATGTGTCTAATTTCAACGAAATTCTGCCACATGTGTATTCCACCAACCCGCATTGGAGCAGCGTGGTGGAATATGCTCCATACCTTCTCCTCAAACGGGAGAGGAGGCCTTAGCCCAGCAGTGGGAAATTTACAGGCTGATTATGTATACGGAAGTCTCGTCACCGATTATGGTAATGTTTTATCTACCGTTGTTGAGAAGTCGTATCGTGATGGCTATGAAAAAAAAATATTATCAGATACGGTATGGAAAAGTTTTGAATTGTTTTTGAATGAATGGTATTCCAGCTTGTCGCGTAAATTGTTTAAATTTTGTCTGGGATCGAGTTGCGTCGTTTGGTATACGTTTTATGTGTAGTGGTCTAGTATCATCATTTCAATCATCATGAACAATTTTTCCAGACTATCAAAGTTTAAATTCGTATTCATTCATCGGAAACTAGTTCTCGTCTGCGACTTCGCTTGCGTTTTAGGTTTTGCTCGTCAGGTATTAGGTATAAAAATTAACCTTTGTCCTTGAGGTTCAAACTTTGCTTCATCTATACGTATAATAAAATTGGAGTGTCTGTTTGTAATATTAAAATGACCGCGTTTTACTAAATCCATATATATGATACACGGTACATATACCAGAATAACATTTTTTACAATTTTTGTCTGTCTGTCTGTCTGTTTGTTCCGGCTAATATCTGGAACGGCTGGACCGATTCTGACGGGACTTTCACCGGCAGATAGCTGATGTAATAAGGAGTAACTTGGCTACTTTTATTTTAGAATTATACGTAAAATAAAAATAAAGTCGCGCTTTTTTATTAAATTCAAACGCGCACGAAGTCGCGGGCACAGCTAGTATTAAATATGATCAAATTGGATTCAGTGGTTTCGCTGTGCAATAGCAACAGACAGACAGAGTTACTTTGATGTTTGTAATACTAGTATAGATGGTTCAATGAACTCAACATGTGTTATAAGAATAATTATTTACTTTCGAAGCGAGCTTTGTTTATCTGTGCCTTTATAAATTGGGATTAGAGAGAGAGAGACGGATAGAGAGAGATAGACATAACTATAGCCATGTTATCCAATAGATTCATGTAACATAAACGCTAGCCCAGATCTTTATAATTATTCCAAAAATAGATGTGTTTTTTTCCTAAAATAATGAAAGATTATTATGATTTTCGACTTGTTCGGGTTATTTATACGTTAAAGTTTGTAACTACCCTGGCTCACTCACGTTTGGTATGAAATATGGTGTATTTTATTATTTATTTAATTGTCGGTTTGTTCGTAGAACTAAGTGATTCAGTGATGTACCCTTCATGCGTTTTTAATTAGTAAATGTGCCCGATGTAATTGCGCCCGTGATGTTTTGCATATTATTTGTTGTTATCGACGTGTTTATATGAAAATTGTTATTTTAAAACAAATATAATTTATCGTTTATTTTATCTGAGCCTTATAACGGTTTTTTTTTAAATTAATATTGACACTTACTTTCCCGACCGGATTCGTACGAACGAAGAGTGTTTATTTAATTTATTTATTTACTAAGAAAAACTCGTAACGACTACTTAAATCCCTCATAAATACAAAAAAAAAAATTACATCTGAATCGGCAGTCAGCTGTTTCGGAGTTCATTGACACACACGTGCACAGAATGATTACATGTTTTTGTATACAATGTAGATGTTCTTTTGTTTTTATTCTTATAATAAACTCGTTTAACTTACTTGTGTATCTTATTAAAGTTTTCAACTATTAAACAGGTGCCGATTCACCCTCTGCTCGCACCAAAGCCCGATAATGTTGAGATCGGGCGCGGGTCACCCGGATGCTGAAGCTGGCGCGTCGACGTCGTCTGGCCGTGCCGACATAAGGCATCTATACACCACGCTCAACGAATACCTACAGTTGGAGACGAAGTTTCAGCCGAGACTCTGTCTGCCGACTGACGGCGAGGTGAGTTTAGATTTTTCGGGCTGTGCTATGTTTGTGTGAAAATTAATCTCTGGTAGAAAGTTTCATTATTTCTTAGTGCTATAGGTGCTATATACATCTAAAAACATACCCCCTAACGCGGAATATTTCTTGGAGGATATCACCGACTCCAAGTAATGTACAAGATTTTTTTTTCGATATATTTGGAAAATAATAGGGCGCCCTTGTTGCCCCAGGACATAAAGATTTCTAAATCAGGCCCTGTGCACATATATGTACTACTATTATCCCCTGCGTAGTCCTTGCGACGAAAATCTGTCTTGAATATCCAATATCTGGGCAAAGACCTTTTTAGGAGAGCACGTGTCGCAAAATTTCATCCTACACGTGCAGAATTCTTCACGATGTTATCTATCTCGGAGCACGAGAATTAAAACACCAATCAATGAAAATCAGTAGTATTAGCATTCATAGTTTTCGGTTGAAATTCACGTCTTCTAGGACACTGGGTCACCTCATTTCGTTTAATTATAAAACTGTACGACGTACGAAATAACAATTGACTCGCCTTTCACGATGTACGTTAAGATTGCGTCTTCAATGCTAAAATGGCGTCCGTACGTACGAAATATTCGTATTGTATTTTACGTAATCCACGAAATATGCAAATTCATTCGTAGTGGTCGCCATTGTAACGGTTTATTGTGAAATTCTAAACGAATGGCGTCTTATGGGCTCTTTTATTGGCAACGGTTTCATCCGTATCTTCTAATATAAATATCTTTAAGTTTTTTACCTTGAATATCGATTAGATACATATTCATGGACGTAATGTCTTGTATGACCCAAACGAAGAGGGAGTTCTCTTCTTCCTGTTACACTAAACAAATTTTAGATGTGCGTATTCCGTGCGTCTTGCTAATGACTCTGCTTTATTGTACTAAACACACTACACTACAAACAGTTCTTGATTAATATATCTCTATTTATAATACAAAATTTTAACTTAACTACTTATATACATTTTAATTTCACTTCCAAAGCTCCAGTAACGAGTTTGACGTCACTCAAAACGTCATTTTTATTTTATAAACTATAGATCCATCGGTGGGCATCGTTCTGCAGCCGAATCATTATATCGTTAATGCTAGGTGATGGGAGGGGGTGAGATCAGATGACTCCTTTGTGGTGGACAATTATGTGGTTCTAATATTAATTATCATCCCCAGAATGGTGAAGTTACGACTGGAGCGCGAGACGGCGCTGCGCACGTGCTCCGCTGTCTGAAAGTGTGGTTCGACCTGCCGGCGGACATTCTCATCAGCGCTATCAATCTCTTTGATCGGTGAGTTCTCGTCAAGTCTATAATTGATGTTAGCTTGTCTGTCTGAGATGAATTGACTTCTGAAAAGGTTTTTATGGTGGTTAGATAGTCAAATTTTATTTATTCAAATCAAATTACAGTATGGAATTAAATGTAAGTTTATCATCGACAATGTTGGTTCTATACATGGAATTTGAGATGCATTCGGTGGTGGGGATGTATGCTAACCGATCTGGGTAGGTGGACACTCGCTCGCACACCGCCAAAGGGTGTGTGGCTTGTGTAACTACAGGCACAAGGGACATAACATCGTCAGACATCTGTTATTTATTTTTTACAGTGATCATGTCTAAGTTAATAAGACCAAATAAAAAAAAAGAACCGTCAAGTAATTCTTGCACGAAGGTTTCTGTTATAGTACAATAACCGTATAAATACAGTAGATGGCGTTTGAGTCGTATTAACCTGATATCAGCTCTGTTTGTTGCGGGGATGTTTTAAAACTAAACTCTGGTATAAAAAACATTGTAACGTAAATTCTTAAGATAAGTCTGAAGGTATGAAGACCAAAATCGACTGTCAATAAATCTGTTTTCTACGTTTAATTTTTCAGTTTTCTAACGAAAATGAAAGTACGTCCGTGCCACGTGCCCTGCATCACCGTGTCCTGCATGAACATCGCAATAGACGAGTACGCTGATACGAAGAAGCAGCCGCGCAACGTGACCGTCGAGGAGTTAGGTATGTTGGTGTCCATATTTATCAGCTATACGATCCTTAATGGAGTAACATTGAGCAAAGTGTTCTTCTTGAAATGTAACATATAAGTAATGTGCGATGTGCGTCCGCAGTGTCGGTGTCGCAGTCGGCGTGCACGGCGGGCGACGTGGCGCGCATGTCGCGCGTGATCGCGGACAAGCTGGCGGTGGCCGAGCGCTGCGCGGTGAGCGCGCTGCACTGGGCGCGCCTGCTGCGGGCGCTCGTCGTCGCCGCCGCCGAGTCGCTGGCGCTCCCGCACTGCTCTCTGCCGGTGGGTGTCGCGCTGTTGCGTTGCGTTGCGTCACGTTAGTCGTGCAAGACCCGAGTGGCATTGGAACGAAAGTTGAGGAGATCTTGGAACCCGGTGGAACGGACCATCACAGCCCATAGACATCAGACGGGGTTCTCACCAATTCCTACCACTAGGTAAACAGGCTTAACATTACTAATGTTTGATATTGTAATTTGTTACAGGAAAGCGAACTGATCAACCTGTTGGAGATAGCAGTGTGCGACGCTGAGTGTGTCAACGCTCGCACCAGCGAACTGGCGCTTGTTCTAGTTTACCATCAACTAGGTACAGTGGTGTTCATAAATTCTAACTCACTGCTAGACATTGCCCTCCTCCCAAAATCACCCCCAGTAATATACGTGCTAACGTTGTGAGACCCTAGACTACCTTTATAAATCAATTTAATGGTTTAGCCGACATAAATAATAAATAGAAGGCTTTTTTGCAGTACTTAAATTTCAAGACGCTTACAGTACCGACGTAGTAATAACCAATTTTTTTTTGTTTCTGTCTTGGATTGTGGCGCTCTTTTTGCATAAGAAAATCGTATTTTAAATAATACCTTATTAAAAATGTTTACTGTTACAGAGAAACATCTCGTGGAGTACAGTCGCAAAGCAACGGAGGGCGGAGCTCCGTTACCGGACGACGCGTACTATCTCTACGAGTTCGCAGCGCAGTTGCAAGCTCACTGCAACGTAAGTGTTGACGCCGCTGCGGTTCGTTTGGGAGGTGACCGATGTTGTAACGTCGCAATACTAATGAGCGACTTCCCCCCCAGATGTCCGACGCGTCTCTGCTCAGCACGCGCACCCACGTGCGCGCCGTGCTCGCGCGCTACGAGGCGAGACAGGCAGCGCCGCACCGACAGCGCCTCGTGTGGAGGCTCTCCGAGCGCACGCTCAAGGTACGCGGGGGCTTGCGGTGCTGGCCGCCGTCACAACGCACAATGTTTCATTCCCCTCCGACCCTGTCGGAGTTCCGTTAGAAGTTTTACTCGTAAAACCATTTTTTTAGGTTTTAGCAAAATATAGTTAAGTTTCTAAAAATGCTTAAACAGAAAATTCACTACTAAAACGGTACTACAGTGGAATTTTCTTAGGGTATTTGATTACCTTTAACAGCAATTAGTGGTTATTTATAAGAAAGTGTTGCCATGTAGACTATACAATATTGTTTTATCATGTACAATGTACATGATGAAACAATATTGCTTATGAAATAAATAAAATAAATTTAATTTTGACTATGATGTCTCCAGTGTTATTTATTTGTACTTGTACTGCACAGATAGAATATAGATAGTTGGTACCACGTGACCATTATACCTGGCTACTTTTATATATAATGCGAGATAAATTTTAACTAGATAGCATTTTTTTTTTATCTTTAAAAATATTGTTTTTCGAATTTCTACTAGGTCTATTTTATTTATAAAAATATTTTTTTCCTTTAAGGTACTTCGTCCAACCGATCGGTTGACGTCTCTACTGCCGACAATCGAGGAGCAACACTTCGCTGTCGACGTAACTCCAAAACGCACCAGGTAACGTAACGCGAGTTTCTACGTTCGACTTGAACTATACGATGTCATGTAATATTCGTTGTTCCATTTTAAGTGACATTAATTAATAAAAAGTAATAACTTGTCTCTGATAGAAAGTTAGCTGTGATGGTCAGATTCACGATTAAGCCAATAGACAGATGGGTTACACAGGCGACAAAGTAAATTTATATTTTCTTGCAGAACAGGAAGCGAAAGCAGCGAAAACGAAGAGACCTCGGACTGGCCGCGGAGCCCCGTCTTACCCGTCTACTGCGACAACTGAAACATAAACAATAACAATTAACCGCGAAGGCTGAACTATCGCTACCTTTGTTCGGTGAGAAGAAAAAGTAAAATAAAAAAAAGTAGAAATAACGGTGTGAAAGCTGAATAACCTGCTACTTTTGCCTGGTGAGAAGACAAATTAGGTAGAAAAATTAAGATCATTAACTACTGAACATCTATCGACCGTCGCAAGCAATGAAGAAATATAATACTGCGGAGGAAAACTCGACTACTTATTGTTCAGAACTCAGGAAAACAGTAGAAAACGGGAAAACGGAAGCCATAATATCATTTTCATTAAGTACAATGGCTGTATGATATAGAGTCCTTGCTTTAAAATAAAAAAAAAAAAACAAAAAAAACGGTAGCTATTCATAATTTTACAAGGCAAGACAGGCATATTTTTATTCATAATAATTCTTATTATAAATAAAATTTTCTCAAATGAAAAGTTTTTTACTGGAACATCTCACATGGCCATATAATGTGTAATATATGACAATAATAACATTATTGCCATTGTCTAATAATTAGTCTTAGTTAAATTTTAAAATAATAGCGAAATATTATTTGTTGGGATCCCACTTTTGCGTCGAGTCAAAATTACGTGATCCGCTTAAAAAAAACTACGGTTACATAAGTATATTGGTCTTGTGAAATAAAAATACAAATAAACATTTTTAATATTTTTGGGTCAAATTATAAATTTAAAAAAAAGAAATGTACATGTGTAAGCGTAGCTTTATTCCGGGGATTGGGATGAATCGAGTTTTTTTTTGGTCATTTAAAAAAATACGCGAGGCATATTAGTGTGATTATAGATTCATCAGTTCGAAATTTAAAGAGGCCATATTCATACAGCATTCTGTGCTGTGGGAGATAGTGATAGGTTTTCTTGTCTTGCGCGGTGGTGTTGTATGTTTATGAATCGAGCGTTATTTTGTAAGATTTTTTTAACATCGGCGAGAGCAAGGCTGGTTTACCGCCATTTTTATCAGAACCCAGAGCTTTATTAATGTAATTTTTTACTTTTTAAGAAAAAAAAAAATAGTTTTGGCGGGAAAGAGCGTTGCTCTCGCCCGGTCCATAGCTTTCGTACTGTGATGATTTTTGTAAAAACGAAAAAAAAATATTCCATATTTTATAGTTGTAAGTGTTTAAATGTGTCACATAGAATGAGTGAATGAAACGTAAGAAAAAAAAGTAAAAAAAAAATCCACCGAATTTTTTCTTGTAATTATCAATCAATAACTTAGTATTATGATATTATATAGTTAGTAAAATAGTTAATTATAATATATTATACTTCTTTATTATACTGACTAACTCCACGAGTTTCTAATAAATTATTTGAAATTATTCATTAATATATCGTTGGGATTTCAAAATTATCGTGTATTCATATTTCCTTTAAAATATTGTAATTCATTTCATTTATATCTAGTTATAAATCGATAAATGAAAAAAAAAAAAAATTACAAATTTAAAAAAATAAAAAAAAAATTGATCTCACATAATTTTTCGTAGTATAACAGTAATTTAAACAAAAAAGCAAAAAAAAATGTGTAGTGTGTTTTTTCTTTTTTTGTTATACAAAATATTTTCAGAAAGGTGCGTTTACAAATAATGTAATTTAAGATAGCCAGATAAATGTTCTTTCCGTTTCAATAATTTGATTTATATTACCTCTGACATCATTGTACTCTGTGATAAACGTCTTATGAATAATATTGTCTTAAATAATTACGATTGTACAAATATAAATGACTCATCTCTTGACAAACGGAAGAATTTAATATTACATAGTCAAATCTACACCCTTTCTTCTTTCAACTAAATACTAATAGATAAAAATCTTGGTATCCGATTTATTTTAATAATAAAAAATGTATTTAGGATCGAATTGTCAATTCCTTTGATCATTTTCTATAGTTATTTAAAAAAAAAAAAGTAAAGTAGTTTTTTTTTATTTGACATGTAATCCGTTGCAATGAAAGTGGACCATAGTGCTTTATATTACAATAATAATATTTTTTTCAATATAATAATATCGCTCAAACTCTTGCCAAAAATGGTTCACTTAGTCGCTGAATCGTTCTCCATTTTCTAACATAATATTATTAATGAGATTTTATATCAGAGTTTTCATTTTAACTATTACAAAGTAAAAGTATTCATTTGTCTCTTTGCATTTAAATAAAGAATTGTAGATTGTGTGCATGAACTTTAATTGTGTTATAATTTATTGTAACGCGTCTTGTGAAGTGAAAATATTGAAATCTCGAATTAGAGAATAAAAACAAAAGTAACGACTCTTGACATTTTGTTTTATTTATTTCCCGCCTATTTTTCTGTCACTTACTTTTTTCTGACTACGTTATAGGAGTAAACAGCCACGTCAAGATGTTTGAATTTGTCCTATTGGTATTAGAAATATTTATTAGAAAAATATTGGTATCTCGAAGATTCTATGATAAAAGGAATTAAAAAAAAAAGGAAGAAATTTTTTTTTAATAATTTGTTAATAAAGCAAAACGTGAGATAACTACCGTTTAAATTACATAGCTAGGATTTTATTTTTTTAATAATTGAATTTGACTATTTACAAAAACCGTTATTTGAAATATATGCAGACCGAGGCAAAGCTTCCAAACGGTATAATAATGTTTTACAAAAGACTATAAGAGCACTACTAAATATTGACCGGATGGACTAATGTCACCATGTGGTAGTCGTAATGATGGCAATGGACTGACACTGGTTCTCTGGTAACGACTTCGGCGCTCGACGCCGCAGCGTTACATGCGTTGACACAGGTCGCGCCGCGGAAAAAGCTGAAGCGAATAAACGGTGCAATTATTCATCTCTGAGCCGAGATGGCCCAGTGGTTAGAACGCGTGCATCTTAACCGATGATTTCGGGTTCAAACCCAGGCAGGCACCACTGAATTTACATGTGCTTAATTTGTTTATAATTCATCTCGTGCTCGGCGGTGAAGGAAAACATCGTGAGGAAACCTGCATGTGTCTAATTTCAACGAAATTCTGCCACATGTGTATTCCAACAACCCGCATTGGAGCAGCGTGGTGGAATATGCTCCATACCTTCTCCTCAACGGGAGAGGAGGCCTTAGCCCAGCAGTGGGAAATTTACAGGCTGATTATGTTTTATGTTATGTTATTCATCTCTTATTCAAACGTTTATATCTGTCCAATTTGCAGTTTTTAATGATAAACGTAGGCGGAGGAGCAAATGGGCCACCTGATGTTAAGTGGTCACCACCGCCCACAGACAATGGCACTGTAAGAAATATTAATACCTTACATCGCAAATGCGCCACCAACCTTGGGAACTAAGATTTTACGTCCCTTGTGCCTGTAGTTACACTGGCTCACTCACCCTTCAGACCGGAACTCAAAGCCCTACCACCAAGTAAGTTGAATTATTTGGCTTTGTAGTAGCAGTGCACTGGTGACATGGGAGGTTCATTTGACTAATTGTATTAGAATTTCCTTATTTATTTAGCTTTTTTTTTACAATTAAAAACAAATTAAAAAAAAATACATTTTGAATTTTAACGTAATAGTTTTCTTAATATATATTTTATAGAATCACCACCAAGAATGTGGACATTGATTACTTGTATGAAACAGTTATGCAATGCTTGTTTTGTCTTTTTTAATATATATTATTGAGCTTTATCAGATGTTTCAATAATTTTTTTTTTTAGGCACAAGTAAGCATATAACAGGTTAAAAATATAAAAAATAGCAGTTGAGGCTTAAAAGGATAAAAATCGCTGCTGGACATTACGACAATACTAAAATTACAATTTTTCTGAATATGACCCTTATACAATACAGGCTGATCTTATCACAATCGACATTCCTACTCTTATTGGGGAATTAGTGCTGATGATGGCATCATGCAAATGGTTGACTTCCAGGCAGGATATATAACATACATATATAATTGTATTCAACTAACATGACCGTATTTTTAGATGTTAAAAAAGAGTAACTACTGATTTTCTTGCCGGTTCTTCTCGGTAGAATCTACATTCCGAACCGGTGGTAGCTTTACTTAATATAGTTTGTTAAATGACGATTTAAAAGTGCTTGTAAAAGCCTACTTGAATAAAGTAGATTTTGATTTTGGTTCCCTGGAAACGACGTCGGATCCAAGTATGCGTTACATTTTGACACTGGTATTCATTAAGATTTTTTTTTATTAATAATAATTAACGTCTTAATCTAAATGATACTTAAGGCAAAAAGTATGGAGAATTTACTTCGCAATTAGTACTTTTTCAGTTGGCTCATTAAAACTTAAGCAAACTCCGCCCTTCTCTTCCAACAACACGCACCGGCTCATATAAGTTGCGAAGTTAAGTTCATTTTTAATAATTATTACTTAACATGAAAAGTTAGTCAGTAACCTCTCCTTATAATCAGATTTAAATGAAGGTGAATTCTGTTATCGAATAATTTGATTAAAAAAAAAACACGTATAAACAAAATATTTATTGTTATAAAACAGAATATGTAAATCAATAAAAATAATTGAAAATCTAGTGTATTTTATTTTCAATTTAAATATTGTGACAAAATATACATATAACTCACACAATCATAATCGAATACCGTTGAAACTTAAACTCAATTCATTTTTTTTTACAATTATCCTTAAAAAATATTGTAAGGAAAAGAAAGTCGCGTCCTAATTTTTAATTTTATATTTATATTAAAACCTTTAACTATTTACTCGGGACTAGTTAAATGAACTTATTATGAAAAAAAAAAGAAAGTATTTCATTCCATAGAGAAAAAATGTCAGTGACGCAAAAAATGGCGCCAAAATGTTATGACAAAAAAAAATATCTTATATAAAACTAAAATTATTATTAGACATTAACAATAATTAACATTTATAAAAATCAATTAGTGTGACAACTTTATTGTTTTTGCAAAATTTTTTTTTTTTAAAACTAATGTACAAATTTAAAAATAAAATATAAAATATTTACAACTTTTAATTCTTATCTTAATATAAACAATTCGTTTGTTGTTTTATGAACATTAATTAATAATAATTTCTGCATCACCAGTGCTTATAATAATAACCGAACGCTGTGCAACGTTGCCATATGACAACGTTGCACAGCGTTCGAACGTTTTTTCTTCAACGAAAGTTGCAT
The DNA here is from genome assembly GCF_037043105.1 of Vanessa tameamea. NCBI lineage: Eukaryota > Metazoa > Arthropoda > Insecta > Lepidoptera > Nymphalidae > Vanessa > Vanessa tameamea. Next base: position 2,474,239 of record NC_087339.1, on the reverse strand, counting down.
GCGGATTTAATTAATTACTATTACTATGCATATAACCGCCAAAGAACTAAGAAAATGTCGGTGGAAACAAAGATCACATCATAATTTATTTAAAAAGTTTACAATAGTTGAAATTGGAAAACCTTCGACGAATTAAAAAAAAAAACTTCTGTTGTATATGGAGTATGTACTAACTGATGAATTATAAATAATTAATGTAACTGGCAACACTTGAAATAAAGAAAACTTTCATTGTTGTAAACGTTATCAAATATTATATATACAAGAATAATTATGTATCAGATCAAAACAAAACTACGGAGATCAAATTAATGTCGAATTTTCAATATATTTTAATATGTAAATTATCGTTTAATGTTAAACTATCTAAGTTTATAACTAAACTAAGCATATTTCTTATAATATATTTATATAATAGCACATACAACTATGCTGTGTTTTCAATAATTATACAATTTAAAAAAAAGTTGCAATATGAGGATTTCAATCTGATTTACCTTTCTGAATAATTTTAAAAAAAGTTACAAAAAAGCATTCGTGTCCATCGAGTTGTAATTCTTTAAATAATCACAACACATTTTGTTAAAAGTAAATATAAATCTTATCATTAATCATTTAAAAAATAACAAAGACTTCGCCATAATAGAAAAACTAAAATATCTTATCCGTAGGAAACTAAAATCTAAATTTGTTAATTATACCTTAATCTTATTTTAATAAAAAAAAAATAACGAAAAAATATTGACAGCGCGCCATTTTGCTTAAATTCGAATGTCATTGATGTCATAAATTTATTGACGTTCTAATTTCTAAATTCCTTATAATTTTATGAAAAACACAGTTTAGTTTCGTAAAAAATATTTATTTTAAAGTTATTTATCGTTATAAATTCATTTTTAACGGCATTTCTTGAGAAAATCTAGAACTTCAACGGGATAGTTTTGCCGTGATGTGGACTTCATCGCTGATCGGGCGTATTCCAAAGGATTGACGGAGCTGTAAAATTAATAACAATTAATTAATCATTATATATACTAACATTAAAATCGTAAAATTTTAATGTTTGATAATAAAACTTTAGTGTACACAGATCTTCAGTAAAATATTAATTAGTATTAGATTTATATTTTATATGGAAACTAGCGACCCGCCCCGGCTTCGCAAGGGTGGAATGCTGATTCTAAATATATATGCATGTCTTACAACGTTCACAGTTTTTCAGTCATTAAACAAACCGCTATGTCCTTGCGTTTTAAATCTGTAATATCTTCGGAAATATTCATTTAAATTACACGCTGTGAAGGGAAATATTGATCTAAATTAAATGTACAATGTATTTAAGATACTTAATTGGATAAGGATTAATGCTGTATTGCTTAAATCGCTTCGAAAATAAGCCATTATTTCTCGTAAAAAGTAAAGGATAAAAAATGGTTATTGTGTTATCCCTAAGAGATAGACATATACCATCGCGGACATTTTGAAGACCTTTATAAGGTTTACAATACTGTAGTACATTATTTTGATCTATCTCGTAGGGTTCAGCCAGCGTTTGCAACGTAAGCGCAAAAAATGTGTTCATTTACGACATCACTTCAGAAACCTCTAAAATTATCAGTGTTTCTCTACTATATTGTGCATGTATTATACTTGTAAACCTTCCTCTTGAATCAATCTATCTATTAAAGAAAACCGCATCAAAATCCTTTGTGTAATTTTAAAGATCTAAGCATACACAGGGACAGACAGCGGTAAGCGACTTTGTTTTATATTATGTAAGGATATATTATCTGTGTATTTATGCATCTGTCATCTCGAGTGACACAGCGCGAAAGCGCGGGAAAATAATATATATAAAAATTGGCACGCGGTGACGTGTATGTGTGTGTGTGCACAGCGAGCTGATATTTAATTTAATCTATTTAATCTTATTTGTGAATCGACCTTACATGTGAACATTACAGAACCAATTCTAAAAATAATTTCACTGGTTGAAAGCTATATCATTCTTGAGAGCTATAGGGTATAAATTTAATATGATATTATATTATTTATTAATAAATGCACCTGTGCAAAGCAGGGCTTGGTTGCTAGTTTAAAATAAAATCCATTATTATAAATGTCAAAATTTTGGCATCGGCTCACAAAGAAATATCTTAGACTAGAAATATAAGTAGTATTAAAAAAAAAACCTGTCTGTTTTTTGCATATCAATGTGCAAAAAATCTGGGAGTCAAGATTTCATAAACCTAGCGTCTGTTACACTGGGTCACCAGCTTCGAACCAGAATTCCACCGCTACGCAGCGCGGTAGAATATATGATGAGGGGCTTACCTTCGATTCTGAACATGGGCCAGTTTCCTCCATTCCTTCCTGTCGATATGCAGGAACAGTATCATTATGATTGTGAGGTCGCAGTTGGCGGAGTTGACCGCTAGATGGAGGGGGGTGTCCCCACCTTTAATATCCTGCAATTTTTGGTTATAAATAAAACTTCAATTCTTATAACATATATAAATTAGTTTTAAGGAGTTCGTATCGTTTTTTTGGAACGAAGTTCTTTAACGCGGTAGATTGAACTGACGGAAATCGTTACGTAAGGAAAACGCTCTCATCATGATCAGCCCATATTCGTCCACTGCTGGACGTAGGCCTCTCCAAATGCACGCCACTGGGGAGGGCGTCCTACTCTACGTTCTCAAGGCGAGCATTTTCTATCCCTCTCATTCTCGCTGTGATTTTAGGTGACAAGTGATTTTAGTGATTTAGAGGAAGACGACCAATGAAAAGAAAGAATGTTACTTCTGATATGACGTCGGATAGGGATGTATGGAGGAAGACACGCTGCGCCGACCCCAATTAAATTGGGATAAGGGCAGGGGGATGATGATTTAATTATTTTCAAACGTTAATTCATTTAGTGTGTCTGTTATTCAATATATAATATATAGAAAAAGCAACTTCGTTCCAACTGGGTATCTCAGGATGTCACCCAATTGAGTTAATTCAGACACGGCAGCGCGCAAGAATTAGTCCTAAAAGTTCTAAAATTTTATAGACGTCATATATTGAGTTGGAAATAGTTGAAAAGGTAGTCGTAGTCGGGTAAAGTGTGTGTGTGTTGTGTGCGTGCGACTCACCCCGCGCCACAGGTCGGCGCCCGCGTGCTTGAGGAGCACGTGCAGTGCGTGCGCTCGGGGCGTACGCGCGCTGTGCTCGCCGCAGCACACGTGTAGCGCCGTGTAGCCTGCCCGACACCCGACAACCGACATCACACGCGTTAATTTAAGCTTACAATTCATTCATCGCTTACGAAATCAAAAAAACATCTAAATTCTTATGTCATCGGAATATCAGATGACGTCGACTTGAAGTTGACCACATCTAGAAACACTATGAATATCGTTTCATTCGATTCAAAATACGTTGATTAAACGCACGAAACATACCTGTCTCTCTTTAACTTTACGGTTACCCGTCTCTGTGAAAGAGATGAGGCGAATGTTCAACACATTTCGATCGCTATTACGATCGTTTCGTCTCTTTCTTATAAAACTTTTTTTTTATGATACATGGCAAAGGTCACAGTTGATTTAAGCAGCTTGTATTGCCTGGAGAATAATATAAATAAAAATGTCCTCGAATCAGTCGTAAAAGTGTTCATTTGGTTGTAGGTCCTTGGCAGTCCAGTCTGGGTAGGCACCACCTCATCACATTTTCCACTGTCAAACAGCGATGTTTAGTACTGCTGTGTTGAGGTTTGAAGGGTGATTTAGCAGTAACAAGGGACATAAGGTTATTGTTTCTTACAGTCTATGGGCGGTGGTGCCCACTCACCATCAGGAGGACCATTTGCCTATCTATATCACAAAAAAATACCTTTAAACATTCAAAATTGTTAACTTAAGTTAGTTTTAAGCTACTCGTGTACCAGATAGGTTTATATGAAATATATATATATTTTTTTAATTGTTTAGTACTTAAGTACAAAAAAAAAAACAAATTGTAACAAATTACATAACAAGAAGATTTTTAGTACAAAATTTGTGTAATATTAAAAGCCTATATAAAAAATTTCGTTTCGTTACAAGTGACACTGACCATCTGTGTTGGCTTGATGCACGTTGAACAGCGGCTGGTCACCATCCTCGCGACGCACGAGCTCCGCGAGCACGTCCGCGCACTCGTCGCCAGCGCGTGCGCACGCCGTTACTAAGCTGTCGCCCAGTGCGTCCACCTGCAGAATATGATCAATTAGATTTGTCTTTACAAATTTATTACTGCCAAAGTATTAATAATAAAACCGGCCAAGTGCGAGTCGGAATCACGTATGAGAGTCTGTTTAATTTGTTATTATTCTGTTTTTTAGTATTTGTTGTCGCGGCAACAGAAATACATCATCAGTGAAAATTTCAACTGTCTATCACGGTTCATGATATACAGCCTGGTGACAGACGGATGAACAGCGCAGACTTCAAATCAAATCAAATCAAAATATACTTTATTCAAGTAGGCTTTCACAAGCACTTTTGAATCGTCATTTAACAAAATATTTAAAGTAAAGCTACCACCGGTTCGGAATGTAGATTCTACCGAGAAGAACCGGCAAGAAAATCAGTAGTTACTCTTTTTCAACATCTGAAAATACAGTCATGTTAGTTAAATACAATTATATATGTATGTTGTGTCTCCTGTCTGGAAGTCAACGAGCGTTAACTCCACGTTTTTTTATCATCAATATACTCTTGTATCGAATAATATGCCTTCTTAACAGATGTATTTTTTCAAATGACTTGAATCTATGAAACGGCAAAGTTAAAATTGTCTGCGGAATTTTATTATAGAAACGGATACCTTGCCCCAAGAATGATTTATTGACTTTGCGGAGTCGGAAACTTACTAAAAGGGTTCCGTTATTCTTTAGGTATGAATTACAGTTCAATATGATCTCGATTATATAACTATTTTCACTGAACCGTATCTGGATTGTTTTAGTACGAAACGGAAACGATTTCGTATCGAAACGCTTGCGATAAAACGACAATCAATGTAGAATCGACGTTCGGGTTTCCTCGCGACATTCTCGTTCATAAACAGATATTTAAATTCAGCGAGGAATGTCATACCTTGGAGCGATACCGGTATTAAAATTAAAATGACTGCAATCCAAAATTATATAGTCGACGACGTTTCACGCGGTGTCAGTCGATAGCTTGATTATAGCAATACGTAAGAAATGTGACTGAACTGTCAGATTTGACAGCTCGCCATTATAGGTTCCTTTTTAGGGTTCCGTATTCAAATGGCGAAAAACGGAACCCTTATAGATTCGTCGTCGTCATGTCTATCTGTCTTTCTGTTCGTCCGTATATCACAGCCACTTTTTTTCGAAACTATAAGAACTATACTGTTGAAACTTGCTAAGTGGATGTATTTTCGAACCCACCCGCGTTCCCGAAAATTTTATGTTTTCCCGGTATAAAAAGTATTCAATATGTTATTCCAGTACATATTCTATCTGTGTGCAAAATGTTATCCAAATCCGTTTAGTAAATTTTACGTTAAAGAGTAACAAACATCCATCCATACCTCAGAGAAATCAGCCAGATCCATACACACAAACTTTCGCGTTTATAATATTAGCAGGAAGTAGGATTACTACTATGCACTCTCTTTCATAAGAGACAAGACAATGTCCTGATCTCCGATGTTACACGAGCATTCACGAAGGGCTATGAGGTTTCGTGAAAAGTTGGTAACTGTCATCCCGATTGACGGCTTCTCCTTATTATTATTATAGTTTTTAAAAGCTATTATACTCTTTGCTAGATGCGACTTATAATGACATTGCGACGCAATACGTCATACTCAATCGGTAAAGCAGGTTGCTCATACTGAGCACACGAAAATAGATCTTAAGGTTTAACCTTTTCTTACCCCGACTGTACATTACAATGTAAACTTCCACCCAAAATTGGTTTGAACGAGATATAATAAGTAGTTTTTTTTTAATTTCATAAATCATAAACATTGTTATTATGCTACGGAACCCTTCATGGGCGAGTCCGACTCGGACTCGGCCGCTTTTTATTTTACTTAGAGCGTCCGTTAAAACTCGTCTCTGTACTGAGAATAACTCTTAGTATCATGGGACGACGGCTGGTTTGTTTCTTTATATATTTTAACTTGGTGGCAGTCTTTGTAGGTACCACCCACTCACTGGATTTTATAGTTTAGTTTTATGAGATCTATATAATCATGTGAATCCAGAATATAATTAAAAACAAATATCTGTTAATCAATATTTTGAAAGTGTTTAGTACACGCGCCACACACGAGGCCTGTGTGTGACCTTGACGTAAGTCACGACGTAAGAGTCGATCTTATGGCCAACTCGACGTTAAATATTTCACTGAACCAGACAGCAATACTTAGCATTGCTGTGTTCCGGTTTGAATGGTGAGTGAGCCAGTGTGACTACGATCACAAAAGGTAACATCTTAGTTCCCAAGGTTGAACCATTGGCGATTTGACGAATGGTTGATATTTCACAGCCACATGTCTATGGGCGGTGGTGACCACTTACCATTCGACCGTCGACTTTTTTTATATATATGTAATATCACTACGTCGGGTCCAAGCCCGAGTTATATTGGACGATCGTAAATTTGCCAGACGTCTAATGTTGTAAGAATGTTCAAAGATTTCACAGAAATAAAGTTTCGGGTGCATTTTCTTAAGAATTCATATAACAATAAACAATACAGTATATTCCAGTGTAAGAACTACAAATTGGATAAACATATTCCATGCGATTCGATAATAGCTCTACATGCTATCCGCTTCTAAAATAAAATTCCGCAGATATTTTTAACTTTGCCGTTTCATAGATTCAAGTCAATTGTAAAAAATACATTTGTTAAGAAGGCATATTATTCGATACAAGATTATATTGATGATAAAAAAGCGTGGAGTTAACGCTCGTTGACTTCCAGACAGAAGACAACATACATATATAATTGTTTGACTGTATTTGTCATGACTGTATTTTCAGATGTTGAAAAAGAGTAACTACTGAGTTTCTTGCCAAATCTTCTCGGTAGAATCTACATTCCGAACCGGTGGTGGCTTCACTTTAAATAGTTTGTTAAATGACGATTCAAAAGTGCTTGTAAAAGCCTACCTGAATAAAGTATATTTTGATTTTGATATTGTACACGACAAACAGTTGATTAGTATATCTCTATTTATAACACAAATCTGTTCCAATTTAATTATATGACTTGACTTTACATCTTAATACAGATCAACTCACCTCAGAGAACACGTAGTCGTTTTCGGGTTTATAAGTACGCGTTACGGTTCGTATGCACTGTACCAAGTATCGTGTTAAGAGGGGCCTTGTGTTACATCTCAGTACAGCTGATTTGAGAAGACTTAAACCTGTAAACAAATTTTTATTCGTTTAAAATAGTTTGGGAAATGTATTATGACGCACCTGCAACGATTACTGCTTTGTTAAAAACACCGAAGGGAGTCTTATGGGGGTTAATTATTTCATGCACATTACAGACTTTAAATTTATACAAAACGAGTTAAATAATTTAATTCTTTATAAAAATTTTAAATTGAGTTCAATTAAATAATTTCGATGACCCAGTGGTTAGAACGCGTGCATCTTAACCGATGATTTCGGATTCAAACTCAGGCAGGCACCACTGAATTTTCATGTGCTTAATTTGTGTTTATAATTCATCTCGTGCTCGGCGGTGAAGGAAAACGTTTTGAGGAAACGTGCACGTGTCTAATTTCAACGAAATTCTGCCACATGTGTACCCATGCGCATTGGAGCAGCGTGGTGGAATATACTCAAAACCTTCTCCTCAAAATTAGAGGAGGCTTTAGCGCAGCAGTGGGAAATTTAATGGCTGTTAATGTTGTACCTAATGTTGAACAAAAAAAATGTTAATTACATTCAATTTAGCTTTTAGCTAATTAAATATGTAATAAAGATTTTATATTAATTGATGTTTAAAAGTTATCACGAAATAAAACAGTTTCATTAAATTGATTAGAAAAGATACGCAAATGTCAAGTTCGGTTTGCTAATATACTACAAGGTTAGAAGATGGCGTCAGACCTATAGACGTATATTTATTGGTTACACGAACAATGTTTCTAAATCGTTAAAATTATTAACTACCGATTTCTTGTCGGTCCTTCTCGGATGCATTAAAAAATAATTTATCTACTCATCAATACGTGGGTACCATCTATGAGTTTACCACGCGAGAGGTACCTACCCACTTTAAATCTAACTCAACACATACCTACGAATAACAAACAATGATCAAAATATTTTTTAGAGTTCTCCAGAAGTAAAATGAAAAATATTAGACTACTTAAAAGTCGATTTACGATAATATAATGTAGTAACATTTTTTATTAGTTTTGTAGTCGGTGTCAGCCAAGACTAACAAAAAGGATGAAAACCAACTTTTTCAAAAATACAAGATTTTCCGGCTAGGAAATTTGAAATTGTCGGCTTGAATATATTAAAATATATATATATATATGTAAATCATTTCATCATAATTTACAGCCTGTAAATTTCCCACTGCTGGGCTAAGGCCTCCTCCCCCTTTGAGGAGAAGGTTTGGAGCATATTCCACCACGCTGCTACAATGTGGGTTGGTGGATATAAATGTGGCAGAATTTCTTTGATATAAGACGCATGCAGGTTTCCTCACGATGTTTTCCCTCACCACTGAGCACGAGATGAATTATAAACACAAATTAAGCACATGAAAATTCAGTGGTGCTTGTCTGGGTTTGAACCCGCAAACATCGGTTAAGATGCACGCGTTCTAACCACTGGGCCATCTCGGCATTTATATAGACAGGATATATTATATACAAAATTGAATTTAACTAACATAACTTTGTATTTTGAAATGATGGAAAAGAGCACTAGTGAGTTTCTTGCCGGTTCTTCTTGGTAGAATCTACGTTCCGAACCGGTGGTAGCTTCACTTAATATGGTTTTTTAAAATGACGTTTCAAAAGTGCTTGTAAAAGCCTGTACTTCCTTGTTTTTTTTTTAATACTATAGGATGAGAAAGGGCTTGATTCATAGGGCATGCCCAAAGCCCTATATATCAACTTAACATTAGCCATTCTGCTGTTCTTGAACTACGCTCATATTTTGCACGAACTTGCACTCTCGGAATCCGATGAAACCTCAAATCCGACACGACCGGAAAGCGCTCAGGCGCAGGGCCGACTGCTTTACGTGCTGTCCGAGGCACGGGAGTACATACTTTCAACTTGTACTGACTCTGAACTGGCAGAAATTTAAACGTAAGGAGAAAGCGTTATCCCCCCTCCTCCCTCTTTCTCTTTTATATATTTATTTTTTAACAGATTTATTCCATGACGTATATTATTTAATCGTCCTGCGACACGTTTCGTTTTTTTTTTTTAATATAATTTAAAAAAAAACACTCACCAAAATTACCGACAAACAGCATCGGCTTCAGAGCGAGGACTTTCTCACAGATCAGCATAAATAGAGACATATTCAAATTGACATCTTTATCGTTTGACAAGTTTAACAGAACGTAATGCAGAACTCTGGAAAAAGAAGTATAATTTAAAATAAAGGTGCGCGTAGAAGTTCTACTTTACAAATTAAACTGATCCCGATTTAAATTTTCAATAAAATGAGATCGGGTAGTTTTCACGTCAGCCAATAACAAGAAAAAGAGTTGTCGAGAAACGTTAAAAAATTGGGTATCGACTTGAAAACCGCCAACGAATTTAACTACTGGATAATCTTTTGGACGGCAAGTTTATTTCGTTAAAAATTTCTTCTTCTTTGTAATTCATCAAATTATCCTTATTTTTTTAATAATAAATAAATATTGGACGACATCACATACATTACTTTCATCGCAATGTAAGTAGCTAAAGCACTTGTGTTATGGAAAATCAGAAGTAACGACGGCACCACAAACATCCAGACACGAGACAACAGAAAACTAATGAATTGTTAAATTTTTCAAAAAAATACATTTTTAACAAATTTGTCAAATATTAGTAATGTTTATTTAGATTTTTTTCAATACATTCTATTAATAAGAGATTTCATATTTGTTCAGTATTTTCTGTTTAAGTAACTGATAAATATTTGGCTCCCTATCCCTTTAAGAAACGTTAAAACTCGTTAAAACGGCTCATCCGACATAAACCGACAAAATCCGACTAAAACATAATTCAAGAAGGAAATTATGACCAAAGAAAAATCTAAAAATGCCCAAAATTCTAATAGGCAATTTAAAAAAAGAACGTTCCAAAATTAAACAATCATATTCACCCATAACAGTTCTCCAAATCTAATTGCGTTATTTTCCGGCAATTATTCTTCCTCTCCTCGATGTCCAACTTTTGCAAATATTCCGTGAATATTTCCTTGCACGGCCTTCTGTTGATTTGACAGCATTCCTTTTTCGAATAATTATTCGCTATCTCTTTCTGCAAATCTTTGAATTGCTTCATTGTCATTGATGACGTTAACGTCCTGTCTTTTTTCTTATCTGTGACATCCTTATCTAATTCTACATTATCTGTGATACAGCTCGGGTACTCGTCGAACGGTGTTATGTCTTGATATTTTTCATAATCACTGTTCGACATTGGCGATGAAGTTTCGGGAGAAAGTGTGTAATCAGAATTAATGGGGTTAAAAGAGGAGTGAGAGTCTGACATGGGGCTGGGGACGTTCTCGGAACGTGGTGGAGTTGGGAATATCGATGGTTTCTCCAATTCCCCGCCATCGATTATCGATAGATCGATATCGTAGTCGTGTGTATGGTTTGCTGTGGAGAATTCCTCAACCGGATTAGGGGTGGGGCTTTTAGTATTCGAAGCATAATTCGTTATTTGATTGGAGATATTTTGATCGTCTTGATCGATGAACTCTGATAGAATGTCGTCGACGTTTCTGGAACTTTCCGTAATAAATTCTTGAGCGATTTGCCAACGATCAACTTGTTCCTGTTGCGAGTTTTGGGCGAAATTTCTTACGTTTATTTCGATTTGTTTGAGGGCAAGGTCTATTTCGGAACAGTTTTCGCTTCTCGCATTAGCGTTCACTATAACTTGTCCACCCGAAAACGTCTGTTTGTTTATCTGGTTTATCTGAAAATGTAAGATATGTATTAGTTATAATATTGATTTTAATAGTCGCTGCAGATCCCGAGGTTCCGGGTTCGAAACTCTGATCGAGCTGATAAAGTTATCGAGTTTTCCTGTCGATAGAGTCTCAGTAACAGTCCGGAGTCTGATTACTGGTATTTACACACCTCGGAAAAAACGTAAAACCCGGCGCAAGACCACGTTAAAGCTGAACTCTTTCCGGTCGTATCGGGTTGGCTGTCCCAACTGATTATAAAAGTGCACACACATAATATCACCGTGACCGAAATCGGTCAGGAGGAAATCATCATTCTTTCAAAACGAATACTAAAAATGCCAGTATTACAAGAATTTTGTGCCTCTTTGAGTAGGCACCACCCAATCGTCAGACAATTCTGCCGCCAAACAGCCCTACTTAGTATTATTGAAACCGATTTGAAAGGCAAGGAGTGAGGCAGCGTAACCACAGACAGAAGGAACGTAACATTTTAGTTCCCAAGCTTGGTGACTCATGGTATGGTTAATATTTCTTACAGCGCGAATGTAAACTGTCTAAGTTCCATTAGTTTTATATTTCTATGTCTCCTACCTATTAACTGTTAAACTTAAGCTGACTAACTCGCATGAGATGAAATCACCCAGAGATCAGCTTTAAAGCTTCCACATCGCTGCATATAATACACTCAAAACTTATTAATTCGATGTCAATTGTCTTAAGAATACATATTTCAGGCACTAAAACTGGGGGTCGCCCATTGGTCGAAATTCGACCGTAAATCATTGCTAATCTACATCTATCTGTACTATTATATAAATCTGTAGAGTCTGTCTGTACATTCAATTTTTTAGGCTTTTACAAGCACTTTTGAATCGTCATTTTACAAACTATATTAAGCAAAGTTACCGCAGGCAACAGCTAGTAAAATTTAAGATGCGTTGATTCGAAAGATACGTAGGAAAAATGAGGATCAACTATAAGATTACTACTACATAAAAAAAACAAATGCAAAAAAAAAATTGATTTTCATCTTACACATGACGTGTGTACGATGTGTATGATACGTGTATGATTTGTATACTTAAACTATGAATGTTTCATATCAAATAGTATGTAGATCAGTGATTCCCAAAGTGGTCCAGGTGGACCCCCAGGGGTCCACGGGAGACTTGCTGGGGGTCTACGTAGGCGTGAATAAAAAATGGGGGTCTACGTAAATTTATCTGCTTTTGATAGTAAAGAGCAAAAATGTAAGCATAGTTTTTATAAGGGCCTACCTACATTGTTTTAAGTACCTAACTAAGTAGATAATATTTTAATAAGGCAAGCGACTGTTACTTGTCCAAACTTGCGTATTCGATATTACGTACAATTTCGTGTACAGACTTGCAAAGCGCTATCCGCCCAACAATGCTTAATGCTTGTTTAGACATGAGCTTGATCACCACTATAAATACTTGATGCCAAAGGCAAACTCATTTATTTCTTTCCGGAATTTCGAAAAAAAGATGTGAGAAAATTTATATCAGTATTTGCTAGTGCCGGAGAAAAGTAAGTACCTACCCTTTTTTTGTTATAGTACTTAAGTATTTTGTTTACGTGTAGTAGTCGGTTGATCTCAACTGCTTGTATAGATAGGTAACTTAGTAACTTACAGATATTTTTCACGAGTGAAGCACTACCTCTCTAAAAAGGCCGAATAAGCAATATCGCAGAGCAATTAATTTTGTAATGTTTCTTGCAAATAACTACTAATTTTATAAAACAGTAATTTCCCAATCATTTTAAATTGATTTTGAAGTAACTGAACTGAATGAGCGGTGCGCGGGCGACGGGAAAAGAGCGGGGCTTGAGCTTCGATGCCAGTTTGTCACGTTTTAACAATGAAGCCGCAGACAAAAAATTACGCAAATACACGGAGCGCGTGAACTCATTGACTTGATGAAATGTTAGTTAAGGTTTTTATGGACAATTTTGGGATTTCGACATTTATTTTCCTACACAAATATGATCAGTATTCGATACTGAGTACACCAATTTTTATTTGTACTATTAAAAATTAGTGGTAAATTAGGCACTTTAAAATTGATACCGTTTTGTGAAAACGTCTGTATTTGTCTTAGCGGTTTATTAGTTGGTCCCTTTACAAGCCATAATTCTATTTCCGCGTGCTGACAAAGGCTGCGGTGTGATTCCTATATTTAGAAAAAAACTTGGTAACTGACACGAAACATGTCTACAGCAAAGAAAAAATGTCGACAATATAGTGTCGATTATTTGAAATAAGGTATTGTTCCATCAGAGGCAGACAAACAATTGCCCATATGCCTATTATGCAACAAAGTTTTGAGCAATGACTCTATGAAACCATCAAAGCTCGAAGATCATCTAAAAAGGTGTCATACTGATAAAATAGGTAAAGATTTAAAATATTTTCAAACATTGAAGGAAAAATATGAAGAGACCCACCATGCACAGTATGTTCGCTTCAACATCTCAAAGTAACGAGGCTTGCGGGCATCTTACAATATCTCATTACTTATAGCAAAATCTGGAAAACGGCACACTATCGGAGAACAATTAATTTTACCCGCTGTTGAAGAGGTTTTAAAAACTGTTTTGCACAAATCTCCATTTGACGTACTAAAAAGAATTCCATTAAGTAACAATACTGTACAAAGACGCATTGATGAAATGAGCTCTGATACCGAAAGTTTTTTGTGCAATCATCTGCAAAAAACTCATTTTTCTATTCAACTGGACGAGTCAACGTTACCCGTTATTATTGGTATATGTCCGATTTATTATGGAGGAAGAAATTCACGAAGAATTGCTATTTGCCAGAACTTTGGAGACTGACACTAAAGGCGAATCAAAATTTAATGTCCTGAGTAATTTTTTTAAGGAAAAATTGATTTCATTTACAAACATTATTTCAGTGGCAACAGACGTAGCTCCTGCAATGGTCGGGCGATATCGTGGGTTTATAAGTCATCTCAAAAGAATTATACCAGGACTTACAGCTGTTAATTGCGTAATCCACCGACAACATCTTGTGGCAAAATATTTAAGCGACAGGTTGAACCAATCTCTTCATTTTGTAATAAAAGCTGTCAACAAAATCAGAAGCAATGCATTGAATACGCGTTTATTTGCTCAATTGTGCGACCAAAATGGTGAAGACTTCCAACGACTGCTCTTACATACTGAAGTACGCTGGTTGTCGAAAGGTGCATGCTTAACGAGATTTTACTCTGTTTTCGATTCCGTATTAGAGTTCCTAGAAAGTAGAGATCCAGATTTAAAATAAAACTTGATCAAATTCAAAGCAAACATTTTGGCTGCAAGCAGAAATACCCGATAAATATCCTGTGGGAAATCGCAAGGATATACTTCGTCATACCTTGTCGAAAGGAGTTTTAGTGCTACTCTTAACAAAAAAAGGAGCAAATTAAACATCACGGAGCGGGGGGATTTGCGGTTATTGCTCACAAAAATAAAGCCAAACGTTGATCGTTTGCTGACACTCCATCAAATACATCCTTCCCATTAATTAAAATTATGACCTGAACCTATATTACCTTATTAATTTTTTCTTGTAATTCTATTCTTTTAATAAATAAAGTGTTATAAAATGTCCCATTTTTCGTTTTTATTTTACCTATCGGAATATAGGGACAAAACTCAGAAGCGACATAATTTTTATTTTTTGGCGACTTAAGAACGTGGTAGAAATGTAGTAGCAGGGGTCCACCGAAACCAGAAAAATTTTGAAAGTGGTCCACGAGAAAAGTAAGTTTGGGAACTAATGATGTAGATAAACATGTATGTGTTAAACGTATCGTAGTGTGTGTAATGTTTTTTTTTTAATGTAATGCATATTTTACCAAAGTATACGCTTTCTTTCTCCACGTAAACTTTAATAGTGCAAATTTCATTCGTTCGCGTCTTATTTGGTAAAAAAGGGGTACAAAGTGAAGTCATAACTTCACGTATACAAAGAAGGCAGTTGATAAGTATAGATTAAATTAGTATAATTTTGTAATACTTGGAAATCACGTGTTCTGATTACAACCCGATCAAACACAGAGTTTTTATATTTTATTCTTGTCAACGTAGTTCTCGAATAATGCGTCTGAAATACGTTAAGATTCAAAAGCCAAAGTCTTCCAAGTGTTTTATGGGGAGGTGTTAACAGATGAACTAGTTGAAGGTTTAAATTAAGATAATTTTTTTTATTATCAGTGATTAAAATTCCTCGTGTTAGAACTTAGTATTAAGTCAGAAATATGACTATGTTTATTAGGTTTTCTTATATCATCACCGAGAATCAATTTTCCCGCCACGTCGAGTATATGTCAAAAAAGTGTTACCAGATTAAAAATATAATATTATAATGTTTAATAGACACAGTGACAAATACTCGTCTGTAATATACAGATAAAATATATTTGTCTCGATGGTCTAATGACGACCTTATGAGGCTGTAAATTACGAAGTCGTACGTGAAAAACTCAAATTTGTCCATTAAAAAAATATTGGAGTTTTCTGTGAAGATATATAGCGATCTCAAGGATTAATGCTTTATTTCCTAAAATCGCTTCGAAAGCCATTGTTTCTCGTAAAAAGACAAGGATAAAAAATGATTATTGTGGGTTATCAGTACGAGATAGACATACCATCGCGCACTTATTTGAAGATAGTTTTAAAGTGTACAATTATACTGTAGTACATTATTTTGATCTACCTCGTAGGGTTCAGCGAGCGTTTGCAATGTAAGCGCAAAAAATGTGTTCATTTACGACATCACTTCAGAAACCTCTAAAATGATCAGTGTTTCTCTACTATATTGTGCATGTATTATACATATAAACCTCCCTCTTGAATCACTCTATCTATTAAAAAAAACCAAACCAAAATCCGTTGTGTAATTTTAAAGATCTAAGCATACACAGGGACAGACAGCGGTAAGCGACTTTGTTTTATACTGTGTAATGACTTTGTTAAAACGTCGCCAGCTTGGAAACTATAGTGGAATCTAAAGACCTCGAACGTTGCCGTAATTTTTATTACCATTAAATTTGGTGAATTAGCGTTTTAAGTTCAAACTATGTATAAATACATACAAAGTCGTTTTTTTTTTGGATTCAAAGAAACGTAAACCGGCCATTGGCGATTCTATTGAAGAAAAAAAACATCGTTACAGGTCGGAAACCTAAGTACAATAGTGGCGATTTGTTTTTAGACAGTCTCAGAGATCACGTAAAAACGTGTCGTGTATTCCAATAATTTGAACCAAAATAAATCTGACTTCAAACAATAATACGAGACAAACTTAATGCGAGCTGAGTATAAAATCATCCTAGTTCACAACATTAGGGGTATTTTTATTATTTCATATTTAAATCATGAATCCTTCCCAAACATTATTAATGGTACTTATTAAATGGCGGAGCTCTGAAGAAATAAAAAAATACAAACGAATTGAGGTGCACCTTCGAAATCGCCTCTACCCCGAGGGTTGTAGGGTTAAAATCTTTAAGCCCTTAATTAAATATACACTAAGTATCCACTCTATATTTATATCATAAATGCTTTGATACGTATCTAATCATTTTTAATCAGTATCCCAAAAAATAAGTTTCATGTTTCGAACTTAAAAAATGACGGTCTTCCATACAAACTTTCAACCCCTATTTCGCCCCCTCAGGGGATAGAATTTATAAAATCCCGTCCTTAGTGGATGTCTACTGAATAAAACGATCCTACTACCAAATTTCATGGCCCTAACTTATTATTAATAGTCTACGCTCGGCGATGATAAAATAGTCAGTCGGGACATGTTATTTTATGAATACACATTAATACTTGAAGGAATAACTTTGTAGCACTTTTATACGAAAAAGACGAAAAATTTTTCCAAGTATCTCTCGAATCAACGCATCTTATATTTTACTAGCAACTCGCCCCGGCTCCGCACGGGTGCTATGCTGATACTAAATATACCACAGAATGTCTTGCAGAGGCCATATTGATCTATATTAAAAGATTTAGACATATGTCACGATAGTCGACCTCAATTCAATCGAAAAATAAAGAATTTCATTTGCGCTCAATTCTAATCAAATCAAATCAAATCAAAAATCTTTATTCAATATAGAAGTGTTTACACTTGCTTATTGATTGTCAAAAATCTACCACCGGTTCGGAATTTAGCACCTCGGACCTGAGAAGAACCGGCGAAAGAAACTCAGCGGGATATTTTTTTTTTTTTTCATTTTGCATGTACAATAATTATTATATTTTAGTTATTTGAAACAGCCTGGAGGCGATCATTTCATTCCCAAGGTGTGCAGTCAACTAAAAAGTCATTAGTGTTGTAATATCCTTTAGCACACAAACGCTCTTTAAAGATTCTTTTGAATTTTATAATTGAATAATTTTGAACGTTTTCTGGGATCCTGTTGTAAAAACGTATACATTGCCCCAAAAAAGAGTTACTAACCCTGTGTAATCGGGTACTTGGAGTAACAAGTTTATTCTTGTTCCTAGTGTTAATAGAATGTACGTCACAATTTCTGGGAAAATCGTTTATGTTTTTGCGTACATACATAACATTATCAAAAACAAATTGAGAAGCGACAGTCATTATTTTAATTTCTTTAAATTTATCTCTTAACGAATATTTTGGGCCCAGGTTATAAATTGCACGAATAGCCCTCTTCTGCAGTACAAAAATAGTATTAATGTCAGCTGCATTACCCCAGAGTAGGATGCCATACGACATTATACTGTGGAAATAACTGAAGTACACAAGGCGAGCCGTATCCACATCAGTCAAAAGTCTAATTTTTTTTACCGCATAGGCTGCAGAGCTGAGTCTATTCGCCAACTTATTTATATGGGGGCCCCATTGGAGCTTAGAGTCTATTGTCATACCAAGGAACTCTGTTGATTCTAAAACATCTAATGCTTCCCCGTTTAAGCATACACTCGTTTTGACACATCTTACATTGGGAGTAGTGAATTTAATACATTTAGTCTTTTTACTATTTAACATTAAATTATTAACACTAAACCAATTTACTATTTCAGAGAGAGTATTGTTCACATCGTCATATATTGAAAGACGTCTTTTTATTTTAAAAATTAAAGAAGTATCATCAGCAAACAATACTATCTCGAGTTTATCACCTAGGAGATGTGGCAGGTCATTTATATAAACAAGGAAGAGGAATGGTCCAAGAATTGATCCTTGAGGGACCCCCACAGTAACTGGAGACCCGGGAGATCTCTTTCCATTTACATCAACCCTCTGAATCCGATTGCTCAGATACGAAATCAGAAGACTGAGTGCAGTGTCCCTAATTCCATAATGACGTAGCTTCCTGACCAAAGTTTCGTGTTGCACGCAATCAAAGGCCTTAGATAAATCACAAAATATCCCTAAGGCATCCTGTGACTCCTCCCAGGCCCTGTAAATATTTTTAACGAGCTCAACACCAGCGTCAGTTGTCGAGCGACCCCTTGTAAATCCAAATTGTTTCTTGTGTAGCAACTTGTTATTGTTAAAATGTATCATATGGTTTATCTTATTAATTATTATTTATTATATAATAGTTTAAAAAATATATTGTATTTCGTATTTCTAATTATTATGCTTATGTTTAATTCATATTTTCACTAATTACATCGTGTAATATGATAATGCACGGTGAGACTACCTGTACGTAGTAGAACTTTTGCCTTGACAATTTTGAAATGTAATTTTTTATTTTTTATTTTGGATGTGATATTGTATCTGCTGTTGGTTGTCATAATGAAAATAAAATAAAATATTAAATGCACAATGTATTTAAGGTACTTAATTGGATAAAGATCAACGCTGTATTGCTTAAAATCGCTTCGAAAATAAGCCATTATTTCACGTAAAAAGTAAAGGATAAAAAATGGTTAGTGCGTTATCCCTAAGAGATAGACATATACCATCGCGGACATTTTGAAGACCTTTATAAGGTTTACAATACTGTAGTACATTATTTTGATCTATCTCGTAGGGTTCAGCCAGCGTTTGCAATGTAAGCGCAAAAAATGTGTTTATTTACGACATCACTTCGGAAACCTCTAAAATTATCACTGGTTCTCTACTATATTGTGCGTGTATTATACATGTAAACCTTCCTCTTGAATCAATCTATCTTTTATAAAATACCGTATCAAAGTCTAAATAAGCATACACAGGGACAGACAGCGGTAAGCGACTTTGTTTTATACTGTGTAATGATGATGGTAAGCAATGAAATACGGAATTTCGACCAATAGGCGGCCACCATTAGATACGTAAATGCTATAAATAAAAATACTTAACATTTACCAAATGATTATTTAATGGTATACGTTTCCAGTAACCAAGAATATTGTATAAGATCTTTTTTTTTTATTGGACCTTTTTTTGCAGAACCTTCACAGTATATATTTTTAATTTGATAACGATGTCATAAATACAGCAATTTAAACATATAACATAGTGGATTTAATAGTGCGAAGTATTCGATTTTTTTTTTTAATTTTTATCGCTTGCTATTCGTAAAGATAATTTAAGTCAATTAAATTTTTATAACAAATTAATAGTTTTACTAATAGTTTAAATGGGCCAGTAGTTAAAGCACTCGATCTTAATGTACCACTCAACTTCCATGTAGTCATTTTATATTTAAAAATCATCTTGTGCTTCATGAAGGAAAACATCGCAAATATGCTTTTTTGGGATATATGTAGGCGGGAATGGACTACTTGGCAAGTGGTCATCCCAGAAGATATACTACACATGCCTTACAGCTTCTTGGAAACTAAGATGTCCCATGTGCCTGTAGTTACACTGACGAACAAAACGACGTCAAAACGAAACACATTAGAACATTGAAAATATCTTAAAATAGTGTTAACCAGACGGTCATAAAGCCCTAACACTAAGAAAAAGTACCGACATTATTTTATGATATATGTTGGCGGGCGAGCTTATGGGCCACCTGATGGTAAGTGGTCACCACCGCCCATACACAAGTGGCGCTGTAAGAAATACTAACCGTTCTTTATATCGCTAATGCGCCACCAACTTTGGGAACTAAGATGTTACGTCCCTTGTGCCTGTAGTTAAACTGGCTCACTCACCCTTCAAACCGGAACACAATAACACTGAGTACTGTTTGGCAGTAGAATATCTAAAGGTGGTAACTACCCAGACGGGCTTGCACAAAGCCCTACCACCAAATAATGATCAGAATCACCGATAAACATAGAAATTACCTGTCTGTAAACGCTGTCCGCTGCTTCCTGGCCGTATGGGTGGACCGAAGTTCCAAAATCCGCCGCCCGATTCCTAATCGGACCTCTCGACACGAGAACAGTCTGCAACTTCCTTTTCCTCTTGTCATCTTCTTTTACTTTCTTATCGGGATCGACTTTTAAATTCTTCAACGAATCAATGAGCTTCAGTTCATCTCGTTCGTCCTCTGAATCGTTTGCTATTGAGAATTTTTCCGCGTATCCACTGTCTTCAGACGAATGTGAATCTATTCTAGCAGATCTGTTGTCGTCTTCTATAATCTTATAAGAGAAGTTATCGAATTCATTTTCTTCTTCTTTTATTTCGGCTTTCTTCTCTATTTCTAGTTTATCGAATTTGTCAAGTAGGACTGATATCGGTGCTGCGGTTTTCTCTGTCGGTTTCGTCGTTATCTCATTTTGTACTTCTCTCTTTTGCTTGACCTTGTCTTTCTTCTGGAATAGGGCCTGGAAGGGTTTCTTGAGAAGATTCTTTATTGATTTCTTGTCGTCAGCCATTGGTGAATGCGGTTGAAGGTTCGACACCTTAGGACTTCCCATAATTGATTTAATCTATAACGCTTCCAAATGTTCTGGCATCTGAAACAATTGTTATTTCTTAATTAAAACTTTGTAACAGTTTAAGAAAACAGGTTTTATATTTGTAACGAAATTTAAATTTAGAATGATTCGAACGTTTTTTTATACCTATTTTTTACCTATTCACCAAAAACGAAAATCGGTTATCAAACAGATATGGAAGAGGTACTGTTGAGGTATTCTACAAGAAGAAACACGAAATTCACTGCAGAGGACGCGGAATGTCAAATCAAATCAAAATATACTTTTGTAGGAAGCACAGCCTATATAAGGCGTCGACGAGTTACACTCAGTAACACCCCACCGACTACGTTCTGAGCCGAGATGCGATCTCATAGGAGACCCCTCAGGACGAACGTCACTCTCGAGCCCGAAAGGGTTCACCTTAAGGCAGAGTTTTAACACTCGCCCCAACGTTCGGTGACGCTGTAAAGGCCAGTAGGGCCAACAGCACTACTTCAAACAAGATACATCCGTACACTCAGAGGCATTCGTTCGTAAGTCGTCGGAGGGTTCACTCGCTTGTCAATCCAATTATTAATATTCTATCTAAATTGTTAAAGTTAATCGCCTGATATGTATTTTTAGCGAGTAGTCCTCGCCTCCAATACGGTGTTACGTCATAGGATGTCATAATCAATCTCACATTATTATATATATAAAGATTACAATCGAAACTATTTATTTTACATAATTATGTACTTATAAAATTATTGTTATTATTAGTTGTTTAATAATTTGTTAAATTCTAATTGATACTTTTTTATTTGGCAGACTATTTAAGACAGGCACAAATACTTATACGTACTTCTTTTTTTAAAAAGATAAACTGTCACGAGAAATTATGACATAATTGCGAGGGATTGTAAAATATATTTGTTGGACGATTATTATAAAACGTGATTTTATTTTGTTATCATAAACTACTGAAATTACAATATATATATATTTATAATAGAAACTAAAAATCTAATATTTGGAATTAAGCAATTCATTTTTTTTTTCTTAAATCCTCTTCTGATCTTTTACCTTTAAGAAAGGTTCAGAATGTAGATTCTACCAAGTTGAACCGGCTGGAAACTCAATAGTTATATTTTCCAATATTTCAAATACAAACGATACGATTGTATATAATACATCCTGCTTGAAAGTCAACAAGTAGCGCCACGCATTTTTATAATCTGTCTGATATGCAATATTGACAATATTGGTTATGAAATTTACATGGCACAAGTATCAAAATGGCGTGTCAACGTAGATCGGTGAGGTACAAAATATATGTTGCAGAATCGCACTCCTGAACCGTTATGTTTCCTTGTTTATACATAGATTTAGTTTTCAATACCTACGGTATTTTACATAAGTTATAAATGATCATAAAAAAATATGTAATATGTATATATAGATATACGAATAAATCTATTAACATAGCAGTCTAGCAAAAACCATCACGACATATTAATGACATCTTACATAATACATCGAAACACAATTACCATCAAACACTATCCATGTTCGAGATAAACGCGATGGTGTGGGAACTCCATATCGTAGATACACGCGGAAATATTGAGCATAAAGATTTTTTGTCCTCGCCTGATTTACCTTCGATAGCATGAAGCATCCTATTCAGTAACGCGATCATCTACCGAGTTACGATTCGACTTGTCAATAAAACTAACATATCGACATAGTGTGAAACACATTCGGTTTCCGTCTGTACTTTTGGATCTTTTGAACTACGCGACGGATTTTATTGAGGTTTTCATTAATAAAGAGAGCGATTCAAGGAGGTTTATATGTATGTCATAGTTGAGAGAGGTCGATGATTTTAGCTTCCCTAGCTGGAAATGATAAAAGTTTTTCTTCTTATGTTTGTTTTTTTTATTAAAAAAGGTTGCAGCTAATACTTGTTGACTTTCAGACAACATATATTATATAAAATTTTATTTAACCAACATAATGTATTTCTAATATTGGAAAAGATTAACTACTGATTGTCTTGCCGGTTCTTCCCGCTAAAATCTACATTCCGAACCGGTGGTAGTGGCTTTTGTAGTGATAACTTCTTATGAGAGGGTAAACCGCTTCGTTACGTAACGCGTTACGGCGCCAGGATGTCTGGCTTCCCTTTCTCTTACCCATACGGCAGCGGGTGGGCTCCTCTTCTCACTCTAACCCACAGCGCTAGCCGTATTTCGGACAGACGATTTTTTTAAAGTTATCACTTCTGTCGGGCGTCCCGAGTTTAAATAGTTCTATAAAATGACGATTCAAAAGAGCTTGTCTAAAGCGTACTTGAATAAAGTATATTTTTAATGATTTATTTACGCGAGAAGTCGAATAGTTTATTTTAAAATAAAAATTTTACCTTTAAAAGGCTATAAATGTCTTGACTTCGCGTTAATATAAAAAACTAAATATATCTGTAAATACTGGGTAACATCTACGCATAGACGTATTTCATTCATTACGCAACCACAGCTCTGTTTACTTAATATTGATCATTGAAATACTCGTTATGTGTAAATAGACGTGATTATATAAGTGAATGACTTAGTTACGTGCACTTTCTTATGACGACTTCAGTAAAATAACGCCCGAGTACTGCTGGGAGTTTTTTTCAGAAACGGTTTTAAGAACTAGTTATTTTATAAAGAACGAACGAACTGTTTCTTGATTATATGACATATAGCTTTAAAACGAACGAGACGTCACTCGGCACCGGCGGCCGTCGTTTTGGTACTGCTTCGCGAAACGTTTTCGATCACGTGTAAGGACTATTATTGTATGAATATTAATTACAAATTATTTAAAAATATTTCTTAACTTTTTTTTTTAAATGCAAATAAGCACGGAACATAACGGAGAATTAATCCAAATAAATTATAAAGTCGACTATTTTCAAAATTATATAATATGTCTCCAGCGTTGAATATACATATTTCAGTAAAGTATCGTAAGTATAATAATTTCTCGAACCTATGAAAACAAACCGGTTTTTTTTATAACCGTTTCAAAGAACTGTTTTGTGAATGTAAAAAACTGGTTCGTTTCGTTTTACGTAAAATCAGGAATGACCCAGCACTACGCCCTAGGACTGTCGAATGTCAGTCTGGCCTTGACGACACATGGTGCGCCATCTTGTTTATTCATACTGGTTGGAAGAGTGTCAATGGGAGTCGAACGGCGCTCTAGTGAAGCGTCGATGGCAGCGAGGCGGCCATCTTGGATCGAAAGTTACATTCAAGATTTCCCGCGCACCACGTATGCGACGAATCGCTAATTTCCAACAATATCTTTATTATTTTGTAATAGATTCATTGATTTATGTGTGTTTGTGTATATGATTTATTAACGAATCGATATTGATGACTATTGTGAATATATCTGATTGATTTGTTTAATTGAAAACTTACTGACTTTGTGCATCGTTCAGATATAAAATCGTTTGAACATACGCCCACTTATCTTGAATAATCCTGATAGTGCCAATAAAATGTCTATACATAAATATTCTATGATATATTGTAAACAACTTGTTTATTATTAAGAATATAAATGGATAGATCTTCACGCTTAAACTGCTGAATTGATTTTGGTGATGTTTGGTATGGAGATAGTTTCGAGTTAATTCTTTGAGGGAGTTTAAATGGTAGGTCACGGTTTGTGCCATAGTTAAGTTTTATCACGCGGGTAACGTCGCAGGTTAAGCTGATCTTCTATATATCTTGTATATCGATAAGTTTATAAAGACAGTTGTACTATTGAAAGTGTTTCAGAGGTTTTAAGGTGAAAATTATCATCCATATACTAATATAATTAATGCGAAAGTAACTGTCCGTCTGTTTGTCTTTCACGGCCAAACTGCTGAACCGAATTTGATAAAATTCGGTATGAAGCTAGTTTGAACTGCAAGGAAGGACATAGGTTACTTTATTATACCTAACACCTGACCAATTCCTAAAACGCGAGCGAAATAGCAGGCAATAACTAGTACATCATTCAACGTGTAATATAGTCACACGTAGTCTGTCTTTTTAAATATAGGTACGAGTTTTTTTGTATTACCTAACTGAGTAAAATTACTAAAGCTATATACATAAACTCATACCAAAATACGCAGCGCGTTTTGGAAAAGGTTTAAGTATATAATATTATTATATATAACTACCACCTAAACTACTGGACCGATTTTGATGGTTTTTTTGTGAACGTTTGAGTCGGTTTGAATTTGTTTTGGATTAGACGAAACGTGGGGGGAGGGTTTTAGGATTATAAAATAAAAATAATATAAATATTTTTTTTATTTTAATCATACGAAGACGGGATAAAATATTTTTAAATATCTTAATAACTATTCCTGTGATGCCGGACCTTGGTCAAGGACCCCTTCGACGTCTGAAGGGAAACATTGTGCACTCTGAACCCCGTCAAACGCCTAAGCACGGCTGTTAATGCACGAGGAACCTCGAACCCACCTGCGGGGGGTGATATAGTTTTTGTCATTCTACACTACATATGCAAAGTAGCGAATATCTAGACAGCGCGATTCAGAAAAGTGACATTTTCGATCAACGCCATCTATCGTTACCAGATTGTATTAACGCAATTACAGATAATGTACAAATCTACGTTTATCGCTCTTTCAATTACGAAGAACCGTATCAGATTACGTTAACTATTTTACGAGAAAGCGACTGAGTTATTCTATTATATATTCTATTTATATATTATAGATAAAGATATACAAGCGTTATAATGTTGTAATTGTGATTATAATCAGCAACGCCATCTAGTGATAAAAAAACACACCTTCGTTTGATTGAATGATATCTGGTTGAGTTATTGTATTTTTAATCTAAGTGTCATTCTTTGAGAATGAATTTTCAGTTCAATTTAAATTAAAAAAAAAAACAACCTACTTAAGATTTTTATCGTGCAAATAGCACACATTTATATATAATGTAGAAATATAATTCTATCTGTACGAGTTGTTTGTTGACAACATAAATACTGGGGGTAATTCTATTCTAATCCTTATGTTGCCCTGATCGATTACAGTCACGGTCAATCTCAACGAAGACCAGTTGACTACGCAGGACAGGTTATAGTTCATAAGTGTGTACAAACACTATATAAACCAGACGGTAAATCTGAGTGATATTCTACCTCCAAGCAGCTGTAGGTATTCAGTATTGTTGTGTTCCCGTTAAGGGTGTGCCTGTGTAGTTACAGGCACAGAGGACGTAACATCTTAGTTGTCAACCCAATGTAAGGAATGGTTAATTAAAGCGACATTGGCGATGGTGACCCCTCACCATCAGGTGGCCCATTTGCTCGTCCGCCAACCTATATCAGAAAATAAATAAATATTACAACGCATGGTGCGCCATCTTGTTTATTTACAGGTTGGAACAGTGTCAATGGTAGCGAGGCGGCCATCTTGAATGTTCGTCGATCCAAGATGGCCGCCTCGCTGCGCCGTCAAATAAATAAATTAGAAACGACTGGAAAGAAATTCAGCAGGATCTATGACTTTACGTGCTACAAAGATTGTACACACTTCAAACTTCCCGACCGGGTTTTTACTGAGAATTTTTCGCTAGACGTACCCGATAACTTTTGATAATATAGAAACGGAATGGACAAACGTTAAAATGGCAACGATTTCGATTCGATAGTGACCATTCGTTAGTAGAATTTCCCCTGTTTAACTTCAGCACAAGCCGAGGCTATTTATATATAAATTTTCATCGAATATGTATGTCTATAATTTAAAATAATGCCGCTTACATATTCGTTATATATAAGCGCGTGTACGTCATGCATATAAATAATTCGGTTCCTGTGATCTTTGTTCGTGTGAAGCTTGTAAGACTTCATTGGGTTGACTATTCATTATTCGGATAAAGATTAATGCTGTATTGCTTAAAATCGCTTCGTTTAAGTCATTATTTATCGTGAAAAGTAAACGATAAAAAATGGTTATTGTTGGTTATCCGTAAGGGATAGACATACACCATCGTAGACTTTTTATTGTGTACAATACTGAGGTACATTATTTTGATCTATTTCGTAGGGTTCAGACGTTATTTACGACATCACATTGGAAACCTCTAAAATTATCAGTGTTTCTCTACTATACTGTGCGTGTATTATACATACAAACCTTCCCCTTGAATCAATCTATCTATTAAAGAAAACCGCATCAAAATCCGTTGCGTAATTTTAAAGATCCAAGCATACACAGGGACAGACAGCGGTAAGCGACTTTAAAACTAATTGAAATGAATATTTTCGAAGATATTACAGATTTAAAACGCAGGGACGTAGCGGTTTGTATTGTCTGTCTGAAAGTCTGTGAACGTGCACCCGCGCGAAGCCGGGGCATCATATCATCATATAACTTTACGATGAATTTTCGATCACTATACGAACGGAATTGAAAAAGTATAATAAATAAACAGATTAACATTCGAATTTATTGTTGATACTGTTTACGCTCGAAGTAATTATGTCGCTTTCCTTCCTGGAATTGTATTAGTGAAATTAATAATAGATGTGTACTACGATGAAGTATATCTTGGTGTTCTGCCAACGCACTCGTGAATAGCATTTAGCCTCAACATATTATGTTCATGTTGAGTCAGAGGTTACATGGACAGATTTATTTTTAGTAAAAGAATTTTATATTACTTAAACAATAGAGATTAATTTAATTTCTCTATGAACGTTTGCAATTATATAATTTATCACATTGATAACATATAAAAAATATATTTAATATTTTTTTCATTAATATCACATATTAACATTCTTGATATGTCATCTGTTTTCGTTAAGGGCGTCCGTATATCGTGACGGCAAACGTCACTACGCTCTTTTATGACGTCACGTCTCTCCTCCCTCTATTGTCTTGTGTGTGTGTGTGACGTATTGTTATAAAAAACATAAATAAATTTTCTTAAAAAAACTCAGTTTTTAAATTGGTTTATTAACACCGGTGAAACCGGACGGAGCAGCTAGTATTAAATTAAATATATACTAATTATAAAGCCAGAGTTTGTTTGAAAGCGTTAATCTCAGGAACTACTGGTCCGATTTGAAAAATTCTTTCAATATTTTGATAGCATTTATCCTCAAGGCTATACGTCATCGCTACGACCAATAGGAGCAGAGTATCGATTAATATTTTGCAAAGAGAGGGGGCGGTACGTTTCGCAGCGATTGTATGTCAGAATCAATATAGCCGAGCGAAGTCGGGATGAGCGGCTAGTGTCACCTAAAATCACAGCCTGTTTATGATCCACCGTTGGGATAGAATACGGAACAAGGAACAGAATACGGGCTCCATAAAGAATAACTAATCACGTGAAAATTCAATGGTTCCCTGGATGTAAACCCAGTCTTCATTTAACATGCAGGCGTTCTAACCACTGGATCGTCTCGACTATGTTAAATATCTTGTAAAAATAAACGTATCTTAGTCGTATTAAAATAATCTTTTCAATCGATCTTTTCATTACCATTTTATGTTACCATTGTCGTACCGTTCAGAAGTGGTAAGGCTTTAATTAAATTGTAAGTCTATCGAAACACCAATCAATTGTGACGCGGACGTTGATAAAAACATTCTAAATATAAAATTATATTAGGCTGAATAATTACATTTCAAAGCTAGATTTAAAAAAAAAAAAAAAACAAATATATTTGTCTAGATATAAAATCAAACTCAAATTCCTTTTTTCAACATGGAAGCATTACACTTTCTTATTGATAGTCAAATCAAACACTACCACCGGTTCGGTAAAGAAGAACCGGCGAAAGAAACTCAGAAATTTATTAAATACGTATATTGACCGCCGAGATGGCCCAGTGGTTAGAACGCGTGCATCTTAACCGATGATTTCGGGTTCAAACCCAGGCAGGCACCACTGAATTTACATGTGCTTAATTTGTTTATAATTCATCTCGTGCTCGGCGGTGAAGGAAAACATCGTGAGGAAACCTGCGTGTGTCTAATTTCAACGAAATTCTGCCACATGTGTATTCCACCAACCCGCATTGGAGCAGCGTGGTGGAATATGCTCCATACCTTCTCCTCAAGCGGGAGAGGAGGCCTAAGCCCAGCAGTGGGAAATTTACAGGCTGATTATGTATGTTTATGTACGTATATTGAATATGAATAGAAACAGCCAGGAGGCGATCGTTTCATTCCCAAGGTGTGCCATCAATCATAAACTCACTAATTGTATAGTAACCTTTCGCACACAAGCGTTCCTTAACAATTTTTTAAATTTGGCAACAGAAGCATTTTGAACGTTCTTTCTTGGGGGTACAATCTTGTTTTATATAAAAGTTTATGAATTTCGGTTATGTGGTTTGAAAATCAAAGAGCAACAGACAGACAGAGTTACTTTCGCATTTATAATATTAGTATAAACTAGCTGTGCCCGGGACTTTGTTCAGTTCGCAGATTTTACTATAACTTATGAATTCTGTATTAGGCCTTTGTGATCTTAAGTCGTTGATGGGAGGCACCTGACGTGACGGCGGGGTGGTGGCGTGCGCGAGGGCCGCCCGCGGTACTGGACAGTATTTGGACATTGCAGCGTGACTTTATCATAGCCAAAGTTACTCCTTATTAAATCAGCCATCAGCCAGTGAAAGTCGCGTCAAAACCCAACCGTTCCAGACAGACAGACAATAATTGTAAAAGATGTAATTTCGGTATATGGACCGTGTACGAAGCGGTTATTTTAATATTACAAACAGACACTCCGATTTTATTATATGCACGCATAGATTACAAAACGTCTCCTTAGTTCACAGTAAGCACTTATTGCTTTAAAACATACTTTATAACATAATATACTTTCCAATTCGCTTGTATCTACAATTTTTCAAACTTTCACTTTTCGAAAGGTTGCGAATCATCAAATACTTAAAATTTAAGACGTTTCGGATGAAAACCAGAAGCTAAGAGAGCCTGCTGTTCGTTACGGTTTCTGTTCACAGCATATGCAAGCTTGGCTAGAAATGAAAGGGCTGGAAGAATGAACTCCAAGAGGCCAAGCGTGTTTGTGTTGCGGTTGGAACAGTTGGAAATGATCGCAGGTTCGAATCCCCGTGTGGAGGCCTATGTCATATGGAATGTTGTTTTAGGGTAAAGCAGCTGATGTTGAAATTGTATTTGTGCTGGGACTGTAAGAACATAGTATCAGTTTTTTTATATTTAACGCCTGACGACTAAGTCCTAAAAAGGAGCGAAGCCGCGCGACAACTAGTGCTTAAAAATATTATTCATAATGTAAATTTTCTACTGCTGGGCTAAGGCCTCCTCTGCCTTTGAGGAGAAGGTTTGGAGCATATTCCACCACGCTGCTCCAATGGTGGAATACATATGTGGCAGAATTTCGTCGATGCTGGTTTCCTGACGATGTTTTCCTTCACCGCCGAGCACGAGATGAATTATAAACAGAAATTAAGCACATGAAAATTCAGTGGTGCCTGGGTTAGAACTCGAAATCATCGGTTAAGATGCACGCGTTCTAACCACTGGGCCATCTCGGCTCTCCAATTTGAACAATACAGGTGAACTCTCATAATCCGAGGGGACGGCAAATCCGACACAGGTGAGTTCAGACGCTGGACTAACAGATATGTTTTCCAAGGGCGTAAGAACTGCTATTTTCAAATTTCCTTGAACCTTGAACATTTTGACCAGGGAATTGAACCCACAACTTTTTTTTTTTTTTATGGCATTGGTAGGCGGACGAGCATATGGGCCACCTGATGGTAAGTGGTCACCACCGCCCATAGACAAAGGCGCATATCTTATAAAAACTTATCTGCGGTCCTATAAAATCTAAATACATCTTTGCATATGACGTATTCTATCGATCAATTTGAAGGCTAGAAGATAGATCAAATGTTTTACATAGATCTTATTTCTTAGTCTCTAAAGTCGATTTTTGTTTGATTGATTGACTAGTGTATTTAGTACCTTATATATAACGGAACGAAGGTCGTTATCATATATCATGTGTTTTATGTTTATAAATATTTCGAGAATGTTCCTGATATGAAATAGCAGTATTTAAATATACATAGTAAGGAACACCCATAATCAAAGGTATAAAACTGGCGCGCAGCCCTGTCACGGGCTCATTGGTCGGTTGTCGGTCGACGAGGAAACATCGCTCAAGTACTTTAAATGTCAGTGTTAAGCGGGTAGTTGTAAATCGAATACTCTGTGTTTTTTTTTTGTTATTTAATGTTTAACGGTGATTTTTTTGTTCCATATGTTTACTTTTATATTTGTTTATTAGAATAAAAAACTGATTGTCACATTATTAATTGTCATATGGTTTTTTTTTTTTAATAAATTTTTAACCAAATTCCTAAATATATAATAAAAAAACAAACACATATTTATACACATAAATGTGAACTGAATATTATGAGTTTTTTTTTAAAGCTGCGGGGCCTCATTCAGCTTTGACGCCCCGGGCAATGTCCGCCACTGGCCGTTGATACTGAACTTCGACTCTTTCCGGTTGCGTCGGTTTATGGTATCACCGGGTTATAAGAGTAGGTAAATAGAGAGTGCATCTGTTTGGACTTGTGCACTATATGTCCTGCGTGGTTTAGCTGGTTTCCCATGAGATTAACCGCCGTGACGATAGAATTTGATGAGTAGCTCCCTTCCTAAACGGACTTGCACAACGCCTTACTACGTATACTCTGAGCTTCATCATAGATGCAAATTCTAAAAAGTCTCTTGTCCTGCGGTTTTCATATAATAATGGTCACCCTAAGGTCATTAGGACTGTTTACATTTATGCTAATAATGATTAATATATCTCTGTTTACAGGACGTTTATCCACCGTTTTGTTTATGTTATATTCAATCGTAGCATGTTTTGTCTATCACATCTAGTCATAACATTATATCTATAACAACGTTATATATTATAGCTTCGTCCAATCACAAGAGGTATAGAGGCACATAAATAAGTTTGACATTGAATTGACACAATATCATTGGTCGAGGACTTGAACAATCTGTTCCATCCACGTTCTATGTAAATCTTATGGAACTTTGTCGAAGTGTATCGAAAAAGATTGTTCTAGAGAGGAATCTGGAAAATGTTGATCCAACTCCGGCCAAGTCAAAAAGATTTTAGCAAACTTTAGGAATTATTTCGTGCGATTTCTTTAAATTCATACGGAACAACCTTCGTACTAAAAACATTTTTTTTTTATGGCATTGGTTGGCGGACGAGCATATGGGCCACCTGATGATAAGTGGTAACCACCGCCCATAGACAAAGGCGCTGTAAAAAATATTAACCATTGCTTACATCACCTATGCGCCACCAACCTTGGGAACTAAGATATTATGTCCCTTGTGCCTGTGATTACACTGGCTTACTCACCCTTCTAACCGGAACACAACAATACAGAGTACTGTTATTTGGCGATAGAATATCTTATAGGTTATTGAGGAAAACACAAAAAATATCTTCCGTTGATCCCCTCTTTTTTTACATTGGTTCAAAGAATTCTTAATTTTGCAGCATCAACAGGGAACAACCAGTCGCTTCCAGACACTCCAATTTTATTATATATATAGATAACAAAATAAATTTGTTGTGCGTCTCATCCTACTTATGTTTAACCAACAAAATTAAACCAAACTTGGCGACACATTTGCAATGTAAATCCAACTGTTGGCAGTTGGCCCAGAATAAGGTACTTGATGACAATGAACATGTCTTGCCTTCAAAGTATTGTTTGAAAAAATTCAGACGTATCTTTGTTGGACATGGTTTTAACTGGGATCATTCGCTCTCATTTGCATATTGGAATTAGAGAACGCGAGACGAATGTTAAGTAAACTTGGCAGGATATTTTGCCATATGGTCGTAAAGTTTGGTCAACGGGAAGCACCCGAGTGTTGACTGATTAAGAATGAGCTAGTGAATCCGTATGACGTTTCTTGAGTGAGATAGTGTATATATATGAATGACGTTTTCCCAGAAATCAACAATATCAAGATTCTTTATCTCTAATATAATCTTGTTATAAGTAATATGCCTTATCTATCAATGTATATTGATATTATCATTATTTTTTTAATAGGTAAATAATGCCATCGTTATATAACAAAACTACGTTCCAAAATTCCAAATGATGTTACCAAAATTTATGTCACTAAAACTAGATTAACTATCAAAATATATATGTAGTCCTAAATTGCGGAAATGGGGAAGGGGTTAGCCTAACCAACTGCTCAGGAGACATTGTAGCGCACGAATTTACTCTAGTCCACAACTTTTATAATCCAATGTGACAGCAAATCGAACTACCAGGAAATTCAGGCACAACGACTTTAAATGTATCCGGTGTTACACACAACCAACTTCCAGACTTCAACTAACATTCTATCCGCTACTGAAAAATATCGAATATTTGATATTGGGTCCAAAGTTTGAAACCAGAAGTATGGGAACAGCACCATAAACCAGCTAAACTTTTTCATCCTTTACTTATCTACTGCTGTATGCCTCCAATGGCACGCCACTGAGCTCGATTTTCAGCTCCCAATTTCCATTCCAGTCACTTTGCGTACCTAGCTGGAGGGCTTACGCTACGCTTGCCAAGACGTGATCTCCATTCCAGAACACGACTCCTCCAATGATCGTCGGTTCTGCGAATTTACCACTGTTACTTCAGCTTTTGGTTCAATCAGATCGTCGCGTTTTGGACTCCAAACACAAATCTTCCAAGCTCGCTGAGCGCTATTTGCTATTGGAACACCTTTCTGCCCATAATAACTCATCAGATATAGATTTCTTTGGGTACGCAACGGAAGAGTTTTTCTGATGAGAAAAAACGAAACAACCCAATGTTTATTTATGAATAGTAAATAAATCTTAAAATCTATTTTCTAATTTGTCTGTTGAAACGATCATTTACATACAACAATACAAGACGAATCTATTTAAATGTTAATCTAGTTACATTACAAGGAGCGTTATCTATCGCCGCACAAATAATGATAAGCGTTTAAGAATGCACTTGAACTGAGCCTTTAACTAAGGAGATAGCATACATTAATAATACCATTATTTCCCGGTAGAGTTTTGCGCAAGATTCAAGCGATTTATGTATTAGAGATCTCGGATCGAGATCTATTTGCGCAGGCAAATGGGCCAACTGATGGTAAGTGGTCACCACCGCCCATAAGAAACAATAACCATTCCCTACATTACACCAATACGCCACCAACCTTGGGAGCTAAGATGTTATGTCCCTTGTGCCTATTTGTACACTGGCTCACGCAATCTTCAAATCGGAATTCAACAATACTAAGTTTCCCTGTTTGGCGGTAGAATATCTGATGAGTGGGTGGTACTTACCAGACGGACTCGCACAAAGCTCTACCACCAAACTCAAACTCAAATAATATATAATATTATAATTAAAAATATAGATTATATTAGTTAAACAATTAAATATAATTTAAGCAATCATTTAATAACATCAACATATACAGTACACGCGCCTCACAAAGACAGCAGAAAGCGTCTGGGGAGACAATGACGTCATAAGACGACGTCATGACGTTTATCACGACGTACGATTCGGACTTACTCCCAAGACGACGACAGATGTCAAACATATGCTGTTAACTAAGGTACGTATTACATAACACGCACCCCCTAAGTCTAAGAGACTAATCTCCGATTTGAAAGTTAATCCTAATAAGGTTACTAACCCTTCAAGATACAAGGTGAATGAAGAAATTCAGTATCATCGTGAATAAGCACTTATTTAACCTTGGTGACTAACACTTGATACGTTATCATGCTCGTAACGGCATGTTGCTAGAAAGGGATGTAATGCTGATAAGGATATCAGAACCATCACCTGACTTGTTTCATCATTTTATGATTGCTAGTCAATAGAGCTGTCATTAGCTTTGTTAGATAAAAAATAGATTAAAATTACGCAAAAGGTTTTGATGCGTTTTTTTTTAATAGATAGATTGATTCAAGAGGAAGGTTTATATGTATACATGCTCAATATAGTAGAGAAACACTGATCATTTTAGAGGTTTCTAAAGTGATGTCGTAAATGAAAACATTTTTGCGCTTACATTGCAAACGCTGGCTGAACCCTACGAGGTAGATCAAAATAATGTACTATAAATATGTCTATCTCTTAGTGATAGTCCACGGCAACCTTTTTTTAACCTTTACCATTTACGAGAAATAATGGCTTATCTTCGAAGCGATTTTAAACAATACAGCATTAATTCTTATCCAATTAAGTACCTTAAATACATTGTGCATTTAAAGATCAATATAGCCTTTTCCAGCGTGTAATTGAAATGAATATTTTCGAAGATATTACAGATTTAAAACGCAGGGACATAGCGGTTTGTATTGTCTAACAACTGAAAAACTGTGAACGTTGTAAATTATTCTGTAGTATATTTTATTGCATGCTTCGCTAGCAGCCCGTAGCATTGTGCATGTATTATAGATATAAACCTTCCTCTTGAATCAATCTATCCATTAAAAAAAACCGCATCAAAACCCTTTGTGTAATTTCAAAGATCTAAGCATACACAGTGACAGACAGGGGTGAGCGACTTTGTTTTATGCTATAGTTTTATACAGGGTTATTGGTAATTCGACGTATTCCCGTTAGGAGGTAATAGGGGTGAGTATTTGCGATAATTTTAACCCCCATATGCATGCAAAAGTGAACCATTTTTGAGTTTTTTCAAAGTAAGTCAAAAATACAACTTCAAAAATTTATTAAAAAAAAAAGTATCAATTAAAATCTATTTTTTTCTTCTGATTTATAAAAACGATTAAACACTGGATATTTTTCAATATATCTAAATTGATAATGTACTTATATGCTGTATTTATTTTTGTTTCAATTTTAATTTGAATTGTAAATATATATATTTATTTTTTTTGTGTATAAGCTTTCAGTGGAAACTTGATTGATTTGTGTTTTATGTTATTTTTGTTTTATATTACAGTGTTTTTAAAATTGTTTGTTTCCCAAATAAATAAATATATAAAATAAATATTTTTTTTATTATTTTCCCTCAAATATGCCTGAAAAACAAAAAAAGTCTTTAAGAAACTTGTTCTGCAGATTAATTTAAAAACATAATCGTTTACTTAGCTTTCCGAAAATGTATAAAAACTAGGAATTTATTTCAAAGCAACCGAAATAAAATGATCAGAAAGAACGCTGGTGAAAATTCGTATTCGAACATGACCGAATTCGTACTAAAGGTCGCTCTTTAAAATTCCCACAAAATTGATTTAAAATAATAACCAATGTAAAAATGTTACTTATTTACTTACTTACTTATTTAATACAAATTTAAAATAAAATTTAGATACATAAACAGTTCAGTAGCTAAGTTACAATTAAGATATTTTGTAATTTAGCCTAGTTCTTGCTCGAAGTGACTTCCCCTATTGCGAACGCAAAGTAGCAATCTTTTTCTAAGTTGTGACTTAACTACCGAACTAGTCAAATTATTCCGCATTGTATTTGAAGCGTTCATAATTCATATTTTGATTTCTGATTTCTTCCGAGGATGACACAGGCGAGACGTCATAAACTAGTGTATTTAACAAATTATTTTTTGTTACTGTTTTAATTCAAATGGTATTTTTAACGTTTATCCTTATGATCAGTGCGTTATCATATTAAAACAAACATTGTGCCAAAAATCTCGGTCAGAGATTGTATAAATAAATTAACATATGTATCAACTTCAACAAACCGATATTTACGACAAAAACAACACGAAGATAAGTTATGATATCATATCCTGCATTTAAGCCAAGTTTTTCGTATTGGTGACAACATTGGATCAAATATTTGGGTCACGTTACTTCAAATTAACAATTTGTACGTATTATTAATCAATTATATGTCTTAAAACATTTTTATAAATATACAGAGTCGCACTCCATAAGAACTAAAAGAGCCAACTTCATTATATCATTCCTTTATTCATTATATCTCCCTTTGAGGATGGGGAGGAGGAGGCTTCGGGCATATTCAACCACGCTGCTCCAATGCGGGTTGGTGGAATACACATGTGGCAGAATTTCGTTGAAATTAGACACATGCAGGTTTCCTCACGATGTTTTCCTTCACCGCCGACCACGAGATGAATTATAAACACAAATTAAGCACATAAAAATTCAGTTGTGCTTGCCTGGGTGTGATGGGCGGTTAAGATGCACGCGTTCTAACCACTGGGCCATCTCGGCTCTTTAAATAAATAAATAAAATAAATAAATATTGGACAACATCACATACATTACTCTGATCCCAATGTAAGTAGCTAAAGCACTTCTGTTATGGAAAAACAGAAGTAACAACGGTACCACATACACCCAGACCCATGACAACATAGAAAACTAATGAACTTTCTCTACATCGACTCGGCCGGGAATCGAACCCGGGAGCTCTGAGCGGCGTACCCATGAAAACCGGTGTACACACAACTCGACCACGGAGGTCATCAAATCTCTTTGGATGCAGAACAATACAACATACGTACCAGAACAATATTCATAGTTTTTTTTAGATGTGGTGAAAACGGTTACCCGTCGACATCGAATCGATGACATCTGACATTACAACGACATCCAATTTTAGATGTGTTTCGATATATCGAACACATCTAAAATAAATAACCTAATAAATAACCTAAGTTCTAGCAGGTGAGACCGTCTCGTCATGACGTTTACCGTCACGACGCTTTTAAACTGTCACGTCTCTCCGTCCGCTTTATATAATCTATTCCAACCGTAACAGGAGAAATGCCAAATAAACAACACTTGACAGCAAATTGACGCGACATCATTGGTCGAGAGCTTGATTAATCTATGATATTCACTATGGATTCGCGAAAGAATGGCGTTTTTAACGTCGACGAAACCGTTATCGGAATTTTGGAAGTAAAATTAAAGTGGATATAAGTAGTTAAGTGTAATAGTGTTGTATTATAAATAGAGATATGTTAATCATAAACTCTTAGTAGTGCACAGTATAGCTGAGTTATAAGCAAATCGCATGAAATAAGTAAATCAAAGGTATATTTATTTCTTGTGTGTGTGTGTGTTTATTACCAATTCCCTATGTCTTATTTATTGGTTATCTTAAATCTCATATTATAAGACAAGAGCTAGATGGAGCGGAACATTGTACAGCAACGAAATCGAAAACAAATACCCGTCGATACGAAACGACATACAAAAAAAAGTTTAATACGTTAATAGAGCTGAGAAAATTCATTTATATACAATTAAATATTACTAGCTAAGCGCACAGAGTTTACCCTTTCGAGTAGTGAATTAATAAAAGTTATCCTTGCCCTTCCCCCGGACTGATACGATCTATCACTACGCCGAAATTCATCTAAACCGGTTCAGCCGTTTAACTTTGAAGAGATGGACAGTTACTTTCCCGTTTATAATATCGGTATAGAAATTATGAATTTAATTAGTATTTGTTGTGGAGTTAGGACTTAAATATATTTACATATCGACATAAAATATTACGTAATTTAAGACGTCTTTGTGTACCACATACCAGAGTATTTTACCCCTTAGGGTGAATATCCAGAAACGCTTAAATATGAATATATTTATTTTCAATCTGTTGCCCAAAAAAAAAGGTTCATGTTCCTAACTTAAAAAAATTCAACCCCTAATTCACCCCCTTAGGGCTAAAAACTCCAAAATTCCCTCCTTAGTGGGTGTCTAATCAATAAAACGATCTTACAAAATTTCATGGGGCTACCTTTAATAGTTTACGCTCGGCGATGATGAATCAGTCATTCGGGACATGTTATTTTATAAGTACAGACAGATAAATTCAATTGTATTTTAATAGCACGACCTCGTATTTGAAATGATGGAATGTCAAATTCGAAAATCTTTATTTAATATAGAGTTTACTTACTTATTGATTAAAACCGGTCCCGATAGAAATACCTCAGGCCTAAGAAGAACCGGCGTATGACACTAAAACGATCATTTTATCCGATCAATGTCCTCACTATAACCGGAGGTAGCTTCACTTTAAATAGTTTGTTAAATGACGATTTAAAAGTGCTTGTAAAAGCCTACTCGAATAAAGTATATTTTGATTTTTTTTTTGACTATTTGGTGGTAGGGCTTTGTGCAAGCCCGTCTGTATAAGTACCATCAGGTATTCGACCGCCAAAGACCAATATTTACTATCGTTGTGTTCCAGCTTGGAGGGTGAGTGAGTCAGTGTAACTACAGGCACAAGGGACATAATAAATTCCCATATAGCATGCACTTTTCAAAATAGCGTATCACTTTAAGTTATTAACATTTCACGAGTGAGAATCGAAGTGAGTTTCAGTTTACGAGAGTAACACTCCATATCGGCTGCTATTTACGCTACCTACATAAGCGTATTGGTGACAATATTGGACCCAACATAAGATCAAACTTCGAAGTCAAATTCAGTTGGTTCAAATATTTGTTCCATTAGTTTTATTGTACGTCTATTACAAATATTTGATCAAACGTTGGTTGTATTAGTAATTTTACTTGCGTGACTGTTGATATTTTCAATTGGATTATTAAAAGGCGATTTATTCTACGAGATTATTTGCTTTAATGGTTTTCTTTTAATTATATAACAATAGAGGCAATGTAGGCCCCTCGTCGATTAGGGGCCTTTCATGATAATCGGTTTACTAGTTAAGAAGTGAAAGCGTAACAAACAAATTAACTTTCACATTTTTTAATATTAGTTGGTACTGTTGTATATACACAAATAACTGTTTAATAAACGTTAAAAAAATTAAAACGAAATTTCATACAAGTAGACTTTTACAAGCGAGCAAACGTCAACCTGAGTTCATATCTAAATTATAAACAAATTAATTTTTGGTTTTTCCAATTTAACAACAGAACCCTAATAAATGCTATAATTATCTTATGACGTCAGAATATTCCTTATGTTACGTTTTCCTTTCATTTCAAATACCCATCAAACTTGTTTATGTTATATCATTTAAACGACGAGGAAAATAAAAGGGGAGCCGATGTTCTTTATTGAGGTTTGAGGTTCGTATCAAATTTTATCAAATACGTTTCAGTGGTTCCGTGAGAGGCACAGATAGAGTTACTTTCGCATAAAGAACTTGGCGCACTT
Source organism: Vanessa tameamea (assembly GCF_037043105.1). Lineage (NCBI taxonomy): Eukaryota > Metazoa > Arthropoda > Insecta > Lepidoptera > Nymphalidae > Vanessa > Vanessa tameamea. The sequence goes on along the minus strand of NC_087339.1, from coordinate 2,433,864 downwards.
CAGCGAAGTTGTTATCGAAGTTTTGGAAGTAAAATTATACTGTATATAAGTAGTTAAGTGCAATAGTGTTGTATTATAAATAGAGATGTATTAATCATGAACTGTTTGTAGTGCACAATATATCAGAACTATTAGCAAATCGCATGAAATATGTTAATTTAAGGTTTGTTTATTTTAACTCCTCCTGCCATTGGAATGCATATAAAATTATTTCTGATGAGACAAATTATTTTATAAATAAAATCACAAATACTATTATATACAAATATATTAACTTCATATTATTTTATCAGACAGGTATCCTGCCTAGAGGTCATTTGATTACAAAGATCACGCTGTTGCGCGTGGGTTCGTATAATCTAATTATGGGTTAATTTGCAAATGGAAACTTCTTAAAATATACATTTAGTGCACATGGGACGATTTAAGAAGTGATACTTCTGTTAAATGAGGATAAATATACTTCATTATTATAACATAGTATTAAACAAAGTCGCTTACCGCTGTCTGTCTGTCCCTTTATATGCTTAGATTTTTAAAATTACACAACGTATTTTGATGCGGTTTCTTTTAATAGATAGATTGATTCAAGAGGCAGGTTTATATGTACAATACATGCACAATATAGTAGAGTTACACTGATAATTTTAGAGGTTTCTAAAGTGATGTAAATGAACACGTTTTTTGCGCTTACATTGCAAACGCTGGCTGAACCCTACGAGATAGATCAAAATTATGTACTACAGTATTGTACACCTTAAAAAGATCTACAAAAAAGTCCGCGATGGTATATGTCTGTCTCTTAGGGATAGCCCACAACAACAATTTCTTATCCTTTACTTCTTACGAGAAATAATGGCTTAAACGAAGCGATTTTATGCAATACAGCATCAATCGCTATCCAAATAACTACCTTAAATACATTGGGCATTTAATATATATATAATATCAATACGGCGTATTTACAGCGTGTAATTTAAATGAATACTTTACATAGCGGTTTGTATTGTCTAACGACAAATACCTTTGAACATGACATTCTGTATTCTGTAGTACATTTAGTATCAGTACCGCAAGCCGAAACCGGGGCGTGTCACTAGTTAATTTATGATAGGTAGGGAAAGCAAATGGGTCATTTTATGCTGAGTGATCACTAGTGCTCAGACATTGAGATGGTAGGAAATCTTAAGCATCCCATTCATATAACCACCAACCTTGGGAAGTAAGGTATTGACCCTAGAGCCTGTGGTCACTGACTCACTCTTTAAACCAGTACATAACGATACTCAGAACTGGTTTTCGCCTTCGGCTTTCGCGTTCTAGGTGTTAATCATATTCTTCCTTGAGGTTTAAGCTTGCGTCATAACAAATTTCATCAAATTCGGTTCATTGGTCAGTCAGACAGTTTATGAAGTATTATCGAGGGTTCTTAAATATATTTAATTTTTGAACTGTGTGCTGTTGGCTACAGTGGCTCCTACAGCGTCACCATGCGGTAAGGCGAGTGAATGTTGGGAACGCACTTAAGGGCTCAGAATACGCGCGTCTAAGAGTGCCTCCTGTGACGTCGACTTAGGACGCCTTCGACGTCGGGAGGAAGAAATGATTGTTATGTGTTACCAAGTATATTAATGTTGTCGCCGGTGAGTCTATTGATAGGGTCATGTGCTTAGGGCGCTTACGGATCGGATATGGCAAATCCAAGGGGCTATACTTGCTGACCTCGGATATAAATGGGTTTGAATGTTGATATTTTATTGAAATTTCTAATTAAGGTAGTTTTTATTTTATTTTTGTTCTAACTTACAGTAGCATAGTGGCCTCTACTGCACCGGACGCCGGGCGAGTCGTAGAAGACTCTGCCGGATGTTGGGAGCCCACTGAAGGGCTCAGAGTACGCGCGTCCCAAGGGCGCGTCTTGTGTGGCCAGGACGGACCTCGGCTTAGGACGCCGTCAACGTCTGAAGGGAGGACTTAGTGTGCTCTGAACCTCATTGATGCGGACGGCAGCACTTTATATACCCATATAAGCAAATATCTAGACAGCGCGATTCAGAAAAGCGACAATTTCGATTAGCGCCATCTATCGTTATCAGATTGTATCATACGCAATTATACACACACAGAGATACTATAAATACTAATATAGATCAATGAAAATACCAATTCATTACATTATATATAAATTCAAATATGTATATGAATACTTCTCACTTATATAAGGTATTTATTGACGTCAAATATATAATTATTATTATATGTACAGGAAAACGAAGCTCGGAGACGTAAATATTGAACAGCAATAGAAAAAGGTCATATTGAATTAAAAACATAAAATACCTACACTTCTTATTTAAGCGTTTATAAGGAACCAGTTTATGTGTGAGTGGGGGGGGGGTCAGTTGTAAGTACCTTAATAAGTCCTTCTATGACCGTTGATAGCTCGTATTGCAATTTATCTTGATAATCGGTTGACTGAAGAAATGAAGATGGTTAACAATTTAACCGACGATTGCGGGTTTAAACTCTTTCAAGCACCACCGAATTTTTACCTCAATTTGTGTTTATAATTCATCTCGTGTCCGGTGAAGAAAACCTGCAGGTGTCTAATTTCAAGGAAATTCTGTCACATGCGTATCCGCAATCCGCATTGGAGCAGCGTGGTGGAACAAGCAATTCTATTTCACAGAAAATTTGAGGAGGCCTTAGCCCAGTAGTGGGACTTTAACTATATAAATAATAACTGCGTGGGAGTTGGGATTTGTACACACGTTTAGAATGTTACAGATATCGGATTCAATGATACAACATCGTGTTAATTTGTATATGATTTCCAAACCTATATAAAAAGGGATAAACTTCAGTCCTACTGTATCTTATAGGGTAACCAAGGTATTTGAGGATGCAGGGAGCGCAAACGAATGTCACGCTTTGGGACGTCTCAAGGACAAATCAAGTCTTGGACCATAAGTGAAGCAACCCAGAAGATTTTTTTGATGGCATTGGTTGGCGGACGAGCATATGGGCCACCTGATGGTAAGTGGTCACCACCGCCCATAGACAAAGGCGCTGTAAGAAATATTAACCATTCCTTACATCACCTATGCGCCACCAACCTTGGGAACTAAGATGTTATGTCCCTTGTGCCTGTGATTACACTGGCTCACTCACCCTTCTAACCGGAACACAACAATACAGTGTACTGTTATTTGGCGGTAGAATATCTAATGAGTGGGTGGTACCTACCCAGACGGGCTTGCACAAAGCCCTACCACCATTACTCAAAAATATTTGGAGTATTTGTTTAAGTTTTAAATTGTTTTAATTTAGACGGGGCGTGGGTAAATAACACGTGCAAAAACTATTATTAATAATTATAATAGTTTAAAAAACTAAAAAACACGGTTTAGCACTAAAAAATTACAAAAGCAAACCCCTGCATTTAATACCCATACCATGGGGGTGAATTTCAAATAGCCTCGAAAAGCCATCGAAAAGCCATCGAAAAGCCATCGAAAATATCTATTTAAATTAAACGCTGTAAATGCCCATATTGATGTATATTAAATGCACAATGTATTTAAGGTAATTAATTGGATAAGGATTAATGTTTCAATGATAATTAATCGCTTCGAAAATAAGTAATTATTTCTCGTATAAAGTATAAAAAATTGTTATCGTGGGTTATCCCTAAGAGATAGACATGTACCATTTTAAGGTGTACAATATTGCAGTACATTATTTTGACCTATCTTGTCCGGTTCAGTGAGCGTTTGCAATGTAAGCGCAAAAAATGTATTCATTTACGACATCACTTCAGAAACCTCTAAAACTATCAGTGTTTCTCTACTATATTGAGCATGTTTTATACATATAAACCTTCCTCTTGAATTTATCTATCTATTAAAAAAACCGCAAAAAATCCGTTGTGCAATTTTAAAGATCAGACAGGCAGCGGTAAGCGACTTTGTTTTATACTGTGTTACGATACGACCTTTTAACTAAAAATATTGTAATGATTCTGATATGATCTAAGGTCGGCTCAGTCCATCCACACTTGACGAAACTCACACACGCATAACCACTCACACATAAAAATCAATATCGTCACGGCTTATCTATAGAGTTAATTACTCAATATCACACAAAGTCAAGTTAATTAGTTCCCAAGATACTACATAACAAATTACAAACAAGAAAATCAATATATTCTTCATTCAAATAGGCTCATAGAAGCACTTTTGGATCGTGTTAAATTGTTGAACTCAATGTAACGTACCACCTTCAGAAAGTAGATTCTACCGAGAATAACCGGCCAGAAACTAAGTAGTTACTCGTTCTATTTAATTAACTGAGTATGTAAGTAATGTACAATTATTTTTTTATAAATACTAAATACCTGCTTTTTATCTTTTAATATTATTTTATATTGAATAACGTGTCCTATGTATCAATGTTTTTTTGACATGAAATTTATATTTTTTAATAGGAAAAGTTAAATATTAATGTCGGTATATGTTAACCATATTACCTTCTTTATATTTATTGGACGAGAGCCGAGATTGCCTAGTGGTTAGAACACTTACATCATACCCGATGATTGCGGGTTCAAACCCAGGCAAGCACTGAATTTCCATGCGCTTAATTTGTGTTTCTAATCCATATCGTGCTCGGCGAGAAGGAAAACGTCGTGAGGAAACCTGTACGTGTCTAATTTCAACGAAATATTATAATATATATTATACTACTTGGTGGTACGGCTTTGTGCAAGCCTCTCTGGGTAGGTACCACCCACTCATCAGATATTCTACCGCCAAACAGCAGTACTCAGTATTGTTGTGTTCCGGTTTGAAGGGTGAGTGAGCCAGTGTAACTACAGGCACAAGGGACGTAACATCTTAGTTCCCAAGGTTGGTGGCGCATTGGTGATGTAAGGAATGGTTAATATTTCTTACAACGCCATTGTCTATGAGCGGTGGTGACCCATTTGCTCGTCCGCCTACCGTTATCATAAAAAAATGTATGTTTTTTTTTAATATAGTTCGATGGAGGTTACGAGTGGGTGGATCACCTGACGGTAAGTGGTCACCACCGTCACCATTGACGCTGTACATTAACCATTCCTTACGTTGTAAATACGCCACTAACCTTGGAAACAAAGATGTTATGTTCAATGTGTTCAGTTACACTGCCTTAGAGAAATAGCAGAGGAAAAGTACTGAACTGTTTTGCTTTTTGCCTTTTTATATATAGAATAAACGTGCCCGTATGTCCATCCGTGTGTAATTTAGTTTATAACTATAGTAGCAACGCGTCCCGGCTTCACAAGGGTACATAACGTTTCTATATATAGTTGTAGGTTGAAGAATAGAATAAAATACATACTATACTATAAAAATAAAGATTTTCTTTTGGGTATAGTACCTATTGCCGAGTTTGTGTTGTTACAGAAAAAAAAAAAGAAAATACTTTATTCAAGTAGGCTTTTAAAAGCACATTTGAATCGTCATTTCACAAACTATATTAAATAACTACCAACGGTTCGTAATGTAGATTCTACTGTGAAGAGCCGCCAAGAAACTCTAGTACTCTTTTTCAACATTTAAAATACAAAGTTATGTTAGTTAAATACAATTATATATGTAAGTATATAATACATCGTGCCTGGAAGTCAACAAGCATTAGCTCCACGATTTCTTATCATCTATATAATCTTGTATTGAATAATATGATTGTTAAAACGCTTATGTTAGCTTCACTTGTAACTATGTATGTAAGAAAATCTTGGAATCTTAATTCGACCCACTTCCCGGTCTTCGATTAGGATGACATTTTGCATACGCACCGAGTTCTGTTGACAATACACGACTAGCTAAGAAACGTCATTACGAATCCAATATGGCGGCCTCTCCAAGATGGCGGACTGGCTGTTCGAAATCCACCCTCATGATATGGATACCAAATGAAAGAGTTTGCTTTTGTAATTTTTAGTGCGTGCTAAAAGCGTATTTTTTAGTTTTTTAAACGATTAATGTATTATTTATAAGTGATTGGACTTTATGAAATACTAATTATTATAAATATTGAAGAAGGCAATCGTACAGTACCCGTACGGAAGTATATTTTTAGTTATACCAAAACGCTGTTCCGATTAGGGTTGGCGAATACAAATTTAAACACGAGATGAATTAACACAAAACTCAGTGATGTATCCGTATTTGAACCCGCATTCACAGGTTAGTCACGTGTAACCACTGAACCGCCTTGTATAGTATTTAATTATGTATGTTGTAAATTATGTATGCAACCCACGCCAATAAAGAACGAAGAACTATGACTACGAATCTCCATCCCGTTCGCACACTATACGCATCTCTGTTACACCCTAGAACAGTGTTCCCTGAAGTTGACTGGACCGCGAAAGCGTACAGATATCTTCCAAGCCCGGCTGATAGATATTCTTCAACCGTCTTCGACTTCAATTGTAAACAAAAATGAACAGATTAGTTTTGTTTTGTATTGAAAAACTAGTGACCAGATAGGGCCGCAGATTCCGATTCGAATCTCACGTCGGACTGATTAAAAATTATCGGGTATTTCCATTTTTTGGAAATAGGAGTCTTAAATTTACGTACCATACAGTGCAATATTAACAAATATTTATTTATAATACAATACTTAACTACTTATTTATACTTTAATTTCACTTCCAAAATTTCCGATAAATGTTTCGTCGACGTTCAGAACGCCATTTTTTCGCGAATCCATAGTGATTATCATAGACTAATCAAGCTCGACCAATGACATCGCGTCAATTTGCTGTCGAATGTTGTTTATTTGGCTTTAAAGTTGGAATATAGTTTAAAACTGTTGTACCTACGTCTGAACACTTTCCAGTCGGCTTTGGCCTCTCATCGGATTATGACTGTGAGGGAATGAGTGCACCTGTTTGCACGCACTCCTGCTCTATATGTCCTGCGTTAGCTGGTCTCCTTTGATCGGTCATATTCAGAATGATGAAGCGTTTTCTGTTATTGCAAACAACTAATGATGATATTAATTACATTTTATCCTCAATATTTTAATTATTCATTAGTCAATAACTAATTTTAATATTATAATTTAGAAACGTAACAAAGGATTTTTTTTTTTTATTACGTAACATTCGTTTATTTGTATAAGAATTATTAACGTTATTTACTTGGTGGTAGAGCTTTACCGCTCTACCACCAAACTCAGCAAGCAGTACTCAGTATTGTTGTGGTCCGGTTTAAAAATTTCCGCTGCTCCAATGCAGGTAGGTGGAATACACATGTGACAGAATTTCGTTGAAACTAGACACATGCAGGTTTCCTCACGATGTTTTCAAATTAAGCACATGAAAATTCAGTGGTGCTTGCCTGGGTTTGATCCCGAAATCATCGATTAAGATGCACGCGTTCTAACCACTGGGCCATCTCGGCTTTTATAATTAAACTTACGGTCCGGCCCTGACACGAGCGTTAAATGTCAGAATGTAATATGCGAAATTTACTGTAATAATTATAGGGATATCATCCTCCTGCCATTATCCCAATTTTACTTGGGGTCGGCGCAGCATGTCTTCTTCTTCCATACTTCTCTGTCGGACGTCATCTCACAAGTAACATTCTTTCTAACCATATCGTCACACAATCCATCCATCGTTTCTTGGGTCGTCCCCTACCTCTATATCCATCCACATCCATTCTCAAAATCTTTCTCACAACATGGTCCTCATTCCTCCGCATAACACGCCCATACCAAGACATGATAATAATTATAGGGATACAAGTATCAAAATTGCGTATTACAGTAGGTTGGGTGTCAACATACATACAGCAACATACAGAATCGCATGGCTGTGTGTTATTGCACACTACAAACAGTTCTTGATAAATCCATATATATATATAGCGGGGTGAGATTACTTTGATTGTTGATTTGGATAATTAATGAATAGTTGACAATGTTTGATGGCTGATTTACTTTCAAGAGCGGGTCACCCCGAATGGAGTTGTAAGTGTCATGGCAACGCGAGTCGTTATGTTTTGACAGGCGACTCGAATGCGATGGTTGCTTGCAAATCCATTTGCTCTTAATCGAGATGAATTATTGTAATCCTTTTATATTATTATGATTCTTCCAAGTGTCGGATCGATCCCCGAACCCAACTGTTCGGCATCCTGCTCCTTCGACATATATATTATATACATATATAAAAGTGAAATACCATTCACTGATTAATTACGAAATCTCGGAAACTATAACATATATAATCTTGAAATTTGGCACGTACGTTCCTTGTAGGGTGTAGACATCCGCTAAGAACGGATTTACCCCACCCCTAAGGGGGTTAAAAGGTGTTTGGAAGTTTGTATGAAAGTACTATGTTTGTGAAGTAAGATGGTGTGGTGTACTAATAATGTATCTTTAGAAATATAAACCCCTTTTAGGGTTAAAACAGGGGAAGGTTGTTTGTCACAGCTAGTATTTGTATAGATACAATGCTATTTCAGTCTACTTATACCATAGATTCCTTTCAAGATCTCGACCAATGATATCCCTTCATTTCAAGGTCAGAGTTGTTTATTTCTCTTTGCTGCTCATGTGACTGGAATATATTATATATGTGAATATCATTTTACATCTCCATAGACTCCATACACTCCATAAATAGACTGTGTATCTTATTTATGAAAACTAGATTTTTTTTTTTTATCGTTTGCATCTTTATATGGATACCATTTTTTAATACTAATTTCGGATATTAGAGTATCAGTCGTAGTTGTTAGCATTGATCACTTTGATAAAATCAGTGATAATCATTGTATGTGCACAAGAAGTAAGGATGAGCTTAGAACGCCAAGTTTCCGGCTCCGCAAAGTCAATAAATCATTCTTGGGGCAAGGTATCCGCTTCTATAATAAAATTCCGCAGACATTTTTAACTTTGCCGTTTCATAGATTCAAATCATTTGTAAAAAATACATCGGTAAAGAATGCATATTATTCGATACAAGATTATATTGATGATAAAAAAGCGTGGAGTTTTACTTGTTGACTTCCAGGCAGGATATATAACATACATATATAATTGTATTTAACTAATATGATTTAATTTTTAGACGTTGAAAAAGAGTAACTACGGAGTTTCTTGCCGGTTCTTCTCGGTATAATCTACATTCCAAACCGTTGGTAGCTTCACTTAATATAGTTTGTTAAATGACGATTCAAAAGTGTTTGTAAAAGCCAACTTGAATAAAGTTGGAAAGATTAGACAAGGACAAAACAATATATATCCAAAATAGACAATTACCGAGTTAGGTCAGCTTCCAAAACGTTTCGATTATATGACCCGAGATGGCCCAGTGGTTAGAACGCGTGCATCTTAACCGATGATTTCGGGTTCAAACTCAGGCAAGCACCACTGAATTTTCATGTGCTTAATTTGTGTTTATAATTCATCTCGTGCTCAGCGGTGAAGGAAAACATCGTGAGGAAACCTGCATGTGTCTAATTTCAACGGAATTCTGCTAAATGTGTATTCCACCAACACGCATTGGAGCAGCGTGGAGTAATATGCTCCATCCCTTCTCCTCAAAGGGAGGCCTTAGCCCAGCAGTGGGAAATTTACAGGCTGCTCGTGATGAGTTAAATATATCCTATAATCCTATATTAAGTACCAAAAATAGTAACAACTCTCCAGCCAAAAGCCGAGTGCCTTCATATATAACAATACCAACATAATATCTATTATTAGTAAAATAAACCAAACATATTAATTTTTGAATTCAAATTGTTGGTGAGTGATCGTTGAACCATAGACATCTGCACTGTGAAAATTATTGATCAACCTTTACACTGTCAATACGAGAAATCTTGGGAACCGAGATGTTAACAGTACTGGTATTTAGTAATGTAGACTACAAAGTAGAACCAGTATATACAATAGTTATCTGTTTAAATATTAATGTAATAATTATGACCTCGAACGAGGTGCCGGACCAGATTGGTACAGAATTAAATAGGAATATGTGGGGGGTTTTGGTGGAAGTTTTTGTCGAAGGACAAGATGTTGTTGGAATATATGTTTGTCAGTAATGAATATAATTACTTGTGTATTGTAAATTATAGTAAAACTGTACTTATTATGTAATAAAGACTAATATACTAATTATAAGATCTTATTTACTTGTCAACATCTGTCGTTCGATAGAAATGCTTAAAATTTATCAATTAGTTCCCCTTTTTTCTGTTTAAGCGACTAGCTTTACATCGAATAGGGTAACAAACATATGTATATAAATATATATTTTTTCTTATCAACTTTGCATGAGTACGCAACGACTCATCAGTTAAATTACAATTGGATGAATAATTTAGCCACATAAAAACATTAATTTTTATATATAAAGATTTAATGTTATATACAATATGAGGATTTTTTTATATAGTAGTACCAGCTGACGGTGAGTTATCGCCATCGACCTCCGTGGTCGAGAAGTGTGTACACCGGTTTTCATGGGTACGCCGCTCCGAGGTCGCGGGTTCGATTCCCGGCCGAGTCGATGTAGAAAAAGTTCATTAGTTTTCTATGTTGTCTTGGGTCTGGGTGTTTGTGGTACCGTCGTTACTTCTGATTTTCCATAACACAAGTGCTTTAGCTATTTACATTGGGATCAGAGTAATGTAAGTGATGTTGTCCAATATTTATAAAAAAATATATATATATCATACAAACATTCCTTACATCGCCAGTAGACCACCAACTTGTAAGTCTATTTAAACTGGCTCACCCATCAAACCGTAACACAACAATATTATGTATCGCTGTTTGGTGAGGCAGGTGATGAGTGAGCTCTACCCAGACAGGCTTACACAAAGACCTTCCACCAAGTCAAGTATGTAACTATTTATATAACAGACCTAAATAACAATGACTTTATTAAATCTGTACAAAGGTTTCCTTTATTAGATAAGGCGTACTATTAACATGGTTATCTTGTTTAGTTTCAATATTTATATAAACCAAACTAGTCTGGCCTTGACATTATACGAAAATGAATACAGAAGATATCAGATGTGTCTGCTGCATGTGTTAATTACATAAGAGAAAGTTTATTTTTTCGTTTTATATAATAGGTGTGTTAAAGGGCCAATACCACCCGGAGATATGTATTGTATGAGATATTAACCATTTCTTAAAACGCCAATGTACCATCACTATCTATGGTTTAAATGTTGTCCCCTGTGCATGTATTATTAGCCTTTGAATGCAGAACACAGCTTTACAATACAATTACTTCGGTAATTATGAATCAGCGATCTAAACCTATGAGAATAATGTCTATTGCAAGTATAACAACTCGACTTACGGCCAGCGCTATGCTAGGGCCGGTTCATTATCATTCACATTCCAGGGGGTAATGCCAACATTCTTGCCACAACTCTGCATGGTTTTGATCAGTACAGCAACTATCTTATATATCATCACAAATTTAATACAAGTTTTTACAAAAAAAAAAACGAAAAGAATAACATAAGTCCATAACTACATACAAATATTAATAAAAACTGTACTACTGTATAAATGACCAGGTGGAATAGAGGAAAAAATCCGGCATTTCCTTGTTGAAATGCAATTGTGATCCTCTAGGCAAGAAATGATACAGCCTGCCACCATATAAGGCGAGGTGTTATACTTTTAATTAATCTTTTTGCAACTATTAGACATAAGTAATAAATTCTCTATTTAAATCTATATTCCAAATTTAAATATCAAACCAGTGACATTGAGGATTATGATAATGTAACATGAACTATACTAGAAACAGATTTGAGTAGCTATAAGGGGCTAAGTAATGCTTACTTTTGTTTAGGTTACAATTGCTGATATTTGTAAATAAGGCTTTGCCATTCAATCCCAAATAAATTAAATTCTCTTTGAAGTTATCTCGCAATGGTTCATAATCTTTACAATATGTTGGTCAAATTAAGTTTATATGTAAATTTTTCGGGTTGTTCATAAAATACAAAATTATTTTAATACAAAATCGGAATACAGATAATGCATTTAGCCATTTAAAGAAAAAAAAAACGCATTGTACGTTTGTATAAAAAAAAAAAAATTATGTCGATGTTATAGATAATATTATCGAATATATATCAAATTAATGTTACGAAAAAAAAAAATTATTATTTCGAAACAATAATCACATCTCAACATCAACAACATCTCATGGGCTGCGTTTTTTTAAAACACGTATTTCATAAACAGTTTTCTCAAGTTCAAGTTTTGTTAGCGAATACACCACGTCGAAAAAATATGTGTATTTAAGGAAAATTATGTTTAAGTAATTTCAACTGGGTCATACCTCGTCTGACGTACGGAGCTGAATTTCCAAGAGGCAAATAGTTTATAAAAAAAAACTTTTATCACCAAGTTATGTTAACCACTCTACTTTCACCGCAATCCAACACTGTGTAATACTTGAAAACTACACAACATGCACTTTAGTTCGTGGAAGTAATTGTTTTTATTGATATAAAAATTCGCAAGCTACACCCGGATCACGATATTGCGCATGAGTTTGGCGAATGCCCACACTTCACTGTTGAATGTACAAAGTGTTGCCTAGTTGAAAAAAAAAATTACCCCTATAAATCACATTTTAGTTCCCATTACATAAATATTTGGATCTTAAAACAATTGCGTTTATAGTATAAATTATAAAAAATACTATAATTAAATCAAAAGTAACAACAATATATCAAATTCATAATTTTGGGTAATGTTAATAATTTTAATTCTTTTTCTACGTAAAGCAGTTTTGTTACGATTATTGCCATTTTCTGAAAATTTCACTCAATTTTTATTTACCTTAAAAATAATTCAAATCTTCGTATTTTTTTGTTAAATTTAGGGTAAAGTATCTTGGCTAGTAGCCCTGTAATCTATTCAATTGCCGTCGCTCTCCTCACCCCTACCATTCCCTCCATTACATGTTAGATCACAGACTAAAAATACATTTCTAAAGTTGACATATGGTAAGGCCCGTTTATACGGACGGTCATCTTATCTATTTTGCAAATAACTTTTATCCTTGTTACGTTTTTAAAAGTTTGCGTATTTTATTTTTTTATGTGAGAGTGTATGCCATTTAGTCGAATTACAGGCAATAGCTTTAAATTATGAAATATGGGTTCGGTGGCCTCGTGTCGGGTACATTTGGACTGTTATTATAAATGAATCAATAAAATAATATTCTATTGTTTTGTGTCAATTCATTCTATGAACGAACGTTGATTTAATAAACATATAAACAATTAAAAATATTTTTGCATTTTATTTAAATATAAATACTTCACGATATTTTTCGTGAACTTTTTACATCTTATGCATCTAAATAAATTTTTCAAATTATTTAAAATTAGTGATTTTTATTCGTTATACGTTATACATTTATTAAATTTTAACTATCGAGATTTACTTGTACCTAGTAGATCAATAGAGTGTCATTTTATTAGTATAAAATAATCTATACTAATATTATAATTATATGCTTAAGTAACTTTGTGTGGCTGTTACGCTTTCACGTCCAAACCACTGGACCGAATTTTATGAAATACGTTATGAAGTGAACTTGAATCCCAAGGAAAGACTCATAAAATGCGAATGAAGCCGCAGGCGGTAACTAGTAATATTAAAATAAAACACCAATTATAGTCTCATTATGGGTTAATTTATTATTTTGATATTGAAATTGTGATTCAAAAGGAAAAAGCTGTAATTCACTTCATCATTTTACGTGGTGTTTATATAAAAAGTAATTTACAATTTTTAATACGTATCGGTGTAATCGGTAGCTATAAGCGGTCTTTTTTAGTGTTGCTCGACAATATTCGAAGTCGACGTATCTTGCTATATTCAAAAAATAATTCTTAGTATTTTCATGTTTATTTATTTTTATAACGATACTGATTAAATGGAATTCAATTAAGTTTGACCCGTTTCTTCCGACTTTTTTAGTTTTATTTTCGTTCAATTTGGCGTAGGCTCGACATTTATTGTGTATTTTGGTAGATACTAATTTTCAATTAAATTGTGATTACCTCACGTTTAACAAACCTTATCGTTTTTTATTTTACAGTAAATGCTTTCCAGAAAAATATAATTGTACCATAGATCTAATCACAGATTAAATTCAATTAATCTTGTTTTTGATGTTGTTTCGGTCATTTCTCTAGATACCGCTAACTGATAATTACTTTTTATTGCTGTGTGTTTGAAAAGAGAGTTAAAATCTGTTAAAATCGGCACAAGGGACATTACAAACTATATATTGTGACTTATTAAATTATTTTGTTTCTAGAAGAATAATATAATTGTGCATCATAATATAATTCTGTTCTAGCTTAAAATTAATTATAAATTCAATGTTTATTGTCTGAGCTGACCTTACGGTTAGATGCTTGAGTCAGTCTTCCTCAAAAAGTATGTGGAAATGAGTTTTGTTTGTATACAACCTTACAATAGTTGTGTTGTGTGTTATTAAAGATTTATTTGACTATTTTTCTTTTCATTGGTGTATCATTTGATAGAATGAGACAGTATTGTTTAACAAAACACACCTAAACTTTTATTTTTAATTTTTGTTTTTTAATGGAGTTTACTAACGTGATTGCTTTTTGTTTTGGCTCTAATGGATCATCATCGGAACAGACCAAGTAAAAGACATAGATCTTACAAAAACAATATTAAGAAAAATTGATCAGCAAAAATGGCGAAGGCATATGTTTTATATGCAGGAAAATGGACCAAGGAAAAAAAGGTAGTAGACGCTTGGTGATTGGCCTTTGTGCAAGACCGTTTGGGTAGTTAGATACTACTTCCTCATTGACTAGTTCATTGATGTTGTGGCTAGATATATCCTGGGCTTAAAACCCAGGTCGGGCTGATGAAAAATTCATTGGGTTTTACTATCGAAAGATTATCAGTAACAGTCCGGAGTCGGGAAGTTAGATATGTGCCCTCCATCTCGGCAATAAGGGAAGGCCGTTGATGCTGCGGCTAAACTTTTTTCGGGCGGTTTTCCCGTTCCATCGGATTATGGGTATGAGGGAATAGAGAGTGCACCTGTTTGAACAAACCCGTGCTCTATAATATGTCCAGCGTAAGCTGGTCTCCCTTGACATTGCCCGCCGCAGCCGAACTGCGATCATCACATATTCTACCGTCAAAGAACACTATTTCTGTTTAGTATGGTTGTTGTCCGGTTTGAAGAGTCATTAAGGCAGGTCAACAATCTGAATCTGAATGATGAAAGAGCGAACGTAATGAACGCATGAGATAAATATCATACAATACAAAGAAAATTATGATTTTTTTCTAAAAGATTTCAAATGTTAAAGGCTAAACAATTTGAATAATTGTATTTAACTAACATGACTGTATTTTTAGATGTTGAAAAAGAGGTAACTACTGAGGTTCTTGCCGGTTCTTCTCGTTAGAATCCACATTCCGAACCGGTGCCGGTGGTAGCTTTACTTTAAATAGTTTGTTAAATGACGATTCAGAAGTGCTTGTAAAAGCCTACTCGAATAATGTATATTTTGATTTGATTTGATAAAACTGCGTTACTAATAGCCACAAAAGAAAAAAATATTTAAACCACTTGACAACATATAAACAGTTCGTGAATGCCATCAAACAAATTAAATACTAGAAATTTTAGTATGCGAGACAGGTTTACGCATTATATACAAGGTCGTTTGAACTTGTTCTACGTCGGGGAATAACTCGCGTTGTTAAATGTTAAACTCATAAATGAACTATATGAATAACAAGTTGCCGCCCGCGATTTCGATTGTGTTTTAGGGGCTAGTCGTCAGGTGTTAGGCTTAAAAAGTAGCATATGGCCTTGGAGATAGATATGTGTCATTTCGAATTATTCCATTCGTTCAATTAATTTCGACCAATCAGCGACCACTAGCTTTAATAATAATTCTAAATTTAAAACAACAATAATAATTTATTCTTACCGAACAGAAGTAAACATTTTCACTTTAATAAATATATATTAATGTCTGATTTCATAATTACAATCAATACTTAAATTAATTACTTTAAATGAATAATAATTAATGACTAAAACCAATGAAACTTCGCGCCAAAAGTAAACCCAAGCCTCCGTGACGGGCGATCGCGCGCTTTTTTTTTTTAATGTATTACGCTACAAGGTATTGATGCTTTCGGCGGTAAAAATATTATATTTAATCTTCTTAAATTGTTTGTATGTAGCGGCCATTTTGATCCCCATTATTTTATTGGAGGATAGATTACCGGGTTCCTTGTTCGGAATTTAAACTAAGAAGTATATTATATTCGTGTAATGTGAGCGTCTACTGTGTCTTAGAATATAAATATCTTATTTTCGAAATGAGCACATCAATTAAAAGTTAAATAAACGACACTTACGATTTTTATTAATCATAAAGGAAAACGTATTATTAATTGGCATGTTTCGAAGATATTTTATCTACTTTTACGTATACCTACCTATATTTTTATTGATACCTACAGATTAACAACAGATACAAAAAAAAAACACTTGACAAACAGAAGAAAAAAAGTTAATGAACGGTTTTGTCTATGTCGAATTACGTCACGTATATTTTGAGAGCTTACCATTAAGGTAAGCTCTTGATCTCATTGCTTCATGCTTGAATCGAAGAATTCAACAGCGGTCTATTCATGGAACAAAGTCTTCTGGATTGGAATAGGCGTTCCACAAGGAACTATTTTGGATCCTCTTCTATTTTTTGAAGTTGTATTGTTTGCTCATGATACCTCATTACTTTTTAAAGTTGAAAGGAAACAACCGAATTATAATGATGTAAACAAAGCGTTATCACTGATACAAAGTTGGCTTACAAAAAATAATTTATCTCTGAATGCTAATTTCAAGTTTACAAAACAATTTAAACAATTTAGATTTAAGTGTACCCCACACTATAGTATTTATAAGATTCACTTTAGATTCAAAACATCAGTGGAATCCTCATATATCCTCGGTTCGTGTCCGGCCGTGTATACTGCGGAGTTCAGTATGAGACTCAACTCCGCAGTATAAACGGTTAGAAAAGTTAGACAAGTTGTTGATACTGCTCGATTAGTATACTTTGGTTACTTTTATAGCATAATGTGTTACGGCATTTTGCTTTTGGGTAACGCTGCCGATATTGAAACTGTTTTCATACTGCAAAAATAGAGCTATTAGGTCTATTTATGATCTTGAAGCTCGATACTCCCTTCGTGATGTTTTTAATAGAGGGGGTATACTTATAGTTGCTTCACAATATGTTTACAACAGTATTATGTATGATCACAGTAATATAGATATTTTCGAAAGAAACGGTGACAATCATTGTGTAGACACGAGGAGGACAGGTAAACTAATGTTACCTAGTTTCCGACTTCGCACGGTTTTCGTTTCTATAGTAAAAAACATGAATAGCCGAGATGGCCCAGTGGTTAGAACGCTTGCATCTTAACCGATGATTTCGGGTTCAAACCCAGGCAGGCACCACTGAATTTTCATGTGCTTAATTTGTGTTTATAATTCATCTCGTGCTCGGCGGTGAAGGAAAACACCGTGAGGAAACCTGCATGTGTCTAATTTCAACGAAATTCTGCCACATGTGTATTCCACCAACCCGCATTGGAGCAGCGTGGTGGAATATGCTCCATACCTTCTCCTCAACGGGAGAGGAGGCCTTAGCCCAGCAGTGGGAAATTTACAGGCTGATTATGTAGTAAAAAACATTATGGTTGCGCAGAATTTGGTTACATCACCCCAGGAGGGTACCATCAGCGACTGCGGTGGAGAATCCCTCTTTGAGCATCCATGCTCAGGACATACACCACCTGACCAAGGAAAGGCCTGAATTTTGGGGGGCTTTTGAGCTCCCGAACCGATACGACTTGGAAGCCTTCAAGAAAAGAGCGTAATCCATCCCTAAAGTGTTGCAGATGTCCATCGGCGGTGGTAATCACATTCCATCAGGTGAGTCTCCACCATATAAAACAGGTTCCACAGCTATTTTTACTTTTCCTATTAAAAAATTTAAAGTTCATGTCAAAAAAATATTGATAAATTAGACACGTTACTCAATACAAGACAATATTAAAGGTTAGAAACCGTGAACTTAGTGTTTATTGATTTCTACGCAGGATATATAACAAGTTATTTTTTCTTTACTGACGATATTTTGTAATCAAAATGGTGGAAAATACTAACTACTGACTGTCTGGCCGTTTCTCGGTAGAATCTAAATTCCGAACCGGTGGTCGCGTTTACTTTTAATTAAGTTCTGTAAAATTACGATTTAGAAGTGCTTTGAAAAATTTACTTAAATGAAGTTTACTAAAATAGTATAAGCATATTACATTCTGATATTTAACGATCGTGTTCTGCGGTGAATTTCGAAACTCTTCTTACAGAATACGTCTACGGCAGTGGCGGACTAAGCCCGTCAGAGGCCCGAGGCGGCATAGCTGAATGAGGTAGCCCCTAGCTTTAAAAAAAAATTAGTTTTACAGGCTTTTTATTCATTTGACATTTGTGTGTATAAATATGTGTTTATGATTGTTTTTTTTATATATATATTTATATTCTAGCTGTGCCCGCGACTTCGTGCGCGTTTGAATTTAATAAATTTTAATTATTATAAATTATTATTTTACATATAATTCTAAAATAAAAGTAGCCTAAGTTACTCCTTATTACATCAGCTATCTGCCAGTGAAAGTCCCGTCAGAATCGGTCCAGCCGTTCCAGAGATTAGCCGGAACAAACAGACCGACAAACAAAAATTGTAAAAAATGTTATTCTGGTATATGTACCGTGTATACATACATATGCATTTAGTAAAACGCGGTTACTTTAATATTACAAACAGACACTCCAATTTTATTCTACGTATAGATTTGTGTCTATGTATAAACAGTCTTGTTGGCTGTAGAGTGTAGTGTTTCGATCTTGATGAAATTATGTAAGTACTAAGAACATTTTTAAAGTCTTGTTTAGGATTTGATCAGGAGAACGGCGATGCATTGGAGGACCAAGACTAGAGACCAGGGGCGAGCCGCCCCTTCCGGCCCCCAGTTAGACCGCCACTGGTACCAGAACAATAGGAGCTTTAACATGATAACATTTATACATTTAAGATTTTAAATTAACATGGTTATTTTTATTACTAACAGTATTTAAAACGGGATATATACCATGTTTTTTATTTTTATTTGGTGGAGCTCGATATTTCGGCATTATCTACGAATGTATTGTTCACGAGCTCCACCAAATAAAAATAAAAAGCATGGTGAATATCCCGTTTTAAATACTGTTAGTAATAAATACTGTTAATTTATACATTTCTGAATTTCACCTTCGGACATCTCGTCAAAATTCCAAATATCACCCGCACCACCTAGATGTCCGAAAATCCACAACAGCGCGATTTTTAAGACACTTTCTGCCTCGCACAACCACTCTGTGGAACCAGCTTTCGCCGACGGTTTTTCCGAACCGATACGACTTGGGAACCTTCAAGAAAAGAGCGTACTCTTTCCTGAAAGGCCGGCAACGCACCTGCAAGCCCCCCGGTGTTGTAGATGTCCATGGGCGGTGGTAGTCACTTTCCATCAGGTGAGCATCCTGCTCGTTTGCCACCTCTACTATAAAAAAAAAAAAAAAATTCGTTTCGTCTTTTCACTGTTAAAAGAATTAAGATTCAAAGTTTGAACGCAAGAATAGCGCTTACGTCACGGGTTCTGACTTCCCTGTGACTCATTCCCTTGACCTTAAAGGTTTAGAGTTGCGCAAAGTTGCCATAAAATCCCTGTAAACTGTTAGGAATATATAATATTTTTAAAAAATTGTAAAATTGTCTATGTCTTTGTTGTTTATTTAAACCTTGACTTTTTTGTAACTTTATATTATAAAAGTCAAAACTTTGACATGTATTTAAATATATATTTTTTTAACTTTTATATTGGATTAGATTAACTTAAACGGATTTAATCGTCCTGACTAAATTAGAATATTATAACAAATTTAAATTTAATTATTATTTTAATAAATTATTTCTGAGCATAGATTTTCTTGTAATCTGACCTCCGGAGCATTTTTTTTTTAATTTTGCCTCAAGAATTTTTAATATATTAATTTTAAATTGAATCATTAGTTACCAAGATTCCCCTCTACATACAAACAAACAAGTTTTACTTCATTATAATATCAGTAATGTTACGTATGACAAAGTTCTATGGTGAATAAGTCTATGCGAAAATAACTCTGTCTGTTGCTCTTTCACAGCCAAACCACTGAATCGATTTTGATGAAATTTGCAATGAAGAAAGCTCGAACTCTAAAGAAGGACATGGACTACTTTTTTTACAGTTTACAGGGCGAGTGCGTCAATGTAACTGCACTGGAACAATCACAAGGTGAATAGCATCTTAATTCACAAGGTAATTCTTGGGACAAGGTATCCGCTTCTATAATAAAATTCCGCAGACGTTTTTAACTTTGCCGTTTCATAGATTCAAGTCAATTGTAAAAAATACATTGGTAAAGAAGGCATATTATTCGATACAAGAGTATATTGATGATAAAAAAGCGTGGAGTTAACGCTTGTTGACTTCCAGGCAGGATATATAACATACATATATAATTGTATTTAACTAAAATGACTGTATGCTTAGATGTTGAAAAAGAGTAACTACTGAGTTTCTTGTCGGTTCTTCTCAGTAGAATCTACATTCCGAACCGGTGGTAGCTTTACTTTAAATAGTTTGTTAAATGACGATTCAAAAGTGCTTGTAAAAGCCTACTTGAATAAAGTATATTTTGATTTTTGATTTTGAATATATCTTTGGTGACTCACCTGAAACGATCGCCTCCTGGCCGTTTCTATTCATATTCAATATACGTATTTAATTCGATTGACAAAAAAAAAGACCCATCAGGGTGTTTCCTTTTCCCAACCGGTGAAGGTTTGATTTGACTATCAAGAAGTAAGTGTAATGCTTCCATGTTGAATAAAGGAATTTGAGTTTGAGTTTGTGTTTCACCACTACGTGACTAATTTGACAGTCCACTTACCTGTCTTAAATTAGAAAAAAATATAAATGTTGTGGGACATCCGCTTGTAACGAAGCTTTCGCTATAAGAAAAAACAAAAGCCTTTTTATTCCATGCATAAATCTACAGTTATAAAGTTTTTTTTTTAAAGATACTTATATAAAAATATTTTTCTAAAAGTGATTAAATATATAAAAAGAAAATATGATTTCATAGGTAAAAAAAAAAAACCATATTACTTAATAAAATAAAATCACATCGTTTGAAAATATTGAAATGTCAATGACAATTTAAAAAAAGAAAATCACGTCGAATTAAAACAAGAACAGAAAGAGACAGAGATAAAAAGAAAGAGAGGGCAAGTTCGCCTGGTCATAACGCCTTTCCCTAAAGTGACGATTGCCGCTAGTTCACTCTTGTAAGCCGCGTTAAAGAACTTCGTTCCAAGAATCCATTCTTCTATAACGTACATTGCGTTTTACTTGATGATAGGGCTTTGTGCAAACATAGGTAGGTACCACCCACTCATCAGATATTCTGCCGCCAAGCAGTGACATTTGATATTGTTGTGTTGCGATTTGAAGGGTCAGTTAGCCAGTGTAACTACAGGCACAAGGGACATAACATCTTAGTTATCAAGGTTGGTGGCGAATTAGCGAACTAAGGGATGGTTAATATTTCTAATAGCTAAGTCATCATAATAATATACATATTACATAAGAAAAAACAAGGAGTCGGAATTTAAAGGTCTGCTCTTAGTCTATTGAAGTTTTTTACCCCACGTCGTATTATAAGGCTTGGCCGCGTTGAGTCATAATCTTGATTTGTACTGGTTCAACTGGATTGGGAGTACTCGCCGTAAACCATATTGAAATGGATGCAATTAAAATTAAAAAGTTGCCTATCGATAGCACACGCTCGTTTCTGTCCGTGGCTTCGTCTGTGTTAACAGAAAAACAGCGTTCGAAATGCCTCTGTTGCCAAATTAAAAAAAAATGTTAAAGAACAAAAGGTTACTATACAATTAGTGAGTTTATGATTGATGGCACACCTTGGGAATGAAACGATCGCCTCCTGGCTATTTCTATTCATATTCAATATAAGTAAATAATAAAATTGACAAAAAAAAAAGACCAGCTCAGTTTCTGTCGCCGGTTCTTCTTACGTCAGGGTATTTTCTTTCGAACCGGTTGTAGTGTTTAATTTGACAATCAATAAGTACCTAAGTGTGATGTTTTTATATTTAATAAAGGAATTTGAGTTTGAGTTGATAAGTACCCTACTTATGTGCGTATCTGAGATCATCATCATAATTACACAGTATAAAACAAATTCGCTTAGCGCTGTCTGTCCCTGTGTATGCTTAGATCTTTAAAATTACACAACGGATTTTGATGCGGTTTCTTTTAATAGATAGATTGATTCAAGAGGAAGGTTTATATGTATAATACATGCACAATATAGTAGAGAAACACTGATAATTTTACAGGTTTCTGAAGTGATGTCGTAAATAAACACATTTTTTGCGCTTACATTGCAAACGCTGGCTGAACCCTACGAGACAGATCAAAATAATGTACTATAGTACTGTACATCTTAAAAAGATCTCCAAAAACGTCAATGGTCTATCTCTTAGGGATAGCCAACAATAACCATTTTTATCCTTTGCTTTTTACGAGAAATAATGGCTTATTTTCGAAGCAATTTTATGCAATACAGCATTAATCCTTATCCAATTAAGTACCTTACATACATTGTGCATTTAATAAAGATCAATATGACCCTTTACAGCAAGTAAATTAAATGAATATTTCCGAAGATATTACAGATTTAAAACGCAGGCACATAGCGAGTTGTATTGTCTAATGACTAAAAACTGTGAACGTTGTAAGACATTCTGTAGTATATTTAGTATCAGCATTGCACCCGTGCGAAGCCGGGGCGTTCGGTAGTATAAAGCGTAACATATTTATAATAGGTGTTGCCGTATTCCAAGTATGATTTTCTACATATGTTAGAATATATGAATACTAGCTCAACCCGTTTGAATTTTATAAAACAAACTTCAAACCCCCGTTTAACTCCTTATATATGAGATAAGGACCTGTCAAATTTCAAGTTTTTATTTGTTATAGTTTCTGAGATTTCGTGATTAATCAGTGAGTAGCATTTCGCTTTTATATATTTATTAATAATATATATATTATATGGCAGTTATAAAGCGATTGATATATATTTTATAAAGATTGTTAATTTGTAACTGGCATATATATATAATTCATATATTTATGTTTTTTTAGTATTACTTTTAATTTTGTTTATTTTTTGTACTATGTATTTGTGTTTTGTGTAAATGACAAAACTTATCGATAATATTCGAAGTAAAATTATTATAAAATATATTGAACACCAGGATAACTAGTGTTCTTTGGTCGAAATAAGACCATAAACATTATAAAAAATGTACACGACCGAGCTATCCGTTATGCAGTACGCGTAGACAGAAATTAGGAAATACGTATTTTAAAAAAAATATTTTTAATCAAATTGTTGTAAACAAACTCTTATTTAATATCTTTGTAATATGTACAAAAAAAATACAGCAGAGGAGAAAAGGGTAGGCACTAAACTATTTCGCCTTTGCTTATCTATAAATATTATTTAAAAAAAACAAGAGTAGAAAAAGAAATGTCAGAAATATTCAATAATGACCGAGTTTCGACCACTGTACCAACACATAATTTCCATACAAATTTAACGCGGAATAAACAGCAAGGTATATTTAGTAGAGTTAGAAATTATATTAATATTTATGCATTTACATTAATAATATATTTTATTTAATAAATATATATTTCGTTATTGTATCCGATTGCATAAAAAAAAATCGATTTCAGAACGGCATTCGTACTTTGCAATGAGTACAAGATTTTCCCGCGTAAATTAGAAAAAAAATGTCTGCCACCGATATTTTGTCAACGAAATTTTACGACAATATTATTTCATTTTGATTTCAGAATTGTAAGGCTCATAAAATTAAACGAATAGTAAAAGAAAATGTCTATTATTTTGTAGTGTGTTTATTTCGCTTTGCTTTCATAATTACGGAGAAAGTATACTTGAGCAAACACTCCAAAGTTGTTATTTTGACACTTCAGATAATCTGCGTCAATGATTCGAATGATATGTCATGATTGGAGTCGTTCATTTTGGGTATTGTGTCACCGTGAAATTGTTAAATGTTAATACAGTTAGATTATATATAACCTATCTCGTAAGATTGTAAACTGTCGTAATATTTTGAACTGCAACATACTATTTATAATTTAAACACAGTATATTTCAGTTTATTATAATCTATCGAAGCGAATTTAGGTTAAAATAAATATATATATATATATTTTTAATGGTTGGAATTCCGCATATGCTGTCCGGGTACCGTACTTACAATTGCGTAAAAAAAAAAAATCTAACCTCACTTAAACGAAATTGTTTACGTTTTATTGTAAGTCGCGTTACCGTTGACAATCTTTCGACGGTTTACAATTTTACGAGAAAGGTTTTATGTAACGGTATTTAGAATTTTAAGGTTATACGTTTTAAATTTTTATTTTTTATTTATTATAATTATTGGTCGTGATTTAGGCTTGCGGTATCTATACCGCAAGACGTCCGCTGCGAAACCGACATCAGTGCACAAACTTGACGCGCTACAACTTTAGTTTGTGTTCGTGTAAGTGTCGTTATAAATTGTAAAAACTCTTCTAAGGTATCGACGGAGTCAACGGAAGTATGAACTACCTTCGGTAAGTAATTTTGTTGCTCAAATAGCTGTAATTAATTTTAAAAACATCAAATGTTCAAGTCAGTGTCCCTCACCCCCTTTTTTCAACCCCTCTTTAACTTATGTTGCCATTCAAAATTATAGATAAGAAAAAATCCTTGTGAGCAGGGTCGAGGTTTTCTAGCTTCAGGAGCTGGCGAGTTGATTGACCCGCTCTTTTCAAAGGTTAGAGGGCCCCCTGAGCTCAGGGGGCCTGGTGCACCCCATCACCTGGCCCTAACATAGCTACGCCACTGGTTCAAGTATGGCTAGGGCGTCATAGGTATCTATAGATGTTGATTAATCTGTGCCTTGTGGTATAAATTATAATGATACTAGCGATCCGCCCCGGCTGCGCTTGGGTGCAATGCTGATACTAAATATACTACAGAACGTCTTTATATACAACGTTCACAGCTCTTTCAGTCAGTTCAGGGCCATATTGATCTACATTAAATGTACAATGTTTTAAATAAATATATAAACCTTCGTATTGAATCATTCTATCTATTAAAAAAAAAACTACAACAAAAAGAACTAGCTTAACTTGTCAAAACGTCAATTAATATACGAATACATATTATATAAGCCAATCAAAGGCGTTTAATTGGTAAATCATAATTTTATTAGCCAATCACAGGCGTTTAATTTGTAAATCATAATTTTATTAGCCAATTACAGGCGTTTAATTTGTAAATGATAATTTTATTAGCCAATCACAGGCGTTTAATTTGTAAATCATAATTTTATCAGCCAATCATAGGCGTTTAATTTGTAAATGATAATTTTGAGTTATCAATGTTTATTGTTACCTTATTGTTATGTTCTAAATGTGAAAGTTACGTCAGTTTCTTATCTTTAACGTTTTTAAGTACCAGGTATGTTACGGAGCTCCGTAACCGTGACCAAGGCGGATATCCGAAATTTAAATTTATCCGAAACAGTTATCGAATTCGATATATGAATTGTTTATTATAATTTGTTATATGTTATATTTAAAAGGAGTCGCTTTTTGTTTTGTTTCTATCTTGTATATTGTACCGAATACCAAAATATATACTACAAAATATGTCGTTTTTTTATTTTTGTATAATTTTTTTTATATTATTACATTCACCGGCCATCTTGTGTAGGGCGCCATTTTGTTTAACATTGCATGAAACAAAACGATAATTCTAATAAAATTAATTACCTACTGAATCTTATTCAAGGAAATAACGTGAATTAATGCATTTAATCATAATTTAATAATAATAACAATAATATTTTCCTTGTAGTTTAAAATAATTTATAAAGTAAAACTTTAGTATAATTAATATGGTCATTATTTATTCTGAGCTAGCTACTCGTTCCGGCTTTGCATGTTCAGAAATATAAAATAATACTTCTATATCGTGATAATTATAAATCAGGGATATTACGGACGTATGTAACCATAATCGAAACTATCAAATATCCGAAATTATAATCTATCCGTAGCTGTATCCGATCAAAAAAATGCAGTTTTAGCACAGTGTTATTGTTACGATTTTTTAATAATGTGTCCGTAACTCAAACTGTCCGAAACCAATTTCGTATCCGTAACCATATATGAAACCGGTAAAATATTATTCATATATTCGTATTCATAACAGACTCGGAATTAAATATTGCCTCAACGCGAGAAACCAATCTTAATTTTTTGTACCCCTGTAAGTATGACTATTTAAAGAATGTGTTCTTGGTTACGCGCATCCAATGTATTGTAAAGAATTAGATATATTTAACTCAGAAATAAGTGAATTTAAAATTAGTTTACGTAATATATTTGAACCTTTGTCGTTTTACTTGCTTTTCATACGTTCTGTTTTCATTGTATTTTTTTATTTAAGTTGTTATTTGTGTGTAATTTTATGTGGAAATTTGATTGATTTTTGTTTGATCTTATATTTGTTTCTTTTTTTCTTATTAAAAAGCGATATTATATTTGTTTGTTTCCCAAATAATCATAACATTCCTGACATCGTAATGATTGTAGTCGTAATAACTTATTTCATTGTTTTAAGACAGACTGACTGTTTGCTTGAAATATAATATTCATATCTTTTGTTATTATTAAACAAGTGGCGCCATCTATTATCGTGTTAAGAAAGTTGATTAAGGAAATGGCCTACTTATTAAATGATAAAAAGAGAACGTCATTCGACCGTTGTAAATTAATTATGTTTACGTTCTTATTTTAAACTAATAGCGATATTAATATATTAATATAAAATAAATTTAGATTCTATAGTAATCTTGCGACAATTTGAATACTAGTAACGCCATCTGTCGAAGACTGCCGGAATCTAAAAGATTTAATCAGAAGTAAGTTTTTGTTTAAACAAATTACGATATTATCATCGACTAGCTGTGCCCGCGACTTCGTGCGCGTTTGAATTTAATAAAAAAGCGTGAATTTATTATTATTTTACATATAATTCTAAAATAAAAGTAGCTTAAGTTACTCCTTATTACATCAGCTATCAGCCAGTGAAAGTCCCGTCGAAATCGGCCCAGCCGTTCCATAGCTTAGCCGGAACAAACAGACAGACAGACAAAAATTGTAAAAAATGTTATTTAGGTATATGTACCGTGTATACATACATATGCATTTAGTAAAACGCGGTTATTTTAATACTTATGGATTATTTAAATATCGACATTTAGGGATAGAGTATCGCACTACAAAAGAACTAAAACATACGAGCCAGATTTATTATCTATGTGTGCGTGAGAGCTAATCTCGACACTCAATGAACGTCATCCTACTTTACTAGTGTGCGTGTACCTAATAACCAACTGTTTACCGCCTTTTTTTCGACGAGTTCTCAGCTTTAATAGTCTATCTTCACTACATAGTATAAAACAAAGTCGCTTCCCGTCTGTCGCTATGTATGCTTAGATCTTTAAAACTACGCAACGGATTTTGATGCGGTTTTCTTTAATAGATAGATTGATTCAAGATAAAGTTTTATATGTATGCACTGATAATTTTAGAGATATCTGATGTGATGTAGTAAATAAACACATTTTTTTCGCTTACATTGCAAAATAATGTACTACAATCTTGTACACCTTATGAAGTTCTATAAAAAACTTTACTTTTACGACAAATAATGGCTTATTTCCGAAGCGATTTTAAGCAATACAGCAATAATCCTTATCCAATTAAGTACCTTAAATACATTGTGCATTTAATATATATCAATATGGCCCTTTACAGCGTGTAATTTAAATGAATATTTTCGAAGATATTACAGTTTTAAAACGCAGGGACAGCGGTTTGTATTTCCCAATGAGTGAAAACTGTGTACGTTGTACCTATTTGTTATCACTACATAGTATAAAACAAAATTGCTTCCCGCTGACTGTCTTTTCCTGTCTATGCTTAAATCTTTAAAACTATGCAACGGATTTTGATGAGGTTTTTTTTAATAGATAGAGTGATTTAAAGAGAATGATTTTGTATGTATAATACGTGGACAATATAGTAGATAAACACTGATAATTTTAGAGGTTTCTAATGTGATGTCGTAAAAAGACACATTTTTTGCGCATATATTGCAAACGCTGGCTGAATACTATGAGATAGATCAAAATAATGTACTACAGAATTGTACACCTCAAAAATGTCTACAAAAAAGTCCGCGATGGTATATGTCTATCTGTAAGTGATAACCCACAATAACATTTTTTTGTCATTTATTTTTTACCACAAATGTTGGCTAATTTTCGAAGCGATTTTAATCTATACAGCATTAATCCTTATCCAATGAAATACCTTAAATACATTGTTGATTTAATATTGATCTATATGGCCCTTTACAGCATATGATTTAAATGAATATTTTCGAAGATATTACAGATTTAAAAATTGTAAAACGTAGCGTTTGCGGTGGTACCGGCCGGCAGGGGCGACGGGAGCGTGCTATAGGCGCGTCGGAGGCCGAGCTTCTCCCTGTAGCACTTTGAATTTAGCAGCGATCGGACGCGGTTATTATCGAAACTCTCTAGCGAGGGAAACGATTTAATTCTGTGATACATTATTTTGATCTATCTCGTAGGGCTCAGCCAGCGTTTACAATGTAAGCGCAAAAAATTTATAAATTTACGACATCACATTAGAAACTTTTAAAATTATCAGTGTTACTTAACTGTATTGTCTATGTATTATATACAAAAACCTTCGTCTTGAATCACTCTATCTATTAAAAAAAACTGCATCAAAATCCGTTGCGTAGTTTTAAAGATTTAAGCGTACAAATGGACATAGGGACAGAGAAAGCGACTTTGTTTTATACTGTGTAAAGGACATAGCGTAGCTCGATGTTATTTTATCATCTATATAATCTTGTGTTGAACACGCCTTATTTAATAATGTTTTTTTTAACGGACGATTTAATCGAATGAATCGGCAAATTTAAAAATATTTCTATTGATCTCACACGCGTGGGCGAAGCCGCGGACGTTGAGTAGTACATCAAATGTTATTTATACGTTCAAAGACTTTCATTTTAGTGAACGTATTAACCGCAATGGACTTTCTACTTTACGTAAATCGTTTAATCTAATAATCACATTTGAATTCTTCTCTGTTCGATTATTTTTAATCCAGCGACTCCCTTCTATCTCAAAGATCGTTTCAAGCTCCTAAGGGAGATTCACGAGCGCACACTTCGCTCGGATGTGAATTTAACTCTCTCCATTCCTCCTCACTCTTCTTCTTAATATCTAAGTCCTTTCAAAATCAAAAAATCAAAATCAATTCATTCAAGTAACCTTCACAATGAAGCGTTTTTGAATCGTCGATATTTAAATACCACCGTTTCGGAAAGCAGCTTCCAGCGAGAAGAAACGGCAAGAAACTCGCATAGTTGCTCTTTTCAAATAAACAGACTCACAATGCTGTTTTTTTACAATAATTACTGTCCTTTGATGGAACCCGAGCCTGAATCCAGGCGTTTTTTTTCTAAAAAGTATTCTTTTAATGAATATTAAGATTTATTTATTAATTTAGTCTTAATAAACATAATTTAACATTTACTAAAATGGTAAATTGATTATATTTCCCGGTATTTTATTATATATGCGTATACCATTGCCCAAATACGTTTTCTGTACCGTATGCAAACGGAGAGTAGGGGTTACAAGTTTACTGTTGAACTTCTAAAGAAACCTCTAAAGTTTATATAATGTTTCTCTACTATATTGTGCATGTATTATACATATAAACCTTCCTCTTGAATCAATCTATCTATTAAAAAAAACCGCTTCAAAATCCTTTGTGTAATTTTAAAGATCTAAGCATACACAGGGACAGACAGCGGTAAGCGATTTTAAAAGTAATTTAAATGAATATTTTCGAAGATATTACAGATTTAAAAAGCAGGGACGTAGCGGTTTGTATTGTCTAACGACTGACTGACTTACATTTAGAATCAGCATTGCACCCGTGCGAAACCGGGCCGGTCGCTAGTTATATACAAAAGAAAAACCTATTAGGTTTTCAATTTTAATTAGCTTGAGCTGGGGTTCGAACCCAGGACCACAAGAATATTAATATAGTCACTTAACACATAGTTTAAATAAATAGTTTTGTCATTAGGGCAGTGGGGCCGTTTACCAGTTTATTCAGTTGTGGCTGTGAACACAAAGCGGAGCCATGTTCTGTTTGAAGAATATTTGTTATTTTCAAATAATATTATGCGTATGTATATATTAGAAATTGTTTTTGTAATTCTAGTTATTATTACAATTAAATTGACTAGTGAGCCAGTGGAATTACAGGCATTGGGAATATATATTCAGGGATAGTTACCTAAATTTAGTTATTACAGAAGTATGAACCGAGATGGTCCAGTACACGTGCATCTTAACAGATGAATTCTGGTTCAAATCCAGTCAAGAACCAAAGATTTTTCATGTGTTTACCTTGTGTTTATAATTTAATCTCGTGCTCGGTGAAGGAAAACACCATGAGGATACCTGCATGTGTCTAATTTCAATGAGATTTTGCACACGTGTTACCAACTTGCTTTGGAGCATCGTGGTGAAATAACCTTTTCCTCGAAGAGAGGGGAGGCCTTAGCCCAGTAGGGGGACATTAACAAACTGCTACTCTAAGCTACGTAACAGTTTTCTTAAGTAGGTAATTTTTATTGGAGAGAGTATTTTGATGATCGATCGCTTTCTAAGGTACTGGTACAGAACAATGCAACCCGTACTACGGAGAAGTCTTTTTTTGATATGAGCAGGTCTTCAATTGTCACAGCTCTTTTTTTTATGGCATCGGTTGACGGACGAGCATATGGGCTACCTGATGGTAAGTGGTCACCACCGCCCATAGATAAAGGCGCTGAAAGAGATATTAACCATTCCTTAAATCACCTATGCGCCACCAACCTTGGGAACTAAGTTGTTATGTCCCTTGTGCCTGTGTTTACACTGTTCTTCGACTTCGCTGCGGTCACATCCCATTAGGTAACTTTGGTTTTCTTATGGGCAAAATACCTTCAAGTAATTGCAGAAGACAAATACCTTGTAATAATGGTGGCGTGTGCTCGGACTGTAGCTGATAGAATATCTCTTTAACGGATAATAACGGAGTCGAGATGGCCCAGTGGTTGGAACGCGTGCATCTTAACCGATGATTTCGGGTTCAAACCCAGGCAGGCACCACTGAATTTACATGTGCTTAATTTGTTTATAATTCATCTCGTGCTCGGCGGTGAAGGAAAACATCGTGAGGAAACCTGCGTGTGTCTAATTTCAACGAAATTCTGCCACATGTGTATTCCACCAACCCGCATTGGAGCAGCGTGGTGGAATATGCTCCATACCTTCTCAACGGGAGAGGAGGCCTTAGCCCAGCAGTGGGAAATTTACAGGCTGATTATGTTTATGATTATGGATAATTAATTATTTCGGAGAGGTGGTTACACGACCAGCGCAATTTTTGTCCAAATTAGTGGATGGTCTCTTAAAGAACAGACGTTATTAAGTTTAATGTTCTGTATTTACTATGAGGGTCGTGTTTTCTCGAAGAAAAAACCCTCTTCAAAATAAATGATAAAAACGTAGGTTATTCATTAGTCTATTACTTTATGATATCATTTTTATATAAACATGCATGTGTGCATGTTTCTGTAAAATGTAAAATCTTTACTGGTATGTGAACAATCTCTTGGGTTATTAAATTCAATCTATAATTATATTATAACGCTGAAGAGTTTGTTTGTTTGGTTGAACGAGTTCAAGAGTATTGAAATAAAAAATTCAGTGTTAGATAGCCTATTTATTTAGGAAGGCTATAGGCTATAAAGCATCACGCTACGACCAATAGGAGCGGAGTATCGATGAGAAATGTCCAAAAACGGGGAAAATGATTCCTTTTGAGAGCGTCCGTGCGTGCGCTGCGTAAATGTTAAAGTTTCGCAAAGATCATGTTCTGACAGAATCTGTAATATAGCCGAGCGAAGTCGGGACGAGCAACTAGTGTGTTATGAAGTTAATTTTCGAAAATAAATAAATCTTTTCCATGTAAGTTTTCAACTACAGGTATTAGGAACGTAACATAGAAATATATAGAGTTTGTGTTAAGTTATTTATTTTTAAATCTTTGCAACGATGCGTTTGTTCTTCTGAGTGAGCCAGTGGACATGTTTAAGGAAGTTTACATCTGAATAAATACGGATTGTGAAATGAAGACCAAAGACACTAGACCTGTTATAGTCACAAACACAGATTCACTTTCTATACAATGTTAAGTAACATTGATTCACTTTCATAGAATCAGTGATAATCATTGTATGTACACGGCTTTGCGCAAGCCTGGTAGGTATCACCTACTCATCAGATATTCTACCACCAAACGGCAGTACTCAGTATTACTCTGTTCCGGTGTGAAGGGTGACTGTGCCAATGTAACTACAGACACAAGAGACATAATATCTTGGTTTTCAAGTTCGGTGACGTCTTGGCGATGTAAGGAATGGTTAATATTTCTCACAGCGCTATTGTCTATGGGCGGTGGTGATCACTTACCATTAGGTGGCACATTTGCTCGTCCGCCAATCTATACCATAAAAAATAAGGATAAGCTTATAACGCCAAGTTTCCGACTCCGGAAAGTCAATAAATCCTTCCAAGGGCAAGATGTCCGCTTCTATAATAAAATTCTGTAGATATTTATAGCTTTGCCAAATAGTTATTATTAATTGGCAATTATTAATTTTAAGATCAAGTATGGCTGGGGTAATGTCACCGTAGGTATAAAATGATCGCACGCTCTGTTCTCATGTTATCTAAGGAAGTTGGGGACTCTTAATCTGTGGTCACGCAGTCAGCCATTACGACGAAGGCGTGCTGTTAGACGTTCGACATCAAAATTAAATTGTTGGTGACTTTCTGAAAAATTGCAGAACACGTAAATGTCAAACTATTTTGGTCCAAATGGACCATCATGAAATTGCATTCGTTTTGTAATTTTCGTTTTTATTCGACAGGTAATAGGCGCATTTGGATACCCTGCATCAGGTAATTATGTCACGGGTTGGCGGAGCAAAAGGGCAATCTAATGATAAGGGTCCCCTTACATCACAAATGCGACACCAACCTTGGGAACTAAGATGTTATGTCCCTTGTGCCTGTAGTTGCATTGGCGCACTCACCCTTCAAACCGAAACACAACAATACCAAATGTCGCTGCTTGGCGGCAGAATATCTGATGAGTGGATGGTACCTTCCCTGACGGTATTGAAGTCACCGCCAACAAAACCAATAAAAAAGTTTATTTGTTCATTATTATTACCTTCTCAACATTATATCACGTAGTTGTTAATACAATAATGTATTTAGACCATCGATTAAATAATACATTTTTATTCTAGATCCAGAGACAAGCGAAGAAGATAGTTGTATACAGATGACCACGGATAATGTAGAGAAAATAAATGATTTAGTTGATAAGATTTCGTCTTTTATAAACAAGATTAGCACGAAATACGATGACATCGATTTGCGATTGGTAGAAATCGCTCTTGATAAACATTCATTGGTTGAAAATAAAAAGAGTACTACAGTACATGTTACGATAAGTGATTGCTTTGAGGGTATAAAGCGCACTGAATACATCGCACGAGATTCTAAATTTGAAATTGATGATGACAACGATTTGAATGATAGCAAACAAGAAACAAATGAATACAGCGACGCTGCTAAGTCATTTGATGAAGAAGAATACAGCGCACGAGATTCTAAATTTGAAAATAATTATGACAACGATTTGAATGATAGCAAACAAGAAACAAATGAATACAGCGACGCTGCTAAGGCATTTGATGAAGAAGAATACAGCGCACGAGATTCTAAATTTGAAAATAATTATGACAACGATTTGAATGATAGCAAACAAGAAACAAATGAATACAGCGACGCTGCTAAGGGATTTGATGAAGAAGAATACAGCGCACGAGATTCTAAATTTGAAAATAATGATGACAACGATTTGAATGATAGCAAACAAGAAACAAATGAATACAGCGACGCTGCTAAGGGATTTGATGAAGAAGAATACAGCGCACGAGATTCTAAATTTGAAAATAATTATGACAACGATTTGAATGATAGCAAACAAGAAACAAATGATTACAGCGACTCTGCTAAAGGATTTGATGAAGAAGGTAATATAAATAAATATGATTTTAATTCTGACTCTGATGATACAGAAAATAATAATGATAAAGACATAATAAGCAATGATTTTAGTTCTTCAGAAGATTTAAAAGCCAGAAAAAGTGATGATGACTTAACTGATATTAATGATTCTGATATAAATGAGCGTATTAACAACGAAAACTTCAGTAACGATTCAAAAGATACCGATGAATTCTGTAAC
Organism: Vanessa tameamea; assembly: GCF_037043105.1. NCBI lineage: Eukaryota > Metazoa > Arthropoda > Insecta > Lepidoptera > Nymphalidae > Vanessa > Vanessa tameamea. The sequence goes on along the minus strand of NC_087339.1, from coordinate 2,398,962 downwards.
GAAGAATCTGATCGTTATTATGGAAATTCTAGAGAGATTTTAGATACTGATGATGATTTATTCGATACGTTTGATGAAACTATGAACAGCCAAGAATTTGAGAGCTGTGAAGTTGAAACTGATAATACAGCAAAAAATAACACTGAAATAATTAAATTCATTAATTTTAACGAAATCATCAACTCAGACAACTGTTTTAAGAAGAGAAATAACACAAGCGAAGAAGTTTTGCTTCTAAACGAAGATGATAAAGTCTTTTTAAAGGAAATAGAAAAGATACGCGGTTCGAAGCCGTTCTTTTTATATCAGCGTTTCTTTAACAATACTTTACAATTTTGGTTCGTGTAATAAATTGTTATCGTAATAAACATTTTTATTTCCAGTATTGTTTTATTTAAATTGATTTTTAACACGCTTTTAGTAGCTTCACTTGTAACTATGTATGTAAGAAAATCTTGGAATCTTAATTCGACCCACTTCCCGGTCTTCGATTAGGATGACATTTTGCACACGCACCGAGTTCTGATGACAATACACGACTAGCTAAGAAACGTCATTACGAATCCAATATGGCGGCCTGTCCAAGATGGCGGACTGGCTGTTTGAAATCCACCCCCATAATATGGATACCAAATGAAAGGATTTGCTTTTATAATTTTTAGTGCTAAAAGCGTGTTTTTTAGTTATTTAAACTATTATTGTGTTATCATCAAAATCAAAATATGTATACAAGAAAACCTGATTTTTTAGTTTTGCCCGATTATGAGTTATTCAACACAAGATTCTAGATGATTTAAAAAAGCGTGGAGCTAATACTTGTTCACTTCTAGGCAGGATATATTATATAGATATAAAACTGATTATAACTAACATAAATTTGTATTTTGAAAAAGAGTAACTATTGAGTTTCTTAGCAGTTTTACTCGGTAGAACCTACATTCGAAAACGGTGGTAGCTTCACTTAATATAGTTTGTAAAATGACGATTCAAAAGTGCTCGTAAAAGCCTGCTTGAATAAGTATATTTTGATTAGTTGTTAAATGCTAGTAATGTTCCGGCGATTTCCCCTTCCTCAAACCATTTCTAGCAGAGATTTTTATTAATTTTACATTTGTGTGTATAAATAAGTATTTATGTTGTCTGTCCCTGTGTATGCTTAGATCTTTAAAATTGCACAACGTATTTTGATGCGGTTTTTTATAATAGATAGATTGATTCAAGAGGAAGGTTTATATGTATAATACATGCACAAAATAATTTACTACAGTATTGTACACCTTAAAAAGGTCTTCAAAAAAGTCCGAGATAGTATATGTCTATCTCTTAGGGATAGCCCACAATAACCATTTTTTATCCTTTACTTTTTACGATAAATAATGGCTTATCTTCAAAGCGGTTTTAAGCAATACCGCATTAATCCTTATCCAATTAAGTACCTTAAATACATTATGAATTTAATATAGATCAATATGGCCCTTTACAGCGTGTTGTAGAACGAAAACTGAGTGACGTGGTCAGGGAAGTGACGTCACCTTTGAGACGAAGGGACGTCCATCTTGGGTTGTCATTGCGGTAACAAGTTTGAAACTGTCAGTTGCATTCTTGATGAATACATATTATTTTATTGATATATAACTGAAACTTGTTAATGACTGTCCGTCGATATTTATTTTAAATGTTTTAGAGAATTGTCGATAATAATATGTACATTTATATTTATGTGTAGAAAGTCTAGTTGGCTGTCAAGTGTAGTGTTTCGATCTTGATGAAATGATGTAGGTACTAAGCATATTTTTAAAGTCTCAAGATGGAACGCGGATGCATTTGGGGCCCCTCAAGACTGGAGGCCGTGGGCTAGCCGCCTCCTCCGCCCTCCTGTTAGTCCGCCACCGATACAGCCTCTTTATATGAAACGTGCATCGTCGTTTGCTTCCGTATTCTGGATACAGTCATATCAGTTAGTGAATTCAGTGACTTTACGTAAAAATATAAACAAAAGAAAAGCGAGATTCGTTTTCGTTATATATTTTGTATTAAATAACAAAATTAAATAAAAACAATAATAAATTATTTTTTTAAATGGTTATTATATAACACCTTATACAAAAGAAACAGACAGAGATAAAGACAGAGAGAGAAGAGTCGCCTGGAGGGAAATAACGCGTTCTCCTCGCGTGAAGGTTTCTGCGAGTTCACACTGTAAGCCGCGTTAAAGAACTTCGTTCCAAATGTATGTAATACTTGTGTAAATTTAACAAAATATGTCCAAAATAAAACACCGTAATGACCACAATCAGTTCATTCTTCCCTTGACTTTAAGTTTTTCTCATTTTTCATTTCATTTGTTTTTCCTTCGACGATCAAAACCGAATGAATCGAATCACCGGATCCTCCTTCCCCGCACACATTTTTGTTGCCGATCACGAAATATAATTACCGGCAGTCAATAATCTTTTATTGTTAGTAAATAATAAAAATAAATTGAAAAATAATAATTTAAAACATTTAATAAACGGCGGCTTACACTTGTCAAATTTAAGGCTTCATAATTCTATTCACAGCTTTAAAACCTTCATCAAGTATACACACCCTTATAAGCGCGCGCATCATAAGAAAGCTCCCTCATGGTAGTACGTAAATAAATAAATATAAATATTGGACAGCTTCACATACATTACTCTGATCCCAATGTAAGTAGCTAAAGCACTTGTGCTATGGAAAATCAGAAGTAACGACGGCACCACCAACATCCAGACCCAAGACAACATAGAAAACTAATGAACTTTTTCTACATCGACTCGGCCGGGAATCGGACCTGGGATCTCGGAGTGGCGTACCCATGAAAACCGGTGTACACACTGCTCGACCACGGAGGTCGAAAAGAGAACTTAAAAAATATATATTAAGCATGTATTTATCGAAACTAATATCACAAATGCGAAAGTCTGTCTGTTGCTCTTTGACAGCCAAACCACTGAATTGAGTTTGATGAAATTTGGTATGGAGAAAGGAACTCCAAGGAAGGACATAGGTTTTTTAAGTCTGTGTTTATTTTTATTTTTTATGGCATTGATTGGTGGACGAGCATATGGGCCACCTGATAAGTGGTCACCACCGCCCATAGATAAAGGCGCTGTAAGAAGTATTAACCATCCCTTACATTGCCAATGCAAAACCAACCTTGGGAACTAAGACGTTATGTCCCTTGTGCCTGTGATTACACTGGCCCTCACCCTTCTAACCTGAACACAACAATACAGAGCACTGTTATTTGGCGGTAGAATATATGACGAGTGGGTGGTACCTACCCAGGCGGGCTTGCACAAAGCCCTACCACCAAGTTGGGAGGTGTTTCGACCAATCCCTAAAAATACTTTTTTTAAGTCTTAAAAACTGTCGACGAATTCCTAACACGCGTGCGAAGCCGTGGGCAACAAACTTACTTTATATAAATATGACATTAGAAAAATATGATTACTGTAAAATAGCTATTACCAAAACACGATGCCATTTCATGTTCCACTGTTGGGATAAAGCAAATAACTAACTCTCCCCAGTACCGTCTTTACACGGGGCACGTGCCCAGGACCCCCATCTTGAGCCCGAAGAAAAATCATATTCGTTTCATTTAAATCCAGAATTTACAATAATTACCGCACCGTTTTTTTTAAAACTAAACTTAAGGCTATAATCAATTTATTTCTATATGGTAGAAATTATTTAATTTGTTATATTTGTAACTATCTAGCAAAGGGCCCCAGCATAGCTTGAGACGGCCCTGACTCTCCGTTTAAGGCTTTTCTTTTAAAGAATAGCAATGCCCCAAATTAATTAAGGAATTACTGATATTCCTATTTACCCCTCCTTTTAAAGCTAATCACTTGTGTTAGGAGTGGGTACAAGAATAGCTCAAGGGATCAGGATCGATCCCTTTCAAGGCGATCTATTGATGCTTATAGCCTATTCCAATGGCAGTAGGACAAAAGATAAACAAATCTTAGATTCACTTAAATATTGTGCACCACTGAGAGTTTATGATTAATATATCTCTATTTATAATACAGCATTATTACACTTAACTACTTATATCCACTTTAAATTCACTTCCAAAATTCCGATATAAGTTTCGTCGACGTCCAAAACGCCATATTTTCGCAAATCCACAGTGAATATCATAGATTAACCAAGCTCTCGACCAATGATGTCGCGTCGATTTGATGTCGAATGTTGTTTATTTGGCTTTTCTCGTCTTATAGAGTTCATATATTTTTTTTTTATTACACTGCTGGGCTAACGCCTCCTCCCGTTGAGAAGGTTTGAAGTTTACCATGACGCTGTTCAAATGCTATGATAAACACGTAACAGAATTTTATTGAAATTAGACACATGCAAACTCACGATGTTTTCCTTTACTGTGCACTTGATGAATTATTATAAACGCGAATTGAAAAAGATTCTGAGATGAGATTGAATTCTGTAGTGTGCCAGGGTTCGAAACCACAATCTATTTCAATATATTTCAGTCGCTAAGAATCCGGTTTAACCGCTGAGCCGTCGTGTTTAATTTTTGTTTGTCCAATACATAACATTAACAGCCTGTAAATTTCCCACTGTTGCGCTAAGACCTCCTCTCCCTTTGAGAAGAAGGTTTGGAGCATATTCCACCACGCTGCTCCGATGCGGGTCGGTGGAATACACATGTGGCAGTATTTCGTTGAAATTAGACACACGTCCTCACGATGTTTTCCTTCACCGCCGAGCACGAGATGAATTATAAACACAAATTAAGCACATGAAAATTCAGTGGTGCCTGCCTGGCTTTGAACCCGAAATCATCGGTTAAGATGCACGCGTTCTAACCACTGGGCCATCTCGGCATTGAATGTTCGTTATGTAACTATAAAAATAACTGCAAATTTCGTTCGTAACGTAATATTGTTTACGTATAAACAGTTAATATTTGTTCTGTTCGTGCGCAACGGTTGATAAAACAAAAGAAAAACGTTATTATATTAAAATAAATTTTATAATTTATTAAACACCTGTTACAATATATTAATTAAATAATAGTTTGTTAAATATTATTTACGATTGGATTGGCTCGACTGTCCAGCTTTTAATAGCCTGAGACGCTGGATTTGAACCTGCGTCCCTTTCATTCGTTTAAGGGTTGGTTTAATTTGACATATTCTACGAGACTAGAATGTTATGTAACTACTAGTAAGTTTGAACAAAAGTTCGCTGCAGCGATAAATCTCTATGATGTCATCTAATCAAACGATTGAATTTTGCAGCGCTAGATCGCTCATAGAGAATATTTTCTCGCGACCGAAACGTCGTAAGCGCCGGGATTTTCATGGCGCTTACGCGTTTCGTTCAGCGTAGTTTAACAATATTTCGGCCCATATAGATTTGACGGATTGTAGAATGGCACCGACTTTAAATAAATATTATTTTCGTGCACGTTTGAATTTAAGTTATTCGGATATTGCAGCGTGACTGTATTTTTATTTTATATATAATTCTAAAGTAGCCTAAGTTACTCCTCATTCCATCAGCTATCTGCCAGTGGAAGTCCCGTTAAAATCGGTCCAGCCGTTCCAGAGATTAGCCTGAACAAATAGACAGACCGACAAACAAAAATTGTACAAAAACTATATTTTGATATATATACATATGCATTTAATAAAAAGCGGTTATTTTCATATTACAAACAGACACTCCAATTTTAGTATATTATAGTTAAAAAAAAGTATTATAATTCTCATTTCTAATCATTGATTACGTTTAATTTATATTTTTAATACATATTGTGTTACGTGATTTTGCACGGCGAGACTACCTGGAAATATTAAAACACTTGCCGAGATAATATTGAAATGTAATTTTGTTTCCTTGTTCTAATACTGCATCTGTTGGATGTCCGAATTAAATTAAAAAAAACAAAAAGTTCACCACCGTGAAGTCTTAACGGACTGTCGAAGTGTCACATCCAATTGTCAAGCGCGATCGATTATTCACTAATAATATTAAGAGCACTTATTCCAATAAATAAATATTTTACGTAGTAGGTAGATACCACCCACTCATCAAATATTCTACCACCGAACTACAGTACTTGGTATTATTGTGTTCCGGCTGAAGGGTGAGCCAGTGTAACTGAAGGCACTAAGGACATAACAACTTCTATTTTTAAAAAGGCTTCTATTTTCAATTGATCATGAATCATAATAAATCAGTCCGAACGCCCCGGCTTCGCACGCGTGCAATGCTGATACTAAATATACTACAGAATGTCTTACAACGTTCACAGTTTTTCAGTCATTAGACAATACAAACCGCCATGTCCCTGCGTTTTAAATCTGTAATATCTTCGAAGATTTTCATTTAAATTACACGCTGTAAAGGGCCATATTGATCTATATTAAATACACAATGTATTTAAGGTACTTAATTGGATAAGGATTGATTCTGTATTGCTTAAAACCGCTTCGAAAATAAGCCACTATTTCTCGTAAAAAGTAAATGATAAAAAATGGTTATTGTTCGTTATCCCTAAGAGACATATACTAAAACCTATGACAGGTTTTGTTTTTACTACTAGAGTAACATGTTTCCGCTCTCTAAAATTAATTCTTCCTTAAATCGTAACAATTTAGTAAATTGCAACCAAGAATCCTCCTTATTTTCTGCACATCTACGGCTGGAGCTCTTCAAAATGGGACCATAACCGATTCTTTATGGGCAGCCATCGTCCCATAATTACTGATAAGAAGATGTTACACGTCACAATTTTTAGTCCAACCTTTGTCTGATACATAAACGTAACCTTTAAGGACACTAGTATAATTAAATACAACAAATTAAAGATACTAAGTTCTTTTTTTAAGTTAAAGGTACGTAACAAAGGCGAGGTACGAGGTTCTGAACAAACAATAATAAAAAAAAAATACAATTGAATTAAGGAACTCCGTTTTTTGAAGGATTGTCATCAGAAAAATGTATTTTCTCTTGGTGGTAGGGCTTTGTCTGGTTAAGTTATTCTACATCAGACATTCTATCGCCAAACAGCAGTACTCAGTATTATTGTGTTCCGGTTTGAAAGGTTGAGCCAGTGTAACTAGGCACAAGGGAGATAACATCTTAGTTCCCAAGGTTGGTTTTGCATTGGCAATGTAAGGGATGGTTAATATTTCTTACAACGCCAAATATGTGGTAATGACAAGTTACCGATTCTACTACGATCCAACTTCGACCGTTCCTCACAAAAAATAATAGAACAAATTTCTATTCGATTGCGAGGAACTGTCGATTTGTTACTAGAATTGGGATCCTGATCGTCAGTCATAAAAATCTTGTACCTATATACGGGTGTATGACACCTTCGGCATCACTCAAACTTCAGCCGGAACACAATAATACCTAGAACTGTAGTTTGGTGGTAGAATATCTGATGAGTGAGTTGCACTTACCCAGACGGGCTCGCACAAAGCCCTACCACCAAGTTAGTGGAATCGACGCTCAGCATCACCCCCTGCAAAGTGAGGAGGTCTCGCGTGTTGCCATCATTCGAAACAAACATGGCGTCGAATATATTCCCAATTAAAATTAAAATTTAAAACATTTGAAAACAATACACAGACAATATAAACGAAGGTTGTCTGAAAAACCAGAAGTTTATTATTTTCGATACAATGGTTATATTTAAACAGTTGTAATTGATTATTTATTGCCCATTACGTATATATATTTGCTTTAACGTTAATAATGTTGTTTGTACAAGAATCATTTCGGTATAAAACGGCGGGCGCAGATCCAGGACATCATAGTCTTGTTGGACAATTGGTCTTTTAAGGATATTAAGTCCTAAGACCAAAGATATGATGAACGCGTCGTATCTTTTACTTCTCTGCGTAATTGGCGTAAGTCCTTTTTTAAATTTGCATATAAATCAGTTTTGCCATAATGATATATTTTCGATTCCCGGCCGAGTCGATGTAGAAAAAGTTAGTTTTCTATGTCGTCTCGGGTCCGGGTGTTTGTGGTGCCGTCGTTACGTCTGATTTTCCATAACGCAAGTGCTTTAGCTACTTACATTGGGATCAGAGTAATGTATGTGATGTTGTCCAATATTTTTTTTTTCTATTCTTCCATTAGTAATTAATAGTATTTTTTGTGTTTAAATGTTGAATGGGATACAACTTTTGCCAAGATTCGAAGGTCGGCAGCGTACTGGTGATGTAAGGAATAGACCATATAGAGTCAGTGTCTAGAGGCGGTGATGACTTAAAACCAGGTGTTCCATTTGCCCATCCGCCAACGCATTCTATAAAAAAATATCAGCAATGAATTATGGTCGAATTTCTACCAACAGACCACGAGTAATATTGACCGCCATTTGATGGTACTTTGATGTCCATGCGTGACCTCTCTTTGTGGTAACATGCGGTCACCACATGATACTAGCTCACCGGAACAAAAATATTAAGTTATGCTGCTTAGCGGTAGAATTAATGGGTGTATGGTACCTACAGACTACTTGCTCAAAGCCCTACCACCGGAAGCTTAGTTACTGGTCTTTTAAATCAATAAAATAATCGAATTTCCGTCCTAACGATTCAAACGAATGAATACTATCACTGATACGACTAAATTATTATCAGCTCGAATTTATTGAAATATGCTCAATGTTTTTTTTTTTTTAATTTCATATTATTTTGTCACAGGTTCTGGATGCGCTGGTCGCTCCAATACAACGTAAGTATTTATTTCATCCCACATTGATATCCTCTCGATCGATATAGCAACGGTAGCCATTTTGTAGCGAGACTAGCCAACTGCGCAGGATATCCAGTATAATGCGCCAGTGTCTGTGCAAACACAAATCCACTGCCTATTTTTTCACGACAAAAGATCGCCCATTCCACTAGTCGAATTCCTAGGGAACAAAATACTCGTACCCCATTGGTCGCGCGCTGCGTATAAGCGCGTGAGACCATCCTCAGAAATGATTTAGCCAATGAGATTCTTCGTCCTTAACCAATACAATAGCGCAGACCAAGACAAATTCCTGTACACACAATCATAAAATTAATTCTCAAATGGGGGTTATGTTATAAATTCTCCTATAGGGGTCAATGATTTAAATAATTCAAATTTATAATTTAATGAATTCGGAATTATAACATTAGATATTAAAATCGAGGCAAGTCAACTGGGCTGTTAGTTTGAGCAATGTACGAAACCTGAACACGTTCAAATGTCAAGCAGCGCCTCTGACCCCCATATCATATAATATTGTTTATAAACATCAACATAGTATAAAACCAAGTCATATGTGTTGCAAGGGGAAGGTTTATTTGCGTAATCCATATATATGATAGTGGAGTAAAGCCCAGCGATACAATAGCAAAGATCAAGGGCAAATTCCTTTGGGAGCTCGTTTCGTGGAATAGGCTTTCGTTCTTAAAGTTAGTCTGTGTTATCTTACACACACATTCACTCTTATATACGCGTGTATGTATACTGTGTTGTTTGCTAAGCTCTATTAGTAATAACATATTTATAAAGTGAATATTTCTAAGTTTACTTTGAGTTGTTATGAATTGGAGGTACTTAAAATAATAATTGCTTTGTGTACTTATAAATACGTTTTTAAATGATGTCAATAATTCTTTACAGACGATGGAAAATTCATAAAACTCGATCTTCCTGGTAAGATATAATTATAATTTATAATATCTTAAGGAACTTGTACAATCTTATTATTAACTTAGAATCTTTATAACTTGTGACTGTTTAATAAATAATTTATTAATAGTCATATTAACAATTGATTTTAATCTTAGAATATGGGAAGTATGACACAGATACGCAATAATTCATTACATATATGACAATTCATTTACACGTTACTTTCAATCACCAAAGTTAACTTTAACCAGCAGTTTAAACTAACTTGACGCTATGAAATAGTCAGTTGCCCTTTCAAATCTTCGAATTTCTTAAATATCGATACGTTCGACGTATAAAATCGTATCTAGAAATAAGATATACTTTGCTCACTCCAATAATATAATTGAACCCCTAACACAGAATTTTAAATTGAAACAAGGGTTTATAATCTAATTTATATGATTCGAATGACAATGGTTCAAATTAAAGTTAAATTGATATAAATTAGAGAGTTAAAATAGATAAAAATAACCGCTATAATTCTATAAATCTCGTCACTAATACGCGTAACCCACTCACCCTTAATACAACGTCGATGGCAAGTGGACTGACAACGTCAAAACCTTGCAGATGATGGTAACGAATACAAGTTCTCCGCGGACAAGAAGTTGGACAAGTTTGGTAAACAAATCATTACACTGACACTCGAGCCTGTTGGTAAGTTCGTAAGCACAGAACAGCGTGGCTTACAACTGTACACACAAACATAAAATAAATTCTCAGATAGGGGTTATGTTATAAATTCTCGAAACGGGGTTAACGATGTAAATAATACGAATTTATAATTTCATTAATTCGATATTATTAAATTAGAAAGAATAAAAGTCAACTGGGCTGTTAGTTTGAACGATGTACCGAACGAACATACCTGAACACTTACCACGTCAAGTAGCACCACTGACCTCTATACCTTATATGTTCATAAACATCAACATAGTATAAAACCGAGTCACATCCCGCCGTCTGTACACTTAGATCTTTTCAACTTCGCAGCGGACTTTAATGTAGTTTTTATCAATGAACAAGAGGAACATTTTATATGTATAAGATCATTTTAACTTTCCTAGTAGACAATAGATAATAATTTTTCTTTCTATGTTTGTATAATTTGTGATATGTTTTTCTTCGCAGACGATAGAAAAGATGAATTAACATCTGGATTGAACGAACAGTCCTACTGGAAGAATATTGCTAGTTCATCGAACGCAGCACAAAACTCAAAAAGTAATCGTAATGAATTTGCTAGTCAAATAAATAACGGAAACGAAAACGCTTACTATACGTCAGTGTCTGACTCAAAGGAATCATCCTCGAGTTCGAACAGTAACTATAATTATAACGAAGGTACGTAACATTATTCCTAATATTGTATTGTTATTTTTGATTTAACGTTGATCATTTTAAGATTTGGAAGTGTGATCGTTTCATTTCGAAGTATATTTATCAATTTATTCTTAGCAGTCTTTTGTATATTAAAGTTTCGTTGCTGTTACTGAAATCTTGAAATGGGGCTTTCATGTTTGTTTTTGCTCCCTCAAAAAAGATTATTACTAGTTCATAACTTTACCATCATTAACATGGCGAAGCCCAGTTTTTCAATGGATAAATACCACCCTGAATTAATACCTGGAGTAATACCATCCAATTGTTATAGGAGCATAAAGTCTTAGATGATTCTGTACATTGTATTGAATTTTATATTTACATGCTAGTTCTGTAACCGCGGGCATAACATCTTAGTTCCCAAGTTTGGAATTGGTAATCTTTCTTAAAGTGCCACAAATGTGGTGTTGTCACAGTGTGCACACCCATTTCTAATAATAAAAAGTATTTGTGTCCTTTAATTCTTTATTATTTTAATTCATTAAGTCGCGTGTTCAGTGATCTTGTGCTTTATGTGTTGGTAACTCGACAGAGAGTAGTTTTGTTTTGTGAGAGAGTAGCTATTATAAATTTTAATGCGAATACTTATTCAAGCGTATATTGTTACAGGATTCAACGTTAATAGCGTTCCATCGAGATCGTATCCAGCACAATTACTACCACCAAAACCCAGACCATCAGTGTATTATCCATCACACAGATATCCACCACAGTTCTATCCACAACCAGCGTATTTCCCTCGTCCAATTTATCCAGATCCCATTCCTTACGTGCAACCTGAGTTTGTAAATATTCCTTCAATTGAAAATTATAAACGCGGATTTGTACCCACCAATGGAAACGGATACTTATACCCTCCTAGAACATTTGTCAATCAATACCCAGTCCCTCTTGCTTTGCCATCAAAGCTACCAATTAGGCCTGTTACTCCAGTTCCAGTAAACCCGATTGATATCACAGGTATATATACTCGTATAAGTAATTTTGAATGGTCTAACACACATAACACTTAAACAAACACAAACAAATTCACGTAACGCAATTAAAATGATAAATTGAAAGATTATTTTCGTCTCGAAGTGAAAATTTCAAAAATGTTTTTGTAGTTGACGCTTGCCTGAAATAATTCATGTCGACTGAGGAATGACATATTTTATACTTGATCTTTATTTAATACTTGACCGTCAGGAGAAAGGATTTTAAAAGAATAGATTAAATTTGTCGAGGACATCTCGTAATATTTAGCTTATATATATATGTTTTCGTAAGTATATATGTATAAGACAAAGTAAATAACTTAATTCTCTTAATTTCGTTTTCTTTTATTTTTCACACCTAAATACGTTCATGGACATCTTAAGATTGCTTCTCTACTAGTGTTTATATTGTTTTCTTTATTTAAAGGTAAACCAATAATTGCACCGATTAGTGTGCCGAGAATTCCACAAATCAGCTTACCTCAAAACGCTCCTGGTTCCGCCAGCTACATTAAATCTGTTGGTGGTAGCAGTTCAGGCAGTTCGTACTCAAACAATAAACAGGATTTCTCAAGCACATGGAATCAGAACGTCGGAGGATCTTCCTCAGTAACAAGTAAATAATACGTTTTACTTCTACTTTAATTTAATTGTTCAAGTTGGGAAAATAGGACAATACTCAGTCTGTTTATTATAATCTTCAATGTGCAATGAGAGCCAATTTTAAAATATTGTACAACGTAAATTCTCGGCCAATATAACGTTGTTTTGTCATAATTTAAGCTTTGAACCAAAAATTATACGTTTTCCTATAATTGACATAATTTTTAACAGGCCCACAGAAGGACTCTCCTAGTACTATCAGCTCAAGTTATGGCCAAACATCCAGTGGTAGTAACACTGGCAGCTCATTCTCAAGCAGTGGACAAACTTACTCCAATACCTGGGGACAAAATGAAATTGGATCTACTACCACTACGGGTAAGTTGCACAGTGCGTTCTATCGGAAAAAAATCACTTTATTATGGAATTCTCCAATTCTCGAATTCCCAATTCCAATTAAATTTTTGGGTATTTTTACAGGCCCACAAGGTGGATCACCTACCATCCCACAAATACCACAACCCGACTCTCCACAAGGAGGATCACCAATCCAACCACAAGGAGAATCACCTAACCAACCACAAGGCGGATCACCAACTGGACCTCAAAACGGATCACCTACCCCACAAGGAGGAAAACCTAACTCTCCACAAGGAGGATCACCAACCCAACCACAAGGCGAATCACCTAACCAACCAGAAGGCGGAGCACCAACTGGACCTCAAAATGGATCACCTACCCCACAAGGAGGGTATCCGACTGGCCCAGTAAACGGAACTCCAGGTTCAAGTAGTTCAAGCTTCACAAATACGTCGTCTGGTAGCAGTGCGATTATTTCACCAACAGGACCTCAACCTGGATTACCAACCCAACCACAAGGCGAATCACCTAACCAACCACAAGGCGGATCACCGACCCAACCACAAGGCGAATCACCTAACCAACCACAAGGCGGATCACCAACCCAACCACAAGGCGAATCACCTAACCAACCACAAGGTGGATCACCAACCCAACCACAAGGCGAATCACCTAACCAACCACAAGGTGGATCACCAACCCAACCACAAGGCGAATCACCTAACCAACCACAAGGCGGATCACCAACCCAACCACAAGGCGAATCACCTAACCAACCACAAGGCGGATCACCAACCCAACCACAAGGCGAATCACCTAACCAACCACAAGGTGGATCACCAACCCAACCACAAGGCGAATCACCTAACCAACCACAAGGTGGATCACCAACCCAACCACAAGGCGGATCACCTAACCAACCACAAGGCGGATCACCAACCCAACCACAAGGCGAATCACCTAACCAACCACAAGGCGGATCACCAACCCAACCACAAGGCGAATCACCTAACCAACCACAAGGCGGATCACCTAACCAACCACAAGGTGGATCACCAACCCAACCACAAGGCGAATCACCTAACCAACCACAAGGCGGATCACCAACTGGACCTCAAAATGGATCACCTACTAGCCCACAAGGAGGAAAACCTAACTCTCCACAAGGAGGATCACCAACCCAACCACAAGGCGAATCACCTAACCAACCACAAGGCGGATCACCTAACCAACCACAAGGTGGATCACCAACCCAACCACAAGGCGAATCACCTAACCAACCACAAGGCGGATCACCAACTGGACCTCAAAATGGATCACCTACCCCACAAGGAGGGTATCCGACCGGCCCAGTAAACGGAACTCCAGGTTCAAGTAGTTCAAGCTTCACAAATACGTCAACTGGTAGCAGTACGGTTATCTCACCAACAGGACCTCAACCTGGATCACCAACCCAACCACAAGGCGAATCACCTAACCAACCACAAGGTGGATCACCAACCCAACCACAAGGCGAATCACCTAACCAACCACAAGGTGGATCACCAACCCAACCACAAGGCGAATCACCTAACCAACCACAAGGCGGATCACCAACCCAACCACAAGGCGAATCACCTAACCAACCACAAGGTGGATCACCAACCCAACCACAAGGCGAATCACCTAACCAACCACAAGGTGGATCACCAACCCAACCACAAGGCGAATCACCTAATCAACCACAAGGCGGATCACCAACCCAACCACAAGGCGAATCACCTAACCAACCACAAGGCGGATCACCTAACCAACCACAAGGTGGATCACCAACCCAACCACAAGGCGAATCACCTAACCAACCACAAGGCGGATCACCAACCCAACCACAAGGCGAATCACCTAACCAACCACAAGGCGAATCACCTAACCAACCAGAAGGCGGATCACCAACTGGACCTCAAAATGGATCACCTACCCCACAAGGAGGGTATCCGACTGGCCCAGTAAACGGAACTCCAGGTTCAAGTAGTTCAAGCTTCACAAATACGTCGTCTGGTAGCAGTGCGATTATTTCACCAACAGGACCTCAACCTGGATTACCAACCCAACCACAAGGCGAATCACCTAACCAACCACAAGGCGAATCACCTAACCAACCACAAAGTGGATCACCAACTGGACCTCAAAATGGATCACCTACCCCACAAGGGGGAAAACCTAACTCTCCACAAGGCGGATCACCAACCCAACCACAAGGCGAATCACCTAACCAACCACAAGGCGGATCACCCACCCAACCACAAGGCGAATCACCTAACCAACCACAAGGCGAATCACCTAATCAACCACAAGGTGGATCACCAACCCAACCACAAGGCGAATCACCTAACCAACCACAAGGCGGATCACCTAACCAACCACAAGGCGGATCACCAACCCAACCACAAGGCGAATCACCTAACCAACCACAAGGCGGATCACCCACCCAACCACAAGGCGAATCACCTAACCAACCAGAAGGCGGATCACCAACTGGACCTCAAAATGGATCACCTACCCCACAAGGAGGGTATCCGACTGGCCCAGTAAACGGAACTCCAGGGTCAAGTAGTTCAAGCTTCACAAATACGTGGTCTGGTAGCAGTGCGATTATTTCACCAACAGGACCTCAACCTGGATTACCAACCCAACCACAAGGCGAATCACCTAACCAACCACAAGGCGGATCACCGACCCAACCACAAGGCCAATCACCTAACCAACCACAAGGCGGATCACCTAACCAACCACAAGGTGGATCACCAACCCAACCACAAGGCGAATCACCTAACCAACCACAAGGCGGATCACCAACCCAACCACAAGGCGAATCACCTAATCAACCACAAGGCGGATCACCAACCCAACCACAAGGCGAATCACCTAACCAACCACAAGGTGGATCACCAACCCAACCACAGGGTGAATCACCTAACCAACCACAAGGTGGATCACCAACCCAACCACAAGGCGAATCACCTAATCAACCACAAGGCGGATCACCAACCCAACCACAAGGCGAATCACCTAATCAACCACAAGGCGGATCACCAACCCAACCACAAGGCGAATCACCTAATCAACCACAAGGCGGATCACCAACCCAACCACAAGGCGAATCACCTAACCAACCACAAGGCGGATCACCCACCCAACCACAAGGCGAATCACCTAATCAACCACAAGGCGGATCACCAACCCAACCACAAGGCGAATCACCTAACCAACCACAAGGCGGATCACCCACCCAACCACAAGGCGAATCACCTAATCAACCACAAGGCGGATCACCAACTGGACCTCAAAATGGATCACCTACCCCACAAGGAGGGTATCCGACCGGCCCAGTAAACGGAACTCCAGGTTCAAGTAGTTCAAGCTTCACAAATACGTCGACTGGTAGCAGTACGGTTATCTCACCAACAGGACCTCAACCTGGATTACCAAACCAACCACAAGGCGAATCACCTAACCAACCACAAGGTGGATCACCAACTGGACCTCAAAATGCATCACCTACTACCCCACAAGGAGGATCACCCACCAGCCCCGACGATGATTCATCAGACACCCCTCAGCAAGGATCACCAACCAGCCCTGATGATGATACATCAGACAGCCCACAGCAAGGATCACCTAACACCCCACAAGGAGGATCACCAGACAGCCCCGATGATGATTCATCAAACAGCCCTCAGCAAGGATCACCAACCAGCCCTGATGATGATTCATCAAACAGCCCACAGCAAGGATCACCTAACACCCCACAAGGAGAATCACCAAACCAACCTCAAGGCGGATCACCAACTGGACCTCAAAATGGATCACCTACCCCACAAGGCGAATCACCTAACCAACCACAAGGCGAATCACCTAACCAACCACAAGGCGGATCACCAACTGGACCTCAAAATGGATCACCTACTACCCCACAAGGAGGATCACCAGACAGCCCCGATGATGATTCATCAAACAGCCCTCAGCAAGGATCACCAACCAGCCTCGATGATGATTCATCAGACAGCCCACAGCAAGGATCACCAATCAGTCCCATTAATGACTCAACAAACAGCCCCGATGGTGATTCACCAAACAGCCCTCAGCAAGATTCACCAAGCGGTCTACTGAATGGTACCCCTGTTTCGAGCAGTTCAAGCTATATTAAATCTTCAACTGGAAGCAGTGCAGGCAGCTCATACACAAGCACTGGACAGACATACACAAACACCTGGGGTCAGACTGACAGTGGAACCAGTTCTTTCACAGGTAAGTTTTCCAATAAAGTGCGAGGATATCTAAATAAAACAATAATTATTGAATTCAATGCAAAATATTATTTTGATATTGAAAAGTGACAACGAAAGCAACAGTCATTATATCCTGCTTTTGCAGAATTCTTACTAAGGCGACCTCTCCTCATTTTGAGAGGAGGCGTTAGTCCAGTGGTATGGCATTTACAGGCGGTTACTTTACTTAATTCACTTATAAATGTCACTATTTTTGGACACCTAATATGTAAATGGCCACCATACAGGAGGGTAGGTGTCAGGTAACCAGTGTCTTATTCAGGGCGACTGTCAACGAGGATTAAAAATTTTATGAAGGCCGATTAGATATTTAAGACATGAGTTTAGAAACTGATTAATGAACAATTTCACATTGATAATTAAAAATATATTAGAGATAACAGTAGAAGGGTTTCGATTAAAATATTTTAAGAAAGAGTCCGAAATTTGTGTTTGTTTTTTCTACTTTTAAGTATGAAATTACAATAACTAAATAATTGTTCAAACTCATACAGGACCTCAAGCTGGATCACCCAACCAACCACAAGGCGGAAAACCAAACCAACCACAAGGCGGATCACCAACTGGACCACAAAATGGATCACCTACTACCCCACAAGGAGGAAAGCCTAACTCTCCACAAGGAGGATCACCAACCCAACCACAAGGCGAATCTCCTAACCAACCACAAGGTGGTTCACCAACTGGACCTCAAAATGGATCACCTACCTCACAAGGAGGAAAACCTAACTCTCCACAAGGAGGATCACCAACCCAACCACAAGGCGAATCACCTAACCAACCACAAGGTGGATCACCAACTGGACCTCAAAATGGATCACCTACCCCACAAGGAGGAAAACCTAACTCTCCACAAGGAGGATCACCAACACAACCACAAGGCGAATCACCTAACCAACCACAAGGCGGATCACCAACTGGACCTCAGAATGGATCACCTACCCCACAAGGAGGAAAACCTAACTCTCCACAAGGAGGATCACCAACACAACCACAAGGCGAATCACCTAACCAACCACAAGGCGGATCACCAACTGGACCTCAAAATGGATCACCTACTAGCCCACAAGGAGGAAAACCTAACTCTCCACAAGGAGGATCACCAACCCAACCACAAGGCGGAAAACCAAACCAACCACAAGGTGGATCACCAACTGGACCTCAAAATGGATCATCTTCTAGCCCACAAGGAGGAAAACCTAACTCTCCACAAGGAGGATCACCAACCCAACCACAAGGCGGAAAACCAAACCAACCACAAGTAGGATATCCGACCGGCCCAGTAAACGGAACTCCAGGTTCAAGTAGTTCAAGCTACACATATACGTCGACTGGTAGCAGTGCGGTTATCACACCAACAGGACCTCAACCTGGATCACCAAACCAACCACAAGGTGGATCACCAACTGGACCTCAAAATGGATCACCTACTTCCCCACAAGGAGGAAGACCTAACTCTCCACAAGGAGGATCACCAACCCAACCACAAGGCGAATCACCTAACCAACCACAAGGCGGATCACCAACTGGACCTCAAAATGGATCACCTACTACCCCACAAGGAGGAAAACCAAACTCTCCACAAGGAGGATCACCAACCCAACCACAAGGCGGAAAACCAAACCAACCACAAGGTGGATCACCAACTGGACCTCAAAATGGATCACCTACTAGCCCACAAGGAGGAAAACCTAACTCTCCACAAGGAGGATCACCAACCCAACCACAAGGCGGAAAACCAAACCAACCACAAGGCGGATCACCAACTGGACCTCAAAATGGATCACCTACTACCCCACAAGGAGGAAAACCTAACTCTCCACAAGGAGGATCACCAACCCAACCACAGGGCGGAAAACCAAACCAACCACAAGGCGGATCACCAACTGGACCTCAAAATGGATCACCTACTACCCCACAAGGAGGAAAACCTAACTCTCCACAAGGAGGATCACCAACCCAACCACAAGGCGGAAAACCAAATCAACCACAACTAGGATATCCGACCGGCCCAGTAAATGGAACCCCTGGTTCCAGCAGTTCTAGCTACATTATATCGACCACTGGAAGCAATGCAGGCAGCACATACACTAGCACAGGACACACTTACACAAACAGCTGGGGTCAGACTCAAAGTGGATCCAGTTCTTCCACAGGTTAGTTTTCCCATAAAATCTAAATACAATATTAATTTTTAATAAAATAGCGAAATATAATTTTGATATTGACTATCGACAACGACATGAATAGTCTTTATATCCTGCTTCTGCAGGATTCATTACTAAGGCGACCTCTCCTCACAGTGAGAGTAAGCAGTGGCTCAGTAATGGATGGGGCTTTTACAAGCTCTTACTTTAGTTTATTTAATTATGGCTGAATTTTTTAGATACCTAATATGTAAACGGCCTCCCTTCAGGTGGTTAGGTATTAGGTAACAAGTGACTTTTTCTAGACAACTGTCAACGATTATTAATATTTTTTTTGAATACCGATTTGATTGTTAAGGCTTGAGTGTAACAACAAATAAAAAAAACAATCTAACATTGGCCTTTATAAAAATTGTCTTGAAAAAATAATAGCGTTGAGTTGATTAATAAATCTTAACAGAGAATATGAAATTAGTGTTTTTTTTTTACTATTGGTATGAATAATACAACAATTAAATAATTGTTTAAACAAATACAGGCCCACTAAATGGATCACCTACTAGCCCACAAGGAGGAAAACCTAACTCTCCACAAGGAGGATCACCAACCCAACCACAAGGCGGAAAACCAAACCAACCACAAGGTGGATCACCAACTGGACCTCAAAATGGATCACCTACTAGCCCACAAGGAGGAAAACCTAACTCTCCACAAGGAGGATCACCAACCCAACCACAAGGCGGAAAACCAAACCAACCACAAGGTGGATCACCAACTGGACCTCAAAATGGATCACCTACTTCCCCACAAGGAGGAAAACCTAACTCTCCACAAGGAGGATCACCAACCCAACCACAAGGCGGAAAACCAAACCAACCACAAGGTGGATCACCAACTGGACCTCAAAATGGATCACCTACTTCCCCACAAGGAGGAAAACCTAACTCTCCACAAGGAGGATCACCAACCCAACCACAAGGCGGAAAACCAAACCAACCACAAGGTGGATCACCAACTGGACCTCAAAATGGATCACCTACTAGCCCACAAGGAGGAAAACCTAACTCTCCACAAGGAGGATCACCAACCCAACCACAAGGTGGAAAACCAAACCAACCACAACTAGGATATCCGACCGGCCCAGTAAACGGAACTCCAGGTTCAAGTAGTTCAAGCTTCACATATACGTCGACTGGTAGCAGTGCGGTTATCTCACCAACAGGACCTCAACCTGGATCACCAAACCAACCACAAGGTGGATCACCAACCGGACCTCAAAATGGATCACCTACTTCCCCACAAGGAGGAAAACCTAACTCTCCACAAGGAGGATCACCAACCCAACCACAAGGCGGAAAACCAAACCAACCACAAGGTGGATCACCAACAGAACCTCAAAATGGATCACCTACTTCCCCACAAGGAGGAAAACCTAACTCTCCACAAGGAGGATCACCAACCCAACCACAAGGCGAATCACCTAACCAACCACAAGGAGGATCCCCAACTGGACCTCAAAATGGATCACCTACTAGCCCACAAGGAGGAAAACCTAACTCTCCACAAGGAGGATCACCAACCCAACCACAAGGCGGAAAACCAAACCAACCACAAGGTGGATCACCAACTGGACCTCAAAATGGATCACCTACTAGCCCACAAGGAGGAAAACCTAACTCTCCACAAGGAGGATCACCAACCCAACCACAAGGCGGAAAACCAAACCAACCACAACTAGGATATCCGACCGGTCCAGTAAACGGAACTCCAGGTTCAAGTAGTTCAAGCTACACATATACGTCGACTGGTAGCAGTGCCGTTATCACACCAACAGGACCTCAACCTGGATCACCAAACCAACCACAAGGTGGATCACCAACTGGACCTCAAAATGGATCACCTACTTCCCCACAAGGAGGAAAACCTAACTCTCCACAAGGAGGATCACCAACCCAACCACAAGGCGAATCACCTAACCAACCACAAGGCGGATCACCAACTGGACCTCAAAATGGATCACCTACTAGCCCACAAGGAGGAAAACCTAACTCTCCACAAGGAGGATCACCAACCCAACCACAAGGCGGAAAACCAAACCAACCACAAGGTGGATCACCATCTGGACCTCAAAATGGATCACCTACTAGCCCACAAGAAGGAAAACCTAACTCTCCACAAGGAGGATCACCAACCCAACCACAAGGCGGAAAACCAAACCAACCACAAGGTGGATCACCAACTGGACCTCAAAATGGATCACCTACTAGCCCACAAGGAGGAAAACCTAACTCTCCACAAGGAGGATCACCAACCCAACCACAAGGCGGAAAACCAAACCAACCACAACCAGGATATCCGACCGGTCCAGTAAACGGAACTCCAGGTTCAAGTAGTTCAAGCTACACATATACGTCGACTGGTAGCAGTGCCGTTATCACACCAACAGGACCTCAACCTGGATCACCAAACCAACCACAAGGTGGATCACCAACTGGACCTCAAAATGGATCACCTACTTCCCCACAAGGAGGAAAACCTAACTCTCCACAAGGAGGATCACCAACCCAACCACAAGGCGAATCACCTAACCAACCACAAGGCGGATCACCAACTGGACCTCAAAATGGATCACCTACTACCCCACAAGGAGGAAAACCAAACTCTCCACAAGGAGGATCACCAACCCAACCACAAGGCGGAAAACCAAACCAACCACAAGGTGGATCACCAACTGGACCTCAAAATGGATCACCTACTTCCCCACAAGGAGGAAAACCTAACTCTCCACAAGGAGGATCACCAACCCAACCACAAGGCGGAAAACCAAACCAACCACAAGGTGGATCACCAACTGGACCTCAAAATGGATCACCTACTAGCCCACAAGGAGGTAAACCTAACTCTCCACAAGGAGGATCACCAACCCAACCACAAGGTGGAAAACCTAACCAACCACAAGGTGGATCACCAACAGGACCTCAAAATGGATCACCTACCTCCCCACAAGGAGGAAAACCTGACTCTCCACAAGGAGGATCACCAACCCAACCACAAGGCGGAAAACCAAACCAACCACAAGGTGGATCACCAACTGGACCTCAAAATGGATCACCTACTAGCCCACAAGGAGGAAAACCTAACTCTCCACAAGGAGGATCACCAACCCAACCACAAGGCGGAAAACCAAACCAACCACAAGGAGGATCACCAACTGGACCTCAAAATGGATCACCTTCTAGCCCACAAGGAGGAAAACCTAACTCTCCACAAGGAGGATCACCAACCCAACCACAAGGCGGAAAACCAAACCAACCACAACTAGGATATCCGACCGGTCCAGTAAACGGAACTCCAGGTTCAAGTAGTTCAAGCTACACATATACGTCGACTGGTAGCAGTGCCGTTATCACACCAACAGGACCTCAACCTGGATCACCAAACCAACCACAAGGTGGATCACCAACTGGACCTCAAAATGGATCACCTACTTCCCCACAAGGAGGAAAACCTAACTCTCCACAAGGAGGATCACCAACCCAACCACAAGGCGAATCACCTAACCAACCACAAGGCGGATCACCAACTGGACCTCAAAATGGATCACCTACTACCCCACAAGGAGGAAAACCAAACTCTCCACAAGGAGGATCACCAACCCAACCACAAGGCGGAAAACCAAACCAACCACAAGGTGGATCACCAACTGGACCTCAAAATGGATCACCTACTTCTCCACAAGGAGGAAAACCTAACTCTCCACAAGGAGGATCACCAACCCAACCACAAGGCGGAAAACCAAACCAACCACAAGGTGGATCACCAACTGGACCTCAAAATGGATCACCTACTAGCCCACAAGGAGGTAAACCTAACTCTCCACAAGGAGGATCACCAACCCAACCACAAGGCGGAAAACCAAACCAACCACAAGGTGGATCACCAACTGGACCTCAAAATGGATCACCTACTTCCCCACAAGGAGGAAAACCTAACTCTCCACAAGGAGGATCACCAACCCAACCACAAGGCGAATCACCTAACCAACCACAAGGAGGATCACCAACTGGACCTCAAAATGGATCACCTACTAGCCCACAAGGAGGAAAACCTAACTCTCCACAAGGAGGATCACCAACCCAACCACAAGGCGGAAAACCAAACCAACCACAACTAGGATATCCGACCGGTCCAGTAAACGGAACTCCAGGTTCAAGTAGTTCAAGCTACACATATACGTCGACTGGTAGCAGTGCCGTTATCACACCAACAGGACCTCAACCTGGATCACCAAACCAACCACAAGGTGGATCACCAACTGGACCTCAAAATGGATCACCTACTTCCCCACAAGGAGGAAAACCTAACTCTCCACAAGGAGGATCACCAACCCAACCACAAGGCGAATCACCTAACCAACCACAAGGCGGATCACCAACTGGACCTCAAAATGGATCACCTACTACCCCACAAGGAGGAAAACCAAACTCTCCACAAGGAGGATCACCAACCCAACCACAAGGCGGAAAACCAAACCAACCACAAGGTGGATCACCAATTGGACCTCAAAATGGATCACCTACTAGCCCACAAGGAGGTAAACCTAACTCTCCACAAGGAGGATCACCAACCCAACCACAAGGCGGAAAACCAAACCAACCACAAGGTGGATCACCAACTGGACCTCAAAATGGATCACCTACTTCCCCACAAGGAGGAAAACCTAACTCTCCACAAGGAGGATCACCAACCCAACCACAAGGCGAATCACCTAACCAACCACAAGGTGGATCACCAACAGGACCTCAAAATGGATCACCTACCTCCCCACAAGGAGGAAAACCTGACTCTCCACAAGGAGGATCACCAACCCAACCACAAGGCGGAAAACCAAACCAACCACAAGGTGGATCACCAACTGGACCTCAAAATGGATCACCTACTAGCCCACAAGGAGGAAAACCTAACTCTCCACAAGGAGGATCACCAACCCAACCACAAGGTGGAAAACCAAACCAACCACAACTAGGATATCCGACCGGCCCAGTAAACGGAACTCCAGGTTCAAGTAGTTCAAGCTACACATATACGTCGACTGGTAGCAGTGCCGTTATCACACCAACAGGACCTCAACCTGGATCACCAAACCAACCACAAGGTGGATCACCAACTGGACCTCAAAATGGATCACCTACTTCCCCACAAGGAGGAAAACCTAACTCTCCACAAGGAGGATCACCAACCCAACCACAAGGCGAATCACCTAACCAACCACAAGGCGGATCACCAACTGGACCTCAAAATGGATCACCTACTTCCCCACAAGGAGGAAAACCTAACTCTCCACAAGGAGGATCACCAACCCAACCACAAGGCGGATCACCTAACCAACCACAAGGCGGATCACCAACCCAACCACAAGGCGGATCACCAACCCAACCACAAGGCGGATCACCTACCAAACCACAAGGCGGAGCCATCGGATATCCCAAAACCAGTGGTAAATGTACGTGTTTTCTCATTTCACAATAATTTTTTCATCATATGAATTCGCGGGCACTCGTCAACGATGTTTTTATTACTTAGAAACAATTAAAACGCAAAATTAATTTAGTTTTTACTTCGTTTAAGTTAAATACTTCATAGGAAAACAATCACCGCTGTCTACGCTCAGATCTTTTAAACTACGCAACGGATTTTAATGCGGCTTTAAAGACGAAGGTTTACATGCATATTATAGTAGAGACAAGCCGAGAACATAAATTTGACTCGTCGGTAAAATAAATTTTTCGTTCTTCTACCTAAAAGATCAGTAAATACTGTTATTGTACCCGCGTGAATCCAGCATTATATAAGTATCTGTGATTCGCACTTAAATTCGTTTTAAATTTAAACTATTAATTATTGAATCTTGAATTAGATTATGTTGTAGATTTTTGAATGAGATTAATTTGTTCTTTTTGTATTTCAGCACCGATCAGACCAGGATTCTACCCCAACTCACCAGGGAAGAGTCGTATTTGTGTCTGCTTCAACAGCTTCGCAGAGATGCCTAAAGAACTCCAAGAACAATTCAGATATTACTAATGAGAAACGGGACATTTGAATTGGTTGAATTTTAACGAAAAACGCATTTGAAAACTGACCTTAATTTTAAGAGCAATAAATTCAGCATTATAAAATATATTGTTTTATTTGTGACATTAAACATCGAACATCGAATTAGCCTAAATCAAATCTAATTCTAATCATTACTTGGTGGTAGAACATTTTGCGAGCCCGTCTGTTAAGGTACCACCCACTCATCAGATATGCTACCACTGAACAGCAATACTTTAACGCTATATATAGTTAGGTTCTCGTTTGAAGAATGAGTGACACAGTGTAACTTCAGGTCACTTCGGGCATAAGTGACGTAATCTTAGACCCCAAGATTAACACCGCAGTAGTGTTGCATATCGACAGTCCACTATCAAAAGATATCTATCGATAGTTAAGGTGCTATCGATAGTATTGTACTAATAATAGTTATGTAATATCGATAGCCAGTTATTTTTCGATAGTATTACTTTCTCAAGATAAGTTATTTAGTAAGCCAGGTAACGACACAGTATTTCAATAAGTTTAATTAAATTTGCTCCAGTTTAGAGTATAAGTATTAATACGTTTAGTACTTTTTATCGAAAAAACACTTAAGTATACCCTCAAGTTTAAAAATTGTGTGCGAAGTGTAAAATTTACATAGTTACATACGTCCGTCGATGCCCAAAGACGCGTTTCAAAATAAATTACTATATCCAATGAGAAATCAGGGCCTCGATTCAAGAAACATTAAGAACTTTGACTTCGTCATTATCCCTTACTCAAAATTCATTCACCGACTATCGATAGTCCAAAACTGTCGATACTATCGATAGTATTCATGGAGAACTATCAATAGCATGGGTCACATATATATCTCGTACTATAGTATTATCGATATTCCGAATAGTTTTCGAGGTCAACTATCGATAGTAACTATATCGATAGTTGTGCAACACAGCACTGCAGTGTAGATGTAAAGAACCTATATCTATAAAAACGAAATACCACTCATTGAGTAATCACGAAATCTCAGAAACTGTAATTAATATTTATATTTATATTTATATTTATATTTATATTTATATTTATATTTATATTTATATTTATATTTATATTTATATTTATATTTATATTTATATTTATATTTATATTTATATTTATATTTATATTTATATTTATATTTATATTTATATTTATATTTATATTTATATTTATATTTATATTTATATTTATATTTATATTTATATTTATATTTATATTTATATTTATATTTATATTTATATTTATATTTATATTTATATTTATATTTATATTTATATTTATATTTATATTTATATTTATATTTATATTTATATTTATATTTATATTTATATTTATATTTATATTTATATTTATATTTATATTTATATTTATATTTATATTTATATTTATATTTATATTTATATTTATATTTATATTTATATTTATATTTATATTTATATTTATATTTATATTTATATTTATATTTATATTTATATTTATATTTATATTTATATTTATATTTATATTTATATTTATATTTATATTTATATTTATATTTATATTTATATTTATATTTATATTTATATTTATATTTATATTTATATTTATATTTATATTTATATTTATATTTATATTTATATTTATATTTATATTTATATTTATATTTATATTTATATTTATATTTATATTTATATTTATATTTATATTTATATTTATATTTATATTTATATTTATATTTATATTTATATTTATATTTATATTTATATTTATATTTATATTTATATTTATATTTATATTTATATTTATATTTATATTTATATTTATATTTATATTTATAATATACACTGACTTACTAAATAACTTATCTTGAGAAGGTAATACATCGGATTATACGGATTTTACGAAACTCCTACTAAGGGGGTAAAACGAAGGTTGGAAGTTTATGTTTTATAAATTTCGCACAGTTAAAGCTGCATGTGACCACCATAATCTGAATTAGTATATATGTATTTATATGGTGGTAGGGCTTTGTGCAAGCCTGTCTGGGTAGGTACTACCCACTCATCAGATATTCTACCGCCAAACAACAGTACTCAGTATTGGTGTGTTCCGCTTTGAAGGGTGAGTGAGCCAGTGTAACTACAGGCACAAGGGACGTAACATCTTAGTTCCCAGGGTTGGTGGCGCATTGGTGTTGTAAGGAATGGTCAATATTTCTTACAGCGCCATTGTATATTGTATATATGGGCGGTGGTTACCGCTTACCATAAGGTGGCCCATTTGCACGTCCGCCTACCGATTTCATAAAAAAAAAATTTGGACGTCAACTCTTTCCGGTCGAAGAGATTTGCCAAGCCATCGAATTATAGAGAATGAATGGAGAGATCACGTCTTGATGCGTAGCTGGTTTCTTGTGACGTCATCATCGTTTATCTTTTGTTTATTTTGGACTAGGGACCCGTCCGGCTTCGTACGGGTGCAATGCTGATACTCAATATACTACAGAACGTCTTACAACGTTCACAGTTTTTCAGTCATTAGACAATACAAACCGCTATGTCCCTGCGTTTTTAATCTGTAATATCTCCGAAAATACTCATTTAAATTACACGCTGTAAAGGGTTATATTGATCTTTATTAAATGCACAATGTATCTAAGGTACTTAATTGGATAAGGATTAATGGTGTATTGCTTAAAATCGCTTCGAAAATAAGCCATTATTTCTCGTTATACGAAAAGTATAAAAAGTTATTGTGGGTTATCCCTAAGAGATAGACATACACGGCAGCCCGTCTGGGTAGGTACCATCAGATATTCTACCGCCAAACAGCAATATTTAGTATTAGGATTGTTTCGGTTTGAATGGTGAATAAGCCAGTGAAACTACAGGCAAAATTAGCTCCGATGGTTGCTTGCATAGTTTTACTATAAGGAATGGTTATTATTTCTTACAGCAACAATGTCTATTGGCGGTGGTGACCACCTACCACCAGGTGGTCCTTTTGCTCATCCGTAGACCTATTACATAAAAATGTCAATAATAAAAGTTTGCCGTGGGAATATAAATAATGCCATTCTTCATAAATTAAACGATTTAATTAAATCTTCGAGAATGTTCTACGAGTTTTCGATGGCCGCAATTTCTGAGCTACGAATAACAGCGTCGATTTTTTGCCGCGTCACGAAAATATTTTTCCGCAACACGTAAGTTATTTGATCCGCGGTCTCGTCCGTCACATTCGGTAGTTCGTTCTTGATACATTTTTTTATATCTTCGAACGTACTATCAGGTAAACCGTCGTTCACTCTCTCGATCGCTCTGTCCTGGTCGATGTTCTCGACGATCTCTTTCAAATCCCTCGCGAATCTGTGGCAGAACTCCTCCAAGTGATCTTGGATTTTTTCCATATCGTCAACTGTCAAATTTTTGTATTGAGATTTCACGTAGTCGGCCATCATATTCTTGAAGTTTGTTACATACGAAACATCGTTCAACATTTTCTTTAAATCGACAATTTCCTTCGTATCTTCGACTTCGATGACGGCCTCCTCATCTTTAACCGGGTACGTGTTTATCGTTGATAGCAGAAACCCGAAGAGAAACAGACGTACTGAAAAAGAAAATGACCAATATATAATTACAAGCTGACTAGACAGACGTCCTTTGCTATCAATATTCAATTCGAAATGGTACAATCAAAAAAGAAAAATGGATGTCAAAAATTTATCGTTTCTTATAATGCTTATGACACACAACAGGCTTAGTTAGATTTATTTATCGACATTGCAAATGCTAGGCGACTATTATAAGTGCACTAAGATATAATATATTAATTATTTTGTTACTATAAATAGCGACCCGCCCCGGCTTCAATGTTTTACAACGTTCACAGTTTTTCAGTCGTTAGACAATACAAACCGCTATGTGCCTGCGTTTTAAATCTGTTATATCTATATATAACAATTGAAATCAATTAGTTAAACTATTTTGTAATTAAAAAAACAATTAAGACTCCGATGCGGGCGATTCATCATTGTTACGTCGTTAACCAAGTCTATACTAATATTATTAATACGAAAGTAACTCTGTCTGCATTACCGTCTTTGACATAGAGCACACGGGGCCCAGGGCCCCCATCCTGAGAGGGCCCCGAAGAACCAACAATTTCTTACACACGTTTGTGCTCACGTTGACTGCTATCAGGGCCGGATCTACCATATGGCTTTTCGGGGTTCAGCCCAGGGCCCCGTGGGTTCAAAGGGCCCCCAGCTAAGTCAAGACAAAGTCAAAAATAGACGATAACACGAAAGAATCCATAAATTTATTAAATTAAACAGATCGTATGTTTTGCAGCCCTGTGAGTCCTGCAATTAATTAAATCCATTCAATTACGTTCTACGTTCAAATATGGCTTAGGTGGGCCCCTAAGTAGTGTTAGCCCAGGGTCCCCTAAACTTACGGTCCGGCCCTGACTGCTATGTATATTTTCGCAATTGCCATATTTGTAAGAGATAACTAACATATTTATCAAAAGGCTAATGACGGTAGTCGATATTAAAATTTAAAAGCTCTAGACGTGCTCTTCATGATAGAAATAGATATACTCTAGCCATAAGATTGTACAACCAATCAGATTCCTACGAATTTAAGAATATTCCCGCACCGTCTCATAATCAGCCTGTAAATTTCCCACTGCTGGGCTAAGGCGTCCTCTCCCGTTGAGGAGAAGGTATGGAGCATATTCCACCACGCTGCTCCAATGCGGGTTGGTGGAATACACATGTGGCAGAATTTCGTTGAAATTAGACACATGCAGGTTTCCTCACGATGTACGTAGTGTTCCGCACCGTCTATTTGAAACTATACTCAAGGCCTGGCTAAAAGCAAATATCTGCTAAACGGGCCCCAAATTCATGGATGAAAGACCCCCAGTATAACTTGAGACGGCTCTGTCTTTCTGTTTTTTCACGGGCAACCAACTGAACTGCAATTGATGATGTTTGATATGAAGCATTCTTGAACACCAAAGAAGAACGGGTACGTTAACTAATATACGACGACTAACTCTTAAAACGGCTCAAGTCGCAGGCGACTGATAGTAAATATAAATATAGTTGTTATAACGCTTTAATAGGTTATTTGACTGGTTTTTAAAATTCATTTTATTTTATTTAGAGGTTAAGGAACCCAGTAAAAGTTGTTTTTATAATTCTAGTACATATTCGCTGAAAAATATCAAATTATAAATTCCACATTTAAATAGCGCGCGAAAACGCTACTTTGACAATATGGCGCTGCAATGGGGTCGGTGACGTCACTTGTCTGTATTGTAATCTGTGGCACATGTAATCCACATACAGAAGGCAAACGAGGTTAACAAGCAAGTGACGTCATCATAAACCCGACCAATCGGGAGCGTTTTGTGTCAAGTGACAAACGTTTAAAGAAATGCATTTTTATTTATGGATTTTTGAATAAATTAATTATTATTTTCAACTTTCGTTAGTAAATAACTATTTTTAAACTCATAATATATACTGATTACAATAATTTACACTTTAATTGCGCATTGTCAAATAGCCTATCCAGCAATAAGTATCAGTTAGAACTCAAATTTCATATACTTTATTCAAGTAGGAATTTACAAGCACTTTTGAATCGTCATTTTACAAACTGTATTAAGTGAAGCTACCACCGTTTTGGAACGTAGATTTTACCGAGAAGAACCGCAAATAAACTCAGTAGTTACCCGTCAACATTTAAAATACAAAGTGTATGTTGGTTAAATAAAGCCTGGAAGTCAACAAGTATTAGCTCCAAGCTTTTTTATCATCTATATAATCTTGTATTGAATAATATAAGCTTTTTTTTATTAATTTATTAATTACAAAT
Organism: Vanessa tameamea; assembly: GCF_037043105.1. Classification (NCBI taxonomy): domain Eukaryota; kingdom Metazoa; phylum Arthropoda; class Insecta; order Lepidoptera; family Nymphalidae; genus Vanessa; species Vanessa tameamea. The sequence continues at coordinate 2,367,433 of NC_087339.1, read as the reverse complement.
GATTTGAATTTATCAATCGAAGCTTCAAAAACTCACTCAAATCACAATAAACTTGACTATCGCTACGCAACATGTGTTTGGTTAAAATAGTATGTGTATAAAGGCGTGATGGTGCAGTGGATAAAAAAGGTGAATCTCAACCGATGAGTCCGGGTTCAAAACAAACACCAACTGTCTACGAGGCGAAATTCAAACGATCCAAAAGATTCGTTGGACATAATTCATACATAATGTTTAATTCGTAACTTGTAACTTTTTTTATGGTATGTGCACCTGGTGGTAAATGGACACACACACTCAAAACACACACACACAAAAATACTATTGCTCTTTGGCGATAGAAAACTAAATTACTATCGGTAATGGGTATTCGAATAATGTTCGATGGCCCAGTGGTTAGAACGCGTGCATCTTAACCGATGAGTGCTAGTTCACACCCTGGTAAGCACCACTGAATTTCCATGTGCTTAATATGTTATAATTCATCTCGTGCTCGGCAATGGAAAACATCGTGAGGAAACCTGCATGTCTTCAACGAAATTCTGCCACATATGAATCCACCAACCAGCATTGAAGCAGCGTGGTGCAATATGCTATAATCCTCTCCTCAAAAAAGGAGAGGCCTTAGCACAGCAGTGGGAAATACAGGCTGTTACTATTTATCTTTTAAATATCAACAATGTTTTTATTAAGTAAAATTAATATTAAATATGACTTACGCATTTTAAGTTGTGTTAATATCTGTGGTCGAATGCACAATGAAATCATTCGACATTATCTTCGTAAGCAATAAATTGTGTAACGCAAGAGTGAACAAGTCATATATATAACAATTTTAAAATGAATATAGTATCTACCGAAAAGTACCGGCAAGAAACTCGGTAGTTTCTCTTGTCCAACATAGTTCAGAAGGTGATTTAAATAAAAGATACCGTCTCCTTACAAATGTCAAAACATTGATAGCTTGTGATAGCGTTTATAAAAAAGCCCGTAAATAATTCCGAAACGCTGATCAATCCGGCCATTGGTCGGCGGTAGTCGATGACGTGATGGCCGACCAATGAGCGTTGAGATTCCAGCGTTAATAGTTAATCTGATGTTACGAACGTTTCAATCGGGTGTTCAGAAATATTACTAAGGATTGACGGTTTAAGTAATAGTTCAAAATCATGTAATGTCTATCGGATGTCAACACAAATTTTCACGTTCTGATAAAACTGTTGGTTTTTGCAACGATGTTCTTTAACGCGGCTTATAGTAGAGTGAACTGGCATAAATCTTCACGAAAGAAAAGGACGCCCCCCCAGGTAACCTTTCCCTTTATATATCTCATTCTAATATATACGGTTTTATACTAAATTTATATTTTTCACAAGAGATTTTTAACAATTCATATTATCATTATAATTCATACCTTGTGTTTTTTTTCTGGTAAAACGCCTTTAAGCGTTTTCCCAGCATGATGTGCGGGGTATGTCGGACTCGCCGGTGCTGAAGGCAATGGAATACTCCCTAAAAACCAGTATCCACTCCGTCGTTTCGGTGGACATCACTGAATCGCTTGCGCATACTAACGTGACGTCCCGACGGTAGGCAATGCGGGACTCCAAATCTAAGAGGGTTCTCAGAGTACAGAGACCACAAGCCCAGGCGACACTAACGGCGGGAGGGAGGGTGCAAAGCGCAGACTTCTTCCAGTCTTCTTCGGCGAAGCGGTTCATCAGCAACCGTGTATCCCACACAATTAATCTTTTTTATATGATTTATTTGTGAAATATTATTGTATAAGATTATATTTAACTGGCGATCCGCCCCGGCTTCGCACGGATGCAATGCTGATACTAAATATACTACAGAATGTCTTACAACGTTCACAGTTTTTCAGTCGTTAGACAATACAAACCGCTATGTGCCTGCGTTTTAAATCTGTAATTTCTTCGAAAATATTCATTTAAATTACACGCTGTAAAGGGTTATATTGATCTATATTAAATGCGCAATGTATTTAAGGTAATTGGATAAGGATTAATGTTGTATTGCTTAAAATTGCTTCGAAAATAAGCCATTATTTATCGTAAAAAGTAAAGGATAAAAAATGGTTATTGTGGCTTATCACTAAGAGATAGACATATACTGGACTTTATTGAAGACCTTTTTAAGGTTTACAACACTGTAGTAGATTATTTTGATCTATCTCGTAGGGTTGAGCCAGCGTTTTCAATGTAAGCGCGAACAATGTGTTAATTTACGACATCACTTCAGAAACCTCTAAATTTATCAGTGTTTCTCTACTATATTGTGCATGTATTATACATATAAACCTTCCTCTTGAATCAATCTATCTATTAAAGAAAACCGCATCAAAATCCGTTGCGTAGTTTTAAAGATCTAAGCATACATAGTTGCAGACAGTCAGCGGTAAGCGACTTTGTTTTATATTATGTAGTTATAAGTTTTGATTAACGACTTAAATAGTTATTATAAATAGAATTATATTACAGATTGCGATCAAATTCGGTCCATTGTTATTACGGCCAATGACGTGAAAGAGCAACAGACAGACAGAGTTACTTCAGCGTTTATAATATTAGTTTAGATCACGAATATTTTTAAGACGCTTATGTTAGCTTCACTTGTAACTATGTATGTAAAAAAATCTTGGAATCTTAATTCGACCCACTTCCCGGTCTTCGATTAGGATGTAATTTTGCACACGCACCGAGTTCTGATGACAATACACGACTAGCTAAGAAACGTCACTACGAATCCAATATGGCGGCCTCTCCAAGATGGCGGACTGGCTGTTTGAAATCCACCCCCATGATATGGATACCGAATGAAAGGATTTGCTTTTGTAATTTTTAGTTCGTGCTAAAAGCGTGTTTTTTAGTTTTTTAAACTATTTTATTTAAATATATTCTTAGTATGATACATTTGATTGCGAGTTCCGCATAACACCGTCCAAGCGGACAGCACTTATGAGATGCCTCTGATTGGCTTTGTTAAGACTCGACGTGTCATAGATACTTGTATTCTTTACGCTTAACTAGTGTATGCCCTGGTTTTGCGCGTGCATGTAACTTTGGCGGTAGTTCTTCGTGCACCCGTCTGGGTACCTCACACTCGTAAAATATTCTACCACCAAGCAGCAATGGTTAGTATTGTTGTATTTTGGTTTGTAGGAAGTGAGACAGACACAAGGGAAGTGACGTAGTTCCCAATGTCGGTGGCGTTGTAGTGTAAGCGATTGTTTTTTCTTTTTAACGGCGACAATGTCTGTGCTAATCGTGAGATTATATTAAAGATCAAAAAGCGTGTTTTTACATTTTTTACATCAACAGCCTGTAAATTTCCCACTGCTGGGCTAAGGCCTCCTCTCCCTTTGAGGAGAAGGTATGGAGCGTATTCCACCACTCTGCTCCAATGCGGGATATAGTTTTGGTGTAATACACATGTGGCAGAATTTCGTTGAAATTAGAAACATGCAGGTTTCCTCACGATGTTTTCCTTCACTGAGCACGAGATGAATTATAAACACAAATTAAGCACATGAAAATTCAGCGGAGCTTGCCTGGGTTTGAACCCTATATCATCGGTTAAGATGCACGCGTTCTAACCACTGGGCCATCTCGGCTCTGCTCTCAAATAAGCGTGTAATTAGTATTTATTGATTTCTAGGCGGGATGTATAAAAACATAATTATTCTTTACTGACATACTCTGTAACTCAGGGCCGGACCGTAAGTTTAGAGGGCCCTGGGCTAACACTACTTAGGGGCCCACCTAAGACATATCTGAACGTAGACTTGAATTAAATTAATTGAATGGGTTTGATTAATTGCAGGACTCGCAGGGCTGCAAACCATACGATCTGTTTGATTTAATAAAGTTATGGATTCTTTCGCACTATCGTCTATACACTGAGAGGCCTGCCATTATTTTTTTCTATATTTTTTCTAAAATATTTTAAGATATCAAAATGGCAGACATGCTGCGATAACGTTTTGAAAGTCAATTTTCGGCGGCGCTCTAGTGAAGCGTCGCGTCGATGACAGCGAGGCGGCCATCTTGGATACACAGTTACATTCAAGATTTCCCGCGCACCACGTATGCGACGAATCGCCAATTTCCAACATTATCTTTATTCTTTTGCAATAGATTCAGTGATTTATGTGTGTTTGTGTATATGATTTATTAACGAATCGATATTGATGACTATTGTGAATTCATCTCTGTAATTAATTTGTTTAATTAAAAACTTACTGGATTAGTGGATCGTTCAAATATAAAATCGTTCGAATATACGCCCATTTATCATGAATAATCCTGATATTGCTAATAAAATGTCTATATATTTATAATAATAAAAAAAACCCTTTATTAAGGCGAAAGTATCTCGACGATGCAGCCTTGAGAAAGGCCTTTGGCTATTAAAAAAAAAACGTAGCACCAATGAAGTATTTGATGGATAAGTTCGAAATTTAAAATGGAACAATGAAAATGATCTTCATAGTACTCATTCAAATTAGTTTTTCGTTTACATTCAAACGTTGAACGGAAAAATCTGTCAATAATGACATTAATATGTCATTAATATGTAGACTAAATGAATTTGAATATTTAACTAATTACGTTCTCTACAGCCGAAGGACTAAAAAAAAAACAAAGATTTTATAATTACTTTAATTAAAATGAACTATTAATTTGAGAAAATGTTAAATACAGATATTAAATGATTGATATCATTACACAGTATAAATCAAAGTCGCTTACCGCTGTGTGTCCCTGTGTATGCTTAGATCTTTAAAATTACACAACGGATTTTGATGCGGTTTTTTTTTAATAGATAGAGTGATTTAAGAGGAAGGTTTATATGTATAATACATGCAAAATACAGTAGGGAAACACTGATACTTTTAGAGTTTTCTGAAGTGATGTCGTGAATAAATGCTTTTTTTGCGCTTACATTGCAAACGCTGGCTGAACTGTACGAGATAGATCAAAATATTGTACTACAGTATTGTACATCTTATAAAGGTCTACAAAAAGTCTGCGATGGTATATGTCTATCTCTTAGGGATAAGCCACAATAACCATTTTTTATCCTTTACTTTTTACGATAAATAATGGCTTATTTACGAAGCGATTTTAAGCAATACAGCATTAATCCTTATCCAATTAAATACCCTAAATACATTGTGCATTTAATATAGATCAATATAGCCCTTTACAGCGTGTAATTTAAATGAATATTTTCGAAGATATTACAGATTTAAAATGCAGGGACATGGCGGTTTGTATTGTCTAATGACTGAAAAACTGTGAACGTTGTTAGACATTCTGTAGTATATTTAGTATCAGCATTGCACCCGTGCGAAGCCGGGGCGGGTCGCTAGTTAATTTATAAATAATTACGAAAACTATATTCTGATGAGGACTCGTCGATCTGGGACGCATGTGGAACTGGAGGCTCGCAGCATCAGCGATTCCCCTGCAGTCGACTAATGAAATAAGCTTGTATATAAATACACATAAACACATTTACATAACTTTGTTACTAAAATGGAGGTTCAGAGTACTTTCTGACTAACTACTTCACGTTAGAATCAAAATTCCGAACCGGAAGTTTAGAAATTACTAGCCGTCCGCAACTTCGCTCGCGGTTCGGTATCAGATATAAATAACCCATCTCCTTGGAGTCATCAAAATCGGTGCAGCGGTTTGGCAATGAAAGCGTAACAAAGTTACTTTCGTATTAATTAGTTCAGGAGATGTTAGCGAACAAACCGATAGACTTGAGCGAGTTTGTTCTATATAGTTTAACATACAAACATATAAGGAAGATGGCGTATTATCATCATAAGTAGGATGTAGCTTATTAGTATCATATTACGAAGGTTACAGACGTCACGTGGATCAGAATTCATTAGTGACATTTCAAATACCAACCAGCATTACTACGTTACTAGAAATACAGTCAGGACGACATATACTAGACCTGGATCACAGTACACAGTAACAGTAGTTTTCCCACTGCTGGACTAAGGCCTACTCTCCTTTGAGGATGTGGTTTGGAGCGTATTCCACCACTGCTCCAATGCAAAATTAAGCACATGAAATGCTTAATTTGTGTTTATAATTCATCTCGTGCTCGGTTAAGGAAAACATTGTGAGGAAACTTGTATGTGTCTAATTTCAACCCAATTCATGTGAATCCACCAACCCGCAATGGAGCAGCGGGGTGGAATATACTGCTAACCTTCTTTACAAATGTATTTTTTACAAATAACATGACTTGAATCTATGAAACGGCAAAGTTAAAAATGTCTGCGGAATTTTATTATAGAAACAGATACCTTGCCCCAAGAATGACTTTGCGGAGTCGGAAACTTGGCGTTCTAAGCTCATCCTTACTTCTTGTGCACATACAATGATTATCACTGATTTTATCAAAGTGATCAATGCTACTTTGAATATATATAATATTGTTGTAAATATACTGTGAGGCAACAGTTAGTATTCCTACTTTGTTAATCATTATTGTTCTCAATAATAATATAATATTATTATTGAGAACCGCCTAGGGGTGTGAAAATGAGTCTGACCCCCTTGGACTATTGTTATACCCATTCCTAATACACCCTTTAAGACTTAAGAGGTGAATAAGAATATTAATAACTCCTTATAATATATTTGTTGCTATTCTTTAAAAAAATCATCGAAACTTCGCGTTCATTCAAAAGTTTTTCTAAGAATTTCGAAACCCATGACAGGTTTTGTTTTGATTTCATTTCATTGTAAGCAAGTCACTCGTCTACATTAGGCGCCAAAATTAAGAAACTTTTATTTGAATGAAATTTTAATGGCAAATAGTATATATTATTTAAGCTAGAATTGGAGTCCGTCGATAGCAATTTACTTTAATTTTGTTTACGTTTTTCATTTTTTTTCCCTATCGCACTAACGGACCAGTAACTTTTTTCCGTTCTCTAAAATTAATTATTTGTTAAATCGTAACAATTTAGTAAATTGCAATCAAGAATCCTGTTTAATTTTCTGCATATCTTCGGCTGGAGCTCTTCAAAATGAGACCATAACTGATTATGTGCAGCCATCATACCATAATCACTGGGACAAAAATCGGCTTACGTTAATACATAAGATGTTACGCAATAAGTGATTCCAGGGCCCCCAGGCCCCTAAACCCTAACCCGTTTTCGATATATCTTACAGAATCGATCCACTAATATATATGTCTATCTGTACATATGTATTTATATATAAATAGTCCGAATCAATCTAATAGAATCTATTCCCTGCCAATTTAATCTTCAGACATTAATTTCAATTTGTTCTAAGACTTTAAGCTTAGGGGAGGTCGGGGTTTAGTGGAACATTGGAATTTATTTTTTATAAAAACCGTATATTTTTAAATATCAGCGTAAACTTATTTGATAATGGTTAGTGTGTCTGTTAGAATTTAATACATCGTACAATAATGACATTTTTTTTTTTGGAACGTAGTTCTTTAACGCGGCTTACAGTTGAGTGAACTGGCTGACAACAGGTTTTTTTTAATAGATAGAGAAATTCAAGAGGAAGGTTTATGTGTATAATATGTATAATGCACAATATAGTACAAAAACACTGATAATTTTAGAGGTTTCTGAAATGATGTCGTAAATTATAATATTTTTATTTTATAAATATTTTGGCGCTTACATTGCAAACGCTGGCTGAACCCTACGAGATAGATCATAATAATGTACTACAGTATTGTACACCTTAAAAAGGGCATCAAAATCATTTTTTATCGTTTACTTTTTACGAGAAATAATGGCTTATTTTCGAAGCGATTTTAAGCAATACAGCATTAATACTTATCCAATTAAGTACCTTAAATACATTGTGCATTTATTATAGATCAATATGGCCCTGTACAGCGTGTAATTTAAATGAATATTTTCGAACATATTACAGATTTAAAACGCAGGGACATAGCGGTTTGTTTAATGACTGAAAAACTGTGAACGTTGTTAGACATTCTGTAGTATTAATTTAGTATCAGCATTGCACCCGTGCGAAGCCGGGGCGGGTAGCTAGTATACTAATATTCGTAAATGAAGGTATACGAAACAATCGGTTACTTTTTTATGACATAGTTTGGGGCACGATCATATGGAGCCGAGATGGCCCAGTGGTTAGAACGCGTGCATCTTAACCGATGATTTCGGGTTCAAACCCAGGCAGGCACCACTGAATTGACATGTGCTTAATTTGTTTATAATTCATCTCGTGCTCGGCGGTGAAGGAAAACATCGTGAGGAAACCTGCATGTGTCTAATTTCAACGAAATTCTGCCACATGTGTATTCCACCAACCCGCATTGGAGCAGCGTGGTGGAATATGCTCCATACCTTCTCCTCAACGGGAGAGGAGGCCTTAGCCCAGCAGTGGGAAATTTACAGGCTGATTATTATGTTATGTACGATCATATGGTAAGTGGTCACCACCGCCCATAGCGCTGTAAGAAATATTAACCATTCCTTACATCGCCGATGCGCTACTAACCTTGGGAACTAAGATGTTATGTCCCTTGTGCCTGTAGTTACTTGTACGAGCCGGTCTGGGCAGAACTATTTGTATCGAAAAACAGCAATATTTTCCATTGTTGTTTTCCGGCTTGGAGTATGAATGAGCCAGTGTAACAGGACATAAAACTTATCTCCCAATGTCGGTGACGCAGTTTTTATATTGTTATTTTTGAAGTATGTTTAATGTATATTTTTATTATGTATATAAGAAATAGTCTAAATTTACTTCAGCTATTGTATTAATATCATTTTTATAATCACAAGTAGAAACAAAATAAAAAGAAACATTATGATAAAAAAATAAAAAAAAATAGTCCAACTAACCCCACCCTCCCCATCTAATTTCCATGACTTTTCAATTTTCTTGTATATAAAAAGGACGCTTAGCTTTTCCAACATCAGTATAAGACAACTCGTCCTAAACACAAATTGAATCAAACATATATATAATTGCAAAATATGTCTTGTTTTGTGGACGTTACTTTTATCTTTATCGTATTTCTGTCATGTGTACACACGATGGCCGCTAGTGACATTATTAAGGTGAGTTTACAATCAAGATCAAGATGAAAATATTCTCCATTCAAGTATTAACAAAAGCACCTTTGAATCGCCATGTTTCAGTGTTGAATTACACCAAACCACCTGTTCGGAAAGTAGATTATAACTGGAAGAACTGGTAGGAAACTCAGTCCACCATTGTAATCACAGATAAAGAAACCAGTAAATACTAGTCCAAGCTTACATACATACAATAAAATTGGAGTGTCTGTTTGTAATATTAAAATAACCGCGTTTTACTAAATGCATATGTATGTATACACGGTACATATACCAGAATAACATTTTTTACAATTTTTGTCTGTCTGTCTGTTTGTTCAGGCTAATCTCTGGAACGGCTGAACCGATTTCGACGGGACTTTCACCGGCGGATAGCTGATGTAATAAGGAGTAACTTAGGCGCCTTTTATTTTAGAATTATATATAGAATAAAAATAAAATCACGCTACAATATCCATTAGCATTAGCAGCCTGTAAATTTCCCACTGCTGGGCTAAAGGCCTCCTCTCCCTTTGGGGAGAAGGTTTGGAGCATATTCCACCACGCTGCTCCAATGCGGGTTGGCGGAATACACATGTGGCAGAATTTCGTTGAAATTAGACACATGCAGGTTTCCTCACGATGTTTTCCTTCACCGCCGAGTACGAGATGAATTATAAACACAAATTAAGCACATGAAAATTCAGTGGTGCCTGCCTGGGTTTGAACCCGAAATCATCGGTTAAGATGCACGCGTTCTAACCACTGGGCCAGCTCGGCTACAATATCCAAATAACTTAAATTCAAACAACGCGCACGAAGTCGCGGGCACAGCTAGTCTCTAATATAATCGTGTATTGAGTAATATGCCTTATTTATCAATGTTCTTTTTTTATATAAGGCTACAATCACAGGGGATCTACCATCTTAATTGCCAAGGTTAGTTGCGCGTTGGTGTTTTAAGGAAAGGTTCATATTTCTTACGAGCGATAGTGACCATTTACTGTCATAAAATAAATATAAGCAATTAGATTTAGATATTTCATACGAATTGTTGAATTAAATGATATTCCCGATTCGGAAAGTAGATTCCACTTAGAAGAACCGGTACGAAAATCAGTATTATTTGTACGTTTTACAAAAGAGAAATCAAAATCAAACTCAAACTCAAATTCCTTTATTCAATATGGAAGCATTACACTTACTTACTGATAGTCAAATCAAACACTACCACCGGTTCGGTAAAGGGAATACCCTGAGAAGAACCGGCGAAAGAAACTCAGCAGGTCTTTTTATTTATTTTTTTTGTCAATCTAATTAAATAAATATATTGAATATGAATTGAAGTAGAATAGCATTCACGTTGTCATGGCAACCAAACCGCCGTGTAAAATTTCAACTCCGTAGAATAAGAATTGCTTCAAATTCAGTTTCAAGATTTGATTTAAACATAGAATATTATTATGACGTCAGCTGGGAGCAAGGACTACCTGATGGTAAATCACCACCGCCCATAGACAATGGCGCTGTAAGAAATATCAAGCATTCCTTGCATATCCAATGCGCCACCATTTTGGGAACCTTGTCATGTACCTTGTGTAAATGTAATTATACTGGTTCATTCACCCTTCAAAACTGAACACAAAGATACTAAATAATTCTGTTTAATCACCAAGTTACTCAGCTTGAAATCAAAATATACGGTATTTAAGCAGGTTTTTAATTTGATAAAAAAAAAACCGACTTCAAATATAACACAATTCCAAAACAAATTAATATGCACTAAATTGTAAAAAAAAAATCACGTATTCTTCTACAGCTTAATAATCAACTTACTTTTTCTACTAATCAATACGTGGGTACGATCTATGAGTTTACCACGCGAGAGGTACCTACCCACTTTAAATCTAACTCAACACATACCTACGAATAACAAACAATGATCAAAATATTTTTTAGAGTTCTCCTAAAATAAAAAAGTCTCCTGAAGTAAAATGAAATGAAAAATATTAGAATACTTAAACTGGACACAACTGGACCAAATAATGGGACCACAAGGGAAGCCCTAGCATTCAAATAAAAAAAAATCATCAAAATCGGTTCACCCAGTCGAAAGTTCTGAGGTAACAAACATAAAAAAAGACAGACGATTGATAACCTCCTCCTTTTTAAAGTCGGTTAAATAAGAAAAGTTTAGAATCGGAACCGATCCGACATCGGGTCGGAGTATATTTGTTTCTCTATCCGGTTCAACAAATTTCCTTACTATATACAATTTTTATCAATCAAAAAATAGTGTATATTTACATAACCACCTTTATGTATGTAGATGAGATTTATGCCAGTTCACTCTACTATAAGCCGCGTTAAAGAACTTCGTTGCAAAAACCAACAGTTTTATCAGAACGTGAAAATTTGTGTTCACATCTAATAGACATTACATGAATTTGTACTGTTACTTAAACCGTCAATCCTTAGTAATATTTCCGAACACTCGATTCTGGAACGTTCGTAACATCAGATTAACTATTAAAGCTAGAATCTCAACGCTCATTGGTCGGCCATCACGTCATCGACTACCGCCGACCAATGGCCGGATTGATCAGCGTTTCGGAATTATTTACGGGCTTTTTTATAAACGCTATCACAAGCTATAAATGTTTTGACATTTGTAAGGAGACGGTATCTTTTATTGAAATCACCTTCTAAACTATGTTGGACAAGAGTGACTACTGAGTTTCTTGCCGGTCCTTCTCGGTAGAATCTACATTAATTTAATAATTGTTATATTCCTGACTGATTCACTCTTGCGTTCGAAAATTGATAACTACAAAAATAATAAAGTACAAGATTTTATATGATTTGCTGGTAATATTATTTGTGTTTTTAACGTTTGCGTTTGTTCTCAAGGACGACGAACTCGACAAGGGCGCTCATAGTGAACGGGGAGCCCTGTGGTTTGGTCCGAGGTTGGGCAAGCGGTCACTTCAATTCGTCGATGAAGATAACAGGTACTCTAACGTGACAATAATGATGATTCTTATTATGACACAAGCGACCCGCTCCGGCTTCGCACGCGTGCAATGCTGACACTAAATATACTACAGAATGTACTGGAACGTTCACCGTTTTTTAGTCGTTAAACAATACAAAACCGCTATGTACCTGCATTTTAAATTTGTAATATCTTCGAAAATATTCATTTAAATTACATGCTGTAAAGGGCCATATTGATCTATATCAAATGCAAAATGTATTAAAAGTACTTAATTGGATAAGGATTAATACTTTATTGCTTAAGATTTCTTCGTAAATAAGACATTATTTCTCGTAAAAAGTAAAGATAAACCACAATAACAATAAACCCAAGACAGACATATACCATCGGACCGTTTTGTAGAACTTTATAAGGTGTACAATACTGTTGTACATTTTGATCTATCTCGTAGGGTTCAGCCAGCGTTTGCAATGTAAGCGCAAAAAATATGTTTATTTACGACATCAAGTTACAATACTCTAAAATTATCCGTGTTTCTCTACTATATTGTGCATGTATTATACATATAAACCTTCCTCTTGAATCAATCTATCTATTAGAAAAACCGCATCAAAATCCGTTGTGTAGTTTTAAAGATCTAAGCATACACAGGGACAGACATCGGGAAGCGACTTTGTTTTATACTGTGTACTGATATGTAAAAATTGGTATAATCAGAGCCGTCGCATCTCTAGACGTGATTACCAAAAGGAGTTAGGAAATATTTCTTACCATAAAAAATATCAGATAAAGTTGTATCTTATAAGCGGGTTTCGCTGAAGTAATTTTCATTCCTCTTGCAGCCAAGCCATTTTGAAGCTGCTTGAAGCGGCTGACGCTGTCAAATATTATTACAACCAAATGCCGTACGAGATGCAAGCTGATGCTCCACAAGCTAAAGGTATGCTACCGACTGTTGGATTTGGGCAAATGTGGACCAACAGAGCTCTACTATAAATACATACATTAACAGCCTGTAAATCTCCTACTGCTGGGCTAAGGCTTCCCATTGAGGAGAATGTTTTGGACCATATTCCACCACGCTGCTCGAATGCGGTTTGGTGGATACAGATGATGCAGAAGTTTGTTGAAATTAGACACATGCAGGTTCTACACGACGTTTTCGTTCACCGCCGAGCACGTGATGAATTATAAACACAAATTAAGCACATGATAATACAGTGGTGCTTGCCTGGGTTTGAACCCGAAATCATCGGTTAAGATGTACGCATCCACATTGAATAAAGGAATTTGATTTCATTTGATTTGTCTTGATTTGTACAGGTGGGAATAGATACCACCCACTCAACAAAGCAATATTTGGTTCTAGCAGTTTAAAGGATGAATGAGTAGCAAAGGTACAAGAGATATAACGTCATAGCTACCAAAGTTGGTGGTGGATTGGCGTTGCATCGAAATTGTTGGCATTGGTTAGAGCACCAATATTTATGGACCGTCATAAACTAAGCAGTGCTAAAATTTATGTATGAGTCGTGGTCACCGATTTTTAAATGATTTTGGGATGTTTCTTCTATTCGAATACGTCTTATTAATAAGTTATTTTCAATGACAGTTACTAAGAAAGTAATCTTCACACCAAAACTTGGACGGACAACCGATAACCAAGAGAAGAGATTCGAAAACGTGGAGTTCACACCAAGATTAGGGAGGAAGTTGGCGGAGAAGATGGCGGCCACGTCTGACGATGAAAGGTATTGAGTAAATTAAAGTTACAGCCTGTAAATGATACACTGCTGGGCTAAGGATTCTTCTCCCTTTGAGGAGACGGTTTTCCGACAGGCTGCTCCAATTGGGGTTGGTGGATTGTGGCAGAATTTGATTGAATTAGACACATTCAGGTTTCTCACGATGTTTTCCTGTATAATTACCATTCATCGTATTTTCTACCGCCAAACAGCAATACTTTTTTGTATTACGGTTTTAAATGTAACTACAGTCATAAGAGACAATGTCTTTGTTGCAAAGGTTGAAGAGATATTGATGTTGAAGAGGTATTTGCACAACTATTTGAAAACGTAATTCTCTTGTAGGACAATGGACCAACCTGTTCTGTCATTTAGGAATTGTTACCAAAACCTATTAACCAAAAGTTCAGCTTGAAAGTGTCCCAAAAGTTGCATATTCAATTCTTCGTTCTCTTTTCAGTTACTATCCAGAATCTGTCAGAATGAACATGCGTTCCAATTATTTCTCACCGAGACTCGGAAGAAACTTCAACTTAGCTAACAAACTTCCACGTGAACTCATTTATGGTAAGTTTATTTTATGTTTGAGCTTTCTTTTTTTTAAGTGACAATCGATGTTGGTGCTTTGAAAAATGTTGAACATTCCTTTCAACATCCTGAATGAGCTGGCATTTCCTACACACTTATAAACCTTACCAAAGCAGTGTGTCAAAAGATTTTAAACCTTTTATAGAGTAACAGCCTGTTAATTTCCCACTACTGGACAATGGCCCCCTCAACAGGATTCACATGTGGCAAATTTTCGTTGAAATTTGAAACATGCGGGTTTCTTTACGATGTTTTCCTTCACAACTGAGTACGAGACGAACTATAAACAAAAATTAAGGACATTAAAATTCTGTGGTGTTTGCCTGTTTTTTAAACCACGATCATCAGTTGAGATCTATGCTTTCTAATCACTGAACCATCGGCTCTCTAACCCATAGAACAAGTGCAATTAGCCCAACAGTTGGACATATGGTATAATTATATTTCTTATATAGTAAATAATCTCATAAATATCATTTCTTCCAGATATATATTCAGAGCCCCAAATAAGAGTCGCGAGAAGTTTGAACAGGACGAAATCGTCGAAATTGTAAATAATTATAAATTGATGGAATTACAATGTTTTGGACAAAGTGTATTTACGGTGCTAGCTAATAAAGATTATCACGTATAATTATGTTTCTATTTATTTATCCTTACCAATTGATTATTCCGACCATTCTAGAAATATTCATAATAATTATCATACTAAAAAATTCAATTTTGCCAAAAGTAACTGTAGAAAAATTGGTTTTGCCAAAATTAACTGAGGAAACTTCTAAACAAAATGCTATCATCACGCTGTGTACGATATTATTCATTCTAAAAAAAATAGATTTTACTAAGAATATTTAAGGTACGATTATTTAACAAAACGCTCTAGCATCTCGCTAAGATAGATTTTTATCCATTCTAAAAAATCAGATATTACAAAGATTAACTGAGGCAAAACTCTAAACGAAATACCAACATCTCACTAAGTTACTGTCTTTTCCATTTTAAAAATTTAGAAATTGCCAAGATTGACAGCGAAAAACTCTTAACGAACAGTCAGATCTTTCCGCATTCGTCGTGATCTGTCTGCATTAGTCTGGATCTATCCGCATTAGTTTAGATCTATCCGCATTTGTTTGGACCTATTAGCATTCATCTGCATCTATCCGCATCCGAGACAAAACTCTCAACGAAATTCTAGAAATTTCGATATTCCTCATACTAAGATAAATGATAAATAGCATCTCCACGAAGTCTCATACCGCATCAGTCTCTACAGAGCTCCAAGGAATTCAAATAACCAAACTAATAACCAATCAGATATTGTTTAGTGGAAAAAATAATTTCAAGCAAAGTTTGCATTCGCCTGAATTTCCTTGTTCTTAATATCTATTGATAAATCATCTCATAATGGATGCAGGAAACAACCTGCAACCCGCACGTAACGGATATTAAAGTAAATTTGCGATTTGTGATCCAACAGATTTGGACCAACGTGCTCGAATTACGATATATATATTTTTAAATCTATTTTTAATATCCTTTTTATTTACGGTTTCATACCCAAACATATTTTAACTGGCAGTTAAAATAAATATAAAATGTAAAATAAAACGACCGATAACAATCGTAATATAAAACGAAAATGTTTTATTTAAAGCATTTTATCCGTGTATGTAAGTATTGCATTGTATTAATTTTGATATTTAATAATTTATTTTAGTTATCAATCGTTGAGTTCAATGTTTAGTAATTAATTTTTAATATTTGACAATGATTTTAATGTTCATTAATTAATTTTAATGTTTATCAGTTGATTATTATTTTTATTTTATTTTTTTAATAGATGATAATTTTTTAATCAATTGAATGAGATATTATTGAAATCAAATGTCTAATTTATGCCCTTCAACTGTTATTATAATGTATATAAAGTTGATTTTACCACGAAAGATCTATTTGTTAATTTCTGTTATTATTATTATTATTTACAATGTATGCATGTATGGAATAAATAAAGCGATATTATTATTATTATTATGTAAATATTGCAATAAATTCACTTCAAGATTAGCGAAAAGTTAGATAAAATTAAAAAATAATCAATTAAAAAAATTTAATATTTAATATATGTATGTTTATGTCAACGTATAATTGTAAGTACCGTTAGATTGTAATCTATCTAGCGAGATTGTGAAGCAAGACCGGCAAGAAACTCAGTAGTTACTCTTTTTCAACAACGAACCTAACCTAACCGAAATATCATAAACTATCGAAATTTATGACGAATTATTTTGACTTAAATTATCGTTCACAATATTTCGGCAGCTTACAACCTCGCGAGATAGATAACAATCTAACGGTATTTACAATTATACGGTGATATTTATATCGACCAACGAACCACCAACCCGCATTGGAGCAGCGTGGTGGAATATGCTCCATACCTTCTCCTCAACGGGAGAGGAGGCCTTAGCCCAGCAGTGGGAAATTTACAGACTGATCATTATGTTTATTATATTATTTATATCGATATTATTTGATAGCAATCAAAGCTCAGAACGCTTTTTATGTAATAAATGTTGACAGCCTAGCTAACATGCCATTTGATGGTAAGTGGTCACCACTGCCCATAGACATTGATAAAAATATTAATCACGTATCATCTACACGGTATCATCTTGCGAACTAAGACGCTATGTCTCTTGTGACTGTAGTTACAGTGTAGGCACCTTTTTAACCTGAACATAATAATGCTATGTATGTTACTGTTTAGGGGAATATGTTATGAGTGGGTGGTATTTAGACGGTCTTGCACAAAGTCCTGCCACCAATCAAAACCTGTGTGTTCGTAAACGGGTTGTGATCGAATAGCCCTTTTAGTTTTTCTGAGTTTGCCACACAACGTGATGAAAAACTTATAGAGGCCACAACACGAACATGAGCAGATTTTTTGTTTAATAAGTATTCATAGGAACGATCCTATGCATAATTTTTTATACCTTGAACTTGACATAAAAAGCTTGAACATAATATATACAGGTATAAAAAACAACTACCGTACAAATTATAGCTACGTGGATTGGTGGCAATACTATAAAAAATTTGATTGATACGAATAGGAATTGTCCGATTGAATAGATAGATAATAATCAACCAGTCCTGATCTCATTGGAGACATATTTTTACTACCATTTTAATATTTCAGGTGTGTATTTCTCGATACTCGTCAAGTTATTAAGCGGTTATCTTCTATTCGCTGCAAATTTCGAAGATTTCCATACGATCGCTAAAAAATTAGCTGCCGATAAACGACCTGTAGTTTCAACGAGAAATAATCCCACAGGCCCGGATAGCTATTACGAATACGAAGACGATTACGAGAGATCATATGAAAGCAGACCAAAGAACAATCACCAGTTAAATAAGAAACGCCAGAAAGCCACTTCAGACACAGATACAGATCCTCAAATAGATTTCGAAGAATTAGTCGAAAGAGTCAAGATAAGAATTGAGAAAGAACTTAAAGATAAATATTTGAAGAATATAAAACAAGAGAATGAGAAAAAAGGCGAAATTGACGACAATAATGAAATGGTAACTAATAAGGAAAATAATAATTCTGACACTTTAAAGCATAAAAAACAATATAAACAGAAGAAATCAAAAGTAACGGAAGGAGTTGAAGAAACGTCACCACCAGAAGACGACACGGAATTTATGGATGAAATCACAGATAAACGTCAAAAACTGAATTCGAATAGAACTCAAACACAAGAAGTTAGATACGAATACGCTGATGCAATGTTTGAAACGACACCATCGAACAAAAGAAATAAAAAAAAACATATTTATAAAGAAAAAGGTTTTATAGAAACTCCCGCGGAAGAGAAAAATGAGGCTATGGCCTTTAAGAAAATCATCATGACTAAGAAAGACAGCTACGAAGATTACAAAATGCCAGAAAAGGAAACTAATATTTACTCGAGTTCAGAGAAGGCACGTCAGAAATATGAAAATACGAATAAAAGATTCAAAATCGAACAGAAACGTCACAGCAACGACAGTACCGAATCTACGTCACGTCAAACCAGAGCCAGCACAAAGAGACTCAAAAGTCATGGTAAAATTAAATCTAGAACGAAAAAAACAACGCCAAACTACGATTACAAGGACAAAACAAATTCCGACGAGCTTGAAACGAAAACAAAGAAACGCGACGAGGTCGACGAAACGATCTTAACATCGAAAGAAATTACGAAAAGAGCTAAATCTGGTACAATGCTACCAACACGAGAAAGATTTAAAACTGTAACGCCAAATTACAACGCAAAACTGCCAACGTTAGTCGAGAAATATGATTTTGATGAACCTTTACCGGAGAGGGATCGCGAAAGAGAGGATTTAAAATACTACGGCAACCCTCCCGCTCGTGTCAATAAAAAAATACGTCTAGTATAAAATTATCAGTTTATTAAATTATAGAATATAGAAAACTTAGTACTGTTATATAAATTCAGACCCTAAATATTTTCTATTCAACTAGGCTCTTAAAAGCACTTTTGAATCATGACGCAGTGTTGAGTCAAATGTAAAGCTACCACCGGTTCGAAAAGTACCGTGGTCACAAGGTCTCCTGGGGTCTCAGTTGGTATGGGGGTCAACAAGGATTAATTCTTGGACCTTTTCTATTCCTCATATACATAAATGACTTGCCCTTTCTTGTTGGGAACAAAAATGATATAGTATTGTTTGCTGATGATACCTCTTTGGTTTTTAAATTAATAGGAAACAGGTACAGTATGGCGATGTAAACAATGCTATGTCTGATATAGTACACTGGTTTAGCGTAAATAATCTTAGGCTAAAATTTAAAAAATTTGATAAGGAACGCTTGTGTCCGAAAGGTTATACTATACAATTAGTGAGTTTATGTTTGATAGCACACCTTGGGAATGAAACGATCAGCTCCTGGCTGTTTCTATTCATATACAATTATGTATCTAATTAATTTGACAAAAATTAACAAAAAGTTATTTTTCAGATCGCAGATTTTACTACAGCTTATTAAGTCTGTATTAGGCAGCTTTTGTGATATTGATTCGTTGGTGGGAGGCACCCGACGTGACGGGGGGTGGTGGCATGCGCGAGGGCTGCGCGCGGTACTGGACAGTATTTGGACATTGCAGCGTGACTTTATCATAGCCTAAGATACTCCTTATTCATCAGCTATCAGCCAGTAAAAGTCCCGTCAAAATCGATGCAGCCGTTCCAGAGATTAGCAGCAACAAAAAAAACTGACAGATAAAAATTGTAAAAAATGTTATTTCGGTATATGCACCGTGTATACATACAAATGCCTTTAGTTAAAAGCGGTTATTTTACTATTACAAACAGACACTCGAATTTTATTATATGTAATAATAGATTATATGACCAATAAAATATATATATATATTTAATATATTCTTTATTGAATATTGTGTAAAGTATACTATAACTGAGTTGATCCAAAAACATTAAATTAAACAAGATTCTAACCAAAGATATTTTTGATAGGAAAAAGGTGAGCGTAAAAAAGTAAATTGTAAAATAATTTATCGTATATTGAATACAAATGTTCTCATATATTTAAGTATGTATTATCTATACTAATATCATAAATGCGAAAGTAACTCTGTCTGTCTGTTTGTTGCTCTTTCACGGTCAAACCGTGGTACGACTTGGTGGTAGCTTTGTGCAAGTCTAGGTACCTCCTACTCCTCAGATATTCTTGTTGTATTCCGGTTTGAGAGCTAGTGTATCTACAGGCACAAGGGACATAGCATCTTAGTTCCCAAGGTTGGTTACGCATTGGCGATGTAAGGAATGATTGTATTTCTTACAGCGCTATTGTCTATGGGTGGTGACCACTTACCATCTGGTGGCCCATATGCTCGTCCGCCAACATAACGAACTAATAAACCATTGAAGCGTTTTTAAAACAAACGACGACCAACCCTTAAAAGGCGAGCGAAACCGCGCGCGACTACTAGTTATATTAAAATCAAGGATTGCAATCAATTTTATACTAAAATTAAATGTAATATTAAAGTGTCTAGTTCGTCAATAGAGGTTTTCAAGGTCAACGGTCAGTGCCGCTTAGCGATGTAAAAAGTCGCCGACTGAATCCTGATCAGGGCCGGACCGTAAGATAAGAGGGTCCAAGGCTAACACTACTTAGGGCCCACCTAAGACATATCTGAACGTAGACTTGATACCATACGACCTGTTTAATTTAATGAAGTCATGGATTCTTTCGTCTATTTTTGACTTTGGCTTGACTTAGCTGGGGCCCGCTTGAATCCACGGGGCCCTGGTCTGAAGCCCAAAAACCCTTGAACTGGGACATTGCTAATTGCTAATATTCTATTAAATTGTTTTCAAATGAAATAAAATCGTTTGTGTCAAGGTGCTTTAGGAATGTTTTTGGACTTCGCTAAGGCTTTAGAATGCGCGCGACACAAACGTCTTGGGGCTTGGCTCATTAACACACCAATAACTTTTTAAATACTTATTGACGTATATTTTTTTGAAGTACTCGTAGTAAGGCTAAGTGCTCACAACTTATTGTTAAAGATTATAGTAGAACCAATTTGTAAAAAATAATTTACCCCTAAATTAATTTTTAGATGTTTTTAAATATTAATAATACCATCCAATGGAAACTAAAAACACCAATCGAATACGTTTAACTTTCGCGCAATATATCTAAGAAACAATTTAACTTATTTTTTAATTCGTAAATTATATATTTCTAGATCACT
This sequence comes from Vanessa tameamea, assembly GCF_037043105.1. Lineage (NCBI taxonomy): Eukaryota > Metazoa > Arthropoda > Insecta > Lepidoptera > Nymphalidae > Vanessa > Vanessa tameamea. The sequence goes on along the minus strand of NC_087339.1, from coordinate 2,346,169 downwards.
GATGTCTATCGACTGCACGACCAAACTGTCTCAACGAGAAGATTCCTTTTAAGAGGTCACAGAGGAATTAATTTTTTTAATTATAAACACAATACTAAAAATATTTATTACAATTATAAACTCAGATCGTAAAAGGACGAAAACTGCGAAATGAGGACACATTTTTAAATATCATTTCGTTCGATTTTAGCTGATCAACATTTGTCTTTAAAAAATACTGTTATAAAATTTGATACAAAATATGCTCGTAACATATATATTTCTTTATTTTATCCCGTTATGTTTGTGCAACGATATTATAATTCGGATCCCACTGAAAATAAACCCCAGGAACCCAGTCAGCCATTACATACATACAAACCGCGGTCTGATGCCGTTATCTTTGCAGAACTTAATGGAATACACTGAAATACCCCCAGAATTTAATGCGTTGAGTAATAAAGAAATTTCATTTGATAGACGTCGGAGTTATCTTAATACACATTACGATGGGTTGTTTCAATGTCGAAGAACTAGAAAACGTATTGTCTAATAGATAGGGGATCCAGAACTGAATTTAAAGGTCTGGGCATTGGCCCATAAAGGAGTCGACCCCTCTTTTTTATTTTAGAAGTTATTTTGAACAATATAATTTCTTTCATTGGGGTCAATAATTTATTTACACCTTGATTCAGTAACCAGTAACTTTCAAAACAGTAATTTAACGATACCTAGATATCTAATATATTACAATTGTTAACTCTCGGAATCTCCATTATGAGGCCCCTGTTTTGTGGAGCTAGGGAAATTACCCCCTAAATCCGGCCGTGGTGTAAACCTGGGATTTGCCTTTACCTGGTGATCGTATTTACAAATCAACCAGCACCTAATCGTCGTTGATTGTTATAAATATTTCTTAATTCTAGAATATTCTGAATACCCGGCGTCAGAGGTAGACTTCTACATAAAGAATTCCATTGAAATAAATATAACCTAATTAATGTACCGAGTTCCAAGTCACCATGATTATTAATCCATCTTTAACAATCATAGTCATACTTCAGCTAATTTACGTAAACCTTTAATGAATTACACACGTGAACCTTCCTCTTGAATCACTCCGTCTATTGCTGAAAATCAGATAAAAATCCGTTCGATAGTTTTTGAGTAAATTACCTTCAAAAAGACGCAACAGGAGAACTCTGTATTACGAAATGTTATAGTGCTTAATTGGTCTTACTGTGTTCGTTGCAAATTTAATACGTGAATTAAAACAGACTCTGAATTAAATAAAATTTAATATCTCCTTATGTGTTAACACTTGGACCTTGGGGTAGTTTTGTAAAAATCTTCTTTAAAAGTATAACAACCGGCCTTATTTCCACCAGAGCCGTCTCAAGCTATGCTGGGGCCCTTGGGCACCCAGGAATTTGGGGCCCTTTTGGTAGATATTTACTACCATGTACCAATAATTTGCTTATAACCGGGCCTTAAGTATAGTTTCCAATAAACGGTGCGGTAATTTTCGTAAATTCGTAGGAATCTGATTGGTTGTACAATCTTATGGCTATTTTATAGCCATTTTTGATAAATATTTTAGTTATTTCTTACAAATATATCACTTTCGAATACATACATCAACGTGAGCACAAACGTGTGAAGGAAATTGTTGGTTCTTCGGGGCCCTCTCAGGATGGGGGCCCTGCGCACGTGCCCCACGTGCTCTATGGTAAAGACGGTAATGATTTCCACTGGTGATAAAAATTTTTTTACTAAGAGGATCGGAATTTCGATTCAATTAGAAATACTGCCAGCATTCTTGCCACCATCCGAGGTCATGGTTTGTACAGTGACTGTTTTTACTTTTGATTTGTATATAGTTAAAGACTTAATTTTAATTTTTATGTTAATAAGTTTTTTGTGTATGTTGGAGGAGAATGAAATGTTCAAATAAAAAGCTTGTTAAATTTATTAACGGTTTTTATTTCGTCATTTTAATTTTTAAACAAATGTGGAACTAGGAGTATGTCCCTTTGATAACAGATATGTGAATTAGATACTTGTAACCCAAGGGACGTAATTGGCTAACTCACCCAACCAGAACACGTGAGGTTTGACAGTTATTTAGGAGATACCTTATCTAAACAAATGTCTAAAACTAAAAAAAACAAAAGCGCGCTGATCTTAATTAAATATTACTTAGTGTGGTAAGGTTCTGTGCATGCCCGTCTGGGTAGATCACTCATAAGATATTCTACCGACAAACAGCAGTACTCAGTATTGTTGTGTTCATGTTTGAAGGGTGAGTGAACCAGTGTAACAACAAGCACAAGGGACATAACATCTTCGTTTCCAAGATGGTGGCATATTGGCAATGTAAGGAATGGTTAACATTTCTTACAGCGCTATTTTCAATGGCCGGTGGTGACCACTTACCATCAGATGATCCATTTACTCGTTCGTCTACCTATATCATAAAGAAAGCAAATAAAGAAACTCTCGATCATTTAAATGAGGCCATTTCCTCATTTAAATGCCCAGTGGTTACAGCATATTCATTTAAACATAAGTTTGAGGGTAGCCTTTGCAGGTACTACAGCTTTAATTTTAGGATTTATCATCCGTTCATCATTGAAAAAAATATCTTGAGGAAACCATCATGTGCATGGATGCTCCTATAAGGTCCCAACCCCTTCGAAAGAGGGGTGGTCTAAGCCCAGTATGACACTGGCGACTACTACAAGTGACATCGTAAAAATATTTAAAAATATAAAAGTACATCCCTTTAAAATGCGTTCCGCTGGGCAAAGTTCAGTTGCAGGGCCAGATAAAAAGAACTTAATATGTGTGTCGGTCTGTGACATCGTAGCTCCTAAACGGATGAACTAGTTTCGATATTTGTTTAAACGGTGACTCGACTGAGAATAATTTTAGATATCTTTATAGAAAATCTGTTTAGATCTTTTCTTGTTATAAAAAGAAATAAATTGGATTAAACAAAATGTTTTAATTTTTTAATAATAAAAACAATTATTTTTTTGTTACCTTTGATAGATTAATTATATTTTTTATAAATATTTACGTAAATGATGTCAATAAATACTGTTAGGTTCGTTTGTCACAGTAGACTTTATTTAAAAAAATAACTCGCTGACATTTAATGTCAAAATCTTAAATCAAAATAAATTCATTTAAAAAAAATTAAACGTAATATTTTTTTAAAATCCTTTGCAAGATGTAATTATAATATTAATAATTATCTAAAAAATGACACGACATACAAAGAAAATCGTAACTTGTAAAACAGGAAAACCAGACTTTTTGAAATTTCCCCACGAAGTGACAGCAAATTTGGCGGGAAATTTTCTCTTAGTAATAATCATATTTTTATTTTTATACTGTTTTTACGCTTTTATAAGACCTACGAAGCAGAGGACGAGGGGACGAAGTACCACGGATAAAAAAAGACGCCATGTAGTAAAATATAAACCTTTATTGTTTTACCAATGTTAGTACAATATCTTTATAGTGTATAAATAATGCTACAAACAAATACAACAATAAAAAATAAATAATTTTAAATAGTGTTTTTTTAAAGACGAAAGTAACATTTTATAAAGCCAAGAAAATATGTTACAACCATAACGTAAGCAGAAAACTAATACTATACATATTTCTTAGTTGAATCAACTTTAAAAAATAAACAAAATAATTTTTGACAGCTGACAGTTTAATTTTTTTATTCTTATTTAAATGTTATTTTAAACACAATGGGCAAGGCAATAACCTCACAAGATATATTATTCTCTAGACAGAGACAACACGACTATACCTTACATTTTTCTGTACGTCTGTAGTAAGAAACAGAAAAATAGTTTATATAGTATTTATTTCACTATATCTATGTATATAGGTTAGATTTTATTTGAAGTTAATCATTATGGGAATGTATCTATTACATATAATAAGTTCTCGTCTAAATCTTTTTTTATAGTATCTATAATCAAGATATATATAATATATATAATTAAATAGCTCAGCGACACAAAACTAATACCGAAAGGTAATTTAGCAACACAAAGATTGTTAGCACGTGTGGTTGAGCCATTTTTTTAAATATCTTATATGAATTCAACCTACTATTCAAACAAAAAAAAAAACAATTTTAAATATGACATATTTAATTTAAAATTTAATGTCTACACAGAATTAATTAAAAAAATATATTAACATGTATAGCCATAGACCATTGCCTGTTCCGAACTTTAGTAAAACGGAGAAAAAAAAACTTAAACGTCAAATTTTGACAGTTAACATTTTTAATCCTTAATTAACGCCTTAATGGCTTCTAAGGCATACAGTAATACATAATATAAATTCAATATTATGCAATCGGGTGTTGTATGTTGACAAGAAACTATGTCTTGGTTTCTTAAAACGAAGTTTGTCACATGAAGTGTAGAGATAAAGAAAAGTAACCCGAAAAAGTTTAACTAAATATATATCATAAGGATTCCATAAATTTCTAGAATGTTCCGTAGCTAGAGGGCATTTATAGAAATTAACATTTATGATTATATAATTATGATATATAAAAAAAGTATCATCGGACGCGGTTGGAACGAAGTTGCTTTGTCTATATATTATGTATTAAATCCAATTTGAATTAAAACAATAACAAAAAATTAGTTTAATATTATTAATATGTGTTCGATATATCGAAACTGATCTAAAATCATTTTCGCCGCATCTAGAAAACTATGAATATCGTTCTGGTACGTCAAATTCAAAGTACAATAACATTGAACCCAAATAGTCGCCCTATCTCTCTTTAACTTTACAGATACCCATCTGTGAGAAAGAGATGAGGCGAATGTTCAACCGATTCCGATATAACATTCGTTTCATCTCTTTCCCACATACCGTACAATGTTACACGAATACAGGGCGACATATGAAATCGGATGTCAACACCGATATTCATACAATAGAAAGAGACAGAGAAAAAGAAAGAGAGGCAAAGCTCACCTGCAGCTTCGTTGCCTCGTAAGAGTTCATTCCAAAAATAATTTCTAAATAACGCCATTTTCAGGCCAATGTAGTTTTCCCTCTAATTCCGTTCCTTCAAATTTCCTCTAGCTGCAGTTCCTATGTAAATTTCATACGATTTGACACTTTATACATGAAGGTACTTTTCATTACCCCTACCATTGTTTATTACAAAGACTAACTACCATGAGACCGTTATAATGTCAGCAATTATAATTAACTATTGCTATTTAGAATCCATCTCGACTTCGTATGAACGAACTTCATACAAAGTAACCCCCTTCCCTTTAAAGTAATATTTTCTCAATGAACGTCCTTCCGAAAGGAGTATTTATTCTAAATTTCAATTCATTCGGATCTATCGTTTCGGATATCTCGTGATGAGTCAGAGTTTCGCTTATTTATAATCTGTAGTACACATTCCATATCAATCATCGACAGATCCGTAATAACATAATAATTAGTATAAGATTTATATTTTACATGAATTTATATTATCTGTGTATTTATGCATCTGTCATCTCGAGTGACAGACATCGCGAAAGCGCGGGAAAATAATATATATAAAATTGGCGCGCGGTGAAGTTCGTGTGTGCACGGCGAGCTGATATTTAAATATAATATCTATTTAATGGTATTTTTTAAATCGACCTTAAATGAGAACATTACGCATATCAAAATAAATTATTGAAAAGAAAATCGAAGTATGAAAAATATATAGTCTAATTTTATTACATTCGTTCATTTTTTTTTTTTAATAAACCCCTTTATAAATATTGGGTCAATGTTTGAATTCTTTTGACATGACATTTTTTTTTTTTCTACAGATTCACAATATGCATGCAGATACGACATCGATATTACAATTTGTATAACTTTAAATGTATAGTTTACATATAAAATTATACACTAAACTGTTTCCTGTTTATGTAATAACTGAGTTGATAACAACTACATACCAATAATTTTTGTTTTAAACAGCTCGTGTTTATTTAAATATTTTAACATTATGTCTTAAATAATGATATACAACAATAGAAATGACCAAAAACAATCTGCACGTTAAAAATAAACCGTTACTAAACGAAATCATAATGATATTTTTTTTTTTTAAAATGTTAACAGTTTATACAATATAGTAACGTGAGTTAACTTCCCTATTCCAACCACAGATTGCATAAAGACAATTAAACTTTGACCTTGAACTGAATGACGTCATTGTTCGAGATTTGATAAACTGTGGTGTTCATTGTGGATTCGTAAATGACGTTTTAAATGTCGCCGAAGTTATTCGAACTTTGGAAGTTAAATTAAAGTTTATATAACTATTTAAGTGGAAAATATATTAATGAAGAACTGTTTGTAAATTATTTTCAATAGATATAAAAATTTTATTCAAAATTGAATTTCGATTAGCAACGGTTTGTTTTTGACAGTTTATTTTTTTAAATATGAAATTTAACCGCCATATTTATCATTGTGACAGAACTTGGATTCAATCATCATTGGACGCCATCTTGGATTGTCTGTGTATTCTTCAGTATGAAAGAATACTGACATTAAACTAATATTGTTTATAAAACGCTTTCGACCGGAAAATAAGTCTGACTGTGTTTTCAATTTCAGTACAATTTTAGTATATATTAAAAATAATAAATATATGATATAATTATTGAATTCATTCAGTAATATATATTTAATTCGCAATAAATAAGGCGATTATTATTTCATATAACTTTTAATGAAAATATACAATTTTTTTTGTTATTTATTTTGGTCTTTAAATATATTAAACTAAAAATTTTAAAGTTTCCGTATAGAGTCACAAGCTGCTTCGGCTTGTTGACGGGTAATCTGAAAAAAGAAAAATACATATATATATACAATATGTTAAAGTAATTGTAATATACTTCACTATTCACTTGGTGGTAGAACTATGTGCAAACCCGTCTGGATAGGTACCACCCACTCATCAGATATTCTACCGCCAAACAGATTAACAGTGTAATCACAGGCACAAGGGACATAACATCTTAGCTCCCAAAGTTAGTGGCGCATAGGTCATGTAAGCAATGGTTAATATTTCTTACAGCACCTTTGTCTATGGGCGGTGGTGACCACTTACCATCAGGAGGCCCATATGCTCGTCCGTCAACCAATGCCTAAAAAAAAATATAAATGCAAAAGTAAATCTGTCTGTCTGTTGCTCAAGGGCAAACTGCTGAACCGAATTTGATGAAATATGTTTTGAAGAAAGCTTGAACTCCAAGATAGGACATAGGTTACTATATCACGTTTAGCGCTTGACGATCAACTACTAAAGCGCGAGAGAAGCTTCGAGCGACAACTTGTTAAAAAAATTGATTATTATTAATTATTTATTATATAAATAATCACCTGTATGTTTCGCAACATCGTTGTCTTCCTGTGGAGGAAAAAAAAAATTATAAAACCTTTTCACACAAGACATAATTATTATAAATAATATATATTTAAATATACATTTTATTGTACAGCGTTTTTAGACTACTTTTAATTTAATTAACTCAAATACATATCAGAAATCCTATTCAGGCAGGTCTTCTGACGACGATTTCCTTTAGAAAGAAGCTTGATATAAATTAACACAGAAAAATTAAATTTCAGTGCTCGTCTTATGATTCACAGCTTAGGGTTAAGAGTCACGTTTTCTATCCTTGAGATTTCTTTTTAATAAACTTCAGAGCAGATATGGACCAGAAGATAGGACAGGTCATGGGATGGGACCATATCAACCCAAGACGCAGAGGGTGCAATGAACCCAGGCACCGGGATCTATAACTGGACCACATCGCGTAGAATCGAACGAAACGCGTAAGCGCCATGAAATTCCCGGCGCTTACGACGTTTCAGTCGCGAGAGTACTCTCCTCTACAAGCAGGCTGGCGCTGTATGTTTTAATACTTTGATTAGACGACATTACGAAGAATTATCGCTGCAGCGAAATTTAGTTATAACTAACATTTACATGAACACGTCTATCGTTGAATGATAATGGCTTTAACCCCCCATCCCCCCACCCCCTAAAATGTGAGTTCCGATATCTACTTCTAGACTTACTAGTATCGTCTTGCTCCTGTGCACAGTTAGTGTCTGTTGGGGGAGGCTGCAGTCCGGGGAGACGCCTATGGCATCGTATATCTCCCGCAGCATCACGAGCATCGTATCTTCGGACTCCCTGGGGGTTAGAATATATCATGATGAAGCGATAAGGTACTAAATTTTAGGCAAGACGGCAATTTTAAGTACTAACTACGAAAGCATCGTTAGTCTAGGGGCTAGTTTGACTAAGTTTCATTGGAGTTTTCTTCCAGAAAATCTGTTCGAAAGCTTTTCTGGTAAAAGTTCAGGCGCAGGCTTTAGGTGCTTGCGGAATCTCAGGACTTTCAACTCTGTTAACTGCTAGACTCCGGACTGCAGGGCCGGATCTACCATATGACTTTGAGGGCTTCAGCCCAGGGCCCCGTAGATTCAAGGGGGCCCCAGCTCAAGTCAAAGTTAAAAATAGACGATAATGCGAAAGAATCCATAAATTTATTAAATTAAACAGATCGTATGGTTCGCAGCCCTGCGAGTCCTGCAATTAATCAAACCCATTCAATTAATTTAATTCAAGTCTAGTTCAGATATGTCTTAGGGCCCCTATGTAGTGTTAGCCCAGGGCCCCCTAAACTTACGGTCAGGATCAGGCAGACTGATTTTAGAAATCCCTTTATAGGAATAGATAAGAACTTCGTGGTATTAACTCGGTGGTAGGACTTTGTGCAAGCTTGTCTGGGTAAGTACCACCCACTCATAACATATTCTACCGACAAGCTGCAATTAAATTAGTATTGTCGTGATTCAGTTTGAAGGGCGAATGAGGCAGTGGAACTTCAGCCACCAGGGACATAACATCTTAGTTCCCAAGGTTTTTGCGTCTACCAATTTGATTCATGAAAGATACATTTCACCGTCCTAACCAGAGATTCGTCCCTATATGATGGTCGAAATTAACTCTATCCATCTGTCTGTCTGTTGCTCTTTCACGCCCAAACCGCTAAACCGAATTTGATAAAGTTTAGTATGAAGCAAGCTTGAACTCCAATGAATGACTTATATTCATTTTTGTCCCTCCAATTAAGCTTAAAGCTTGTGCTTAGAGTGGGGACGGCAACAGTCCAAGGGATCAGGTCGACTGAGAATTTTTACACCAGTATTGTAACCAATGGGTTCTTCGTACCAATAATTAATTTCAAGATTATTAGAGGTAAGAGCCGAGATGGGCGAGTGGTTAGAATGCGTGCATCTTAACCGATGATTTCGGGTTCAAACCCAGGCAAACACCACTGAATTTTCATGTGTGTGATTTGTGTTTATAATTCATCTCGTGCTCGCCGGTGAAGGAAAACATAATGAGGAAATTGCACGTGTCTAATTTCAACGAAATTCTGCCACATGTGTATTCCACCAACCCGCATTGGAGCAGCGTGGTGGAATATGCTCAAAACCTTCTCCTCAAAGAGAGAGGAGGCCTTAGCCCAGCGGTGGGACATTTACAGGCTGTTAGTGTGGAAAAAAAATAACGTTATTTACACAACTCAATGTGATGGTATCTAATCCTATTAAACAAACAGACTTACTGTAAAATATTATCATAACAATATCATAATAAAACATTTTTTTTGTGTGTTTGCTTGTTCGTTACTAGAACTCCCCCCCCCCCCTCCCCAACGGAAAAAATATATATATTTGCACACACCAGTAGCACACGTGGCTCCTCATAGCGAACAAATATTCATTGATCATTTCAAACGGCGCCTCTTGCAGCACGTAGTCCACACGACGGCCATCGTTTAGCTTGCCGAGCATGTCCGCCGTCACCTGCCGACGACGTCATCGAACGAATGAACGAATGAACGAAATGAAAGATGAATGTAATTGAAATCTATACATTATATAAAACAAAGTCGCTTACCGCTGTCTGTCCGTATGTATTCTTAGATCTTTAAAATTACACAAAGGATTTTGATGCGGTTTTTGTTAATAGATAGATCGATTCAAGAGGAACGTTTATATGTATAATACATGCTCAATATAGTAGAGAAACACTGATAATTTTAGAGGTTTCTAAAGTGATGTCGTAAATAAACACATTTTTTTGAGCTTCATTGCAAACGCTGGCTGAACCCTACGAGATAGATCAAAATAATGTACTACAGTATTGTACACCTTAAAAAGGTCTTCGACAAAGTCCGCGATGGTATATATGTATGTCTATCTCTTAGGGATAGCCCACAATAACCATTTTTTATCCTTTACTTTTACGAGAAATAATGACTTATTTTCGGAGCGATTTAAGCAATACACCATTAATCCTTATCCAATTAAGTACCTTAAATACATTGTGCATTTAATATAGATCAATACGGCTCTTTACAGCATGTAATTTAAATGAATATTTTCGAAGATATTACAGATTTAAAACGCGGGCACATAGCGGTTTGTATTGTCTAACGACTGAAAAACTGTGAACGTTGTAAGACGTTCTGTAGTATATTTAGTATCAGCATTGCACCCGAAGCCGGGGCGGGTCGCTTGTTTATATATAAAACAACTCACAAAGTTTTCTTGGTTGGTTTCGTCCTTGGGTTCGGCGTTCAATTCTTCTTTCTCCATTTCCTCTTCGACAACCTTCAAAAAAATCATTATATAGTTACCAGCTCTATAAAACACAAACTTACAAACCCCGTTTTAACCCCCTTAGGGGTGGAGTTCCGTAAAATCCGGTCTCAGCGGATGTCTACTCCCTATAAGGAACGTACCAGTAAAATTTCAAGTTTGTAGTTCTTATATATACTATAAACAGTAAAAGGCTGTGAACTTCCCACGACTGGGCTCAGGTCTCCTCTCCCTTTGGGGAGAAGATTAGGAACATACACCACGCTGCTCAAACGCGGTAGAATTTCGTTGAAATTATAACGAACAATGCTATTAAAGGAACCAAAGTCTACTAATCGAGCAGTATCACCATCAGTTAGTCGTCTAACTGTTCTGCGTGTGCTATAACTGAGTCTCGATAGATCAAACCGAGATATAGATCAATCTCACCTTCTCGAGATGCTGATCCGGGGGAGGCTGCGTCTTCCACATGCTGGACCACGTGTTTTTTATGGACTCGATCAGTTTCTGTTTTATGTCCGCGCCGACGCGCGCCATCGTGTCCTTGAGCTCTGAAAATGTAATACATTGCCACATTTATAGTTTTCGTAATCAATTCTAATATAAGACTTGAGAAATAATTATGATATCGAAAGGAGGACGTCGTCAAATGTGCGTCGCTGTGACGTCATCGGGGCGTGACGTTCGTGGGCGGAGTCAAGTCATAACGCACCAATCGGTGCGTCGATCGTTTGAGATACGTTTGAAGAGTTGGTTTTTTATTAATAAATAAATATTTGAAAATGAAAATGGTCACTGCCCATGTATATCGGCGCCGTAAGAAAAATAAATATAAATCAACCAACCTCCGGAACTAAGATGTTATCTCTCCTGCGCCTGTAGCTACACTCACTGACCCTTAGCCTCATTACCAAACATCAAAACTCAGTATTGTTGTTTTCCGGTGGAATATCTGATGAGTAACTGGTACCTACCCAGACGGGCCTGCACGAGTTCCTAACTCCAAATACACGTATTTAAATATCTAATAGAACATTTTATCTTTCAATTACGATTTGAGGGTTCAAATCCAGACAAGCACTATCGAAAACATCGTGAGGAAACCTGGACGTGCCTAATTTAAATGAAATGCTGCCACGCGTTTATCTAACCTAACCAAACCGCATTGCAGCACAGTCGTATGAGCTCCGAAACATCTCCGGGAGAGGGCCTTAAACTGCCTCCACCTCAGAAGAAAAAGAGCCCTAGCCAAGCAATGGGGCCTATACACATACAGCCTTTTAATACTCATTACTAAGGACAGTACGGACACATCTTTCGTTCATACCCAAGTGCATACGTTTCCGCCCTTTGTGGTGAGGAATGAGGAACGGCTTCACGTCTCTCAGCTCAGGATTGATCATCGGTTCGATTCTGCAATCAAATGTTATTCACAGCGCATTAGACAACCATTTTGCTGGTTGCTCTCCGACAGAGCGACCATCTTAGCTGATTTCAATATATTATACGAGTACAGAAACTTCCGCGTCGGTCTAGTGGTTAGATATAAGGCTGCAGAACCCGAGATCCTTATATACGGATGGATATAAAGTTACTGGGTTGTACTAGCGAATGATTCTCAGTAGAAGTTGGAGTGAGAAGTGAAGAGTGTACGCTACCATGCTTTCGAAAGCACGTAAAACTGTTGGTCCTGCGTCTGAGCTCCTTCCGGTCGTATCGGATTTGCCCTCCCATCGGATTACGAGTGGGAGGGAGCAGAGAGTGCACCTGTTTGCACACACACAATCTCTATAATATGTCCTGGACTGGCTGGTCTCCCTTGAGATTGGACGCCGTGACCGAAATCGGTCAGTACGACATCAAAATTACCACGCAATTAATGATGTTTTGTGACTGCAATGTGCATAGAACAATAGAATTCACTTTGGATCTCGCTCGTGAATTTTCAACAACGTTACGATGATACGCCATTGCGATACGTGTATCCTACGAATGTTATAATCATAAGTCGATGTCGCATATATGAGATTTAATGCTCGTGTTCTGCGGTGAGTTTCGAGTTACGACATTTATTCGCACGAGATGCAGATTTTTCGAGATGACATTTCGGCCTTTATTATAATAACAATAAAATAATGTATGTATGTATGTATGTATGTATGTACTATATATTTCATTCTTTAATGTAAGTAATCTATCATTTCTGACTGCTTTTGTTTTTTTTTTTTTTTTAATTTTTTTGTAATAACAGTCTCTAATTCTATTGCGTATAGAACCCCTAGCCATTGTCAAATTATCACTTTCAAAATTGCTATGAACAAATCTGCAGCCTTTAACGCCTCCTCTGCGGTAGGCAATCGTTCTCCCTCGCCCTCCCCTTCTCCGTATGCGATGCGTGACCTTCAAGTGTCAATAACTCACTGAGATTAAAAACAAAACCAGTCAAGTGCCGAACGTAGCCGAGAATCAACGAACATTACCGAAGATGTAAAGAATCACGTCGGACATTGCAACCGGACACGATTTATTAAAAATGAGTCATAATAAACTGTCACTACAAGGGAAGTCATTCTATCCGACTTTTTTTACAAAGAATTTTACATGAAAACCAAACTTCATAGTGTAATTACGTCACAATAAAGTTTTTTACCTATAAATTATCTATACATACAATAAAATTGGAGTGTCTGTCTGTAATATTAAAATAACCCAACCAATGCATACGTATGTATACACGGTACATATACCACAATAACATTTTTTACAATTTTTGTCTGTCTGTCTGTTTGTTCCGGCTAATCTCTGGAACGGCCGGACCGATTTCGACGGAACTTTCACCGGCAGATAGCTGATATAATACGTAGTAACTTAGGCAACTTTTATTTTAGAATTACATTTGGAATAAAAATAAAATCAAGCTACAATATCCAAATAACTTAAATTCATACAACGCGCACGAAGTCGCGGGCACAGCCATTTAACAATAAATTCGAAATAGTTACCTGTACGCGATCGGATCGTAGGGGTGGAATATGTTGAAGAAATTCTTGCAGGTCGGAAAGTGGAAGTCTTTTCCGAGAGTTTCGACGCCTCGTATGCAGTTGAACATCGCTGAAATATTGACAAAAGTATAAACTGACCGCTGGGAAGTGGTTTCAATCGCGTTGATCGTTCGAGTTATCCACGTACGGACGGATGGAAACTTGGATGGCTGGGGGGTTGGAACACGTGCCTCTGAACTGATGGTTATGGGTTCGAACCCGGGCAAGCACCACTGAATATCCATGTGCGTTAATTGTATTTATAAGTCGTCTCCTTCTCGGCGGTGATGGAAAACATCGTGAGGTCGGCATGTATCTTATTTCAATGAAATTCGGCCACATGTATACCCAATTCAAGCGGCGTGATGGATTTATCACCACGCCGTCTCCTCAAAGGGAACAGAGGTCTTAGCCCAGCAGTGGGACTCCTTTAGTACTGTAGCGATTTTCGTCCAATCAGATTATAAGACCGAGCCGAAGGAAAACGGTCACAATCATGCATAGACATCAGTAACCTTGGAAGGTAAGATATTACATCCCTTGTGCCGGTAGCAACGCTCACTCACCCCTTTAACTGGAACAGACTGATTGCTATTTGAGGGGAGAATGCGTGATGGATAGATGATAGCTAACCAGACGGACTCGCACAGAGCCCTATCGCCAAAAAATAATGCAAGCGACCTCACCGATTGGACTTCCAAGGGCATACATCGCGTCCGGTACGAATTCGAGGCTCGGATACTTGACGCACGGCTGACCGGTGCCGGCCGGGCCCGTCACGTACTGCTCCTGTTCCGACATTGGAACACCCTGAAATAGTCATCATTTAAATTCCCTATCATCATTTTTGATTGACAAACAGGTGACCACATGGTAGGTGGTCACCACCACCGACAGATATAGGTACTGTGAGAGATATTAATCATTCACTAAGTAAGATGACCACCGACCGAGATCTCATGTCCCTTGTGCTTATAGTTACACTGGCTCACTCACGCCAACAAGTATCGCTGTTCGGTGGTACAATATATGTTGAGTTACGAGGCCACGTACCCACACGGGCAGGTAGCCCTGCCACCAAGAACAGACTGTAGTTGCGTGTGTGAAAGAAACCAAACTCATCCGAAACGGTTGAATCGATATCGATAAAACAAAAATATGTATTTTAGGGAGTCCCTAGATGATTATATCCAAATTGAGCGTTGTATCGTTTTAAATACAATGAGACTTTATCTGAGACTGCCTTGCCAACCTTAACCAAACGGATTTTATACGATATATACGATATCAAATTCATTGAGATCTGTAGATGGTTTGAAATATTATGATGACCGTTTAAGTTGTCCAAATTATTATCCCGACCAATAGAGATGTACATACATATATTACGATACGAGTGTTTTATGCAGACCCTTATTGTGCCCAAGCAAAGCGGGGTCTGAAAATTTGTTTATTCATCCATAATTATGGATTCGAACAACACCAGTTAAATAAAATACAAATACAACATTTACCTTCGGCATCTGATGGCACAGCAGGTCATAGAGGATTACGCTGCCCAAGGAATGCCCCCCGAGGGACACCCCACCCTTAAAGTCTGGGTTTCTTGACCTAAAGAGACTGTAAATACGATTCAGCTCGCTGCAGACCGTGTTTATTATTGTCTGTAAAAAAATAAAAATAAAACAATTAAATTAGTCATTTAAGGATTTCCAAGAAAAGATACATATTTAACTTTTGTAAAAAAAAGGGCTTTAAAGTATAATTAAAATGTTACTTCAATTACAGGAAACATACAGCTTAGATGATTAAGTTAGACTAAGCAGAGTATATAAATATAAACTAAAAATGTCTTGGGAAGTCCGTTTTGAACGAAGCTGCTTTCGCTATATACAGGGGTTCGCTATATACAAGATATATTATACAGGGTTATTGGCAATTCGACGTATTCCAGTTAGGAGGTGATAGGGGTGATTATTTGCAATATTTTTAATATCAAATCATCAAAATCAGTCAAATGTGCATGATGCATTTTAGCTTTTTTCAAAATAAGTCAAACTTGAAACTTCCAAAATTTATTTAAAAAAAAGTATCAATTTAAATAATTTTTTATCTTTTGATTTATAAAAATGATTAAACAATGGTTATTTGCCAATATAAAAAAAATAATTATCGGTCCAAATTTAAAAATGCGAGACGGAAAACGATATTATTTTAATTTATTTGAATCCACAAAAATCGTTATGAAACTTGTCCTGCAGATTATTTTGAAAACATAACCGTTTTATCAGCTCTCCAAAAATGTACAACAACTAGGAACTTATTTCAAAACAACCGAAATAAAATGACCACAAAGGCCTCTGCTGGAAATTGGTGTAGCTCCGTATAGTGATACTCGTTTGAATGAAAACAATAACAGAAATAAGTTTAAAAAACACGTGTGCGTTTCGAAGTGATAACTTAAAACTAATCGAGTGATAGAGGAGCCTGCCCACCGATGGTGTACGCGTAAGAGAAAAATAATCCAGACAGACTGGCGCCGTAACGCGTTACGTAACGAAGCAGTTTACCCTCCCGAAAGAAGTTATCGCTTCCATTATATGATATAAAACAATAGAAAGAGACAGAGTTAAAGAGAAAGAGAGGCAGAGGTCGCTTAGAGAGCGTAACGCGTATTCCCTGACGTGACGATTTCTGCCAGTTCACTCTACAGTAAGCCGCGTTAAACAAATCCGTACTAATAACCCCGTTCAAGTTGGCTTGACCTTTTTGACAGACGGGCTAGTGATGGGAAACAGAAAATATAACATATATAACAGTCGATGGAACGATGGAATGCGTAATTCAATTTTTTTTTAAAGTTATTTTTCCATACCAGCTAAGAGAGACCCCAACCACTAGCCAAAAAAAACCCCAAACAAAAGGACCCCGTTCGTAACAATAACTTAACAATGGTCTTTAATAAGCATTTTTGTAATCGATATTTGTAGCAGTTACCGCCTGTTATTCGCGTCCCTACCGTCCGACCGACGTAACATCGTACAAGCGTCTATTATTTTCAGTGTTTCTATTTAAATTTTACTTTGAAGCAATAATATATAATAGAAAAATTCTTAAAATTTTCGAATAACGCTCGTATCTTTACAGACTTTTGTATTAAATGTATTTTTTTTAAATATTTATACATTTTTTAAAATCATTAAATTAAGAAAATAATATGTTCGTCATTGCAAAGTTATGTCGATCGGAAAAATTTACATCTGTCAAAAAGATCGAGTTATCTCGTACAGGGTGTAATCAAAGTGAAATAAATGAAAATCAAAATTTAAAAAAAAAATCCGATAGCTTTTGAAGCAATATTAAAAAAAAAAATTTTCATGTGACAAAATCGATATAGTCCGACTGGTGACACCAGTAGTTTAATTAATGGTAGGGCGTTGTGCGGAACCTCCCAGTCACCACATACTCAGTTGTTGTGTACCAGTTTCAAGGGCCGAGTTGTGTAACTACAGTACGAGGGATTTAACGTAGCGCCCAAGGTCGACAGCGCATTGGCGATGCATATATTCAGCCTGTAAATTTCCCACTGCTGGGCTAAGGCCTCCTCTCCCGTTGAGGAGAAGGTATGGAGCATATTCCACCACGCTGCTCCAATGCGGGTTGGTGGAATACACATGTGGCAGAATTTCGTTGAAATCAGACACATGCAGGTTTCCTCATGATGTTTTCCTTCACGGCCGAGCACGAGATGAATTATAAACACAAATTAAGCACATGAAAATTCAGTGGTGCCTGCCTGGGTTTGAACCCGAAATCATCGGTTAAGATGCACGCGTTCGAACCACTGGGCCATCTCGGTTCATATTTGGCGATGCAAGGAACTGTTAATATTGCTTAAAGTATACAGGACCACTTATCCGATGGGTCATATGCCAGTATGTCGATCTATCTGAAATAAATAAAAAAAAAAAAACCAAACCTACCTGACAAAAGACAGGGCTCGTGTAAAACAGTACGTCGAGTATCGTATCGTTCGTGAAGTTTCTTAACCGCGGTATGCTCTCTAGGGTGACGGCTGCTAGACGCCTGTCGACGCCCGTCGTTCCCGAATGTAGACTCGAATGCCAGGATATTGGCAACACCTGTCGAATCAAAACATACTTCATTCGAGTAGTTTTTTACGATCACTTTTGAATCGTCATTTTACGAACTATATTAAGTCGAGCTACCACCGGTTCGGAATGTGGATTCTACCGAGAAGAACCGGCAAGAAACTTAGTAGTTACTCTTTTTCAACGTCTAAGAATACAGTCATGTTAGTTAAATACAATTATATACGTATGTTATGTTATTTCTCCTGCCTGGAAGTCAACAAGCATTCCTAGACGTCCAAACAAAAAATCCTTCTGCACTCCAGCAATCTTATACAAATTTAGGTGAAGATGCAACTCTTAACAGACTCAAGAATTCATTTAATGACCTGTCATCTAACAGCGATATTGACATCTTTCACAATAATAAAACTATAACTTTATTAAACATTCCAACTATTCCATTCCATATTTAAGTATGGTTGGCGGACGAGCATATGGGCCACCTGATGGTAAGTGGTCATGACAGCCCACAGACAAAGGCGCTGTAAGAAATATTAAACATTCCTTACATCACCTATGCGCCACCAACCTTGGGAACTAAGTTGTTATGTCCCTTGTGCCTGTGATTACACTGGCTCACTCACCGTTCTGACTGGAACACAACAATACAGAGTACTGTTATTTGGCGGTAGAATATCTGATGAGTGGGTGGTACCTACCCAGACGGACTTGCAAACAGATAAACAGACAGACAGACAGAAAAATTCTCAGTAACACCACGGAGTCTCCGAGTTGGAAGTGTGTACAGTCCCGTACCTCGCAAAGAACGTAAAGCCGTTGGTCCTGCGTCTGTACTGCTTCTTTCACTGCTTGTGAGGGAACAGAGAGTGCGCCTGTTTGCACTCATGCTCAATAACATGTCCTGCGTTGGCTGGACTCCCTCGAGATTGACAGCCGAAATCGGTCAGGACGGATCGTGTTATAACATTATTATAAATAATACACTCACCTCAACTCTGCCCACTAATCCACTATCATATGAATTTTTGTAATGGGACTGTATCAGCTGAAGACTCGTAGCTCTAAAGTCGTCCACTGAAAATAGACAAAATGAAGAATTCAGTAAACTGTTTACATTTTACGTGGAAAACTGATCAGCAGTGGGGAGAGCACCTCAATTGCTAATCATTTCGTGATCAAATACAGGCACCATTGATTTTTTTCATGGGAATTGTTTTTGTAACTTCGGTTGACGGAGGAGCAATGAGTCACGGACACACACTGCACAGACACAAATATTTATCATTCCTCGTATCACCAATACTACACCAATCGTGGGAACTAAGATGTTATGTCCCTTGTGTCTGTAGTTAGACTGCTCACTCACCCTTCAAACCGGAACGCTACTGGCGGTGTTTACGAATATACGACGACTAGGTGGTACAGGGGCTTGAATAGGCTCAACCACCAAGTAAATAAAATATACTAGAAAAAGCAGAGTAATTTCTATGTTAGCGATTGAACAAAGTGACCACGTAAAGTCAAACCGAGATGGCCGAGTGGTTAGAACGTGTGCATCTTAACCGATGATTTCGGGTTCACACCCAGGCAGGCACCACTGTATTTTCATGTGCTTAATTTGTGTTGAAGGCTCAGCGGTGAAGGAAAACATCGTGAGGAAAGTGTATTCCACCAACCCGCATGGGAACACGGTGTTTGAATATGCTCCAAACCTTTTTCGTCAAAGGGAGAGGAGGCCTTAGCCCAGCAGTAGGAAATTTACAGGCTGCTAATGTAATGTAATGAGTCAAAGCATCCATTCGTCTGCCTTCCAGTTGTGCTCTAAGAATAACTAATAAATATCCCAATAATGGACCTGGGGAGGTCACGACAGCATGAAAAAGAGATCCCGTCACGCCCCCGAAAAGACGGAGAGAATACTAGGGCGCACAATACCTGGGCATCGGCAAGTCATCATCATGTAAAATTATATAATAAATAGTTGATATTCTAGAGGGGGAGCCAGGACACCCTTAGTACAGGGCAACCTAGTTTGGACTCCTGTCTCCCACGCACAATTCTACTTATTATTAAGACGCATTTAAACTATAATGTCTGTAATGTGGGAGATAATAAGATAAATTATTATATTATACTAAGTCCCACAAACACGCACTTAATATGGAGAAAACAATATTTTTTCGCAACGAGATAAAAAAAGGCTTTCTCCATAGCCCTTTCATCAAGCTTCTCCACTGCGAGTTTTACACACACACGTGGCAAAGTATCCTTCGACACATATGTATAAACTTCCTTAAGCTTATTTTAAGTACCTAGTCAAGATAAACTTTTGCCAACTCGACGAATGACAAAAAAAACCTTAAATATAAAACCAACTTTCCAAATAAACTCACCAACTTCTTCGACTGGTCGGAAGCGCATATCACAAGCTGATCCGACGCCGTGGCAGAGCAGCAGCAGGTGGTCGATACTCGAAGGCTCCG
Source organism: Vanessa tameamea (assembly GCF_037043105.1). Classification (NCBI taxonomy): domain Eukaryota; kingdom Metazoa; phylum Arthropoda; class Insecta; order Lepidoptera; family Nymphalidae; genus Vanessa; species Vanessa tameamea. The sequence continues at coordinate 2,325,802 of NC_087339.1, read as the reverse complement.
TGTCCTCGATTTCGGATTCGACGAACCCGCGACGAACCACGCGAGGACGCATCATTGATTGCTTTGGAACAAAAGTGAAGCATAAGAAATAAGTTCCGTAACACTCTCTCTTCCGTCCTTTCTTAAAATATAAACTATATTGATGATGATGAGGACGTCCTCTGGATTCGGGCACTCCGTTCTCAAAAGTAGAGAACCATCAATAACTTTGTATTTTAAATGTTGAAAAAGAGTAACTACTGATTTTCTAAGTTCTACTCGGTAGAATCTACATTCCGAACCGGTGGTAGCTTCACTTAATGTAGTTTGTAAAATGACGATTCAAAAGTTCTTGTAAAAGCCTACTCGAATAAAGTATATTTTGATTGATTGAAACCAAAACTGTAAATTAATGAAGCAAACGTAAAAGCAACTTATCATAATTCTAGTATCTTGACGCATAGCCTTTTACAAGATGGCGCCCAACGCACATAGAAAATCGAGGTCGCAAATTTCAAGTCAGGTATTCCTAAACCCCTCCTACAATATATCCAAAATTCAGCCTTCAATTGCTTTCCTCGGCCATATTTTCGTATACAATGACCGAACTAACATGAAAGTCAGGGAATAGAAAATATAATTGTACACCAAAATATGTCCTACGTAATCAATCAGGAGGTTTTTTTATATAAAGTAATCTATTCTACACATATAATAAAATTGGAGTGTCTGTTTGTAAATAAATCAATATCAACTAACAATTCTTTTTTTCTGATTCCTGTACTCCCCAGCTCCGTGTACGAGGAACACCAGGTGATCGATCCTTCTTGGCTGTTCCGCTGGGTTTTTTAACTTGGGTGGGTTACGGTACACACGCTTACCAAGGGTAAATAGCTAGGAAAGGGAATTTAGGTAAATATGGAATAGGTAAAGGGATTTGTACTATATATAAACCTTCTGTACATGTGTACATAACTGATCTCCAACCGGTTGGACCGATTGCGATGATTTTTAATGTGCATTTAAGAGGGTTCCTGTTTTGTTTAGATGGGATCCTGTAGGTGGCGCTGCGATCGGAATTAAAATATTTATTTCACCCGCATGAAGTCAAGACAGACAGATGGTAGTCAAATAATTATTTTCAGAAACTATTCGTTTTCAATCAAAATTAACCATTCCTTACATCATCAATGCACCAAATATCTTGAGACTAAGATATTAAGTCCGTTGTTCCTGTAGTAACACTGGCTCATTCATCCTTCAAACCGGAACACAACTATATAAAATATTGCTGCTTAGCGTTACTAACTACAGGCACAAGGACCATAATAACTTAGTTCCCAAGGTTGGTGAGTATCGGAGATGTCAGGTCAATGTTTATTTCTATGGTGGTGACCACTTACCATCAGCTGATAAATCCGCTGGTAAACCCGTCCGCCTATTTAAAAAAAAGTAACTTCTCAGCCGGTATTTCAAAAAGTCCTACCAAATATAAAGAAATACATTTCGAACCATATGAGGCAAATAAATTTTGGTGACTTACTGGTGATGAGCTGAACGCATCGTTGGCGCTGTTCTGCAGGAAGTGGACCATCACAGCCGGTCCGTGCATCACGACCAGCTCGTTGTTTGGCAACACGAGTCGCCTGTGCCATTCACCAGTGGTTATCCCGTGGATGTATTCCTCCTATTATGACAAATTCGCAAACCATTATTTGAAATTCGAATGTATTTTAGTCAGTTTAAATCAATTCAGTTGCCATGACAATGCAATTTACCATTATCTAACCATGACCTGATCCACATTCAGGATTGACCCCAGACGAAATAACTCATCAACGGACAACAGTATAGACACGAAATTTCACCAAGCTGCTAGAAATAGACAACTCCATACCTTATATTTCCCTCTTATCAAGGTCAATATAATGTCAATACGTTATAGAATATTCGGCCACTTTTTTATGATACGAGTAACTGGGGCACCTGTAAGTGGTCATCACCGCCTGTACACAATGGCCCTATAAGAAATATTAACCATTTCTTACATCGCCGAGGATCATCCTCGAAGATATGGATGGTGTGTATGAGAGAGATAGATGTAATGGAAGAAAAAGAGGAGAATGGAAGGCAATGATATGCTGCGCCGACTCCTGCAGAACCGCTGTATATCTTCCTCTGGTTAGTTCCATATCCGAATTAATTGTAATCTTTACTAACAATATATGAGCACGATGCTTATTTTGACAAGGTCATGAATTCGAAAAAAAATAGTCAATTCTCACCTCAAGTTTCTCTGCGATCGTTTCAGCATATGGTACGTATCTAGCGTCCGTTGTGCCTTTGTAGAACCAGCTGCACCTGAAATTTTTATAGTTGGTATTTATTATTAGTGCTAGTAATCGCAAAATGACCGAAATTCTACCTTGATGATGATGATGTCATCATGATTTTAGCCACGGCAGCTATTCTGCATAGAGACTAGCCAACTACGCATTTGATATTACAGTGCACGGGAGTGAGCGCAAACACAGGTGTGTTCTCATAATCCAATGGAACGGAAAGAGTTCGATTCCGCAGGACCAACTGCTTTACGTGCTGTCCGAGGCATGGGGGTGTACACACTTCCGACTTCCAGACTCCGGGCTGTTGCTGAGATTTATTCGATAGAAAATACCCCTCGGAACGACCTGGGTGTTGAACCCAGGACCTCAGACTCTGAGGCCTTATATTTAGCCACTAGATTAACGGGGCAGTCTTTATATTGTTATTACTATCAAACAGATCGATATACATTTTTATATATGAGGCAGTGGTCATAACGAACATACCTCATAACATTCGTGGGCTTATCTTCCCAGTAGACGGCTATCTTCAGTCGTCCCATCACATTCACGTCGTACCGGCCGCCGTCGGTAGCCACGAGAGTGTTCTCGTTTAAGTCGGCTACAAACGGAATAATATCATTGGCAAACATTGGCATTTTATTGGCATATATTGGCAAAATACGTGGGATTATATTATGTTAGTATATTTTAACTCATATTATTCTCTTAAACGAATTTTGGTCAAAACGACGAGGGATTGTACCACCCATATTAATATATAAAAAGTCCCAAAACAAACACATATTTTACATACTTCCAAAGAGGTGTATATCTAAATTTTAATATCCTTAATCCTGATATAGCTGTTATTGACTAGATTCGGTATTTGAAACAAGGGTTGGAGCTTTAAACTTATATACAAGGAACGACAATATTTGCTATCGCTTGCTTTTATTTTGGCTTTTAAAGACAAGGACTGCTAAATACAGAAATATCATATGTTCCTTCCAAAATATACTTACGACTATTAAACGCATTCTCCAAAGCCCTGGAATCCGTGAGTGAGAATCCTTTCCAAAAGAACCTCTCCTCGGAATCTACTTGATAGAACCAGTGGTGCTTGACCGGTGCATGTTCGGATGTAGCTCGATTCTGTTGAATAAATTAGAAAAACCTTGTAAATTGTGGGTATTTTACAGGTTAATAGACACTGCTTTAATTAGCTTTCATTCTGAAACATAACGTTAAGCATTGCTGTTTGACAACTTATCCTAGCGCTGAATAGCAATACTTACTGTTGTAATGAAATTCAAATCATTAATAAAAAATCATATTATTCAATTATTATTACATTACATTAACAGCCTGCAAATTTCCCACTGCTGGGCTAAGGCCTCCTGCTCCAATGCGGGTTGATAGATACACATGTGGCAAAATTTCGTTGAAATTAGACACATGCAGGTTTCCTTACGTTGTTTTCCTTCACCGCCGAACACGAGATGAATTATTAACACAAATAAAGCACATGGAAATTCAGTGGTGCTTGCCTGGGTTTGAACCCGTAATCATCGGTTGAGATGCACGCGTTCTAGCCACTGGGCCATCTCGGTTCGGCTATTATTCAATATAAGATTATATAGATGATAAAAAAAGCGTGGAGCTAATACTTGTTGACTTCCAGGCAGGATGTAGTATATACATATATAACTGTATTTAACTGACATAACTTTGTACTTTAACTACTTAGTTCTTCCGGTAGAATCTATATTCCGAACCGGCGGTGGCTTCACTCAATATTGTTTTATAAAATCATGATTCAAAAGTGCTTGTAAAAGCCTACTTGAATATAAGTATATACTTGATAATAATAACAACGAAAATATACTTTATATTTTGATTTTGTTGTGTTTCAATTTCAAAGATAAAATGAGTGATTGTAATTGCCAAACTAGCTTAAAGAACATAACTTTTAAGTTGGCATTTAATTTTAGGTGTCAAATAAAAAGATGATATTTTCCTAAAATATTCTACGGAAGCCATTTTCAAGAAACCTGTTAATACAAATTACTATGATTACTATATTTATGTAGTAACATATAACCACAAAAATAGGATTTTTTGAAGTCAATCTAACTGTAGATTATATTAAAGATAAGACAAATTCAAGTACCTCAGACAACACAACGATTTTGTCATCAGATTCATCTTGATAGGATTGCTCGCAGAAATTAACAGTCGCAGATTTTTTAACAACATTTTCGCTTCTAGTATTCATTGTTTTCGTATCCTTTTTACTATCAGAATTCGTTTCCATGGTCTGTTTAACGTTATAACCTGTATTGTCAACAATGTTTGTGCTATCGATCATATTATAATAATATTTACAATTAACAACTGAATCTTTTGACGATTCACCTATTTTCAATGTTTCGTTATTTTGTGGCGTCGTAGCTTCTTTTCTATCAACGTTTATTGGTTCACTTGAGTTTATTTCAATTGGATGGTTAAAATTATATTCGACTGTGAAATAATTGACTGTTTTAACTGTATCGTCGTTTGGGTTTAAGTTACTAGGTGATGTTAAGTCGCGAATTAATGCCATATTTGCTAAATGATTTTGTGGAATGTGTGTCGAATTTGTTGTGGGTGTGTTTTTAAAGAAATTATTAACATTATTTTGGATTGTATTGCGTGTTTCGTCATTTGATTTATGTCTGTAATGGTTTTGGGACTCGCTCAATTCAAAAAAAGACTTCGAATGATCTGGTTTTGGTGGCGTCTTAAAATAGCTCGATAGTCTACTGAAATCGCCGTAGGCCTCCGATTCTTCTGTACTTTCTACATTTGATGAGAAGAAGTTTATTGGATCAGGTAAAGGCTCAACTTTTGTTTCTTCTGAAGATCTATCTAAAACAGGTTCACGTGATGGTTCAACTTTTGTTTCTTCTGAAGATATATCTACGACAGGTTCAGGTAATGTTTCAACCTTTGTATCTTCTGAAGGTTTATCTATAAGAACATCATCAGCGTTTTCTGAACGAGGTTCAATGGTATTTGAAATTGGTACTATTTCGCTTTTAGTAGGAGAACTATCATCATCTATCAATTTTTCAACCATAGATTCAACTTTCGAATCACAAATGATTTCATCGTCCAAGTTATCAGTTTCTTGGGTAAATATTTGATTCAAATGAATGTTTTTCGAAGTGTCAGGAATGTAAGCGATCTGATTATTAAGACTACATAATAAATCATGGGATGAAACACCACTGAGTCTTCTTCGATATTCATCTTCAAAGCCTGGAGGTATTCGCATTTGATTAGTTGTACTCGTATTGAATGAGCTTATAGTCGTGGGTGATGTTATAGAATTTTTATAATGATTTTCAACTGCATAATTTCCCGTGTCAAAGTAAGAAGCTATAGTTAACGCTGGACTAGTCGATGTTGGTAAATCAAAGGGTTTAAATTCTTTCCGTATTTCTTGGGTATTATCGTTAGAATCAGGAGTATTTTCCATTTTTTTGAATCTTTCAACTCTGTTAGTAAACGTATCGACATCTTGTGCGGGATCATCTGAACATCTTTTCTGTTCTCTATATTCTATTTTATCGTCATCAGTTTCAGATGGTTCTATAACGAAATCCTCGAATAAAGGAAAGTCTTTTTTAGCGTCTAATTCTATTGAATGAACATCTAAGCCGCTTTCGTCTGATATTGTATCCTCTTCAGGTGGAGCAGAAGGAACACTAATTTGATGAGTTAGTATAGCAGTTTCCTCTTGAGAATTTTTGTATTCAGCTTTTATTTCATCACAAGCGTTTGTAGGTATATTTTCTAAAAATAAAGATTTATCTTGAAGAAATCCAATAGGATTAGAATCTAACGGAAAATTATAATCATAATCCAATTGAGCTTCTGACGCGTGGGGCTTGTTGATCGGCCAGGGATAATTTAAAATTGGATTGTTACCACTCATATCATCAAGGAGGTCTGTTGGTGGCGGTATAATCATACTTCCTAAAATATTCTGTGCAATAAGAGATATATCTACTAATGGTTTCGAGTAATCAGATATTTCTACCGTTTCAGCATCATCGTGTAACACTGGATATAAGACAGGGTTTTCTAATTGTATTGGAGCTGTTACATTTTCTATTAACTGTTTTGTAAGGTCATCGACTTTATTTTCTTCTGGCACACTAACTTCCCTGCAAGATACATAAGTATTTAAATCAGAAACTTGATTTTCTTGCAAATCAGGTTTGATTTCACTACTTCCGACATTTCCAAATAAATTGTAGCTCGTTTGTGGAATTATTCCTGCACCTGAATTTTCAAACAAAGATACATTTTCCAATTTTGTTTCAATATCATTTATGTTAGCATCTTTAACAGAATCAGATAAGGATATTGATGATAAAGATGGAAGATTAAATAAAGGTACAGAAGGAATGATAGGAGACTGTTCGAATAATGAAAATGTAGTTGCATTCACATCAACTGATTCTTGCGGTCTTATTATAGAAGACAAATGTTCAGTCGTTTCACCCCCAATAATATTGGTTGGTTTGAAATCAGACACAGTTTTAAATCCTGGTTTTTTTATCGTCATACAATCTTCCGGTATCTTTGTAGTCTCTGTTTGAGTAATCACACCAAATTGGCTATGTATATTTGGAACATTATCTTTAGTACTGCTTATTTCTGGTTCAGATTGATTTAAACCTTTTGCTTGTACATCAACTGATGAACTGTCATCCTTAGTGACTAGTTTTAAATCATCAGGTTTTTTAATTGCGAATGGTAAAACAATTGATGTTTGTTTATCAAAGAAACCTTTGGATGAAGGATCAGTAAATACTTGTGATATTTTAGGTATATCACTAATGAAATCCGATTCGTAGTCACGAGAATTGTCAATTTTATTTTCTTTTGTTGAATTTTCTAGTGATAATGAATTATCAAAAATACATTTTAATGAATTATTTGATTGGATAATTTCATCATTTGATAAGCTAGGCAATTCATTCAGTTTTGTTCTTGATTTGTCATTAGATAGAATATCTAACTGTGGATTGTCAAAAAAACTTTTTGATGTTGGATCCAAAGTTACTTGAAAAGATTTAAAATTTTCTGTATCTATATTTTGTTTGTTGATTTCTAATATTTCTTTGTGCTCTGGCACAATTTGTCCAGTCGTTTGTCGATTGTCAAAAATTATGGATACGTTGCTCACTTCTGCTGTCTGCGAATTATTGATTAACGCGATTGGCTCGTGCTTGTGTGATTCAGATTTTTGAAGTGAAGATACATTATCTTTGTTGAACGTCGATTGCATTTCTTCTATAGCTTTAATTGTTGTCTTATCAATTATTTGATCACTTTCTACATAACCTTCTTGTGAAAGACCTGTCACTCCTTGGAAATGTTCTGCTTGTAGAGAATGTTGCTGATTATAGTCACCATACCATCCTGCATAGTAATTCGAACTAGTATTAGTCTGCGGTAAATTTTGATTGCCATAATTATCGTGTGTTGGATAATACTGATTCGTTGGATCATTTGATTGGTTAGGTCCCATTTGGTATGAATATGGATTCGATGAAGCTTGCTCTTGATTCATGGTAGGTACAAAAACCTCTAGAGTAGCACCATCGCTCTGGGGATAACTGGGGTAGCTTTGAGGCATATTTTGATAGCCATATGGATCAATTTCTTGTTTAGTGTTGCTATCGACTGCATTGTATGCTGGATCAAAGAAAGTGGTTACTGTATTTTGGATCTTATTAATATCTAAAGAGCTAAGTTTAGATTTCAATGATCCAATAATTCCAAATCCTCTAGACTCTTGTGGTTCTTCGTGCTTCTCCGTTGTTTGTCTACTTAAATCAAAAGCTGTATTATAATCTGGTTGTATTTGTTCATTGTGCTTTTGAGGGCCGTAAGCCGTATATGTTTCTATACTAGCTGGTTTACTAATATCAAATGGCGTATGTTTTTGAAAACTATTCATACTATAATCTGGATACATTGTATTTTGAGCGGTTGCTGTACTTTGATCCGGAGTAAATAGAGACCCCTGAAAAGAATTTGCTGCAACGGGGTCAATTATTGGTTTTATATTATTGCTTATACTCCCTACGCCTTCAATCGGTCCAGAATAATACTGTGGTTTCTTCTTCGACATTCTATAGCTTAGATTACCAGATAGCTTCGGTGGTTCCTGAATTGGTTTCTGAAGTTCAGGTTGCAAATTACCGAAGTGTTCAGATAAAATATTTTGAGGGACGGTTGAAATATCTTTATTCTCTTCTTTCTTAAATGAAGTAACAAAATCAGATTGAAGCGGATTATAAAACGCTGGAGGAGCTTTAGTTTCCGGTGACGTGATCTGAGATAAACTAGGTGCTAAAGGATTATATGATATATTAGGTATTTCTGCTGGTGGGTTATATAAAGTAGGAGATACAAAAGTATCTATATGTTTTTGATTTAGTGATGTATTTACAGAGTCCGCAGAGATATCCAATTCTTTAGAATTATTGGCTTTAAATGGGACCTTAGCGTCTGATAATGTTGCGTTTGCTAAATCTGATATATACATCGCTGGTTGTAATATACTCATAGACGGCAAATTCTGGACGTTTTGATCAATTTCTACTTGATGGCCTCTATTTTGGGTTGTATTAATAGTTTCAATATTGCTAGTTGGATCAAACGTTTGACCATAATTATGCATTGACGAAACAACTCCAAAACTCGACGCAACATTTGGCTCTGGCGGCATAATTGGAACGAAAATATTTTCATGCATCACACTTGGAGGCACTTGAGTTTTCAATATTGGTTGATTTCCCGAAATCCGCCTTGCAACGGACGGTGGTAAGACCGACTTCCCAGCAGATGCTTGACCGTCCCTTCGGGGTAAATTAGAAAACATTGGAGGCGGAGGAATGATAGTCGCTGCCGGTTGTGGCATTTGCGGGGTTACAATCGGTTGGAGCGCAGTCGATTCTTGTTCAAACGTTGTTAAAGTTTCACTATCGTGCAGCGATACTAAATCACTAGAAGCTTTAGCTGTATCAGTCATATCACTAGCTAAAGGATTCAATGCATTAAACGTAGATTTTTTGTCATCAATTCCTTTTTGATTATGTGCATTCTGTCCGTCTGGTATCATTTGCGGGGTTAATACTGAGTGTGGTGCACCAAGTCCTATTGATACATCATTAATTTGACTACCAACATCGTGTATATCTGCTATTTGAGCGTTAGCATTAGCTTCTACGAAGTACGGAGGAGCACTTTGATTCGTTGGTGGATTGAAATGTACGTGACTGTCACCAGAACTCAAGCCTGGTATTTGTGCATATACTTTCTTCTTCGTCGTGATTCGGTAATTTGACGCTGTACCTGAAACAAAAAGGCCATCTTTAAATAAAACAATAGGATAAACAGTTTTTAATGCAACTGCTGGTAATTTATCTAGTTGATCGTGTATCGTTGCTGCTTATGTGACTCTTTATTATTTTCTTTTATACAGAGAAACATCGAATCGGAGCAATGAGGAACGTGTTGTGAGAAAGGTTTTGAGAATAGATGTAGATGGATATAGAGGTAGGGGACGACCAAAGAAACGATGGATGGATTGTGTGAAAGACGATATGGTTAGAGATGACGTCCGACAGAGAAGTATGGAAGAAGAAGACATGCTGCGCCGACCCCGAGCAAAATTGGGATAAGGGCAGGAGGATGATGATGACAGAGAAATATCGAATATAAGATTACAAAAACCAATTTTCCAGTAAATAAATTTAAAACTCGTGATAAAGTTAAAGCTAAAATTATACCGTACAAGTTTTGGATTTCTTATTCGATTATCAAATGGATTCTCAACAGAAGCTAGCCAAGTCAAGCTAATGTAGCAAGAACCCAGTAACTTTTTATTAATCCAAACCTAGATCTGAACCAAGGAATCTGCAGTCATATAAACTAACCACTAGACCAACGAGAATCATCTTGAAGATCGTAATTGTTGTCTAACAGATAATTAGGTACGACATATTCACTTTGTGATACGGGTGTACAAAACCGTCTGGGTAGATCCACTCATCAGATACCGACAAACAGAAATACTTAGTATTATTGTGTATCAGTTTAAACGGTGACTGAGACAGTGTTATCAGAGCTGTCTTTATAAACACAATGTCATAAGGAAAATAATTATGTATTAGGTCTCACATAATGTCTATTATATACATACATATCTTACTCTGTAAATGCTTAATAATTGGGTCTTAAAGAATGTTCCTTAGCTGTGTTGTTTTAAAAATTGACATCTCTCACTTGCTTCTGGAACGTTCTCGAATGTTTTAACATACGAATGAAATCTTTTCTAATCTCATTGGTATTTGCATTTCCGACATTAACCTATCAAGTGTAACTAAAGGCACAGACATAACCGTGTGGAAAGCGGCCTCTATCGAGAAAAATTGACAAGAAACTCGCATAGTTCTTTTCAAATATTATTAACAATTATTGTTCTTATTCAGTCAGGTGCATTATCGATGTAAAACTTGGTTAATATTTCTAAAAGGGCCCGTATTTATGGAAGACCATCAGATGACTCGTTCGCCAGTCTATCTATTCAGTCTGAAGTCAAAATTATAAAACAACGTCGAAAGATTGAACAACTATTTATAAGTAGTGTGCAATAAGATCTTATCTTTTTGACGACTTCCGTGGTCGAGTAGTGTGTACACCGGTTTTCATGGGTACGCCACTCCGAGGGTCGATTCCCGGCCGAGTCGATGTAGAAAAAGTTCATTAGTTTTCTATGTTGCCTCGGGTCTGGGCGTTTGTGGTACCGTCGTTACTTCTGATTTTCCATAACACAAGTGCTTTAGCTACTTACATTACGATCAGAGTAATGTATGTGACGTTGTCCAATATTTATATCATTATTTATTATCCCGCCAGAAAAACAAGACACATTGATCGTGAAACGGATCTCAAAAATCTAACGGTAACGTCAAATTCCCCATCAAGAAAACCCACAAAAAACACCACATATCATAATGAAATGACTCACAAAGGAAAAAGATAATATTTAAATCGTATTATAAAAAAAAAGATAAAAAAAAATAACGACGCTTGACCTTATGAATAAAAAAAATTCTAATCACCTCGTATATAATTAAAAATAAGAGGATCATTGATGTCTGTACAACACTACAAAGTATAAAACAAAGTCGCTTCCCGCTGTCTGTCTGTCTGTCCCTATGCATGCTTGGACCTTTCAAATTACGCAACGGATTTTAATTCGGTTTTTTTTAATAGATTAAGTGATTCATGAGGAAGGTTTACATGTATAATACATGCACAATATAGTAGAGAAACACTGATAATTTAAGAGGTTTCTAATCTGATGTCGTAAATAAATACATTTTTTGCGCTTACATTACAAATACTGGCTGAACCCTACAAGATAGATCAAAGTAATGTACTACAGCTTACTAAACCATAAAAAGGTTTTCAAAATATCTGCGATGGTATGTTTCTATCTCTTAGAGATAACCCACAATAACCTTTTTTAATCTTTACTTTTTACGAGAAATATTGGCTTATTTACGAAGCGATTTTAAACAACACAGCATTAATAGTTATCCGATTAAGTACCTTAAATACATTGTGCATTTAATATAGATCAATATGTCTCTGAGCTAACTTAAAAAGCAATGAACGTTGTATATCAAGATATTCTGTAGTATATTAAGCATCAGCAATGCACGCTTGCGAAACAGGGGCAGAACTAACTACCGACTAATATCAATATTTTCTTTCATTTTCAAAATTATAGCAACAACAATTCGTAAGAGACTAGTGTCCATCCGGACTTCAGCTTGGGAGGAAACAGGAGTCTCGGACACCATTTCCGCTAACAAATTGTCAATATCGCAATCGAATCAAAATCGAATCGAAATCTTTACCTATTCTACTAAAACAACGATCCAGTTACGATCCGGTCGAAGTGAGATCGCAATATAATCGGAATCGAATCTTTCACTCTTATTTTTGATCTTATTTGTCGAATCGATACGGTGAGTTTCGTCTGTAAAACACGGGATCGAGTGTCGAGTGCACGTAAAACAAATAAAACAAATAGTAGGGGGGAAAGTGCCAATGGGAGTGGTGACCAGCGTTTACGCAGCAAACGTACGAGAAAGGAGGTAGTCTGATATGGACACTTCTAATGCCGTCAACGTCTACCCGCAAACTTCAGTCTCGTGAGCAAGACATTCGTAGATAACGTCAAAATATCGAGCTCCACCAAACAAAAATAAAAAACGTGGTAAATATCTCGTTTTAAATATTCGCAGTAATAAAAATAAACATGTTCATTTAAAATCCATACTAAGATTATAAAGCTGAAGAGTTTGTTATTTTGTTTGGTTGAAAGCGTTAAGATGTCACGTCTATGTGGACTGCTGTTGTTAAATTATCCATTCATAAGAAGGTATCTAATGAATGGATCGTACTTACCTAGAAGAGCTTGCACAAAGCCTTAAGTAATAATTTACAATATTTAATTCTTTGGAGTTTATGAAAATTTAATTCGTATTAGGAGACGAGAGATAATATTATGCATGTGTCAATAAACTCAAATAAACCTCAACAGGAAATTTTTGATTTTTGATCTCGATGAAATAATATCACTCACCAATTGACGGGGGCTCCTTTAGCGGCGGTGGTGCAACTTGCATCGTCACGTCTGGTACACAGAATTGCGTGCTCGTTGCATGTGTCTCTTGATATTGCCTTTCATCCGGAGTTTGCTCTCTGCTTTTCATGTTCAGCATGTTCGAAAACGAACTGAAAACCGCACTCGCAACTTGAGGCAAAACGGTCGGTAGTTGAGAGAAATTCTGCGCTATATCTGACGTTATGCTATGCTGGACATCATCGACACCCTGTACTTTATCTGGTTCATTTAAATTTATCTCCTCGAGGTTATCCTCGGCTTGGAGATCGTTCTGATCCTCTTTGATATTACTATTCAGCGGTGCACTCACGTACCGCGTGCCTTGTAATCGTGCAAAGTATTCATTAACGTCAAAATCGTCATCGGATTTCGTCGAGGCTTTCGATGAGCTCGAGTTTGTGTTACTACTTTTATATAAATGTTTATTTGTATATAAAATATTTGGATTTGTGTTTTGAGGTGCATTTAAGTGTGTCGTGTTTATGTTCGCGTCGCCAGACGGAAGATTGAAGGTTACGCGGTCGGAGTGCTGCAAGGGTCTCATTTGAGTCTCGGTTTGATCTGGAACAAGAAAAAAGAGTATATCAACTTGGTGATATTATAAACATACTATTATTTTTAACAGCCGAGATGGCCCAGTGGTTAGAACGCGTGCATCTTAACCGATGATTTCGGGTTCAAACCCAGGCAGGCACCACTGAATTTTCATGTGCTTAATTTGTGTTTATAATTCATCTCGTGCTCGGCGGTGAAGGAAAACACCGCGAGGAAACCTGCATGTGTGTAATTTCAACGAAATTCTGCCACATGTGTATTCCACCAACCCGCATTGGAGCAGTGTGGTGGAATATGCTCCATACCTTCTCCTCAACGGGAGAGGAGGCCTTAGCCCAGCAGTGGGAAATTTACAGGCTGATTATGTTATGTTATGTATTATTTTTTTTATTATTTATTTTACAACATCCACGGGCTCACAGTTGCCCGTGCCTTTTTTACATTTTATTTTTATAAATTGTGGCGTTATTTTATATTTTTACTGAACATCAGCAGATCTTCGCTGGACTTCGAGCTTGTCGTCTTCTTGGAAGACGTCACCCACACTGACGTTTTTTTTTTTTTCGTTTTAAAATAGTATATAAACATACATACTATTACAGTTTATAAATATCCCACTCCTGAACTAGGGCATCCTCTCCCTTTAAAAGTTTTGGATCCAATTCTGCAGACCATGCAGGATACAAATTTGACAGACATGACATGGATATTAAAATTAGACACATGCAAATTGCCCCACGAGAGTTTTCGTTTAGCACAAGATGAATTATAAACACGACTCAAGCACATTGTAATTCAAAAGTGCTTGCCTGGCTCGGAACGCAATGTCACCGGTTAAGATATTAAGTCACGTTCTAATTCGATTTATTATTTATACATATTACATAACATTCCAATAAATATATACTAAAGTCTCACCGTCAGGTCTGTCTGTTTGTCTGTCTAACGCTATTATCTTAAAAACTTTTATACTAAACAGATTTCCATGCGGTTTTCACGGTAAGCCATTGGCTAATCTCCTGGGAGACCAGCCACCTACGCCGAATACATGATATTATTAGATGACAACTGCATTAATTAACAAAAAAAAAAAAAAACTGCCGTAACCCTATAAAAACAGGCAGCGTGGTCTACTCAGGTTCACTTTGGTTTTGGGTCGTTTTGCTGAACGAACGTGTTGTTTACTTTGTTATAACTTTGAAATTCCGATTTGTTATTTTTTTGTCATTTATTACGATTTGCTTATTGTTAATTTTGAAATCTTGTAATATTTAGTACTAATCAAGTTTATTATTTAAAATGTGATTTTAATTTCTATCTTTTGTATGTTTTTTTTTTTTGTTGTGTAATATATTTTTTTAAAGTAAAACCGCTTCTGATTCCTAAAAATATATAGTCGCATAGTGCCAAGTATGAGCGCAAACAAAGATGCACTCTCACAACCTTAGCTAACAAAATCTGGTACAAGGCCAAACGCAGAACCCAATACTGCTTTTTCTAAGTACTAGAGACGGAAATGCAAAAACTACCCCACTTAACACCGACATAATAATGATAGAACCCAACCGATCATTTGTCGTACTCAAAATTCGAACATACGGAACCGAGATCGAGAGTCATACACGCCGTCCGGCGGACCAGAGTGGGAAATCGGTACGAGAGGGCGGTTCTCTTGTACAAGCTGTCGCGGCACAGTGAAATCCTTGTAATCTGTATCTCAAACTTTCTCCCTAAGTGCTACAAATTTTATACATCGACGGTATATGGCGTCCCAATCAGCGGCTGTTCTGTGTGACGAGTACTGTTGACGACACAAGCCGTAATAACATAATAACATAATCAGCCTGTAAATTTCCCACTGCTGGGCTAAGGCCTCCTCTCCCGTTGAGGAGAAGGTATGGAGCATATTCCACCACGCTGCTCCAATGCGGGTTGGTGGAATACACATGTGGTAGAATTTCGTTGAAATTAGACATATGCAGGTTTCCTCACGATGTTTTCCTTCACCGCCGAGCACGAGATGAATTATAAACAAATGAAGCACATGTAAATTCAGTGGTGCCTGCCTGGGTTTGAACCCGAAATCATCGGTTAAGATGCACGCGTTCTAACCACTGGGCCATCTCGGCGACACAAGCCGTTAGACTAAAAATAATAAATAAATATTGGACAACATCACATACATTACTCTGATCCAAATCTAAGTAGCTAAAGCACTTGTGTTATGGAAAATCACAAGTAACGACTAATAATGAACTTTTTCTACATCGACTCGGCCGGGACCTCGGAATGGCGTATCCATGAAAACCGGTGTACACACTACTCGACCAAGGAGGTCGTCAGAATTAAACAAAATCAATCTATTTAAGTTTCTCCTTCTGGGCTTTAATTGCCCATTTGTGCCTTGATAACAATTCTTATAAATATATTTACATAGGTTACTTTTTTATAAACTAAACCTACGACTCCCTGCACGCGGACGAAGCCTCCACCCGAAAACTAGGATTTTATATAATACACCTTGTTGCTCGGTGGTAGCACTTTGTGCAAACTCTGGGTATCACCCACCAACACATCACATATTCTACCAGTAAAAAGCAATATTTTGTTGTTCTCTGATTTGAAGCGTGAGTGAGCCAGCGTAACGACAGACACGAGGGACATAACACATTAGTTCCCAAGGTCGATGCATTGGCGATTTTAGGGATTGGTAATATAAATAGCACCTGTATTTAGGGGAGTTACGACGAACCACATGACGGCACTTTTCCCAGCCTATTTACATGAGATTTAAACATATTAATGGACTAAGTTATAACATAAACTTAAAACAGTTACGTCGTCGACTGTACGAGACCTGTTCCAATAAACTTCAAGTCGGTATCGACATTATTATACTTGGTTTAAGATAAGTATTAAGATCGTTAAAAATCGACAACCCAATCATGAACTTAGCGAGATAGTCCAGGGTTTGGAACGTGTCGATCTTAACGAGAGACAGCTGGTTCAAATCCAAACGACATAACATAATCAGCCTGTAAATTTCCCACTGCTGGGCTAAGGCCTCCTCTCCCGTTGAGAAGGTATGGAGCATATTCCACCACGCTGCTCCAATGCGGGTTGGTGGAATACACATGTGGCAGAATTTCGTTGAAATTAGACACATGTAGGTTTCCTCACGATGTTTTC
Organism: Vanessa tameamea; assembly: GCF_037043105.1. Lineage (NCBI taxonomy): Eukaryota > Metazoa > Arthropoda > Insecta > Lepidoptera > Nymphalidae > Vanessa > Vanessa tameamea. The sequence continues at coordinate 2,308,987 of NC_087339.1, read as the reverse complement.
CTTCACCGCCGAGCACGAGATGAATTATAAACACAAATTAAGCACATGAAAACTCAGTGGTGCCTGCCTGGGTTTGAACCCGAAATCATCGGTTAAGATCCAAACCACAGCGAATTAAATAAAACATCGCGAAGAAACTTTAGTCGAATGTGTATCCACCGAATCGCTTTTGAACAGCGTGGTGGGCTATGCTGCAAACCTGTTCAAGAGGACAGGAGACGATTTGTTCAGCAGTGGGCCATTTACGAAAGTTTACTTTCTTTATAAAGTCATCTTCTATATATTTATGACTGACTGACTGATTCATCATCGCCGAGCGTAAACTATTAAAGTTAGCCCCATGAAATCTGGTGAATAAGATCGTTTTATTGAGTAGACACCCACTAAGGAATTTTGGAAATTCTACCCCTAAGGGGGTGAAATAGGGTTTGAAAGTTTGTATGGAAGTCTGTCGTTTTTGAAGTAGGAAGCATGAAACTTTATTCTTGGGCAACTGATTAAAACTAGTAGATACGTGTTTAAGCGTTTCTGGATATTATACCCTAAGGGGTTAAATACACACCAGTGTGGTATACAAAGACGTCTTAAATTAACGTAATATTTTAAATTAATCTGAAAAATAAAATACGTTCAACTTCCACGCGAGTTAAGCCGCGGGCAACAGCTGGTTAAGTATAAAATCAAAATTAAATTATTCTTTATTCGAGTAGGCTCATAAAAGCACTTTTGAATCGTCATGTCATAGTATATACTCTTTTCCATCATTTTAATTACATATTGTCAATAAAGTACAATTAAATATATATATATATCCTATACCGATATGAGCCAAGATGGCCCAGTGGTTAGAACGCATGCATCTTAACCGATGATTTCGGGTTCAAACCCAGGCAGGCACCACTGAATTTTCATGTGCGTTCATTTTCAATTTGTGTTCATAATTCAACTCGTACTCGGCGGTGAAGGAAAACATCGTGAGGAAACCTTCATCTATCTAATTTCAACGAAATTCTGTCACATGTGTATTCCACCGACCCGCATTGGAACAGCGTGGTGGGACATGCTCCAAAAACCTTCTCCTCAAAGGGAAAGGAGGCCTTAGCCCAGCACTTAATGTAAGTAATATTAATTGTTTATTGTTTACAGGGTTTAATGCAAGGTACCCCGTGGTAAGCTAGGACATAAACTATCTCCATACCAAATTCCATCCAAATCCGTCCAGTCGTTTTTGCATGTGTGTGTAATGAACATACAGACTTTCACATTTACATACAAAAATAATTTGTAACAAGGTAAGAATGTTCGCATGGACCTTACTACGTGATCTTGGTCACGGGCATCCGTCATTTTAGGGTTCCGTTGGTAAATGCTCGCCAAGTCGTCTGCTATATAAGCAGCTCGTACCGACTTTACCCGGCTATATACACTAGAAGAGGAAGAGGCGTAGGTCGCCTGGAGGCATAACATCTTCATGCTTCCGTGACGATACGAGCCACGAAAAGAACTTCGTTCCAAAAAAAAGTGCCATCATGTCATATAGAACTTCACGTACGGAACCATCAATTTTTCATACGTTTCGAATTGTTTTGAGACAAGGTTAAGTGAGTTTTTATTGCTGGAATAGTCGCTGAGCCCGTTCGCGAGGTATTTGGTCCAATATACGAATATTAATAAATAGAATTCCCTTGACAAACCCAAGAGATATCCGTGTAAAAGAAAAAAAATATATATATACCGCTGAGTTTCTTCCGCCGGTTCTTCTCAGGTCCGAGGTGCTAAATTCCGAACCGGTGGTAGATTTTTGACAATCAATAAGCAAGTGTAAACACTTCTATATTGAATAAAGATTTTTGACTTTGACTTTGTATCGAGGGGGGAGGAACTATGCAGGATTTATTTGTTCTAAAACTGTATTGATAGGCATCCGATGCCCTTAACGTGCCCTACTCTGTACGCAAGCAAGAGTTTATATAGAGGCGTGTATAATGCTAAAATTTCCTTATACTAATATTATAAATGGGAAAGTAACTCTGTCTGTCTGTCTGTGGCACTTTTATAGCCAAACCACTGAACCGATGTTGATGAAATTTTGTTCAAAGCAAGTTTGAACCCCAAGGAAGAAGCAAGGCGAGCAAGCTTGAAAAGCGAACGAAGTTGCGGACGAAATAATACACAATACGAGTTACAAATACATTATCTATACTAATATTATAAATTCGAAGGTAACCGTCTGTCTGTCACGCGTTGACAGCTAAACTACTGAACCGAATTTGATGAATTGTTTTATGAAGCAAGCTTTAATCCGAATTAATTTAAGCTTTAATTAGTTCAGCCAAGATGGCCCAGTGGTTAGAACGCGTGCATCTTAACCGATGATTTCGGATTCCAACCCAGACAGGCACCGCTGAATTTTCACGTGCTTAATTTGTGTTTATAATTCATCTCGTGCTCGGCAGTGAAGGAAAACATCGTGAGGAAAGTGTATTCCAGCAACCCGCATGGGAGCAGCGTGGTGAAATATGCTCCAAACCTTCTCCACAAAGGGAGAGGAGGCCTTAGCCCAGCGGTGGGAAATTTACAGGCTGTTAATGTAATGCAAGTTTTAATGTCACTGGTTCTAACCTGTTATCCGATTAGTATTTTCCAAGAATATCCAACACAAAAGTTACACTGTTTTCTAAAATCAACTGCACATAGAGATATTTAAGATAAAATTAAAAAAAAAAAAAACAAAATACCACCTTCGTGACAGATAACATAAAATTCGATAGATAAAAAAAAGAAAAACGTGCTCAAACACTCATTACATTAATTACTTCATTTTATAATTTGAATCATTATTTATCTGTTACGAAATACTTATGTTACATTATCTAGAATAACTTAGTTTTAACGATCTGTCTAAATACTGATCGCTGATTGGTTGTTTGCTTATTACGTCATCGTGCTATCGACCAATTACAATTCGGATTGGATTAAAAAGAAAAAAAATACTTAGAACTGATTTTATATGTACGTCGTGTAATGTTGGTGACTTGAAGTGATCATTCAGATCAGAGAAATGTTAAACTGATTACTGGCGAAGGTACCACCCACTTACCATACATTCTACCGCCGAGCAGCTAAGTATAATTGTGTTCCGGTTTGAAGGATGAGCTGTGCAACTACAGGCACAAGGGACGTAAAAACTTAGTTCCCAAGGTCGGTGCGTCGAAGATCAAGGAATAATTATACTTCCTTACGGCACCCAATGTCTATGGGCGGTGGTGACCACTAACCATCAGGTGATACATATGCCAGTCCATCTATTACAAATGCGAAAGTAACTCTGTCTGTTACCCATTACCGGCTTCACCATAGGGCACATGGCGCACGTGCCCAGGGCCCCCAATCCGAGAGGGCCCCGGAGAAGCAACAATTTACTAAATTAAACCAAAAAATATCTAGCAAAAGGGCCCCAAATTCATGGGCGCCCAAGGACCCCAGCATAGCTTGAGACGGCTCTGCGTGTTACCTCTTCACGTTAAAGCCGCTGAACAGATTTTCTAACCGGAAAAAAACAAGAACTATTATTATTATGTTTGCAATAAATATATATATATATATACATACATACATAAAGTTGTTATACCCGTGTGAACGGACGAGTATCTAGAATATAAAAGACTAAACGCATTACCATCTTGTCTGAACGTGTCGGTTAAACAATCACAATCACTCAATAGGAAATAAAAATAAATTGCTACAATAAAATATATTGTTACAATATTATATATAGTATTATGTTGTCTTTTAAATTTTATTAACGAGCATTTAATTAATCAACAGTCAGTTTTGTTTTCATAAAAAAAAACTAGATGGCGTTACTAGTCTTTTAAATCGCGCTGACGTTTTGTACAAATGATTTACATATCAATATTGTACTAGTCACAGCGTTGCAGAACCATGGATCGTTTGACTATCGATAGTTGGCCTCGAAAACTATACAGGATATCGATATTATCGACAGCTTTCCGTGAGCAATACTTTTAGTTGCAGCAATATTATCGATAGTTTTGGACTAACGATAGTAATGACACGTGACAATACTATCGATAACACCTTATCTATCGATAGTGGACTAGCGATGTGCAACACTAACTAGTGCGTCTCCCGCAAAGGTTAGCGTTTATTCAAAAGATTATTTAGGAAGTTCGAAACCTATGACAGGTTTCGTTTTGATTTCGTTTCATTGCAAGCAAGTCACTCGTCTACATTTGGCAAACAGTATGAAATCCCTTTGGTAACAATACGGCTTGAGTCGGTGTAGCGGGCTAACTTAAGAACGTGCAAATCTAATGGTGCTTAGATTTGAACCCAAAATCTTCGCTTAAGATAGAGGCATTCTAGCCACTGAGTCATTTCAATAAATATAAAAAATATCAACGTTACGTTTGTCGCATAAAACTTATAAAAATAGTTATTCGTTTTTATATCTAAATATAAAAATAACATATTTATGAGTAATAAATTAACATAAATTTAAATATTAACTGTTTTTACCGAATATTATACATGTTAGGTAACACGAATATCTATTAATAGTGTGTTTACAATATATATTTATTTATGGCCTAGTGTGGCGGACGATCATATGGGCCAGGCCTCCCGATGGTAAGTGGTCACCACCGACCATAGACAATGGCGCTGTAAGAAATATTAACCATTCTTTACAACGACAATGCGTCACCGACATTGGAAAGTAAGATGTTATGTCCCTTGTGCTGTACTGTTATTTGACGGTAAAATATCTGATGAATGGGTGGCACCTACCCAGACGGGCTTGCACAAAGTCCTACCACCAAGATACATTTGAAAAAAAAAACACAATCAAGTGCGACACTACTTTGCTACACGATGGTTCCGTATGATAAATTCTACTAATTATGATCATGATATCGTCCTGACCGATTTCGGTCACGGCGTCCAATCTCAAGGGAGACCAGCCAGTCCAGGACATATTATAGACCATGTGTGTGTGCAAACAGGTGCACTCTCTGTTCCCTCACACCCGTAATCCGATGGGACGTCGAATCCGATACGACCGGAAGGAGTTCAGGCGCAGGACAAACGACTTCACACGCTTTCCGAAGCACGGACACACACACTTCGCTACGAAAACCCAATAATATATGATCTGCCCGACCTGGGCTTTGAAGCCAGAATCTCGAGATCTTCGGCCTTATATCTAGCCACTAGACCATCGAGGCATACATCATCATTGTAAACGCGAGGGTCGATCACTTCAATTCTTTCACGCTCTACTGACAACTTACAGATTTCGATGACATAGACACATAACTAAACACCTACTCCCCTCCCCTTAAACGCGAGCCAGTGTGAGCACAGGAACAATCTCCATAACATCATCAGTTCCCGCATGGGTTGTTTGGCGATGAAAGGGCATTTTATTGTATAAAAACAAAATTAATCATGAATCGCTAGCAACATATCATTGTATGGCTTTCTTGCTATTAATACGGATCTCTAAAACAATACCATTACTAACGAGAAACGGTTAATTTATATTACTATGTTTGAACGACTTCGGCTATTCAAGATATATGCATAACTATATTTTCCTGAACAATTTTGGTGTCACAACAATAACGATTTAGGATCATAAAAAAAAAAAAATTAACAATACAAAACGACTTCAACTAATAGTCTGAAAATAAAGAAGAGGTATCTAGGACACGCGGTTGTAACGAAGTTACTTCCGCTTTATATAATGTATTAAATAAAAGACACAATGAAATAATTATAAATAGTTTAAAAAACACGGTGTAAGCACGTACTAAAAATTACAAAAGCAAACCCATCCATTCGATACCCATATCATGGGGGTGCATTTAAAATAGCCTGTCCGCCATCTTGGATTTCCGCCATGTTGGATGTCCGCCATGTTGGATTTAAGTTACGTGACTATTTTTTTTCGTATTCCTGACAGCAAACTCTTTCATTTGATATCCGCCGGTCCGCCATCTTGGACGTTCGCCATATTGGATTCGTAATGACGTTTCATAGCTAGTCGTATATTGTCATCAGAACTCGGTGCGTGCGCAAAATGTCATCCTAATCGAAGACCGGGAAGTGGGTCGAATTAAGATTCCAAGATTTTCTTACATACATAGTTACATGTGAAGCTAACATAAACGTTTTAAAAAATTAACAACATTTGAGAGTAATTAAAGGATAAGAAATAGAATTGTTACGAAAAATCCCGTGTCAATTAATGAAAAAAATATATATGTTTCATACAGCCCCATAAAATAGAGAGAGACAGAGAGTTAGAGAAAGACAGAGACACAAACATAAAGATATATAAAATATAAACTCCGTAGGTTGTGGCTTTGTGTCCGCCAGGAGACAATTTCCTTCCATCTTTTTGTGTGATATTACTATATTTTGGTTAGTTTTCGTCCACACGGGATTTCGAATATCAAATTGATTCCTTGACATTGAATTATTCTTAAACGATGTTCATTTATTTCATTGTGTCTGTATTACGTCCCAACCGGGCATTGCGCCCATTTTTTTATTGTACATAAGAACTTGCTTTAAAAATGTTTAGTACTATTTATTTTCAATTACTCGTAATATATCGTAAACAATTATCTTGCAAAATATTTACATACCGAACGCCGGTCACCGCTGACTACTGCACTGATTCGTGAATGTTAATTTAATGAACGGCAAAACCTGATTTGGATGGCGTCATGCCATAACGCTTTTATTACAATTATGATTTAATTGAAAACTTAATTGATAACTTCTTATGGGAGGGTAAACTGCCTCATTACGGGGCCAGTCTGTCTGGCTTCCCTTTCTCTTACGGATACGGCAGCGGTAGGTAGGCATTACATTAACATATTAATATACCTAAAATTTAAGTAATAACCTTAGCTTTTCCAAACTCAAGTTAAACAATTTCAATATTAAGCAGTTCAACTTAGATTAGTTTAAGTTATCACTCCATATATATATAGAGTGATAACTTAAACTACGATAGACCCATACGTATTTTTTTTCTTTTATAATACGAACAGACAGAAAACGGACTGATAGTTGATAAGTCATCACCACCCCTGGACATTTTATTTTACTGTAAAAAGTATTTAGTATCATTTAAATCTTCAATACAACACCAACCTTAGGAACTTTCAAACCGGAACTCAACAATACTGAGTACTGCTGTTTGGCGGTAGAATATGTTACGAGTGGGCGGTACCTACCCGTCTGTCTAAGCGTATACAAAAATGATTTGTATTAAATATTTATATATTATTGATTCGAAAATATAATGAAGTTTATATGGAGGAGCGCAGAATACTATTGTAATTTGTAATAAAATTATTTAAAAAAAAGATTCCACACACACACTACCGCGCGTTTCATGATACACATATACAGATATTTTATTTTGTCGTGGCTTCTTGCCGGAAGGCACAGATTATTTCACCAATGTGCGAATTAATACAGATACTACTAATGACAACACATCATGTCAAAGTCAATAAACAACGACGCTTTTTTTGACATCTGTTTTTTTCTTATTGTAATAATAACAAGGTATCGTCCCGTTGAGCCTGATTTTACTTATCTTTCGGATCAATGTATCTTATATATTTTTGCTAGCAATAAATGACGAGTGTAGATCAATGAGCGCCCAATAATTATTACAAAAAAGCAAGCACATTAAACACTATTTTCTATTTTCCAAATTCAAATACATCTTGCATAAATTAAACCAAACAAATTTGCAAGTTGAACAATACTCTCTCTGAAATAGTAAATTGGTTTAGTGTTAATAATTTAATGTTAAATAGTAAAAAGACTAAATGTATTAAATTCACTACTCCCAATGTAAGATGTGTCAAAACGAGTGTACGCTTAAACGGGGAAGCATTAGATGTTTTAGAATCAACAGAGTTCCTTGGTATGACAATAGACTCTAAGCTCCAATGGGGCCCCCATATAAATAAGTTGGCGAATAGACTCAGCTCTGCAGCCTATGCGGTAAAAAAAATTAGACTTTTGACTGATGTGGATACGGCTCGCCTTGTGTACTTCAGTTATTTCCACAGTATAATGTCGTATGGCATCCTACTCTGGGGTAATGCAGCTGACATTAATACTATTTTTGTACTGCAGAAGAGGGCTATTCGTGCAATTTATAACCTGGGCCCAAAAGATTCGTTAAGAGATAAATTTAAAGAAATTAAAATAATGACTGTCGCTTCTCAATTTGTTTTTGATAATGTTATGTATGTACGCAAAAACATAAACGATTTTCCCAAAAATGGTGACGTACATTCTATTAACACTAGGAACAAGAATAAACTTGTTACTCCAAGTACCCGATTACACAGGGTTAGTAACTCTTTTTTGGGGCAATGTATACGTTTTTACAACAGGATCCCAGAAAACGTTCAAAATTATTCAATTATAAAATTCAAAAGAATCGTTAAAGAGCGTTTGTGTGCTAAAGGATATTACAACACTAATGACTTTTTAGTTGACTGCACACCTTGGGAATAAAATGATCGCCTCCAGGCTGTTTCAAATAACTAAAATATAATTATTATTGTACATGCAAAATGGAAAAAAAAAAATATCCCGCTGAGTTTCTTTCGCCGGTTCTTCTCAGGTCCGAGGTGCTAAATTCCGAACCGGTGGTAGATTTTTGACAATCAATAAGCAAGTTTAAACACTTCTATATTGAATAAAGATTTTTGATTTGATTTGATTTGATTTGAAAACACACAAATTATCATAAAACATATTTAAATCACATCATATGTCTCTGATTTTGTATTGAAATATAAAAATTGACAATCGTTTTCATACAACTTCATTATTCAGTAAAGGATAAGTTCACCGGACACACAAGTCAACGTTACAGGTGACGAACCGTTCGTTTCCTTTGAATAACGTTAAGGTATGTCACTTATGAAATACAAACATCCGCCAATACGACCATACATCAAAGGCACCGACGAGGGTTTTTGAAATAGATTACAAATGATTAACAAGTATTTACAAGCTTGACAATGAATCATGGGAAATTAATCATAATACGAATTTGAAAAGTAATTTAACACAAACTACTGCTGCGACATATGGTGTCGTCCTAACTAGCCGACTACTCCTGACTTATTATAGTGCACAAGTTGTGCGCAAACAGAAGAGCACTCTCTAATCCAACACTCTCATAATCCGTTGGGACGGCAAATCCGACACGACAGGAAAAAGTTCAGGCGCAGGACCAACGGCTTTACGTACATTCCGAGGCACGGAATTCTATACACTTCTAACTTCCAGACTCCGGGCTGTTACTGAGAAATTTTCGATAGAAAAACCTAATAACTTTTACCAGCCCGACCTGGAGTTTGTACCCAGGACTTCAGGATATAACAGCCTTTCACATAATAGTAATCGCTTAAAAAGCACATAATCTTTTACGAAACTGTAATTTCAACATAAACGATATCGTCGTCGTATACGTCCACTGCTGGGCAAAGGTTGCCCCCAAGGATCTCCACAACCGTAGGTCTGCCCACGATACGTTTTCCAATTCTATATATGTTTTTCATGAACACCATATAAACTACTATTATAGTTCTTTGTCATTCCAAGCAGTCATATCAGATGTATCATAAAGGTGCGGTCAGAACGTCGCCTTTAACTAACACAGTTAAAGATAACCAATACGTTTTAAAACCGAAAGTATTGCACAACGTTCGTTTCGTACACATAACAATTGCGTAAAAGTCGTAAAACTAAAAGTTCGTATTAATAATGTCAGTGTATCAACTTTCGTTTTTAAACAGAAATATCTTTATCGTCCATAAACAGATTGGCTACGTAATGGTAAATGGTCATAACTATCCATAGACGTTAGTTCTGTGAGAAATATTAACAATTTCTTACATCGCCAATGCACCACCATACTTGGGAACTAAGATCTCCCTTGTGCCTGTGGTTTTACTGGCTCAAATAGTCTTCCATTGCCATTTTTGTTGGTGGTGACCACTTACCATTAGGTGGCTCATTTGCTCGCCCGTCTCCCTACATAATAGAAAATAAAAAAAAACTCTAAAACTAAAACATCTCGTAAATCCTTAAATTAAAATTATAAACGCGAAAGTTTGTTAGTTTGGATGTTTGTTACTCTTTCACACAAAAACTAACAAATGGATTTTAATGAAACTTTACAATAATTTAATGAAAAAATATTGTGTGAACAATACCTGACAACCAAACCCTTAAACGCGAGCGAAACCGTAGGCGAAAATTCACGACATCTCAATCAAGATCAAAGTTTAAGTCTTTGCACTACGGTGCTCCACTACGAGGCGAAATGGATCCTGACAACAATTACCCTCAGAGTCGACCACGAGATAAATTAACCACACAACATAAATCTCATAAAAACACTTGCCCACGCGATTTAACGATACAAATTAATGATCTTGAGAAAATAATAAAAACTATTAAAAAAAATCGTAATTACAAAATATTTAAGACTTGAGCTTAGACACTAAGACACTAACTAAGTTACTTGATAACTTGTATGAGTCAAAGTTACGCCCTGAGTAAACTAATTTCAAAACTAAACATTCCATCCACATCACCAAGATAGTACAATTAGAACGGAAAACGATAGTAAAAATAAAAAAAAAAAAAAAATAAACTAAAGATGTCGAATTACTCACGCCGCATAACACTATCCGGCATTGATCAATGCTAAAACACACCTGCGCAAGAGTCGACGGTCAGTCTGCGTGTAGACGTCGACGCGATCGAACGCGTACGTAAATTAACAGTGTTGTGCTTTTAAGTCGAGTCGAGTCTTGAAGTTTTGTGACCGCGTTCGAAAATCAAATACATTGAACGTGTTCTGTTTTAAAATATACATAACAAGTGAAAAAAAGTGTTTTAAAAAGTATGTTCGTTTAATTACAATAAATATAATAACATATTATTCTACATAAACATTACCTTACAAAAAAAAAAAACTTAAAAAAAAATAAGCAATTGATCCATTTAAAATAATATTTAAAAAAAAAAAATCATAAAAAAAAAACCTTTAAATATCGATAACTTATTCATCAAAGACGCTTCAAGGATTTCTAACTTACTATGAACACTTGTAATAAAGCATATTTATAAAAAATAAAAAAAAACGAGCTGCGCGTGCGCAATCGTTCTCTTACTTACGAAAGTAGTTTTGATATAATATACATTATATATAAAAAAAAAAAAACCGGTACAAACTACAAACTACAAAAGACAGTTTATCAAGCAAGTTGCCCTCTATTCTTACCCTACTTTTTCTAATTTTCCAACAATCATATTTCGATATACACAGTTTAACTAACTGCGGTTCCCGTCATCACACCTATAAAATGTGTTCATAGAATGTTTACGTTAAGGTGAATTGGTTTCAGAATCCTAAACTTACTTTTAACCACATTTTTACTAAATAGTTTAAACGTGTTTATATCACAGAAATATATTAACTGGAATTCTTTAGGATTTACATAAACTTCGTACGATAGAGAAAAAATATCAAACTTTTATAAAAATCCACAGATTGTCAAACTTCGACTCGAAGTCGAAGATATTACATATTATTTATTTTTATATACTTCTAAATCAAACGTTCTAACGATGAAATCTAACCTACATATAATAAAATTCGAGTGTCTGTTTGTAACATTAAAATAACCGCTCTTTACTAAATGCATATGTATGTACGGTACATATACCGAAATAACATTTTTTTAAATTTTTGTCGGTCTGTCTGGCTAATCTGACCGATTTTGACGGGACTTTCACTGGCAGATAGCTGATTTATAGAATTATACATAAAATAAAACGCTTAAACCGCTGAACCGATTTGGATTAAATCTGTCATCGAGATAGTTTGAGTACGGGGAAAGGACGGTAAAAAATGGGGGTTGACGGTTTTGCTATAGGTAAAGTTTTGTAAATTACATTTGGATTTATGCTCGTGGAAAGCCGCAGGTTCAGCTAGTATGTTAAAAGTTTTATCTAAATATTACTTTAATAAGTATCAAGACTGTTCCGAGGAGGTGTAGAGGTTGCCAATTTATGTGCAAATTTTAAAATCGACGTTACGACGGCGACATTAAATACATTAAAGTGTTGATATGCTGTTTGAAAAAAAAAAATATCGTCTAAATTTTTTATATATTTATGGACGGCGTAAGGTCTGATCTACCTCAATAAACACCGTAACTAATTACAGGCCCAAGGGATACACGTGCTGCTAATATTTTTTAAGATGACCTTAAGGCGACTTAGTTGGTACAATGCCCGTCTAAAAATATATATATATTAAATTAAGACGTGGACTTATAGTAGAAGTACTACTTTTTTTTAATTCATTATATTGCTAACTAGCGACCCGCCCCGGCTTCGCACGGGTACAATGTGGATTATCCCTAAGAAATAGACATATACCATCGCAGACTTTTTCGCGTTTTAAGGTGTACAATACTAAATTAATAAATAAATCTTATTATTCATTAAAAGAGTACTTTTTAGAAAAAAACCCCTGGATTTAGGCTCGGGTTCCATCACAGGACACTAATTATTGTAAAAAAACAGCATTGTTAATCTGTTTATTTAAAAAGAGCAACTATGCGAGTTTCTTGCCGTTTCTTCTCGCTGGAGGCTGCTTTCCGAAACGGCGGTAGTATTTCAATATTGACGATTCAAAAACGTTTCGTTGTGAAGTTTACTTGAATAAACTTGATTTGATTTGATTTGATTTTGATTTGAATACTGTAGTACATTATATTGATCTATCTCGTAGGGTTCAGCCAGCGTTTGCAATTTAAGCGTAAAAATGTGTTTATTTACGACATCACATTAGAAACCTCTAAAATTATCAGTATTTCTCAACTATATGATGCATGTACATATATAAACCTTCCTCTTGAATCAATCTATCTATTAAAAAAAACCGCATCAAAATCCTTTGTGTAATTTTAAAGATCTAAGCATACACAGGGACAGACAGCGGTAAGCGACTTTGTTTTATAATGTGTAATGATCAGGTGTCGCCCACGGTTTCAGTTTGTTGGTCCGCTCGTGTTTAAGGGGTTTCAAAAGTAGCCTGTGTTATTTCCTGGGGTTCAAACTAGCTTCATACCGAATTTCATCAAAATCGGTACAGTTTTGATACAGTTTAGTACAGTATTTGATTGTGAACGAGTAACAGACAGGATTACTTACGTATTTATAATATTAGTATAGATTAACCTACTAAGGTAATCTGTCCTGAAAGTAGAGTAATAAGTAATAGCTGAGCGAGGACTTTCCCTCTTATAAGAAGCCTTGGAGCTTATACCACCACGCTGCTCCAATACATATCGGTAGATAGGTCACATATTTTATTAAAATTAGACACATGCATGTTTCCTTTACCGAGCATGAGGTGAATTAAAAAAAAAAAGAGTTAAAGTGATATAAAAGATTCTCGGATTTTTATATTTTGCGTTAAATTGGAATATACGAACAGACATACTACTCGTGAAGTAGTTGAAAAACAATAGATACAATAAAGTCATAATAAAATGGTATTTAAGATCAAATGCGGAAAAACCTCTATGGTCATAAATTTATTTATGTACGCTGGTGGGAACTTGAAGTGTTTACACTCTCGGAGTTTAATTTAACCTATCGTGTCAATGGGACAATATCGGAGCCTTGATAATAATAATGATGACAGTTGAAAATATTCATAAGGCTGTATAATGCAGTACCTTTATCGTATAAAGTTTTTTGACATGTTGTCTGTGCCTTTGGTGTATTTTATCTTTAACTTGTATTTTATTTTTTATTTTAGTGTGATTTTTTAATATCTGACTGGTATCATAATATAAGATTGTGGATATTTTTTTCATCGTTATATATTATTTATTTATTAAATATGGCCCACAAAATAGATTATCACAGTTAACAGGTAATATATAATATATACACAACATTTAAAAACGATGTGATAATCCTGAATTTATAAAGCACATTAAAAATAAAAAATCATATAATATGGCAGTATAAAGTAACACCTTTGTCTTTTCCTAATAGTGAAAAAATATTTGTTTGGCGGGAAACAGTTGCATCATTTCTTTTCTAATAGAAATTTTTCTTTGTTTAATGTTATGGGGTTTTTTTATTATAATTCTAACTATCTGTAATTTCCACTTGGTTTTTATTATAATTTATTATTTATTATAAACGTTTAAATAATAACAATAATCATTCTAAAAAGGAACTTTGTATCAGTAATTATAACAATTTAAACTAGTATCGCGTGTCGTATAATACACGCACAATATAGTAGAGAAACACTGATTATTTTAGAGGTTTCTAAAGTGATGTCGTAAATAAACACATTTTTTGAGCTTACATTGCAAACGCTGGCTGAACCCTACGAGATAGATCAAAATAATTTACTACAGTATTGTACACCTTAAAAAGGTCTTCAAAAATGTCCTCGATGGTATATGTCTATATCTTAGAGATAACCCAAAATAGTTTAACAGCGTGTAATTTAAATGATTTTTTTTTAAGATATTACAGATTTAAAACGCAGGCACATAGCGGTTTGTATTGTCTAACGACTGAAAAACTGTGAACGTTGTAAGACATACTGTAGTATATTTGGTATCAGCATTGCACCCGAGCGAAGCCGGAGCGTGTGGCTAGTCTTTTATAAATAACTCTCAGTTAACATTTATGTATAAAAAAAGGAGAAGGACAACGAAACTTTTAGTCAAGTTTCACCGTCACAATGTATTGATGTTTATTTAAATAAATAACACATTAATTCTTAACGTATTTAAGGACATTTGACGCTTTACTTCGCAATACGAAACCGGTAGTCTTAGAGTTATTACGAGATGTTTAAACAAACGCAAACACAGCGTGTGTTGACAGACGAATTAGCGCGGTCGAATAGATCGCTTGACCATTTTGATATGCCATCGGTTCGATCAGCACAGTCTTAAGCATACCAAACGCCTGGGTGCTGCAACTTCTGACGAACTTCTCTCCCCAACAAAGAATATCTTAATGGTCCAAGACTTATGAATCGTCGGTGAACCGACCCCGAAATTGCATCCCCTTTTGAAGAACGCATTTATGCTTTTCTTCCTCATTAAGTAGGGGTGTGTGGCACCCGACCATTAAAAAGCCAGCAGTACCCTCTCCAACCCTTCGATGGACTTATAGCCAAGTTTACTCAATAAATCCTCCCTGGGGCAATGTATTCGTATCTATAATAAATTCTACATATATTTTCAATTAACAAATTTGCCAATTAATAAATTAAAATATTTTATCTAAAAAAAAAGATATCAATAAATAAATATATAATAAAAATAAATACACAAAACGAAATGTCAAAAGAACTCTGTATGTCTGCCTGCTATGCCAACACAGCTAAACCGAATTTGTTTTGAAGCAAGCTTCGGAAGAACATCTGACCCGTCACATGCAAGCGAAGCCGCGGAAACTAACTTAATATAATACTATAAAATAATTCACGTCATCATAAATCCCACTTAAACACAGTTGATTTCATTACAAAAAAATCTCCAATACACATGGATAGTCGGGACCTAAATCTAGTATGTTATATAGTCTAGATTATTCATACGAGGTCACATAAATACAACCTCACCTCATATCCTACAACAGTAATAACTATGTTGTTATACATAGCACTATGAATACAGCTCGACAGATATAATATTTTCTCATTAGTGGCGGCAGAGATAGGTACTATGTCGAATTTCCCCAGCTAGTTCCACTAGCCTCAAAACCTCAAAACATTAGCAAAGACAAACAAACAACTATGACCTTGGAACGACGCGACGCGATTGGTCGAGTATTAACGATCCGTGGGAGGGTTTTGAACGTCAACGAAGCTGTTTTTGGAACTTCGGAAGTAAAACTAAAGTACAACAAGTAGTTAAGTGTAATAGTGTTGTTTTAAAAATAAGATATATCAATCAAGTGTTTGTAGTGTACAATATATCAGAGATATTAACAAATCGTATGGAATATGTAAATCTAATTACGCTTATCTTTATTTTATGACGGTAATTGGTCACCATCGCTCGTTAGAAATATTAACCGTTCCTTAAAACCACAAGGCGCAACTAACCTTGAGAATTAACATGGTACGTCCCTTGTGTCTAGCCTCATATCAAAAAAAAAATTGACAAATAAGACATATTACGCAATACAAGATTATATTAAAGATAAAAAGTCGTGTACTTAGTATCTATTGACTTTTACACAGGATATATATAAACTCAACCGTACTTTATCGACATACTCCGTAATTGGAATTGTGGTAAAGACCTACTGAGTTCCTTGTCGGTTATTCTCGGTGGAATCTACTTTCCGAACCGGTCGTTGCTTTACATTTAATTCAACAATAACACGACGATTCAAATGCGCTTTCATGATGTGAATAAAGAACATTTTGATTTTCAGTCAGCCCTCAAACCGGGACACAAACATACCGCTACTAATCTACCTAGATGAGATCGCACGAAGCCCAAGTAAATGCCCAACTATAACCTCATCATTGACGCGCGACAAATTCTGTACAATATAAATAAAATGAACATCGAGAGCTTTTTTTTCTCAATGTCAAGAACCTATTTGCATAATTATTTACGTAAGAAATTTTCCATTACGAAAATAATATCTGTATAATATCCATATATTTGAAGATAATTAAGTTGAACTTAAACCGGACACGTAGCGTTGAATTATTCGACATAAACTTTAAGCGTATTCCGGCTTCGCTCAAGTTATCCAATGAGAATCTGTCAAATGTTTTTTTTTTTTTTTAAGTTACATTACACCCTCACTAGAGTGACTTTTAGTTAGGTGCGACGATTTACAATATTTCTTATTGATTAAACATCAGCACATCTTCGCTGGAGTTGGACTTCGGTGTAGGCTTAAATTTATTTCACCGAAGAAATATTTTAAGAGACTGAGAGAAAATACTACATTAACAACCAACCGAAGAAAGTATTGTTGGATCCATAAAATAAATCAAATTTTATTTATAGAGAAAAATACGGGATGAATTACTTTTTATCTTTTTCTAAAATTTTTTTGTTTTATTTTCTATTTTATTTTTGGGACTATTGTCCTACACAAGTACGCCAGTCCCCTTGTCCCTTATTCCTTTTGCTAAAACATTATTTCTTATTACTAATAGCCCTTAAGTATAATTCCAGGAGCATCGTAGCAGATTCTGATAAAGGATCTGATAGAATACTCTGAACAAATCCAACATCGAACGAACACGCTTTTAAATAAGTTAAGAGTAACTTTCTCTAATTATCATTCTTTCCACATTCCATCAACAAGTGATATAAATATTCTACAATTATATAAATTACAATTGAATCGATTGTTTTAAAACGCGCTTGCCCTTAAAGGGTTACAGACGTCGAGAGGCAAGCGGTTGGCGCATCGTTTCATACGGACATAAGTGCGCATGGCATCATAAGTCACCGTGACTTCTTGAACTAGTGATCGTGACGAGATTTTATATTGCTAGTATGTTTATTGTCGTGTTTTTATGTTATACGTGGGCGGACGAGCAAATGGACCACCTGACTGACGCTGTAAGAAAAAATAACCAGCGTATTAAGTTGCTGAGATAGTCCAGTGGTTAGAACGCGTAAATCTACCATCACCACTGAATTTTCATGTGCTTAATTTATGGTTATAATTTATCTCGTGCTCGGCGGTGAAGGAAAACATCGTGAGGAAACCTGCATGTGTCTAATTTCATCGAAATTCTGCCACATGTGAATCCGCCTACACGAATTGGAGCAGCGTGGTGAATTATGCTCCTTACCTTCCCCTCGAAGGGAGAGGAGGCCAGCAATGGGAAATTTACAGACTGTAAATAGGGCCACCAACCTTCGTAACTAGTATTTGATGTCCCTCGTGCCTGTATTAACACCTGACTCACACACCCTCCAAACCGGAACTAACTTTGAAATCTTCAAAAAAAAAAAAAAACTAAAAATACCGTGGGGTCTGGGTAACCCTCACGTGACATTAGGTGAGGTTAAGCTCGACCCCCTACCCTAGGAGGATCGATTAGCATAATTATTAAATACCTCAAGGAATCAAAATTTCTTACAGCACCAATAAATATATATATATATATATATATATATACTACTACTACTACCTCCGTGGACGAGTGGTGTATACACCGGTTTTCCTGGGTACGTCACTCCGAGGTCCCGGGTTCGATTCCCGGCCGAGTCGATGAAGAAAAAGTTCATTAGTTCTCTATGTTGTCTTGGGTCTGATTTTCCATAACACAAGTGCTTTAGCTACTTACATTGGGATCAGAGTAATGTGTGTGATGTTGTCCAATATTTATTTATTTATATGGGCGTTGTTGACGTACCGTCATCTAAGCCATCCCCCCTAAGTACATTACGTATTACGTATATTAAAAAAAAGCAAAATAATATATAGTCGAATTTCACCATGCTCTGCGAAAACTAGTAACACTCAAAACCCTGAAGTACTGCTAGGCCATGGTCAAATACCATACCCGATATAGTATTGACCATACACGAGAGCTCACCTTGAACAATTTATTTATTTATGAAACATCTCTTCGATCAGTTCGCTTAGCGCGATCTTTTAAACCACGCAACGCATTTTAGTGCGGTTTTCGTCAAAAAACAGATCGATTCACGAGGAAGGTTTATATGTATAATAGACGCATATTATTGTTGAGAAAAGCCGAGAATTTCAACTTATTGTTTTCCTTGTGTAGGGACAGGTAGGTCGTTTTTAGGCATACGTAAACGCTAACACTAATACGATATAATTTAACTTGAAATGTTTATTATTTAAGATCAAATCTCGAAAACTGAATTAGAACTTGGAACGGAGTTCAAATTTTACGAATCGGTTCAGTTAGCATGATGCAACTTTATGGTAACCATGAATTGAAATCAAATACAACAATATTGGCAAAATTTTACATACTACAAAGTTGTTTTACAAAGTTACAAAGTTGATTATTTAAACAGGGTTTTACTATTACGTTATTAATTTTAATCCGTTTATCCTTAGAGCTTATAGTACATTCAAATCCCACATGACAACCGTTGAAATTAAATGAAAACTTGCCAACATAACAATAGTAAGAGGGCAGTACCTCCTGAAACAGTACGCATAATCAAGATACAATATGCAAAACCAAACAAATTAAATGAATACTTATAAAACGATCAACAGTGAGATATGGTACTACCTCCTGAAACTGTGCGAATTATCAAGATACAAAGATGTAACGCTGTCAAATTGAATGAATACTTCTACAAAGATCGACAGTTGGACAAGGCGGTGTCCCCTGAAATAGTGCGTATTATTAGGAAAAAAAGGTTCAAATCACACACGACAACTATTGAATATCAATAAGAGATTATCAACCTTATCAAACAGGACGCATTATTTAAGCTACAATATGCAAAACCTAATAAATTAAATGAATACTTGTACAAACATTAAGTTAGATAGGGCGGTGCCTTCTCAAACAATAAGCATCATAAAGATCCAATATGCAACCCTGTAAAAGTAAATTAATACTTATACAAAGATCATCAGTGATGTAGTGTGCATTATTGAAGTTAAAAGAATTTGACAACCGTACAAATTCAATGAAAACATGTCAACATAAAAGCAGTAAGAAAGGGCGGTGCCTTCTCAAATCGCGCGCATTATCGAGATACAATATATAACGCTGTCAAATTAAAAAGACACTTGTACAATGACCAGCAGTGAGAACGGACGATACCTACACAGATTGCGTGTCTTAATCCGCAAATAAGTAGATGTATTTTAGTGGTTTCATAACTAAATAAAACAAAAACGGGGAGATTAATTTCGTATACACTTAACCTTGGCCTAAAGATCTTACGTACAAACATTCTTTGCTTACATATTGAGCTAACTTTTGCACGCAGTTCTCTCACCTTCTATTTTTCATCGATACTAATATTATAAATACGAATGTAACTCTGTACATCTGTCTGTCTGTTGCTCCTTCACGGTCAAACCACTGAAGCGAATTTAACGACTTTTTACGAACAACAAATGAGGAATCGGTCAACTGATGATTAGTGGTCACCTTAGACATTGATGCCGTGATAAATTTTAGTCATTCCTTAAAACACGAATGCTCAACTAAACTTGGAACCTAAGTTATTATGTCCCTTGTACCTGTAGTTACATCGGCTCACTTACTCAAACCAGAACACAACAATACTGAGTACTGTTATAGAATATCTAATGAGTGGGTGGTACCTACACAGCAAGCTTGATCTCGACTGGAGGAGACACAACGATTTTTACCTTTTTTTCTTTTCATAACTGGCAAACTACTGTCAGCCGCGTAAAGACGTCAAAAGACTACGTCATAACATTTAAAAAAAAAAACTGGACATATGTGGGGCATACATTTCTCAGTCATACTAAGCGAGTAGAGCTAGTGACTAAAGGGAACGTCGATCGATCGTACTCCGAGGAGGGCGAGACACGGGAGGTACAGGGGGTGCATTTGTGAAAACGACACCTCACCCTCTTCGATTTGTATCGAGAACGGCCATCGACAGTTTTAGTATATGTTCTCACATACCTCGCTGGGACACCGATTGTTAAAACACTCTGCTAGAACATCGCTCATTTAAGGGATGTTAGGTATAAAAAACATAGTCAGGTCCTTCCTTGTTTCCGGTACAAGCTTACTTCATAGCAAATTATTTTCGTTTTTCCGATCAGAAAAGTTGAAACCTTCCTCTTCAATCGTTCTGTTCAATGATGCAAACCGCATTAAAATCCGTTGCGTAGATCGAAACGTACAGACGGGAAGCGACTTTGTTTTATACCACGCAGAATATAAATTAAAATCTTAATTCTCCTCCTAAACAAAGACAGTGTTTTATCAAAATCTGCTCAGCAAATGCCTTCCTACGTGACCAATTTACCGTCATGAAGGATTATATTTTCCTGGTATTTATATATAAAATGTTATTCTTGCCTTTTAAATACAAAGCAACATAGAGTAAGGAATTTCAGAAGTGACACATGCGGATATAATCAATATTAGTACCTACATGGAATTCACGATAATATCACGTCAAGGTTATAAATTAATATATGGCGGAACCGCAAAGCGCAACTACTTACATAATAATATAACATACTAAGGTCTTCCAAAAAGACCGCGATGGTATATGTCTATCTCTTAGGGATAGCCCACAATAACCATTTTTTATCGTTTACTTTTTACGAGAAATAATGTCTTATTTACGAAGCGATTTTAAGCAATACAGCATTAATTATTATACAATTAAGTACCTTAAATACATTGTGTATTTAATATAGATCAATACGGCCCTATCCAGCGTGTAATTTAAATGAATATTTTCGAAGATAATACAGATTTAAAACGCAGGCACATAGCGGTTTGTATTGTCTAACGACTGAAAAACTGTGAACGTTGTAAGACATTCTGTAGTATATTTAGTATCAGCATTGCACCCGAGCGAAGAAGGAGCGGGTCGCTAGTCATAAAAAAAGATTTGTTTATCATTATTCCTGTAATTTCTGTTCGATGCAATTTCTAGACCGTAGAGTTCTGTGGTCACGCTCACGACGAACCTACAGCTGGTACCACATCTTGCATACATATCGCCCGTTCAAGGTTGCCCATCTTTCCGGGATCGTTAAACTACTTATGATTGACTTTTCGACAGTTCAGGGAGCTACCAGACTTTCTAAACGCTGATCACGTACGCAAAATGTTTCATAGAATTTACAAGTGCATTTTTAAATTGTAAAATAAGGTAATACATTAAACATTAAAGAACTAATCGATAGGGGTATCTTTTTTTGAACGAAGTTCTTTAACGCGGCTTACAGTAGAGAGAACTGACAGAACCCTTTTCGTCTCTTTCTTGTTCTCTCTGTCCCTTTCTTTTTTATACTGTTAGTAAATAAAAACGATTTGATTTAATCGTGTCTGTTATTTAATTAAATAGATCCGAGATGGCCCAGTGGTTAGAAAGCGTGCATCTTAACCGACGATTTCGGGTTCAAACCCAGACAAGCACCATGTGCTCGATTTGTGTTTATAATTCGTCTCGTGCTCGGCGGTGAAGGAAAACATCCCACGACAGCTCTCGTTTTTTTCTTTGACTGACAAACGGGTTATCAATACGGTTCTATTTTTTACGTTTATTACGTCAGAACTACGTCATTTATGAATCAATTCCGAAAAAATATTCACTCTTACTTCCAATATAGTCTCATTTAAATTCGAAGTAAAAATACCATCTCTAATGACGAAATACTCGATATAATTATTTATAGTTTTTTTTTTGTTGAATACTAGCTGTGCCCGCGACTTCGTGCGCGTTGTTTGAATTCAAGTTATTTGGATATTGTAGCAGGATTTTATTTTCATTCTATATATAATTCTAAAATCAAAATAGCCTAAGTTACGCCTTATATAGGTGCCGATGGCAGAGCAATATATACAGAATTTTATCTGTAAATTTTGTGTAACCAACTATGACTTACGTACCTTAAATACATTGTGCATTTAATATAGATCAATATAGCCCTTTACAGCATGTAATTTAAATGAGTATTTTCGGAGATATTACAGATTTAAAACGCAGGCACATAGCGGTTTGTATTGTCTAACGACTGAAAAACTGTGAACGTTGTAAGACATTCTGTATTATATTTAATGGCAGCATTGCACGCGTGCGGAGCCGGGGCGGGTCGCTAGTTATTATATAAAATAAATTATATAACGAATGTACGTTTATCAAAACACGTCCGATGACCCGAATTATGGCTGATGAAATACAAAAAGCCTCTCAGCGTTTTTGGTTAACGTGAAAATTACCATTACGTAATATTCGAGCTCATTTTAAGTAAGACATTTTAGCTATATGGATAACTCCAGCGATGTATCATTGTAAACTTTGATAGAATCAGTGATAAACATTGTATTTACACGAGACTTAGGGATAAACTTATAACGCCAAGTTTCCGACCGACAAGTCAATAAATCCTTCTTGGGGCAAGGTTGCTCTACTAAAAACCGATTCATAAACTCAAATCATTTATAAAAAAATACATTAATAAAAAAAGCTTATATTATTCAATACAAGATTATATAGATGATAAAAAAGCTTGGAGTTAATGCTTGTTGACTTCCAGTCAATATATATAATATACATATATAATTGTATTTAACTAACATATTTTTTGTATTTTAAATGTTGAAAAAGAGTAACTACTGAGTTTCTTGGCGGTTCTTCTCGATAGAATCTACATTCGGAACCGGTGGTAGCTTCACTTAATATAGTTTGTAAAATGACGATTCAAGAGTGCTCGTACAAGCCTACTTGAATAAGTATATTTTGATTTTGATTTTAACATGCAATGTTTGAAGTTCTACTTATTTTGGGACGATGCGCGCTGAATGAAATTTACAGGCTGCTAATGCTAAAAAAAAAATACATATTGTTTAATGAAATAGTGGACGGCGAGACTATCTGGATATATTAACAGTACATAAAACGGGCATTATTTCACAGTCTCGTGAACAAGACATTCGTAGATAACGTCGAAATATCGAGCTCCACCAAATAAAAACACAAAACATGGTAAATATCCAGTTTTAAATACTGTTAGTAATAAAAATAACCATTAGCATTAGCAGCCTGTAAATTTCCCACTGCTGGGCTAAAGGCCTCCTCTCCCTTTGAGGAGAAGGTTTGGAGCATATTCCACCACGCTGCTCCAATGCGGGTTGGTGGAATACACATGTGGCTGAATTTCGTTGAAATTAGACACATGCAGGTTTCCTCACGATGTTTTCCTTCACCGCCGAGCACGAGATGAATTATAAACACAAATTGAGCACATCAAAATTCAGTGGTGCCTACCTGGGTTTGAACCCGAAATCATCGTTTAAGATGCACGCGTTCTAACCACTGGGTCATCTCGGCTCAAAATAACCATGTTAATTTAAAATCTTATATCTGGATATAGTAGAACATTTTTCATGTGACATTGTATCTATAGTCGGTTGTCCTAATATAACATAAATTTAGTGCACAGTGGATACATTTTTCACCTTCCCCATAAGAATGTTTTCGAAAGTCACCTCATAGACACAAAACCCTTAGATCTCGTATACTCTTCGAAATTATTTAGAATCCCACGATGCCAGTAGAGCAACAGCCCTGTGCCGTTTGTGCGTGGCCCGTATGTTTAACTACCACACGGTCATCACTGATTCTACCACCAAACAGCAATACTTTGTAAGTGATTGGT
This sequence comes from Vanessa tameamea, assembly GCF_037043105.1. Lineage (NCBI taxonomy): Eukaryota > Metazoa > Arthropoda > Insecta > Lepidoptera > Nymphalidae > Vanessa > Vanessa tameamea. The sequence continues at coordinate 2,284,486 of NC_087339.1, read as the reverse complement.
AATATTCCAAACAGTGGTCACAACTTACCATCATTAACCTTGCGCCTTTCTCTACATAAAAATCAAAGTCGCTTCCTGTCTGAACGCTCACATCTTTTAAACTACGCAACGGATTTCAATACAGTTTCCATCAATAAACAGAGCGATTCACGAGGAAGGTTTATATGTATAATACTTGCATATTATTGTTGAGAAAAGCCGATAATTTCAACTTATTGTTCCCTTGTCCCTTATCCCTTGGACAGGTAGGTCGTTTTTAGGCATACGTAAACGCTAACACCAATACGATATAATTTAACTTGAAATGTTTATTATTTAAGATCAAATATCGAAAGCTGAATTAGAACTTGGAACGGAGTTCAAATTCTACGAGTCGGTTCAGTTAGCATGATGCAATTTTATTGTAACCATGAATTGAACTCGAATTAAATGAATACTTATAAAACTTATAAAGCGATTCACGAGGAAGGTTTATATGTATAATACTTGCATATTTTAGTTGAGAAAAGACGAGAATTTCAACTTTCGTTTATAAGTTCGTTTTTCAAACTAAAAGTTGTTTATAGACACTTATTGAAGGGACGGACCGCTTGAGTTAAAACCCCTCAGTACCGAGTTCAACATAACTTAAATACTCAAAGGTACGCGATTATTAACAATAAACAAATATTACGTCATGGCGTACTTTTTAATCGTACATCGAAGGGTCGCGATGACTCAGTACTCATTATGACAGAATGCGGCCCCGGTTTTTTTTTTCGGTATCCTTCAATTATTTAGGGTACCGTCGGCACGTTATGCAAACCCGTTTTTTTTCGTTACGAATTCATCTTAAATGAACTCCATGATGCGTGGAAATAGTATTCTTTGACTATATTTTATCTATATTAACATTATAAATGAAAAAGTAACACTGTCACGGGCAAACTGCTGAACCGAATTTGATAAATTGGAAGCAAAATCGAACTCCAAGGCAAGACAAAGGCTTCCTTTTGATGACAAACACTAGACAACAAATCCCTTAAACGCGAGCGAAGCCGCCGGCGACAGTCACTCATTAAATATAAAATAAATTTATTTAATTTGATTTGCGCTCAATTTCCAATCATACGGTTCATCTTATTGGTTTTATTAATTATTATTTATTATATGATAGTTTAAAAAATGTATTGTATTTCTTAATTTTAATTATTATGCTTATGTTTAATTCATTGTTTCACTAATTACATCGTCTAATATGATAATGCAGGTGAGACTACCTGTACGTAGTAGAACTTTTGCCTTGATCATTTTGAAATGTAATTTTTTATTTTTTATTTTGGATGTGATATTGTATCTACTGTTGGTTGTACTAATGAAAATAAAATAAATAAATAAATATTGGACAACATCGAATACATTACTCTGATCCCAATGTAAGTAGCTAAAGCACTTGTGTTATGGAAAATCAGAAGTAACGACGGCACCACAAACACCCAGACCCGAGACAACATAGAAAACTAATGAACTTTTTCTACATCGACTCGGCCAGGAATTGAACCCGGGACCTCGGAGTGGCGTACCCATGAAAACCGGTGTACACACTACTCGACCACGGAGGTCGTCAAAATCGAAATAAAAGAAATATATACTTATATCGATATATAAAATATTAAAACCGGTAATTCTTTTTGAAAAAATCTGAAAAATTACGACACAAAAGCGCTCGAAAGATCCTACTTCAATAATTAAAATATACTCTACCGTTAGTCGCCCGCTGTTTCGCTCGCGTTTCAGGAGTACGTAGTTTAGGTGGTGGGCAAAAGGAGTAGCCTAAGTACTTCGTTGGAGTTCAAGCTTGTTAAATAACATATTTCATCCAATAGCTGACCGTTCAATGATTTGCCGTAACGGAGAGACAGAGTTACTTTCGCGTTCATAAATTGAGTATAGATTTTGATTTGATTCGATATCATCGCAAATCGTTGCACAATAGTATTGAAAGCTTCATTAAAATCTAATTAGCGTTACATCGAAACGAAGAACGGAGATAACTCGCTGGCTAGAACGTGTGAATCTTAGCGAAAGATCACGGGTTCAAATCACCAAGTCAAGCTAAAGTATTAATTTGCTTAATTTAAAACTAAAACATTAAAAACGATCTAAAGGTATCGAACTAATCACATTGGCACAGCGTAAAAAAGAAAAGAGAAGAATACCCCCCCCCCACTCCACCTATCTTAGTCTAGCAGTAGTACCTATTCTCACTGAACATCTGACCTAGACTGTACACTATGATGACGTTTACACACTATCTCAATGACAGATTAAAGATTATGACCTTGAACCGACGTGACGTCATCGGTCGAGACTTAATAATCTGTGGTATTCATTGCGGACTCGTGAATGACGTTTTGAATGTCAGCAAAGCCTTTATCGGTAATCTGAGAGTAAAATTTACGTCTACATAGTCGATTCAAACTATAAGTGAAATTGACGCGACATCATTGGTCGAGAGCTTGATTGATATATTCACTGTGGATTCACGTAAAATGGCGTTTCGGACGTCGACGAGACTGCTATCGGAATTTTGGTAGTCAAATTAAACCATTTATAAGTAGTTAACTGTAATAGTATTGTATTATAAATAAAGATATATTAATCGACTGTTTGTAGTAAATAATACAGCAGAGCTAATATAAGCTATCTAACAACTGTCCCGTGCCAGTAATATAAATATACGGAACCCGTACAAAAAATACAACCTCTAAACTTAATTGCGCACGCGCCGGTCAGTCGGGCTTGCATGCCAGCATTTTTTTCATCGGCCTTTAAGTTCGAAACGTGGTATTTGATTGAATTTAAATTTTCGAATGTCATTTGTGATTACTTTTAACTCGATTACGAAACAAATAAAGACAGTAATGCTCCACGGTCAATCGCTTAGATTATAGAGATGATATAAAGGCGTGGAGTTAATGCTCGTTGACATCCAGGCAGGATATATAACATACATATACAAGGTTACTCGTAATTCCCGTTAGGAGGTGATAGGGGTGACTATTTGCGATAATTTTAACCCCCATATGCATGATGCAAAAGTGAACCGTTTTTGAGTTATCGCGTTTTATAGATTTTTTCAAAATAAGTCAAAAATGCAACTTTATTTAAAAAAAAAAGTATCAATTAAAATCTATTTTTTTTCGTCTGATTTATAAAAATACGAATTTATACCAGCGTCATTTGTGGTCATTTTATTTCGGTTGTTTTGAAATAAGTTCCTAGTTGTTATACATTTTTGGAGAGCTAAGGAAACGGTTATGTTTTTAAAATAATCTGCACGACGAGTTTCATAACGACTTTTTTTGTTTTTGAGGCATTTTTGTGGAGAAAATAATAATATAAAACAACCCTGTATAATTGTGTTTAACTAACATGACTGTATTTAACTACTGAGTTTCTCGCTGGTTCTTCTCGGTAGAATCTACATTCCGAACCGGTGGTACCTTCACTTACCTAATATAGTTTGTTAAACTAGATATTTAATTTCAGTAGCAGAGGGCCCCAAATTCGTATGTGCCCAAGGGACCCAGCATAGCTTGAGATGGCTCTGTATATAGTAGCTAGTTCAGACCGTAAAAGTCCAACAGATGGGCAAACTTCATCCACCACGCAGCTCCAATATGAATAGTATTCCTTCACCGACGAACAAGAAATTAATTATAATTGAAGTTTGAACGCGTAATGTTCGATTAACATTCACAGTTAACCACTGAGCCACCTCGACACAACCTTACATAAGCCTGTATTAATATTATTATAATAATCACGATTAAACACGGTACACGTTAATAATAAAACCGAACCGGTTTTCAAGTTGCAACTTATAATACACTAGCGACCCGCCCCGGCTTCGCACGCGTGCAATGCTGATAATAAATATACTACAGAATGTCTTACAACGTTCACAGTTTTTCAGTCATTAGACAATACAAACCGCTATGTCCCTGCGTTTTAAATCTGTAATATTTTCGAAAATATTTCATTTAAATTACACGCTGGAAAGGGCCATATTGATCTATATTAAATGCACAATGTATTTAAGGTACTTAATTGGATAAGGATTAATGCTGTATAGGTTAAAATCGCTTCGAAAATAAGCCATTATTTCTCGGAATTGGTAAAGATTAAAAAAGGTTGGTGTCCCTAAGAGATAGACATATACTATCGAGGACATGTTTGAAGACCCTTTTAAGGTGTACAATACTGTAGTACATTATTTTGATCTATCTTGTAGGGTTCAGCCAGAGTTTGCAATGTAAGCGCAAAAAATGTATAAATTTACGACATCACATTGGAAACTTTTAAAATTATCAGTGTTACTTAACTATATTGTCTATGTATTATATACAAAAACCTTCCTCTCGAATCACTCTATCTATTAAAAAAAAACCGCATCAAAATCCGTTTTAAAGATCTAAGCATACATTGGGACAGACAGCGGTAAGCGACTTTGTTTTATACTATGATATATTAAAGATACAATTGAAGATTTAATAGGTGATTAAGTTACCTAACCTTCATAATGTACACTTCCACTAAACATCAATACTAAGATAATACATCAGGTCCGCCAACCGATATAACAAAAAAAAAAAAACAAAAAAAAAAAGTATCGTTGTGTCTGATTGTAGCATAACTAACTTAATTTATACATAAATAAATATTGGACAACATCGCATACATTACTCTGATCCAAATGTAAGTAGCTAAAGCACTTGTGTTATGGAAAATCAGAAGTAACACGAACACCCAGACCCGAGACAACATAGAATACTAATGAACTTTTTCTAAATCGACTCGGCCGGGAATCGAACCCGGGACCTCGGAGTGGCGTACCCATGAAAACCGGTGTACACAAAACTCGACCACGGAGGTCGTCGTTTAACTACAGGCACAAGGGACATAACATCTCAGTTCCCAGGGTTGTGTCGCATGTAAGATGTTTAATACGTATATCTATCTTACAGTGGTTGGAACTTATCTACCGTTGGTACATTTTCCGGTCTACCGGAAGGGTGGAATGTCTACATGAAAATAAAACTATATCGTAATATACAACTCTGTCGGTTTACGCGGCGCCATCAAAGCTTCCAGTCGTCATCTTTTCAGCGCATCTTCAAAAATAATCGTAATTTTTCAGTTACAAGTAATAAGCCTTTTCGGTGCCCAATGCGATATCGGATGCGACCCCCCCCCCCCCTTTGCCTATTATGAAAACGGACGTGAACTGGCCAACGTTGGAGTCCAACCTTGGCTACATTGTACGGACAGCGCAGCCCGTAACCTCAGTAAACTCATATGGGTTTTTGGTAAAGAAAGCAAGTAAAATCCAAAATCTCGAGACATTTTTCACGGATGAATCAAATTAAGAACGACATTTCCCTTTTTTTTTTTATGAGGGCTTTTTCATATACGCAGGGCATCAGCATAGCTACGCCACTGACCAATACACCTAAACATTTCTCACGATCATTCCGTCCATTAGCAAAAAAACGTATAAAAATCGAGTTTCAGGCATAAAGACAGATCGCCCAGACGTTGTTTTCTATATACAGTAAAAAAAAAAAAAAAACAACAATTTGACGAGACATCATCGTGAATATAATACGTAATTGTAACATGACACCGAGCAACGGACAGTTCAATGACTTCACTGTTAGCAATCATTATTTCAACTAAAATAAGACATTTGTTGATTGTTTTTTTAACACCGATTCGATTGGTTAATATTTACTAAGTGCCCGTCACGGCAAAAAGAGAGACGTCGGAGGACACCCGGTTGAAACGAAGTTGCTTTAGCTAAATCATGTATTTAATAAACACAACGAAATCAATGAACATCGTTTGAGAATAATTCAAAGACAATGACGAAATTGTCATTAAAAATCACGTGGGAATGAAAATTACGACAAAAAAATAAATTTTTACTTTAAAATTGATTCAATATTCATCTAAACAAAAATTTTTATCTCAATACGTAATCATAATTTAATCGTTTCAGATCAAAATAAAAACATAAAATGAGTGTTGAGTTCTAAAAAAAAAAAACTGTCTCAAAAATCAAAATGTCTATTAAAAGTGACAGTGTAAAATTAACACTATTAGTTCTAATTAATTTCGTAATAAGAAACAATTGTGATGTTGATATAAGTGAAAATGTAGACGAAGGTATAAAATCAGTCGATCACGTGACGAGAGACGAAACGAGGTTCGACTACGACGAATATCCAAACGTAGACAGAGACTACGAAAAAAAATTAACAGATACGGAAGAATCGAAAGAATCCAAAGACAACGAATCCGTTTCCAAAGAATACAACGAAAGAGTAACAACGGACAACACACCGACGACATTGACAGAAGAATCACACGGAGACGTTGAAGTTAGAGAAGAATATGACGCTGTCGACGGTGAAAATCGAGAAGAACACAACGATCAATTAAGAACTACGTATCAGGATGTCACGGAAACCGCTACTAGCTATTCACCTGTATCAGACAGTAACGTCTATAGAGAGACTCTTCTAGAAGATTTTAACAATTTAAAAGGATTTAATTCACAGGTACGTATTAAAATCTATTTGAATGTTAAATAGGCAATCTGAAAGATACATTATGGGCAAAAACAAATTCGCCCATTCAAATAATTTTGAATGTTGCATAGTCACACAGTTCGAAATGTAGATTCTACCAAGAACAACTCGTAAGAAACTCAGTAGTTACTCTTTCCGAACATTTGGAATACAAAGTTAAACACAATTCTACACAATTTTTCCTGTCTGAAAGTCAACAAGTATCAGCTCCATTATTTTTATCATCTGTATAATCTTGTGTTGAATAATCATCCTCCTGCCCTTATCCCAATTTTAGCGGTCGGCGCAGCATGTCTTCTTCTTCCATACTTCTCTGTCGAACATCATCTCACAAGTACTCTTTCTGACCATATCGTCTTTCACACAATCTGCTGTTGAATAATATACCTTATTCATTTGTATTATTACCGACTTCAATAAAAGATTCCTTACATCGCAAATGCACATACAAATCTGCAATGCAACTAAGATCTTACGTCCCCTGTGCCTGCGATCAGACTGTGTCACTGTTCAAAGCAGAATCAACATTGCAAAGTATTGCTCGTGGAATTATTTATATAGGTTATGTCTAATCCATTATACCCCGTTCATGTTAGCTTGATCTTTTTGACAGACGGGCTAGTGATGAGAAACAGAAAATATAACATATATAACAGTCGATGGAACGATGGAATGCGTAATTTAAATTTTTTTTAATTTATTTTTCTAAAAAGAGTTATACCAGCTAAAGAGACCCCAACCAAAAGAACCCCCGTTCGTAACAATAACTTAACAATGATCTTTAATAAGGATTTTTGTAATCGATATTTGTAGCAGTTACCGCCTGTTATTCGCGTCCCTACCGCCCGACCGGTGTAACATCGTACAAGCGTCTATTATTTCCAGTGTTTCTATTTAAATTTTACTTTGAAGCAATAATATATAATAGAAAAATTCTTAAAATTCATTAAATTAAGAAAATAATACGTTCGTCATTGCAAAGTTATGTCGATCGGAAAAAATGACATCTGTCAAAAAGATAGAGCTATCTCGTACAGGGTAGGTATGACAAGATTAATTATTTACATGACTATCTAATACTATATATAACAATAATTTATGCGCGAGACTAAATAATTCCTAATCTACAGTATTCTATAGCTAAGCCAAACAATTAAGCTATCTACCTTTGCCAATAAGTTATCGAAAAAATAAATACTTACAGGTGGAAACAACGTCACAGGCGACAACGCGGTCTATGGAAAGCGTCGAAGACACGTCTCCGGTTGATGAGGATTACGAAAACAGCGGTGCGAGGAACCCCAAAACTGAATGTATGTATATATAAATATTATACATGTACTAAAACTTCTATCGGTACCTACTACTACTTGAGGTCTACCTGAGGTATCGTGGGACACCCGTTTGGATCGAACATGCTCTCGCTATATACTATGTAACGATATTTATTTAAAAATAATAAATAAATATCCGACAACATCACATACATTACTCTGATCCCAATGTAAGTAGCTAAAGCACTTGTGTTATGGAAAATCAGACGTAACGACGGTACCACAAACACCCAGACCCGAGACAACATAGAAAACTAATGAACTTTTTCTACATCGATTCGGCCGGGATCGAACCCGGGCGTACCCATGAAAACCGGTGTACACACTACTCGACCACGGAGGGCGTCAAATAACATGTGAATTATAACAATAAAAAAAAAAAAAGTGGGAAAGGTCGCCTGGAGGGGGATAACGCTTCTTCCTAACGCAACGATTTCTGCCAGTTCACTCTACTGTAAGCCGCGTACAAGAACTTCGATCGAATAAAGTTCAATCGAGTTCAAAAATTGACTCAGTACTTTGGTCGTGAAAGCGTTACAGACCGACAGCATTAACAATATTAGTACAGATTGTAGAGCAAAATAAAAATGTCACGGGACGCCCGGCAGAGGCGTATACTCGATATCAATAGCTACTGAAATAATGTATAACCAAAGAAAACCAATAAATAAATAAAAATATCGTTACGTTACTAAAACAAACATAGTACACGCACACACACACGACATCAGAAAGCGGACGGATCGACGTGACGGTACAAGCGAGCGTTGTGACGTCAAGACGCACGAGTCGGTCTCACGCCCGAAATGAAAACAGATGCTTTAAAAACTAAATTTCATTACATTCGAAAGAAATATAACTAAAGGCTATAAGTTATGTATAATTTATACTTAATTGCCAAAGGGCTTTAGGCTAGACGCTGGTAAATACCTCCCGCTCATGACCTGTTCCTTTTTGTTTGATTGTCGTGTTCCTTTTTGAAGGGTGAATGAGCCTTTATTTCGCTGGAAAAACGCATTACTTCCTCCGCGCGACGGGGTATGTGGTAGTTCACCGGAATGGTATCCTATGGTATCCTATGGTATGGTATCTAATTGTACAACGGAATATCCACTAAAAGACCAGCGGTACCCTCTCAGTCTTTGTGACGAGGATTGAAAAAACCTGCGTGCGAAGTCGGACTCAGTCGCTAGTCAATAATTGTTTTTGTAGAGCCAATTTCTATGGGTGGAGGTGAGCACTTACCACAAGGTGGTACCATATGCCGTTCTTACGATCTCGAAATTAATAATCTAATCTTAATTAAGTATGCTATTACTTTCAACAACAAAAAAAATCCTTGATGAGAAGCTTATCTCTGTTCGTTTGCAATCATCTACGCGTTTGTGTATTATTAAATCTGCACTTAAGATTTTATGCACCAAATAATATCAGGAACACGTAATTTTACGTTTTTCTTAAAGAACTTAAAGTAAGGACTGGTGACTTTGGGAAATAAGACGTTACGTCCCTTGTGCCTGTAGCAACGCGGACTCACTCACCCTTCAAATCGGAACAAAACAATATATTGCTGCTTGGCGGCAGAATAACTGTTTAATAATAACTTTACCGATGTTTAACTAATAATTCCTATTCTTCCAGCTGACAAGCAACCAGTTGACAAGAGACTGTACGAGAAGACCCGTCCAGTACCAGCCCTGAGCAAGAGTTCGACATTGAAATCATGGCTGGAGGATTCTTGGTTGCGACCTCCCGCTGGGATCCTGGTGCCATTACGACCCCTGGCTCTGAACAGGGCTTTAGGGGTCTGGAACGACTTGGCAGCAGAAGGGTTGAATGTTACCGACATCGTCATCGTCGGTTACGATTCAAATGGTAATTATATGATGTGGACTTAGGATTTAAGAAACGACTCGTTTTGCTTACGAATCGTTTAATGGCTATGGCTGTCTACGAGGCGTAATTCATAAGTTACTATTTGTTTGCTTCATACGGATCACAAAGCTTCGAATGATAGTTAGGATCATTACTTTTATAGTATAATACGATGGTTTCCAAATGTACCAGATGGTAATTGGTCGCCACCGCCCATAGACACCAGCATTGTGATAAATAATAAACACGGTGGTACACTTCTGGTGATCCAGGTAAGTACCACCATCATATAATCTACCGCCAAGCGTATTGAAGGGTTTGAAGGGTGAGTGAGCGAGGGTAACTACAGCCCCAAGGGTCATAACTTAGCTCGCAAGATTGGTAGCGCATCGGAGATATAACGGATAATTAAAATTTCTTACGGCGCCAATGTCTCCGGGCGGTGGTGACCACTTACCATCAAGTGACACACTATGAAAAAAAATCCTATCATCGCCAATACGTAACCAACTTTTTATCGACCCGGGATTCATAGAACCTGGATACCTAAAGCCCAACAAGCCAAGCTCTAGACCAACGAGTCACTACCTCATATAATAAAAAATAAACAGAAAATACAAGCAAAGCGTGAATTAGATGTTATGCAGACAGTCATTATGGTCATGATTTTTCTTTGATGTAATCTTAAGCGACATTTTATTACAATGTACATTACAGGGTCATATTCATCGATAAAGGAAACATATTATCTATAACGCATTCCAACGGCAGGACGAGCTGAGATAAACGAACCTTAGATTTACATATTCTATCGCAGTAACAGGATGTAAATTTCCCACTGCTGGGCTAAGCCCTCCTCTGCCTTTGACGAGAAGGTTTGGAGCATATACCACCACGCTTAAATAAATAAATAATAAATAAATAAATATTGGACAACATCACATACATTACTCTGATCCCAATTTAAGTAGCTAAAGCAATTGTGTTATGGAAATCAGAAGTAACGACGGTACCACAAACACCCAGACCTAAAACAACATAGAAAACTAATGAACTTTTTCTACATCGACTCGGCCGGGAATCGAACCCGGGACTTCGGAGTGGCGTACCCATGAAAACCGGTGTACACACTACTCGACCACGGAGGTCGTCGAAATAGAGGGGTAAATAAGAATAATGGTAAATCCTAAAAATTGGGCGTTTAAAAAACATAAAAGGAATCTTTAGGGACCCGATTGGAACGAAGTTGCTTTATATATATGTATATAATTTATGTATATAATATATGTATATAATTACCATTACATAGAATAAAAAAAATCGCTGTAATTTAAATGAATATTTCCGAAGATATTACAGATTTAAAACGCAGGCACATAGCGGTTTGTATTGTCTAACGACTGAAAAACTGTGAACGTTATAAGACATTCTGTAGTATATTTAGTATAAGCATTGCCAAAGCGAAGCCGGGGCGGGTCGCTTGTTATGAATTAAATGACAGAAGCAATAAACTAAAGCTGTTATTAATCCTGTTAAATATACGTAACGAACTCGATCTGTGGCTTCATCCGCGCGAGATTTATAATACACAAAATTCCGACCCCCGTTTTAATCCCCCTTAGGGAGTTCCGTAAATTCCGTTCTCAGATATCTACACCCTATAAGGAACCTGTCAAATTTCAATTTTGTACGTATTATTGTTTCTGAGATTTCGTGATTAATCAGTGAGTAGTATTTCGGTTATATATATATTGAAGACCCAGCCTCAAGTAAATAGGAACGTCAAATAATTAACAATATTGAATATAGTTTACAATATTTATTTTTCCTGTTTTTGTTACGATCATCCATTATCTTCCGCTTTGCAACCCGGATTAACAATTCCCATGTCAAATTCAAAAATATTCTTCGTCTACTTTTATTATAAAAATGTCAAACCAAAAAGTATTCATCACATTTATATAATTCGTCTACTTTTATTATAAAAATGTCAAACCAAAAAGTATTCATCACATTTATATAATTCTGTGATTGAATATAACTCAATAGCTAAAAGCTATACAACCTTAAATTATTATTTATAAATATTTTATAATTATGTTAAAGTCGAGATGGCCCAGTGGTTAGAACGCGAGCATCATAACCGATGATTTCGGGTTCAAACCCAGGCAGGCACCACTGAATTTTCATGTGCTTAATTTGTGTTTATAATTAATCTCGTGCTCGGCGGTGAAGGAAAACATCGTGAGGAAACCTGCATGTGTCTAATTGTAATGTAACATGTGTATTCGACCAACCCGCATTGGAGCAGCGTGGTGGAATATGCTCCGTACCTTCTCCTCAACGGGAGAGGAGGCCTTAGCCCAGCAGTGGGAAATTTACAGGCTGATTATGTTTATTATGTTAATATTTTATATAAAATAATTTATAGGCTTACAACATATACATATATATAAATATATCCATTATTATAATAAAAAAAAACACTTACCGAAATCTCTAAATCTAGACGTCACAATATCATTGTCCTTACCTGAAATAGAAAAAAAAAAACATTCAATAATTACAATAAACAAATTAACTTTTACTTAGGCCTTATGAACACAGCGGGTGTTGAGTCAAACATCTGACATCTCATTCTATCACCATTGATTCGATATATAAAAGAAAAAGACGGCATTATATAAATAACCCCCTTTAAAGTTACAGTTTGAGAATAATAAAAAAACAATGGCTATATTGTTATTAGAACAATAACAAGACGTAAATAGTAATTAATTTTTGTTATTTTTTTATTTTGTTATATATTCTATTTACTTATAGTACATATGTATATTTATAATATATATATTTATTGTTATCTGTGTATTGTGTACCGTTATGTTATGTATTTATACTATAGGTAATCTGACTTAAAATTACTGTACCCTTCCCATATACGTAAATATTATGATCCTCTGCCCAAAGGTTGCCTGGAAGAGATCGCTGCTTAGAGATAAGGACGCCTGTTGCACCTCATGCAACTTTTGTGTAGCAAAATTGTAATTTTTAGTTTTAAGTTTGGGTGCAATAAAGATTTAATAAATAAATAAGTTTAAACAATATTATATAAAACCGTACATATTAGAAAGAGACAGACTGAGAGAGATAGAGATAGAATGATCGCTTGGATAGCAAAACGCTTTTCCTTACGTAACGATTTCTGCCAGTTCGCTCGACTGTAAGCCGAGCAAAAGAACTCCGATCAAAAAGTCACAATTCACAAATCATCATTTTCGTTCGTACGTATAAACCCATTGATCTACATTAATATCGAACTTACTTCAAGAAAAAAAATCTTTAAAATTCCAAATTAACAACATTTGACAGCAAATTGACGCGACATCATTGGTCGAGAGCTCGATTAATCTATGATATTCACTGTGGATTCGCGAAAAAACGGCGTTTTGAACGTCGACGAAACTGTTATCGGAATTTTGGAAGTAAAATTGTTGTAAAGTGTTGTATTATAAATAAAGATATATTAATCATAAACTCTCAGTAGTGCACAATACAGCCGAGTTATTAGCAAATCGTATGAAATACGCATATCTAAGATTTGTTTACCTTTATTCCTACTTCAATTCGACTAGTCTTTAATATTAATAAAGGTAATTCGGTCGAATGTACTTGAAACTTTTTGCTCGTGAAATTTCTATGAAATCGTAGGCAAAACGTTTGCACACAATTGTATAGAATGTTGAATCAATCAAAGTTAAATATTGCGAATGTAAGCAACTGGAGCGTTAACTTACATAAGCCAAGGTTAAGTTACGAATAAACTTGGAAAGTTATAATGACAGAGTCAGACACGAGTTAGGCGCGAGACCGTTAATTTGGTTCATGTTAAATAAATTAATAGTTTAAAATCTAACAAAACACGACTTTGCCGCCAAAAAAAATTACAAATGGAGCGTTTTGTCCAATAATAATAAATTTTAAAATTATTTGAATTGATTTTGAAAAGATGAATTAAAAAAAGCAAACCCTTTCATTTAATACCCACATCATCAATCCGCCATCTTGGACGTCCGCCATATTGGATTCGTAATGACGTTTCTTAGCTAGTCGTGTATTGTCATCAGAACTCGGTGCGTGCGCAAAATGTCATCCTAATCGAAGACCGGGAAGTGGGTCGAATTAAGATTCCAAGATTTTCTTACATACACAGTTACAAGTGAAGCTAACATAAGCGTTTTAAAACACGGTTTATGTGATAACAGGTGATACCTAATATCAGTAAAGAATTTTATTGCTCAAATAGCTGTCATTAACTTTAAAATCATTCAACGATTTTCTAGTATGGCCGGTGACGTCATCATAGGTATAAAAAGATGCGGTATCTAACATTACATAACATAACATAAACAGCCTGTAAATTTCCCACCGCTAATTGGGCTAAGGCCTCCTCTCCCTTTGAGGGGAAGGTTTGGAGCATATTCCACCACTGCTCTCATAACGTTTGTCGGATACACATGTGGCAGAATTTCGTTGAAATTAGACACATGCAGGTTCCCTCACGATGTTTTCCTTCACGGCCGAGCACGAGATGAATTATAAACACAAATTAAGCACATGAAAATTCAGTGGTGCCTGCCTGGGTTTGAGCCCTCAATCATCGATTAGATGCACGCGTCCTAACCATTGGGCCATCTCGGTATCTAACGTACTCTAAATCTATTATAGGTACCACCTACTCATCACATAGTATAAAACAACTTAGTAATGTTTGAAATAAGCTAGCTGGAACTAAGCTACAGGCACAAGGGACATAACATAACAATATCGCAGTGGTTTAAGGGCCGCTAAGCGATGTAAAAGAGTCGCAGGATCGATCCTGACCGCTTGGGCTATTGTCGTCTTGACTCCTAGCACAAGTGAGAAGCTTAAATGGAGGGGTAAATAGACACATTAGCAATTCCTTATGCTAATTTTCATTAAAAAAAAAAATACACATTTTAATTCCCAAGATTGGTGGCGCATGGACGATAAGGAACGGTAGTTGGAACCATCAGGTAACTCATACGCCAGTCAGCCTGTCTATATTAGAAATTAAATTTTATCGGACCACGAACACATCGGGATCTGTGTTAAAATCACCACGAACCAAGGAGACAGTCGCGTACCATAAAAGGAGGACACACAGACATACGAGACCGGCTTACAAACAGATATATATATCACCATATTATATTAATAACGAATGCTTTAACCACTATGACAAAGAATGTGTATGACATTAATAATTTCCAACTACCCGCGTTTAGAAGTGGGGGGGGCAGATGTTATATACAGTTTTCTGCGATAAATATGAACTAATGTAGAATACTAGACTATTATCAATCAAAATAAAAGTATTCTTTTTTTGAAATTTAAAATTACAATCGGTTCTGAAAGATTGAAACGAGAAGAACCGGCAAGAAACACAGTAGCTACTTTTCCACGATTTCAATCAACAGATTATATCAGTAAACTATAATTATTTTTTTAAATATATCCTCCTTAGAAGTTAATAAATACTAAGTCCACTGCTTTTTACCTTTAATATAATCTCGTATTGAGTAACGGCTTATTTATCAATGTGATAATTATATGAGCTTTAAATATTTTAATAGGCCAAGTTAAAAATAGCTAATCTTATTAAAGGAACGAATACCGTGACCCAGGAAGGATGTATTATTATATTATTAATGTAATCAATAAAATTATATATATATATAAATAGATTAAAAACTTTAATGTCCTTACATTAAACAATCAAGGTGAAGGATATGAAGACAAAAAAAATGTATTGAATAAAATCGGACAAAAAATACTATCTATTAATATCAAGGTTGTTGAAAAAAAAAACCAGAGATCAATACGACAATGAAAATAAATATCTCGAGCTATCGTCCGAGAGACCGTGATTCCCGCTTAAATCGGAGAATACCTAAACGCCCAGGACGTATTATAGTTCGTCGTGGTAGGATGCGAAAGCGACCCCGTGGCGCCCGTCGGAGAGAGTACCGCTGACTTTTTTGTGGGTAATCCGTTGTACTAGGCACCGATGAGTCCTACATAACCCCCCCCCCCCCACCACGTGTAGCAAACGAGGAACGTAAAACGTTATTCCAGCGAGATAAAAAAGGGTCACCTACCGTACAAACAAAACACGACATTAATTGCTAATGTTAAATCAGTAGAGTTCAGTTTCGACGCCGTTTAATCTTTGCTTCTCTTTTCACCAGGAGTCAACTGGAGATCCCGTCACAACCTACAGCCGACGAACTCGAACAGCGGCGAGAGAACCGTATCGGAGGCACTATCGAAACTACTACTGAAATATCAAGTGAGTATGGGTTCCACTTTACTACTGATATGGGTGCGACGCTATGATGATAGAATTCTTGGACGGGCAATTGTCCACGGGATAATAAGTGCTCTCAACTACCCATAAACATTTGCTCCTCAAGAAATTTTAACCATTATTAACAAAATCAAAATATACTTTATCCAAGTAGGCCTTTGAATCGTCATTTAACAAACTATAAGTGAAGCTACCACCGGTTCGGAATGTAGATTCTACCGAGAACAACCGGCAGGAAACTCAGTAGTTACTATTTTTCAACATTTAACATCGTCGATGCACCACCGACGTACAGGCGATTTAATTTATACAGAGGGGGTGGTACACATCGAGACGGACTCGCCAAAAATCCTACCCTACGACCGAAACCGGTAAACAGTTCGACACCTGTCACATTAACATCGCGACCTTCGGACGACCTTCAGTGAAATCACCAGAAACACTCGCTGGTTAGTTGACCTCAGACGAAAACGACGACGATCTTCATAAAAGACAAATTTATCCGTAACACAGACGACATTATCACAATTAAAACAGAAGGCGCGACAAAAAGGAAAATCCGTCACGCTTAACATTACAATGTATTCATATTCACATTGAAGAAGCGATACGATTCTATATACGATAGGTAGACTCGCAAAATGTCACGACAAATAAGTAATATTAAACGTTGCCGACACCGTTGCCCGAACATTGAGAGATGTTTCGTTCCTGAGATCTTTAGTTGGTGGTAGGACTTTGTGCAAGACCATTAGTATCGGTATTTTATTATATACAAAATTCAAATAACTTTAAGCAACATCAAACCTCTACCACCAGCTCGGAACGAAACACTTCAGGCTTTAGAAAAACTGGAAAGAAACTCTTCGAGATAACATTATTATATTTACGGACAGATATTCGGTGTTTACAATGATAAATCATTTATTATAAACGGCCTGGAGGCGATTCAGTTTCATTCCCAAAACCACCCATCGGATATTCTACCACCAAACAGTCACACTGAGAATTGTTGTGATCCGATTTAAATAGTAAGTGAGTCAATGTTTGGCGGACATATGCTTACCCAGACGGGACATTTTAGTCCGCAAAGTTACCAGCCCATTTTCAATGCAAGGAAGGCTTTACATTCCTTACATAGCCAATAACCTATTTCAAAATAAAAAAATAAATACTACTAACCCCGGTCTTTAGACCAGCGAAGCAATTGACAACAACATAAAAATGAATTATTTATAAGGTGACTCTATTTACATAACAGTGACGCACATTAAAGATAAATACGAACTAATTACATTAAAATGAAGAAGTAGAAAACAAAATTAAAAAAGATCATATAGTCAGTTCCTCGCCGGTTCTTCTGATATCATTCTAGGAGTGATCAAGGGTACATTCAAATAGTTTGTTAAAACAACATTAATAAAATAAGACATATTATTCAATACAAGATTATATAGATGATAAAAAAGCGTGGAGCTAATACTTGTTGACTTCCAGTCAATATATATAATATACGTCTGTATTATATACAAGAGCCGAGATGGCCTAGTGGTTAGAAGGCGTGCATCTTAACCGACGATTTCGGGTTCAAACCCATGCAGGCGTCACTGAATTTTCATGTACTTAATTTGTGTTTATAAATTCATCTCGTGCCCGGCGGTGAAGGAAAACATCGTGAGGAAACCTGCATGTGTCTAATTTCAACGAAATTCTGCCACATGTGTATTCCACCAACCCGCATTGGAGCAGCGTGGTGGAATATGCTCCAAACCTTCTCCTCAAAGGGAGAGGAGGTTTTTAGCCCAGCAGTGGGAAATTTACAGGCTGCTAATGTATATAAAATGTAATATCTGTATTTAACTAACATAGTTTGTATTTCAAATGTTGGAAATGAGTTACTACTAAGTTTCTAGCCGGTTCTTCGCGGTAGAATCTATTTTCCGAACGAGTCGCTTTACATTCAAGTCAACACTGTAAAATAACTCAAAAGTACTATTAAGATTCTACTTGAATAAAGAATATTTTGATTTGATTTAAACTGTGATCATTTTTCATCAGGACGTCTATACAGATGGAAACAACGATGGTACCATGCGAGCGCTCGCTTCAGCTGCTAAATTGGTACCATACGACAGTGCATTGTTCGTGGTCACGGATAAGGGCGCGGGCGATTCGCAGAGGCTACCGCTTGCTCTGAGGGCTTTAGTGGAAAAGAGATTAAAGGTAACTGTATCAACGAAGTACTCTGTAAAATATAGAAAGACTAGTGGACCGCACGCGAAAGTTCCCGTTTAATCAACAGATTTTTACAAATTCGAAACCTATGACAATGTTTTTTTTTTTTAATTTTCATTGTTAACTGACGACGTCTGTTAGCACGATTTACATTTGTTTTTTTTTTTTTTATACATCCTTTATAATTATATATGCAAAAGTCGCTATCAATACGCACGTACTGTAAAAACAGTTTTGTGATAACATCAATAATTTAAAAGTTATAAAATTTAACTATGCGACGTCCATACGTCGAAAGCTACATAAATTTAAATAACGAATAAAACGGCATAAAAATCTAAAAATAACAAAAAAAAAACACACACACAGCGACTTCAATTCTTTGTTAAATCATAACAATTTAATAAAATTGCAATCAAGAATCCTCTTTATTTCTCTACACTACGGCTGGACCTCTTCAGAAGGAGACCTTAACGGATATTTTATGCGCTGCCTTCGTCCCATAATCACTGGGACGAAAATCGGCTTACGTTATCTATATAATAAAATTGGAGTGTCTGTTTGTAATATTAAAACAGCCGCTTTTTACTAAATGCATATTTATATACGGTACATATCACATAACATTTTATACAATTTCTGTCTATATGTCTGTTTGTTTGTTCCGGCTAATATCTGGGACGGCAGGACCGATTTTAACGGGACTTTCACTGGCAGTTAGCTGATGTAAATAATGAGTAACTTAGGCTACTTTTATAGGCACAGCCCTCGCGCATGCCACCACTCCGCCGTCACGTCTTGTGCCTCCCACTAACGACTTAATATCACAAAAGCCTAAAACAGAATTAATAAACTATAGTAAAATCTGCAAACTGAACAATAACTTTTTTGTGAAATACACACAAAAGCTAGTCCTAAATATATTGTTAAATATAAATACGAATGTCAGTCTGTATGTCAGTATGTCGCTTCTTCCTAATGGACTTCCTAAGGACCTAACTACAGACAAACAGCCCTGCCCCACCAAAACCATTCATAACGTTCCCTTGTATGCTAATCCGCAGGTATATACCATATGGACAGACCCAACTCATCCATCGGCCGATTCGGAGCTGGCTCTACAGGATCTAAGAAACATATCCTCCCATACAGAGGGTGAAGTTCTTCCATACTCCTTGCAAATAATGGTATGTATTGGATTAATTTTATACAATATATATTATATACTAAAAACTGCCTCGTTGGTCTAGTGGCTAGATATAAGACATCTCGGGGTCCTCGATTCAGAATCTAGGTCAAACCGATAAAAAGTTATAAGATTTTTCTATCTATTTATTGTAGGTTTACATGTATAATACATGCACAATATAGTAGAGAAACACTGATGACTTTTCTGAAGTGATGTCGTAAATTAACACATTGTTCGCGCTTAGATTGCAAACGCTGGCTGAACCCTACGAGATAGATCAAAATAATGTACTACGGTATTGTAAACCTTAAAAAGGCCTTCAAATAAGTCCGGTATATGTCTATCTCTTAGGGATAACCCACAATAACCATTTTTTATCCTTTACTTTTTACGAGAAATAATGGCTTATTTTCGAAGCGGTTTTAAGCAACACAGCAATAATCCTTACCCAATTAAGTACATTAAATACATTGTGCATTTAATATAGATCAATATAACCCTTACAGCATGTAATTTAAATGAATATTTCCGAAGATATTACAGATTTGAAACGCAGAGACATAGCGGTTGTTGTCTAACGACTGAAAAACTGTGAACGTTATAAGACATTCTGTAGTATATTTAGTATCAGCATTGCCAAAGCGAAGCCGGGGCGGGTCGCTGGTCTAGTATAAGTTTTATGTACATTGCATTTAAAGTTTTAACAACATAAATACCAATTTTCCATGACCGAAGCATGTTTGACACGTACAAGATCGCAATTCCAACTCATTCTAATGGCAACTGTTTTTAAACAACACACTTAAGGGTCACGTGTTATTCTAATCATAACTCGTATTAACATATATCCGTATAGTTCCTCTTTCCTCAGGCCCTCGTTTCATTTTCCTCATTAACTGTTTTATGTTCGTCCTTTTAAATGTCGAGTTGACCTTCAAATTTTCCTTTGATATCAATGTCGAAGTACGAAAGCATATTAATAATAATATGTTTTTTTTTATGTCATAAACGGGCCATCTGACGGTAAGTGGTCACCACCGCCCATAGATAATGTAGCTGTAATTAACCGTTCCTTACATCACCAATGCGCCACCAACGTTGGGAACTAAGATGCTATGTCCCTTGTGCCTGAAACACAACAATACCGAGTACTGCCGTTTGGCGGTAAAATATCTGATGAGTGGGTGGTACCTACCCAGATGCAAGCTCATCTGCACAAAGCCCTACCACCTAAACTTCACTACTTATATCCACCTAAATTTTACTTCCAAAATTCCGATAGCAGTTTCGTTAACGTTCCAAACGCCCTTCTTTTCGCCAATCCACAGTGAATATCATAGATTAATCAAGCTCTCGACCAATGGTGTCGCGTCAATTTGCTGTCAAATGTTGTTTATTTGGCATTTGCCCTCTTGTGGCTGGAATAGACTATAAGTATTTATAAAAGTCGCATTTATTGCAAGAACTTGTCGCCATTGAACAGATAATTAATTCTCCTAGGTATAAGTTAAGTCGTATTACATTACGAAGCAAATAAAATATTGCAATCACCAAAAAAAAAATAATTAAATGATTAATTATTTTTTTTCAGAGCGAAGAGAGTTCCAGCAACCTTGCATCAGAAACAGATCTACAGGAATGGGAACCAATGACAGCACCGGGATCGAGACGCGCCAAGTTTATCAACCAACCGGCTATCGACACATTTGACGTAAGTTTACATCTATAAACATTGTCTTAAATGCTACAATTGCAATATACGTCGTATTATATACCTTATGACATTGCAAAACAAATGGCGACCGAATAGGATTACAAACATAAAGATGGCAATCCATAAGAAAGATCCGATTGATGCTGTTGACTTCCAGTCAGGAGACATAACATACATATATAATTGTATTCAACTAACATGACTGTATTTTTAGTTTTTGTAAAAGAGTAACTACTGAGTTTCTTGCCGGTTCTTCTCGGTAGAATCTACATTCCGAACCGGTGGTAGCTTTACTTTAAATAGTTTGTTAAATGTTGATTCAAAAGTTCTTGTAAAAGGCTACTTGAATAAAGTATATTTTGATTTGATTTGATTTGATTTTATTGGACAGACTCCAGAATGAAGGAATACAGAATCCCACGAAAACAAATAAGGACATTCTGATTCAATTAATATGTTGTCTGTAATATGTCGTAGATTGTTATGCATATTATATATTCTAATGCAGATTCCCTTTTTTTTATTGGATATGAACACTAAGACTTAAAACATACATCCTAAAAACTTAAATTGGGCTGACTGGTAATAAAAACGTGCAACACTAAATAAAAAATAAAAAAACACAAAATTAAGATGCACCAAAGGTACACCAAAGGTATAAAATAAATATACTAGATGAAAACCCGGCTTCGCTCGGGTAAAATATATAAAACTATACAAATTCTTTACTTCTCATATAACATACAACTATTTCATAAATGTTGATCTATCATTTGTTGCGGGTGAGTTTCCATCGAGTCGACCGTACGCCTCAACGAAACTATTATTTGGAACACACTTTCTGAACGCACCCGTAAACATCAAACATGGCTGCCGGTTGAACTTCGTTGTGATTGAATTTTACGGATTTAATATCAAATATCTCGTTTATATGAGATATGTCTATGATGTGAAGAGATAAATCTCCATCCAATTGTTAATATTTATCGTCATTCCTGTAGTCTTCTAGCTTCGCACGTAGAAATAACTGTGAAATATTCGAACTGAATAAAGTTCTACTGATTTCTCTACCGGATATATCCACATTACGACCTGATAGGTAATAGAGAACTGTCACAATACAATTGTTTATTATAAATTCACCTGGGTCAGGTCAGGTCAGGTGAGATCAGGTCATGTCAGGTTAAAGGCCTCTCATCATATACAAAACCTTGAATCACGCTTTTAATTCGAAATTTTTTGGGCACTGAAAATTCACTAAATCTCATCCAGATGCTGTTGGTGAGACGAGGTAGCGAAGAAGCAATAACCTGGGGCATACCAGTGGAGAATGGGGTGATGGTGTTGAGGATACTCATCGAAGGTGACGTGGACCACGCCGTATTGTATCCACCGAGTGACGGTAAGTTCAAATACTCATCACACATCCATAGAACCCTCTTAATCTACTCAACTACGATGCAATCGGGAAAAGCAATGCGTTTATGTCTGATCCACTGAATTTTTATGTGATTGATTTGAGTTTATAATACATCTCGCTCTCGGTGAAGGAAACCGTTTTGAGACTATCACATGTCTACCATAAAACCGCAATGGACAGCATGGTTGAAATCATCAACTCAGCGGAGCTCCAAATATTCTCGTTTAAAGCAAAAATACGTCCAATTCAAGGTATACCGAGTTAAAATCTGAAAGTCATCAAGGGTAAACTCTGTGCCTCTGCAGCATGCTGTGCGCACGGAGGACTGTGAGGTTTGCAATCGTAAAATTGATATGGAGAAGCGGTGAAAATTCTAAAATGTATATATAATATGTGTTAAAATTACCGTATCTATACTTATATAATATATGTACGCCATAATAAACGCCAAAGTATATCTGTTGCATCATCACGCTTAAACCCCTGAAGCGATTTAAATTAAATTAAATGGAGACAGTTTAAGTTCCGGGAAGGACATGAGCTACTTTATTAAACACACAAAAGAGGGGGTAAAATTGGTGGGCTTGTGTATAGGTAAAGTCTCGGTCTCAGCTCGTTATTACAGAATTAATTCAAATCAATCAAACAGGATCTCCATGTTATTTTAAATTAATCACTTGAATCGTATTTACGTTTATTAAACAGTCCTTATATAAACAGGAAATCATTGTTCACACTAATAGACATAAAAAGATTATTACGTTATTTTTTTCCAATTCTATGAATCACAACTACTGTAGTACAAACATCAGGACAAATTACGATGAATTATTAAATAATACAAGGTTATGTACAAACGATTCGAAATTATATTCATAATCGGTATAATGTAGGGGCTACATACATTAGAATTTTATAGGACAATTCCCATTATAAAAAACCTTAGTAATTCTTATAGTTAAATGTAAATCGTTTATGCTTCTATCATTTATTTTAACTTTACCTACATTGACACACTGCAGCAAAACTTTGCACTTAGCTTCAATGTATTTAAATATGTAAAATAGTAAGTCCACATATTAGTAAACTAAATGTCGCCCGGGACTACGCTCGCGTTTAACGTGTTAGTCGTCAGATGTCAACATAACAGTAGGCTATGTCCTACCTTGGGGTTCAAGCATGATTCTCATGATATCTCATCGTTCGGTTCAGTGATTTGTCCGTTTGTTAACTCCCAAAAAATCCCCCCATTTTATCCTTCATGTATAACTTTACTGGTGACCCTACTATAGTCAACATTTCGCTAACAATGTTGATTTTAATAGTTTAACAACAAGTTATAATATTGCGTCTAATTCACATGCAGACAAATTATATTTGCGCAATTTATTAATCTCATAAAAAATGCTTGTTTTTTTTATTTAATATAAAATTGACGACCTGATACTCAGTGACCAACGCCAAACCTTGCAAAAAGCCCTACCATCAAGTAAACAGTCAGAAAAAATCTGTATAGACTATTCCAATGGAAGTAGGAAAAATGATAAACAAACCTCAGAGTTACGTATTTCATGGGATTTGCTAATAACTCGGCTATATTGTGCACTACTAAGAGTTTATGATTAATATATATTTGTTTATAATACAACACTATTTCACTTAACTACTTATATCCACTTTAATTTTACTTCCAAAATTCCGATAACAGTTTCGTCGACGTCCGAAACGCCATTTTTTCGCAAATCCATAGCAAATATCATAGATTCACCAAGCTCTCGACCAATGACATCGCGTCAATTGGCTGTCAAATATTATTTATTGGGCTATTTTTCCTGTTATGGTTGGAATATAGTATACCTAAATTATCCACAGGATAATCTCGGCTTTTTATAAACTTTTTTTAATTACACCCAAACTGTCCAACAGCGCCACAAATCGACATACACAATCAAACATCAATCCAATTGTTCTCGTCGACATCCAAGACCGTCAGCCAGAATCCAAGAGACGTGTTCCTCGTTTTTCCGGGATCCACGTTGGACTTCGACGGGTAAGTTTTTTTATCAAAAATTCACCAGCTCTCGCATAATTGCCCATTCACCATAAAAGTGACAATTGGAGAGGGGGGCGTGTATGGTAAAGTGCAGATAATTGTCGCAGCGATTCGGTAATTGACTTTTGTCTCAATTATTTAAATTAGTAAGTACATTTTTGGCATTTCTCCAAATGATATCGTTTATCTGTTTGACTCCACCCTGGATAACAACCCACTCCCAGTAGTTAGAGAGGACTTTTAATTTATGAAAAATATTTTAAACAAAATTTGATTATTTAAGAATTTAAAAAAATCGCGCTGTATTTTCGCCCTTTCATTGCCGTACAAGTAAACAAGAATAACACCTCTATATTGAATAAAGATTTCGACTTTGACTGAGTTACTATATGTTCAATTAATTAATATATATATATATATATATATTTAAATCTCTATCCTTATTTTTTACTAATTATGTTACATACCAATCGAAAGTATTAATCCTACAGATTATTCAAACAACAGGTTCAATCTTACATTATTAATACATCTAAATAGAGTATCTCACTACAAAAGAACTAAAACGAACGAACTCTATAATCCTGGTTCGCGTGACAGCAACGCTTGACCCACACCAGATATCATACTACTTTACTAGTGTGCGTGAACTTAATATGTTTTTTTTAACGCGTTCTTCGCTTTGACATTCAATCTAGACAAAAATAATCGAAGGGTTGAGAATTTCCTTTCCCGTCATAACTATCGAGTAGGCAGGTATGAAATCGACAATATCATTTTTCTCGTCTGTTTCATAAATAAAACTAATGTCGAAATAGGTAATATCAATGCGAATACAATGATATAATGGCTGTTTACAAAATATCGCTGCCTAAAATGATCAATATGACGTCACAACAACATCAATCCTTATCATCCGAAATGATTTACATAGATGTATAATCATAATTTAAAAAATACTCGAATCATTAAAACATTTTAAAAATCGAATCTGTTCTACGGGAATAACCGCGTTTATGAATTTGCTTATAGCTTGTCAGTATTGCCGGCGAAGTCGTCGAGTGCGGACGTGTCAGCGCTAGTCGGGATGTGGCATTTGAGCGTACGTTGCGTAACGTGTAACTATCGGCTGAGTATCAGCGCACGGACAGATCTGCACTTCTACGTTGAGATTGAACCAAGAGGTATGTTTTTTGTATTTTGTTATATTGTACATTGTCTGCCTCGTTGATCTAGTATCTCGATATAGGGCCTGAGAACCCCGAGTTTCTGGGTTCAAACCATTCCACCAGTACATTTTGGCGCGCTTGGTGTGACGTCACAGTCTGTAATAAAAATTATCTAGTGAACTCGTGTAGAAGTATTGTGCTCTGTAATATTGACGTGAATATTGTAGACTGTGACGTCACATTAAATCGGGCCAATAGCGTTGCGTTTCAACTACTTTGAATTTCGCACTTACTTCCGGCACTATTTATTAATTTATTTGTAATAAAAAAAAAACTATAATTAAAATATATTGACGTGGACATAATTCTGAAGTAATGAAATCATGAAAAAAGATATTTAACTCTTTTTAGATAGTCACACGCATATTTCCTACTGTATGACCCGATATTTATCGGTTCCCGATACACCCAAAGACGCACTTGAAACGACACAGACATTTACCCTATAAGAAATATTAACCATCCTTTAAATTGTTAATACGAGATAATTATCATCATATCATATCATAATCCCTCAGTATCATTTGACCGGAATGAGATCCCGAGAAGGGCAAACGGTATTTACGTACTATGCTAAGTATTGTACTGTATCCAGTATTCAGGACTTCTCGACAGAAATACCCAATAACCAAAGGCCTCCGTCCTATGATGAACTCCGTAGTTGAGTAGGGTGTACACCGGTTTTCATGGGTACGCCACTCCGAGGTCCCGGGTTCGATTCCCGACCGAGTCGATGTAGAAAAAGTTCATTCATTTTCTATATTGTCTTGGGTCTGGGTGTATGTGGTACCGTCGTTACTTCTGATTTTCCATAACACAAGTGCTTTAGCTACTTACATTGGGATCAGAGTAATGTATGTGATGTTGTCCAATATTTATTTATATTTATTTATTTATTTAAAGGTGTGATCCAAATAATTCGGAAACTGTATAAAAAAAGTCATAGTATGACGTCCCACTTCTAGGCCAAGATCTCCTCTCCTTTTGAGGAATGGTTTTGGAGCTAACTTCAATGCTCTGATCCAATTCGGGTTGCTAGATACACTTCGCAATAACCACGACCCGACGGCTACATCAAGACGTTTTCCTTAACCGTCTAACACGAGAAATACGAATTACGGACATTAAATTCAACTTACTCGGGTTTGAACTTATGAACTGTTCCATCACGGCTCGAAGGTGTGAACCAAAGACCTCGCGACCTGTGCAATCACCTAACCACTAAATCAACGAACCATTCATTCTTAAATATAATATAGAACTAACAATAAAAAAAATTAGAGGTTATTGACCCACCCACTGGAACTGGTATAACGCTTAGTATCTCATAAATATTTAATTATTACAATTACTAGCGAATCGCCCCGGCTTCGCACGGGTGTTACTTATTAATTTAGAAACGTCAAAATTAGTTTCAGAGTCAATAGCGAAATGCCTTAAGGGCCGTCTAGCGAAGTAAAAATTCACAGAATCGATCCAAACTTTTTGGGCTATTTCCCTCCTAACACAAGCTTAAAGCTTAAATGGAGGAGTAAATAGGAATATTAGTAATTTCCTGTAATGCGGCTTTGCTGTTGTTCTTTTAAATGCTACAACCAGTTATCAGGGTGAACTAGCTCGGCTTCACGCGGGTACAATGAAGGTATATACAACTTTTCAACTCATTGTATTTTCCGGCTAGAAAAGTTAAAATTATCATTTTTTCTCAACCATAATGTGCGTGTATTATACATATAAACCTTCCTCTTGAATCGCTCTGTGTTTTGATGAAAACTATATTAGAATCCGTTGGGTAGTTTAAAAGATCCACGCGTACAAAGCACGGAAAGCGACTTTGTTTAATACCAGGAAGAGACACCCTATAAGTTACGAACAAGTTAATGTCGTACCAGTGATTTTTTTTTAATATCCGAACATTATTTCTAGTGAAACCTCCTATATACTAAGAAACAAATTATATATCATCTATATACGTATATATGTAGCGATTGATTATTTGGTGGTAAATATATGTAGAAAAAATTAACCAATTCTTTATCACACAATAAAAAACACATTATAAAAAAGCATACCTTAGACAAATTCTACAAAAAAAAAAAAACAAAAGAAACAGTCAACATATATTGACTGCCAATAACTCTTCTTTTGAAAAGATTTGAAGTTTAAACCACGCAGTTCATTTGCGTCTTAGAGCTACATGCGAAAATTTAAACTCACATTAAGAATATATTATTTTTTTGTCTGGCTTCGAACCCGCAACCGATTAATGACATGCCCTAACTGTACCATATCGCGGAATAAAAAAAAAAAAAAAACTTACTCCAAAGCAATATTGATAACATTATGATAATTTAATTATATCTATAAGAAATTAAACAAAAAAACGTTCACAACTAACGTACGATATTCCGAGCAAGAAATTTACACCTTACAGTATACGAGATACGGTTCATTTTCCCATGACATACTTCGTACCTACATTTATCGTCGTATTTTTAATCTTATTACGAAATTATTTTATTTGTAATATAATAAAAATTCAATTTTGTTTAGTTCAAATTAAGACTATATACTAATAAACCGCGACTATGTTTGCAATTTTAAATCTATACTAATATTATGAATACTAAAATAACTCTGTTAACTCTTCACGCTTAAATCGCTGAACCGATTTAGATGAAATTTGGTGTTGAGATAGTTTAAGTCCCGGAATAGGACATAGGATACTTTTTTTTAATTAACTTATCAAGGGGGGTGTCGATGTGTTTTATAAATTTCGCACGGATAAAGCCGCAGGCTCAGCTAATTTGAACGTGTTTTTGTTAAATCCCTGTTTAGGCTACCACGTGTTAGGAGTTTAGTCATGTTATAGTATTACACGGACAGACAATGACTTGAGCATTTGTATAAATCCGGGGCTTCGATTCCAGAACCGTCCTGCCCATTTGCGTGATTCAGTAACTTACAACCAAACTTTCACGATTAAACTTAAGTCGTGTCATATTCATCCGAATATATATTAAAATTCTTGTTAATTGAATACAACGAATACTTTGTATCGCTGTGTTTCGGTTCGAAGACAAATGGGACATTACAACTTACTTCACAAGGTCTGTCACAGTGAACAGTCCCGTCTGACTAGCCTTTATCAAAAATAAGGAATAAGTAAAATTTCTTACGGAGCCAATTTCTATGGGCAATGCTGACCACTTATCATCAAGTGGACCGTTTATCCGTTTGCCTACCATTTTTCATAAAAAAAACTTTTTATTTTAGCTAAACGTCTCGGCTTCGCACGTATCAAAAGGGTCTACAGAAAAGGTTTACGTTATGAGACAATCATTCAAAGAAAAGCTGTTAAGTTTGGGCCAGTTACCTTCATGGACCCGTGACGCGCCCAAAGAGACGGAGAGGGAACTGCTGTAGACCCCCTCCCCACACCTAATGTGAAGGAAACACGTAACGCGTTTTTCCAGCGGAAATAAAAAAGGCACCTTCATTCAAGGGCGTTCGCTGAACTCAACAAACTTTCATCACAATCGGAACTATAGTTTTAAAAACGCATACAGGACAAACATACAAAAAAAAAATACCAAAGATTTTTAATTTAATTATTAAGATCACGGACGAAAAACAGGATCAACGCCCAAACAAAACAAAAGAAAAAAAAAACAATACATGCCTCAGAGAATAAAAAAAAAATAACCTTTTCACATCACGATGACAGCTCGGCCATCTTCCAAAATGGCGACGCACACGCTATAGGTCAAGGACACTGCACTGAGATCACGAGTATAAACTTTTCAATTTCTTTCTTCATCGTTTTAATACAACTCAGGTCGATGTAATATTATTTAAATTTATGTTTAATTTTAAAAATATCGGTTGTAATGCTTATATTATCAAAACATTGCATAATCTATATTATTATTTAAGTGAAATGAATTACGATGTTTTTGATATAAATGGATTTTTTTGGCGCGAAAGGAGCGATACTATTTCGAATATTCCGTTTAATATTTGAAAATATGGCGTCATTCAAAAGTTATATTTTTATTATATGTATTGATGTAACCTTGTAGTCATAATATGTATCGTAACGTATTTATATCAAGACATACAAGAAACCAATAAACATTCATATCAAAGAAGACCATTTTTATTAACAACAGATAAAAAATACAGTAAAACTCGAAACAGAAATACGTACAAAAAATGTATTTGGAACAGACCGAAAATTAAAAAAAATATATATAAATCCCGTTGTCAATGCCGTTATAATCCGTGACACATCACTCGGCAATGACCGATAAAAAAAAAAAAAACAATAGCACAATTTGGCGCGAAACACTTGACGTCTAATCGACGTCTAATAACAAACTAAGTATTATAAATAAATCATCATATAATTTTCTTATCTATATAAAAAAAAAACAACGCAAGCGTCCGTCGTTTCACGTTTAACTTAAATTAAAAACATAAATAATTATATTCGTAATAGCGTACTTTAACTGTTTGTTTGACTACAAATCACGATGTATTTTTTTTTTTAATCTACAAGAAAATTGTTTAGAACGAATTACAAGAGGCAGTCTTATGACTGATTAGCCATTTGCTCCAGCTATATCCGTAACCTAAGCCAAATATAATATTGACATAATTAAGAAAGCATATTTATTGTCTCGCCTCGGGTGAGACCGGCTCGTACGTCGTGACGGCACACGTCATGACGCTCTCGTATACCGTCACGTCCGCCATCATTTCTACTGTCTTGTTATATAACAAGAAAACTATATCTATTTCACTAACGAAGCTGTACGTTTTCATTTTATTCGTATATACTCTATTGTAGTTACTAAAACACCGCACAGATAAATAAAATTATCATCTGTCATTTGTCATGATATTGACAATTACAAATTTAAAAAAAAAAGTGAATGTTTTGTGTGAACAATAAGGGCTAATTATTAGGTCCATGTAGGTAAAATGGACCTCTTCAAATTGCGGCAAGTTAAGATTAACTTGGACATTCGCAAATGTCTCGGTAACGCCATCGAGCGCAATATATTTAAACTAGAATTATTAGAAACATCTAAAGCCTCCGTATCGACAGCAGCATGTCCTAGAACTATATATTTACAAAAACATATTACAATGACTGAAAAAAAATTACGAAAATTAAACGATATTAGATCCAGACACTTAACCATTGCGAGATTTGCAATGTCGTAACGCAAAATTCGGCATATTTTTGGAGACGGTCGACCCGAATGCGTCTTGACGTGCTGGCGGACTAGACTGAGCAACTTTTGATCACTATCTAATGTATTGAACAACGATTTTGTTCTCTATGTCCTATGTCCTATGTATGTACAAGCGTTAAAAGCGTCTTGTTAATCCACTGGCTAAAGGCTCTGTGACGTCACATTCAATTCAATATGGCGTCTATAGAAGACATACATAATATATATATATATATATATATAAAAATATTGATATTTATTTTGTAATACAGATAAAACATTTAATTTAATAGTTGTAATTTAATCGACTTTATCAATTATCCTGATGATAATGAAAGATATGACGACTGTTGAGTTTACGTAACTTTATTTAAAAAAAAGTAAGTTTTTTTTTAATTTGTAGGCAGACTGGTGCAAGTCTTGGTTAGTACCGCACACCCATCAGCTATTCTACCGTTAAACAACAATACTTAGATTGTTGTATTGTTGTGTTCCGGTCTGAACGGTGAGCGAGACATTGTAACTACGACACGAGGGTACAACATCTTAACAAGCTAAGAGCTAAAATATGACCCTATGATTCCTTAACGGTAATGTTTAGCGCCAATGTCCAATGTCTATAAGCAGGGATGACTTTCAAAACCATTTTCACAACAAAAAAATTCGAATCGTCCCAATTGTTACCGAATTTCGTCAACTAAGCAAACCCTGACAACGTCAATTAGTTTAAAACAGCTAAACCCGTGTACAATATATTAATAGGTTTAAACGTAATTTTATCTCATGAGCATGAAGTAGGAAGTCGTATAGGTTATCAGCATTACCCGGTTAACTGATAACGAATTGTAAATAAATGATTCTAAGATGAATGAAATCAAAACACATATCAATTTTAATATACGTATATTGTGACAGGGGCAAAGTCTAACATCGCTTCCCTACATAGTACAAGACGAAGTCCTGCGGTCTGTACGCTTGGATATTTTAAACTACGCAACGCATTTTAGTGCGGTTTTCATGAATAAACAGATCGACTCAAGAGGAAGGTTTATATGTATGAAACATGCATATTATAGTTGAGAAAAACTGAGAATTTCAGCTTTCCTAGCCGGAAAAAAGTTGGCATTTTTCTTTTTATGATTGTTCTTTAATCTATATGTACATAGATCCCTATGTACTGTATATTGAACTCGTGTGAAGCTAACACGAGCAGCTAATCGTATTATAAAACAAAGTGCCCCGCCGTGTCTGTCTTTTTGAACGCGATTAACTCAAAAACTATCGAACGGATTTACAGACGGTTTTTACCAATGGACTGAGTGATTTGTGTTCATCACAAATCACTCAGTTTAGATGTGAAATTAAATTCAGTTTTGTCTAAATTAGCTAAATCACGCCGACTGCTAGCTATGCTAACGTGCGCCGCGTATATAAATAGAGTTACATGTATTACGATATTCTACCCGTGCGAAACCGGGATGGCTAGCTAGTTACGATACGTGGATAACGCTTGACTAATGTGAAACGTCGAAATTGATAGTCCAATAAATAAAGCTGGAGTAAAATAAATAAAAACAGAGATTTAATAAAGTAAATGTTTCTAGACCGAAGCCATACAAAGTATTACTGTTTGGCGGTTGAACAGTTCACAGACAGGTCAACCAAATTACATTGTAATCAAAATATGACCGTTTTTTTACAAACTTTCAGATCTGTTAAAGCTTCGTGTGATGGGACCAGTTGCGAGTGTCAGAGAATCTGCTCTGATCGATGAATACGGATTGGAACTGGCCAAGCTGCCCTTCAGGTAATATGCCCTTTATTTTTAGGGTAATGGCTTTCAATCTTGGATATGACCAAATATTATAATGACCTCTGTGCACCTTGCTGAAATAAAATACTTCTCTTTCTCCTCACTTCACCGCCTTGCGCTCGCCTCGTTTGTTTTGTGTAATTTATTAGGTTTGTTTTTCACACCTTACCAGTACGTAGATACAACGTCATCAACGCACATCCACTCACCATATCTCGTAACGCCAAACAGAACAACAAAACTTATCATATTATATTTCGGTTAGAAAAGTGAAGCCAGTGTAACTGCCACAAAGGACATAACATCTTAGTTCCTAAGGTTAGCGGCGCAATGGGGATGTTAGAAATGGTTCATATTCCATACGACATCAATGTCTATAACGGTGAAAACTTATCATCAGGTGATATTTAAATATTAGAGCGTATCCTTTATCCTCAGCAATTATTCTTAGTTGAGGAATACCACCGTAACCGAAATCGATCTGACCTCGTCGACATTTAATTGATCTATTAACTCGTCCAATTTAAACTTTCAGTTACCAGCCAGCTGCTGACTCTGATCACGATAAAGACCCCATGTCAGATATACTAGCTGACATCCCGATGCCAAGCGTCACGAGTACCGAGACATATGTCAAGATATTGGGACGAGACATATACGGTAAGGAAACTTCTACCATGCCAGTAATTGCTTCACATGATTACAACATATTCCAATCAAAGGAATAGGTATAATATACCTTTATATATAATAGAACACTATTTCACTTAACTACTTATATACACTTTATTATTACTTTCAAATATTCGATAGCAATTTCCACGATTTTTATAGTTTTTTGTGGTTGCAATTTCATAGACTATTCAAGACCTCGACCAATGATATCGCGTCAATTCAAGGTCAAAGTTGTTTATTTATCTTTACTATTCCTGTGATTGGACTAGACTATAGAACACGTGACGTCATAATGATATAACTCTTGCATTGATCAAGCGTTCATCGTAATACATTTAAATTGTTAAAATAACATTAATAAATAAGGAATATTATTCAACTCAAGATAATAAAAATGAAAAAAGCGTGGAGTTAATACTTGTTGACTTTCAACCAATATATATTATGCACAATTGTATTTAACTGGGATAGCTTTGTATTTCAAATATTGGAAAAGAGTAACTACCGAGGTTCTTCTCGGAAGAGGTTACATTAAAAATCGGAAAGACTCAAAAGTACTTGTATAAGCCTACTTGAATAGTGTACGATTTTGATTCTAAACCAGATTATGAACCAGAGCTCATACAAGGACGTGCCTGTTCCGTAATACATTGCTAATATGATTTGTTAAAATAATCTTTTCTAAATAATATTGTAGTCATTATTAAAATACCACTGAGCGAGATATTTTTAATATATCTCTTGTCAATCGTTTTTAATCATAATCAAGAGACGTAACGAAAAACTCAATAAATCCTTCTTGGATCAAATAGTTCGATCATACAATAAATTCCGCAAACTTTTTGATAGTTCCACGAAATATCAAAAAGTTAGTACTATATTACGAAAAATTGTACATAGTATCCATAAAGACATTTGCTCCTTTCAGGGGAACCGTTTGTCCGAGTAGCTGGACCTTTGAACCACCACGCTGAAGTGAGAATGGGAAGATCAGCATCAATTAAATTCCCTGAATCTATTAACGACCTTGAAGAGGCCGAAGAGATTAATTCTAGTATATACAATGGAAAACTTCAATACAATGACAGTAATCTTCTACCATTCGGACAGGCAACTACACAGGCAGGTTACCTTTCCTATTAATAACAGAACAAAATCGACGTTATTTAAAATTATTTACAGACTCTTTAAGGGGCTATATACAACTTACTGATTTAAGACCAAACAGAAAAGGAAAAATTCTTGTCTTTTCAACTAGAAAAGTGAAAATTCTCAACTTTTCTCAATACTATATTATGCATGGAAGCCTTCCTCTTGAATCGCCATGTTCATTGATGGAAACCGCGTTAAAATCCGTTGCTTTTTTTAAAATATCCAAGCGAACAGACGGAAAGCGGCTTAGTTTCATACTAAATAGAGATGTTATTACAATCTAACCTTGCTTGATCCTACTTCAGTACAATAAAGGAGTACATAACCAAATAGATTTATCTTGAATAGCGTATTATTTCGATAAAACTAACGTCAAAAATTTCCGAAAACGATTTACAAGTCGCAAAACAGTGCGAACATAACACATTCAATAGTGATCTCTGGAGGATGTATTGTCATATTTTCCTCGGTGATAGGGCTTTGTGCAAGTCCAGTGTAGGTTAATCAATACAACCCAATCATCAGATATTCTACCGTCAAACAGCAGGACTTAGTATTGTTATGTTCCGGTTTTAACGGCGAGTGAGCTGCAACTACAGGCCCAAGGGACATAACATCTTAGTGCCCAAAATGGTTAATATATCTTAAAGCACCAATGTTTATATGCGGTGGTGGTATTTACCATCTGGTGGCCCATTTGACCGTCCGCTTACCTATATAAAAAAAAAAAACCTTAACACAAACTTTTCGTTAAATTAGAAGATAAAATAGGGATACTACAGGAAAACCTACATCGACCCTTTTAAAGTTATATGAAACCTTGTCACCCTGTTTAAGCAAATCATATTCACAAAACATTTAATTACATTTTCAAATATGGCAGCATTTACCTTCTCTGCGACTATATATTCAAAATAATAATCCTTGCAGGTAGTTAACCAAAGGGGGTCAGTTTTGACGTCAGTCCAGATCGGTTTAAGCACGAGAATATACGGAGCACCCAGAGATCGACTGCAGGTAATATAAATAGCCTAGCCAGTCTAGCCACCTTGTTTGCCATTGATATTATATATTATATAACTCAAAAATTTATAAAATTTAAGGAAAACTTTATGGTATGCAAATATATCGAAACGTGTATACTCCTCCTTCAGGGGGTTGATTGATATTTGTATATATATTTAAGCACTTAATGTTATCAATTCTTATAATAAATTTTAATACAATATAACTCAAACATTTACCCCTTTAGGGTTCAAATTTTATTTATGTCGTATGACTGACATAAAATTAGCACCCTCAACTAGCCAAATATATTTCTTTCATTGAATAGTACATATTGGAAGCGTTTCGATTATGCTCCTACAACAATATTTAAATTACGTATTTACGTATTAAATGATCACATATATTACGAATGCAATGACAAAACTTAATTTTTGTTCTAGTTATACTACGAAGTCACAAACTTCAGGGAACAATCGGTCAGGTTCAACTTCGAAGCAGTTGGAGAGTTAAGATTCTTAACCGGATTGGAACCTAGGTCGTAAGTTCTATTAAAACTACTACCAAACGCAATACTTAATATTGTTATGTGCCGGTTTGAAGGGTCGGTGAGTCAATGTAACTACAGGCACAGGGGACATAACTTATTTGTATGGTTAATATTTCATACAGCAGTCCACCTGCCTATATCATAAAAAAACTATACATTTCCATAATAAAAAATAAAGTTATTTATATAGGATTCCAAACTACCGAAGTGCCCCCTATTGGGCGCCATTTTTTACAAGTATTTATGTTAATTTAGAGCCACTTTCGAGGTGCACGAAATAATCGTTTATATTCACAAAGTTATACAAAATAATTGCTCATTTAATACTATCAGATATCTATCTATTTCCAAGACTATCTCGAAATATGAAACAAAGAATTATTAACTTCAATCGATACCATTTCTTTCAGGCAAACGATAGCTTCAGGTCAAACCGCAACTATTATAGTCAGTTTGACGATCAATCAGAATGCTCAACCTGGAGCAAGAGACCTCATAACGTTCACAGCTTTCGGTAAGATTTTTTCTTTTAATAAGGCATTAGACATTCAACAGCCTTGTGAAATATCTGAAACCACCATTGAGCGTGGCAATAACAGAATGTCACTAAATCGTATGGTTAGTTATGCATTGAAGGTAGACGTTATTTTATCGTTGGTCTAGTAGCTAGATATAAGACAGCAGATCCTGAGGTTCTAGGTTCAATCCCAGGTCGGGCCGATGGCAACAGAGGCATTTTGAACTCTTTCTGGGATCCTGTTGTAAAACCGTATACATTGCCTTTGACTGCCTAGCTGGTCTTGTGGATAGATTTATGTCCGCAGACTCCGAGGTCCTGGATTCTAATTATAGGTCGATACGATAAAAAGTTATTTAGGTTTTCTATCGAAAAAATTCTCAGTAAAAGCCTGGAGTCTATAAGTTAGAATTGTGTACAATCCCGTTCCTAAGACAGCACCCTAAGCATTTGGCCCTGTGTCTGAACTCTTTGCGGTCGGGTCCGATTTGAATCCCATCGGATTAGAAAATGCACCTGTGTTTACAAACACCTGCGTTAGGGACTATGATGAAATTAAAACGCGAGCAAAACCGCGGACAACAACTAATTATATTATTTTGTTTCTAGGTTTAGATCAAGTATCAATATCGACATACGTCTACGTGACGAACCCTGGGGAGACTATACGAGATGTTGGTGCACCGGAAATGAGACACAACTTCCAAGGATCCTGTTTAGGGAGACAGGGGAGCGACTGCTCTGAGCACGTCTGGTCAGCGACCATCATCGCCAGAGATCTCGTTGGAGGTAGGCTTTTTTTACGCAATATAACACTTTTACAAAAAATACCTGCCCGTCCCGACATCATACGGTTAAAATTCTATAAAATTAATATCCATAATCTTACAGTTGAAAATACATTTTATAGGTTTTAAATTAAGGCAATCTAGACTCAGCAGTTTTAGCTGTGCGGTGTGTACACAAGGAATTTAACATGTTAACTCCAAAGATTGGTATGGCGTTAACGATATAAGGTAGGTAATAACTTGGTGGTAGGGGTTTGTCTACCCAGACGGGTAGATACCATCCCTTCATCAAATATGCTACATCCAAGCAGAAGTACCCAGTGTTCTTGTGTTCCGGTTTGAGAGTGAGTGAGCCAGTGTAACTACAGGCACTAAGGACGTACCATCTTAGTTCCCAAGGTTGGTGGCACATTGGCGAAGTAAGGAATGGTTAATATTTCTTACGATGCCAATATCGATGGCATAAAAATATAAATATACATATATTTCTCTTACAGGTCTACTCCGTCTAACATCATCACCACTTGGCCTGGTATACGACAGCAATTTCATTTCCGGCGCTAGAGACGAGGTGATGGCGTCATACAGAGCGACCTGCTGCGCCCCAAGAGTTATCGTCAACGCCGTCGATGCATTCGGAAATGCTAACAGCTATACCATCGATATTTCAAGTATGTATCACTAGAGCTATATTCTTTTTCAATGTACAATTTAAGGCAAAGGCACAATCCTTTATGCCACTAACGTCACCTAGGACGTTTATATTTCTATATTTATTCACGATTTATTTCACATGTGACGGTGATAAAACAACTTTGACATTTGCTTTAACCTTTCCACAGATTATATAAACGAAGCCGGCATAGCAGCGATCGCTTTGGGAGTCATATTGATTATCGTATTACTAGTACTAATAATCTTCCTTACATACTGGTGCGTCAAACGCCGGAAGGAGTCCAGAGAACTACCTACATATACGACATCTAGAAATATCAATTAAAAACGCAATCAACAAAGCATATTATATAAAAATAATTGTAAAGTTTTTTTTTTTTTTTTTTAATTTATACGTAGGTTCAAGTATTAAACAAACGGCCAATGCGATTTTCAATTTTTTTTTTCAATGTATTTCGAGAAATACTGAAACCAAGCTAAAGCTAATAATGCAAATTTACGATAGATTGACACGTAATATCTGAACTGCAGCGACGTAACGCATCCCTTTAGTCCATCGGTCCTCGTGACGTATCCATCTGTCACTCTAAGTTGTGTCTAAACTATAGAAGTTGAAAGAACTAGATGCACTAATATCGTTGTCGTAGAGATATATACACCAGTCAGATTCATTGTAAAATCATTGAAATCAGACTTCAAATTTCTAAATCATTTAACGTTCAATTCACCTCCTCCAATATATAACTTATACAAGAAAGCTGAAGAGTGGTTGTATGAAGTAATCTCTAGAACTACAAGTCGGATTTCACTTAATAGCCTAATGGAAGGCAATGGACTATTTAACGTCACGCTATAGCCACGACGGATACGGAACGTTAAACGCGGATGAAACTAGACCATCTACCTAAAAAAGCAATTACCGAAACCCATATTATTGACAAAACTTAAAAAAAAAAAAATCGTTTAAATATAGAATATATCATAAGTTACCTTTATAAAGTTAAAATTTAAAAAAAATATATATTATTAAAACAAGAAACTAATAATAATAATAAGATATTTATTCTCAACAATATTATTTTAATATAACATTGATTATAAAAGTAACTTTTTTCGTTAAACATCGCTATATCTTTTTCTGACATATCGATTCGATATACGATTGAAAGAGACAAAGCATTAAAACGCGTTACGACTTCGCGTTACGACCTCTTGGGCGCCAATTCTATAAATAAATAATCATTGTATCGCAATCGAATCGAAACGTTTTCGTCGACGTTCACACGTTTTCCTATTCTACTAACGGTACAGTTCAATCCAATCAAAGTTAGAACGGAATATAATCTGGATCGTATCAACAGTAACAGCCTGCTATTTCCCACTGCTAGGCTAAGGCCTCCTCTCCCTATGGGCAGGAGGTAAACACATTCCACCACGCTGTTCCAATAAAAAAATTCAACACATGCAGGTTTCCTCACGACGTTTTCCTTCGTCGCCGAGCATGAGATGAATTATAAACACAGATCGTACAATAGAGATTATATCGTAATCGATATAAATAATTAGAATTCGTCCTCAGATTAAGCAAAGTTTTATTATTGTAAGGAATATTCGAAGTTGGATCGTAATACAATCGATCGTATAACATATCATAACATTTCTTACAACGCCAATGCCCCACCAACTTTGGAAACTAAGATGGCATATCCCTTGTGCCTGTTGTTACACTGGCTCACTAAGTATTGCTGCTTGATGTAGTATGTGAGTGCCCTACCACCAAGTGATAAAGATCTGTTCACTTACAAAAGCACGCCCATCCACGTTTAATATCAGCGTGCATCAGTATGGGTGACGCTCGTACTTACTGGATGTCTTATTCTATCGGCAAGATACGATGGCCGTTTTGACATATTAAAAAAGTGATGTGATATGTAAATTTATTATCGATATAATATATTCAAATCTTTGTTTTTTTGCAAGTAATTTAATTCAAGTTTTTGTTAATGAACTTTCTTTCCCATGTAATGATGTAGGTACGTTCTGTTGCCTGTTCTGAATACTAATATTATTTCTATTATCATTTTCTACAATAAACATATATAAATAAAATAAAATAAAATAAATAATTTATAAAATAGATAAAATATTTACTGTCAACACAAATATAACACCGACTACGAGGTCGAGTGTGAGAGTGTGACGTACACGTTTACGCAAAAAAATAAATAAAAAAGTTATCTTCGCGGTACCCTAATATTTGTAGTTTAGAAATCACATTCGATAAATTTTATGACTAACTGCACGTCACTATTGACAATAAAGAATAACAATTTGCTCCTTTGATGTAATTATTTATTAAATACGAAACTTCATGAGCGGGCAAACGTCAAAACGGCCATCATAGCGTGCCGCTACTATAGTGTGCGTGAGACGACTAGTACAGATAGCAAAAAAAAATATAAATTATATTATATTTGTTAACGTACACCGATAATTTAATTTGACTTGACGGGAATGAACAGATTTATATTCATAAAAAGTATTAACCAAGTCGTTTGGCACGTCATGACGTCGTAATGTGTTTATATGTGGCATCTCTTTTCAACATAATTAATTCGTCATTTGACAGAATAAGACAAAGCTCATCTGAGCGACATTTATAAAAAGCGATATTCATTAAGTTTTCTTTTTTTCTTTTTTAAATAATTGTTAATTAAATATACAGTCAAAATCTGTTATAACGACATTGAAGGGACTACTCATATTTAATCGTAAAAACCGATAGTCTTAACAACCGGTGATGCTTATTTTTTTATGATGTGGTATTATTGAAAGTATGGGTCATAGGTACTAATAGGCAAAATATATAAATTGAATGAAATTAAATTATATTTCGTTTATTTCAATCAAAACGTATACGTATTAAGAAAGAACAATGTCATTTTCCTGTATATGCATAAAATCTGTAATTTTATTTTGGAACACTTCTGTCTTGTGTACACATTTTGTAATTCACTTTGGATTTTAATCAGCGTATCGTTATAATTTCCCTGCATGTGAAACTGTTTATTAAAAATAACAATCTTGCGTAATACACTAACAGCATGAAGACCATCATTCAAAGTCCCCACTGTAATTTGTTCATCAGTTCGTCATTTTCTTCTTCACCAGCTGGTTGTTCTACAGATATAATTCTCCAAAAACATTAGCCAAATGCGGCCGTTTAATGCGGTATTTCGTAGTAAGCAATGTCGTACAAAGCAATATTTTCGATAAGACAGTTATATAGCATTCAGCCGGGACCTTTGATTTTGGTCAATATAACCGATATGTTGTTCTAAACGATGTCGACATAAACGGTTTTAACTGTATTTTACTAATACGGGTAGTACAACTTATTAATTAATAAATAAATAATTTAATATAAATAAATATTATTAAGTATTCAGCCATATTTGATTTATTATATTGTATTTTATTGTCAATAAAATTTTATATAATAATAAATCTTTAATTAACCCTCGTTCCTTTTAAAATATAGCGATACCTAAGTGATTTGCTCGAAGGTCGCGAGTTCAAATACCTGGACACTTTGACATTAGTGTCTTTCGTTTTTTAGTTATAGCTTACAATTCCGTTAAAAGATTTTTTTTTGGTTGGCGAACGAGCAAATATGCCACCTGATGGTAAGTGGTCACCACCGCCCATAGAAAATGACACTGTAAGAAATATTAACCATTCCTTACATAACCAATGCGCCACCAACCTTGGGAACTAAGATTTTATTTCCCTTGTGCCTGTAGTTACACTGCTCACTCACCATTCAAACAAATACTGAGTACTGCTGTTTTGCTGTAGAATATCTGATGAGGGGTGGTACCTACCCAGACAGGCTCGCACATAGCCTTAAAACTATTTCTAGTTAAATAACTAAACCTTCTCTAGCTTCCCGTACGAATATAACAAATT
This sequence comes from Vanessa tameamea, assembly GCF_037043105.1. Taxonomy (NCBI): domain Eukaryota; kingdom Metazoa; phylum Arthropoda; class Insecta; order Lepidoptera; family Nymphalidae; genus Vanessa; species Vanessa tameamea. Next base: position 2,242,027 of record NC_087339.1, on the reverse strand, counting down.
TACCCCTCCCATTCCCCCATGAAGTTGAAATTACCAAGAATCTTTTCCTAGTCAGCATCCAAATAACGAAAGGAGTATAACTTATAAATATTAATATACATATATAAATATATATTATACATAACAGAAAAAATACTAGTTACAAAAAATACCTTAAGAGGCATGCTTAACCCTTTTTAAGTTTTCAAAAATAGAACTTCTAATCTGCTAAACATATTTTGATGCAGTTATCACTAAACATAAAGAGGGATAAACCGAAAGGTTTATAAATATAATTTATAAATACTTTGTACAAAATGGCTGAACTCTGAGTGTTTTAACAATAATGCTGACCAAAGCTTAGACAATAGATCAACATTATAGAAAAAAAAAATTAAATCAGTAGAAGTTTTTTTCAAGAAATCTTCTCAATAAATTAATTTTGTTCATTAATGAATTGCATATAAAGCAGAATTACATTTATGATTATTTAAATCAGCCATTTTATTTTCTATATAAAAAATATATGTATATAAAAATCTATGTTATAGATACATTATTTGTAATTTAAAATTAACTTTGCCTCTTTTCACTTATAATGTATTCCAACAACAAGAGGAAAAATGCCAAATAAACAACATTTGACAGCAAATTGACGCGACATCATTGGTCGAGAGCTCGATTAATCTATGATATTCACTATGGATTTGCGAAATAATGGCATTTTGAACATTGACAAAACTGAAATAAGTAATTCAGTGTAATAGTGTTGTATTATAAATAGAGATGTAATAATCATAAACTCTTACTAGTGCACAATATAGCTGAGTTATTAGCAAATCACATGAAATACATAAACCTAAGGTTTTTTTATCTTTTTTCCTACTTACATTGGAATAATATTATAATCAACTTCTGCACTTCACAAAGCGCATATGTAAATAAAAAAATAATTTTGGTTTACGAATGCAGTTAAGAATATAAAAGCTCCCAAAAGACAGTACAGTTTTTATGTCACAATTAATATGGGGTTTTAATTAACAGTACAATAATGGCTTTTCAATATCGCACAGCCTCCTCTACGTTTGAGATAATTATACAGTAACAGCTTATGAGTGCCAGCCTCTCCGTTTGAGGATAAGGTTTGTAATTAATTGCAACACACTGCTCTAATACTATTTGATGGACATAATGTGACTTTTCACAACATTTTCCCTTCAATATTTTCTACCTTAAGCACAAGGAAATTCTGTAACGTAGCATGGACATAAAACCCACAATCTCTGGTTAAGGTACACATGTTCTAACAACTCAGCCATCTCGGCTAGTTAAGAGTTGTTTTTGTTTATTTAATAACAAATTTTTGTATGTTATTCAAGGACATCTTATTTTTATTAAATTCAATCTGTATACTATAAGATTTGAGAGTGGAATTCTAAAATTAATAACGATAATTTAAATTATCTTTTTAATTTATAGTAAATTAAATTATGTACTGGACACAAATTTTGGAGGTATAATACATTTTAAAAAATCTAAGATTATATTGACCGAGAATAACACAAAAATATTATAAATATATTATATATTACAAAAATAACCTACTGTTTTTAAATTATAATATATTTACACGATCATTTACGATACGGCGATAAAAAAAATATTATGTAACTGAAATAAAAAATTAAAAAATTCAAATTATAACTTACTAGTTTTTTAAAAATCATTCCGACACTTTTATAATTTGAACTTGATGGTAAATGCGAATCTGGCGCAAAGCCACTCTGGAACGGTGCGTTTTTAAACGATTTGTACAAAAAAGACGACATTTTACGAAAAATACATCAATTTCTCCAAAACGTCACAAAAATTAAAATAATTCAATATATTACACATAGATATTTATATTAGCAGTCAATAAACTTTCAATGTTTTTAGAAAACTTGCGAAAAAAACGCACTAATCGAACAAAAACTGACAGACGACGTTTGAAAATAGATGTGATGTATATTTCACTTTCTAACCAAGGTCGTGCGAAACATATAGTTTTAATACCTTTCAGGGACTAAAATAGCACTAACCTTGTCTTGCCATCAGTTCCTGGCTAGGAATAGCGGGTAACAAAACTGCATTGTGCGTCAAATCTTCAATAGATAGTCCAGTTACGGCTGAGGACAAGAGTGGATTTTTCACAACATTCCTGGTCGTGTAGTCACCAAAACATTTATCTGACATTTTCAAACTTTAGAAACGATCGGAACATGTGTGTATTTTTGCGATTTTTCACATTTGGAGGTCACAAAAAGCAAATTTAATTATGTGAAGTTACGTGTCACTAATGTTTTGATCTGACATTGACAAATTCTGTTTCGTTCCGTAATTGCGATTTTATTGGTTGCTTCCTTCCGTCATGAAGTAGGTTGCATTACGGAAATACATTATCAATAGTCAAGTAAATAAGACATTTCTCAGTTATGGTATGAATTTACACGTTTTCTTTCTAATACTGCGTCTCTACAAGCGGAAAAATGTTGTCAACACGTTTAAGTGACTAAGTTTTTGTAAATACCTTTCAAGAACCATAAGTTTTCAACAACAAAATTTTACACAATGTTGCGTAATTCGTTGTGACTTGTAATTGTCAATAATTGCAAACATAGTATTTGTCAACTATTTTCGTAAACAAACACCATATATTTATTAGGATTAAAACTTAGTTCATATAACTTTATAGAGGTAACTTGAAGACATTGAGGATTTAATTTATAAAAATATCCAAATCAGATTTAAAAATAGCTTTTATAGGTGACCGCGTTGAATGATAACACAAATTCTAGCAACATAGTGTATAGTATTTCCCAACTAAACTGTACTTTTGATATGATTGGCAACAAGCAAACCAACCGTTTTGTTCTCAGTGGAATTTAAGTAATGTTTATGCAATATAATATTGAACTATTCCAAAGTTATCAAAATATATATTTTTTTATAATAGATAATAAATATAGTAAGTTGCTACTCCCATTAGTCAATAAATTTTTACTGTCAACATATGAGCTCCAGTGCTTAAAAACAATGGTTAAATTAGTAACTATTTTAATATAATTATTTGCTTTTACTTGGTGGTGGGACTTTGTGCAAGCCCATTTTGGTAGGTACTACCCAATCATCATCAATTGTACCGATAAACATGGAACAGTTCCCAAGGTGTTTGAAACATAGGCGATGTACAGATTTCCTTACAATTCTAATGTCTATGGACATTAGTGAGTAGTGAGTACTTTTCATCTGGTGTTCCAATTTGTTGGTCCACCCTCCTATATTAACGACAATTTATTTTTTTCAGACAATACAAATCATTCTTCAACGACATTTTAATATTATGACGGCGTCTTTTCAATGCTTTGATCAAAACTTCCCTTGGCAGGAAATACAAAGATAAGCAAAACAATACCAAATCAGCTGTCGGAGTCGTGAGCATCAATATACATAGTATAATAGCCATAAAACCCATATTTGACCATTATTACATAGCTTAACTATTTTTGAATTTTTTTATCCCTATCAACAAAAAAGTTGTATTAAAATAACAAAAATAATGTCTCCCAAGCTGATTCCGATTGTGAATCCTACATATTATACCTATATAAGAATATATCTGAGTTATTTCACTTTTAATATGAAACAAAATTAGGAATGTAGGGATATAACATTTTAAGATATGGCAGTCCCGTATCCTTATGTCAATGTCAAATCAATGTTTTGCAGAAGGACGAAAACAAAGTTTAATTTCTGAAAATTATGAATATTTTAAAATAAAATGTCCGAAGTACCGGTTAAACGTTACCATCGCGAGAAATCCTCAGAATCTGAAGAAGATGTGGATAATTACGAACCTTATATACCTGTTAAGGAAAGAAAGAAACAGAAATTGTTAAAGTTAGGACGTCTCGGCCAAGTTGCCGCTGAGGCCGCTGCTGAAACTAAGAGTTCCAGCGAGAATGACCCAGACGATGAAGGTATAATTAAATTTTTCTATAAAAAAATCATTTTTAACTTTCTTTATTATAATATAACTTTTACGACACAGTTCATCGTGTCTTACTTTAAAAACACAGATATATAAAAAGACAACTTTCTTTGTGATTATTTGGACACGTCCGCTATATACGCTTAGATCCGAAAAAGAAAGTAATAAAAAACATTTTGAACCAATAGTTCAACTATTATTACATCAAATTAACATAAACGAACCCTAGATTTACATATTCCATGCGATTTGCTAATTTTTCTGCTATATTATGCACCACAAACAGTTCTTGATTATAATCTTTATTTATAATACAACACTTTTCATTCAAACTCAACTGATTACATCAAGTTTAATTTTACTTCCAAATTTTCAATAACATCTTTATTTATGTTCAAAACTCAATTTATTTACAAATCCGTTTTTTTGGCTTTTATTTGTGCCAAAAAGGCACAGATCATTTTGCCAATGTCACATGCGATGGAGAAGACACAATAGAGATTGATCGGTGCGGTCGAGATTACAGGCTCAATTTAATTTTGAAGGAATAATTAGACAGAATTAAAAACCCACAACCTAAAACAACACAATAATAATTATTAGATAGAAAATACTTGCTATTTAAAACCAACCAACCACAAAACTATTTACAGCTTAATATTATTACATAACATAACATACATAATCAGCCTGTAAATTTCCCACTGCTAGGCTAAGGCCTCCTCTCCCATTGAGGAGAAGGTATGGAGCATATTCCACCACGCTGCTCCAATGCGGGTTGGTGGAATACACATGTGATAGAATTTCGTTGAAATTAGACACAAGCAGGTTTCCTCACGATGTTTTCCTTCACCGCCGGGCACGAGATGAATTATAAACAAATTAAGCACATGTAAATTCAGTGGTGCCTGCCTGGGTTTGAACCCGAAATCATCGGTTAAGATACATGCATTCTAACCACTGGGCCATCTCGGCTCAATTATATTATACTTAATATTATTACATTTCACAAATCCTTAATGAATATCATATGTTATTCGAGCTCTCAACCAATGATTCACCAATTCAATATCAAATGCTGTTTATTTGTATCCTCTCGGTGTTGGATAAGACTGTACAGACATATTTCTATTTTATCACCTGCGATTCTATCTCATGTAGCTCGTAATGTAAATTCAAATGAGAAGAACCATCAAAAAGGAGTTTTTTTTCTACTTTTTTTTACAAATAAATAAAGATATATCAATAATACCCTATAGGGTAACTAAATATATAAAATAAGAGGAGAAAATAGCCTTTATCTACTCAAACATGAACCTTGATTAAGGATTAATATTTCATTTAATTCAAAAAAATATAAAATATACATACATATATTAACATGACTAATATATGTTAAACTAATCCTGCAGTCATTTAACTTGTTAACTCTTGTCTGAATAGACTCAGTTATTATTAAACAATGCAAGCAAAAATTAAACTACCGCTGGTTCGGAGCAGTAAATACTCTGCCCTGAGAAGAACCAGGCTACGAAACTCAGTGAGATTTATTGATATCAAATTTTGTAAAATTGTATTCTATGGCATTGTCTTGCATGAAAGTATAATACTAATTGCACAATTTGCACAGTTGTCCTTGATTTATTTAAAAATACAATAATTACATCATATAAAACAAAGTCGCTTACCACAGTCTGTGACATTCCTGTGTATGCTTAGATCTTTAAAATTACACAACAGATTTTGATGAACCCCACAAAATAGATCAAAATAAAGTACTACAGAATTGTACACCTGAAAAAGACCTTCAAAAAAGTCCGCGATGATATGTCTATCTTTTAGGGATAACCTACGTTAACCATTTTTATCCTTTAGTTATTTACGAGAAATTATGGCTTAGTTTCGAAGCGATCTTAAGCAATACAGCATTAATCCTTACCCAAAAAGTACCTTAAATACATTGCGCATTTAATATAGATCAATACGGCCCTTTACAGCGTGTAATTTAAATGAATATTTTCGAAGATATTACAGATTTTAAATGCAAGGACATAGCGGTTTATTTTCATAATGACATTTTATAGTATACTAGCTTTTACCCGCGGCTTTGCCCGCGTAGAATATGAATATATTTACAAATTAATTTAAAATGTTACGTTAATGTAATACCTCTTTGAATACCACATTGGCATGAATTTCAACCCTTAGAATGCGAATCAACTCATATTTAATCGGTAGCCCAAAAATAAAATTTCGACCTTCTAACTTCAAAATGATAGACTTCCAGACTAACCTGAATACGAAATGTTAACAACTATTTTGCCCTTTAGGTCTAAAATATCAAGAAACGCTTAAATACGTATCTGTTCATTGTTAATCAGTAGCTCAAAAATAAAGTTTCATGCTTCTAACTTCAAAAATGACGGTCTTCCAAACTATCCTATATACGAAATGTCAAACTCTATTTCTCCACTTTGGCGTAAAATATCCAGAATCGCTTAAATACGTATCAACTCATTTTAATCGGTAGCCCAAAAATAAAATTTCGACCTTCTAACTTCAAAATGATAGACTTCCAGACTAACCTGAATACGAAATGTTAACAACTATTTTGCCCTTTAGGTCTAAAATATCAAGAAACGCTTAAATACGTATCTGTTCATTGTTAATCAGTAGCTCAAAAATAAAGTTTCATGCTTCTAACTTCAAAAATGACGGTCTTCCAAACTATCCTATATACGAAATGTCAAACTCTATTTCTCCACTTTGGCGTAAAATATCCAGAAACGCTTAAATACGTATCAACTCATTTTAATCGGTAGCCCGAAAATAAAATTTCATGCTTCTAACTTAAAAATGACGGACTTCCAGACTAACACCTGTATACGAAATGTCAACCCCTACTTTTTCCTTTTAGGCGTAAAATATTAAGAAACGCTTAAATATGTATCTACTCATTTTTAATCGGTATCCCAAAAATAAAGTTTCATGCTTCTAACTTAAAAAATGACGGATTTCCAGACTAACCTATATAAAAAATGTCCTACCCCTATTAAACCCCTTAGAGGTAGAATATCTAGAAACACTTAAATACGTATATAATCATTTTTAATCAGTATCCCAAAAATAAAGTTTCATATGTTTAGCTTAAAAAATGACGACTTCCATAAAAACTTACAACCCTTATTTCATCCCCTTAGTGGTAGAATATCAAAAAACACTTAAATACGTATTTACTCATTTTTAATCAGTATCCCAAAAATAAAGTTTCATGTTTGTTACTTAAAAAATGGCTGACTCCCATAAAAACTTTCAACCCTTATTTTACCCCCTTAATGTTAGATTATCTAGAAACACTTAAATACGTATCTACTAATTTTTATTCAGTATCCCAAAAATAAAGTTTCATGTTTCTATCTTAAAAATGACGGACTTCTATACAAACTTTCAACCCTTATATCACCCCCGTAGGGGTAGAATATGCAGAAACACTTAAATAAGTATCTACTCCTTTTTAATCAGTATCCCAAAAATAAAGTTTCATGTTTCTAACTTAAAGAAATCCATACGAACGTTCAACCCCTATTTCACCCATTTAGGGGTAGAATATCCAAAATTCGCTCCCGAGTGGGTGTCATGATATTATGTTATTTTATAAGTGTACAGCCTAAAATATAAGTTTTATGCTTCTAGTTCTAAAAATTCTAAACATGACAATACTTTCAACAACTTACAACCTTTCATCCCCCTTTTCAACCCTTTACAGCACTTTTTCCAATTAAAAAGCCTATGTCCTTTCTCAGGCTCTAGACTATTTGTGTACCAAATTTCATTTAAATCGGTCCAGTAGTTTTGGCGTGAAAGCGAGACAGACAGTCAGAGAAACAAAGTTACTTTCGCATTTAGAATATTAGTATGGAAGTATGGATTGTTATTTCAATCGCTAGAGAGCTCCGATAATAACCGCGTCCGATCGCTGCTAAATTCAAAGTGCTACAGGGAGAACCGCGGCATCCGACGCGCCTATAGCACGCTCCCGCCGCACCGGCCGGCCGGTACCACCGCAAACGCTACGTTCCGCAATTTTTAAAACTGTAATATCTTCGAAAATATTCATTTAAATTACATGCTGTAAAGGCCCATATTGATCTATATTGAATGCACAATTTATTTAAGGTACCTAATTGGATAAGGATTAATGCTGTATAGGTTAAAATCGCTTCGAAAATTGGCCAATATTTGTGGTAAAAAATAAATGACAAAAAAATGTTATTGTGGGCTATCTTTAAGAGATAGACATATACCATCGCGGACTTTTTTGTAGACATTTTTGAGGTGTACAATTCTGTAGTACATTATTTTGATCTATCTAGTAGGGTTCAGCCAGCGTTTCCAATGTAAGCGCAAAAAAATGTATAAATTTACGACATCACATTAGAAACTTTTAAAATTATCAGTGTTACTTAACTATATTGTCTATGTATTATATACAAAAACCTTCCTCTCGTATCACTCTATCTATTAAAAAAAACCGCATCAAAATCCGTTGCATAGTTTTAAAGATTTAAGCATAGACAGAAAAAGACAGTCAGCGGCAACAATTTTGTTTTATACTATATAGTGATAACAAATAGGTACAACGCACACAGTTTTCACTCATTAGGAAAGACAAACCGCTATGTCCCTGCGTTTTAAAACTGTAATATCTTCGAAAATATTCATTTAAATTACATGATGTAAAGGGCCATATTGATCTATATTGAGTGCACAATTTATTTAAGGTACCTAATTGTATAAGGATTAATGCTGTATAGGTTAAAATCGCTTCGAAAATTGGCCAATATTTGTGGTAAAAAATAAATGACAAAAAAATGTTATTGTGGGCTATCTTTAAGAGATAGACATATACCATCGCGGACTTTTTTGTAGACATTTTTGAGGTGTACAATTCTGTAGTACATTATTTTGATCTATCTAGTAGGGTTCAGCCAGCGTTTCCAATGTAAGCGCAAAAAAATGTATAAATTTACGACATCACATTAGAAACTTTTAAAATTATCAGTGTTACTTAACTATATTGTCTATGTATTATATACAAAAACCTTCCTCTCGAATCACTCTATCTATTAAAAAAAACTGCATCAAAATCCATTGCGTAGTTTTAAAGATTTAAGCGTACAAAGGGACATAGGGACAGAGAAAGCGACTTTGTTTTATGTAAAGATTTAGTATCAAATAATAATAAAGTGTGTTTATACTATGTAAAGATTTAGTATCAGTACTGCACCCGTACGAAGCCGGGGCTAATGTATAATTTTCTTATTCTTGTTCTAATGATTTCAAAAACGTTTCAGCCTCCCAAGAAGAATGGGGACGACGGTACAATGTGTCTCTATTGGATCAGCACAGCGAGTTAAAAAGGATCGCAGAAGCGAGAGCCCTATCCGCTGCTGAGAGGCAGGCGAAGGAAGAGGAACACATATTGAAAAGCGTCGCTCAGAATACAGCGCTTATGGGGGTTGCGGAATTGGCGAAAGGTACATTTTTAGCAACATTTTTTTTTAATTTTTGTTTTTTTTTTTTGTGGTTTTCTTGTTTTCGCCAACGTCACGTGCGATGGTAAAGATGGAGATTGAACGGTACGATCGAGATTAATGGCTCAATTTTTGAAGGTCTAATAGACCAGAACGTGAAATGACGCCAATTTAAATTTGAATCAGATTGAACTGCGATTATTTGATGAGCAGGTCGTATCTTTTTTTTATGATAAAGGTTGGCTTTATGCAAGCCTCTGTGCAGGTTTACTTGGTGGTAGGGCTTCCACCACCACTCATCAGATATTTCTAGCAGCGCTAATTTGTCTATGGGCGATGGTGACTACATACAACATCAGGTGGACCATTTGTTCGTCCGCTTACCGATACCATAAAAAAAAAAAGTGGATCTATTGCTCGTTCGTCTACCTATACTAAAAAAAAAACCGAAAAATCCGCCACCGCCTCGGAATGAAACATCCGGGAGATCCTGTAAAAGGAACTCAACGAGAGTATCCGTATTTATTTTATTTTCCAACAATTTTTTTTAAAGTTGAAATTTCATATTTATTTTTGAAACGGCTTGGAGGTGGTCGTTTCATTCGTAGTGTTTTCCATGTTTCCTATTTGTTGTCGACGAAATGAGATTCGAGTATAGATGTACGTATGTATGGCAGTATTGTAATTTGGCAGGACTTAATTATTGCGACGATATTACGATGCGAAGTTTAGATGGAGACTAACTACAGAACACAATGATTTATTTTTCGTCGATCTGTTTCTAGGTGCCAAATATGGACAGTGGTATTTGCTTATATTAATAACGTAATATGTAGGCACTGCGTGTTATCATCCAAGAAGTCATAATTAGTCCTTTACACACAAACGTCCCTCAACGATTTTGTTTTGTTAATTTTCCATTTTCCAATCGAATGGTTTTGATGGTTAAGTCTAACTTTCTGTTGTAAAAGTGTATACATTTCCCATAAAAGAGTTACTAACCCCGTAAAGTCGGGTGATATTAATAGTATACTATCCTACTAAAGTTTTTTATATTTTTACGACCAAACAACACATTATCAAGAGTTTTGGCATTACAAAAAAACGCCTTCTCATTTTGGTTGTTAAAATAATTGATTCCAGGTATCCAATACTCGGAACCGATAAAAACGTCCTGGCGCGCTCCGCGCTGTGTCCTCGATCTGCCGGAATCACGACACGATCTCGTTCGACAAGATCTACGTATCTTGGTCGAAGGCGAAGATGTTCCACCACCGATAAAGACGTTTCAGCATATGAAGTTTCCAAAAGGTACGTCAATAATCAAACTCTCGACCTATTCTAGTCGTCTACACGAAATAATTAATAGAAATATTTATTCATTGCGAAAAGCTAGTAGCAAAATGTCTAAGATCAAATTTTCTAAAATGTCAACAAATTTCAGGTATCCTCCGTGGTCTAGAAGCAAAAGGTATCAAGAGCCCAACCCCCATCCAAGTCCAGGGTATACCAGCTGTTCTCAGCGGTAGGGACATGATCGGCATAGCCTTCACCGGTTCCGGGAAGACGTTGGTCTTCACTCTGCCCATTATCATGTTCTGTGTCGAACAGGAGGTCAAAATGCCGTTTATACGGTAAGTGGTAGCTTAAACGGTGAGCGTGACGAGTGTCAATGTGCAAGCTAATGGGTAGGTACCAAAACAGCACTTCGCGATGCAATCGTTGTGTTCCGGTTTAAAGGCCGAGTGAGGCAGTGCAGCCCCATCTTAAGTTCCCGTGTTCAAGGAGTGTTCTAACAATCTATCCTCGACACCAAAAAAATATTTCAATGGTCTAAGACTTGACCAATATCGGTGAGGCGTTTGGGTTTTTTCATCATTTCATTTCATTTCATTTTCGTCATCATTGGTCGAGATTTAATAATGTTCGTTGTCGATTCATGAATTACGTTTTGAATGTCGTCGAAGTCACGTAACTTTGGAAGTGAATTTAAAGTGTATATAAGTAGTTAAGTGTAATAGTGTTGTATTATAAATAGGGATGTATTGATCGAGAACTGTTTGTAGTGCATATAGCCGAGCTGTTAGCGAATCTCATGGAATATGTTAATCTAAGGTTTTTTTTCTGTACCTTCGATGGGAATATTATCTATACGTATAATAAAATTGGGCTGTCTGTTTGTAATATTGAAATAACCGCGTTTTAATAAATGCATATAATAAATGCATATGCCAAAATAACAATTTTTTCTTCTTTGTCTGTCTGTCTGTCTGTCTGTTTGTTCCGGCTAATCTATGCAACGGCTGATTTTGACTGGACTTTCTCTGGCAGATAGCTGATGTATTAAAGGGTGACTTTGGCACACGAAGACGCGGGCACAGCTACAATCGAATAAATATATATATATATAACCTAATTCAGCATATATATATATATATATAAATTCTTGTTTGTATATAGTTAATAAGTCTTATGTAAATAAATATTTAGAGCGAATTAAAAATTATATCAGCTGTTTAATTATTTTCAACAGAAACGAAGGTCCATATGGTCTGATAATCTGCCCATCAAGGGAACTCGCTAAACAGACTCACGATATAATACTGCACTTCGTGAAACACTTGAAGATGACCGGGAGCCCTGAAATAAGGAGCTGTTTGGCGATCGGAGGTCAGTGTCAGGGTTCAGTTCATGGAGAACTAGTTGTAACTGCGCTCGCATTATAGAGGTTGTTCGTTGGGTGTTAGACATTAAACGTATCCTATGTCATGCTTTGGGTCGAAATTTCATCGAATTCGGTTCAGTAGTCAGTTTTGAAATTAATGTTACATAATTTCAATTTTTTTTAATTTATATGTTCACTGTAATTTATAAATTTTTGATTATTATATAAAATAGCACCAGACTGCATTGATATATAAATGTTACGAGCACGCCGTGTGCACAAGCTTAGGAATGTTGTCTAGCTCAAAGTTGTGTAAGTCCTTAATTCTAATGTATGTTCTGATTGTATTCTGTTTGTGTACCTAGAAATAAATAAATAAGTATTTTGTTGAAAGAGCAACAGACAGACAGAGTTACTTTCGTATTTATAATATTAGTATATAAAAAAAAATGTTTACAGTAAAAATATGAATTAAAATTGCTATTTAAAGTATAATTTGTCATCGCAATATTTGGAAGTGATAACTTCTTATGGGAGGGTAAACCGCTTCGTTACGTAACGCGTTACGGCGCCAGTCGGCCTGGCTTCCTTTTCTCTTACGCAGCGGTAGGCAGGCAATAACTATACTAATAATGTACATACAGAAAATACTAATGTACATATTCAACAATTGTAACTATGTAATAATCAATAAAAGATTATATTTACGTTATCATACAATTTAAATAATAACCTGAGCTTTTTTCGAACAATTTCAATATTATATAGTTCAACTTAGTTTTAACTTACCGGGCGTCCCGAGGCGGACATTATTTTTAATGTAATCGTTGTCAATTGTCTAAATTTATACAGCCAAGCGTTTTGCATTCAGCCAATGATATTGTACGTAGGTGTAGCCGTGTCAGAATGCATGGAAGTGGTTCAAAGGGGGGTGCATATCATGGTAGCGACCCCCGGACGTCTAATGGACATGCTGGACAAGAAAATGGTAAGGAAACATCGGATTATAAATTCTCAACGGGAAGATTTTACGAAATGACACCTCAGCTCCAGTGAGTGTTGTCCCGGTCGAGATTCTGCCATATTGTTAATGTAAATCTACCGTTTCGAAAAGCACATACACACATGTATACGTTTTTACAACAGGATCCCAGAAAACGTTCAAAGTTATTCAATTATAAAATTCAAAAGAATCGTTAAAGAGCGTTTGTGTGCTAAAGGATATTACAACACTAATGGCTTTTTAGTTGACTGCACACCTTGGGAATGAAATGATCGCCTCCAGGCTATTTCAAATAGCTAAAATATAATTATCATTGTACATAACAATGGTTCTTCTCAGGTCCGAGGTGCTAAATTCCGAACCGACTGACTTTGACATTCTACCGCGAAGAACCGCCAAGAAACTCAAAGGCACTCTTTTCCACCATTTTAATCGGAATACGTTCAGTAAAGTACAATTAAATATATATATGTATATATCTTGGCTAGATGTCAATAAATATAAATAAAAATGTCCATCCTTTTTTTATTTTTAATACAATCTTGTATTGAGTAATTACAATGATTTTTTGTACGTGAACTCAAAACTCGGTTCCCAAGATTTTTGTCATTTTTAGGGATGGTCGATATTCGTTCTCGCCCAACGGTACTCATTTAAAAAAAAAAATGGTCACAGAAAAAAAAAATCTTCATTTTTCCAGGTGAGGCTGAATGTCTGTCGGTATCTTTGCATGGACGAAGCTGATAGGATGATCGACATGGGTTTCGAGGAAGACGTCCGGACGATATTCTCGTACTTCGCTGGTCAGCGGCAGACCCTGCTGTTCAGCGCGACCATGCCCAGGAAAATACAGAACTTCGCAAGGTTTGGATAGAATAAGTATATTAATATACAAACGGTTGGGTAAAACCCCTTGGGTTACTGTCCTCCCCACTGCTAGCGCAAGCTTAAAGTTTAATCGGAGGGGTAAATGGTATTACTATTACTTCAAAGGGGGACAATACGAGTAATTTCAAAAAATACGGTTAGAGAACTCGAGGTTCTGGTATCAAGTTCCGATGTGGACCACCGAAATGTTTTTGGAGGATATCTAATAGAAATTCCTTGTTTATGACACATCCATAAACAAAAGACGTCGTTTCACGTGCAACATACTAGATGTCGCATAGATAATTTTAGCGCCCCCCCCCCCCCAGGTCGGCGCTGGTGAAGCCGGTGACGGTGAACGTGGGCCGCGCGGGCGCGGCGTCGCTGAGCGTCCGGCAGGAGCTGGAGCCCGTGAAGGCGGAGGCGCGCACCGTGCACCTGCTGCACTGCCTGCAGAAGACTCCGCCCCCCGTGCTCGTGTTCGCCGAGCGCAAGCAGCACGTCGACGCCATCCACGAGTACCTGCTGCTCAAGGGTGAGGAGCACACACAATTTCAGAGTACCAATGGTCATTTTTTTTAAATAAAGATTCTTTAGGTAGGTATATTACCTTTAGGTATTTTCAGGTAGCCTTTTTCGATTCACATGGACCGTACAGTAAAACCTTTGAAGGACTCACAAGAGGCAAAACCCCGAGTAACTCGTGTTCTTTCAAGAATCTGGTTGATATATTTAAAAATAATCCTGTCTAGTAGCACGTCAGGATGTCCATGTTGATTTCCAAGATCAAATCCTTCAATTAATTAAAAATAAACAACAGACACAGTAGACTCCGAGCTGATATTCGACCAAGGAGACGTTATTATTTCTCTGCCTCGTTGGTCTAGCGGTAAAAATTAAGGCCACAAAGTCCGATTTCCCGGGTTCATACCCCAGATCGCGCCGGATAAATGTTATTTGGTGTTTGTTATCAAGAAATACTTAGTAACAGCCCGGAGCGTGAAGTTTGAAGCGTTCATCCCGTGCCTCGGAACGTACGCTAATCCGCTCTACGTCTGAACTGTATCCGGTCGTGTCGAATTTGCTGTCCTATCGGACTTAAAGTAGAATAGCTATGTCCTGCGTAGGCTGACATTGGACGCCTTTGACCTTTGAGATTTGACGCCGTGACCGAAATCGGTCAAGATGACATCATCATCACCATCATCACCGTCGTCATCACCACCGTCATCATCACCGTCGTCATCACCACCGTCGTCATCACCGTCGTCATCACCACCGTCGTCATCACCACCGTCGTCATCACCACCGTCGTCATCACCGTCGTCGTCATCACCGTCGTCATCACCACCGTCGTCATCACCACCGTCGTCATCACCACCGTCGTCATCACCACCGTCGTCATCACCGTCGTCATCACCACCGTCGTCATCACCACCGTCGTCATCACCACCGTCGTCATCACCACCGTCGTCATCACCACCGTCGTCATCACCACCGTCGTCATCACCGTCGTCGTCATCACCGTCGTCATCACCACCGTCGTCATCACCACCTTCGTCATCACCACCGTCGTCATCACCACCGTCGTCATCACCACCGTCGTCATCACCGTCGTCGTCATCACCGTCGTCATCACCACCGTCGTCATCACCACCGTCGTCATCACCACCGTCGTCATCACCACCGTCGTCATCACCACCGTCGTCATCACCACCGTCGTCATCACCGTCGTCGTCATCACCGTCGTCATCACCACCGTCGTCATCACCACCGTCGTCATCACCACCGTCGTCATCACCACCGTCGTCATCACCGTCGTCGTCATCACCGTCGTCATCACCACCGTCGTCATCACCACCGTCGTCATCACCGTCGTCGTCATCACCGTCGTCATCACCACCGTCGTCATCACCACCGTCGTCATCACCACCTTCGTCATCACCGTCGTCATCACCACCGTCGTCATCACCACCTTCGTCATCACCTTCGTCATCACCACCGTCGTC
This sequence comes from Vanessa tameamea, assembly GCF_037043105.1. Lineage (NCBI taxonomy): Eukaryota > Metazoa > Arthropoda > Insecta > Lepidoptera > Nymphalidae > Vanessa > Vanessa tameamea. The sequence continues at coordinate 2,225,940 of NC_087339.1, read as the reverse complement.
ATCACCACCGTCGTCATCACCACCGTCGTCATCACCATCGTCGTCATCACCACCGTCGTCATCACCACCGTCGTCATCACCACCGTCGTCATCACCGTCGTCGTCATCACCGTCGTCGTCACCACCGTCGTCATCACCACCGTCGTCATCACCACCGTCGTCATCACCATCGTCGTCATCACCACCGTCGTCATCACCACCGTCGTCATCACCACCGTCGTCATCACCACCGTCGTCATCACCATCGTCGTCATCACCACCGTCGTCATCACCACCGTCGTCATCACCACCGTCGTCATCACCACCGTCGTCATCACCACCGTCGTCATCACCGTCGTCGTCATCACCGTCGTCGTCACCACCGTCGTCATCACCACCGTCGTCATCACCACCTTCGTCATCACCTCCGTCATCACCACCGTCGTCATCACCACCGTCGTCATCACCACCGTCGTCATCACCATCGTCGTCATCACCACCGTCGTCATCACCACCGTCGTCATCACCACCGTCGTCATCACCGTCGTCGTCATCACCGTCGTCATCACCACCGTCGTCATCACCACCGTCGTCATCACCACCGTCGTCATCACCACCGTCGTCATCACCGTCGTCGTCATCACCGTCGTCATCACCACCGTCGTCATCACCACCGTCGTCATCACCACCGTCGTCATCACCACCTTCGTCATCACCACCGTCGTCATCACCACCGTCGTCATCACCACCGTCGTCATCACCACCGTCGTCATCACCACCGTCGTCATCACCACCGTCGTCATCACCGTCGTCATCACCACCGTCGTCATCACCACCGTCGTCATCACCACCGTCGTCATCACCACCTTCGTCATCACCACCGTCGTCATCACCACCGTCGTCATCACCACCGTCGTCATCACCACCGTCGTCATCACCACCGTCGTCATCACCACCGTCGTCATCACCACCGTCGTCATCACCACCGTCGTCATCACCACCGTCGTCATCACCACCGTCGTCATCACCACCGTCGTCATCACCGTCGTCGTCATCACCGTCGTCATCACCACCGTCGTCATCACCACCGTCGTCATCACCACCGTCGTCATCACCACCGTCGTCATCACCACCGTCGTCATCACCATTATTATTATAACTATAACTGTGTGCTTCAGGTGTGGAGGCTGTGGCCATTCACGGTGGCAAGGATCAAGAAGAACGATCTCGTGCTGTAGAAGCCTTTAGAAAAGGAGAGAAGGACGTGCTCGTGGCTACGGACGTCGCTAGCAAAGGTACTTTAACTAATATAGAGCTCCGACTGTGAAAGCCCCTTTTGGTAGATCCCACCTTATCATAAGATATTCTACCGTATATATCGTACCGAATTAAAAAAACCCCCTTCCAGGTCTGGACTTCGAGAACATCCAGCACGTGATCAACTACGACATGCCGGAGGACATCGAGAACTACGTGCATCGCATCGGTCGTACTGGACGAGCCGGTGGGGGGGGAGTCGCCACCACGCTCTTGGGCAGAGCCGCTGACACCAGTGTGCTGCGAGACCTCGCACACCTACTCACTGAGGCCGGCCAACGGGTGAGTGGATACCTCCTGTACTCCACGTGACTGTACCGTAGAATCCTTCACTAGACCACTTGACTACAGCATAGACTCCTGTACTACATCACGTTACTGGGCTTCAGTCTCCTGTACTAGATCCCTTGACTATAGCGTAGACTCCTGTACTACATCATGTTACTGCACTGCAGCCTCCTGTACTAGACGCCGTGATTAAAGGATAATCTCCTGTACGTATAATTTTTCAATTTCCAGGTACCGGCATTCCTACTAGACATGATCGGAGAACCAGATGTACCGATGGCAGACGGCCAAGGCTGTTCCTACTGCGGTGGTCTTGGACACAGGATTACTGGTATGAGCCCGGACTACATAAATGTCTATTATTATAAATTGTTTGAAATTGCTGTCAAATGGTTTAGTTATAATGAAAAATACGTGTGCGCCTCGGTACACCCGACAGAAGTGATAACTTAAACTGTTCTAAATACGGCAGTGGGTTAGAGTGAGAGGGGAAATACCCGCCTACCGCTGCCATATCCGTAAGAGAAAGGAAAGCCAGACAGACTGACGCCGTAACGCGTTACGTAACGAAGCGGTTTAGCCTCCCATAAGAAGCTCACTTCAAAATGGCTCCGAATTTTTATTGAACAAAATCATGTTTAAGCCAATCAGACTCTTACCGAATAACGAAAATATATTCCAATGGCATGAGGAGTTAAGATAAACAAACCTTAGATTAACACATTCCATGAGATTCGTTAACAGCTCGGCTATATGCACTACAAACAATTCTGGATCGATACATCCCTATTTATAATACAACACTATTACACTTAACCAGTTTAATTTTACTTCCAAAGTTACGATAGCTAACTTCTCTAACATTCATAACGTTTAACGAATCCACAATGGACACCACGATTAAATCTCGAGCAATGACGTCACGGCAGTTCAAGGTCAAAGTTTTGCTTATCTGTGCTTCTAGTATTGTGAATTTATATTGAATACTAGGTAAGGCTCTTAGGGTAAGGCGATCATAGATTCCAGTTATAAAAAAGTAGAGTACGTCCTTGGGGTTCAAGCTTGATTCAAAGCAAAATTCATCAAAGCCAACTACTCAGGTGTGCTGGTGCTTTCTCTAATTCGATGGGACAAAGACCGCAAAGAATTGCTTTACGTGCTGTCTGAGGCACGGGTTTGTACACAATTCCAACTTTTAGACCCCGGGCCGTTACTGGGAACTTTTTTGATGAAACCGACTTAGGATTTGAATCCGGGACCTCGGAGTCTGCGGACATAAATCTGGCCACAAGACCAGCGAGGCAGTCAATGGCGATGTATACGGGTTTACAACAGATTCCCAGGAAAATTCGGTTCAATAGTTTAACCGTGAAAGCGCAACAGACAGAGTTACTTTAGCGTTTATATTAGTAAATATAACTTAACATATAACAATTATATATTTATATTTTGTTACAGAATGTCCGAAACTCGAAGCTGTCCAGAACAAACAGGCATCGAATATTGGAAGACGAGATTACTTGGCGAATACCGCGGCCGATTATTAGTGTATATTTGATAGTATTATTAATAAATGTTTAATACGATATTTGAATGTTTTATTTCGAAATTGTAATACGTATTATTAGAAGAAAATTCAAATCAAAAGTAGCAACACTGCGACCGGCTATATAAGGACGACAGTTGGCGGCACTCGCCCATCCGCTTAGCGGTCGTTAAGTAATGCGAAAGTTCTGTCCGAATATCTAGCAATTGTTCATTTTATTTGCTTACCTTTTCACAGATTGTAAATGTCCGTTGGCCGCCATTAAAATATTTTTAAAAAAATATTTCGTGTTTCTATTAATAATAATAATAATATATATATTCAAAAAGTGAACGTGTACTTATTTTTATTTTATTAAAAATAAATTTTAATTGCAATCAAAAAATTACTTTAAGACAATAATTATTATTACGAAAATAAACATTGTATTCCTAAAATAAGACAAGGTCTATTATTATTATTATTCTCTCCCCTCGGACCTCGCCAACGAGTAGACGTGTCCTTAAACTGTGTCGCTAAGTTCTATTTTATTTATTAAATTTACTTATTCCTAAAATACTTAAAACAAAAATAGGAGAGCATAAATCTCGAAGAGGTTTCATCAACGATCAAAAATATAACGCTTGCAAGCAAGAACGTGACGGCTAGCATCAAGCCCCGCCCCTTTCTTCACCAACTGCTGCAGCTTCGTCCGCAATTAGACAGCGCAAACAACATCGTCCGCCACAACATCACCGACCGAGGCCACGCCTACTGCTATTGTCTACGATCATCGCTGTAATACGTATGTTAACTTAACTTATGAGCTCCTGGTACATAGTGGTTTACTGTGTCGTATTGAAGTGACCTTATAACTCGCTAGTGTCAAAGACTATCTTCATTCGTTAGTGCAGTATTTGTTAAATTTGTGGAAGCCTTTTCGCCTTATTTTATTTTTATCCAATTACATTACAACATGTACAAAACACCACCTAATTCGTCTACAACGTATAATTCACCTTCGCGCTCAGAGTCAGATATACGCAAGCTATATCATGACGAACAGTTGTTACCGGACTTATCTACGACCCAAAGAGCCAAACGTCGTCGCTCCCCAAGTGTTGAATTGGCTAATGACCTTTCACTTTTCAAAGAAGAAATCAAAGATTTACTAAAACAAGTAACCTCTTCTTATAATACGCGCATGGATAAATTAGAAAATCATATTCTCGAGATTAAAAACCAATACTCAAACATTGAGACTACAAATAACGAAATTGAAAAATCTGTAAATTACATATCTGAACAATTAACTTTATTGCAGTCGAAAATCAGCTTCCTCGAAAAAGAGAGATGTGATACGTCTATTCAATTGTCAAAAATTGAAGACAAACTGGATTCGCTCGACCGTAACGTTAATAAAACCTGCATAGAGTTGCGTAATATACCTAAAAAACAGAGAGAATCGAAAGATAATCTATTTGCCATAATTGAATATCTTTCTAAAGCGTTAAATATAAACTTAAAAACATCCGATGTTCGGGATGTGATAAGACAACCCTCAAAAAAAGAAAATAAGTCATCCAGTATAGTTGTTGAATTTACAAATACCTTGATTAAATCGCATTTCATAAGCTCTGCAAAGGAACACAACAAACGTAATCCAGCCGATAAATTAAACACCACGCATATTGGCCTTAATGGCCCCAAGTCACCAATTTATGTTGCTGAACACCTGACGTTGCAAGCAAGAAGACTGTACTTTGTTCCTCGAAATTTTGCTAAATCACATCAATTTAATTACTGTTGGACGTCAAATGGACGAATTATGCTGAGAAAGGATAACGATAGTCCCTATATTGTTGTTAAAAATGAAATGCAGCTCCAACAAGTTGTCAGTTCTCCGACAATGTGACTATTTAGATTCATATTTTTCTTTCGTTACTATATAATGCATGCTCTTAATTTATTACTTAGTGATTTTATATGTTATAAAACGATTTATATTAAACACACTTTACACACACTTACACGCACTACACACACTCAATCAACGCTGCAAACACAGTTGCTCATCTCATATTTTTCTAAATATAAACTAATTACCTGCGTAGGATACCGATCAACCACTATTGATGATAAATTATTTACCACAAATCTTGCCTTACCCAACTGTATGGGAAACTTACATTATTATTTACTTATTACTACTTTTGTTTTTATAGACCACCAGTTTTCCCCACTTTTCTACACAAATACTTTCTATAACTTCAAATGGATAGTCATATCAATACTTTAATACATAATGTAGACGATTTTTCTGTATCTGATATTCATACATGTATGCCTGAGCATTCAAATTCTTTTCTTATAAATTCTGAAAAGTATACGAAAATTTTAACTCAAAATATTAGGTCCATCAATTGCAACTTTCTCGACTTCCTTACCTTCACAGAGCGCATTCCATTTGACAATGACATGTTAGTCTTGACTGAATGCTGGCTACCATGTAAAAATAATACACATATTCCTAATATCCAAAACTACACTTCACTTCAGACAATTAAACATTTAAATCAAAGTGACGGTGTTGTTGTCTACGTAAAATCCGATCTTTCCTTTACATACCATGAACCTGATTTTCAAAATTCAGCCTCTGGCCTAATAATTATTCTTAACTCCAACACTGCTATTCTTTGTATATATCGATCACCATCTCATGGCAATATTGACTCTTTTATTTCTTGCCTCAATATTATTCTTCCCTGTCTTGATAAATACAAATCAGTTATAATTACAGGCGATATTAACATAGATATAAAACCTTCTTCTTTAGATTCGCGTTCCCAGGATTATCTTAACACCCTTGCTTACCATGGCCTCCTACCCGCTCACACTTTGCCAACAAGAGGCAACAGTTGTTTAGATCATGTCATATTACGCTCAGAGTCTCCGGCCAAAACACTCATATTTAATTCATCCATCACTGACCATTCTTCAACTCTCATTGGTCTTGCAAATCGTAATTGTCTTAATCACTCGAGTTATATTACAAACAAAATATCCAAAACAAATTAGGAAAAATTAGATAATGTTTTGAAAAGTCTAAATCTTCACTCTATAACCTCTATTTCAAATCCGGATATTGCTACTGATAAACTTGTTAAGTCCCTATCTTTAGCAATCGCTGAATGTACAACAGTCTTAAAGGTCCCAAGAAGAAAGAGAACATTAAAACCATGGATCACTCAGGGTTTATTGAAGTATATGCGAAATCGTGACATGATGCACAAAGAATCTCAAAAATTTCCTAATAATGAAATTCTCAACATAACATACAAACGATACAGAAATTTTTGTTCAAAGATTCTAAAAAAGGCAAAAAGATTATATGACAGTCAAGAAATTAATAAAGCAGGCAATAACACTAAGAAACTCTGGGAAACTCTTAATAAAATATGCTTTACTTCTAAAATTAAACATCATAGTTCACAATTATTACTGAATGATTCTACTCCGCTACAAGCATGCAACAATATAAATGAGTTTTTTGTCAATGTCGGTTCTAATCTAGCTGACAAAATTAATGATAACATTGATGATACAATTTTATCTTCACTCGCACCCTCAGCAAATAACCTATCCTCTTTTGTTATGGAACAAACAGATTCTGATGAAATTGTTACTATTATAAAAGGCTTACGATCAAATTCCACTACTGGTTGGGATGGCATATCATCGGTCATACTTAATAGGTACTCACAAACTCTGGCACCTATCCTATCTCATATTTTTAATCAATGCTTCCACATGGGCATCTTTCCAAGATCATTCAAGAAGGCCATAGTAATTCCTATATTCAAAGGTGGAGATATGAAATCTATAAATAATTACCGTCCTATTGCAATATTAACAGCCTTATCGAAGGTTCTTGAACGTTTAGTTTATAAAAGACTTGTTTGCTATTTCGAACAATATGATCTAATTTCTTCCCAACAATTTGGTTTTAGGAAAAACAAAAGTACAACAGATGCCGTCCATGAGCTTACCAATTATGTAGTCGAACATCTCAATAACGGACACAAAGCTTTGACAGTATTCCTAGACCTTACCAAAGCATTTGACACCGTTTCTATTCCCACACTCCTATCGAAACTTGAGAGACTAGGTGTTAGGAGTACTCAAAACAATTTTTTTCGCAGCTATCTTACTAATCGTTCTCAAATTACCAAAATCAGCAACCATTTTAGTGATGAGCTGTCAATTTCTTACGGCGTTCCACAGGGTAGTATTTTGGGGCCAATTCTATTTCTTATTTATATAAATGACCTTTGTGGAATGCATATACCCAATGGACAAATTGTCTCCTTTGCTGACGATACCGCTATTACCTTCATCGGTAAATCTTGGCCTGAACTCCAAACTATAGCGCAGAATGGACTGAACTCCGTCCTGCAATGCATCAACTCTCTGCACCTTACAATCAACGCTTCAAAAACTAATTTCGTAACTTTCTCCATTCGTTCAAACTCTCAACCAAAAACTCCAGTATTCCTCAAACTTCACTCTTGTTCCAATAAAAACAACCCAAGCTGTCAATGTCCATCTATAACCTCTTCTGAAAAAATTAAATATCTTGGCATTGTTCTTGACAAGCATTTAAATTTTAAAGATCATATAGAGTTACTAACAGGCAGAGTACGCAAATTAATTTATATTTTTAAAACACTAAGACATGTTGCTAATTTTTCAGTGATTAAAAAAATTTATTATGCATTATGCCAATCTCTCATTGCATACTGCATCTCATGTTGGGGTGGTGCACCAAAAACTACTATGAAACCCTTAGAAATTGCTCAACGTGCCATCTTAAAGGTGGCAACTTTTCGGCCACATCTCTATCCAACCAATCTGTTATACTCAAATTGTGGGGTTCTTAGCGTAAGAAAATTATTCGTATTAAATTTAATTATATATCAACATAAGAGGATTCCGTACACTTCTATTGACAAACGACGCAAAAATAACATTTGTTGCTTACACACTCCAAAATTTGTTTTTACTAAACGATTCGGTTATTATCTTGGTCCTTACTTGTATAATAAGCTGAATGCAGAACTGTTTATATACAAATTGCCACTAGCTCAGTGTAAAAAAAAGGTATTTGCGTTCCTGCTTAACAAGACGTACGATGAAACAAAAAAATATATTACTTCTATAACCTAATTTCTACTGACCCACACACACTTACACGCACGCACACACACGTACACGCACGCACACACACGCATATACAGTAACACTCACGAACACTCCCGCACCCACAAAAACAACAAAAAATAACACATCTCTTAATTATTACCTATTTTAATTTAATGAATTACTTATCTATAAACATTTTACATAAGATACGTTTTGTAATACCCAGGCGATAGATCTCTAATGTATTTTAATTATCACAACTTTCGGGGAGAGGACTGATTATCCTTAACACAGGCTAGTTAATTTTAGCCTAGCTAGGATAGCCAGTACTTGACCTGTTTTTCTTTTGATGACCATATTATATTACACATTAAGGCTTTACTCATAGTGCAATCATGTAATAGTTTTATAGATGTTTTCTGTTTGTGAAATAAATAAATTATTATTATTATTATTTCGACCGACTTGACACTTAACTGTCGGTTTAGCGAGCGACTTCACGTGATGTTAGCGGCGTATTTTTGGTACCATTATATTTGATGGTGACACTTGACAGCCCTCCTGTCACCAGTCGGGACGATAAGGCGAGGTGTCATACATTTAATGAAGCTTTTTGTTTTTACATTACTCCGAGATCCAAGTGTTTCAACAGCAAACGGGACAAAAACATAATTTAAAATAAGACAAATCGTTTGACATTTGAATCGTTTGTTCGCTTCGTTTATTACTGTTTTCATTCATCTTAATCAATATTTATTTATTGATGGTATTATTTAATTATAAGTTCCTTAAATAACCATCGATAACTGTCAAATTCGTACGAATTAGCTCTAATTATTTTACGTGACGGAAATTAAATATATGTTACAAAATAGGATTTTTTTATTATTAATGTTTAGTTCTATTCATTAAATGGTAAGTATTTTCGGTAAATTTGTCGAATCACGGTTCCACCTCGAAAGTGCTCCAAATTTTTTTTATCGTTCTTTACCAGTATTATCGTATCCTAGGTAAAATTACGGAGGGGCATGGTTTTGGACGCCTTAAAAAAATAAAAAGTACGGGTTGGGTTTAGAATCATTCACCACGATTTTGAGAAAAAAAAATTGTTGTAAATACACCGACTTTATTAATTCTGACCCAATATGGTCTTGTCGGTCTTACCCCTAGAGTTAGAGGTTTTTAAGAAACCGAAGGCACGAAGGGGCACATCCCGTAGCGCCGAAGGCCACTGAGTTTCGAAATTGTTGATAAATAGCTGATTTTAAGGTTAGAATAATAAGATTAGCCAACATCTCAGGAACGGAGCAAATTCGCATGATGGGAATGGTACTAGGGGATAGGGAGAATATCCATATCCTAGGGTCGATCATCAGGGCGTCACGGTAGCATGCGAAAGGTATCTCGTGGCGCTCCCCGAAGAGACTGAGACTCTTTAGGAGGTGTGATTCAGGAAACCTAAACTAACTTAATTATCACTTTTATAATTTTTAAGGGGTCCACAGCCATGCGCCTCCTTAATATTACTTAGGATACTACGTACTACTGGTAAAGAACAATCGTTTTTTTTTTAATTTAGTATTTATCATTCATCTGAAGGAACACATCATTAGGATACCTGCACGTGGATGAGTCTGCCACATCTATGCAACAGCTCGCTTTAGACCAGCGAGTCAGAATAAGCATCAAGCGGTTGCCCCAAAAGGGAGAGCTGTTACATAATACTCCAGTACAGTTAAAAACACAGCCAAGAACATCACTGTGTACGTCACTAGAGAAATTGAAAAGCATTATTTAAATAAAAACAAATGAATAATAATTTTAAAACATATTTATTTACCAGTTATAGAAGATGGGCACTTGCTAACAAGCTTATTTCATCAACCCGGAAATTCCACATGATTCAAAAACCCGGCAACATTATACTATAGTCCGTTCAAATGGCAGGACGAGTATAAACAAACTTCGACCTTGAATTATCGCGTCATTGGTCGAGATTAAATTATCTCTGGTGTTCACGTTGGTTAGTGGATATAAGTAAAGTGAAACAGTGTTGTATTATAAATAAAGATATATTAATCAAGAACTGTTTAATATGCAACATAGTATATCTTAGGTTTGTTCATTTCTACACCTCCTGCCATTGGAAGCTACTATACATCTTCGTACCTTATTTATATATGACAAAAAAAAAACATTACTCATATTTTATTAAAAGTACAATATTTAGTGTGTAAAGAAATATTAACATAACTATTTTGGAACTAAAGGCATTGGATCACGCGAATATATATCTAAATTAAAATAATAATAAAAAAAAAATGATTAAAAGTTTTCGATCCGTTCCACATCCCGGTTAGGTAACAAAGTCGTACCCGAGGTACTTTTTATTTTTTCGTCTCACCCTTGCCGCTTTTTTGTCATCGTAGTCATCGGATGTGTCCTGATCGTAGACACTGTTATCAATAACCCAGTCTTCGTCGATCTCCGTTTTGATCTCAGCCTTCAACTGCCTCACTTGTTCCCTGACCGACGGTGATGATATTTTCTTCTTTCTCCGTTTAGTTGGATCTGAATCCCTGGATCGCTTCCTGGGACGTTCCTCGAGCACCAAATGTGGGTATTCCTCGACTATGAAGTTCTCTGGCTCGTAGCTCGTTGTAATTTCAACACCGACGGACGGATCGACGTCTGGTAGTATGTAATAGTTTTCAAAGTCACCTTGTAGTGTAATTTCATTCATTTCAGCTGTAAAGTGTCTCTTCTTCTTGCCGGTGTTGCAGTGTTTAATGTACGCATACTTTGGCTTCGTCTCCTCCGGTATAATGTTCACAGTCCATTCCCTGTTACTCGAGACGGGTATCTCTTTGACCTCCTCCATCGTTATCTCCTGCTCCTCTGCTATTTCGTATATGAAGTTATCGGATATATTGCCATCTTCCATCACGTGGAGGACCTCGTTCTGGGTTTGGAGGTCTGGGTCTTCAGACGTTGACGTTTGCGGAACAATCTGAAACATTAGTTGGTCATTTAGCAATAATCTAACATTATAAATGCAAAAGTAATTCTGTCTGTCTGTCTTTCACGATCACGACTGATTTGATTTCATATCAAAGCTTGAACTTCGAGGGTTTTGTATGCCTGACACCAGATAACCAACTCCTAAAACTCGAGAAACTCGCTGGTGACAACTTTTAATACATATATATTTGGTGTGACACAGTTGTATCACATATTTTTATATTATAGCGACCATTCAAGGTGAAGTCTCTAATTCCTCACACTCAATGGGGCCAATGGGTCACTTGATAAGTAGTCACCCAATTTTTTTTATATAAGTAGGGGCAGGCATATGAGCTATCTGGTGGTAAGTGGTCACCGCCGCAAATAGACATAGGCACCGTAAAAAATATCAACCATTCCTTACATCACCAGACACCTTAGCTAATCTTTCAAACTGGAACACAACAGTACTAATTACTGCTGTTTGACGGCAGAATATCTGATGGGTGGTCTTAGCCCATAACTTGAACTATATATTTAGCAAAGTTGGCTCCCTGACCGAGAGCATCAGGTAGGGCTTTGTACAAGTCCGCAATATTCAACCGCCAAACAGCAGTACTCAGTATTGTTGTGGTCCAGTTTGAGGGATTAGGTAGGGGTTCGGTTTGAGCCAATGTAACAGGCACAAGACACATAACAACTTAGTCCAAAAGATTCGTGGCGCATTGGTGATATAAGGAATGATTAATATTTCTTACAACCTCAGGTATCCCCATTTTCCCGTCCCCAAAAAAAAACAGCAGAACTACCAGAATGAAACTCTCCTCACCTCAATAATCTGTTTCGGATCTGGCATCTTGGTGATAACTTGTTCTGACTGCGTGATCGAGGCCTCCGCCTTGTCCGTCTCCACCTTGACCACCCACAGCTGTTTCTTCTGTAAATTCTTGATGGACCTGGAACATATAATTGTTTTTTTAATAATGAACTCATTTTTGGACACACATCTTCGAAGGCGAAAATCGATTATCAAATTTTGGAGATGTATTAAGTTATTTTCATTATTATAAATGCTAAAGTTACTCTGTGTGAAGCAAATTCGATGGAATTTGAAGCAAACTTGAAATCCAAGGTAGAACCGAAACCACGGGCAACTAATAGTATTTTAATAAATGTTTCCTAATGCAAAAAAATATAACTTTGCCGATTGAAGTTTTGATTATAGCCAAGGTTTACATGACAATATAACAAATTGGAAAAGATGAAAAATATATCAGTTAAATATATACTAGCCGCTCGTCGCGACTTCGTCCGTTTGCAATGAGAACTTTATTTAGTTCTCGATCGCAATAACAAGTCCAATTCAAACCAACCATCCTCCCAAATACACAAAAACCTCTTCGAAATGGGTCCAACCGTTTAGGATGAGTTCAGTCACAAACGAACTGCTGACAGACGGACGGATTTATACATAAACAGTATAAAGATGAACAGTTTGTTAGTTTGGTTGAACGCGCTAATCTCAGGAACTACTGGTCCGATTTGAAGGAATCTTTCAGTGTTAGTCCATTTATCGAGGAAGACTAAAGGGTACATAGCATAACACTACAACCAATTCGAGTATCTTAACATAACGTATGCCCTTTGAGAGCTTTCAAGTTACAGTTAAATCTCTACATATAATAAAATTGGAGTGTCTGTTTGTAATATTAAAATAACCGCTTTTTACTAAATGCATATGTATATACGGTACGTATACCCAAATAACATTTTATACAATTTCTGTCTGTCTATTTGTTCCGACTAATCTCTGGAACGGCTGGACCGATTTTGACGGAACTTTCACTGGCAGATAGCTGATGTAACAAGGAGTAACTTAGGCTGCAACAATAACTTTTTTGTTAAATTCAAACGCGCACAAAGTCGCGGGCACAGCTAGCATGTTTATATATCACAAATTTACAAGGAAATTCAGTGATGCGTTCGCAAGCCACTGGGCCATCTCGACGTCAGAGTTAGTATCTCATAGTTTAGAGTGCTACTTACAAATATCCCAAGGTGTCGACGAGTTGCCTGACGTTCAGACGAGAGACACTCTCCGCTGTCTCCTTGACGGCCTCGACGCAGTAGTTGTGTTCCATGCGGATGATATCGGCCACTGTTGGACAGAAGTGTGGTGATAAACGAACATACAGAAAAATACAAGAAAATTCTAATTAGTCTCCAGATTTTCGAAGTTTGGACTCCTGGGACTTTTTCGAAAAAACCCTGTAATCCTATTCGCCTCGACGGCTACGTCAAGGGATGATCGCTGACAATTGTCCACATGACGAATCAGAATACGCAAGTCCTACAGGTGCCTCCTGTGAGGTCGGTTCTCGGCTTCGGTACCTAACTTATGAATTGCCTCTTACGAATTTGCCGATGTTAGTTGCACTACTTAAATCCTACAGTCAAAGGGATCCGAGATGTGGGATATGGGACCCGAACTCTAGTAATCCAGCTCCATCTATTCCCAATAAACTATTTTCGAGTACTCTTCCAAGCACTTTTGAATTCGTTACGGAATTCAGATTCAACGGAAACAACGACTCTTTTCCGTTTACCTGCAAATATTTACTGTCCTCAAGTCCGATCAAAAACTTGGGACTTATAATTATACAATCATTTTAGAATTCTCGTATAAAACTTTTGTTTGTCAGGTACTCGTGTCCGTTGAGAATCTAATGAACGAAATAAAGTTCAGTGCTTGGACTAAATAAACCAAAAAAAAAAGACCAAGGCAAACCGACATAAAATTATTGAGATTCTTGTGGATTATCTGTATTTATAAAATTAGAGTCTCTTTGTAATATTAAAATAACCGCTTTTTCCTAAACGCATATGCAAAAAATAGCATTTATTAATAATTTTATCTGTACATATTAATATTTCCTACCTTTCTTATCAGCGGCTGTTTGTTGAATCGGAGCGGCTTGTTCCTGCGGCGTCAGTAGTTCAGGTAACATCGGCGAGTCGATCCATAGTCCTTGCGCGTCCAGTTCAAAGTGATACCTGTTTCATTGAATTGTTTCAATTATATTATCACTTGAAAACTTTGTACAGGCATATTTGGCTTAGTACAACCTACATAAAACATAACATAATCAGCCTGTAAATTTCCTACTGCTGGGCTAAGGCCTCCTCTCCCGTTGAGGAGAAGGTATGGAGCATATTTCACCACGCTGCTCCAATGCGGGTTGGTGGAATACACATGTGGCAGAATTTCGCCGAAATTAGACACATGCAGGTTTCCTCACGATGTTTTCCTTCACCGCCGAGCACGAGATGAATTATAAACAAATTAAGCACATGTAAATTCAGTGGTGCCTGCCTGGGTTTGAACCCGAAATCATCGGTTAAGATGCACGCGTTCTAACCACTGGGCCATCTCGGCTCTTAGTACAACCTACTCATCAGAAATTCCACCGACAAACAATAATACTTAGTACCATCAGTGTAACTACAGCCACAAACGCTTAGTATCGCTTCCAAGGTTAGTGAAGCATTGGCGATGTAAGGAACGGTTAATATTTCTTACAGCGCCAATGTTTGTGAGCCAGTTGACGAGATCATATAAAAAAAGTTATCAGACAGGTTGGCTGAATACCATCTGAACCACTCAGGGAATCTGAAATGCCCTTTATAAAATGCCTTTTAAATTTGTAATGTGACGCTGCTTGAGACAAAAGAAAAAAATCGACCAGCCTCTCACCCACAAAGCTGTAAGCTCACGTGTCTCCATAGGCACTCGCTCTCCTCCTGCATAGCACCTTCGATCCAGTTCTGTCTTTTATCATCGGTTTGGGCTGACGTATTAACACTGCATAAGAAAAATATACATATATAAAATTTACTTAGTGGCAGGGCTTTGGGCAATAGGTAGCATCCACTCGAAACATATTCGACCGCTAATTAGTATTGTATTCCGGTTTGAGTGAGTCAGTGTAACTACACAAGGGATAATGTCTTCCAAGGTTGTTTGCGCATCGGTGATGTAAGGAATGGTTACCATAGCGTCAAATCTACTATGATCGGTGGTGATCACTCTCATCAGATATCCCATATACCGATCCGCCTGTAAATTACACAAAAGTCAACCTAAATCTTTATTCAATTATGCTTTTAAAAGCACTTTTGAATCGTAATTTCCAAATAATTATTTAAATGTTACCTAGATCAAGGATGTACCAACCGAAACGAACTGACAAGACCTCATTAACTATTCTTACCCAACTATTAAATCGCATCCATAAGATTCCAACGAAAGGGGGAATTCCAAATATAGACAAATAAACAACTTTGACCTTGAATTGACGCGATATCATTGGTCGAGATATTAATAATCTATAGAATTCATTAAGGATTCGTAAAAAGTGACGTTTTGTAAGCGAATTTTTTATCGCAACTTTGGAAGTGAAATTCAAGTGGATATAAGTAGTTAAGTGGAACAGTGTTGTATTGTAATTAAATATATATTAATTAAGAACTGTTTAATACAGCTGAGCGATTAGCAAATCGCATGCAATATGTCAATCTAAGGTTTGTTAAACTTAACTCCTCCTACCATCGGAATGTACACGAACTGTGCGACATTTCTATAACTATATTTTTAATTTTCTATATTCACGTTTGAAACCATCAGTTATGACTCAAAGTCAAAAATCTTTATTCGATATGGAAGTGATTACACTTGCTTATTGACAGTTAAAAATCTACCACCGGTTCGGAAATTAACACCACGGACCTGAGGAGAACCGGCGAAAGAAACTCAGCTGGATATTTTATTATACGAGTATAATAGACTGGTTACAGAATATTAATTTTTACAGAGGATTTAACTACGAGGCGTAATTTTAAAACTACATTACGTTCGCAAGCTACGAATAACGGATAGTCGTATAAATATATTACAACAAAATATATTAGTGTCTCATGAGTATAAACTGGCTATAAAAATTAATACGACGATTTCGATCTCCCTACCGTCAGTTATGTGGGACTCCTGGCCGAATGCCAGACGATGCGTGCCACTTAATACTTGCGGCACCCATCCCGTGTATGGGACTGTTACACGTGCTGCCAGGGGCCCAATTCTAACAAATCGACAGTTCGTCGCAATCAAATCGAAAAGTAATCGTTTCAAACGACCAATCGATTACATATTTAACAGTTGATATTCGGTCAAAGTTGGATCTGAATGTAATAGAGATCTTATCGTAACCCATATATGTAGAACTGGTCTTTAGTTATGATTAAGACGAAGTTAGGGGAGGACAGCCGGGGCAACTGAACTGGGGCCTACTCAGGGGGGGCTTAACAAAGATTCCGATGAGATAATAAATATCTATATAAAGTCAAATTATAATAATGTTACTGGTTACTGTTTTAAAAGTTACCGATACAAGTATAATGAAATTAAAATATTAAAATTAATTCATAATTATTAGGGTCTCCACGCGTCTGTTGCTCTAGCTCTGTATCTCCTCCAGCCCCAGGGCCTCCAGACCTCTAAATCCGACTCTGCTTTTGTGATAGTCAAAATTGATTCGGAAATGGTTACCATTGTAAGTTTGTAGAAATGGTCCCAAAAATCGAAACTATTAATTATAACTAATCACCTTACTAATTAGATATAATAATCTCTACTAACAAATTGCGTCTGTTCCGTAATACGTAACTGAAAAAAACTACTAAACAAATATATATCATATTCCAATGAAAGTAGGAAAAAAGATAAACAAACCTTAGATTTACGTATTTCTCGCGATTTGCTAATAACTCAGCTATACTGTGCACTACTAAGAGTTTATGATTAACATATCTCTATTTATAATACAACACTATTACACTTAACTACTTATATCCACTTTAAATTCACTTCCAAAATTCCGATAAAAGTTTCGTCGACGTTCACAACGCCATTTTTTCGCAAATCCACAGTGAATATCATAGATTAATCGAGCTCTCGACCAATGATATCGCGTTAATTTGCTGTCAAATGTTTTTTATTTAGCTTTTCTCCTGTTATGGTTGAAATAGAGTAAACATAAAACTTATACCAGAATACGCAACACGTTTCGGACAACGTTTTAGTATTGATATATTTATAAACTTTTGATATGATAAGCTTGATTTTAATGTTGTTATATTAAACTAAATATGGAAATAAATAAACAAAACACAAATGTTACAATAAAATAATATAATACTGACAATAATTATATCTCGGGTATCATGCCATTAAACGCAGAGCCGGATCTACCTTATGGCTTTTTGGGCTTCAGCCCAGGGTCCCGTGGATTCAAGGGGGCCCCAGCTAAGTCAAGTCAAAGTCAAAAATAGACGATAATAAATCCTTTACTAACTAACTTTATTAAATTAAACAGATCGTATGGTTTGCACCCCTGCGAGTCCTTTTTTTTATGTTATAGGTGGCAAACGAGCAGGAGGCTCACTTGATGGAAAGTGACTACCACCGCCCATGGACATATGCAACACCGGGGGGCTTGCAATTAATCAAACCCATTCAATTAATTTAATTCAAGTCTACGTTCAGATATGTCTTAGGTGGACCCCTAAGTAGTGTTAGCCCAGGGCCCCCTAAACTTACTGTCCAGCCATGATTAAACGTGCGTAGAAGTTTAAGAGACCAAAAATTTTTATATAGTATTGTCCATAACTTTGTTGATACTACGAGTCTCCTTAATAATGTACATTTTAAATGTCCTCGCCTTAACAACAGAAACCAGTCTTTATCTATTCAAAGAATATGTTCTTGTTCTTGGATTTGCGATCAAAATTGCGTTTTGAACGTCGACGAAACTGTTATCGGAATTTTGGAAGTAAAATTAAAGTGGAAATAAGCAGTTAAGTGCAATGGTGCTGTATTATAAATAAAGAAATTTTAATTATAGACTCTTAGTAGTGCACAATATAGCTGAGTTATTAGCAAATCGAATGAAATACGTAAATCTAAGGTTTGTTTACCTTTTTTCCTACTTCCATTGGAATAGGCTACGAGTATTTATGAGTGTGCTTGTTTG
The DNA here is from genome assembly GCF_037043105.1 of Vanessa tameamea. Classification (NCBI taxonomy): domain Eukaryota; kingdom Metazoa; phylum Arthropoda; class Insecta; order Lepidoptera; family Nymphalidae; genus Vanessa; species Vanessa tameamea. The sequence goes on along the minus strand of NC_087339.1, from coordinate 2,207,541 downwards.
CTTGATTTAGTTTTAAATTAAAGCAGATGAATCTACAAAGCGCAGTTACTTATAATAGCACTAGAAACCCAAATCGGCTTTGCACGTGTGCAACTTTTTAATAAAGAAAATGTTATGATATAAATATATTTAATTAGCATTCGGTAAATGAAAACAAGGATTAAGTGTGCGAGGAAGGATTTGATAAACATGGAAGTGAATAACAGAGGAGAATGGAAGGGAAAGACATGCTACGGCGACCCTAAATAGTTTGAGACAAGAGCAGTGAAAGAAGAAGCACTCGGGTAGAATATAGCATTTTAGAATAGGATCATTAGTTCCCGAGTTCCCTTACATACAAACAAACAATATTTACATCTCTATATTAGTATAGTTTATATATTAAATACTATTAAATGCTCTGATCTTCTAGTGTAAGTTTTACGTACAAATAATTATCACGCTTTACATAAACAGTAACCACAATTTTTTCCTCACTAAAAATCATGTTTCAAGCATTCCGACGCAAAACAGTGTTTTGTTAATGAATATATACAAGTTTACAACTTAAAAATTTAATTGTGCCACATAATTGGTTCAAATCTTGAATAATCTATTGAATTAAATAAGGCTTCATGAAAAAAAGGCCATTTTGAACATTGACGAAGCTGTTATCAGAAGTTTTGGAAGTAAAATTAAAGTGGATATAAGTGGTTGAGTGTAACAGTGTTGTATTATAAATAGAGATGTTAATCAAGAACTGTTTGTAGTGCACATAGTCAAGCTATTCAATGTAAGTATAAGATACTATCTCTTACTTCTTTCATTGGAATAGTCTATATATATGTTAGAATGTATACTAACTAGTAAAACTCGGCAAACACTGTCCTGTCTGTATGTATGTATATATTATATATGGCTGTAGTGCCATCTAGCGGTGACTTGCAACAAAACTGATAGTTGAAACCTTCCTCAAAGCAAATAATGCGAATAACTGACTAATTTGAATAGTGAAACAACAAATGTTGTCCACCTCCAAGTCTAGTAATCTCAAGCAGATGTACCAAAATCTGTTTATATTATATAAGATTTGATTGCAATGTAGTTTCGACGAGCATATTTTCCATGAATATAATCAATTTTATATTGAGGTGTGTACGTTATTCAATTCTGATCTGGTTTTTGTCCAATCTATTTTACATTACATTATCAGCCTGTAAATTTCTCACTGTTAGGCTAAGGCCTCCTCTTCCTTTGAGGAGAAGGTTTGGAGCATATTCCACCACGCTGCTCCAATGCGGGTTGATGGAATACACATGTGGCAGAATTTCGTTGAAATTAGACACATGCAGGTTTCCTCACTATGTTTTCCTTCACCACCGAGCACGAGGTGAATTATAAACACAAATTAAGCACATGAAATTCAGTGGTGCTTGCCTGGATTTGAACCGGAAATCATCAGTTAAGATGCTCGCGTTCTAACCCTTGGGCCATCTCGGCTCTCAATTATTAATTGATTAATTTCTTATATGTGTACGTATAACTTCCAATCAATTTTCCAGCTGGATATTTTACTAATGATGATGATTATCAAAATTGCACAGCTTGTTAAAGTTTATGACCATCATTATGAGCATAAAATGTAAAGAATGAAAATATTTTGTAATATTAGTTCATACTATATATAACATGACTATGTGAGCTAAAACTACAAGTGTCTAACTCTATAGGTAACAAATTTGATAAGCTCCATAGTTGAATGGTGGGAAGGATGATATGATATACAATAATACTTATTAATATAAATAATTACTGTTTAAGTCTTAATCCGAATCCTGAAAGCATTTTCACGTAATAATAATCGATATAAACAAGAAAATCGAATCGAAAACAAAATGTAAACATCTTATAGGATTCGTAAATAAATCTTTGTTCTTAGGACGTAAATGATTTTTTTTTAAGCGTCCGAGGTCACACGGCCTTACTGTAAGCAATAATCACCCCAGTTCATCCAAATAACATTCTTATTGAAATGAAAGCGGGAAAAACACTTACTTGTAGAATGAAAAGCTGCAGATCACATCATATTCCATGTTGCAGCCTTCAACTACACACTTTAGAGCGCTCATAGTGGGAACCAAAGCCGCGACCTCCAGTTATCGAAACCGTTCACTCACATCCTTCTCAATACGAGAAAATTATAAAATATTAACATTTAGCGCCTAAAGTAACTTTCAAACAAACTAATTTGATGGATCTTTAGAAAATTATCAATCAAATGTCGAAAATGACATGCTGTCACGAAAAGTCGAAGTCCTAAATGCGTGCCATGAAATGGTGATGTAATCTACCATAGGAAATATGTGTGGCAACATTTAATTCGTGATTCGATTCAATAGATTTTTGTGAAAGCTCGATTGTTTTATGACGCTATTTATTTTTTGAAGAAAACTCTACTAACGCAATTTTTTTTACAAAATTAGATTTCTTTTACAATTTAAACGTTAATGTAAGTGAAATAAATTAAGTGATTCATAATATTAACATTGACTTTCTCTTTTCCTCTCGACTTAAAAATCCAAGTGACAGTTATTAATATATAAATAGTGTTACAATTGAACATCAATATATAAACATAACATGAAATGGAAATATAATCATAATATTTTAGTAGTGAACATGGTAAGCGAATGATTTCTATAAAATCGATTTTATTGAGATTGTTGCCAAGCAAAAAAATCTAACCATAGAGTTACATACGATTCTATTGCCACAGGATACTAATTTTATATTGGAAAGCAGCCAGCAAATTGAAGACAAATTAAAAATTATACCTGCAATTCTAGAACGATATATATCACTTTTAGAGTATAAAAGTTACAAAATATAATATTCAAAGTCGTAAACTATTTCTTTTACACGTTTTATTAGTACTCTAATTTTCACATATTTCATAGACAACAATGGAAGCAGCATATTGATCGCTTTCATTTTACGTTACTTCCGGTCATTTGGGTTATTTTAAGAATAACCTTTCAATCTTAATATTTCATTAAACATTATCGTGAATGATGAATATCAAATAATATTGATGTATGTAGCCCATTACTTAGTCGTAAATTGTCATTGTCACATTTTCTCTGACAATTTTGTCAAAATTCTATGTCATTATTTGTCAAGGATGTCAATTGAATAATTGTTTTGCCTTTTTAATGAATTCATTACGTAACACGATATCACTGGTTCTTTCGCGAAGTGTTTTATACTGAAATTTCGTATTAACTCAACAATAACAAATAAAAGATGAGTTTCCAAACTAATCTCGTGATAAATTGGTCCATTTTTAGTATATTTCTTTTATTATCGTCTTAGTTTAACCTATCTCTGAGTTAGTGTTTTCTAAAACAACGATTAAAGCTCCAGTCGTCAACTATTTTGGAAAACCCTATGTATTTATATAACGCTACGTCCCAACATTATTGAGTAACAAGATGACGAACATAAGTTGACCTCTTTGCAGTAGTCGCTTTCACAATGACAAGAGGTCAATTAGATTCGTAGATTAGAAGTTTTTATTTAATATTTAATTTTACATTTCAACTAAATTCTAAACTAAAATACAGGTAAATTTTTGCTAATCACATAATTTACTTTTAGCTCATAATACATATTGTAATTCTTTAAGTTTATAGAATAAGTATGCAATTTTTTAATCATTTACTGAGTGATGTAAGTACATACATATCTATGATGTAAACATATTTCAATCATGAATAGTTACATGGATTACTTAGTTCTTGACATTCAACGTCATCGATCAGGAATGGAAACAAATAAAGAAAAATGATAACATTTTTTTTTATTTTACCCTTTGACAAAGGCTTAAGACTTTTGCCCTACACTATTAATTCTTCAAAATGTTCTCATTTTCTCATTCAAAGTTTATATTGTGTTTTAATTCCAATTAATAATATCAGTGTAATAATGTTGTATACAAAAAGATGACGTCATTGTATCATCGCTAATTATTATTACTTAATATATTATTTCGATAGTGTGTTCGTTGGTTTATCCTTCTTTCACACAACAATCACCAATCCAAGGCTTTAAATACTACTTGACAAATATCAGATATGAAATCTCTTTGATACTGATCTAAGTTGTTTTTGCATAAAAATATATTTATTTTATTGGCTGAAGAGTGACAGACATATCATATGTTATAATTGTAAACCAATAACTGTTTTATCCTTAAACTTATAACAAAACAAATACCTACTAACCTTACCTATCTAAGGAAAATGCAATAAATAAAATAGTTTTGAGTTTGCAAACTGCTATTATTATTAAAAATACGTGTTAATTGTTATACTACTTATAAAAACAACATAATTTAAAATTTCAATGTAAATCATAAATTCAATGAAAGAAACAAAGGAATTTAATGCGCGGGAAATTGCGCGCCAAAATTCCCGCGCTTTCGTTATTTCATATATTTGATTGTTTAAATGCAGCAAACATGTTTCAATCCAACATAAATTTCTGTATAAAGACGCAAAAAGGTTTCTTTGAAGCTGTACGTTATATTTTTATTACAAATAATGGTGACCTAATTATAGCCCTATCACGTGTTTCGCGCTAAAACAACGTGAGCTGCGCTATGCTTAGACGCCATCTTGTGAATCTAATGCACATTAATAAGATAGCAATGTTGCCATTCGAAAAAAAAATGCTGCTAATATTAAAATTAATGCATTTATTTGCTAAATTTTTACACTATAAACAGTCATATTAATGTACTAGCTGTTGCCCGCTGCTTTGCTCGCGTGAAAATTGATGATAAATAATTTAACTGACTAATTTTAAGGTATTACGTTAATTTAAGACCACTTTGTAAACTACATTTGTGGTTCAACTTTCGTGGGTTAGATCCACCAGACTGCTCATAAAGTTCGCTCTCGAACAGGCTATTTAGAAGTTGACTTGCAAAAAACAGTCTTCTCCTTAGTCTACTCCGGCCATGTTAAAGATTAGACCTTGAGTTTTATTAATAATTGTCATGGCGAAGCAAATTTTAAGCGCGAACTGTACTCTTTTGATCTTAAAATGGTATTCTAAGGGTATCAAAGATATTCGTAGAATATGCGCTGTTTCTCATACCTCCATCATCCAGTAATAACAGTAGCCCCAATGACATTACGACGGAGTGCCGTTCCTATTAGTCTGATGCGGTTGCATAATGTTGGAGATCTTAAATCCCTCAGTAACATTATTTTTACGCCAATCTTCTAACTTAAAAAATTACGGACTTCAAGACTAAGCTATTTACGAAATTTCAACCTCTATTTCAATCCTTAAGGGTAGAATATCCGGAAACGCATAAATACATATGTACTCAGTTCTAATCAGTATCCCAAAATTGAAGTTTAATGTTTCTAACTTAATAAATGACAGACTTCCATACAAACGTTCAACCCCTATTTCACCCCCTTAGGAGTTAAAATTCCAAAATTCCTTTCTTAGTGGGTGTCTACTCAATAAAACGATCCTACTCACAAAAAATCAAGGCCCTAACTTTAACAGTTTACGCTCGGCGATGATGAATCAGTCAGTCAGGACTTGTTATTTTATATTTATAAGAAGATATTAAAAAAATGCATCAGCATTTTATATTCAATTGCTGTTCAGCATATGAATTTTCATATGCTCATAGTCCCATCGAATTATGAGTGAGGTAATAGAATGTACATATGCTTTCGCACCCTTGTGAATTACTTAACATGGGTTATTAAAAAAATTAAAGCCCATGACCAAAAAATATCTTGATAAATGAGGCATATTATTCAATACAAGATTATATTAAAGATAAAAAAGCGTGGCTACATTACCGTCTTTACCATTGGGCACAAGGGGCACGTGTCCAGGGCCTCCATCCTAAGAGGGCCCCCGAAGAACCAACAATTTCCTTCACACGTTTGTTCTCGCGTTGACTGCTATGTATATTTTCGAAAGTGATATATTTGTAAGAAATAACTGACATATCAATAAAGGCGATTGACGATAGTCGATATTTAAAGTAGAAAGACGTGCTCTTCATGAAAGAAATATATATACTATAAAATAGCCTGAATTTACGAAAATTACCGCACCGTTTTTTTAAACTATACTTAAGGCCTGGCCATAAGCAAAGTATTTGTACATGGTAGTAAATATCTACCAAAAGGGCCCGAAATTCATGGGTGCCCAAGGGCATAGCTTGAGTCGGCTCGGCGTGGATAAGAAGCGATTATATTTATTGATTTCTTTACAGGACACATATAAACTCAGTTGTACTCTACTGCAACCTGTAATTAGAATGGTGGAAAAGAGTAACTACTGAGTTTCCTACCAGTTCTTAGGTATAAGCTACTTTCCGAACCGGTGGTTTTATAAAGAATATTTTGATTTGATTTGATCTATCTTGTGAATCCGCAGTTATTCGTCAGATAAGACACCGTTGTCAACCAACAATATACTTGTGAAAATTGTATTCAACACGTACGGGCTGAGGTGATCTCGTGATATTTCTCTTAGCTCGTCGTGAATTATTATTTTTATAGCATAAGTAGGTGAACGAGCATTAAGACCTGATGAAAGGTTGATGCCGTCAAAATTTAACCACTCCTTACATCGCCAACCTTCTGAACTGAGATGTTATGTCCCTCTTCAAACCGAAACACAACCAGAGCCGTCTCAAGCTATGCTGGGGCCCTTGGGCACCCATGAATTTGGGGCCCTTTTGCTATATTTTTTTTGATTTAATTTGGTAAATTGTTGGTTCTTCGGGGCCCTCTCAAGATGGGGGCCCTGGGCACGTTCCCAATGTGCCCTATGGTAAAGACGGTAATGAACACAGCAATACTTGTAGATGTTTAGCGGTAGACTGTATGACGAGTGATACTTAGCCAGATGGGCTTGCACGAAGATCTACCACCAAGTTTATATTATAAATCAAGATTATAAAACCAAAAGCAACTGTAGTGAAGAAAATAAATGCGACCTATTTACACCTTCGGTATGGGGACAGGAACAGGAACCACCTGATGGTAAATGGTCACCAATACCATAGACATTGCCAACCTGTGCAATTTTAACTAATAAGTCACTACATAGTATAGATGAAGATTGGCTTCCCGCCGTCTGTCCCTGTGTATGCTTAGATCTTTAAAACCACGCTACGGATTTTGATGCGGTTTTTTTAATGGATAGAGTGATTTAAGAGGAAGGTTTATATATATATATAATATAGTAGAGAAACACTTATTATTTTAGAGGTTTCTAATGAGCCTGAGCTGATAGATCACAATAATGTACTATAGTAATAGACACCTTAGAAAAGTATACAAGATAGTCTGGGGCCGGACATATCTATCCGGGGCGGGTCGCTAGTATTTCATATATTAAACTGACACTTTTGACATCTGACGTATCAACATATAAAGACTCGTCGGGAATTGTATTCGGATTTGATTTTGTATTCGCTTTATTACTTTTGTGTAATATTCCGTTCGCTCTACTTGCCTTTTTTATGATCTGTGAATCGTAAACACAAATTTAAAAGACTGGTACTTCAACGGGCCATCTTAAATCAATATTTTGTAATACAATATGAGTTGATTCTCATCAAAATCACGACCAAATAACCAAAAGCAAGTATTAAAATATTTAATTAAAATAAGATTTTATGCTCATTCATACGTCAAAAAAAAAAATCTATACACGATCGGGGTTAAAAAAAATGAAATGCACATTGTTTTTTATTATTAATTTATTTATCAATATAATATGTATATAACGTATAACTTACAGCCTTAAAGAGCGTCAATCGGGGTACAAGTGTCGGAAATCCAAAGACAACCCAAATCGAACGAAGAAGAAAGGTTTCGATTTAAAAAAATTACACCAATATGTTTTTTTTCTTCACTATGGGAACTATTGAAGGCCACGATCGACGCCACCAAGCATCCTTAAAAAACATGTATCTTAATTTTAATAAATCATCGAATATACCTAACTTTACTGACTATGAAACAATTCTACGCTCGCCTATATTACAACAACCAATTTTTTAAATCTTTTTTTTGTTTTGTTAATTTTAATAAAACCGAAAGAAAATGGGAGTCAACAAAATTAGACACTGGAAAATTGCGCGGAACGCATTTTTTTTTTTTTAATATTTATACAGCACTTATTAATAATAGCAAGAATTATAATTTTTTTTGTATTGTTTTTCATTTATACAATATCCTAACGTGTTTTCCCACTTTTTAGCACAATGTGTTCTCCTTTGGCGTTCTTACGAAAAAATTGCAACAACTGATGTATTTAACTTAAAAAAAACTTAACAAAAAAAAACACAACGTCGTATCGAATCGTCAAATTTTTAAACGTGTGACTTTGAAAGAATTTTCGCGGGAAATATCTAAAGAAAAAAAAAAAAGAAATATTGACAGTTCATGACATTTATATAAACTTTAAGCGCATACGTATGTATTATTCGTAAATTTATTTACAAAAACAATTTATTAACATTTCAGACGTTTAAAAAGTTGACGAGAACTTGTTTTTTCGTCTCATGGTCGCTTCGTAGGTTATACGACCCTCAAACTTAAAAACTACAATCAAAGGGACGGTCCTGGTGTTTGGGTCCGTTTTAGACGAATTCATTACTGAAATTAATCACAGAATTTACCACATTTTTTACAAAATCATTTTCCTTATAATCTTATTCATACTGTCAAAAATATAACACATTAGTACAAGAATTTTCTCTTTAAGATGTTTAGAAGAAAACATTCGTCTAAAATGGACGCATATTGGAAATTTAGCGACACAGAAATCGTTCAAGAAAACTATTATATTATATTAAATATTAATACATCACTACACAATATTACGAAACCATCCCACCGTTGGGCAAAGCAACTCCTGCCGGGATGGTGCGAGGTCATTACTAGCTGTCATAACACGTAACAGGTTATCATACGAAATTATCAGTTTTGAATCAATCGATCTGTACTATATATACCCCAGTCATAAAAACATTGCCTGCGCGATTCAGAAACACGAATACAATAAGCGCCTTATACTGGTACACACATGCTTGTTAATTTTTTAATGATTAGAAAAGCTTACAAATCGATGTACCATTTAATGGTAGATATAATCAAGCAAGCTATGTTTGACTATTTTTTATCTGTGATTTATATTTAAAAAAAAAAAAAAGTAATAAACATGCATTAAAACCGAAAATTTTCGATATACATTATATTCTAAGTCAATAAACTAAGTGCAGTACAATTTCTGTGTCAATCGATGCTATAAAGAAATAATTTTACATATTAATTAATTAGGAACTATATTTTTTTATTTTTTTTCAATAATCAATGAGAGAAGCGACCTCAGCGATATTTTGACGTTATTCTTGTCTTAAATTTACCAAAATAAGTGATGTGACGCGCGTATGGCAACCGTTTATCGTTTTACGGATAAGCAATATATCGTAACTGAAAATTCATCGAAGTTATTTCGTAATGAAATCATTAATCTGTTCTAAAGTCTTTAGTTTATTGTCACAGTATAATTTGTCTAGGGGCAAGATATATTCATGAAATAAAAAAAAAAAAAAATTAAACAGCCATACGCGCATCACATAATAACTATGTTTACAAAAGCATCCTTAAAATCTAGAAAAAAAAAAGAATAAAAGTATTAAGAAACACACCCTAACTTTTTTATATTAAGTGCAAATTGCAATATACATTTTCCATTGTTTATTGAGAGAAAAATGTATCGACATTAAATTTTCACGGACGCCATTTTCATTTTTTGATTACGTCCATTCGCTTTAATGTAGATAATTTTCCACTACGTCACATCTAAACCCCGTACAATACAGATAATCGCATTGAGCAAGTTAGTTCTCAACAAAGTATAATTCAAATTTAGTACATTTTTTTTTATCTATGTCCGATATCATAGACCACAGAGACAGTGTATCGTTCGACCACAGACAATGTCAATCGTTCATATAATCTAAAACTATTAGACTATGATAGTGCCTGTTTTATATCATTTTATATCTAAATTAAAAAAGCAACTAGGTATTTATATTAGATTCGAACGTTACACCGTAAAATAAAACTTTAGCAGACTTTTAAAGGTAATCGTATGTTTGTATGTGCGCTATTTTATCCGAAACTACAAGACAGATAATCATGCTTCTAAAAAATTAATTCAACGACCATACGGACTTATGCATATAACAAATGTGTTTATTGCGAGTCAGTTCATTGCAATCAATATGGTCGTAAATATTATTCACCGACGGGACTGTGTACCTGTCTCTAGTTTACGTGTGTCGTTAGAGCGAGACAGAAAATTTGTTTAATTTAGACGACAATGCTAGTGTCTGTACACGTAGCTTTTACAAACATATCAAATGTCGCCTTAAGATATCCATTAATATCTTTACGAATATATACATACATGCAATATTTTGAGCGATTTAAAGCCTCGAGATATATATTTTAAAGACAACCATATCCAAACTAGATCTATCTCATAATGGTGACATTTAACGAATGAATCGGATGGTGTTACGAAAGTTTCGCATCTATTTAGGCGAGACGGTCGTAGCTACGGATGTTTCTAGAAAACGTATTGAACAATCTAAGTTATAACCTCGACTTCGTGGTAGAGCTTTGCGTTGAGCACCACTCACGCGTCGATCGGACCGGAAGCGTATTGGTCGAGCAAGGAATGGTGAATTTTACTGCGCCAATGCCTCGATTCAACTGTTAAAGTTTTACCATTTACGGTGTAGCGTTTGAATCACCACGCGGTTATTTCTAAGGAATTTGTGTGTTTGATTGTGTCATAATTACAATTGGCAGTATTCGAAATGCGGTCTGAAAAACGTATAGTTTCATCGATTTTTTTTTTTTTAGCATTTTTATCACAGAATTGGAACTTTTCCTTCGAAATTTCTATGAAAAATCAATCATGATGAAACTTGTTTTGATGTTTTCTCGAATCCGCAGTACGCAGTCAAACGTTTTTAACCATAAACAATAGTGCTACCAAAGAAAAAAAAAACACCAATTTCTCTACTAAATATGCACATAGCCAGTCTTAGCGACGATTCGCCGTTTGATTTTTTTTTTTTAATATCAATTCTATTTAACCAGAGAAAGAATATCTATAACTGTACAGTTTTACAATTTTCGCCACTAGAGATCTGCGCCGGCCACTTCCAATGACCATAGACAATACGCAGCACCACTCGAACCACAGACAGTGTAGAGTGAGCCATCAGTGTGCAAGCCTGTCGAGCTCTCTGGAGGTCAGAGATCAATTCACTAATTAAAAACGAAATAAAATTAGCTAATCTTACGACTCATAACTTCGACATTAAGCGTTATTTTCGTTACAGTACTACAGATGGGTATTAGATTTCGTTAATTTTCGTCGTACGAGTGCAATAGAGAGACAACCATAGACAAAGCCATCACAAAAAGGCATATGTTCCGTTACTCTAGTTCGTATGTCCGCGATTAGCTCCGAAACTACACAAACGGCTTCATTCTTCATAAACATGTCGAGTTAAGCAATAAACATATCGCAAACCGAATGCTTTAGATGTCATAAACGAGCCGGAGTCACACTGGTCGCTCACTCCCCCGCCAAACCCAGCGTCTCCACTGGTAAACCTTAATCTACCAAGCATTAATCGTACTTATTTAATTGATTTATATTATGTTTATTAGACTAAGAATGTCACTATTATGCACGTATTAATTTTAGATGTTCGTATCGAAATATTAACTTTACACGTCAAAAATATATAAATACATACATATACACATATATATATATATTGTATGTCTCTATGGTTATCTTACGCTATTATGATAGTGGCGTCTAAACCGCGTAGCATATTGCTTATTGTCGATGCGTACAAGCTGCAAAGAGAAGAAATACACGATTAGTTTGAAACGCACACTCAATACACGATAACATACCCGGCAACAGAATACGTGTTGCGAGTTTATCGTTAATCTGCAAGATACAATGGAGGGGGCAGGACAGCGTCAACGTCGCTTTGAAGTAAGGGGTCATGTGAGGGGGGGGGGGAGAGCAACTAAAGACGTCGCTCGAGACGGGGACGCGAAATTATTTGAAATATAATATAAAAATATCCCACCTAGGCTCCACATATAACCAGCCTGCAATCCCAGTAACCGCACACCGCCCGCGCAGCCAGATCGGAACCGGCCGCAACCGGCTCGAACCGGTCGCGACTAGTCAAACACTAAACACCGGCGCGATCCGCACACAACACTTTTACTCACTTTTATTTTTATAGTATTTTTTTTTTTTGTAATTTATATATATATAAAAATGCACTTTAAAAGTCTAGATAAGTAACACATGCACACGGGTCTACTCATATGTACAGTGTTCGTATGTCGTATCATTACTGCGTCTTAGCGGCCACTGGCGCTTTCAACTCGTTCGGCGCGGCTTCCGGTTTCGACTTGGGCTTCGCTGCGAAAACAAACATAGATTATTAGTTTACGTCGATCGCAGAAGAAACGTAAACACGAATCGAAGCAGAGGCAGCACTCACGCCGCGGCCGGGCGTTGGCGATGACGCTCTGCGCGCCGCACGAGCCGGCGCGCCCGCGGTTGGTCCCCGGGCCCGCCGTGCCGGACGGTGCTCGCCTGCGGACACGGATCAATGCAAGTTGCTGTTTAAAACCCAGCACGTGTGTGCTTCTTTATTTATTTAAAGAATGTCAAATCAGATGATCATTGCGTCTCGCGCCAACAGATACACGTTAATGTGTCTGTACACCTTCACATTTTTATAGATCAGGGGCTTGGGGGGCGTTCAAGTATTACGTAACGCAATTTAGGGGGAGGGGGTGTCTCGTATAACGTTACGATGCGTTACAGGGGCGGGAGGGGGTCTTTCTTACACACGTTACGTAACATTGTTATTTTTTTTAATAAAAAATTCAAACAGAAGATCTTCAAAAATTGCGTTACGTAATACTTGAACGCTCCCTTGACAGTTTATTAGATCTTAATGAATGACATCGAACTGTTACCGCATGTTCTAGATTCTGAACTCTTTTAAATGTTATATGACTGTACTGTACACTATGGCTTAAGGATTAAGAATGTCTAACCCTGATCCCTCAACCAGGGTCTTTTTTTTGTTTTTATTTCTAATAGAACGGCGGTCCGGCAAATGGTCCCCAGTTTGTAAGTGTTTATTGACTTATAAGCTAAGATGTTATGTCCCTTGGCCTTCAGTTAGAGTAGCTGACGACTCTTACAAACGGGAACAGAACAATACGATGTATTGCCATATGTACGTAGCCCGCGGGGCTCGCACGCGGCAGAGCTAGTGACACAGAGGCGTTGAGGCGTTACCCGTAGCTGCCGCGGTAGGCCTGCAGGTGGCGCTCGCTCTCGGACACGGAGCGGTGCCGGTCGTAGGGCCGCGCGTGCGGGCCGCGCCCCGCGCCCGCCGCGCCCTGCGACGCCAGCAGCTCGTTCAGCTGCGGCTGCGGAGGGCGGCGGAGTACTCATTACACTCGGGTCGTGGACAGTGGTATTCACTGAAATTACTTTTGATTTCTCGAGCGAGGCTAGGTTAGATCTAATGACATGCCCCACAAAAACGGTTATCACTGGTTTTTAGTGGGTATTACACCAGTGCGCCGGGCGCCGGCGAATCCCACATCCCCGCTTTTATAGCGTGGAAACGCACAAGTGCCCGCCTGCCTATAAGCAATACGTACCTCTAGCACACGAAAGTCTTCGATGCTCTTGAACTTAGCGAGGTGAGCTTCGAGTTTCGGCTCGACTTGCAACGCCGTCGCGTGCTTGTAGTATTTTAGGAAAGCCCAGAATTTTTCCAGACCGTACAATTGACCTGTAATTAAATATTAAACAGTAAATTAATAGTCTGTCAACGATTCAACGCTGAGATGACGTTTCAAGCTGGTCCAATGGGCTGGCGGCGACTTTCATCCGAGTACATTTTGACCGACGGCGATACGTCGTTTCGATACGCGTATCTTTCAATAATACTGATTATAATACTGACAGTATATTTTGGACGCGCGATACTGAATTAAATAGCGATTCAATGTTTTTTTTTTTTTCGGCGCAGTCGCTAAGGTCGCTGTTGGCGCGACGTGTAATTTTTTTAAAGTCTTTTATTTTATTTTGGACTTGTGAGCTTAACTATTCTAGCGGCAAGATACGATGGCCGTTTTGACACATTAAAAAAAGTGATGTGAAATGTAAATTTATTATCGATATAATATATTCAAATCTTTGTTTTTTTGCAAGTAATTTAATTCAAGTTTTTGTTGCAAGTAGTATCTGATTAAAAAGGTTTAATAAAAAAAAATATAAAATAAGTTTAAGTAATATATTCGAACGAAATCAATTTAAATCAAAAATTGGAATTAGAATGAATAACTTTATAAACACATTACATAAAAAAACAAAAATATAACACCGACTACGAGGTCGAGTGTGAGAGTGTGACGTACACGATTACGCAAAAAAAAAAAAAAAAAGTTATTTTCGCGGTACCCTAATATTTGTAGTTTAGAAATCACATTCGATAAATTTTATGACTAACTGCACGTCACTATTGACAATAAAGAACAACAATTTGCTCCTTTGATGTAATTATTTATTAAATACGAAACTTCATGAGCGGGCAAACGTCAAAACGGCCATCATAGCGTGCCGCTACTATAGTAAGTAAGTTGCAGTAGCACTAGAGTAATGATTTGGTGGTTTATTTATGTTAAGATCGATTCGAATTTGGAACTATTTTTGTTTAGTTAGAAAACTGCTTTTTTTAAAAAAAAATAATTTCACTTCTGCACTCTAAATGTCAGAATCAACTGATTTTGAATGTGACGTCACATTCTATCAATTTACGCTCGTAATATGCGGTGAGTTCGAATGACCTCTTAAAGAATAGCTGTAATGTTTACCTTTCTCGTAGTCAGCGAGCGTTTCAGCCTGGAAGTGCTGATATAGCTCGGGGCGGAACTTCCGTTCTAGACCGTACGAATAGAAACGGAACAGGCATTCGAGCCCGTAGCGGAAACCGGCTGACGCGTCCTCGTTAGCCAGTGTCCTATAGATGAAAAAAAAAATCAATTAGATACAGATAATTCGACGATCTCCGTAATGGAGTGGTGTGTACACCGGTTTGCATGAGTACGCCACTCCGAGGTCCCGGGTTCGATTCCCGGCCGAATCGATGTAGAAAAAGTTGATTAGTTTTCTATGTTGTCTTGGGTCCGGGTGTTTGTGGTGCCGTCGTTACTTCTTATGTTCCATAACACAAGTGCTTTAGCTACTTACATTGGGATCAGAGTAATGTATGTGATGTTGTCCGATATTTATTATTATTATTTATTAATTAAATCTTACTATACTAATAATAGTATATACATTAAGTACGCCAGATATTAAATTGTTTATATTAACCATCTGATACTATACCCCGTTCAAGTTAGCTTAATCATTTTGACAGACAGGCCAGTAATGAGAAACAGGAAATATAACATATATAGCAGTCGATGGAACGATGGAATGCGTAATTCAAATTAGAATTCAATTTTTTTTTTAAATTATTTTTCTAAAAAGAGTTATACCAGACAAAGAGACCCCAACCAAAAGAACCACCGTTCGTAACAATAACTTAACAATGATCTTTAATAAGGATTTTTGTAATCGATATTTGTAGCAGTTACTGCCTGTTATTCGCGTCCCTACCGTCCGACCGGTGTAACATTGTACAAGCATTTATTATTTTCAGTGTTTCTATTTAAATTTTACTTTGAAGCAATAAAGTCTTAAAATTTTCGAATAACACTCGAATCTTTAGGAACTTTTGTATTGTATGTATTTTTTCAAATATTTTTACAATTTTTAAAATCATTCAATTAAGAAAATAATATGTTCGTCATTGCAAAGTTATGTCGATTAGAAAAATTTACATCTGTTAAAAAGATCAAGCTATCTTGTACAGGGTACAGGTGGTCATCACTGTTCATAGATATTGGCATTGTAAGAAATATTCAGCATTCCTGCCATGGCCAATGGCACCATCAACCTACCCAGATGGGTTTGCAAAAAGCTCTACCACCAAGTAATCGTCAATGTGACAGATCATCCAGGATACGCACTTAATATACGATTATTTTTTGTGTTGCAGTTAGCTCATAAGACTCCTAGCTTATAGCACTGGGTTCAAATCATAGTGTATCGTGCACGAGAAATCGTATTGAGTTATCCTTCAAGAAAATCTCAACAGCAGCAGCTCAGACTTTAGAACGACTAGCGTCTGAACTCTCGTCACGAATGACAGTAGGATTATGAGCGTTAGGGAATAGGTTGCACTTTCGCCGGCGGTTTTTCCGAACCGATACGACTTGGAAACCTTCAAGAAAAGAGCGTACTCCTTCCTTAAAGGCCAGCAACGCATCTGCAAGCCGCCCGGTGCTGCAGATGTCCATGGGCGGTGGTAGTCACTTTCCATCAGGTGAGCTTCCTGCTCGTTTGCCATCTATCACAAAAAAAAAATCCGTGTTTCCGAACAAACATGTGTACCCATACCTAAATTCGTTGTACATGGTTCTGTTGAAGTGGTCCCGTAGGAAAAACGACCAGAATCTGAACAGCGTGTTCATTTCTTGAGACTGGCCGATACCGAGCTTCTTGCGTTCTGCAAATGAGACATATTACTTATAGTTATATAATTAAATGATAAACTGCGAGTCGGACTATCACGGAGAGGGTTCCGTACTATTTAATTAAAAACGGTATTAAAAAAAAAATATATAGGGTATAGTTATTCATTTATCTGCGCTAGGACATTATGATTGCGTCAACGATTTGATCATTTCACAAGACGAACTCCTAGGGAATAAAAAAACTCGTACATTTCATTGGTTGATAGATTTAATTTAAAGAATTATCATTGATTGGATATAATGGACCAATCAAGGTCACGCGCATTAACCAATGAGACCACAGGGGCAGTCTTCCTTAGGGACTCGTTTCGTGGAATATACTTTAGTAAGAGTATCTTCGAGCGAAACGAACAGAAAGACACTGGTGATGTTGAAAATGTTGTTTTTTCATTGGACGATGAGATATCAAAATGGTAAAGTTGAAGTGTCTTATATCCCAACAGAATTTGGATAATAAAAATACACTCACCCTTAAGACACCTGGAGTGGTACTTGTGGTAGGCCTGCTGGGTGAAGTGGTTCTCCCGCAACAGGCCGTGGCTCGGGTGGTGGAAGGCGGGCAGCGACTGCGGGACGGAGCCGCACGACGAGCCCAGCGTTGGGGACGTTCCCAGCGACGAACTGTAGCACAAAATATACTTCGATTAAGAGATATATTGGAGTTCAGTCGACCGCGCTGCTCCACACGGCGGATACACAGACAGCAGATTCTCATCCTCTTATTTATAATTACAATAAGGATTATGTTCGAATTTCAACACTGAGCAATAACATTTTTTTTTTTTTTTATACACAAACGAGGATATCTTACCCGGTACTGTCGCGATGCGTTCGTTTGTGCTCACGGACGTCCATGATCCAGCCCACGTGGTGCTCCACCGGCGGGTTCAGACTGTGTCGGGTCTTGTGCTTCCTGCTGCTTCTGAAATTTTAACGGTTTAGGTTAAATGCGACCATTTCGTCATCGCCTCCCTTTACTTAATATATCGAAAGCATCACAACGCCCTGGAGAGCATTGAATTATTAATTTATAAAAATATAGTATAAGTCTATGAGCCGAGATGGCCCAGTGGTTAGAACGCGTGCATCTTAACCGATGATTTCGGGTTCAAACCCAGGCAGGCACCACTGAATTTACATGTGCTTAATTTGTTTATAATTCATCTCGTGCTCGGCGGTGAAGGAAAACATCGTGAGGAAACCTGCATGTGTCTAATTTCAACGAAATTCTGCCACATGTGTATTCCGCCAACCCGCATTGGAGCAGCGTGGTGGAATATGCTCCATACCTTCTCCTCAACGGGAGAGGAGGCCTTAGCCCAGCAGTGGGAAATTTACAGGCTGATTATGTTATGTTATGTAGTATAAGTCTATGGGAAGACTCTTAAGAATGGGGACCTGATTGAATTTAGATACGTCAGTGTCACGAGGGTTCTTGTTGGCGGCGTAGACACACACACCACGTACATACGTGCGTTCGTGCGCGTGTTGTGAATAGACTGGTTAACTTATTTGTTGAACTTTTTATACAAAGATCACTATTAATAAGTGTTTGCTGCTTGTATATGTTTTTGTTGAGAATATTCAAATCGAATCAATTTTATTCAAGTAAACTTCACAACGGAGCGTTTTTGATTCGACGATACTAAAATACAACTTCGAGTCGTATGAAGATTAAAAAACATTTTTCCTCAACCTAGTAAATCACTAGTAATTACAATATTTACTTACTTAGCCCCTTAGTCTATGAACTGATTCGAATCATTAACCAAAACAGACCGTTTTTAATCTGAACGTGCTTACACTAAACTCCACTAAAATCTTCAGCTATGTATATCGTTCAGAGGTTGATATACAAAACGATGCTGTGTCTTTCTCATTCAAACGTCAAAACAGTGACCACAGAAAGAACAAATCCATAGTGAATATCATAGATTAACCAAGCTCTCGACCAATGATATCGCGTCAATTTGCTGTCAAATGTTGTTTATTTGGCTTCTCTCCTCTTACGGTTTGAATAGAGTAGAGATAAGGCTTAACTGTGTATCGACTCACATGACGTCAGTGGCGTGCGGGTCCTTGTTGGCGGCGTAGAAGCGCGCCGTGCGTCTCGGTCGCATTTTACCGCCTCCATCTTGTGTCTGTTCCACGGCCTGTAATGACGTACAAATAATTATTGATTCGAGGTAAATCGCAGCTTTCAAAGTCGACAACTTCCCTGTCCGTACAGCAGACGCGATGATAAAACGATAACAGGGAAATTGTAACGTAAAATAATATACATATATATATTTACTTAAGTTTACTTGACGTCTTAGTCTTAAAAGGTGTATTTTATATTTAAACTATTGATCGGATTTACCGTCCCCTCGGATTACGAGTGAATAAACTTAAATGACAGTAACTGGTTGTGTACGTATGTGTGTGTGGGGGAGGGGGTGAGGTTAGGGTACTGACGGGTCTGGGCGGCGGCGGCGGCGGCTCGCTGGGGTTGCAGTGGCGCTCGGCGGGCGCGGCCGCCTCGAACTGCTCGCGGGAGATGAGCGACACGGTGCGGTACTGCGGCGTGCTGCTGTACGACTGCGCACACGGTAGCTCGTTTAGTACAAACCACAACACATCAAGGCTATAGCGCAATGGTTTACTCTTAGTACAAGATTTAAGCTGAATTGGATGCAACATTTTTTTAAAAGAAAAAGTTACATATCTGCAAACATCTCAATAATATTGTACACCAAACAAACAGTTCTCCATTAATATATCTTTATTTATAACACAACACTATACAACTTAACTACATAAATCCACTACAATTTCACATCTAATGATCGGATGACAGATTCATTTAAATTCAAAACGCAATTATCACGTATCAACATTGCACACCAGAGTATTCAACATCTCGACCAATGATATCTAATCGATTCAAGGTCAAAGTTGTCTATTTGCCTACTCATTCTGTAATCGGTATAGGCTGTGCATTTACGTCGCTACGGTTAGTACATAATATTTAACTGCAAAAGGTCATATATACACGTGGCAATCAGCGTAATATGCTTTCAAGATTGAAGATTTGTGTTTGAGTTTTATGCTATGATAACTCTTAAATGCCTGAACAGATTTAGATGTACAAGATATCATTAGAAACCTTATCGTACCGAGGGTAGCGACAATGGAGTTTTTATATTTTATGAAATAGACGGATAGTCTAGTGATCACTCAAACGACCATAGACATTTGCATCTGTAAGAAATTAACCATACCTTACATCGGAAATGCGTCACCAACCTTGGGAACTAAGTAGTTAGTTCAGTCTTTGTGCCTGTAGTTACACTGGCTCACTCACCCTTCTTATGATGATCGGATAAACTTTATATATAGCGACATTCGCTTTATGAATTCATGATTTATTATTATTTATATAGAAACAAAACTAACCGATGAAAATTCATTCCATAGGTCCTCTTCGTAGCGTCTGAGACCATCCGTGATCACCTGCAATTGAAAAACGTACACAAATATTAATATACGAGTATATGCCCGTGGCTCCGCTTGCGTTTTCGCGGTTGGTTGTCAGGTATTATTCGCACGATATCTTTATAAATTATAACCTATGTGGTATTCTGATGTATAAGCTATATTATTATAAAGTTTCATTAAAATAAATTCAGTCGTTTGGACATATCACTGCTTAATCGTCGGGAAACGATCGGCCTCCTCTTCCTTTGAGAAGGTGTGGAACTTATTCCACCGCGCCGCTCCGATGCGGGTTGGTGGTGATGATGAGAAACATCACAAGCAGGTTTCATCTCTATGTTTTTCGTCACCATCGAGTACGAGATGAATGATGACGACGCAAATTTAACACGTGAACATACAATGGTGTTTTGGGTTTGAACCCGCATATATATATTGTAACTACATGGAAGGGCCCAACAGGCAAACGGAGAGTGGGGACACCTTACACGAGATGCGAGGATGACATAAAAAAGATCGCAGGAACAAACTGGCTGTTAACAGCAAAGAACAGAGACAAATGGAAAGCCTTGGAGGAGGCATTCACCTGAGAGGGGTCCATGCAAACACAAAAAATTCCAAGAAGAAACACCTTAGCAATGAGATCAAATTTATTTTTATATAACTTAAAAAAGAAAAATACTTTATAACTGTAGATTTTGCAAGGAATAAAAAGGCTTTTTTATTTTATTAACTTATTGTATATATTGTAAATTACGTTTTTGTATATAACGTTATCACTGCTTGAAATATTCGTACAGTTAATGCTATCGGTGGTCATACCTGCTCCAAGTCCTGAGTGATCTTGGTGCGCGTTGCCCAGTCGCCCTGACGGTCGTGCCCGTCGTGTTTGGGCTGGCGGGTCGCCGTCTGCGTTACAATCAACAGCCGGCCGATGTCGCGATCCGACAGCTCCAAGTCGGACTCCTCGTCGGACCTGAGGGGATTTTACGGATATATCATTTCGTGAATACAATTTCACCGATTTTTAGATACGGTCACGGATATTTCGCATCGCCCGATCGATTCGAATCGTTTGTTAAGGGTATGAAATTACAAAATAAAAAATTACAATATCCGTCCGTCCGAGGGACCGTCACTTTTGCAAAAATTTTAAAAATGAGTTAAATGCGTAATAAGTATCCCGAAGCAACCGTATACTTGGTGCAATAATCTTACTGTCGTATTACACATAGCGTGCATACGTTAAGATGGCGCGAGTGTCATTATGGTTTTGGCGCGAATCACGGCGGCGCTTGGAGAGTGTCAAATCTTTAAACGCCTCTCCTGAAAAATTGTATTTTCGCAAAACTGACGGTCTCGATATATGAATTTGACTTAATTTGCAAGCTATTATTCAGTACTGGTTACACAGAGAAGAAATGGCTTTAAAATACAACTATATAATATGTTCATCGGTTGGAGTGTTTAACGACGAGGCACCGACCAGGCGTCGGTGAAGGTGTTGTGTCGCGGCGGCGGCAGGTCGAGCTCCTCGTCGAGCTGGAAGTGCAGCTCCTCGCGCGGCTCGTCCTCGGGCGCGGGGGGCGCGGGCGGCGCGGGGGCGGCGCGCTCGCGCGAGCCCGCCTTCGTGCGCCGCTTCACCTTTCATACGACATGCACGGGTTTCGTTACTATCTTAGTTCACACGGGTTTCCAATTTTGAATTGAAAAATTATTTTTAAATTAATAATACGTAACCGAACGTAACAAAATGTACTCAAAAAATCCCATTATCAAATCAATACAAATAATAAAAAACAAATACTATCTATAATAACTGTGACGAGCTGAGTTTGCATTAAAAATTAAGATAAATTAACATAAAATAAAAAATCAACTTAGACAAGCTTCGCTCGTCCCGCAGGAGCAAATCCTGATTGTGTCTTTACTTGTGTAGTCTCAAACAAAACCATAGTTACCTCGGTCCAGACATCAGGATCGACTTTCTCGAGGCTCGCTTGACCGTCTTGAATATTTGATTTCTCTGAACTTGGCTCTTCTGGAGAGAAAAACGACATTAATAAATAACAGACATTGGAAAACAATTACCAATTTTTCAAGTATAACATTAATAATATTTATCAACATCACATACATTACTCTGATCCCAATGTAAGTAGCTAAAGCACTTGTGTTATGGAAGATCAGAAGTAACGACGGCACCACGAACACCCAGACCCGAGACAACATAGAAAACTAATCAACTTTTTCTACATCGACTCGGCCGGGAATCGGACCAGGGACCTCGGAGTGGCGTGCCCATGAAAACCGGTGTACACACCACTCGACCACGGAGGTCATCAATTGTTAAAGTATAAACCGTAAAAGTAAAAACCACTTGTACTTAAGGACATCTATTTATTATCTTCCGTGTTTAACTGCAGTAAAAATGTTTGTACAATTATATATATAATCTTATTAGAGCTTAACTGTGCAAACTAAAAGTGATATTTATATCATATCAAATAGATTCGCTCCAGTTAACGACAAATTATAACTCTGTATTTACCAGCGCGTCTTGCTTGCGGCACGAATTCGGGCACATCCGGGTTGAGATGGTCGTGGGCCAGCAACGACGTTCGACCAGTTCGGAACATTCTGAAAAAAGCAACAGTAATATATTAAATCGCTATAATATCTAATAGACATTCTTGAAAATTGTTGACAAATAAATGAAAACGATATATTTATATTTTCCGTGTATGGTTTACACGGCACACGTATGACCTATTACAATTGAATTAGGAAAACAGATAAACGAACCTTAGATTTACGTATTTCATAATTCGCAAATAACTCAGCTATATTGTGCACTACTAAGAGTTTATGATTAATGTATCTCTATTTATAATACAACACTATTACACTTAACTACTTATATCCACTTTAAATTTACTTCCAAAATTCCGATAACAGTTTCGTCGACGTTCAAAACGCAATTGTTTCACAAAACCATAGTAAATATCATAGATTAGTCAAGCTCTCGACCAATGATATCACGTCAGTTTGCTGTCAAATATTGTTTATTTAGCTTTTCTCCTGTTATGGTTGGAATAGAGTAAATGTTGAGTATGCGGTGGCGGTACCTGGGCAGCGGCGGAGGCGGGACGGCGCGCAGCAGGCTGGACACGGGCGCCACGAGCGGGCCGCCCATCGTGGCCAGGGGGAATATACCCACCATCTGCTTCTTGCGGCTGGAAGAGAAAGGGGGATTAGTTACAACGGAAAGGTATACCGGGGTTATAAAATACGGATTTCAACTGAGAGGAGTCAACTGCGGATGAAATCGCAATGGTCAAGCGTCAATGGCGCAATGGTTTACGGTCGATGTAAAAAGTAGCAGGTTCGATCCTGACCTTTTGGACTAATGTCGTAAATCCTGTCCCAAGGATTAAGTTGAACTGGAGGGGTAATTAATATTAGTAATTCCTTAAAATGGAACATAGCTACTATTCTTTACCAAAAAAATATAGTAAACAAGTCCTACTGCTAAGCTTAAGACCTCCATCCCTTTCGAAGAGAACAAAACTTTAAACACATGCAGTTTTCCCTCACGATGTTTTCCTTCAACACCGAACACGACATGAATTACAAAAACAAAATAAAACACAT
Organism: Vanessa tameamea; assembly: GCF_037043105.1. Lineage (NCBI taxonomy): Eukaryota > Metazoa > Arthropoda > Insecta > Lepidoptera > Nymphalidae > Vanessa > Vanessa tameamea. The sequence continues at coordinate 2,183,590 of NC_087339.1, read as the reverse complement.
GAAAATTCATTGGTGCGGGATTCGAATGGGCAACCATCGATACACTATAAACTCAGAGTCAAGAAGTCATCTGACAAATGGATTTTTTTTAAAATCAATTTAGTAAGTCTACTAACCGTTTCTCCCCGGGTTTGTCTGCAATCTCGGGCTGCAGCGGGGGGTCATCGTTGGAATCAATCTTCTCGCTCCCTTCTCCAAGCTCGTCGGTTTCTTTCTCTTCTGGGAGCGATGGTTTCTCTGGTGTCGGCTGAGGTTCCTGTGGAGTCGGTTTAGGTTCCTGCGGAGCCGGCTGAGGTTCTTCCGGAGTCGGCTCTGATTTATCCGGCTTCGCTTCAACCACTTCTTCGGGTTCTGTGGCCGATGAAATCTTTTCGTCTTCCGGTTCGACCGGCGTTGGTTTTTGCTGTGAATTCGGTTTGTTATTTTAATACATTTTAATCAAACGTTTTTGAAGTAAACTTAACGGGCGACGATAATTGAGAGGAAAATATTCAAGGACGAGTCGAGTTTAAGGATCTTTCGTTACATGGAAAGGGAAGAAATATATGATGTAGAAAAATATAGAGTATCCCAAAGCAACGGAAGAGGAGATACAACGATACATATCATACAGCGTCAATGGGCGTTTATGGGCCAATTATAATAAGAACATTTACTTAATCCACGCGTACATGCGTTCATTTAATTGTCAGAAAAGCGTAATATTCTATTTGACAATGCGAAAAATAAAATGTCAATTATTGTAATCAGTATATATTGTGAGTTTAAAAATGGTTATTTATCGACGAGAGTTGAAAATAATAATTAATTCATTCAAAAATCCATAAATAAAAATGCATTTTTTTTAAACGTCTGTCACGTGACACAAGACGCTCCTGATTGGTCGGGCTTATGATGACGTCACTTGCATGTTAACCTCGTTTGCCTACTGTATGTGGATTATATGTGCCACAGATTACAATACAGGCAAGTGACGTCACCGACCCCATTGCAGCGCCATTTTGTCAAAGTAGCGTTTTCGCAGGGCTATTTGAATATTGAATTTTTAATTTGATATTTTTCAGCAAATGTAATAGTATTAAAAAAAAACACAACTTTTACTTGGTTCCTTAACTTCTGCTAAATAATATAAAATGGATTTTAAAAACCAGTCAAATGGCCTACTACTGTGTAAAGTGTTATCGTTTCGTCCGTGAATATTTAATAGCTCAATAATAAAATTCAACTCACTGCAACTTCGACAGCAGCCTCCGCCTCTGCCTCGTCCGTCTTCTCGGGCACCTCTTTAGTCTGTATCCTCTCGTCGTCGACTCGTTTCTCTGCGTCGTCCGGCCTCTCCCGGTCGTCCTCGTGGTTGGTGAGGTCCAGGATCGGCCACTTGGTGGGCTCGAACGCCGTCCGCACCTTGAACCCGTTGATGAGCTGCAGGCGCTCGGAGTCGCGGATGGCGTCGAGCACGAGCTGCACGTCGGCCGTGAGCGCGCGCACGCGGTGGAACGACGCGATCAGCGTCACGGGGATCGTGCCGTCCGCCGACATCTTGCGCCGCAGGAAGAAGTCGCGCGCCAGGTTGTCGGGGCTGAAGTAGTACTCGCTGCGGGCAGGCGGGGCGGGGCGGGTTACGTTGCAAAGTTCACTTCTCTACTTAGGATTCATGACTCTGGACCGATTATCGATTGTATTAGAGGCAAGCGTTAAGAGCGGTCGGACTACCTTACAGTCAGTGGTTACCCACAATATTAACACTGGAAGCAATACAGGATTCTTTTTGACAAATGATTAACTGAATTTGTATATGAAGTCATATAACCCGAAGTCAACTCACATTTGATTCTTGATGAGGTCCTTGAGCGTCGCCTGATCCAACGCCATGCCGTACGGAGCCCCGCTGGCCGCGCCGTAGTAGAACGCCTGGGCGAGCGGCGCGATGGGAAGACCGCCGATACCGTACCGGAGCACCACCTGCGGTATGGCCGGCTGAACGCGCAGCTAGGGGGGAAGGGGGGAGCGTATGCGTTGATGTATGTATGATAACCGCAATATATGGATGAGTTAGTAATATTATTCGTACATGAAAGTAGCCATTTTATTTGAATTTTTTTTTTCTAACCGTACTAACACAAGCTAAGTTCCTTCACAATCGTTTAACATGTATTATATCGAATAAACTACTGTCATAAAATGGTTACCATCAAAACGGTACCTTTCCATACACTGCCCTTAATGGTAGTTATTATGAACATTAGTAATACTTTAAACCAATTAGTATAATTATCGTCCCATTAATTTGATTTACACGTAAACTTTTTAATTATTAATTATAAAAAATCGAAAAAAACTTCATAAAAGAATTCCATTTTCGAATCGTCAATGCACAGATTAAATTAAAAATAAACGTATCACCTTTTCCTAACAAGAATATCATTTGAACCTTATAATAAATTATATTTTTATATACACAAGAATTATTAACATTTAAGTCCTTAAATATATATATACAAATTGTGAATTAAAAATAGTCACTGTATAAATCTCGACATGCTGGCAAGAATGCTAGCAGCATCTTCTAATTATATAACATTTTATTTTTTGAACCTTACTAATATTAAAAATGAAATATTTGAATGCACGCATATTTGTCGCAATGAAATTTGGCAGGGAGATACATTGTAGTCTAGTATAGCTTTTCATCCCGGGTAAACGTACCAAACACTTGCTACTTCTACCCCTACACCACCCTTATAATATACTATAGACCGATAGTATTTCTACATTAAAAAAAATTAAACTATCATGTATATGCGTGTCCTACAGCTGAGATCTACTCTCCATTTTGAAAAGATTTCGGATCTTACTCGAACACGTTGCTACATTGCGGGTTGATAGAAACTATTAACAGCATATCAAGACACCATCACCATCATCCTCCTGCCCGTATCCCAATTTTATTTGGAATCGGCGCAGCGTGCCTTCTTCTTCCATACTCCTCTGTCAGACGTCATTTCACAGGTAACATTCTGTCCAGCCATATCGTATTTTACTTGGTGGTAGGGCTTTGTGCAAGCCCGTCTGGGTAGGTACCACCCACTCATCAGATATTCTACCGCCAAATAACAGTACTCTGTATTGTTGTGGTCCGATTAGAAGGGTGAGTGAGCCAGTGTAATCACAGACACAAGGGACATAACATCTTTGTTCCCAAGGTTGGTGGCGCATAGGTGATGTAAGGAATGGTTAATATTTCTTACAGCGCCTTTGTCTATGGGCGGTGGTTACCACTTACCATCAGGTGGCCCATATGCTCGTCCACTAATCAATGCCATAAAAAAAAAACTTCTTTGGTCGTCCCCTTCAAGACACCAATAAGAACACATTCAACAGTGCTTGTCCGGACTTGAACTCGGAACCATCGGTTAATATTCACCTCTCCTCTCATTACCACGTTTAATTTAACATTTAAAATTACGACTTCAAAGTGTACGTACTTGTATAAAGTTTATTAAATCATTACGAAGTTAATTTATCATTTATTGTATTAATAAGACGATAATTATATAAGAAGCATAATAAACCGTACATTATATTATATACTACATAATAATATTACAAAAAAATAATAATTGTTCGTTTGTATTTGAGGGATATGTGGAACCGATAATCCAAACATAACATAAAAACATAATCAGCCTGTAAATTTCCCACTGCTGGGCTAAGGCCTCCTCTCCCGTTGAGGAGAAGGTATGGAGCATATTCCACCACGCTGCTCCAATGCGGGTTGGTGGAATACACATGTGGCAGAATTTCGTTGAAATTAGACACATGCAGGTTTCCTCACGATGTTTTCCTTCACCGCCGAGCACGAGATGAATTATAAACAAATTAAGCACATGTAAATTCAGTGGTGCCTGCCTGGGTTTGAACCCGAAATCATCGGTTAAGATGCACGCGTTCTAACCACTGGGCCATCTCGGCCCTTACTGGGCCATCTCGGTTCTTAATCCAATTAAATCTAAAAAATTTAAAAGCGAAATTATTCATTAACGTCGACGTGAACGCCACAGTGAATGAATATCATAACGTCAATAATGACCCAGAAATTGTTAAGTATGGTTAACAGTTAATTCGAACAATTTTTTTAAAGTACTAAGAAAAGAACAATGAATTGCGATCCTAATGAAAAACAGTTATAATTCATATATCTATTACTCCATTCGTTACGATAGCGTACACGCAACATGCTTACAATGTCGTTATAAGAATCTTACAAGTACAGTCAGCACAAACATTTTTCATTACGATTTTCACAATCTTTTATATCTAACATAAATCTTTTTAATTTTAACTGTACATTATTTAAACAAAAAACCCACAATCCATGAACATATGCAATCATTTCAAAATTAATTGACATTTATTTAAATCGAAACGTATTAATAAAGAAATAAAATTCAAATTCCAGAATTCGCAACGGAAACACCTTTATCATAAGTGAATAAATCGTAACCGAAATATAGTATTGAAATATAAAAGCACAACCAGACCCCAGTCAATAAAGCTGCGCCCACATGTTATGGGCGATTATTTATTGCAATTATTATGAAAAGACAGACAAGAGACGGAATGGCACACTTAAAAACTTAATAACAAAATACATTACAAAAAATCAAAGTCAAATTTCCATTTCAAAACTGCAAATCTCAAGTTGTACCGTTTTGTCAATAATCTATCTTAGCTTTACAAACGCCACGTGGCCGAGTGACGTCACGGCACATGGAGCCGCAGTGTTACTCCGATAAGACCACGTGACCTTGATACATAGAGATCATTTAGACGGCAGGAGAGACGAAACGAAACCTTGAATCGACATGATATCATCGAGATGTACAATAAATACCATATTTGTCATCGAAAGTTTGGAAGTAAAATTAAACTGGATATAAGCAGTTAAGTGACTTGTACTGGCTATTAGCAAATCGCATGGTAAATAATAAATAATAAATATTGGACATCACATACATTACTCTGACCCCAATGTAAGTAGCTAAAGCACTTGTGTTATGGAAAATCAGAAGTAACGACGGTACCACAAACACCCAGACCCAAGACAACATAGAAAACTAATGAACTTTTTCTACATCGACTCGGCCGGGAATCGAACCCGAGACCTCGGAGTGGCGTACCCATGAAAACCGGTGTACACACTACTCGACCACGGAGGTCGTCATGGTCGTCATGGTACACGTGAATCTAAGGTTTTGTTTACTCACTACTCCTGCCGTTGGAATGTACTACAATATTATGATCAGCGCCCACAGCATAAATACCAAAGATGACGTGAAATGCATAGAGGATGAGGGAAAGGGATATCAGGTATGACAAGCTCTTCCAGTGAAAAGTTGTCATAACAGTTGCCATAGACACGAACATAGCTAGTGCTGTGCCCTGGCGCAAAATAAAAACGACCATCGAAACTTCTCACTGAGCCCGATAACTTGCATATGACATTCGAAATCGACTCTCATCGAACTCGGAAAGAAGCTTCAATTAAAAAAAAAAAAAAAAGAAACAGAATATAAGTTATATGTGTTTATAAGTGCGTGCGTGTGCGTGTGTGCAGTGATATATTCGAAGCATACATTCAAAGAGAAGACTATTAGTTTCAATGAAGCAAAAGTAACTCTTAGTGTCTCTGTCTGTTCTTTCACGGCCAAACCACTGAACATATTTTGATGAAATTGTGTACAAGTATAAGTAAACTTAAACTTCGAGAAAGAACATGGGCTACTTTCTATGAATAACGCCTGAGGACTGACCTCTAAATGCGAGCCGGCGACCACTATATGTGTACAGGCAATAAATGTCCCAAATACCGAGGTTCCTTTCTCCTTCCAAGAACATTCTGCGTATATTTCCACACGTTAATTATGTGTGTCAGAACATAAAAATGTGTGTTTCGACGGTTACACAATTACACTTGAACGACCGATTTTTTATTTGAGTTTAGAATTAAATGTGGTCGCAAAACATAGTGAGGAAACCTGCCACATGTTTCAAAGAACCCACGTTGGAATGCTTAGAGGAATAACTTCATCCTCAGTCCTCCCCTTTATGTACTTTTACGATTAAATTAAAAAAGAAACCAAAGTATTGATTTAAATAAAATTACACAATTTTAAACAAATAAAAATGTAAGCTTCGAATACTGTCCATGTGTTCAAATGATATTAGACAATGAATAAAAAATTCAAGGACTATCTATTCCGTGCGTGCGCGCGCGTGTCCTGGGTATGTGCGTGCATGACATGTGCGTGTGTAGATTTAAAGTCAATATATTTTTAATATATTAAAAATAAATAACAAATCTCAAGTACTAATACGTATGTATACCTATTTAAAATCAACACAAGCACTGTAACGACGTATGTGTGTGTGTAAGACTCGCGTGTGTGAATTTAAAGTCAATATTAATTTATAAGCGATTTAAAAATCAAAAATAAATCGCATAAAAAAAATTACGTGTGTGCGTGCGTGAAAAAAAAAAAAGAGATTAAAATAATAGGGGAACGTGCAACGTGAACTGATTGCGTGTGATTTGACGTTCAATATAAATTGGATTTTTCGAGATTATAGTGGCACAGACTATATACGTCGACATGATCAAATCTTCCTTATTCGTTTATGACAACACTTTTCGTGATTCCCCTGCTTGGAACCGAAATCGGTCAGGAAGTCATCATTGTCATAGATAAATTCAAACTATTTCAATATTTCAAATAGTGCTTTGCTAATATTGATGCTGTTGTTGGACGAGTGATCAGAGAAACCAGTTCCAACCCATATAAATGCTAATGTAGTTATCGTATAATATTAAACGAGCGTTTTATTATATAAATCCATTTAATACATCTCGGAAACGTCTGTAATTTTCTCAATATTTGTATTCAGATAAGGTATAGTATCTATATAGTTGTCTTTCAAGAAAAGTACCCTACTTCCACAAAAAAAAAAAAAAAATTACACACAGGATAATGTTTTGAAAAATCTCTTAAATAGAATAACAGGCGTAACACTATGTGACATGTATTATGGCAGGATAACTTTAATCGGTATCTTCGTGAGTTGGGACGTTACCGTACACGACACGGTCCAAACAGACGGCGTAGGTCATGGTTTGTCGGAGTGTGGTGTGTGGTGGTGTGCCAGCGTTACCTGCGGCATGTCGGGGTGGTGGTAGAGCGCGTGCGGCGGCGGGTGCAGCGAGGCGGCGCGCGCGCCGGCGCGGCGGGCCCCGCGCGCTCGCGCCGCGCCCCTCCCGCGCCCCGCGCCGCGCCCGCGGGACTCCTCGCCGTTCAGCGACACCGTTTCTGAGATCGACGCATGCGGTATTGTAATAACTAGATCTATCCTCTGCTACGTTGTGACCGAACAAAACTCTTAAGATTTCACTTGAGTGAGGTGTATTTTAATTTGGACTGACTACCCGTCAAGCTTCGCACGGGCTAATGAGTATCTGCATGTGTTCACGTTAAAGACAAATATACTGTACATACTCGTACACGCGTGACAAGTTCTACTCCGTCAGCGTAGTTATATTAATCTGCTTATTGGTAATAAAATAACAATTATTATTACGATATATGTAATTTCTTCTTCTGTCACCACGACTCTAACCTCTAACAAATTTAAAAATTCTCAAAATAAATTTGCAACAAAATAAACATTGTTAAAAAAAGACAACGTGTCAAGTTGCCTGTTTCGAGCGACTTGACAGTTAAGTCAGTTTAGCGACGTCATCGTGTCGACGTCAGCAAAAATACACTCTAATCACTTTTAAAAACGCGCCAATAGAAACATAACATCAACAATGTAATCATACCGTGATCTTGTCTCGGCGGATGCTGTGGTCCATGTTTCGAGGGTCTCGCGGCTTTTACGTCTATATCTAAGGGCACCCATTTGTGCTTGCCCGACTTGCTGCCACCCTTACCGGCTGGAATTGAGAAAATAAATTTTATTTAGACTCCAAGTAATGAATTAACTTGCGCTTTTACAAACACTGGCAATGTGATGGTTAGTGGTCACTGCCTAAAGACAATGGCTCCGTTTTAAACTCTTTGTATCTAATTACTCCGTATATTTAACAACAAGCAACCAGCAACGGCTTTGTACGCGTACAATTACTATTGATAAAAAAAAAAATTATCTATACTAATATTATAAATTCGAAAGTAACACTGTCTGTCTGTTGCCCTTTCACGGCTACACCGCTGAACCGATTTTGATGAAAATTTCGTATGAACTCCAAGAAAGGACGAAGGCTTCACACGTTATGCCTAGCACCTGACAACCAACCCCACAATGAAAGCGAAGTCAGAGGCATCTCAGCACTCAGGATTAGTATAGAATCGGATCATTAGTTTCCGAGACTAGCACACACAAACGAAACCTCTTTATAATATTAGTATAGATCTCATTAGAAATACTTTCAGCAACGATCTATATCAATAATTCACATCCTTTAAGTGTCACAAATATAAAATGTTCTCTTCGTAAACAATAAATAGTATCTGATAAAAATACTAAGTATAATATTGGAAGATATTTTTCTTTACCCGTTTTGCGTAACCCTGTATCTCCACTGATAAGAGATTAAGAGGCCTAAATAACGGGAAATAACCATAGACAAACAGCAACAGGTTGTTGTCTGTTGTAGAGGGGGTGAAACGAAGATTGCGGGTGCCCAAATTGAAGGATGGAAATCTGTCACATATGTATACACCAAACTGCATTGGTGCAGCGGATTGGAAGAACCTCTCAACCTTCTACTCAAATGGAGAAGTCAGGGACTAACAGCGACTGACCCCCCGTCAGTCAATGAGACATTTAAAGGCTAACTACTTTTTAGTTATGGGGGGGAGGGATATTGAGTTAATAAAAGAGTTAATGATGAAATTCTTGATTGTTTTATTATTAATTGTAATTAATAAATAAAATTATTGAAGTCAGACACACTATAAAGTATTGAAATGAAATTTGTAATAAGATTATCCACGAGACTAAAATTTGTATTAACTCAGAACCTTGACCTGAACACGCGGCATCATCCCAGCAGTGGGACATTACCGAGCTACCAGTGACGTACGAACGGTAAAATACGAACCTGCTGCTTTGTTCTTATCGTGTTGCAAATGTCTGTCGTTGTTTCCCTGGTGATTATGAGTCGGTTCGACCTTCTCGACCTTCACCTGTTGCTCTTCGAGCGGTTTCCGTTCTTGGTCCTGGAAAATACAGATAAAATAGACATTAATATTTATAAACGGTCACAAGCAATCCTAGACATAGGCGGTATGAAAAAATAATAATTCCTTACATCACCAATGGACTATCAACCTTGGGAACTAAGACGCTGTGTCCCTTGTGCCCGTAGTTACACTGGCTCAATCTTCAAACTCAAACTACGTATACACTGCGTATTGCTGATAGAATATGTGATGAGTTCTGAGCCCTGCCTCGTTGGTTTTGTGGTTACACATAAGGCCGCAGAACCCAAAGTGAACAGTTTAAAACCCCAGGACGGGCTGATGAAAAACTGAAAAAACCACAGCAACAGCCCGGATGCTGGATGTCTGATGTGTACATTCCGATGCTTCGATATGCGAGTACAAGTCTGGTCCGAGATTCGAGTGTAAATTCCGGTGCCATTCGGAAAAGCTCGTAAAGCCGTTGCTACGGCGACTGAAGCCGTTCCGGTTGTATCAGATCGCAATCGCAAGTTTTTTGGATTTCTCTAAGATCAGTGGTTGACATCGGCCAGGACAACTTGACACGTGATGAGTGGAAGGGAGCTACCGTAATTAACCTCCAAGACATGTATGTAGTCATGATTTATTTATAATATTATGACTGTTTTATAAAATTCTAAGGAATAAATTATAAGCTGAGAGAATCAGGATTTTTATGATCTGACGTTAATAGAGCGCTATCACGCCGCATAACGTTATAGGAGTGTTATTTATAATACTATTTTTATACTACAACGCCCTTATCTAGGTCGTATGGTACAGCTATGTTAATTTTTATCAGGGCCGCCCGAGTACTGCCTCACTTACTGACGATCATTCTGTAAACTGCACCATCAAATTTTCCACATCTGAAGTAACTACCAAAAAAAAGACCCGAATTGTCTTTTTTTAAAGTCGATTGATATAATTTGTTTCCTTCCATAGCAACATTAGTATTTATTAGAAAATACAATATATAAAACAATGAAAGATATTTTCTTTACCCGTTTTGCGTAACCCAGTATCTCCACTGACAGGAGATTAGAGGCCTAAAGAACGGGACAGTTACTCTATAGATTATTCTAAACACAAGAGGAGTGGTCTTTTCTGTTCTAATAACAACTATGATCTTGAATTTAGGCGACATCATTGGTCGTCATCATCAAGATCTTGAATAAACTTTGATATTCATTATGGATTTAAGAAAAAAATACATTTTAAATGGCAACGAAGTTGTTTTCAAAACATTAAATTTAGTTAAATGGTGTTGTATTATAAATAATGATATATCAATAAAGTAACCCAAGAATTGGGCACATCAAACAACAACATTCAAAAGTAGTTCCAGTTAAGCGCTATCAAAAAAGAAATTCAAATATTCGGTTTCATTTTATAAATACAGATTTATCTCGTATCAAAATAAACTTCAAACTTTAGGCGTATGCCCGACACGAGGAAATTTACGTACATATTACTAGTTAAGTCAGAAACCAATTCCATGCAAAGCAAACGTTTCTCCTTCTTTCTGCTGACAAACAAACATTTCCTTCGAGAATTTTGTTTTTGTAATTCGTAGGCAGACGGGAAAATGGGCCACCTGATGGTAAGTGGTCACCAACGTCCATTGACATTGACGGTGTAAGAAATAATAACCATTCATTAAATTACACCAATGCGCCACCAACCTTGGGAGCTAAGGTGTTATGTCCCTTGTGCCTGTAGTTACACTGGCTCAATCGCCCTTCAAACCGGAACACAACAATGCTAAGTATAGCTTGGCGTTAGAATATCTGATGATTGAGTGGTAACACCCACCAGGGCTTGCACAAAGACCTGTCACCTAGTAAAATCTAGAAGTATCCTTTCATTAGCGAAATCGCAAGCGGCAGTTGAACCTCTAGACATCTCGGTGGATTTGCACCAATGCAAAAATTTTGCCAAAAATTCTGAAAAATTATGGGTTATACGTAGTTCTTACCGCGTTTCCGTTATGGTGTGCGGAGTCCTCGTGGGGCGGTGGTGTCGAATGACATCTCGCCCCAGCGACTGCCGCCCCTAGCGTTGGCCAATCATCACCGATATCCGTGAAGTCGGACGCCTGTGGACAATTATCACTAATATTAGATGATTCGATATCCAAAAATAGATTTTTTGTGTTTTTCAAGTAGATTCGACGAATGCCGAAGCGCTTTCAAAATACCCGAAGAGTAGTAATCACAACCATAGAACACATACTCATATATGATTAAAAATAGGAGTTCTTATTCATTGATTTCCATATAGGATATACATATTTAGAAGACTATGTATATCATTAGAGAGGTAGTTTAAGTCACAGGTTTAGAGGCTAGATACCACAAGACGCAACAAGTTCGAGCTAAGCACAAACTTGCCGCTGTAATACTAAAGTTTGTATACGCGTAATTTTGCCGTTATAAACTGTAAACAATCTTCTATGGTTGTAAATCGAGGTATTCCCAGCCATCAGAAAGTGATTTTGATGACCGAGCAGCCATTTATTTTAAAATCCTTTATTATGATCAGGGCCGGACCGTAAGTTTAGGGGGCGCTGGGCTAACACAACCACCAAAGACATATCTGAACGTAGACTTGAATTAAATGAATTGAATGAGTTTGATTGATAGCAGACCTCGCATGCAAACCATACGATCTCTTTAATTTAATAAAATTATGGATCCTTTCGCATTATCGTCTATTTCTTACATTGACTTGACTTAGCTGGGGCCCCCTTGAATTCACGGGGCTCTGGGCTGAAGCCCAAAAAGCCATATGATAGATTCGGCCCTGATTATGATGATCAAGTATGGTTTGACGTCAGCGTACGTATTAGATAGATACGCTCGGTTGTTATATTACCTAATGAACATTCTGTATCCAGCCTAATCTAAATTTGTGCTGTAACTGCTGAAAGTCATGCCGATTCCTCTCACTCTACAAACCATTCTGGACCAGTTGTGTAACATGACGATTCAGAGTACCTTGTAAAGAGACTACTTGAATGAAGAATACTTTGATAAGCACATGACTGGATTAACCATCTCGCCCCCCTTTTCGATTGCTACCACAAAACTTTTATTATTCTTAATTATATGCTATCACCCTGTCCAAATGAGAATTATTTATCGTTAATAATTATATTAACAAGGAATATTAAAAAAAAACAAGTCGAATGTTGGGTCCAAGTGAATAATCCGGCCATGACGGATGTGCCTTGTCTTCAAACGTAAAATCAATTACATCAGAACGGGAATACACATCGTTTCACTAGACACCCGCTGAACGTGTGGCCGATACAACATAGTAACCTAAATGTCCGCCTCAAATAATACCATACATGTAAATTGTTATTACGATCTTGATTGATAATAAAAAATTACGCAAACATCGAATCGAACGAATGAAATCATTGACGACATTGTGATAAAAATCACACTCGTTTCTGACACAATAACATACATTAAGTACGACATATTTAATCACAATACACAATTATGACGCAATAAGTTTATTTTTTTTTAATTTCCAACAGTTGGCCATATTGGCTAACGGGTTATATAATTGTAAATGGTCACTACCGACTTACATACATTGGCGTCGTAAGATATAGGAACAATTCCATTGATCGCCAATGAACCACCGACATTTGGAACTATGTCATTTTTCTTATGCCGGAGTACATGAGAGCGGGTGGTACTCACCCAGATAGGCTAACCTAGTGTTATAATTAAGATACATAAAACACTAACTAACATTGAATTAGTCCTAATTAGTATAGTACATATTATCAGCCTGTAATTGACCGAGATATCCAACGCACTTAGTGGTGGGGGCAATACCAATGTCTATGGATAGTGGTGACCGATTACCCTCAGGTGACCCACTCGCCAGACAACCTACACGACCTATACGACATACCGTATCAAATGTATTCCATTCAAGTAAACTTTACAATAAAACATTATTGAAGCGTCAATATATCAACGCTACCAAAGTTTCGGAAACAGAGAAAGTTACTGTTTAATCAGTCCTTTGTATGAACTTGATCATAGAATACGGCAAACATATATCTTTTTAAAATTTGTAATTGGTAAATTTATTATATTTCCGGTAATATATATGCCCAAAAAATGTTCTCTGCGAAAGTAAGAAAGGAAAATTGGAGATATAAGTTACGTACACACACATCAAGAGGACCGACGATGCCGAGATTCCTTCATCATGAGAACCAATCTAAGCGTAACATTGCAAATGTGATTTTATAATTTAATTATTATTTCATATTCATTCTAATTACTTACATCGAGTAGTTTAGACGTGCTAGTTAGGAAATGAGTTTTATTGTAATTTCTTTTAATTAAATAAGTTCAAATTAGTTTTTGGTTTTTTTTCGACCTTTCGACTGTAGCTAACGTAACTATATCTTTCAGACACAACAAACACAAATTCAGTTTATGAAAATTCAAAATTGCTCGAATTTTTAGTCACCGGATATACACGGCCTAATTATAGCCAAGTTCAATGGAAGTAGGAAAAAAGATAAACAGTACTTAGATTTACGTACTTCTTGCGATTTGCTAACAACTCAGCTATACTGTGCACTACTAAGAGTTTATGATTATTACATCTCTATTTATAATACAACACTATTACACTTAACTACATATTTCCACTTTAAATTTACCTCCAAAATTCCGATAACGGTTTCGTCGACGTTCAAAACGTAATTTCCTCGCAAATGAAATGAATAACATAGATTAACCAAGCTCTCGACCAATGAATGATGTCGCGACAATTTGCCGTCAAATGTTATGGTTGGAGTAGTGTGTAGTCGTAGTTACCTGTCCATCATGGCCGACCCTCGCCCAACTCTTTCTCGCCCTCCCCTTCCTCCGTGTCGCGACTCCGGCCGTCATTATATATAAAACTTATACCACACTTAAATCACCATTCTTCAACACTATACTTCATATATTATTATTATTATTTATTTATTTTTAATCACTTGACATTTCATTTGATTTCACTGACAATAATTGAATAAAATTTTATCGCTGTTATAACTGCAGAAGGTCGTATGTACCTATTTTAATTTAACTTAAAACGTGAGCGTTCAGTTGAGCAGTTTTTCGATGACGAAAAAATGTCCAAGCCTCGGGTTTGAGACCGGCTCGTATATCGTGACGTCACGACGCTCCCCTATGACGTCACGACCCTCCACTCGCTCTCTGCTGTCTTGTGTGTACTTGTATACAATATACATCGTTGGTACATATACCATTGTTTTACACACAAGTATATAAAAAAAAAAAGTTTTGTACATACGCCCTTTCGCACTCACGGCATGTGTTCATTTGTTCTGGTGACGATCAACTAATATTTTATATCTAGAAACGACAACATAACGTATAATAACACAATATTCCACTGGCAGACAGAGTTTATCTTAAATAAACTTTAGATTGATTTATTCTATATGATGTACTACAAACAGTTCTCGATTAAAATAACGTAGATCCATTTTAATTTTACTTCAAAGTCGTTTATATGTCTTTACGCGCTCTGTGATTGGATTAGAGCACACACAGTGATGCCGGATTAAAACCGACAGATGTGTTACATCTTCTTCCTTTAGGCTTTCAAGGCTAATCCGCTGAACTGAAATTTATTGCCAAACAAGGTTGAACCCCAAGAAAGACTTTAGGCTACTTTTTTATACTCAAACAAACGTACAGTCGTTTAATACTTAAAACAACATACAGGCAATATCTGACGTGTTACATAATCGGGCTGTAAATTTCCCACTGCTGGGCTAAGGCCTCCTCTCCCGTTGAGGAGAAGGTATGGAGCATATTCCACCACGCTGCTCCAATGCGGGTTGGTGGAATACACATGTGGCGGAATTTCGTTGAAATTAGACACATGCAGGTTTCCTCACGATGTTTTCCCTCACCGCCGAGCACGAGATGAATTATAAACAAATTAAGCACATGTAAATTCAGTGGTGCCTGCCCGGGTTTGAACCCGAAATCATCGGTTAAGATGCACGCGTTCTAACCACTGGGCCATCTCGGCTCTGGCGTGTAATCGTCCATAATCCAGTACTATTGTTAAGTTACCTCCACAGAAGAGAAAGGACTTCAATGATTGTTTTTAACGTCAGAACTTCGTCATTTATTACCTGATTAAGATTCATCGTATGGGAGGATACGCTTTCCGTTTGATGGCTTATAAATTTCGAGACAAGTTGAAAGAACATTTTTTTATATACTTGGGACTTATTCACAAATATATATTATACACCGTCAGTATTTGAAGTCGACTTTTTTTAAATTCAAATTTGATATTATAATTTTTTACATAAATAAATTAAAATCGACATATCTTTACGAGCACGAAAACCAAAAACATACAATCATATATAACGATAATTAATTCAACACACAAAGAATGTATGTGACATATAAAATTTAATATATTATCACTTAAATGAGTGACATTTCGACTGACAAGGAAGCTATTAAGATACCGGTTCCTTGAGACTGGGGTAAGGATATATTCGAATATGTAAAATAAATCGATATTCGAATCAACGATTCGACAAATATTACGTTATCATCGAAAGTTTTAAAATATTTCGACTACACATAGAAAAGTTATTAAAAAAAAAAATGTCACGGGTGAGAACGAAGTTCGATATATATTATGGATTAAATAAATAACACACACAATACACACATACAACATTTGAGAATAGTTAAATGACTATTCTCGGTGGTAGAAGTTTTGTGCAAGCCCGTCTGGGTAGGTTACCACCCACTCATCAAATATTCTATCACCAAACAGCAGCACTCAGTCAAAATCAAAATATACTTTATTCAAGTAGGCTTTTACAAGCACTTTTGAATCGCCATTTAACAAACTATACTAAGTGAAGCTACCGCCAGCATTGTTGTGTTCCGGTTTGAAGGATGAGTGAGCCAGTGTAACTACAGGCACAAGGGACATAACATCTTAGTTCCCATTCGCCATTGTCTATGGGCGGTGGTGACCGCTTACTATCGGGTGGCCCATCTCGTCCGCCAAACTATATCATAAAAAACTGTCATTAATATCCCGTGCTACTTAACACAGTAACAAAAATTAAAGTTTAAATAAAACCGTATAACTTAGAAGAGACAGAGATGAAGAGGGAAAGATCACCTGGATATACGTGACGATTTCTACCAGTTCACTCTACTGTAAGCCGCGTAAAATAACTTCGAAAGGGGAGGAGAGGTCTTCGCCCAGGACTGAGACATTAGCAGGCAGCCTTTACAATTTACAAATGTTTTCTTACCGAAAAAACCGACTTCAATATCATACAGCAATAATATAACAATCAATCGCTGTTGATTTCCTGCTATTTATTGAACAGTTCCAATGCCTGTCTCCGAAAGACATCATCGATTGTTCACGAAATTTAAATGGAACCATGTCAGTAAACCTTCGTTACATTACATTAGCAGCCTGTAAATTTCCCACTGCTGGGCTGAGGCCTCCTCTCCCTCTGAGGAGAAGGTTTTGGCGGAAGAGAAGAGGTGGCAGAATTTCGTTGAAATTAGACACATGCAGGTTTCCTCACGATGTCTTCCTTCACTGCCGAGCACGAGATGAATTATAAACATAAATTAAGCACATTAAAATTCAGTGGTGCCTGCCTGGATTTGGACCCGAAATCATCGGTTAAGATGCACGCGTTCTAACCACTGGGCCATCTCGGCTCTTTTAAGATAAACCTTCATCGATCAAAAAAAAAAAACATTTTTTACATAACCGTCTGGCATACATATGCCCGAACATAGAAAGTCCTCAATTTTTGAAGTCCATTAAAAAAAAAACGGTATCAAGGTTGAGTGAGCCAGTGTAACTACAGGCACGAGGGACATAACATCTTAGTTCCCAAGGACTTAAGAGAAAGTAGATATTTCTTAAAGCATGGGTGTCAGTCTATTTTTGATAATCAAAACAATTCTTCTTTAATATAAATCTTATTTATAAAAAAAAATACTCAAGTAATTAACAATTAACGTAATTATCTAATTATACGTAGATAAGAGAGAAATTTAAATGTTACTTTAATCGAATCGGAGGAAAAACCCAAAAATTATTAAACAAAGTCGTAATTTCGAAAGCATCGGTTCCGTAAACCCTACAAAGTATAAATAGAAATTGTAAAGGAAAAAAAAAATAAAATGACATGACTTTATTTTAAATCAAAGAAAAATACGAACATTTTTAAATAACATTTAATTATTCACTACAAGTATAGACCTATGCTATATATATATTTTTTTAATAATTAAAAAATATATATCCTTGTCGATTACGGGTAGCTCGATAACATCCTTAATTTGTACTTTTAAACAACCAGTACTACTGAGTCCAAGCAGCTCGGAACGCACTGTATGACAAGTCTATACAGGCGTATACGTTATATTTTTATTATTTACTTTTACTTCATGATAGGGTTTTGTGCGGACACGGAACGTACACGAAAACTATAACAGCTTTCGTGTCAGATCAATATATAGTATAACACAAAGTCGCTTAACGCTGTCTGTCCGTGTATGCTCAGATCTTTAAAATTACACAACGGATTTTGATGCAGTTTTTTTTAATAGATAGATTGATTCAAGAGGAAGGTTTATATGTATAATACATGGACAATATAGTAGAGAAACACTGATTATTTTAGAGGTTTTTAAAGTGATGTCGTAAATGAACATATTTTTTGCGCTTACGTTGCAAACGCTGGCTGAACCCTACGAGATAGATCAAAATAATGTACAACAGTATTGTACACCTTAAAAAGGTCTATATCTTAGAGATAACCCACAATAGTTCAATATGGCCCTTTACAGCATGTAATTCAAATGAAAATTTTCGAAGATATTACAGATTTAAAACGCAGGGACACAGCTGTTTGTACTGTCTAATGATTGAAAAACTGTGAACGTTTTAGGACATTCTGTTGTATATATAGTATCATCATTGCAGCCGTGCGAAGCCGGGCCGGGTCGCTAGTTATTCATAACGTTAAATAAATATTGTTTATCGTGCACACATACATTGATATGCTAATTCCGATAAAGAAACAATAAAAATCAAGGTCACGATTTAACCGTAAAATATTTATAAATCTATATATATATAAAACCGAAATACCTCTCACGGATCAATAGCGAAATCTCAGAACTATAATACCTACAAACTTGAAACTCAGCAGGTAGGTTCTTTATATGGTGTAGACTTCCGCTAAGAACGGATTCTACGAAACTGCACACATAATCAGCCTGTAAATTTCCCACTGCTGGGCTAAGGCCTCCTCTCCCGTTGAGGAGAAGGTATGGAGCATATTCCACCACGCTGCTCCAATGCGGGTTGGTGGAATACACATGTGGCAGAATTTCGTTGAAATTAGACACATGCAGGTTTCCTCACGATGTTTTCCTTCACCGCCGAGCACGAGATGAATTATAAACAAATTAAGCACATGTAGATTCAGTGGTGCTTGCCTGGGTTTGAACCCGAAATCATCGGTTAAGATGCACACGTGAGGCGGTAAAACGGTGATCGGAAATTAGTGTTTAAATTTTGCGCGGGTAAAGCCGTAGGTTCAGTCAGTATATATATATATTATTATTACAATTTAATACAGCGGCCATATATTACGCCGACAGTAATCTCACTGCGAATTATTTTAATCACAGATAATATATTCTTCCTGGTACTAATAACGTGAATATTTATATGTTTACGTAAATGACGTACCGAGGTGGCGCAATCGTTAAAACAACGATCAAAAATCAAGATAATATGCTTTATCAAGTCGGCTTTTGTGAGCAATTTTTCGTCACCAAGAGGAACCGACAAGAAACTCGATCGTATATTCCGGCAATCGGTTATAGTAATTCCAATCGAAGTAGGAAAAAAGATAAACAAACCTTAGATCTACGTAATTCATAATTCGCAAATAACTCAGCTATATTGTGCACTACTAAGAGTTTATGATTAATGTATCTCTATTTATAATACAACACTGTTACACTTAACTACTTATATCCACTTTAATTTTACTTCCAAAATTCCGATAACAGTTTCGTCGACGTTCAAAACGCCATTCTTTCGCAAATCCATAGTGAGTATCATAGATTAACCAAGCTCTCGACCAATGATATCGCATCAATTTGCTGTCAAATGTTGTTTATTTGTCTCTTCTCATCTTTATGATTGGAATAGAGTATATACAGATCTGACAGAAAACATCTTGAGGGTAACCTGCACGTACCGAATGAACTCGTACCATTTATTACGTAAGACGATTTAGGGGGGAGGGTGGTGCATCATGTCTTATGTTCTCTTACAAGGGGGCGGGAAGGAGTTTCGACAGTTCTTACCTAAGATCAAAAAATTTAAAATTATTTGAAAAAACGCGGGAAACCGCGCGATTGCCGGGGGTCGCTCGGATGCGTACCTTTAGAACCTTTGAAATTACAAATAAACACATTTCAAAAAGTTGTTATGTACTTTGAAAAATAAACCAAACGTGTATTCATTTTCTCCTTTAGATTCTTACGTAATAAATATTAAACAGGGGAAGGAGGGGGTCGGCCAGTTCTTATTTTTTTCTTATATTAGGGAGGGAAGGGGGTCAAAAACTAGCGAAAATAGTCTTACGTAATAAATTTATGGTCCCATATTTTAATTCACAAAACCGTAATGGAGCAATAGTCTCCAAAGCAAATTTGACTTTGTGACAAAGTTTTCATTTATAGCACACTGGTTGTTGCCCTCGTGTCCGCTCACGTTTTAGGGGTTGATCGTCAGGTGTTGACATAAAAAAGTACCCTATATCCTTCCTTGGGTTTCAAGCTTGAACTTAAATTTATTACATCCGAGCGAAATCGATTCTAACTGTTTATATAGATATATTTAATACCTCTATCTATTTAAGAAAAAAAACATACCCCTAAACCAAACCTACACAAACAAACACAGCTGATAAATACGAGACCAGACGTTGTTTTAAAAAAAAAAAAGACAAATCAAAACACCTATTTTACTCGTTCGAAATCATTTATATAATATATACGAATCTTACGTTTTGAATTTCAATTGAATATAAAGTTAAAGTATCTCATTGAAGTCACTCTTAATGACGTTGTATTGTTATATAAAGACTTGTCGCTTGTGATTTTTATCATAAATAGATATAGATATACAGAACTAATGAACAATTGTCATGATGATGTTAAGGCACTACGCACGAGTTTTTGTAGTGCCAAACTAAAAAAAAAAAAAACACTATACAAACATAAGTCAAACTTATACCGGAAGATGTGCGTTTCGGATAAGATTTTAGTATATAACATTATTACACAAGTAACGCATTCGAGATAGAATATTGACGTGACCAACTCGGATTATATGTTATAATATATCATACCAAAACACACTTGCAAGTAAATACCGTTATTATATATACATCACATATAACATACTATTTATATCATATAACACACAACAACATATCACTCACTAGAACATATATATTATATAATGACACGAAAACGTTTCAACAAAATTTCATTATCACGTTACACGAAACATAACCTACAAGTTGTAGCGTGGCTCCGACAATGCCGGTTGCGTCCGTCTCGCTCGCACGCGTGCCGTTTCGCTCTAACGCAATTACCAAGGTTACTCGAATGAATGTCGATTGTAGATCAGATATCTCTCACCTTTCACATTCGATATTTATTTTCGTTTTGTTTAATTTATTTAATAAATTATTTTTGTTTTGTAATTTAATTACTTATATGTATATTTTTAACATGTTTCATTATTTCTAAAGCTGACAAGGCTTGTTTGATTTGATATAGATGAAATTATACGTTTCAAGGCTAATCCGCTAACCGATTTCGACACATTTTGGTTTGTGTAGGTAATATATTGAAAGCGTGTATATACATATTATATTACTCCTTTTAAAGTAATATGACAGTATTACATCACATTAAAAACTAGTTCATTATGAATGACTATTGGCCATAAAGATTTATGTATATTTTTTTAGAGACAAGTAAAACTTTGCATCTTCACTTGTAAATATTGTGTAGGCAGTACTAAGTTAAACAGTGCTGTCTTTTTCTTTCAAATATATTTTCAGTGATGATGGAAAGAGAAAAAGTTATGTTTAATTAAGCAGTCGTTCAACAACGTTTTTATGTAAAGCCATTCGCTCAAGATAAGACTTAATTATGGACTTTATTTCGAAAATAGTAACACTAAAAAAATCTGACATTTTTATTAATTTTAAAATGTCAAGTATTAAATACTTCTTATTTATTATTAAGAATTTTAATCGTATGAGAGATTTAATGTATTTATATGTATTACTGAATTTACTTCACAAATATATGAATTGCATAATTTTTAAAAAGACAGCACAATATAAACAAATATTATAAGTAGGGCAAAGAAAATAATACATTTTCAATATATTGACGGTACTGATTATTAATTGATTTAAATATATGTATATGTAACAATATACAACAATAAACACTTTCGGAATGCTAAACGACTGTATCATTTAGATATGAGTATTTAAAATTAACACAGATTAAATAGGTTTTTTTTTATTAATATTGAACCAATAATTTAATTTCTATTTTGTTAAAACTTGGCACACGTTGGACTAGCTGCGTTTACATATCGACTGTCATGGTGATCGGTTGAACGGGGTTGAAGTTAACGCTATACCACACAGTCGATTATTATGAATTATTTATGAAAAAGTACATACGTATATGATCCAATATTTATAAATTCCAAACTAAATTGGAGAATGTTGTCATAACGTATCAATTTCATACATATTACAAATGTCATATTTTTACAAACCATGACAGAAGATTAATAACTCATTAGACTTTCTCACCTCCACCTGTACCAACATGGATTTGTAGTTACCGAGGTCAATGGTCACATTCGGTTGCAAAGATACCGTTAAATACCAGAATATCTTATTAAAAGATATAATGTTACTCAATCACGTCAGAACTGCAGTGATATTATCAAGGTCTCCCGTCGTTCTCTCAATACGCAATTATGATGTGTGTATACTTTAAATTTAAAATTTAAATTTAAAGTATACACACACAATTACTATCGTAAATGTCGTTTATTCTCACAACTGTGTGTTCTGCGGTTAGCCTGGATTTTATTCATATAGAATATCTGTATAAGACGTATACTAATAAAAATCGGCATTGACGTTTATAGTGTTGGGTAATGGCATCGTTGCTTTGTAATGATATACGGATTACCATTTTCACTGGGCGTTAAATTAACCAGCTCCTAATTATTTTATACATTTCCTCTCATATCTTGCCGTATTTATGTATCAACATGTGTATGTGTGTTTAGTGTCCCTGGATGATATAAATTGGACCCGGTAGGTTGGAACAAGACTGGAAAGTAAATAATATTATTATTTCCGTTTATAATATTCGTACGAAGTTAGTTATTATATATTTTAATATATTATAGAAATATTATACATTAATATATATGTGTAACTATCACCATATTTAATCAATTATTATAAAGGTATATTTTTATATAAATTAATAAAGAATGTTGTATTATAGTTAACAATTATATTATATACAGAATATATTAAATATATTCAAATTAATCAATCTGAATATTTTAACAGAACCCCTGTCCTAAATCAACTCAGTAACTTGGTATTTACAAACTATCGATGTTATGTTTTAGGGGATTCAAAACAATAAAATAGGTCAAATATGTAAAACTGTAATGTTTTTATTATGATCCATAGTTCTATACCTTTCAAACATTAAGAAATATCTTCAAATAAGTCTCGAGAATATTTAATTAGAATAAAATATTACCATACAATACATTATAATTCGTCTGCTATTTTTTTTTTCGATAATAATAATAAACAACGATTTAAATCAACGCAAACTCATTACATATCGTGTAGAATTTTTAGAAATCTTAGTACACGTGTACATACTATTATATGAGATAGAGTGTAAATATGATTGTGTATGTATATTGAGAGTGTATGTATTATTATATGAGAGATAAGAATAGAAATTACAAAACGACATATAAGTGGAGATTATCTTTGAATTATTTCAGTAGTTTTAGAGATTACGTCAAACAAACTTTTTATTAATACTCGATAAGGACAGAGATTAGATATGAGAGAATACGGAGCGAACACAACATATACGGGCAATTCTCTGTAAGCTCGTACAGACCCCATACAAATGCTGTCCTTGCAATTATTTTCAATATTTGCCAAAAAACTATTTTCTATTTCGAAGAAAATTAACAATTATTTTAGTTAGATAAGGAGGCCCACTGAATTTATTCATATTTTCCGAGTTATTAGCGATTTTCCAAGAAATTATGACAGTGGACTGTTTGAAACATCAAGGGACTGTTTTGAACGTGTCAGGGTACTATTTAGTGAGACAGAGTACTGTTATACTTTAATCAAAGTCATTTTACAATAATCAATATATTTATTATTTTTATAACATGTTTTCTTACCAATAGTAACCATATTTGTTCATAAAAAAAAACAAAAGTAACAACTTTCTTTAAACATTCATATAAAAAAATAATACTGCTAGAACACTTGTCTGTTTTCACTGAGATCAACATAGTCATATTATTATACTTGCAACAATTAAATGCTTTATTTAGTCTTTCTGTTAAATATATGATATTTCAACTGAGATCTCCAATCTAAGGTTTTTTCTAATTCTAATAAGACACATAATAAAGTTTAATCACTTAAAAAAAATGAACTTAACATTTCAACAAATTAGCGCTCAAAAACGTCAACTTGACTAGAAAACTGATAAAATATTCTTTTTCTCTTTACAATCAAGTCAGGATTATCCAACTTTTGGATAACTTGATCAAATGACACGTCTGAAATGTGCTTATCATCTATTCTAAAAGTCTGCACTTTATGATCACAAATCTTGAGGAATGTAACACGTAAGTCGTTTTCATCATCATCAATCTCATTAATGACGGCAACATAACGATATTCTACACTTTTAGTTGGAAATTTCAGAAGAACATAATCTCCAGTATTGTAAACTGAATTCCGAGTGCCACTCGTTCCTGCTATATCGTCATCCAATCTGTGAGGGTTTATTGTAAGTGTCAATTCAGGTTTAGCAGATTCAAGATCTTCCGGTTCGGATTCTGTAAACACTTCTTCTACTGTCCAACTAGGTTTTAGAGCAAAGTTGATATTTCCAATCTTATAATGCTCACAAGAGCCGCTGTTGCAAAAGCAACTGAGACTTTTCATTGTTAGTGTTTTACATTTCTTTAGAAAGCCGAGGATGGTGCTGGAGTAAACACCTGCAACCTGATGTACATTTAAAGTCCCCTTAAAACCCCTCTGATTGGCCGATTCGACCAACAGAACATCATTTCATCGACCATAGCCTGAAGGCTATGGTCGATGAAATTGAAGAGACTCGCTATACGGTACAATATTCTTTCCACTTCTTTAAGGCAGCTCTGTGCTCACGGGGTGTCATATCCTTTACTAACTTCCGTGAACCTTTTTCTTTTTTCTTAAGATACTTCAACTTCTCCTTTTCTCTCATTTCTTCTCTCTTTTGAGGGTCATTTTTTCTACTTTGGTAACGTAATCGCTCTGCTTCTCTCTTATTGTGTAATAATTCTTCTCGGGATAATTTTTTCTTTCTAGGAGCCATATCACGTACGTTCGATTAGCCTGTGTCAAATAATTTAAGTTAATTTATAAAGGAAAATAATAAAATAATGCGAAGCTATCAATTATACTTTGATGATCCTTACATTATTTTCATCATCATCCTCCTGCCCTTATCCCAATTTTACTTGGGGTCGGCGCAGCATGTCTTCTTCCATACTTCTCTGTCGGACGTCATCTCAACCTTACATTATTTTATAAAACAGATTAATGGATAAATTTACACAAACAATACATAAAAGTAATAGCGTATACGCAGAATACACAGGCCCCTGTTATGTAAAACAGTCCCCTGTTGCTATTTCAGTCAGAGGACTGTTGCCAGGGTACTGTGTTTTTCGGTTAGATTTCACAATATTTACAAAAATTATGTAAAATAGTTTTTTAAGAATCTACCGATCAATTGACACATACATGATATAGCAATAAACTTTGTATAGAGATTATTAAAGGAATTAACATACATATTATGACTTACCAGAGGACTGTATGTTGTAACGATCCAAGCGCGTGTTCACCTCACAAATGACGCTCTAGCACTACAAAAAATGGCGTCTCAACGCCGCATTCGGCAAGGCTACCAACTTCACGGCAATTGCGTTTCGTTTCACTCAAAAAAGTGTTCGTAAATATTATAGTTTTTGTTTATTGTGGATTTAAATTTTTGGCAGGGTACTGTATGAAAATTCTGGGGACAAACTTTACAGGACTTTACTAAATAAATAAAATTCCTAATGAATCCATGTTTTACGAAAATAATATAATTCAATTATTTTTCTTTATGATATTAACTGCCCAATGTATGTAGTTTCAATAACTTCTTCGTAAATCTCATTTCTTGGTGGAAATGTAGTGATGGGGACAGCCAGGGAACTGTATTTTTACAGCTTCTATCATGTCTAGAAAAAAACATAAAATCGCAATGGTTCTAAAAACAAAGGGCACGTAAAGTTTCAGGGTTAAAGTTTCATAAGGAGTGATCTTTATTATAACAATTTAATTACTTTTTGAGAAGATCGGTTAGGACAGCCAATTACGAGCTTACAGAGAATCACCCATACACTAAATTAAAAATTTACATGACAACTAAAAGTGACATTCCCAACCGTTTTAAGTGATGATAGATAATATATATTTTTAATATTAGATGAAAATTAGGATATATGTATCAGGAAATAAGGATGTATGTTATCATCCTACTGATGTTAAAAATACAAAAGTTCGTGAGGATGTACGGATGGTTGTTCACTCTTTCACGCAAAAACTACTGAATGGATATTAATAAAACTTTACAATAATATAACTTATACATCGTAATAATACACAGGCTACAATTTATAAAGGTGCCGTGTTAATTGGGTAAAATGTATGGATAAGTATTAAAGTAAGTCGGAAAAAATCAATTAATATATCATAGGATTTTTTATTTAGATTTAGTTATGATAATACTTATAACGTCTATTATGTGATATTGTTCAGCCTTCCAAACTAATTATAATTGTACAACGCTGTTGTAGTTACACACATTTTAGTGTTTCGGTTAAGAGGACAAGTGAGCTAGTGTAACAAAAAATAAAATGGACATAGCAACTGAAAAAGATGTACATCCAATCACAAATAATATGCTTGAATAATAATATTTATACTTCATTTAACAAACTGATACGCTATAACCGCTCAACACATTTTAATTTCGCATTGCAATAGGTGTTATTTACGCATCGACCGACAAGAAATGGAATTAAAATTGATTACAGCAAACAAAACGAAACGAAACGACAAAAAAATCTTACATTTCCACTTATTTATTTAACAATACAAAAAAATAATTTGTAAAATTTTGATATTTTCATTTAATGTGAGTGAATAATATGCTTTAAGTTCAACACATTGTTACTGTAAAATAACGGTTACGTAATATATTAAAATACCATAAATATTTACAAATAAATAATAATACGTAGTTTATTTAAGAGACCTGATGATGATGAACTGACCACCAAACAACACTACTCATTATTATTATTGTGCTCTAGTTTGAAAGTTGAGTGAGCCAATGTACCTACGAAGCACAAGGGACATAAGGAATGGTTAATATTTCTTAGAGCGCTTATGTCTATTTGCAGTGGTGATCTCTTAGCATTAAATGGTCCAGTTGTAAGTCTACCTATCGTCATACAAATAAAATAAAATAAATTTCATAATATTTATACAATGTACCATTTCAAAACAATAAACCTTCGCACGACAATAACCACGAAAGCTAAAGCGAAAATTAAATATAATGAAATACGAAACGACACCATTGGTAGGGGACATGTCGTTTTTTATATCGCCCCCACGTGACGAAACACGAGAGGGGCGAAGCGTACAGTACTTTGTAATTCGTAACCTAAAATTTGACACGTGCGAGAAATATTAACCGACCAAATTCTAAAGACACCTTATCGCGCTATTTTCCAATACGCGTATCGATACTTTTGATGTCATCTACATAATAGCCTTGACTGTTTTGCGCACGTTGTTTTTGAGGTTATATTATCGAATATTATGCAAAATAAAAAAAAATAAAAACTCTACAAACACCTTTGTTCTTAGCAATCCATCTATTTAAATAATAACCAATGATTGTTCGTTTATTCTCTATGCGTTTCTAGATCATTCATCAGATTTTGATGTAAATTAATTGATGTCCACGTGCGTGCGCTCGCGAGGGTCCCCGAGCCCAAAACATAATAACTTATCTTAATATATTTGTCCTTCAATATAAATGCTTTGATTAGTTATACATATCTGCAGTGTCGCACTACATAAGGACTAAAACAAACGAACCAACTTTAATATCTTGGTGCGCGTGCCAGCTACACTTGACACTCATAATACATAATACGACTTTAGTTTAGTGTGCGTGTTCTTTGGCGACTATTTTTTACATAATAAACGTTTAAAAATAAAATAAAACATCTGATATAACTAACAAAAAAGTTTGACAAAACGGTCATATAAAAAGCGTATTTCGTAGACGAGGTAAAGTTTTTAAGGTGACAAAACCCACGACAGTTTTGGGGATACGCTTTGTACTCTGATAACAGAAAAAGTGATCCGAGATGGCCCAGTGGTTAGAACGCGTGCATCTTAACCGATGATTTCGGGTTCAAACCCAGGCAGGCACCACTGAATTTACATGTGCTTAATTTGTTTATAATTCATCTCGTGCTCGGCGGTGAAGGAAAACATCGTGAGGAAACCTGCATGTGTCTAATTTCAACGAAATTCTGCCACATGTGTATTCCACCAACCCGCATTGGAGCAGCGTGGTGGAATATGCTCCATACCTTCTCCTCAATGGGAGAGGAGGCCTTAGCCCAGCAGTGGGAAATTTACAGGCTGATTATGTTATGTTATATGTAACAGAAAAGTACATCGTTATTAAATTTTGAATTTGGAATGAAATTATTACAATATACAATAGCATTTATAATTATTTTATGATTACGAATATTTCATAGAACGAAGCGTGTCTGTGTGTGTTTTATGTTTATTGATTGTGAATTACCATAACAGATAATTAGGCAATTTAAATAATTTTACTTTAAAATTATAATGTCAGAGGTGATTGAACTTTTAATTGAAAGTAATTACGATATGCATAATGAGAATTATTTAAAAACATGTAAAAATTCGTTCTACTTTCAACAAACCCCTAAATATTATACACTGACTCAGGCAGATCTTTTAAATCCGAACACTAGATGTGTTATGTGTTCAGAATATTTATAATTGGTTATAGAAAATTACACAGTGGATTTTACCTGATGCATAAAACGAGGGACCTCATAAATGTGTTCCTGGCAATATTTTTTTAAATGGGAATATCCGTCAATTAATCGTCATAAATGGTCACTCTAGTGAAACGGGACAAGTTTAGCAGAATCGAATGTTTTTATAACACTTCCAATAAGTTTGATGATCGTTTCACGAGTGGTTATTAAATCATCATTTGACCGACATCGATGAAAACGAAATATCAGCTTTAATTTAAAACGCACCTTAAAATATCTTTCAAACTTTTTTTTCTGCTACTATACTGCTCTACTACTTTGGGTCATGGTAAAAAGACGGAGCGGGCACCGCTAGTTATTAGAGGGTATTCCGGTAATAGGGCACACTAGGCGTCCTGGGCACATACCCCCCCCCCCCCCCGTCACGTGGGGGAAACGAGTAATCCGTTTTTCCATCGAGAAAAAAGATGGCCCAGTGGTTAGAACGCGTGCATCATAACCGATGATTGCGAGTTCAAACCCAGGCAAGCACCACTGAAGTTTCATGTGCTTAATTTGTCATTATAATTCATCACGTACTCGGCGGTGACATAACTGAGGAAACCTGCATGTGTCTAATTTCAACGAAATTCTGCCTCACGTGTATCCACCAACCCGCATTGGAGTAGCGTGGTGGGAATATGCTCGAAACCTTCTCCCGAAATAGGAGAGGAGGCCCTTTCCCAGCAGTGGGAAATTTACTGTCCGTTAATGCAAAAATAAATACAATTATACATATTCCAAAACATATTCACGTTATCGCCCGTCAATTAAAAGTTGATTAATGGTGTATTTATAGTCAAGAGATAACGATGTTAAGACAAAAGTCGATTTGATAACGACTTCATTAATAATTAACACTGATTAAGAATTAAAGCCTCCATCGAGTCGAGATGGTCGAGCGGTTAGAACGCGTACTTAGCCTTGGTTTCAGATACAAGCCCAAACGAGCACCGAGGTATTTTCAAATGCTTATAATCTAATTTGTGTTTATAACGTGCATGTGTCTGTACCAACCGACCAAATCTTCTCCTCAAAGGACAGGAGGCCTTAGCCAAAGATAAAAAAATCATCCACGCAATTATATTCTATAAATAAATAAATATTCGACAACATCGCAAACATTACTATGATCCCAATGTAAGTAGCTAACGCACTTGTGTTATGGAATATCAGAAGTAACGACGGTACCACAAACACCCAGACCCAAGACAACATAGAAAACTGATGAACTCTTTCAACATCGACTCGGCCGGGAATCGAACCCAGGACCACGGAGTGGTGTACCCATGAAAACCGGTCTAAAACTACTCGACCACGGAGGTCGTCAAATATTCTACCACCAAACAATACTTCGTTATAGGGCGGTGACTACAGATAGAAGGGGCATAACATCTTAGTTCCCAAGCTTGGTGGCCTTGATGGAATGGGTAGTACTTCTTATAATGTCAAAATTTCTGCCCAGTAGTAGTCTATATATATTTGCAGTATATTATAACAGCAAAACCCCTCCCGGTTGACAATCCGGACTGACAAACGCGCCATCGCATGCTAAGAGACCACGAAAACGAGAGCGAGACAAACGACCAATCAGCAACATTGACCTTGAATCGACGCGATATCATTGGTCGAAATCTTGAATCGCGGAGTCCTTTTGAATTTCGACGAAGCTGTTATCGGAACTTTATAAGTAAGAATCAAAGTGTATATGTTACTGTAAAAGCTCGAACTACGGTAAACCTTAAGATTTTCCCGTAAAACCTAAGACATGAGTTGATAAATGGAAGTATTTAATACAAAGGGACGACTTTTTCGGACTTTTAACATTCCAACCTAACCTAACCTAACATGTAAATCAGATAATGATAAAGATTTACCAAGTGAATGATGTTAAAAGTTCGAAACCCAAAATTTTATGGACATTTACCATAAGACTTACCGTAGTTCGAGCTTATACAGTAACATATATCTATTAACCGTTTGTAGTATATAATATATATAAAAAACAATTAGCAAATCGCATCGGCATATGTAATATTTATCTTGACTCCTAACCTAAGATACATGCTTTTGAATAAGGCATGTTTTATAGATTATGAATGCTTATCGAACTAAATACGCGTGACGGCATCCTCAATACGATAACCGAAGGAATAGTGATAAGGTCGAAACTTAATCTTTATCATAGTAGAGAATAACATTCATTTTTAACGAATTTGAAACCGTCCTCGAGGAAAATCTGTCGTTTTTGGGTACCGTACGTCTAAAAAAGAAAGCAACCCTTTAA
Organism: Vanessa tameamea; assembly: GCF_037043105.1. Classification (NCBI taxonomy): domain Eukaryota; kingdom Metazoa; phylum Arthropoda; class Insecta; order Lepidoptera; family Nymphalidae; genus Vanessa; species Vanessa tameamea. Next base: position 2,152,336 of record NC_087339.1, on the reverse strand, counting down.
GATCACTTCGTTGTCCGTCTGTCCTTTTTCTCGGGAAGGCGTAGAAGTGTAAAATTTAAATAAATACCAAGTACTAAGGACTGTGATCACTTGGAATAATAAAAAAAACAAATTAATAATGAATGATGTCATAAACTCTATAGTCTACTTAGTTTTAACTTCGATTAAGGGGGATTCCTTGAGTGGGTAATTACATTTATGTATTTATATATAATGATGCTTGAAGATCATGTTTAAAATATGTTACTGAATAAGATATAATATACTATTATATAATATTGTACAAGAATATTTGAATAAATATGTAGTATCTTTATATACAACGTTCACAGCTCTTTTGATTAGACAATACAAACCGTTATGTCCCTGCATTTTAAATCTGTAATATCTTCGAAAATATAATTTAAATTACATGCTATAAAGGGTCATATTGATCTATATTAAATGCACAATGAATTTATGGTACTTAATTCGATAAGGATTAACGCCGTATTGCTTAAAATCACTTTGTAAATAAGCTATTATTTCTCGTAAAAATAAAGGATAAAAAATGGTTATTGTAGGTTATCTCTAAGAGATAGACATATAATACCCCGGACTATTTTGTAGACCTTTCTAAGGTAGCCATTACTGTAGGACATTATTTTGATCTATCTCGTAGGGTTCAGCCAGCAATTGCATTCTTCAACCTCTAAAATTATCAGTGTTTCTCTACTATGCAAGTATTATACATATAAACCTTTCTCTTGAAAAACTACCTATTAAAAAAAACCGCATCAAAATCCGTTGCGTAATTTTTAAGATCTAAGCATACATAGAAACAGACAGACAGCGGGAAGCGACTTTGTTTTACACTATGTGGTGATGGCATTTAGAAATAAAGAAACCAGCTTGAATCTCGATAATGTTTCCTGAGGTAAACACGAAGACAAAACTATTGTACCATTACGAATGTCTCTAAATAAAATAAAATAAAATAAAAGGAAATTAAATATCCTACCGACATTTATATTTATTGCCAATTAAATCTTTTACTCCAAGTGATTTTATTTAAACGATTATATCATAAAGTCATTTTGACATTCTCATTTTCTGTACAACTTTTACCAAATTATGTAATAATTCAACAACAATCAGGTCGTTATGAATAATTAATTTTAAACAAAATACAATTTCAACTGATATCAACATGTCTTTGGTGTGTTACATACAATAGTCCGTGTACATTCCAATGGCAGGAGTGGTAAATATAAACAAACCTTAGATTTACGTATTCCAAGCGATTTGCTAATGGCTCCGCTATACTATGCACTACAAACAGTTTTTGATTAATATATCTTTATTTTCAATACAATACTATTCTACTTAAATACACTTTAATTTACTTCCAAAGTTCCGATAAAAACTCCACCGAATTTCACAACTCCATCATTTTTTTTTTATTTTAATTCATATCATAATTACGTCAATGTCTCTCGTCTGCTGGATGTCCCGTGTCTACCACAAATATTTCCCTTCGTTTGAAAGACAATCCCTATTACGAGGTGTAACAGAGATTGTCTTTCAAACGAAGGGTATTATATTACAATACAACCTCTCAAACTCAATTACATTGAATAATGAGAACATCCGACTCCACGACACCACACCGGACAACCCCTGACGGGATATTTATAGGATATCTATCATAATATTTGAAACAGAGTGTGACAGAAGAAACAATAAATTGCTGATTCCCTTCGATATTCGCGTTGACGACAAAGATTTTTTGAACTATTAATTACAATTGTCAACAAGAAATGTACCTCGTATTACCAATGTAGGCAAAAAAAGGCCAACGAATGAACGACTACGAAAGAATTCGTTCTCCTTTTCTAATTTGATTCGATGTCAATCAAACAGACGAAAAGTTGGTGATTATTTTAAGAATTTGAATGTAAAGCACGATTCTACACCAATATCAAAATCCTTATTCAGCGTTGAAATATCTTTAATAAGAGAAGAACCGCTGAAAGAAGATCAGCCAGATCATATCTATACGAAGAATAGAGGAGCTTTTTTTGGTTAAGTTTAAATGAAAATTCAACTTTTTTTAGGACAATCATCAAATGGGCCACCCGATGGTAAGTCACAACTTGAGTCAACTTGAGAAAAAAAATGTTTTGTCTCTTGTGCCTGTATATGCACATCTCACCCTACAAAACCGAACACAACAATACGGAGTTATGCTTCTTGGCGATACAATATATGTTGAGTGGGTGGTACCTACCCGTCTGAGTACCGTAGGATGTGCTTGCATAAAACCCTAGACGTAATATCGTTAATTTCATGTATTTCGACATATTAGATTATAATCCCTACTAATATTATGAATCCGAAGTAATAATAACTCTGTCTGTTACCTGTTTGCACTTAAGCCACTGAACCATTTTAGATGAAACTCAGTATGGGGATAGTTTGAATACCGGGGAAGGTTATAGGCTACTTTTTAATTTCCCACTCGAAGACATAAAATGCGAGGTGAATGTTCGTGTGCTAAGTTTTACAAATTGCGCGCGGTCTATGATAGTTGCTTCCGAATCTACCTAAAAATAGTATCGTGTACATTATCTACATCAAACGATTCGTCTCATTATTAGCGATAATCATCAAACGCCTCTGAATATACCATGTTTTATATACGACCTTGTCGTACTAACACACTATCAGTATTAGAAGTAACTTATAAAACACCGTTATTATGCTGAGGCCTTATACGAATCACGATGTGAACTATATACTTTAACAAAACAAAAGCATCGTGTCGAATGTTGTTTTCTACTTAGAAATTTTATCTAGTGTCTGTCTGTTGCTTCACGCGTGTTTTTAATTAGTTTTAATATTATAGTTAGCATTACGACGAGCCGAGATGGCCCAGTGGTTAGAACGCGTGCATCTTAACCGATGATTTCGGGTTCAAACCCAGGCAGGCACCACTGAATTTTTATGTGCTTAATTTGTGTTTATAATTCATCTCGTGCTCGGCGGTGAAGGAAAACATCGTGAGGAAACCTGCATGTGTCTAATTTCAACGAAATTCTGCCACATGTGTATTCCACCAACCCGCATTGGAGCAGCGTGGTGGAATATGCTCCATACCTTCTCCTCAACGGGAGAGGAGGCCTTAGCCCAGCAGTGGAAAATTTACAGGCTGATTATGTTTATGTATGTTTAGTTAGCATTACAATCCCGTAAGTATGTTACGTGATCTAGGAGTTACGTCCCTTTAAAATTACTTGATAAGAGAATATTCCTGTTTTAGTCTTAAATAAGCAATATCTATACCTAATCGCAAAATGGATTCACCTCTGATAACTGTCAAGGTCAAATTTTAACAAACATAACACCCGTATATAAGATTTTAAATTAACATGGTTATGTTAATTTAAAATCTAACATGGTTATTTTTGTTACTACAAGTGAGAATGTAATTGAGCTCGATATTTCGACACTATCTACGAATGTCTTGTTCACGAGAGCTCCACCGAATAAAAATAAAAAAACATGGTAAATATCCCGTTTTAAATACTTGTAGTAATAACACCCCTTTAATAAAATTGAAGCAACTTTCATCATAATTTGATAAAGTCACACAATTCCTTTCTACTTTAACGAAATATGGACCAATAAAAATCTATATTTAGATTGTCCTTAGTAAAATAACATTTGGTGTCCCTCAAGGTTCTTGACTCGGTCCGCTACTTTTCAAATTAGTCATCAATAACAAATTCAACGATAAATTAAATGCGATATTAAAACTGTTACATTTTATTATTTTAACGTGCAGATAAATAATATATTACGATTTTATAGCTTTTCTTTAGATCCTAACTAATATTACAAACGCGAGAGTTTGTTTGTTCATTAACATTTCACGTCTAAACTACTCAAATTAATCACGACATTTGGCATACCAGAGGTAAAGAAAAGGTCATCGAAGCACTTGTCCATCCCCTATTACCGATCATTTATAACATACACGCGTATAAAAATAAAATATGATCTAGAATAACGTACGTAATCATACGTTTAATTTTACCGTCACATTTAATAAAGTATTACATTATTGAAATACGACGAACAGTAAATTCTAATTTACATCGCATTTAAATAATAAAAACTTTATGTGTGACAATAGCTGAATAATACTCGAATAAATACCATTTGAATAGTCACGTAATGAATATTCAAATAACATTTAACAGATTACGAAGTCATTTCTAAATGAAACGGGAAAAATTGCCAATATCATTTCAAAATGTCGACTGTCACCTCGACTACCTGATCATCACTGTCCATATACATTGGCACCATCCCCTATGCGTCAAACTCTGGGAACTGATGAACTCGTATACGTAGCTACACTACCTCTGAACCATTTATACCTAGACAGACTGACTTACGAAATTTACTGTCAATATTGGTTACGTTTGGCTAAGTATCACTACTAGATCTGTTATTTTACCGTGGTTTCTAGTATTTCGTTACATATTAGAAGTGACCGGTGCAATTACGGGCACGTGAAAGATAATTGCACAGCTATATAGCTGGTATCTCTTGAATACGTCCGTAGTTTGAATTATACGACTAAAGAAAAAAACAGATAAATGTTTCTTAAAATTTTCTATCTATCTGTTATTGTATTTCTTAATCAGTTTGACTATTATAACACTTTAATCTTTTAGTTATAGTAGTAAACACGAAACGACAGGCTTCATCTCCTCTTGATAAGATTCAAAGCGTATTCCATCATACTCAAATACATCAAAAATCGCGAAATCTTGGGAACTAAGATATCCTTTGCGTCAAGTTACACTGATTGACTCACCCTTCAAACGGGAACACATTACACAACAATACTAAATATTTCTGTTTGGGGGCTAGAATATATGCCAAGTGGTAACCTATCCAGTCGCATAAATGCATAAGTATCATCTAAATATTTATTTTTAAAACATACCGGATCTCTCGTATCTCATACGAGTCGGTCTCGTCTATTTTTATCCTTAAAATAATCGTCATTACAAGGATTTCAAACAGGTATAAGTTGATTTTTACATATATTTAAAAACAAGTTTCCACGCACGACATTGCACGCGTGTGAGGCCCTTCACAGACAGGTGTTAGACAAAGTAAATAAGTTTATTTAGTAGATCACAAGACACTTCATGAAATTCTAAACAATAATCACTTCATTATGCAGTTTAACAATGTCGTGAAATGACAAAAGGAAAAACGCTATATTGACATGAATAACAAAAACATTTAAAGGATCTACGTATCAAATTAGCGGATCAACGAAATTTTCAAATTGAGAATAGAAATGCAGATAAAATGTACGTGCACTAATCTCCATAAATACAGTCATTAGCTTTCCACTGTATTCGAGAAGCACGCTTGCCACGGAATTATATCTGTCTCATATCTTTTTTTTTTTTATATTGCCGCCACAAAGTCATCTGTTTTACGTCCCACGCAAATCGCTTTATTTACTAGTCAAATTTAATTTGACGCACCGTTATATGCTATATTATATATATATTTATGTAGAGACGTACAACAAGAAAATTTGAATAGATTATTTTTAATTAATGAGTTATCGCCTACGGCTTTGCTCTGTTTTAGGGATTGGTATAAAAATAGCCTAGGTTTCCTAGTCCTTGGAGCTCCAACTTTATAGCAAATTTCATCAAATTCGGTTCAGTGGTTTTCGAAAGCGTATCAGACAGCCAGAGTTACTTTCGCATTTATAATAGTCCAAGGCCAAACAAAATGAAAATGGACAAAGACCTGTAACTCCAGAAATGCCATCAAAACGAAAACTGCAAATTCTGCTAAGTAATTTTCTCAACTGAATGGCAAATTGAATCTCTTTGAATACATCACGTCAAACGTAATACCATCTACGAGACCGAAATATATTATAATAAATCGTCTCAATATCCTTGACGATGTCCATTTATAATAACGAATGCAAACTTATCAATTACTAGCTATGTGACCCGGCTTCGCACAAGTAAAATAAGGGTCTATATAACCGTATTGATTTACAAGCCACACGCCAGTGAAGATCATAGACTGTATGATATTTGCCGACATCATCAACAAACATCGTCACAAATCAGCCAATTTACGAAAACCACCATCCAATTGTGAAATTTGCACGAAAATCTATTCAGTGATAGTTGATCGCGGTCATACAAACCTACAGACGCGACAGACGTCGCTTACAATATGTAGAGATACGATTCTGTACGTTTATTAGTTATTGGCTTCTATAATCAGCTTCACCGTCGAAACCGGTTCGTCCGGCTCGTGGCATTTGCTCAACATTATTAAGTAATAGCATTTATGTACATGTTGATACGCAAGAACGAAATACGAAAAATTGTAACGCTCGATAACCATACCATACTTTAGAAGCTAAATCTTTTTTTTTATTGTATGGGGAAAATGAGCAGGCGGACGAGCAAATGGGCTACCTGATGGTAAGCAGTCACCACCACCCATAGACAATGGCGCTGTAAGAAATATTAACCATTCCTTACATCGCCAATGCGCTACCAACCTTGGAAACTAAGATTTTATGTCCCTCGTGCCTGTAGTTACACTGGCTCACTCACCCTTCAAACAGGAATACAATAATACTGAGTACTGCTGTTTGGCCTTACCACCAAGTAGAAAAACATGGTAATTTAACGAATGGTATTTCAAAGTTCTAGAAAAACATAAAATCTATTCCAACCAAGGGACGAACGAGTAAATAAGATACTTTGACATTGAATTTATACGATATCATCGAAGATCTAGAATAATCCGTGATATTCACAGTGGATTCGAGAAAAAATTGCGTTTTAAATGTCAACGATATTATCGAAACTTTGGAAAATATGTCGATATCAAAAGTTATAATTAATATTGTCGTATGATGATATGCATATTGATCATATAGTTCCTATCCTAGAGGAGCCAAGAGATCCTTAGTAGAGGGTAACCTAGGGCTCCTGCCTGCCACGCACAATTGTACTTATTATTAAGGTGCATGAAATAAAAACTGTTGTCTGTAGGAGACAAAAAATAAATTTATTATTATTACCATAAACGAATATATGTTATCTAGCATGGCTGTAAGTTTAGCGTGGCCTTACTCATTCGATTGAAATAAGCAGACCCATTTTAAACCATTGCGCAGAAGGCGCATCAAATACGAGCACCGCGTGTTGGGTTAATGGATCTCTCCGATAACGGTCACGTCTGAGAGCATCGGTGCGGCGCCCCAAAAGTTCTCTAAAAATATTTTTTGGAGGAAAGAGATATCGAACTCTGCTCGTACCCAGATACTTGTTGGGCTTAAAAACTGGGAACAGGGTAGACCCATGTGAAAACTTAAGATCGATATAACTGTAAATATTTGGAAAAAAACAAAACATGACTCAAAATTCCTATTTACCCCTCTAATCAAGCTTAAAGTTAGGCTTGGAGTGGGAACTACAGTTGCCTAAGATGACATTATCAATTGTGCGACTTTTTAAATCGCTCGGCGGAACGTACACCGTACACCATTGCGCACTTGACGCTTCAATTTAATATCTTAAATTTAATTTGGCTTAGGGGATTTAAAGTTACGGTCTTAATTGAAGGATAAGTAAGGTATATAATATCTTAGCTCCCAAGGTTGGTGATGCGTTGGCGTGATGAAAGGAATGGTTATTATTTCTTACAGAATTTACAATTTAAATTGAATTTTAAATTTATAACTATGTTATTGGTATATCACCAAAACTTCCTCATTGGTTTAGTAAGTATATAAAGCTGTAGATCCCGTGAGCCTGCATTCAAACCCCGGGTCGGACTAATTAAAATATACTACCATCCTTGCCAGTATTTCTAGCCCAGATGGTAGAGTCGTTAGAATGTTTGCGTCGTATTATAAATTGCGGGTTCAAACCCAGCACCAGTGAATTTTATCATCGTAGTGAGAGAAACTATAGCCCTGCAGTGGACGTAAAGTCAAATAACCATACTAAGTACGATCTCATGATTGCTTTTTAAGAATAAAAATACCACATTTTTTTAAAGGTCAAACTATAAAGTACTGACTAGCGCTATACTTCCAGTGGACAATCAACCTCGATCATTCGAGAGGTCGAAATTAAATATATTGTGCAATATCAAAGTAATAAATAATTTTAATATGAAATGCATGTATGTTACGTAATAATTACGAAAATGTTTGATGCTGGGCGAAATGAGTTTTTTTTTTTTTTATTTAATACGAACGATATTAAAAGGCAAAGAGTCATTATGTTTAGTCATTTTAATTATATGCATTATACAGAAAAGGTCAACGAGTCTTTGCATAATATAAAAAAACATAATTTACTAAAGATCAATTAAATATTTTCAAATCTATCACACTTTTAATAGGTCGTTCACCACTTGATGGCATGTGGTAACCACTGACCATCACCAACACACCACTAACCTTGGATGCGAAACGTTACGTCCCCTATGCCTTTTACACAACAACAATGCTAAGCATTGCTGTTAAGTGATAAACTATACTTATTCAATCTGTACGAAGCCAGAATGGATAATAAAATATATTTTTAGGAATAACTAAATCGATCCGTTGCTCAGTCAGACAGACAAACAAACAAACTTGTTGGTAGGGCTTTGTGCAAGCCCGTCTGGGTAGGTACCACCCACTCATCAGATATTCTACCGCTAATGCCGTGACTGAGCGAGCGTAACTACAGGCACAAGGGAGGTAGCATCTTAGTTCCCAAGGTTGGTGGCGCATTGGTGATGTAAGGAATGGTTAATATGTATTTCTTACAACACCACTGTCTATGGGCGCCGGTGACCACTTACCATCACGTGGCCTATTTGCTCGTCCGCCTACCGATATCATAAAAAAAAAAACAAACCAACACGTACAACATTAGTAGTTAAAACTCATGTACAATTACATTATATCAACGCGTTTAAATTGAAATTAAAAATGGCGGTTTCCGGAAAATAAGCATCAATAACAACGCAATAATAACTCTTTACTTAAAAAAAAAAAATAGTGTAGTGATCGCTCATTGTTCAAAATTCGACCAATATTACTTATTTCGCTCGCGTGTGGCCCCCAACACCCGGGGGCGCTGTTTTCGTAGGCTTTAAGATTTTTGGGGTCAAAAAGTCTAAGTCCTGGGTTCAAGGTCAGGGTCCTGAGGTTCAAGCTTGCTTCAAAACAAATTTCATCAAATTCGGTTCAGTATTTAGGTCATGAAAGCATTACAGACAGACAGACAGACAAGATTTCTGATTAATGATGATTTTATTTTTACTGTTACCAAGTGTGACCAGCTTTATGAACTCAATTAATTGTGTAAAAAAATTACTTAAAAATTCGTAAGCAACATTTCTTTCAAGCATATTCACAAACGAAGTTAAATAAAGCTCGTAATAAAAAAATGTAATGTTGTAATTTATAGCATTTTTTCCATTAGCGAAAATCTTTAAAAAATCTGCCATGTTAAAATTGTAAAAATTACCTTTCACGAAACGATCAATTTGCTGGTTCGGTGGATCTATATTTAAACTAATATTACAATAATTCGTAATGAAAAAAATATCTTTATGATATTAGTTGGTGGACGGACAAATGGGCCATATGTTGGTACGTAGTCACGACAGCCCTTAGACATTCGCGCTGTAAGAAATATTAACCATTCCTTACATCGCCGATCCGTCACCAACCTAGGGAACTAAGATGTTACGTCCCTTGCGCCTGTAGTTAAACTGACTCATTCGCCCTTCAAACAGGAACCCAACAATACTGAATACTGATGTTTGGCGGAAGAATATATTATCAGTGACGATACCTACCCAAATGGGCTAGCACAAAGGCCTACCACCAAGTATATTGAATTTCTAAAGCCAGTCTTACTTAGGATGATGTTATATACCGATTCTAATACAATACATCAACATATGTCCATGCATTTAAACGTAGTCGTGAAATTAATCTTCCACGCATAAGCAATGGAAAACCACGAAAGCATTCTAGCAGTCGCGTAACAAAAATTAAAAATATGTTTTTGTTATAATCGATAATAATTATTTTACCGTTATTAACATTGGCAATGTTACTTCGGTGATAATAAGATTTAGGTATGTATATACTGTTTTAACGACAAACTGAATTCCACGCGAGTTACGCCGCGGACAGCCAGCTTTATAAACACGCCAACACAACAGAAATGGCGAGTATATCGCGTAAAATCGTCAAAAATAAAACCATGAAATGCGTAAAACAAATATCAACTGCAAACCGTGAAACTGCATTCCAACCAGAACAAATGTTGCGATAAACAATAACACATAGATTAAAAACTAAACACAATTATTTATTTATTTATTTTTTAATTTGTATACCACAAAACTATGCAAATGTTACACAACTCGATGCCGCACTCAACTAAAACGCGCGTAATTAAACCTTTTTAGAATCGAATACTTGTAATATTAATATTAGCAGATAAAATGTGTTCTGAATTTAAAATGCGCGGGAAACGCGACCGTCAACCACGCCGCCGGGCGTCCGACTGCCCTAGTGATGTAAATGGTTCCCTAGCATGCGATGAATATTAATTTTATTTGTCGACTATTGTTCGTTTTTTTTGTATTTTTCCCGTGATCTTTTTATAAACCATACGAACGGCAAATATACCTGTTCTATGTGTTCTATACGTTTGCAATCTCAATAAAATACAACGAACAAATATGAGAGTAACTGAAGTGTTGCTATTTAATCGTTTTGTTGATGTTATTCCTACAATAAAAGATAAGTTTTTTTTTAAAGTGTCTAATAATATAATTATAAATGGATATTATTTTAACCTTTTCAATAATATTTTATTACTAATTCCAAATAACATGTTACTAAATTGATCACATCGATATTTTTTATTAATATAGAAATTATCGTTACAACGTCAACATCATTATAATAAGACATATCTATAAAACAACATGACGACAATAACAAACCAGTCGAGTATTTGATCGATAATGTAGTGATCGCTGCACAGCACTAGGACCGCGATTGCGCGGTGTGTCTGTACTGCGGCCATGTTTTATTCGAATTACGGATATAATTTGAGAAATTAATAACCTATTTATTCGATTGCATTTTTTATATACAAAATCCATTACACTGAAATCTCCCCGGCGGCAGATGTGCAACAACAAAATTGACGGTTAATGAAAGAATTTAAAATTAAAGAAAATTAATAAATACATAGATAGTTAATAAAGTAGATACATAAGATACGTCACATACGCGCCACGCGCACACAAGACCGTAGAGAGCAGCGGCAGAGATAACATGACGGATTAATTTTGATACCTAAGTGACGTCGCACCGCGCACGCTGATCAGTCAGCATAATGCAATTGTTCGTGGGGTTCGTGGGACCACTCGCAGTTCGAGCAAGCTCGTACATTTCGAGTATTTGATAAGTGCGCGGCGGATCCCAGTGCACTGTACGTCGTCAGTCAGGTCGCTCACTAAGCGGCATGCCGTTTGACGTCACGACATAAGTGTCCGTAAAAATAAAATAAGGCTCAAATAACTATAAGTCTGTACTATAAAGTTAAACAACATTATAAAGATAAAAATACCATAATTTAAATTCAATAATTAACCGATAATACTTGGTCACTCTACAAATAACATTCACGGAAAAATAAAACATACAACTATACATAATAAAGGTTACATTGCCGTGGATTTATTTTAATTTCATGGAACGAAAATACGAACTGTTCGGTGGACGTTACATACATTTTTATGTCTGCATAATTGTTTCCCGCGTTTTTTTATCTTGACGTGGCGTTCGATTTTCAAAACATTTACTCCACATGTTCATTGATTGGCTATTATATAATAAGTTGAAATTTTTAAACATTTTTTTTTTGGAACGAAGTTCTTTTACCCGGCTTACACTAGAGAACGGACAATTTGTCCCTTTCCTTCTCTCTATGTCTCTTTCAATTTTATACAGTTTTATATAATATTATTCAAACGTATTGTTTGTTTTTATTTTGTTAAATAATTATTCTCAAAGGTTGTTAGTTTATTTCGTTGTCTCTGTTATTTAATAAATAATACAAAGCGAAAGCAACTTCGTTCCAACTGAGTGTCCCACGGAACCTCTCTTTTTTCTTTTACTCCTGGGCAAAGACACATTATTTTATCCCGCTATTTTAATCTGGAAGCGGCGTTCGATTTTCAAAACACAGATATTTATTATTAACTCAAATGTTTGTGATTTCAATTAAACCGTTTATATAATCTGTTGAAATTGACGATATACAGCCATAACTTTTTCTTTGTAATTTATATTTCTTCAGAAGCGTTGAGAGTTAAAGAGAAATGTCGTCAAAAAATTACACAACGAAGTCAATTGCGAATGATAACCAATTTAATACTTAACCGGAGGTTAACTCGTCAAAACCTGATAGTATATATGTTTGGAAGGAATCCGAAAGTAAATTACTTAATAGGTAACCAATCCAGTACTAGCAAGACACAGGTATAAAGATTTTAACGCGAGCAAATAAGTAGACGAACCTTTTTTTTTAAAGCTATACTTCTTATGGCGCGATATGAAAAATGATGTAAGTGAATTTTAATGATGCGTACAGGGTGACATCTAAACTACACGATGAAGTCGCTCTTTATTTTAATTTGGCTTTTATTTGAATGAAATCGCTCGGTAAACCGAGAATTAAGTGACGTCACTCGAAATAGACAAATTCACACCTTATCTTGTACATTTTACTACAATAGTAATTTAAAACAAATGTGAATGTTTAAATTGGCGAGTGAGTGTATTTGCAATCCATCAAAAGAATATTTTTAATTACGTCAAAGATGTAGAACTTTAGACGCGCGTACGTAAGTCGACGCACCTTTTTTTTTTTTAATAATTCTCTCGGCAAAGGCCTTCCGTTTGTTGTTAGATTTGGCGTTTCCTCACAATGTTTTCCTACACTCGTGAGCCAAATATAATTATAAACATCAATCACATAAAAAAAAAACACTACGTTTGGCCGGATTTGAAACAGCGACCCACATGTTTTCAGCGATGGGCCAAATCGGCTTGGCAAGAGCCACCACTAACTGATTATTTAAAATCATTGTTCGTTAACAATAAGAAATATTGCTACATTATTACCCATCAGGTGGCCCATATGTTCGTCTTTTAAAACAAAGTTCACGCATCGAGTCCGTAAATTCTAAACGCGATAAACTGAAAACTATCGTATGACTTTTCATACGGTTTTCATCAGTGGATGGCCTGATTGATGAGGAAGATTTAAGTGTATAATTCATTAAAGTTCTATGTAAATTTGCTGAAATACAACGATTTCTAAAGATGTTAGTGATCAACGTAAACCGATAGAGTTTTATGTATTCTACCCGTGCAAAAAAAGGACGGGTAGCTAGGTATTTATAATCCAAAAAAAAACACTTCAATACTACAAAAAATGGCAACACCAAAATCTGACGCTGTATTCATAGTAAGAGCACTAACGTAATTCAATCAATACACCACTTGACTATAACAATCATACAAATTCACCCCTGGTACATTTAGTTTCGCTTCCACTTGCATATATTGGGATCTCACGGTCACTGCCTCGTTGGTCTAGTGGCTAGCTCATAGGACTGCAACTTCGAGGGCCTGGGTTCAAACCCCGTGTCGAGCCAACATAATAACATTGGAGTTTTCCGTCAAGAAATTTTCAATAGCAGGCAGGCGTTAAGAAGTTCGTAGTGAGCTTTCCCAGACCTCAGAAAACACGTAAAACCGTCGATCGCACCTGACATCTCCGATCGTTTCGGATGTGCCGACCCACTGGACTATTATAGTGAGAGAATGAAATATACTTTTGGCAGGACTTTGTGCACGCTCGTCCGTATGGATACCACCATCACATATTCTACTGCTAAACAGCAATATCTAAGAGATTATCTTAATCAGAAACGGCACGAATATTAACCGACTGTGTATTTATTAATTCTTTATTTAAAAGAATTCCAAGAACTCCCCCCCCCAAATATTTAAATTGCCAATAACTTTTTGACTTCCAAAGTCAAGTCACACTAACTTTGTCATTGCTGGTTGCGAGGAAACTAATGCTATAAAAATGGTTCGAAGCTGACCTTCTGATTTATCTTGGCATTCTTTGGCGGCTTCACGACGGCTGGTTTCGGAGCTGGAGGTGGCGGGACGGGCTCTGATGATGAGAACAAAGGAGATTAAAAACTGCCACTAACTGTTAATTTTGAAACTAATATTATACTATTAGTAACCCCTTCTAAGTCCGTCTTTTCATAAATGCTCGAGTAAATAAAAACCTCTTATTTTAATATACTTAAAAGAAGACAAATTTGAAGAGTTTATCAAATAAACGGGTGTAAAAAATTTCGTGTATATGCCGTTGATCGTTGGGAAGTTCCTCCTTCTAGAGCTATTTAATCCGTACCTGGTGGTAACTGCGCCCTTCCCTGTTGCTGCGGCTGTAGAGGAGACCTCTTCTCTTCAAGGGCCGGAGGCGCTGGAGGCGGTGCGCCAGTACTCCCACCTCGCACCTGCGAAAAAGATTAAATATATTAATGTATGAAACCAATTACAAAATATTTGGGTATATGAATTATTTGGAAGTGTAGATGCTAAGCCCTGCATCCGACATGTTTCTATGAAAAAGCCGAAACCCTCGAGAAACATATTGGTCACCAACGTAAGTAGACATCAGCGTTGCAACAAATGGGAACAATTCCATCCATTGTCAATGCGCCACTGACCTTGAGAACTAACCTATGTTCCTGCAATGACTGGCTCACTCACTGGTGCACGCTTGGAACGCATCAACACTACGTTGTGCTATTTAGAGGTAGAATAGTTCGAATAAAACGGACATATCATTTTCGAAAACATCTTAAAACTTATACAAATAACGAATATAATTTCAATGAGTGCTTTAACGTTAAAACAACCAAAACGGCGACGACTTTCGCGTATTTCTGAAACGTACCCCATATCAAGTTTTTCGCAACCCGGTTCCGTATCAAAAAACATTCACATTCGGTCCAAGTCATAAGCTGTCTATCTTCTAATAATAATCTTACAAGAACGTGAAATTCACGATTCAAATTTGGCACGACAATAGTTATATATTAATATAAAACGTGTGAAACTGCGAAAAGCAGATACTGATACTACGAACTCCAAAACGCGCTTCATGTCATTTTAATGTCGCTGAATAAACGCCTTACGCGTTTTTCCCACGTAAAGTGTGGGGGGGGGGGGTATGTGGCACTCACCGGTGCCCAGGCCGACTATCACACAGGAATACCTATTAAAAATCCAGCAGTACCCTCTCCATCACTTCGATGGGCGTCGCGGGATCGCTTTCGCATGCTTCCGTGACGCGCATTTCATCTCTTGGTATAATATTTTATGTATATTGATTCAGCAGTCTTTTCAAGTAGGCAATAACACAAATAACTTTACATTTACGTCTGTCATTATAGACTGTGTCTAAACAGTAAAAACGACAGAAAAATTTCGTCTACAAATGTGTATTTAGTCGATGTCTTCGTCTATACTTCTATTATAAATAAAAAATATATCTGTCTGTGTGTCTGTCTGTTACTCTTTCACGAGCCACTCAACCAAATTTGACGAAATTGTAAAGCTAGCTTGAAATTCAAGAGAGGACACATAAGACTACTTTTTGACACCAAAAATCTGATGACAAGCCCCTAAAACGCGAACGAAGCTGCCGGAGTAAACTAGTTTATTATATATAACATTATTATCCATATAAAAGTAATTTACATAAAACACAAAGTAAGTTAATCTGACATTTAGTCAAATGGAACTTAAGGTACTATTGAGGAAATGTCAGATCAGAAATCCAGAATTATCGAGTTAGGGTTGACGTTTGCGTCACATTTCTGACGACGTTATGAACGTTATAAAACCTTTCTGTAATTATAATCTCATAGCAGACGAAAAAATTAACCATTCCATCATCTCAAATCTCCTATCTTGCACCACACACCATCGTTACAAACGTATCAATTCGATGTTGTTAAACCACGCCACAATACCACCAAAGCTCTTATATCGTTGCGAATATGGATCATTTCAGCTTGCAATTACACATTAACAGGTTTCCGCAAAAATGTCAAGCCGCAGACGGATTGAGTAATTCCTGAGGTCTTAAGGATACCGAGACATTTTGTGCCACTTTCGATTCGAGACCATTCATAACGATCTAGTTGTGAGACTGTCAAATACCATTGATGACAATCGCTTACACGTTACAGGACCACTTTGGAATTCGCATATGTCCTTATTGCTAATACCAAAACAAAATCAAAGTCAAAACTAACATACCGCAAATTTCTCTTTCCTTTTGACAAGATATGGTACTTGTTCCACTGAACTGTTCCAATGTGGTCTGGTAAATACTTTACATCGACTTAAACTATCAACCAATTTTTTTTTTAATATTATTATCTTGCTGTGCCGAGATTTTACTCGAGGGTTTATTTTTATCATATTCAAAATAATAATTATAGTCTGTAAGTAGTTCCTATTGATTAGAAAATTAAACATATGTGTAAATAAATAATACTTAACATTTATTTAAACAAGGTATATATTTAAAGAGGTAGGCAGACCACTTGACATCGTAAAAATTTTGAACCATTCCTTACATCGGTAATCCGTTACCAATCTAAGGAAACAAGATGTTATGCTCATGCCTGAAGTATGACACAACTAAGATGTAGCATCGGCAAAATTCGTAAAACCCGTCACATCCGAATTGAGCGCGTCAAAATGATCTTTAAGTGAAATAGAAAAAGAAAATGATCTTTACGCAAACGTAATAAGGAAATCTTGTCAAACCTAACATCGGATCACTGTGCCCAAATGGCGTCAATAGGTATAAAAGAAAAACAAAAGAAACGGAAAATCACTTGTAGGCCGATTACTTTAAAAGTCTTTATTACCTTTAATAACGCTATACAATGTAACCTTCGAAATTTGAATTTTAGCTCAAACGATCCCAACTTTTTATATAATTCACTTTTAAAATTAATTCAAAACGAATTTAATCAAATATTTCAGTTAAAATCTTTTTATCTAAACGATCAAATACAGTTCTCAGACTGGGCCACTACCGGTATCTATATAAGTCGAAATAAAATATATGAGCTATATGAACTTAAGAAATATAATCGTAATTATAAATTTCTCAATTTTGTTAAAAAATATTCCAAGTTATTTAAACAAGTTTGTCAAACAGCTCGTTCGTTGCATATTAAAAATATAATTTTAAAATCTAAAAATAAAATGAAAACTACTTGGGATATTATAAGTTCAGAGACAGGCAGAATGAAGTTTGATGCAGGGCAATTAACCCTTAATATAAAAGGGAATATTGTAAGTGAAGATTTAGATGTGGCCAACCAATTCGAAGAATATTTCTCTAATATTCCTTTGAATACTACTAAAGGACTTAATGCGTCCTTAGACTTACTTAAGTGTTACGTTCCCCAGAATGAGTAAGAATTTTCTTTTGAGAGTATAACTCCGTACGATGTATTAAAAAAAATTAAAACATTAAATCTTAAAAAAATCAGTGATCTATGGTATCTATCAGTTACAATTATTAACAACGTAATTGTCGTTTCCAGATCTATTAAAATTAAGTAAAGTAATCCCATTATTTAAGTCCGGTGATAAAAATGACTCAAACAATTATAGACCGATCTCTATTTTGCCAGTATTAAGTATTTTTTTTAAAAAAATCATGCTTAATCAATTGTTGTTATACTTTAACTCGAATAAGCTATTGCATTCTCAACAGTTCGGTTTTACTAAAGGTCGCTCGACTACTGATGCGCGTACAGCATTTGTTGAACACATTTATGATGCGTGGGAGAAGTCACAAAATACTATTGGTGTTTTTTGTGACTTATCAAAAGCTTTCGATTGCGTTAGGCATGATATTCTTCTAGAAAAACTTAGATATTATGGAATCAAGGGCCCTGCATTGGAATTCATTTGCTCCTACCGTAATGAAAGAGTTTTGAAGGTTGTTGTTAACGGTGCAAAATCAAATTGTGTCATACTATACTATACTGGTTTACTCATCTAATTAGTGTTGCATGATTGTAATATCTGATAAGAAGGGATAGCACAGTCTTGCTCTTAATCTAGGAAAATAGAAAAGAAAACTCATCTAAGTGTATAAATATACTAGCTGTATCGATAACGGTTGTAAGCCGCCCCGTCTCCATAACTACCACCCACTCACCACCTACCACCGCATCAGTTATTTAACCGTCGAACATCAATACATCGAATTGACGTCGTATTGGATTTTAACAGCGTCGTAGTGAAGTTCATGAGCGCTTCTGGCACGATTTGAATTTTAAACTATACCAACGCCCCCCTCCCTCCTGTGTCCTCCATGTATTTGAAAGTACAATTAATTTAAGTATAAAAAACAATTCTGTCATTTATGTAGGACGGGAAACTACGCAACACGAGTTAATTCCATGCCTTTTAGAGTGCAAGTTTATTTAATTTGTGTTGGCATACTATTTCAATTTAGTGCCTGTCAGCGTACCGACTGTGGATCTACAAAGTGTCCCAGTACAAAATACATCTCTATCAGCCATCAATCTGGACAGTCTAGCAACGACGCTTGTTTTGAGTCAGGGCTCCAGTAAATCATTCGTGAGCGTCATAACGTTTGCTGTCACGACATACGAACTAAATTACCCTCGAAGCGCAAAGGATGTTACACATAACGCAATTAGTTATATATTATTAAAAACCAGAAGAAGGATAAATAAAAAAATAAATAAACAACACGCAACTAATTTATCTCTTATAATTCAAAACAACAATTTCTAATCTGACCATTTCTAAAACCGACACAATCGTTTAATCAACTAGAACAATAATTACGTACTACGCGAAACCAGCATAATTTTATGACAAAATGAAAACGACCATGAATATTACAAAAGCAACTATCTAACGACCGCCGCTCGCAAAGGCTCGCACAAAAGTGAGCCTGAGGATGTCGTGATCCCCCTAACGTAGCTTCTTTCGTCTAATTGGATATTAGGAAATGCTGACTATATTAATATATCAGTGAATAAATTCACGTAATAAAATCAATCCAGCTTATAATGGTTAGTGTGTCGCTTTAAAGAATTACTGATTACACGAACCTTGAGCTGTTATCAGATAAAAACGTCATCAATCAACTCGGGATAAAACGATCGACGAAACCCATTTTAATTATAGATAATACAAGAATGTAGAAGGATTTCTTGGCGTTAGGGTTTTGTGCAAGCCTGCCTGGGTAGGTACCACCCACTAATCAGATATTCTACCGCCAAACAGCAGTACTCATTATTGTTTTGTTCCGGTTTGAAGGGTGAGTGAGTCAGTGTAACTACAGGCACAAGGGACATAACATCTTAGTTTCCAAGGTTGGTGTCGCAATGGAGAACACTTACCATCAAGTGGCCTATTTGATCGTGTGCCTATATTTATCATAAAAGAATAATCATATTCAGGACATTTCCTGGTTTTAATCTTCAAATCAAATCTATGTACTCCATAATATATACTCGATACATACCTAAGATAGTCTATTTACTTGTTTGATGATATATATTGTAGTTTCAGAATATATACCACGTATTAACGCAACCCTAAAGATACAGTAAAAAGTAAGTTAAGTAAAGATACAATTTAAATATTTAGCCGTGCTTTTTATCTCAACTAGTGTTCGATCAGTGGTCAATTCAAATTCAAACATATTAATCTATACTAATATGATTAATGCGAAAGTACCTCTCTCTGTCTGTCTGTTGCTTGACACGGAATTGGAATTTGATAATATCTAGTTGAGCAAGCTTGAACTCGTAGAAGGACATAGGCTACTTTTTAATCCCTAACTCTTGACGATCGACCATTAGCCGAAGCCGCGTGTGACAACTATGTATTTTGTCGATGAACTAAATAAGAAATAGCATTCTGTTACAATTTTTTTAATTATAATAATATAATTTAAGCTACAAAATTAACAACCTCCATCAAATCCTTACATCCCCTATGTTTTTAAACGGAATTTTTCGACCAATCCCAAAACCAAACGTGGACCCTTATTGCGTGGCTAATCCACAATTTCAAGGTCACTCAGCGTGCTATGGAGCGAGCTATGCTCGAAGTATCATTGAAGTATAAAATCAGAAATTAGATTATTCGGGAAGGAACCGAGTTACCGACACAGCTTGCTTGCTTAGCAGACAGAAAATGCAATGAGATAATCACGTACGTCAAAGAAAACGCAGATCGGAACACCAAGTCAAATGGACCGATCACTGAAAAAGGCGAGGTCTGACTAGACACAGAAGGCGGGGAACCATTAGTCGATTATGATGGAAACATATTTGAATCCAGAAACGTAGAACGCGAGTAAAACACACATCAACTACACACAGTATAAGAATTCAAAAGTTTTCGTATGTTTTTCGCCTCCGTCTCTGGCGATCAGCCAAATACCAACGCATTGCGTATGTCACCTTATTTGATGGTATTTCGGATGCTGATGTTTATTTCTAAACATAAGGGACTTGAAATATTCGAATTGTATAAATACACCGGTGTTGGGTCTCGGAAACGTGTATGTAAACTTGTAGATCTTCGTTTTGGTTCGTCTGACACCAACCAGCTATTTCATCGAGCTCCAAAAATCAATGAGCTATGAGACAATGAAAATATTTCTTTAATAACGAGAATTAAGCAGCTCGGTACTTCTTGCTTAAGATTGCTTTTGATGTGAAATCTATTGACGTCTGGGGGGTGAGACCGGCTCGTACGTCGTGACGGTAAACGTCATGACGCTCTCATATACCGTCACGTCTCTCCATCATCTCTCTACTGTCTTGTGTGTCCTATTTATTATTATAACAACAAGTTAATTTTACAAACGAAACTCTTGCTTTGGTTTATTTGACTCTATTTCTACAGAGCATAAAACTAAGTTGCTTCCCATCTCATACAGGCTTGGATCTTTTGAACTACGAAACGCATTTTAATGCGGTTTTCATCGATCAACAGAGCGATTCAAGAGGGAGATTTAAATGTATAATAGGCGCATATTACAATTTCCAAGCCAGAAAAATATTTGTCTTTATGTTTGTTCTTTGATCTATAAGTTGTCTATATACCTCATTATACCCGTGTGAAGAGACAGGTAGCTAGTATTAAAAAAAAAGTAATATCGACATCATCTCATCACACAAGTAAATATTATCTTATATGTTAATAGCGTAAGCCGATTTTTGTCCCAGTGATTTTGGGACGCCAGCTGCACGTAAAAAATCGGTTATGGTCTCATTTTGAAGAGCTCCAGCCGCAGATGTGCAGAAAATTTAAGATAATTCTTGATTGCAATTTACTAAATTGTTGCGCTTTAACAAAGAATTAATTTTTGGCCGGTTAATTTAAAGTTAATTGTTTTCGGCAAACTTAAATTCTAACTGAACTAATGTATACTATTTGTTATTAAAAATTACATTTAAAAGAGGTTTCATCAATATAGAGCCAAGTGTAGACGAGCCACTTGTAGTTTACAATGA
The DNA here is from genome assembly GCF_037043105.1 of Vanessa tameamea. Classification (NCBI taxonomy): domain Eukaryota; kingdom Metazoa; phylum Arthropoda; class Insecta; order Lepidoptera; family Nymphalidae; genus Vanessa; species Vanessa tameamea. The sequence continues at coordinate 2,130,550 of NC_087339.1, read as the reverse complement.
AATCAAAACAAAACCTGTCATAGGTTTCGAAATTCCTAAGAAAATATTATGTTTATTTATTAAATATCACTGGGCGTCAAGAAACTACGACAATGCCTTTTCAACCGGACGCGTCACACTTTCAAGGTCAAATGGGATCATGAGTGTCACAACAATTACGCGATTGGGTTTATCAGGGACGGAGATTCCGACGAGGAATTGGCAAACCGATCGGATATAAATTTGGCACATATCTATATTAATATTATAAATGCAAAAGTTACTCTGTCTGTTAGGTCTTCACTCTTAAACAGCTAAACCGATTTAGATTAAACTAGCGACCCGCCCCGACTTCGCACGTGTGCAATGCTGATACTGAATATACTACAGAATGTCTTAAAACGTTCATAGTTCTTCAGTCGTTAGAAATACAAACCGCTATTGTGAGTTATCCCTAAGCAATAGGCATATACCATCACGTACTTTTTTGAAGTCCATTTCAAGGTGTACAATACTGTAGCAAAATTATATTGATCTATCTCGTAGAATTCAGCCAGGATTATAATGTGAGCTCAAAAAAATTACGATATCACTTTAGAAACCTCTAAAATTATCAGTGTTTCTCTACTACATTGTGCATGTATTACCCAGACCCACAAAGACCCAAGACAACATAGAAAATTAATGAACTTTTTCTACATCGACTCGGTCGGGAATCGAACCCGGGACCTCGGAGTGACGTACCCATGAAAACCGGTGTACACACTACTCGACCACGGAGGTCGTCAAAGGAATCCAATCGATCGTACGGAGAACAACTCACCCAAAATTCATCACGAATGAATGCTTTAGGAACGCATAGAGGTCCATCATCTATTCTCACATGCCAGTCCGTTGCTCTTTCACGACCAAATTGCTGAACCAAATTCGATGAAGTTTGGTACGAAGCTTGAACTCCAAGGCTACTTTTTGTGCTTAACACCTGAGCGACCGAGCCCTAAAACGCGAACGTAGCCGCGGGCGACAACAAACGATATACCGTTTCGTTAAACACCAATTACTGCCAGCTGTATCCGTGTGTTGCTATAATATATATATATATATATATATATATATATATATATATATATATATATATATATATATATATATACTTATTACAACAAACACGATTAACTTGGAATTAATGTAACGCAATACAGGCAACCTTAAAAAAAAAATCCCATCATTAAACAACGTTGCTAATTTCAAATATTGCGTGCGTGCGTTAGTCAACCCCTTACTCGGAACGCAGCTGCTGATCGCCCTTGACATTATAGAGGGTGTTCGCCCCTGGACTCCGTTTTCGTCATAGATTATATATATTATCGTGATAACGTTTGCTGACCACAGATTAAATTTATAACTAGCTATGCCCGCGACTTCGTGCACGTTTGAATTTAATAAAAAAGCGTGACTTTATTATTATTTTACATACAATTCTGAAATAAAAGTAGCCTAAGTTACTCCTTATTACATCAGCTATCTGCCAGTGAAAGTCCCGTCAAAATCGGTCCGGCCGTTCCAGAGATTAGCCGGAACAAACAGACAGACATACGGACAAAATTTGTAAAAGAATGTTATTTCGGTATATGTACCGTGTATACATACATATGCATTTAGTCAAACGCGGTTATTTTAATATTACAAACAGACACTCCAATTTTATTGTATGTATAGATAAACCATTGCGTGGCTGTATAAGACTAATAAGTATTTAGAAGCTTATGTTTTATTGTTTTCATTACAACATTAACAGCCTGTAAATTTCCCACTGCTGGGCCAAGACCTCCTCTCCCTTTGAGGAGAAGGTTTGGAGCATATTCCACCACGCTGCTCCAATGCGGGTTGGTGGGTACACATATGGCAAAATTTCGTTGAAATTAGACACAATTCCTCGCGACGTTTTCCTTCACCGCCGAGCACGAGATGAATTATAAACACAAATTAAGCACATAAAAAATTCAGTGGTGCCTGCCTGGGTTTGAACTAGCATCATCGGTTAAGATGCACGCGTTCTGACCACTGGGCCATCTCAGCTCTGTTTTATTGCGTAAGTAGCTATTAATAATGGTGTTCATCACAATCATTAGTATTACACGAGTTTCACCACGCCCAAACAATACAATCCAAGATGTTAAGTTCCTTCCGTTCGAAATTACACTGGCCCACTCAAAACTTCAAACTGAAACGCAGCACGTATTCACGTTCGGGGGCGGAACGATCGATGATCCGGACTGCCTCCCTAGACGGGCATGCACATCCGCCCCCCTTTGATATTATTTCCATTTAATGTTCTGTTATTTATCTCTTGAGGGTTCTGTGCAGGTCAGGCTAACTAGCCTCTCACCAACCACGTACCATAAACAGTTAGTATATATGTGGTAAGATTCATAGTGTTATTTACTTAATAGTTATAACGGAAAAATTAGCCTACTGACGGCAATCGGTAACCATCGCTTACAGACACCGTAAGAAACATCAACGATCCCTTAAATCTCCAACGCACCACCAACCTTGGGAACTGAGATGTCACGTCCATAAATCTTAATCAATAATAATAAATATTAGACAACATCACTTACATTCCTCTGATCCAAATGTAAGTAGCTAAAGCACTTGTGTTATGGAAAATCAGAAGTAACGACGGCACCACGAACACCCAGACCCGAGACAACATAGAAAACTAATGAACTTTATCTACATCGACTCGGCCGCGAATCGAACCCGGGACGGGAAGATTATTCGTAGGGTACGTTAAAATCAATAGCGTTACCCAAACGAACGAAATTAATACGGGGGCTCACGTTGATCAATGAATTGATTATGACGAAATTCGCTATCACGATAACGTACGTCATAAAAGAGTACAGGACTTCAGTATAGCGTAACAATATTGTATCTATAGTATATGCCAACCAAAGGGACAAAAGCGAAACAAACAACATTTGACAACGACAGCGAATTAATGACATATCAATAAACTGTTCGTAGGGCACAATATAGCTGAGCTATTATAACAAATCGCATTAAATACGAAAATCTAGTTTGTTTAACTTAATTCCTACATCGATTGGAAAAAAAAAAACGATGTAAGATACGATTAATATTTCTCCAGCACCATTGGTGACTTTACCCTCAGTTTTTAAATGAAAAAAAAAAAAAAAATGAAAAAAACAAACACATTTCGATTCACGCGTCAACCGTTTAAGAGTCTACTACGAACCGTAAATAGACGAGATTGCGTGATAATGATTTAAATATAAAACCTGGATCGGTTCCAATGTTGCCTAGCTAGTCAACCAGCTGATTGTATATGATGAAATAATAGAATAACATATCAAGATCAAACTAGGCGGACCAGGCTGAGACGCGAGACATGACGATTCAAGTTATTTCAAGATCATACCACCGAAAGTAGGAATAAAGGTAAACAAACCTTAAGTTTACGTATTTAAAGTAATTCGCTAATAACATATCTATATCTTGCACTACTAAGAGTTCATGATTAATATATCTTTATTTATAATACAACACTATTACACTTAACTACTTATATCCACTTTAAATTTACTTCCCAAAATTCCGATAACAGTTTCGTCGACGTTGAAAACGGAATGTTTTCGCAAATCCACAGTGAACATCATAGATGAATCAAGCTCTCGACCAATGATATCGCGTCAATTTGCTGTCAAATGTTGTTTGTTTAGATTTTCACCTCTTACGGTTGGAATAGAGTATATATTTGAATTAATTAAGACGCCACCGTGAAGTCTTAAATATGGAAAGGGCCATTAAAAAGAAGACAGAGTTGAGTCGCGAGACCGTGCGGACAATGTCGCTTACGCTGTTTTATCTATTAAATAACGTATACAATGAAATTAATTAACTACAATAATAATAGCAATCAGGGCCGGACCGTAAGTTTAGAGAGCCCTGGGCTAACACTACCTGTTTAATTTAATAAAGTTATGGATTCTTCCGAACTATCGTCTATTTTTGACTCGTGACTTGACTTAGCTGAGGCCCTTGAATACACGGGGCCCTGGGCTGAAGCCAAAAGAGCCATACGGTAGATCCGACCCTGATGGCAATGAGAAAATTGTTAATAAAATTCCGTGTCAATTAAAAACGATAACACCATTTTTTTATACAAAATCTTATACAATAGAAATAGAGAGAGAAAAGGATGCCTGCCACTGTTCTTCACTGGAAGAAAAAACCGCGCTTCGTCGGGACGTTTCGCTGGTAGATTATATAATCATATACCTCGTCTTAGTTTTTTTTTTAATGTTATATATTGAGTGATAAATGTAAAATGTAAAAATGTAGCGTTAGAACAACTTTCGAATTACAACAGATCACAAAATACCATTTGTATAAGGCGCCTACACACGTGAATACCAAACGCTGACACTTTTAAACGTCACTCGTGATCATAATCATTATTGAAAGATAATTATAATTTTTTGTTTATGATATTGTAAGTGGTAACATTAACCATCCCTTTTATCGCCAAACCTGGGAAATAAGTTATGTCCCTCGTGCCTGTAGTAACACTGCCTAAATCGCCCTTCGAACCGGAACACAACAACGTGAGTACTGCTGTTTGGCGGTAGCATATCTAATGAGTGGGTAAACCTATCCAGACGGGTTTTCACAAAGCCCTAGCACCAAGTATAACTTATCAAGTTGATCTTATTTCCAAAACCAAACATTCACCAGAGACCCAAAAAAAAGGAAGTCGCTTTACAAACACAAGATGCCTAACTGTTTTCTAGAGCATATTATTAAAATAGTCGAATAAGTGTCTATATAAATCGTGTTTATATCATAAAATACATCTCTATTAGGCGGTTTATTTTTTTTTTTTATACTTTTTTTTTCCGAGAGAGCACAGATTGTTTCGCCGATCAGCCAATTTACACAAATCCTTAATTATACATCTCATGAATCACTCCGTCCATTAGTGATGACCGTATGTTATACGCAGAGCCGAGGTGGCCCAGTGGTTAGAACGCTTGCATCTTCGAAGGTTCGAAGGTTTCAAATTCAGGGCAAGCACCGCCGAATTTTTATGTAATTAATATGTGTTTATAATTCATCTCGTGCTCGGCGAAGGAAAACATCGTGAGGAAACCTGCATGCGTTTAATTTCAACGAAATACTGCCAAATGTGTATCCACCAACCAGCATAAGAGCAGCGTGATAGAATATGCTCCAAAACTTCTCCTCAAAGGGAGAGGAGGCGTTAGCCCAACAGTGGGAAATTTACAGGCCGTTACTGTATGGTACACGAGTTTATCGCGTACAGACGCGGCGGGAGGACATTGTTTTATGTGTAGTGAGTCTACAATACGCCTGAGTGTGTGTTAGTATGTCACTGCACTGAACTGTTTTATATAGACCCGGTAGGTGGCACTGATATCGGGTCCCAGGTATTTTTTATTACAATACATAACAAAAGTCGGGACGTCTAATCTCAAGTTCAGACATAGTTATTATTTTAATATAAACGTCCACAAAACCGTCCCGTTCGCGGAAAGCCTTAATATAACTATAAACATCCAAATTATTACACTGGCTCACTTCCAGATGACGTAGGGCATTTAATGTCAACGGCTGGGTGACGTCACGTGACCTTGGCGAGGGGGGGAGCTCGTTAAAGGTTACGTTCGAAAGAAAATATCAACTGAAACACAGTTACATAGCGAATATGCATTGCAATATTTTTTTATTACGTATTAAATCATATCCCGAGTACTTACAATTTGATTTATTAAAAACTCGAGACGGTACAGTGGTTGAGAACATTGGAATTCTTATTAACATCATTTAAGTTTTTTTTTTTTTGTTTACTAGTGATAGCGTACGCGAAATATATTACTTCTATAATATAACATTTAATATATAACAATTTAATCATAGTTAATTAATATACTTATGTAAATTAGTGATTTTTTTTTTATTAGTTTTTCTTTGTGAAATTTACATACCGAAACGATAGCCGTACATTAAATTATATACTATAAAGTGACAATACGGTTAGTATATAATTTATTCAATATTAACCGTTAGTCAGACTAAGACAATCATTCAATAATCCAAAAAATTTGAAACGTTATAAGAAACGATACGAACGCACTTCTATGAAACTACTTGAATAAATTAAATTATTAGTACGATTTTAATAATATTACAAATTTTATCAGGCAAAGACAACCATCCAATAATCCCAATAATCGATAACGTGGCTACATCACACGACAATAAGAACGCACTTTTATGAGACTACTCGAAAAAAGAATATTATGATTACGATTTTAAAAATATCATAAATTTTATCAGGCAAAGACAACAATCCAAAAATCCAAATAATCGAAAACGTGGCGTACCAAACACGATACACAACCAATGTGTTCGGACAACCACGTGTCGTTTTGAGGTTAGAAACGTCATTTATCTATTAACTTGGCATTGATAAGATTACTCGTACATTGATATCGCTGGAAATTTTACGTGTCCAGTTCGTTATGTAATCATTCAGTACGATTTTTTTTTTATATCAGTTTCGGTACACATACTTTCAATATATACAGGGTTATTGGTAATTCGACGTATTCCCATTAGGAGGTGATAGGGGTGACTAATTGCGATAATTTTAACCCCCATATGCATGATGCAAAAGTGAACCATTTTTGAGTTATCAAGTTTTTTAGATTTTTTCAAAATAAGTCAAAAATGCAACTTCAAATGTTTATTTAAAAAAAAGTATCAATTAAAATCTATTTTTTTCTTCTGATTTATAAAAACGAATAAACACTGGTTATTTGTCAATATTAAAACAATAATTATCGGTCCAAATTTAAAAATGCGAGACGGAAAAAGATATTATTTCAATTTTTATTTTTATTTTTTTTCTACAAAAATTACTTAAAAACAAAAAGAATCGTTATGAAACTTGTCCTGCAGATTATTTTAAAAACATAACCGTTTTATCAGCTCTCCAAAAATGTATAACAACTAGGAACTTATTTAAAAATAACCGAAATAAAATGACCGAAAATGAACAGAATGAACCGAAATAAAATTCGTTTTTATAAATCAGTAGAAAAAAATAGATTTTAATTGATACTTTTTTTTAAATAAATTTTTGAAGTTGCATTTTTGACTTATTTTGAAAAAATCTAAAAAAAACGTGATAACTCAAAAATGGTTCACTTTTGCATAAATAATCGCCCCTATCACCTCCTAACGGGAATACGTCGAATTACCAATAACCCTGTATATATTGGACAACATTACATACATTATTCTAATCCCAATGTAAGTAGCTAAAGCACTTGTGTTATGGAATATCAGAAGTAAGTCGTTACCACAAACATCCAGACACACATAACATAACACAGAAAATTAATGAATTTTTTCTACCTCGACTCGGCCGGGAATCGAACCCGGGACCTCGGAGTAGCGTACCAATGAAAACCGGTATACAATCGTATAATTTGCGACTATCAAATCAAAATTTATCATCACTGATAGACATTAGTGCTTTAAGGAATATTTTTTATAACACAAAAGTACCATTGACCTTGGAAACTAAGATGTTACGTCACTGGCTTACTAATCCTTCAAACTGGAAAACAACAATACAAACTATTGCTGTTCTAACTAACCAGACTGCCTTGCACAATCCCCTAACAACAAAAAGTGGCTTTATAGCTTATTTACATAAAATTAAAACAACTGAACATACAGAGACGGTCCAGCTAAGCACACAAATACATAAAAATTATAAAACATCATTCGTTCAATATCCCTTCATTCTCCACCCTTCGATGTACCTTTAGCTCTTAACCTTGACCTTCCCCACCCCACGACATAAATAGTACATACACGGTGAACCCGATTCCAAGGTATAGACTTCTATAAAACAAGTGCAAACATAGCACAACTGTTGCAATGGAAAAGGTCGTATGTGAACTTTCACTGACTATACAAAGCAATTGTAACAAACTGTAATCATGGAAAAGGTCGTATGTGAACTTTTATGCGCTTTACAAAGGAAATGTAACTGACGGATATAATGAAAAAGGTCGTATGTGAACTTTATCTTATTTTACATAATAAGTAGTCGTAACCGACTGAAATAGTGGAAAACATCGTATATGAACTTTTATGCGCTTTACAAAGAAAATGTAACTGACGGAAATGATGAAAAAGTTCGTATGTGAACTATCTCGTACTTTACGAACTGGGAAATCGTAACTGACTGAAATAATAAAAAAAGGTAGTTTGTGAACATTTTCGTACTTCGCATAATAAACAGTCGCGACTGACACTTAACAAGCCTCAACGCAGTCAGCTCTGACAAGCTCATTAACCCAAAGATCCTTTGTTCCCAACACAGGTCGGGTACAAAACCCAAAGCCGTTAAACCAAAGTCTTACGCATGACCTATCACGACTACTGTACAAAACTCATAAACAAACGTAACGAAATCAATCACTTCCGAGATCGGTACCACACAGACACACCTACCGGTACTATATTATACAATCACGCCGCTATGAATATATTTCAAGGTCATATATATATGGGTCAAGTTCGTGATCGATATTGGAAGCTGAGTCGTATAACTTCGCAACGATTTACCGCCTGTGGATTCGCTCGCTTGAGAGGCATCGAGTTGAAATTCAACCAACGTACTTTTCCAGACTAAAATCTATCACTGTGAAAAGTTTCATTCGGTTCCGTTCAGCCAAACTTTTGCATTTATTATATGGATATGGAGAAGGTATTAACTGTGAGATATATTTTAAGTAAAGTTCGCGAGTATGTCCGGATGTTCGTTACTCGTTCACGAAAAAACTACTGAATGGATTTTAATGAAACTTTACGATAATATAGTTTATAAATCAGAACAACACGTGGGTTATAATTTATATAGATATCGTGTGAATCGTGCAAAGTTTAAAGGTATGTGTTAAGTAACTCGCAATCTGTTAGCGGCGAGTTATATCACGAACCTATATTAATATTAAAAAAAGGTAAAACATGTTCGTATGTAAGAGTTAACCTCAAAAACTAATGTATCAATTCTAATAAATTAAAAAAAAAAAAAAGAACACTTGGTGGTAGGGCTCTTTCCAAGCCCGTCTGGGTAGGTACCACCCACTCATTAGATATTCTACCGCCAAACAGTACTCAGTATTGTTGTGTTCCGGTTTGAAGGGCAAGTGAGCCAGTGTAACTACAGGCACAAGGGACGTAACATCTTAGTTCCCAAGGTTGCTGGCGCATTGGTGATGTAAGGAATGGTTAATATTTCTTACAACGCCACTGTCTATGGGCGGTGGTGACCACTTAACATCAGGTGGTCCATTTGCTCGTCCGACATCATAAAAAAAAAACACTGGTAAAAATCTACTTTATACCAGAGCAATATATAAATGCGAGCCCGTCTGGCTGGTACCACTCTACCGCCAAGTAGCAATACTTGGTATTGTTGTGTTCCGGTTTGAAGGGTGAGTGAGCAGTAACTACAGGCACAATGGAACTAACATCCTAAACTAAAATTTCGTACGGCGCAATCGTCTATAGGCAGCGGTGATCACTTACCATCAGCTAGCCCGTCCGTAAGACTACATATTCCAAGCGTTTTGTTAATCTATACATATAATAAAATTGGAGTGTCTGTTTGTAATATTAAAATAACCGCGTTTTACTAAATGCATACACGGTACATATACGTAAATATTTTTTTTACTATTTTTATCTGTCTGTCTGTCTGTTTGTTCCGGCTAATCTCTGGAACGGCTGAACCGATTTCGACGGGACTTTCACTGGCAGATAGCGGATGAAATAAGGAGTGACTTAGGCTACTTTTATTTTAGAATTATATATAGAATAAAAATAAAATCACGCTAAAATATCCAAAAAACTTAAATTCAATCAACGCGCACGAAATCGCGGGGACAGCTAGTAAATCAATATATCTCTATTTATAACACAACACTATTCCACTTAACTACATATAACCACTTAAATTTTACTTCCAAATTTCCTAAATACCACAAACTATACAAGATGCCAATGTCACATCAATTCAATGTCAACATTTTTTTGTATTATTTATATATATCGATAGTGTCGCACTACAAATGAACAAACAGTTGACAGTCGCCGAACGTCATACTCCTATACTAGTAATCGTGTACTTATTGACCAAGAGTTGGACACAGTTTTTTCGACGCGTTCTGTCTGTGTAAACATATAAATAATCAAAGCTTCATAGTTATCATTACTAAGATAAAACTGGATGATGTATAATTTCAAACACACGAGACAAAGCTTCAAACTCTCGACCGATATCACAAACATCACATAAGGCCAACATTTAAAATACATATCGTTTAAAATTTGAACACAATCCAAATTAAGCTTACGTCTCCCGGTTTCACTAGCTCCTACTTACATATAATTTGCCGTTTATATTACGAAAACGTGCAGGCAATTGAAAAATTTACTGGAACGGGAATCGATACCGCGACCTCTGGCTCGGGGCCAGACGCAGTGACCACTGCGCCATTCAATTCACATATCAGAACTCTTTAATACGTACATACCATATTCCAATCACAAGAGGACAAATAAACAACATTTGAAATTGAATCGACGCGTTACATTGGTCGTAGCTTGAATAATCTGACGAAACTGTTATCGGAACTTTGGAGGTAAAATCAAAGCGTATATAAGTACTTAAGTGTAACAGTGTTGTGTTATATATAAAGATATATTAATCAAGAATCACTAATCACTAACAGTAGTGCAATAATAGCTGAGCTATTAACAAATCGCATGGCATACCGAAATCTACTAATATTTATGGGCTATATTTAGGCTAAGACGGACTCGTACCTCGTGATGGCAAATGGCATTTCATGGCATGGCATGGCATTCATTCAGTAGAGACACATAAACCTCCCCCTTTAATCGCTCTGTTTATTAATGAAAACCGCATTAATATCCGTTGAGTAGTTTAAAAGATCCAAGTGTTCAGACGGAGGGAAGGAGGGACTTTGTTTTATACTATGAACAGCACTCGAGGATAATGTAGCTTTCTACCTGGAATCATTAGTGCTGGAGATTACCCCCTACATACAAACAAACAAACAAAATTTACTCCTTTAAAATATAAGTATAGAAGTAATGATAGATAAATACTATATATAAATTATACACGCAGTAAAGGGAAGAATCTTATCTATAAACTTTTAAGTTAAAATCACACCGTCCTGCTCTAGCACACAAATTAAGACGTATGTGAAAGAGACGTGTATAGTTTTAACTCTTTATAGATACGAGATATTATTATATAGGTCTGATAATTATTCGACCCTAAGAACCAAAGTTCAAGTTAAGAATCTTAGGTCGATATTTTCGAACATCTTATAAAATAAAAAACTATAAAATATAGAGTCACGACAGCACAGTAGTTAGAACGCTTGAATCTTATTATAAAATTGTTGGATTCAAATCCGGGTAAGCACGATTGTTTTTTTTTTTTCAAATCATTGAGCGGACGGATCAACGGAACATCAGTAGACATTGGCGCTTTAAGAAATATTAACAATTCCTCACAACGCTAATATGCCACCAACATTTGAAGCTGAGATGTTGTCCTGTGCCTATAGTTACACTGGCTCACTCATCGCACAAACCGGAATACAACAATAATAAGTTTTATTATTTATCGGTAAATATATAATGAGTGGGGACCCAAACAGACAGACTTGTACAGACCTACCAATTAAAGGGAAGAGGGCAGGTAGGACTTCACGTCACCGTCGATCTCAAACAAGTGTCTATCTACAATCAATTAAGACACGCTTATTTGTAATGCCTAAATAAAATAACTACTAAACCAATATACATAAAACATATAACAGAAAATGCAACGCGTTTCGGAGGTTTTATATATTAAATACTAATAATAATAAGTTTTAATTTCAGACCATTGACTTTTTTTATTGTATAGGCTGGCGGACCTGCATATAGGTCACCTGATGGTACGTCGACACCACCGCCCATGGACAATGATGCTGTAAGAAATATTAACCATTCCTTACATCGCCACTACGCCACCAAACTTGGGAACTAAGATGTTATATCTGTGCCTGTAGTTACACTGGCTCACCTCCCTTCAAACCGGAACACAACAATACTGAGTACTGTTGTTTGTTACGTGACAATCGTAAATATAATTTTCTTGTATTCTCGACGTTACTTCTTTACAATTCGAGGTTATTGTATCTATATTATATAACATACAATATCTTAATTACATATTTTATAATATGTTGATCGTTAATTACGCATATAACTGTGAATTAAGTGCATAACATATTATTAAACTATGTAGGTAGGTTAGTAACTAGATAATAAATTAAAATAACTTTATTCATTCGTGAGCATATCTCTTGACACAATTGTTTATATTTAAATATAAACAAAAAAAAATAGCTGAGATAAATATTTTTTTAAATTAAATATATGTCGGCAACCTGGTAAACAGCGTGGCAACCGCAGCCATTATAAAGAAATATAAACCCTTACATCCTCAATATGCCACTAACTCTGAGTACTTAGATGTTATGTCACTTGTCCCTGTATTTAAAAAGCTCACTCAAAATCACTCACTCAAAATTAAATATTGCTGTTCGACGGTATAAAGAGTGGGTGGTACGTTAATATGTATATACACATCAAAATTAAAACCAGCCCCATTAATGGAAAAACTATGTAGATTGGAAAATTACTACTTTACTGCGTATAGGTAGGTACCGCTCACTCATCGTATATTATAGCGCCAAGCAGCAATACTTGGTATTCTTGTGTTTCGATTTGAAGGCAGAGTGAGTTAGTAACTACAGACACAAGGAACAAAACATCTTAGCTCCTAAGGCTGGTGGTGCATTATTGATTTGGAAATTAATATTTCTTACAGTACCAACGTCTATAGACAAAGAAGAACTTACCATCAGGTAGACCATTTGTTTGTCCGACTAACAACACGACAACCAGAATATATATCAATTGCTTGCTACGTTTATATTACTCGTCAGTGAACAGTTTTGTATTATAAATAGAGATATATTAATCAAGAACCGTTTCTAGTGCACAGTATAGAGCAAACCTAAGCAAATCACATGGAATACGTATATGCAAGGTTAATATTATTAATTTTATCTTAAGGTTTACCCCTAAATTGGAATAAACTATATTCAATGTGGCTGTGACGTCAATGCATTAAATGATACCTCTAATAATATATGTCGTTTTAAGACCAAACACAAAAAACAATCAAATAATTATATAATAAATAAAATAATAAAAAAATGAACTTGGCCACAGGACTTTTTTTTTAATTTACGACATCCTATAACATTATTCACAAATTATTAATTAAAAGTAAAGTCGGCTGAAGTCAAAGGGGACTGTGCGGGGAGAGGGTGAGCGAGTGCGTCCAGTCCAGCGCTCACGCTGACGCGCGGCGTTGCCGTTTTTACATGTTATTGAACTGATTTTGCAAATAGTGTTTCATTTTGCTTTTATTTCCGCGTTAATTATTTCGTTCGATTTTTTTTTTTGTTTTTATAAACCGTCGATTTTTTTTTTTTTCAGTAATTCAATCAGCCTTATGTAAACGTATATTAATCGACGTTTCATTTAATGTGATAACGTCGGCGCTTCTCTGTATACAATTATAAATCGATACAAATATCGATATCATTCAAATTCTCGATTCACGAAAGGCAAACATTAAAAAAATTAATTGCGTAAGCCTTACTGCCTTAATATATCATAATGTTACAATATCCTATGAAAGTAAAATGAACGAAATTTTGTAATCGACGTGTGGAATCTGACACACGAAACGCTTAATACCAAGGTCCTATGAACTGGTTCACATTCGAGCGATTGTCTTGTCGCTGACCGACTGTCTTACGTCTGATTATATACATTGTCAGTAAATCTCTCATGGGAGAAAGGCGTCGCTAGCCAACAGTCTTGCTCCTGCTACTGCGACTACATGGTCAGGAAATCTTTTCACGTTCATCAATTTCCTAAATAAATTACATTATTTGCACATTTGCATTTATAAACACGATTGAATCGAACAGACGAATGCTCAGTCTAAGCTTATAGTCTATTCCAATCACAAGAGGTGAAAAGCGAAATAAACAACATTTGACAGCAAATTGACGCGATATCATTGGTTGAGCTTGATTAATCTATGATATTCAATGTATGGATGGATTTGCGAAAAAAAAGGCCATTTGAACGTCGACGAAACTGTTATCGGATTATTGGAAGTAACATTGAAGTGGACATAAGTAGTTAAATATAACAGTGTTGTATTATAAATAAAGATATATTAATCATAAACTCTTAGTAGTGCACAATATAGACATGTTATTAGCAAATCGCTTCAAATACTTAAACCTAAGGTTTGTTTATCTTTATTCCTAATACGATTGGCTTTACATTACAAACGAATGCAGTTAGTGAGGAACCGCCCTAAGGTGTTTCTTCCTGAACCAATAGTTGACCTTCAGTGCGTGATAATCAGTATCACATATAAGCCAACTTACCACCGACAAATATGTCGGAACGATGTCGGTCCATCACAATATGAACTGAGCCTTACTATAGTCAATTTTATCTACAAATTGAAAAGTCATACTATGTTACTAATCTTACTTATATCATAAATACGAAATTGCGGATTGGTATTTATGTTAGTCAATCAAACGATTTTTTTTTTTTAATATAAATTATTAGCAATGCCCCCATTTATACGAATTACTATTTACTCCTCAAAATATGGTGCTAGGAGTGAGAACGAAAATAGGCATCCTCTAAACCATTGCACTATTGACGCTTAAAGATTTCAAACTAGTTCCCGTACAAAAAAACACGTAAAAAAAATGGGGGGGGGGATTGTAATTGATACATTTTTCTATGAAAAAAGGTAGCTGCATACTATTCCAGACTAAAAACTATCTTATAAAATCTTTAAAAACAACCTGTATATATATTATATTAAAAATGAATGCAATTATTTAAGCAACAACCTTCCAACATACTGTAATTGATAGGAGTACCATTACAATGTTACATTGTAATTTGTAACCAGAAAACTTTCACCTCGGTGACCTTTATTGACTAGTTGTTCCAACCAATGGTATTGCTTCAAATTTAATATACCTACAAATAAAATAAACCTTCAATTCAATTTTAACTTAATAGCTTGTGATTGTGCCGACAGGGCATGGATTATTTCACTGTCACATAGGATGGTTCACGTCCAAACTCAAACTCAAATTCCTTTATTCAATATGGAAGCATTACACTCACTTATTGAAAGTCAAATTAAACACTACCACCGGTTCGGAAAAGAAAATACCCTGACCTGAGAAGAACCGGCGACAGAAACTCAGCTGGTCTTTTTTTTGTCAATTTTATTATTTACATACATTGAATATTAATAGAAATAGCCAGGAGGCGATCGTTTCATTCCCAAGGTGTGCTATCAATCATAAACCCATTAATTGTATAATAACCTTTTTGTATATTATATATTGTATAAGCACACAAGCATTCCTTAATAATTTTTTTAAATTTGGCAACAGTTGCATTGCAGATGCAATTTGAACGCTTTCTGGGATCCTGTTATAGAACCGTATACATTGCCCCACAAAAGAGTTACTGACTCTATGCAGTCGAGTAACAGGAGTAACAAGTTTGTGTTTGTTCCTTATACCAATGCTATGAGTATCCCATTTTCTCCTAAAATCATTAATATTTTTCCATACATACATAACATTACAGCATATATATTGAGAAGCAACATCTCTATAGCAGGTCCTGCATAAGTATCAAATTTCATTACAATCCATTCATAAGTTTAATCAGTAAATGATGACAAACAGACTGACAACTCAGAATTTTACAACTAAGAACCGTGCAGGTAACACCATAAGTACCGAAAAACAAATAAAAAATATTCTTACGGTTCATGCAAACACACAAATAAACCATGTTTTAATATACAAAGAGAATATCTAACGCACAACCTCACAACATATAACATTTTCAATCTTTATAACACACAAGTTACATTGTAAACAAAAAAATTTACAGTGTAAAAAAAGCTAAACCCGTACTAATTCATACCTATTTATGTTTTATTCTCTCGACCGTATGAGTGTTATACCTAATTAACTTCGAATTACATATTAATACATACTAATATTATAAATACTAAAGTAACTCTGTCTGTTAGTCTGGTGCTATTTCAAGGCCAAACCACTGTGCCAAATTTGATGAAGCAAACTGGAACTCCAATAAAGGACAGGCAACAAATTCATACCTATAGCAATTGGCGACAACTAGTGAGCCGAGATGGCCCAGTGGTTAGAACGCGTGCATCTTAACCGATGATTTCGGGTTCAAACCCAGGCAGGCACCACTGAATTTTCATGTGCTTAATTTGTGTTTATAATTCAACTCGTGCTCGGCGGTGAAGGAAAACATCGTGAGGAAACCTGCATGTGTGTAATTTCAACGAAATTCTGCCACATGTGTATTCCACCAACCCGCATTGGAGCAGCATGGTGGAATATGCTCCATACCTTCTCCTCAACGGGAGAGGAGGCCTTAGCTCAGCAGTGGGAAATTTACAGGCTGATTATGTATTATATATGTTATGTAGTATATATATATATATAAAACTTATTAACAAAAGTTTACCAGTTTAGAATTTAAATTAATATGAGGTAACAGCTATAAAGGTTTTACATGAATAAAATAAATTTTATATCCAATTATGACAAAAAATAAAGAACAAACACTCTAATATTAATAATAGTGTAATAAATATACATTAAGAAGCAAATAGACATTTTAATTTCATTAAAACTTATACCAGAAGATGCTCGTTTCGTAAATGGTTTTAGTATAAAATGTATGCTCAATCCGGTCCATGTTTGTAAATGGTTTTGCTTGTGCTTTATAAATCTATGAATTATTTGTGAATCAATATGAAAAATCTACTCGGTGGTAGGAATTTCACATAATAAATTGTGAGACGATTACAGAACAAAAAAGGTTAATTCACACACACCGATACATTTACAAATCTCAAATGCAGTAGCATAGTAAGATTACCTTTGTGACTTTGTACGTAACATATTTATAATAATTAAAAAATTGTAACAATGAACCAATTTATCAATGTTGCCAGATTCAAAATACTGAGCTGCATTGAAAAAAAATGGCAGCGACATTATTAGGGGTAAAGAAAAATACAGAGCACCTTCGGACCAACCCCCCTCAAAAATCAATATATATATATATATATATATATTTATTAAGGTAACTATAAAGTAACTCTGTCTGTCTGTCTGTCACTCTCTCAAGGCCACTGAACTCGTAGCAAGTTTTTTGTGCCTAACACCTGATACCATAACCTATATGTATATAGTATGACTATTTGTATATCCAACAAGGTAAATAAGCTAAGTTATTACTGTATTAATGAAAAAAATATATATATACACAGTGATTCTACATTTCGTATTATTGATCTGTGAAGATTTCTATACATAAAGATATTACTGGTTTCTATCCTCAGCTTAGGCTGCAGGCAGGTGTTAAATACAGTATTATCATTTTGAAAACTTATATTTCTTGCAATATTTCAAAATGATAGGTTGACTAGTGAAGCCAAACAAATTCAATTTTATAATTATAATATTAGTTTAGGAGAGCTTGAGTAGTTTATGTAAGTATAAATTTAAATCAAATAAGAAAAACATTAAAATATACATCTTTATGTTATGTATGAATAAACAAAGAATATATGCATATATAGATAATAAATTCTAATATAAGAAAAACAAATGTCTAGAAATAATGTAACCATTTTAAGTTTAATGGCTCTAGTTGTGAAACCAGGCACAGAACAGAGAAGTTAGTGTGGGCAAGATATTGAAAAACAGCTAAATAGAAGAAATAGTTGAAAACTAAACAGATTAATTAGGAATCATTACTATACAGAAATCCATTGTGATCATAGTCTGATCTTTATATATGACAATTCATTTATTTATTTTGAGTTTCCAGTGATTGACAATAAATGTAGCTTTTATTAGGAACTGATATTATTATTTTTGATGTTAAGTCATTAGATTGACTATGACACCCCTACAAGCAGATCAAACAGTAGTTATACTGAACTAAAACACTTAGGTAAATTTGAGCATTACAGTAACTTCAATAATATTATAAATTCGGTAAGTTGTCCTTAAATACATTACTAAAATCTTAATTGGACTTACAAAACACTACTGTAAAATAACAACCGCATGGAATTAGCAAGTGTGCTAGCAGCATTGCCCATTGAATCACAATTCGGATTATCTTGTACCAGGGGATAAGTAATAAGATAGGGGTATATATTTAAGAATAAATATAATTATAAGTTAGTTTTCGTTGCTCTTACTCAAAGCAGAGAATATTAACTGGTTGTAAATAAATATTAATGTCCATATTTAGAAACACTTGGCTCTTTTTGATACTAATGATTTTACATTTGCAAGAAAAATACAGCATTGTTAATCAACTCCTTTATAGGTATGATGTACAAATATAACAAGAATTTATACTCGTCTGTGGAATAAAAAGGGCTATTCAGAGTGTACACAACAAAATAATCTGATAAACCATTATTAAAACAACAATTCCTGTTTTGTACTCGAAGAATATTGTTTGAAATAATTCATTGACACGACTAAGTAAACATTGCACCACTCCAAAGATTAATGACTTTGCCAGATCTATAAAAGTCAATTTAATCTTGACCAATATACTTAATATTGTTTCAACTATCATAATGACTATTAATACAACATTAGAAGTTTATAAATCCATACTTTAGTGATTAGAATTGAAAGAAAATGTTTTGGAGGTTATGTTGTCGGTTTCCAGTGCTTATGCAATAAGCATAGGATTTAGTCATAATACTTATTCATTGTGGTGAAATGTTGTAACACATTCCTGTTTACAACAATAGTACGGCTAAATCATATTAGAAAACAGCTTGTTTACATACCTGCCAAGGATTGACCTTAGGGATGGGTGCTTCAACAAACTTCTTAGGTTGAGCTTCAGCTGCTTGCTGTTGTTGCTCCGCTGTTGGCTGTTGGCCTGGTTCAGCATGAGGTTGGGGTGCCTTGTGCGGGCGAGGTGGTGCCCTGCGCTCTCGCTCCCTGCGACTCTTGGCCGGTCTCCTCGCGTGAGAGATGACCGGCACAAAGCCCTCCTCCTCCTCGTCGTCCTGCCGCGGCGGTGCGTCCGCCACTTCCTCCGTCGCCTCTATGTTCTCTTTATTACAATCACTTCCTCTGAAGTTTAGCACAGAGGCGTACGAGGGCCCTGCGCCCTCGACCGACACACGCGCGGCCATGCCGCTGCTTCCCACGTTATATAAGACCGGGCGCGCGCTCCGCGCCGACCTAGGATCACGAGCGCGCCGCCATGCCCCTTAGCACGACGGCATGTTGCGGGTCGGACCCACGAAATTCAGAACTTTCCCGATCTTACGAAGGTCAAACTCGGTAATGTTGATGTATCGAACGCAGTTATAGAGTATCAGGGAGAAATATGCGCACAGTTCAAAATGCACACCAGACTGACCCTGGATCGACCGTATTTACATCGAAAAAATTCACTTCCGTTGACTTGTTCCAACTTTTTAGCGACACACAACGCTCCGGGCACACTTTATCTATCGATTACGTGTATCGATCACACTAAATATGGCTCTCCAAACCTGAAAATAACTAAAGATCCATATTTTGTTCACAATTCACACATGTGGTCGGACGCCCAAAAAGGGTATTTTCCGCAACACACACGGAACTCGCGGAAGCCTGTGACTTCTAATTTTACAGAGAAGACAATTTTCGCCAGATGGCGCTGAAACACCCATGACAGTGAATGTGTTCGAGATAAGGGCACATAAAAACACGTTTTTTTAAAAAACACTGATATATTTAAATGTTTTGAATACTATTTATAAGCCTTGAAAGTAACAAGAATTTTATAATATATAAGAACTCATAATTAGTTTTAAAATATGTTAAAGTTCCTTTGTTGTCTTTCAATATTTGTGAACGCGGCTTTAATAAAAATCACATTTCATTTTTATTTCTTCACGACCTTGCAAATCGTGCTAATGTAACCTATTAAGTACAATAATTTTCATGATAGTTCCAAAACATTATAATAACTGGTTTTTAATTTATCATTTTATCATAAAATAATATAAAAACTGAAATAACTTCAAATGATTTAATAAATAAAACGAATTTTCGTATATTTTTTCTCTATGGCTAGAAACACGTTGCAACACTTAACATTCGTTCAAGAATTTTATAAAAAAAGTAGTAATTTAAAATCATGTTTAGACAAGTATAAAAATTATAAAATATTATTAATAATAATAATAATTAAAACATGATAATCAATTCATCATCTTCATACATTTATCATGCGTATGAACTTTCTGTATTAGTAGGACAATACATTCCCAGGTAATATCGGCAATTTCTACAGTAATGGTAAACATCTTTGCATGATCTTAGCACGTAAGGTAGTGGAGCACAAATCCAACAACATAATAAGCATAATACTATTGCACATAAATGGGTACACAGCGTTATTTTACTTGCCACTATACTAAAACCCGCATATCCACATTCAGGGCAAACAATTGGTATTGGTGTAAACCCAAAGTTATAATTTCTTGATGGAGGTGGTGGTAGGGGACTATCCACGTATATATCAAATGCTGTTGCGTAATTTGGAGGTGGTGTATGCTGAACAAATGATGGAGAGGGTATAAAAGTTCCCATAAGCCTGCGTCTTCGTCGTGCTGCCATTTGACGCAAAACAAATGAATAAGATGGCGGTGCATTCGTTAAAGAATCTGGAGGCGTTAATTCTATCGAGTTCATATCAATAACTTTATTCGCACTTGTATGATCAGAGTTAGATTTTGGTAAAATATTATTTTGTATTGCTAAGCTTATTGAACTTTCATTTAATTTGGCTAATGCTTGAAGGAATAATGTCAAAGGTTGAATTGTTTCAGGATTATTCAAAGAAATTGGAGATGGTAAATTTGAAGATATACGAAGCGGTTGATTTGTCATAGATTTAGTGAAAAGTACAAACGGATTCGAAGTTTTTGAAGAATTAAATATTAAATCATTATTATAATTATTTGAATCAGTATTGGCAGTACCGACATCTAGTCTCTGTGAGATGATTTCCTTGGAGGACACTGATGCAACATCAATTTCTTTGTCTACTTGCAATCCTTGGGTACCAGCGTTTGTACTGCATTGAGGATAGTTCTCGCTAGATTTGTGATCCATAATAATTTACTTATTCTTAAAGTTGATTTCTATTTATTCTAAGTTTAATAGCTTTTAGTGATGTCAGTTAAAATTATTTTAATAATTACTATTTAAAATGTCAGGATATTGTCATAGTGTCATGAATATTATTATGTGACATAATATTACGCAATTCATATAAATGAAAAAAAATGTAACGTAATTCAAATGATCAACGCTTATATTATTTTTTTGTCGCATTATATAATTTTATCTCGATGTCATTTATTTGTCTTATTAACATTTTTCTTTTTAAATGTTTTCTACATCTATCTACAGACCATTTTTTCTACAGGAAATGGCTGTATAAATTGATACATCTACCTTTTAATGCTGCGTCCAGACCGATGAAGTGAATGTGCTTTGCCGGACGGTGACCCGTGGGGCATTAAATGTCTACTGACCTATTTATCCCTTTAGTGTAATTTTTTAGCTTAACTTAACTTTCGTCAAAGTATAAAAAACTAGCAACCATAATCTATAATTGAGGCATTCGTTGCGCTTGTCTATATGCATCATTAGACGTATTAATATAAAATAAAAGTTTTAATATTTATTTTTTCGTAAATGATCTAAGAAATACATTATAATAACCATTTTATATAAATTGTTACTAGATCTTTGAGTAAGTACCGGTAAAAGTGTACTTTACCTTAAGATAATAGAATGGCAATTGTGAAAGAGTATTTATTCACCTGGCAACTGTCGTTTAATATTGTCAAAAAAACTGATTCTTTCCGGTCTTTTAACTCCTCCGTGGCATGGCGGATGGTCCATACCGCCGCTTATAGTGTTTATTTGGAGGAAAACCTTCGCTAAAAAGCGAAATGGTAAGTCAATGTTTTTTAAAAGTGTAAAATTAATCTAAATCATGTTTTTTATAGTGAAAGTTACAAAGTGAGAGTGTAAATACGAGTATCTTGATGTATAGACAAATCCACGTGTTTAGGATAATTTTGTTCGAAATAAATTCAATCCGATGATTTCGTGTGAGTTTTAACGATTAAAAATGCCAAAGATAGAGATTCTTTACATTATTTTCGCTTTATTTCTATACGGATTGAACAAATATTGATATCCACGATGTATTTGCTGCACGCGAATGCAACATTTCCGCCGTTGACAATTGTTTATGCTGAAGGGCTGTAATAAAGGTACCTTAAGGTTTTATACGATTCAATCGTGAATTATGCCAGCTTAAGATCTAATATTTCGTAAAACAGTATAAGAAAACTTGCGAAACATCTAAAAATTTTGAGGTTAGGTCGTGTTAGTTTTTTTGGTTATGTCAGTGACATGTACAACCATTAGCCGTAGGAAACATTAATAATAAAGCAAATTGAAAATAAATGGACATTATTGTAAACCGGACATCGTAAGATCCTTAAATCTACCTTCATGGTATTGATATGAACACAACGACATACAATTTATATTTACATGAGAAAGTAAATTACTTCTAATATTCTTCAATAATACTCATAGTCTATAGGTATAATATAAAATAAATACAGATAAATTCACAAGATCCTATTTTGAAGTCAGTTTAAAAGAGAAAACATTTGTCATTTATATCAATACTAATAATTGACAGATTCGAATTGGATATGCTTTTGTCATTACTCTGCGCTAATTTAAAAAAATGCATTAGACATCTTCAACTGTGATAGTTTTCAACATAATATAATATACATGTGTTACGATCAATTTCAATAGTTTACCTGAACTGTCTACAGACTGCCTGTACGTGTGAATGGTGGCTCCATTTTCCTTTTTTAAAATTAATTTTGTGGGACATTATATGATGGACAGACAGACATTTTACTTAATAAATTGTTAATATGCCGATGGTGTTTCGAAATCTATAAGTATTAATCTATTAATCCCCGAACTCTTCCTGGTTGTATGCTACTGCATCTTGCAGGTACAATTTAGGGGTAAAGTAATGAATTCCTCTAGGAAACATCACTGACTATTATAGTTGTGGTGTGTCGACATATGGAATACATTCTTTCATACAAATTAACTAACTGCTTCCCTTTGGTTTCAATAGTTAAATATCGAAGGATATTTTTCAAAAGCAATATTCGAAAGAATGAATGGACAGAATGTTTAATTAATTCTTATGTGATTAATTAAAATATAAATATTTATTTCTTTTGTCAATAATGTTTTATTGAAGAAAATAAACATTGTTTATGGTTTTTGTTATGGGCATTCGGTAAGCAGTTATTTTATTTGCATGACTGCTGACAAATAAAACGAAACAGAGTTGGAGACTATTTGATTGTAATGAGATATGTATTGATTACTTTGATTACAGAGTCTATCAGTTGCCCGGCCGTTAGTGTCGGTGTACACAGAGAAGAGTGAGAAGGTGGCAGATGCCTCCATCCCACTGCCGTTCGTATTCAAGGCACCCATCAGGCCTGACTTAGTCAACAATGTACACGTGTCTATGTCCAAGAATGCAAGACAGCCATACTGCGTCAGCAAGGAAGCCGGTATGTTATTTTAATATTTATTATTTGTTTTTGTAGCAGAAATTGGTTACACAATTGTCATTTTAAAAAGATTTTAAATGTAGTTTGTGACAATTGTGCAACAATAAGTTTAAGTACAGGAAAGCTACAAAGTTCTTAAAGATTATGAATTGATCAGATCAAATACAATTTACATAAAAAATATTACCAGAAGACAGATTGCTACGGCTAAAAATAAGTAACAAGATTAGTCTTGGTAAGAGATATATAGGCTGTGATGATGATAGGAGATACAAGAATGCCTTTAATAGGAATTATACAACTGTCTAGAGATATAATTGGAGATATACATATTAAACTGCTGAATTGATTTCGATTGAATTCAGTATAGAATTGGTTATATAGGCCTACTTTTTTTTTTAATAAATCCCTTGAGGGGTTAAAATGGGGGTGATGATGTGTGTGCAATAGGTAGTTTATAATTTTCGCGCGGGTAAAGCCGCAGGTTCAACTATTTCTATATATAGAATATTATTACTAAATACTCTGATCGCACTGTAATGTCCACATTCTTCAACTTATCCGTGTTGTAGCGTGTTACTGCGAATGAGTGCGATATTGACGTGACGATATGGCGTTCTGGGTCTGTTCAGTAACCGGCACGGGTGCAAATATGTCACTACAACGATACATCATTAAAAAGATATGTTTTCATTGTAATAAGATTGTATTTTCTGGGTATTAAAGTTAGATATTTTGACATGGAGGTAAACAAAGAAAACTTGTGCGGTTTCCATCTTGTAACTCCATAAGACTTTCATTATCTTTAGTCCTTTTAAAATTCTGCAGATAGATTACACTATAACAATGGGAATGAGGCCATTGTTACTACAGGATTACATTGAAGTCTTAAAACCATTTCAAAAAGTTTGGTAAAACGTAGACTTCATTTAGTTAAACAAGTTGTCGCCCGGAGCTTCGATCGCGTTTTAGGGTTGATCGTCAAGTGGTAGGTATAAAAAAGTAGTGTATGTTCAATTCACAATTTTATTAAATTTGGTTGTGTGGTTTGGCTGTAAATATGTAACAGAGAGAGAGAGTTACTTTCGCTTTTATAATATGTAATGTGTTCTTTTATTGAATCCTTCACTATTTATATTCCAGGTCACCAAACCAGTGCCGAATCATGGGGTACCGGTCGTGCTGTAGCTCGTATTCCCCGTGTCCGTGGTGGTGGTACCCACAGGTAATTTATCAGACGATAACAGTTACTAATGAAATCAATGTCCTATGAATGGATTTAAATCTAGAGGTCAAAAATTGATTAAAATTAAACCAATACAAGATATGATGACAAATTTTTGTGAAATTAGACACACCCAGTGGTCGATGTTCGACCATAATTATTTGAAAATTTTAGGAAAACATATTAATTTCTATTCTGGTTTCCATTTTTTATTCTTAACATTGAAGCAAGTTAAGATATTTAAAAAGAATCACTAGACGAACAGAAAAAGAGATAGTTGCTTCTCCACAGTAGCTTTAAGGAAGAAATTATTTTTGAATGAATATGTTTTCCAGACTAAACTCGTCTCGATAACTATGTATATATTGAAATGTTTTCCATACCAAACTCTCGATAACTATCCCTGTAACCTTACTTGTATTATTCGACGTAATGCAAGGGTCACTACGGCAGGGTACATTATAGCTCCATTATCACAGGCATATTGAAATAATCGTTTTTTATGTCTCAACATATGGGAGGATAAATCTATAAAGACCAAACAATTCAGTCGGTAATTTATATCTCTTGTTTGAAAGTTGTGTTTCTGTTTTATTTTTATTTCTCGAAGTCATTGACTAGTTCATTCCAATCACAAGAAGACCGAATCCAAACGAACAATATTTGACTTGGAACTTTGGATGTAAAATTAAAGATATAAGAAAAGTTAATTGGAATAGTGTTGTGTTGTAAATAGAGATATATTACCTATAATGAACTGTTAGTTGTGCATAATATAGAAGAGCTATTATTATATATGTATATGTTTACTCCTTCTTCGATTGGAAAAGACTATATGTTTAGAAATAATAATAATGTTTGAATTTTGATTACTGGGCGAAAACTGAATAAAATCCAGTATGGGGAGAGTGTAGTTCAGCAGTTAATAGTGTGTATCATCTCCAGGTCCGGTCAGGGTGCGTTTGGCAACATGTGTCGCGGTGGACGCATGTTCGCTCCCACCAAGCCGTGGCGCCGCTGGCACCGGTTCGTGAACCTGCGCCAGCGCCGCGCAGCCGCCGCCGCCGCCGTGGCCGCCGCCGGAGTGCCAGCCCTCGTGCAGGCCAGAGGTGAGATCATGTTCTATGTCAGCTAGTGTGTCTTAATTTAAATTTTTTCAAGTAAAACAATTGGAGAGTGCACTTGCGCCTTGGGTAGGGCC
This sequence comes from Vanessa tameamea, assembly GCF_037043105.1. NCBI lineage: Eukaryota > Metazoa > Arthropoda > Insecta > Lepidoptera > Nymphalidae > Vanessa > Vanessa tameamea. Next base: position 2,104,072 of record NC_087339.1, on the reverse strand, counting down.
GGAGAAGCTTCTATGAACTTATATGTTAATTATTATGGATTTCAAGTGATTTTGTTCATGTTTTCCTGAAGTGAGCTAAACAGGTGTGATTACCTCATAAAGAACTTGGTATCAAACTCAGTACTGTCAGATTGATTTATTATTTGAACTTAAGAATATTGACATTTAATCCCAAACTCATTCATTAAAATTTTATTTTTAAATTATCAATTGGCATTCAGATAAAATGGTAAACGTGTCAGCTGTTAAGTGGTACATAGATGATAAAATTAACTATCATTACAGGTCACATTATCGAGAAGGTTCCTGAACTACCTTTGGTAGTCTCCGACAAGGTCCAAGAGATCAACAAGACAAAGCAAGCCGTCATCTTCCTGCGACGCGTCAAGGCCTGGTCTGACGTACTTAAAGTGAGTTATTTATCTAACAGCATCTTTAGATGTATGCAATTTTTTAGTTTTTTTTAGTTAACTTGTTGTAAGTTGGTGGTAGAGGCTTTTGTAATACTACCTCGAGAGTACTGCTACCCCATACCTAGTGTAAGTTAAGTTTTCACGGAATTAACACTCAAAGAAAACGAAATTCATTTTATATTGATACCAGTGTTGCAGAACTATCGATAGGGAACTCGTAAACTATTCAGGAAATCGATAGTATCGCTAGTTCTATGTAACTATTTGTAGCAGCGATACTATTGATACTATCGACAGTCCAAAGCTAAGGTTAAAAGTAATGGTTTTTGCAATACCATCGATAGTCTATCCATACTATGGTTAAAACCTTAACTATCGATAGTCTATCGATAGTGGACTATCGATATGCAACACTAATTTATACTAATATTATAATTGCGAAAGTAACTCGGCCTTTCACGCTTTCACGGCGAAACCACTGAATAGAATTTGATGAAATTTGGTCTAAAGCAAGCTTGAACCCTAACAAAGGACATCTGCCGCGTAACCCTTAAGGTATATGTATGTATGTATATATATATATATATATATAGAATAAATAAATGTCAAAACTTTAAAGATTAATATAATAAAATCATTAAAACTAGCTCATTAACATGGAACATTTTTTCAGGTATACAAGTCCCAGCGCCTGCGTGCCGGTGTCGGTAAAATGCGTAACAGACGTCGGCTGCAACGCAAGGGACCTCTCATCATCTACGACAAGGATCAGGTATGTGTCGACTGTCACGTGAGTTTAATTAAAAAAATATATTCCCCCCCGATATATTTACATCTTTCTGCCACTGGAGTATAGTTTAGTACCAAAAAAAATGTATTTATGTTGAACATTAGTATAGATTACAAACCCCTCACTTGCTAAACTCATAATATTATTGTTTTGAGTTACGATTAAATGAGGGTATATTATTAATTCCCTAAGGAAACATTGGGCAATGATTATTTTTTGACCAGTGTGTCGACGTGTGGAATACAACTTTACTGAAATTATTTTCATTTAAAAATTGATTACAAATAGCGATGATCTGTTAAATGATTTCGCTGGTATCGTAATGTGCTTCCCAAATACATTAGACTTAAGGGCATAAGTGTGTCTGCAAACAGAACTACAGTACGCCTGTAAATGTCCCAGTGGGCTAAGGTTTTTCCCCCTTTGAGAAGGTTTAGATCAAAAAAAAGTTACTCTAGTGACTATAATGTCTTAATACTGGGTTAAGGATGCCTCTCCTTCTGTGTAGAAGGTTTGGCTTATTCCACCACACTCCTCCAATGGGTTTGTGAATACAGATGTGTAAATTAGACGTAATTTTATTGACAGGTTTCCTCACGATGTTTTTCTTCACCATGGAGCATGGGGTGTATTATAAACAAATTTGTTATACATAATATAAAACTTATTTCTCTCTCCAGGGTCTTACTCGCGCCTTCCGCAACATCCCAGGTGTTGAGATGCTCTCTGTCAACAAGTTGAACCTGCTCAAGTTGGCGCCAGGTGGCCACGTTGGTCGTTTCATCATTTGGACGCAGTCCGCCTTCGGCAGGCTCGGTGAGTTGTTACTATCGTAGCATTAATATTGTCCCGACTTTGTTCGGGTTAAATAAGTGTATATGTATTTACTTTCCGATCATAACGCCACTTACTCTAACCAATCAAACCATGCAGTCTCACTCAAAACACAAAAAATCATTAATTTTCGTACAACAGTTTAGGAGTTCAGTTACATATATATACAAAAGATTTATCTATGTATAAAGATTTAATGTTACCGGATTGATTATTTTATCCTCGTGAGCTTCAAAGCTGGAAGCATCAAGTGTTAGGTGACGTTATTACTCTTGATATTTTCTGTACTCGTGATGTGTGTGCGAAATTTAATGATCAGTTGATTAGTTACTATGTAAAAGTGTAACGAACAAACCAATTAACAAATTAACTTTTGGATTTTTAAAATAATTTTGGAAAGTTCTTCAGTCAGAGATGGAACTGCCTTGAGATATAATTATTATAGGGTATTATTACTAAATACTCTGATCGCACTGTAATGTCCACATTCTTCAACTTATCTGTGTTGTAGCGTGTTACTGCGAATGAGTGCGATATTGACGTGACGATATGGCGTTCTGGGTCTGTTCAGTAACCGGCACGGGTGCAAATATGTCACTACAACGATTATATAATACATTTTACACGTATCCTCCAAATTTCATCATTATTATACAAAGAATAAACCTGTCTGGATAGTTACCGCTCATTTATCATCTGTTCTACTACCAAACATCAATTCTCAGCGTTGTTGTGTTCAGGCTTGAACAATAAGTGACCCAGTGTAACTACAGGCACAAGGGATGTGACATACCAGTCGCTATTTGCCCTTACACCTTTAGTATGAAATTCAATACACTGTATCACATGTAAAAATGTAAGTTAATAATATAAATATGGATTATAGATTCCCTCTTCGGTTCATGGAAGACACCATCTAAAGAAAAGAAGAACTTTAACTTGCCTCAACCTAAGATGGCGAACACTGATCTGAGCCGTCTCCTCAAGTCCGATGAGATCAGGAAGGTCCTGCGTGCACCCAAGTATGTTAAATTTTTAAATATTTTATTCGAAGTAGTATCAAATAGATTTAGGTCACAATGGAGATCATTTTATTACATACATTATATTATACTAAATTGCTCTTAAATGCAAGCATGGAAGATAAAAAATTGTTAATATCGCTAAAATCAACACAAAATTGAGGACAATATATATTGTATTAGTTTTTTCCCTAGTTTTAGGGGACAGAGTGCAAGTTTTAGGTATCCCATGTCCTATCCTGTACCCCTGACGTGTATGTAAAATTTCGGGATGATTTTTTGATTAATTAGTGTATGATGTATTTATATCTAACAACTCAATGATCATCTGTGATCTCAGTGTGACAAACTCGCTTACCCATTTATAATTTTAGTTAGTATTGTAAATGATGAAATTCTCTTACAGAGCATTGGGTTATGAAAACAACCATGATTACTTATCACGTTGACTTTAACTGAAAAAATAATATTTAAATCTTAGAACAATTTACGTCCAAAAGACAATATTAAACGATAAAACTTTTTACAGCAAGCGTGTGGTTCGTGCTTCTCGCAAATTGAACCCACTCACCAACTCGAGGGCTATGCTCCGTCTTAACCCATATGCCGCTGTGCTCAAGAGGAAAGCAGTGCTCGATCAGCAGAGGAAGAACAACCAGAAAGCTTTATCCCTGGCTGAAAAGCGTGGAGTGAGTTTAACTATGTATCTTTTGAGACATTAAGTGCAGTTTATTAAACTTCGGGTATTAAATTTATTCCTAAGAAGAAGCAAAAGTATTAGTATAACTGTGTTACGTTAGCCAAGAGCTCACACAGAGGAGGTTGGGAGATAATCCCACAATGATACACTAGTGCAGGTCCACCGAGGTTTAAAATTATCCACTAAATGATGAGACTCTCTTTCAGAGCATTGGGTTATGAATAACAATGATTACTCACGTTGACACATACTGATTTTATCCACCAAAAAAACTCGAGGTCCCAAACATTTCTCGTCTCTAAACATATTAAATTTCCAGATCAAACTGCCAGCCAGCGACCCCGCGGCGAAGGCGGCCAAGTTACGCCTCAACAGGGCTAAATCTATCAAACTCGCTAATTCCAAGAAGCCCAAGAAGGCCCCGGCTAAAAAGACCGCGCCCCCACCACCCAAGAAGAAGGCAGAGAAAAAGGCTGCGCCTAAAAAGTGATTGACTAATAAAGTTTATAATTGATTTGGTGTTTCAATCTGTTCCTTTGTCTATTTGTATTTTTAAAATTTGAGGAAAGACGACCTCCGTGGTCGAGCTGTGTGTATACCGGTTTTCATGGATACGCCACTCCGAGGTCCCGGATTTGATTCCCGTCCGAGTCGACTTAGAAAACGTTCATTAGTATTCTATGTTGTCTTGGGTCTGGGTGTTTGTGGTGCCGTTGTTACTTTTGATTTTCCATAACACAAGTGCTTTAGCTACTTACATTTGGATCAGAGTAATGTATGTGATGTCCAAAATTTTTTTCGAGGATAACGTACGAATTTGTATGCATAGAAGATTTTTTTAGTGTGGCAATAATGCTCTTCAATCAACCATCCTTACATCGTCAATGTGCTGACTTAGGAAGAATATGTCGCGCCTTGTGCCTGTAGTTACACTGGCTGGCTCACTCGCATTTCTAGTCGGAATATTGGTATTCCTTATATCGGTGGAATATCTGATGAACGGGTGGTACCTACCCAGACGTAGCAGACGACCCAGAAGTCAAATATACCAAAACATGATTAGATTTTAAAATTGTTAGCGTGTAAGTAACCGTGTAAAAAAGCCAACTACTTGCTCTGAATATTTTAATAATACTTAACCTCAAAAAGGAAAGGCGATCTTTGTCCAGCATTGGGGAAGGTTAACAGATTGCTTAACCTATCAATCTTAAATGCTGAATTTCACGATTACAGAGTGGATTAATAACACAATTTATATAATTTATTTCAATTCTTAGCAAAATGGTTTTAAAGTGAGCCATCAGAGCACAAATTTCGCCAGTACTAGATTTGCGGTAGAAATCACGAAAACAAATGCTTAAGATGAACAGTAAATTAAAATTATATATAAGATGTCACAATCAAAGAAACCATTTAAAATTTTATTTGGTATTTTAAACGACTCGAGTCGCTAAACGACTTTTCAGCAACTAAAAGGTACGAACAGTAGGACTATTCTGTGACAAGAAACTTTAATTTATTCACAGAAGTGCGAAATGTCGGAATTTTATATGTGACAGCTGTGCCCGCGACTTCGTGCGCGTTTGAATTTAATAAAAAAGCGTGACTTTATTATTATTTTACATATAATTCTAAAATAAAATAAGCCTAAGTTACTCCTTATTACATCAGCTATCTGCCAGTGAAAGTCCCGTCGAAATCAGTCCAGCCGTTCCAGATATTAGCCAGAACAAACAGACAGACATAGACAAAAATTGTAAAAAATGTTATTTAGGTATATGTACCGTGTATACATACATATGCATTTAGTAAAACGCGGTTATTTTAATATTACAAACAGACACTCCAATTTTATTATATGTATAGATTGACTATAATAATTACAAAATGACACACGGATCAGATAACATAAGTCTATTATCAACATTTCACAAGTGAGAGACAAAGTGAATTCTTACAAAATCGCACTGCTGATTACAAAATTAATGTATGATACGTTTCATAGGTTATCAACTTTTAAAACAGTTTGCATTTATACGGTCGCATATATTAATGAAATATATGCGTGGAATCTTAAATTCCGACGATAAAATCAAGGCTAACATTGGATGTTATTGATAGATTTTGTGGTTAAATATTAATGTTAATTAAATATAGATATTTATAATGTGATTGGCATCGCCATAAATTATAGGTAAATTATATTTCTAACATTATATATTATAAAGATATCAGAGCCGGATTCAAATATAGGGTCGTCCCTGTTCAAGCCTAAATTCAACTTTAAGCATTTACAAAACGCAAACTGACGTTAAATCAAATCAAATTATACTTTATTCAAGTAGGCTTTGACAAGCACTTTTGAATCGTCATTTATCAAACTATTTAAAGTAAAGTTACCTGTTCGGAATGTAGATTCTACCGAGAAGAACCGGCAAGAAACTCAGTAGTTACTCTTTTCCAACATCTAAAAATACAGTTATATTAGTTAAATACAATTATATATGTATGTTATGTCTCCTGTCTGGAAGTCAACAAGCATTAACTCCACGCTTTTATATCATCAATATAATCTTCTATCGAATAATATGCCTTCCTTACCAAAGTATTTTTTACAAATGACTTGAATCTATGAAACGACAAAGTTAAAAATGTCTGTGGACTTGTCTTTACTGAAACTATCCAACACAATCCGGTATAATTTCGTATCCTTATCTGATACCATAACATAGATGTTGAAACCGTTTTTATTTTACAAAAGAAAGCTTTACAGTCTTTATAATCTTGGAGCTCTAGATTCGATGTTTTAACAATGTATGAAAATACTTAGTTGCATCACAATATTGCGAATGATTGCACTAAAATTGAATATTTTGGTAGAATCAATGATAATTTGTGATGGTGATTCCGTTTTATGAAAAATAATGTTATTTATAATCATTTTTTTTTCAACAACTACACACTCGGAATAAAAAACAAGTATATTGGCCAAGATTTTGGTAAAAATATTTTTATCACTTAAACTCAATATAGTTATAGTACATAAAAGTGCAACCGTTCATACAAAAACATTGTTTTGATACTTAGAGGTTGAAAATTAATATGATCAATTTTGCATTAAAAAAAAACAACACAATGTTAAAAAAATATTTATTTTATAGAATAAAATATAATTCTTAACATAACATGCAAATACAATTAATTTATAACACTGAATTTGTCACAGCAACGAGTTACTCGAATTGTATAACATATATTTTCAAATTAATCACAGCATTGTGTAAAAAGTTCATTATATTGTTGATGTTTCGAGATAAAATTAAAATATTAATAAATTATGTGATAATCAGTAATTAAATGAAAAACTTCATTAGATCAATATTACTAAGATTTTAGTCAAATAATTGAAAAAAAAAACATTTGAGAAATGGGTTACTTACAAATAAGTGGTCACCACCATGGGCCAATAGGAAATGTTATCCTTTCCTTACGTAGCTATAGCATGACTTCCGTTTGTTTTCCGTTGTAACTTCGTTTGAAGTTCCGACTTGTTACAACGGCACAAAACAAAAATTACTTAGTTTAATCTTTGTTAATAATTCGGATAATCGGCGGTCTACTGTAGTTCTCTTGTAGTGCGACACGGATTTAGGGGAGGGCAACCGGGGCAACTCCCCTGGGGCCTCCACATGAGAAGGGTCCCCACAACAGAGATTCCGAATATTAAGCAAATATCTATACATTGTCAAATTATAATAATGTTCTAGTAACTGTTTTATATGAATTATAGCTTACCGATTGAAATTAAAATATTCAAATGAATTCATAATATAATTATTAGGGCCTCCAGGACGTTTAAATCCGACTCTGGGGCGACTATCTATTTAGACATACAAATAATCCAAGATTCGTGTTTAGATATTCATTTAAGCCATAATTTTGTCACGACTGGTTAACGAAAATATATAATTTGAAATAAAAAATCGCGATTTAATTTAATGATAGATTAAAAAATAACAATACATATATATATATATATATACAATTCATATTCACAATTCTCACGTTAGTTAAGCGTAAAATATATACCAGGACCTACAATCGTCCGCCCCCCAACCCTAACGAACACGATTCTAAATTGCTGACATTGGAAGTTCAATATTCGTCACTAAATCCGAACAATACTCGTAAACTTTGTATTTAACACACTCGCATCACTTGCCAGAGATCGACGTAGAAAATAATACGCAAAACACTCGCTATGATCCAACGATAGCCCATACATCAAAATATGTTCAGGCATTTAAAAGTTACGCTGGAATAAAGATACTACCATACATAGTATAAAACAAAGCCGCTTCCCGTCTGTACGTTTAGACTTTTTACGCTACACAACGGATTTTAAAGCGTTTTACATCAATGAACAGAGCGATTCAAGAGGAAGGTTTATATGTTTACATGCGTATTATTGTTGAGAGAAGCCGAGAATTTCGACCATACAAGTACATAGACTCTTATACCTTATGTACCCGTGACTGAGAGCAAGTAATACATACACTAAAAATAAAATCCCCCCTTATCCCCTCCACTGATAGAACTCGGTTAATTATCCCCCCAAGAAATTCATTATTCAAGTCATGATTCGTAAAGAATTAATTTTCAATTTGTATAAATTCAAATTCTCAATGTAAATAATTGTTAAACATTATCTCTATCTAAGTAAAAATATTATTTATATACAATTTTGGAAGCTTCGACGAATTATTCGTGTATATATTGTCTGTATGTACAATCGTTTCAAGTGGCAGGATTACAGATAAACAAACTTTGACCTTGAACTGACTATTAGCAAATCGCATTGAATATCTAAGGTTAATTTATCTTAACTCCCGCCAATGAGATACATATTTATCAGACCCGACATGGGGGTTTCCTCGCGAAATTTTCCTCAGCAACGAGATGGACTATAAACAGAATTAGAGCAAGATTTAAGTAGCTGTTTTTCGGAATCGTATTATTTATAAGTACTGCAATTCCTTGAGTCGTCCCGATTTAACGCCGGTATTTAATCGAGATCTGTAGTGGTAATATTGCTCCTCGTGCTGCTCCCGGAGATGTTGTTTCACGTCCGAGTACTTCCGGAACGGCTTCTGACACAGCGGACAGTCCGCTTCGTATTTCCTTTCGTTGTGAACCTGTGAACGGATTTTTTCAATTATATTTTAATAGTATTCACTTTTAATACAATATATGGACCAAGAGTATTTTCAGTGATAAGTCATAGAAACACACTCACAATTTCATTTTAATTTCTCACAATTTTAAAGATTTTTTATTTCTGTAAAATGAATGAATTCTTTTAATTTTTTTGTCTATACCTTACTATATAAAATAATAACATTTTTATCGAACAATATGTAACTTTCTATATCATATTATAACCAATTAAATTAATATATATTTAAAAAAAAATCTAAACTATGTTAAAACTAAAATAATATATTTTTTATCTGTATAAATTTATTCATTCTCCATTCGTTTAGCGAACATCCTTAGCGAGGCCTCCATTTTAATTGTTCGTTCATCGAAAAATGGCGTTTTGGATGTCGGCAAAACTGTTTTCGTTACTTTGAAAGTCAAATTTAAGTGGATTTACGTAGTTAAGTCAAATATTGTTGTATTAAAAGCGAAGTTATATTAATCAAGAACTGTTTGTAGTAAATCATAAAGCGGACTTATCAACAAAATACTCGTGATATTGAAAAGTGCGGTTTGTTTTGGTTCTTTCCGAATCCCATTGGAATAGAGTATAATTATCACGTCATCGGTTACAGGGCATAGCGTTGACGTGGAGCGCCATCTAGCGGCGAGCGGAGACAAACATATCTCTACATTCATTTATGGGGCCGGACGAGACAAACACCCGAATTTCTCGCCACCACTGGACCAATTAGACACAATTGACGTGGTGGCTGAGGTTAGCGTTGAGGGATTGCCTGGGTAAGGAGGATAGCCTCGCAACCCACACCCCGACCGCAGGGTTTGTATAGGTCACCTGCCACATGTGCTCCCACTTCTCCTTCAGGGAGCTGTAGTATAACGCGCACACGGTACACTTGAACCGGGAACGATTTCTCTTCAAGTGTTTATTGTAACTCGACTGAGTGTAGAACAGCTTGTTGCAGGTGCTGCAGCTGATCGGTTCGACTACTTGATGCATCTGAAATCATAAGATATTTTATTTATCTGTGTACGTGGTAATGTTAGCCGTGAGTGTATAGTAGCTCAGCGATGACAGAGACCGCATTAGAGGGAATCATTTAAGTGTAAGCGAGAGGGAGGTATGGGGCACGATGGTGTTACTACAGATTCAAGTGTAATATTTTCTGTTATTAAAGTAAAATGAATAATTACGTGCCTTCGTCAACCCCACAAATACATCTCTAGGACGTCTGAGTGAGCTCACCTTAATATGTTTAATGAGAAACTTCTTGTTACTGAACTTCTTCTTGCAGATATCGCATACGACCACCGACATGTTGTGCACTTTCTTGTGTTTGCAGAAGTTGCTCGAGTCGCTGAAGGCTTTGTCGCAAATTTCACATTTGTACACCGGCAGGCAAGCGTGGTCGCGCATGTGGCGCTTGTATCTGAAACGATACAGTACGTTGCCTTACATTTTAAAATAAAATAGCTAAATCTTATACTTCGTAGCAGATCGCAAATAAAATATTAATGACTTTTCATCTTAAATTCAGTTGTTATTTTAGATATGATACAAAATCCCGTTTTCAGGAAACAATTTCACCCCTCCGATTAGGCTCAAAGCTCGTGCTAGGAGCGGCTAGAGCGGGTAGGGCGGGCACTCACGCGTCCCCCCGCTGGAAGCCGCGCCCGCACAGCTGGCACGCGAGGCAGCCGCGGCGCGCGCGCTCGGCGAGCGCGTCCCCCAGCAGGTGCTCGATGTAGTGCCGCTTGCAGTCGTTGCGGCGCTCGAAGCGCTTGGCGCACACGGCGCACGTGCGCTGCGGGCCGCCCGCGTGCGACCCCTGCAGCGTCGCTGGAACGGGACACACGTGAGCGGCGCGCCGGGAATCTTTGCCTGCCTGTCTTAGCTAATACAATGAGGAAGCACGGGTGCCCCTGTCAGTATTTAGTGTTCGGTGGGTCTCCTACCAGCTCACGCGTTCCTCCTCTTATAACCTGAGTTCCTACAAACGAGGCACCTTGCGGGCCGACTAGTGCAGTACATTATCCCTGACTGTACTGGCCGTCTTCGCGTTGACACTCCCCTATCGCTTACCATCATCAGGTGGAGTGGATTCAAATGCCTACCCAGCAAATATTAACAAAAAAACTCGGCAATTTCAGCGGAAATAAAAAAGCATCAAACTCACCTAGCATATTCTTCAACAGAGGCTTCTCGTCCATATCAACGTAGTAAACATTATCTTGGTTAGCGACGTCATGGATTTCCAAGTGGGTCTCCCAGTGCTGGAAGAAGTCGCCCGACCCCATGGTCATTTTACACTTCCTGCACTGGTAATTGCAGTCGGTTACCGCTTTGCTGTCGCGTATGGCGTGTATCATGACGTAGTTGTCCTTGATGTGGGCATTCACGTGACTGAGGAGGGCCTGGGCGAGGGGGAACGGCTTGAAGCACTTCGGACAGACCGAGTCCTCGTAGTTGTGACTCTTGAAGTGCTGCAGGTACTTCCTCAACGTCTGCGACGTCGTGTTGCACTTGGTGCACGTGTATCTGTCCGATGCGTTTTTCGGATATTTTACTTGTGTCAGTCTCACGAGAGCCTTTTTTCTTTTCTTGTATTTGCCTCTGGAATTTAATTAGTTTTCGTTAGTTTTTTACTGGGAAAGTTCTACTAAAGCGTTGCGAAAATATTACATTAGCAGCCTGTAAATTTCCCACTACTGGGCTAAGGCCTCAATATGATGATGAATACACATGTGGCAGAATTTCGTTGAAATTAGATACATGCAGGTTCCCTCACGATGTTTTCCTTCACCGCCGAGCACGAGATGAATTATAAACACAAATTAAGCACATGAAAATTCAGTGGTGCCTGCCGGGGTTTGAACCCGAAATCATCGGTTAAGATGCACGCGTTCTAACCACTCGGCCATCTCGGCTCTTAAGAGAATGTATTTCTATGAAGGCGCGCACGGGTGACGTCATAGTTATGACGCTGAAGTCGCTCGCTAAACCGACAGTTAACTGTCAAGTCGCTCGAAACGGGCAACTTCACATCTTATTTTATTGTGAATGTTTAAATTTGTGTTATAGTAGTGGCAACAAAAACAAGTTTTTTTTTTTAATGTTTTATGTATTTAAAGGATTAAGATCCGTCAATTAAACCACGAGGTTTACACGCTGATTTAATAGAGGACATGCACCAGCGGTGACACAGGCACAAGCACGCACATAAAAGTCTAATCTGAAGGCACAATAGAATGCAATTATTTTTAATTTAACGTATTAAAAAATTTAAAGTTCATGACAAAAAAAACGACTTGCCGGTTCTCGGTAGAATCTACTTTCCGGACCGGTGGCAGCTCTACATTTTAATTATATTAATTTTGATATTTTAATTACCTTTATCTTATAACGATAGGTCAAATAACAAAAACTGAATCTAAAACCAATACCACACATGCTATAAACATGCACATGATTAAGTCTACGTACCGCCCACTCATCAGATATACGCAAAACACTTAGTATTTTTGTGTTCCAGTTTGAAGGGTGTGCAGTAACTACAGGCGCAAGGTACGTAGCATCTTATCTCCCAAGGTTGCTGGCGCATTGGCGATGTAAGGAATGGTTAATATTTCTTACAGCGCCATTGTCTATGGGCGGCGGTGACCACTTACCAACAGGTAGCCCATTTGCCAATCTATACCATCAATTAAATATAACAATAATATCATAATTCTCAAGGTTAAAGTGACTATTTTTAGGGCCAATGTCTACAGGTGCTGGTGACGTCACCACTCGACCTACTCCCCAGTGTTCCCTATTAACATCATCATCATCATCCTCCTGCCCTTATCACAATTTTACTTGGGGTCGGCGCAGCATGTCTTCTTCCATACTTCTCTGTCGAACATCATCTCACAAGTAACATTATTTCTAACCATATCGTCACACAATCCATCCATCGTTTCTTGGGTCGTCTCCTACCTCTATATCCATCCACATCCTCTCAAAACCTTCCTCACAACACGGTCCTCATTCCTCCGCATAACATGCCCATACCATGACAGCCGGTTTCCAGATAGCTTCTCGGATACCGGTGCCACTTTCAAACTTCCCCATTAACAATAAATATAATCACCTAGTCCGTCTAGGTGGTTCCGGTACCACCTCATAATTAACAGAATGGTCATTGATATCATAGATCTCTTCAGATTTCATCACAACATCCTCTACCTCAGTCTTAACGCTAGTTTCGAATCCAACGAATTCATTGACGGTCGTATCGTTATCAATCTCCTCTTTAACGACATTCATAACATCCGGAACTTCGAATTCATCGAGAATTTCGTTCTTTATTTGAATCTCTTGGTTCATCATTGACGTGGCAACACTGTCTTTATTGTGTTTCTTCTTGTTCGTATACGTCTTTTGTAGAAGATTCTTCGTTACAGCGACTATGTTTTCCAGTGTTTGTTGCGTATCGACGGCTGCTTCTGCGGTATCTCTGCTCCCTTCGCTGGTTTCTCTTTGGGATTCGTCGATAATCCTTTGCACCGTTGATTTGTCTATGACTGTAACTTTGATACCCAATTCGTCGTCGACGTAATCTCTCTGACCTTCGTTATCATGACTTGTGTCTATATTAACTTGTCTGTCTGTCATTGTATCTGAAATTAAATAGACATTGTTGTTTTTAGTTGTTCACTCGTAATTGGGAAATTGATTTTTGAAGACTATTGTAATTTCTATAGCACGAGCGCGTGCATCTTAACCGACGATTTCGGGTTCGAACCCAGGCGAGCACCACTGAATTTTCATGTGCTTCATTTGTGTTTATAATTCATCTCGTGCTCGGCGGTGAAGGAAAACATCGTGAGGAAACCTGCATGTGTCTAATTTCAACGAAATTCTGCCACATGTGCATTCCACCAACCCGCATTGGGGCAGCGTTGTGGAATATGCTCCAAACCTTCTCCTCAAAGGGAGAGGAGGCCTTAGCTCAGCAGTGGGAAACTTACAGGTTACTTATGAGAAAAATGTAATCATAACCACTTAAATGAAGGTGGATTGTAGCGAACTAAATTGTTTGGGCTCAATATAAAAAAATAAAATAAAAATGGGACTTTGAATATAAGAATCATATTAAAATTTGTGATTTTATAGAAAGTAAGATATTCTATTTGTTTAAAAAATATTACGACAGACAGATTAGTAGGATAAGATGTTAGTCAGCATAGAAAATGTTTGTTACATAAATTTTAATATGATATTGATAAGGATTTAGGATACGATCCGTTCCAAATGCTGATACTAATTGGGTTGCCATTTTCTAAATCCGATTTATAGACTAAAATATGACTTTTAACAAAAAGAAAAAAAAGGATTTCATTCATTAATTCTTGTATGCTAAGTATTCCAAAAATACTTATAAGAAAAACTGTAGCGTTAGCAAAACAAAAATATAGAGTTGAAATTATCTTTGTATCTAATTTACTGAAACTATAACAGTAGAGCATATTATTAAAAGTAACTTAATACTATTGTTTTTCAGACACTACCCTGTAACTGAATATGTGATCGTGAGTGGTACCTACCCAAAGGGGCTTGTCTACCCTACCACCGAATAAAAAACATTTGGAACAGATTATAAATAGGAAATAAAAAAAAAAACAATAAAAACTACAGTTCATTTCAATCGTATTTGTACAAAATCCAATTTTTAAAGTATGCGCCTTCCTGATCTATTTCGGCCACCGTACATTCCTTTCGAGTTACAAGAGTAAGGGAAGAGAGTTTGAACATTGTCATAGTAGTCTACTCCCTTGGGAACTTCTTCATACTACAGTACTACTACAGATCGAAAAGGGTCGGGGATTTCCTTTTATGCCATTTAGTTGCTTAAAAAATTATGGAAGAATTATTCAATCTAGTATCGAAGAAAACTAATATTTATGTTAGGGGTTGTAATCCAAATTATCAAAAAGAGAAAGTTGCTTTGATAATTTCTCCACAATTTCAACAACTGGCAACACAATAAATGAATTAATGTCAAAAACGACGCCATTTCCGATTTTACATGGAAACCCAGCGAGAGCATTTCCTAACCCCTTGTACAAAACGACTGTAAATGAACTGTACTTATGACGTACCTAGGTAACCTATAAGACCTTGGCAAGCGCTATCAAAGCTTGGCAGTGGAGGCTGCAAATTACCTGGTTCCGTCGCTTCGGTGAGGTCAATGACATCTTGTCTATTCAATACTTTTTTTGGCACGATAACCTGAAAATTAAACACATATACTATTTTCCGACCATCACAAGAAAATAATCAAATTGAAAAAAATTCGCCAAGAAATTGAAGCGATATCATTGGTCGAGAGCTTGTTTAGTCTATGGTATTCACTATGGATTTGCAAAAAAATTGCGTTTCGAACGTCGACGAAACTGTTATCGGAATTTCGGAAGTAAAATTAAAGTGGATATAAGTAGTTAAGTGTAATAGTGTTGTATTATAAATAGAGATGTGTTAATCATAAACTCTTAGTAGTGCACAATACAGCTGAGTTATTGGCAAATCGCTTGAAATACATAAATATAAGGATTGTTTATCTTTTTCCCAATTCCATTAGAATAGACTATATATTAAACTACGTAGCTCCTTTACGCGGCTTATAGTACAGTGAACTGGCAGAAATCGTCACGTAAGGTAAACAGCCCCCCCCTCCTGGAGACCTTCCCTCTCCTTCCGTTTGTCTCTGCTTCTTTCATTGTCAAGTTATTTTTTGTCATTGTTTTAATTCATACGAGTTTTTTAATAAGAATTTTATTATTTCATAGTCTCTGTATACACAATATAAAGCGAAACTTCGTTCCAACCGGACGCCTAACTTTTTTTTTCGTTTATAAAATATGCAAATGGACAAGGTGACGGTACGTGGTCATCACCGCCCATTGACTTGAGAACTAAGATTTCATCACCTGCTGACCCTTCACACAATAACAAGTATTGCTGTTCAGCTCTAGTATATATGACTGGATGGTACTCAACCAGCTGGACTTGAAAAAAGAAATAAAACCAACCCACATAGGAGCAGCGTGGTAAAACCACAAATCAACCCAAAAAGAATAAGCTGTTTTTTTTTAGCGAGTATCCCATTAAACTTCTATGTCATTATTCCAATCAGAGACTGCTTCTTGTTAAACTTCATCGCAGTCGGTTTAGTAGTTCCGTGTGAAGTTACATCCAAAGCGCAGAGCTTAGTCTCAAGACATTTATACATATACGCAAATGTATAAAAGTACAATTAAAAAAAAAAAAAGTTCTATATCTGAAGAATGGTTGATATACCTCACACCGCCACTGTCTATGATCGATGGTGACCACCTAGTGTCATGGCCATATTACATATGTTAGCTTATACCATAGAAAAAATCACAGATTATTAAATCGCGACCAATGACGTCACATTAATTGAAGGTGCATTCTCGCTTGGAGTCAATTTTAACTAAAACACCTTACCTTCTCAAAGAAAGGTTTCTCTTCATCGACATTGCTGTGAAATCTAGTCTTGTGATCGATCAACGAGGAATAATCAGTATAATATAACGACTCCTCACAGCAGCTACACTTAATCACCATTGTATAGTTACGGGAATGAACTAATAAATGTTCTGCCTCCATGCACCCTCTCCGGAGTCTTTTCCCACATATCCTGCACAGTACATTATCCTTTGAGTTCAACAAGTGTAAATTAAGAACCCATTTACTCTGAAAATTCTTTCCACAAAACTGGCAACTATAAATCATAGGCCTTTGGTTGCATTCGTGGACTCTGTGATCGTTATAGCTTATATTGCATTTCTGACACGTTTTTTTCGTCCAATATATTGGCAAGTCTGATCTTACACTGTGCCGGGATTTAAGGTGTTTCCGAACTTGTTCTTTAACCCAATGTTTGAACGAACATAACGGACAGCGGTACATCTTGGACGTATCAACACCGGTGTTGTTGAGCAAGAATTTGTATTTCTTACACTCGCTTTCGTGTAAACTCAACATTTTACACGAATGGACTTTCAATTGGCACCCAATACATTTGTAGTCAACTCCCTGATGAACTGATACATCTTTACCACACTTCCAACAATCGGATTCAATCGGTACGTTTCTAGGTTTAACAGGTTTATTGTACGCTATTATCTTGAACTCTTGGAAAGAGAATTCTACACCATAATTTATGCTGTCATGCTTTTTTACATGTTCTCTGAAGTCTGATAAGTGCCACCAACCAATCCCGCAGACATAACAGATGTACATACCAGGGGCATCTCTAAAACGTGGTGCCGCTTCGTACCATATTTTCCACTTCTTCAGATTCAACTGTAACTTTTTGTCTATGTTACTTTCGTCTAAATAAGCTTGTCGTCTGCCGAAATCATTCCTCATGTATATTTCAATCATTTTATCGACAATACTTGTAGTTTTCTTACTTATTACATCGAATACATCTCTTATGAGGTCTTCGTTTAATCTGTACTCGCAGATACGATTTGTCGTACTTGTAGTGTCGCTTAAGCTTCTAATTGAATGAATTTTTATATTTAAATCATCTGATAATTGATTATCTTCTACTATCGGTTCGTCGAATTCTTCTACTTCTACTTTAATGGAAAATTCCAATGGCTTTGATGAAAAATAATTTGGTTCTAGTTTCCTTAGTATTGATTGGGCGTCAATTTTGGCTATTGTCTCCTCGATTTCATTCTGTAATTAAACAAAGGAAATATTTTATGACATATTACAACAGCAAAGTGAGATATAGAGCCATCCTTACTCAAGACTTACTTGGTGGTAGGGCTTTGTGCAAGCCCGTCTGGGTAGGTACCACCCACTCATCAGATATTGTACCGCCAAATAACAGTACCCTGTATTGTTGTTCCGGTTAGAAGGGTGAGTGGGCCAGTGTAATTACAGGCACAAGGGACATAACATCATAGTTCCCAAGGTTGGTGGCGCATAGGTGATGTAAGCAATGGTTAATATTTCTTACAGCGCCTTTGTCTATGGGCGGTAGTGACCACTTACCATCAGGTGGCCCATATGCTCGTCTGCCAACCAATGCCATAAAAAAAAGACAGAGTTTGTTTCAAATATATAAGAAGATCAGATAAATTACAAAGTATGGAGAGTCTTATTACTTGGAAAGATTGATTTAATACCTAGACATTATAGAGTTTACCTGGGAGATAATTCTTTACCCAACCTAATTGTTAATTGTAAATAAACAGAAAAGTATTTCGAGAATGTGATATAATCTAACATTTATGTATCCTAAGGATTTATTTATGCAAACAGTTGATGGAAACATGGTATGAACCAAATGAGCTTACAGGTTTGTAATATTTTGTAATGACCCTCATCACCATCAACTTGTAAACAAGACCAAAATAATATTTATTCGAGGCTCTGAAAAGAACCAGCTTGAGATACTAAACAGGTGTTCTTTGGCATATAATTATAATCGAGAACATTATTCAATATTAGCCAAAATTTACCTATTTTATTAGGGAATTATAAAATTAATAATTTATCCCCTAATTAAGGTTAAAGCTTGTGCTAGGAATAGGCAGGGCACAAAACTCAAGGGGTCAGCATCGAACGTGTCACTTTTAACACTTTAAAGACAATTACTAGACAGAAATAATCTAGAAAATGTAATATTCCCAACATATGATCTATGATTACACTGAATGTGTTATTAGCAGTTACAGACTGTGCAGTCAATAGCACAAGTAATAAATTGTGCATGACCCTTGTGCATATTACCGAATACACACTGCTTTTTTTTTTTTGTAAAACAGAAGATTTTTATTGTATCTGAATCTTAGATCAAGAGAATAAATAGATTTATGTTTTATGATACAGTATATAACATGTTCTAGATATGTTTATTGTATATTAGATCTGAATTATAAAGTTGTGTGATCATTTTTTTTTATTTATTACTAATAATTGCAAATAATAATTGTAAAAAATTCAAGCATCCATATTGATAAATATTTGTCAATGTATTTAAAAATCATTTATTTAGTAAAAATATCGTATATATAGTAGTATAAACAATAATAATGTTGTTTATTTGAATTTGTTTTCATTTATTGGTTATCCGTAATTCGAGTCTACCCACATTAAGTAAAATAAAATTATAAAAACATTAAAGTTTGCTTCTTATAGTAAACATTTTAATATGATTCTTTATAATTGTGGTCTTATTTTAAAAGTGCAATTAATATTATTTATATTCACTGCATATTTCGTAATAAAACTGACAAAATGGTGGCCTACCTGCATTTGGGCGATATTTTCATCGTCTGAGTCCAAATATTCCCGCGGCACTAGTTTTGATTTCCTACATCTTTTTTTACTTCTCTCCTCCATTTTTCCGTTTTGCTATTTCATAATAGTTAAATTAACATCAAAATACACTCGCCACATACGTTTTAAAGTTTGTTTAACAGAAGGAAACAATTAAAACTTAAAATCTATTCCACGAGCTATCAACTTTGTCAAGTATAATGCTACCAATTTAGTTGTAAGCTTGTTTCGTAAATAATTCCCTTGAATGTTGTTTGTTAGTTCATTTTAACGAACAAAATAGAACACGTGATATAAACACTGATACCATTACAATTTTGTCGGTTTAATCTTTATTCTTCACGCGAGTCGGGTAGTTCGTGAGAATGTTAGATTCGTTCGAAAACGTTTGTTAAATGATTATTATTTAACTTTTTTATGGTAGTCAATTTAAATAAATAAAACCTAAAAAATACATGATTTAATAATAAAATATATAATTAAAAATAAATAAATTATTTCATTATGATATTGTGTGTTATATAATAAAATTCTTTCTTTTGAGTTTTGACATTTAAAAAATTTCTAAATATATAACCTACAAAATAACAAATGGATGTATTTAATATTCTGTCATAAGTCTGTAATTTTAAATAAATTAATAAAAATGAGTTTGTTTATAAGAAATTATAAACCCGGTGTGGCTTACAACGCTCAGATATTATGGCGTTTCAATTCAACAACAGCGGAAACTGTAAAACAGGGCGAGGATGAAGAAGAATTTCGTGTTCTTGATATTTTACATAAAAAGGGAAAATTACAGAAGAGAGTAAACCGTAGAGCAGATATACAGCCAGATAGATCGGAGAAAATGCCGACAGACCAAGTGAGTAAACATATAAGATCAATCAGCGCTCCCATGAATTTATGGTATGTGTTCACATGATTTCAACTTTTTGTCGAACCTATATATTTTAGCTAAGTATTTATATCTATCTATCACTCGCTCTTTAGTTCACAGTTTAATATGCGGTCATAGTTAAATACAGCAAATAAATTCAATCAGTTCACTGTTGATAAATTGAACAAAACTATAAACAAGATGCTTATGTCCACCAGTGGGTAAAGACTGGCTGATGATGATGAATGTTACTATCCTTAAATATATCTAACAATAATAATTCATTAAAAAAAATTAACACAGCTGTACTTAATATTGTTGTGTTTTGGCTTGAAGTGTGAGCAAGCCGGTATAACTACAAGCACAAGAGACATATAATCTTAGTTCCAAAGGGTGGTGGTACAGAGACAATGTCTTTGGGTGATAGTGATCACTTGGTGGTAGTGACTGGTGGACCTACCCAGATAGGCTTGGACAAAGCGCTACCACCAAGTATATAATAAATACTGTTGCCATTTTTAAAGAAAAGATAAAAGATATTATACTCTTTATTTGGTAACTGTTTATAATTTAATGGGACGGCAACCAGATATGGCAGGAGACATTTTAGACGCAGGATTAACAGCTTTACATTATTTTCAATGTAAAAAATTGCTATCCTGTCTACTTCTGAAGGATCAGGATGCTAAAGAAAATCGATTCCTAATGTTCTCTTAGTGTAACATATTATTAATAAAAATAGCAAATATGAACTTACTAGATCTATTAATAATATTATAAAGAGGTGATATTTGTTTTTTTTGTATGTACATAATCCGTGGAACTGATGATCTAATGCTTAAAATGTTTTCTTTGGTAGTAAGTTACAGTATTCCTGAGTACTATAGAACAAGGAATGTAATCCTGTTGTGTTTCTTTTGCCAGTACTTTTCAGGTTTATTATATTTACATAAAAAATAGCAAAATGGGCTAAAATGAAATATGTATATCTAAGGTTTGTTTATATATGTTCCTACTTCGACTGTAACAGAGTATACTTGGTCTGAACCGGATTGTAAAGTATTTTCAAACATTTGTGTCACAAACATATGAGAGATAATCTTTGAAAAATTGGTCGGCAAAGTTATACTGTATTTTTTTTGGGTACCATATGCTTGTACCCTTTGGTACCTTATGTTCTGCTCAGTATTATATTTCTACGTCCAACACCTGCAGGTTTTTTCACTATGTTTTCCGTCACCGTCGAATATTCGAGAGAAATTCTAAACACAAATTAAGCTCACGAAAATTAAGAGGTGCATGTTTTTACCACTGGGTCATCCCAGCGATATTTTGATAAACGTCTTTTTGTTAAATACGTTATTCTACGCGTAACCCACGCGTAGAATACCATGATATATTTAAAAACGAATATTATTTCCAAGACTTGCGAGAAACCTCCTCGCATGAAAATATAGATTTTTCGTTCTTCGTTTCGTTCGATTTTTAGAGGTTGGTCGTCCGGTAATAGGAATAAAAACAAATGTCTTTACTTGGAGTTCAAGTTTGCTTCATACCAAATTTCATCGTTTCAGTGGTTTGTCCGTGAAACAGCAACGGACAGATAGACAGAGTTACCATAATATTAGTATAGATGTCCAAATTTGAACTCTTTTTCACTAATTAAAATGTTTTTTTTTTATCTAATATTACAGAATTGGGGCAACGTATGGCCAGGTCCTAGGTCCTTCCATCCATCATCAGTGCCACTGCCAATTCGTCAAGGCTACGTGCCAAAAGGCCAAGCGCCACCAGGGAAGAAGGCGAACGCGGAATTGATGAAAATACCCAATTTTCTCCATCTAACACCACCCGTCGTCAAAAGTCAATGCGAGGCCCTCAAGAAGTTCTGCACATCTTGGCCGAAGCTCTTAAACTCTGAGGAAGCAATCGAGAAGAATTATCCAATGGAAATAATAAGTTCAGACTATTGCCATGCAAGTCCGACAATCAGGAACCCGCTGGCTCGTATCGTGACGTTGCGTGTGAAACTGTCAAATTTGAAGTTGGACTCGAGGGCCAGGGATAAGTTTCTGAGATTGGTCGGTGACAAGTATGACGAGAAAACTGATCTGGTAACGTTGACAGCTGATCGGTGTCCGGTTAGGAAACAGAATATGGACTATGTGAACTATCTCCTGACTGCATGTTACCACGAATCGTGGACTGTAGAGGATTGGGAAACTGATAAGTGCTTAGAAGACATGGAATATTATGATTTTGATTTGAATCCGTCGAAGAAGAATCTTGTTAATTGGTATTTAATGTCAAACAACGAAGATAATAATTTAAATGATGAACAGGTTAAAAATTTTGATGTTTCAAAGATTCCTAATGGCGTAGAGTATAAAAGTGCAGTATCTGAATTGTTTAATGAAGGTGAAAGTGATCTCGCATTGAATAAATATGATACATCTGTAAGGAAATTGTTAGGGTTGCCAGAGAAGAAAATTGCGAATTGATTGTAAATAGAAATAAATATTATTAGTTGTATATTGTATTTTTTTCTAATATAATCGTGTAAAAATTCATTAAATTCATGTATTAATCAGGTATACTTAGTATTTCTTTTTTTCATTTTGAAAGCATTGTCAGTATAGCCACAGCGTAAAAACTACCAGTCGCCTTAAAGTCTCCCGAAATGCAGTTTGTTTTCTTTGCCGCAATTTGTCAAATTTATTGATTATATTTTTGTACTCAGTCTGTACCGTAATCGTGTATTGTTGGTACTTGTATATTGGTACCAGTACCAAGAATGTAATGTAAATGATATTTAAGTATATTTATGAATAGTTTTATTATAAACTTGGTGTTGCCCGCACTTTGCTCGCGTGGAATTTAAATATATTCGTTAATTTAAGACATCTTTGTATACCACATTGGTGTGTATTTCAACCCTTCCCTACCCAGGGCTAGAATATCTAGAAATGCTTTAATATAATAGTATCTACTCATTTGAATCAGTAACCCAAAAATAAAGTTTCATGTTTCTAACTTAAAATATGACAGACTTCCGTACAAACAGTCAACCCCTTTTTCACCCCCTTAGGGGTAGAATTTCTAAATTAAATTAGTTAGTGTCTACTCAATAAAACGATTCTACTCCATGGCCATAACTTCAATAGTTTAAGCTCAGCGATGATGAATCAGTAAGTCAAGACATTTTAGTTGATATATGATAGATAGATAAAAATACAAAACTACAAAATAGTTAAATTAGAACAACTAAATAACACAATGAGCTCGTTTCGTTCGCTCGTAAATTTAGAATTTTACACCCGTGAACGGGATGTCCCAAGCGAATGTATGGCAGTTTGGATTCGCTAGCGCCCTCTCTCCCTGTGACCCCACACAATAGGCTATTTGCCAATGCGAAAAATAAAGTGTCAATTATTGTAATCAGTATATATTATGAGTTTAAAAATGGTTTTGAAATGAGTTTGAAAATGATAATTCATTCATTCAAAAACCCATAAATAAAAATGCATTTTTTAAACGTTTGTCACGTGACACAAAACGCTCATGATTGGTCGGGCTTATGATGACGTCACTTGCTTATTAACCTCGTTTGCCTACTGTATGTGGATTATTTGTGCCACAGATTAAAATACAAGCAAGTGACTTCACCGAGCCCTTTGCAGCGCCATATTGTCAAAGTGGCGTTTTCGCGCGCTATTTAAATATGGAATTTTTATTATTATATTTTTCAGCAAATATGTACTGGAATGAAAAAAAAAACAACTTTTACTGGGTTCCATAACCTCTACTAAATAATATGAAATGCATTTTAAAAACCAGTCAAATAGCCTATTGACACAGGCGACAGTTGCACCACTGATAGCTAGTTGTTCTTTACGCTATAGTATAACTATATGGTAGTAGCAATATCTATGTGATAGACTGCCTACCAATTTTAAATAAAAGGCACGACTAAAAATATATATTGGAAAATTAAAGATTGCTCTTTTCAACATGCTATATGAACCGAAAAAAAAATGTACTTTTTGCTAAATCTCAAAGCAAATAGAAATATGTCTATAATTCGCCTACGATTTTATAAGTTTATTGATTTTTTTTTTTATTAATTATAATGTAACGACTCTAAGTAAGAGTACATTCGCAACATAACTTTGTACAAAAACTGAAATTGAAAAGAAAATTCTCTCAATTCGTGAATTTTTGGAGTTGTAAATTTTGCAGTTTCCAGGTGATTGGCGGGAAAAGTTTTTGGACGAAGTTTTGAAGTCTTCTCACGTTTCTATAACATTACATCGATTTTTAAATAGTAGGTACAGAATTGATTTCAAGGAAATTATTTTTACAACGGTATTAAAACTATCTTGATTCCGTGAACTAACAAGTGTATCATAATAAAATCAGCTGGCGAAACGAGGCGAAAACATTACGCAATTTTTCGATCGTAAAGCACTACACGAAGAAAGGTTCTTCGCAATTCTAATCGTGAGTCGTGGTATATCTACATAGGTATAAATTGAATAAATATTTCACTATATACGGGTTTATTTCATAAGAAAAAATGCAGTAAACGTGATTTTAATTTCACAATTTTTATACTCCAATAAATTTAATATGCAAAATGCAATAAAAATGCACTAAAAATATGTTAGTACAATACACAAACATTACGCCATTTTGTTTATCAAAATGGCGGTGTATTTGACATCTTTGTTTTTATTAAATTTTTGTACTGTCAGTTTTTTTGTCAAAGGAGTTAATTCTAATCAGGGTAATGCATTTTACTTTAAAATTATTATTACATTTTTTTTTATTATGTTCTGATGCTCAGCCTGGCAATATTCACGGTTAATGAATGACCTACAATATATACAGTACCTATGTGCTTGAGCTGTGGTGACCACCATGTGATTTTTCTGCCTTATAAAATTTTAAAATTGGAATCACGAGAATTTTATTATAAAACAATAATCCTATATAACTAACAATATAGAGAGGATATAAAATAAAATTATGAACTTCAAATCAGTAATTGTAGTGTACTTAGATTTATTTTTCACTTTTAAGATATTTTCAAGAAAGAACACTTTGTATTTTGGCCGAATGGAACGATACCTTTTTACATAAATCCAGACCATTTTGGTAAGTTAACATTTATTGTTTAAAATAAGAATGCCTATATATTGTTAGAAATGTTGCCATTTGTTGAACACTAGGTATAAAATAAAGATTTTACACGAGTCAATATTTACACGGCCGCTTAGAATGTATTTCTGATAAGTCTGTTGTCCGTAATTCATCGGCTGTTCAAAGTTACACATGTTTTACTTTTTTTTATGATCGTGTGTCATAAACAATTATAAAATTTTATACTACTTAACTAACTATTAATATACTAATCTAAATTAACTTATGAAGGACATTAATATATATTGGCTGAATGCGTTCAGGCCGTTGCTTGGACGACGGCGCTTAGTAAAAAGGCAAGATTGTTAATTGAATGGCTAACTAAACAGTTGCTGGCGATATATAAAAATAAACGAATGATTACCCCTACGCTTCTATTTAATATATTTATCGGTAACGTTAGATTTAAATATATCTTTTGGCGAAGTTAAAATTATTGTAGGTAATTATTATTGATGCTAACACCTTGGCAAAAAGATAAACTAACTTTGCGGTAAATGAAACTCGATGTTATAATTTTTTCTTTATATGTTCGTTCATACAACGATTGTCAATGTTTCGACGATAAAGTCATACAATTCAATTAAATAGTTAGGTATGTTAATTACATATAATCAAAATCGTTGTCGTCTGCGCCTTTGCTAGCCTTTTAGGCTCTAATATTAGGTCACAGTCACTCCGTGGAACCAGCCAATGGGTGCCAAAACGATACGACTTGGCAACCTTCAAGAAAAGAGCTTACACTTTTCACTTAAAGGCCGGTATCGCATCTGCAAGCCTCTCGGTGTTACAAATGTCCATGGGTGGTGGTAGTTCATATATCATAAAAAAGGCGTAAAATGCCGTTCTTTGGAGTTAAAGCTTGGTTTATACTAAATTTCATCAAATTCGGTTCAGTGGTTTAGCTGTGGATGAGCAACAGAGAGACAGAGTTACTATCTCATTTACGATATTATACTCTATTCGAACCATTCGAGGAGAAAAGTCAAATAAACAACATTTGACAGCAAATTGACGCGATACAATTTGTCGAGAGCTTGATTAATCTATGATATTCACTATGGATTGGCGAAAAAATGACGTTTTGAACGTCGACGAAACTGTTATCGGAATTTTGGAAGTAAATTTAAAGTGGAAATAGGTAGCTAAGTTTAACAGTGTTGTATTATAAATAAAGATATATTAATCATAAATTCTTAGTAGTGCACAATATAGCTGAGCTATTAGAGAATCGCATGAAATACGTAAATCTAAGGTTTGTTTATCTTTTTTCCTGCTTCCATTTGAATATATATATATTATAGATAACGAACAAACCAATTTAATTATGACGACGCTATCGTCTTTCGCATTCAAAACCTGCCTCGAATTCCACCCGATTTTGGGAGAACCGCAGCAGAATTTACACATAATGGTCTTCGAAAATCCAAGAGGTATTAGGAAGTGTACCATTGATATGGAAGGTCACGCCAAGGAGGAACCTCATGTGAGTTTATTATATTTTTTAGGGCTAAGGACAAAGTCCCTTTATTCTATTGTTCTTCTTCTATTCTGGGACTTCTTGTTGTTTTCAGCGCATAATTCTCGGTTACGATTGCCTTCATTCGCCTCAAATCGATATGCTCGTGATGAAGGCGTTGGGTTTTCCGTTCGAGCACAACCGAGCGAGCCGTGACGTCTTCATCGATGTTCAATTTGAAAACATCGAACCAGGTAAGATGAATCAATTCCGTTTATTACAATTGTCCCATTTGCAGTTGAAACTCTTGGACCTTGGAGTAGAGCAAAAACCTTCGTTAAAAGTGTAACACCTCACTTTTTTCACTGGTTCATTGTTTGTCCAGAGGATAGGGATTTCGATTCAACGGGGAAATGCTGCTAGCATTCTTGGTACCATTCCACTTATAACCATGGCACATGGCACACTATAGTCATGGCATTAATGCCAATAATTCTTATGTAAATATATATATTTAAACCTATTGGTCATAGTTGGTTGGAGATATACTTTTAAAAGAAAATGACCATCAATTGAAAGATAAAATTGAAACTTAGTTAAATCAGCTTCATTATGAGAAGTAGGGAATTGAATTAAATAAACACATATCACATTCATCAAAAGACACACACATAAACAGACACTTAGGTACTCGTACATACAAATGTAGGAGAAAAACTCAATGCATTAATTTAGATTAATCGCCGTAATTATTAACTTCAGACCCTTTTCTCCTTTAAATAAGACAAACTAAGAATAGGTTCCAATCCCCTATTTAATATTTATTACGTAAGAATCTAAAGGTTTTGTAAATCGGCGTCTAACGAGGAGGCCATGATTAAAACAAATTTGCGCAATTTTGCGCTCGCCACTGTTCGGGGCAAGCGGCGCAGGCATTATAAGACAACCCCTACCACCCTCACTGTGGACTCTGCAACATAAGGGGACTCAACTCCAACTTGAACGCCGTTCACTTTCACCTTGAGACGGAGAAGCCGGCCTTGCTCTTTCTTACCGAGACCCAGATATCCTCTCCTTTCGATACGACTTTTCTTTCCTACCCCGGGTATAAATTGTAACATAACTTTGTACCACGAGCTGGGGTGTGCGTTTACGTCAGAGATGATATCTGCTCTCGACGCTTCGGCAGCCTTGAAGGACAGGTCCTATCGATTATCTGGCTGCGTGTAGATTGTGACGACCATCCGCGAATCTACGCGTGCCTTTATGGTCCCATAGCGGTAATGCCGAAACCGACCGACTGGTCGAGCACGTCCAAATGGCTACAGATTCCGTGCTGCAGCAGATCCCATCCGCAGAGATCGTGGTTCTTGGCGATTTTAATGCCCACCATGCCGAATGGCTTGGATCACGCACTACCGATCATGCGGGTAGATCTATTCTCGACTTCGCTTTAGCATATGATTTGACACAACTGACACAACCTCGCCAACGCGAATACCGGACGTGGAGGATCATACACCTTGCCTGTTGGACCTTCTGCTGACTTCCCATCCGGATAGCTATCAGGTTATCGTCGATCCCCCTCTGGGCTCGTCCGACCACTGTCTCGTTCGGAGTACAGTGCCGGTTGCGCGGTACTCACGACCTCGTTACGTGGTCTGCCGCCGCGTGTGGCACTACAAGTAAGCAGATTGGGCGGTCCTTCTTTGCATCCTACCCATGGGGGCAGGGTTGTTTCTCGCCGGATGATCCGAGCGTTATTGCTGACTCTGTTGCCGATGTGGTGCGTCAGGGTATGGAACTGTTCATTCCATATTCTGCGGTGCCCATCGGTGGCAAGTCCCAGCCCTGGTTTGGTCGTTTCTGCAAAACGGCCTCACGCCGAAAATGGGAACCTTACCATGTCTGGGCTAACGCATCGGTGTCACGTGATGTAAAGACCAGCGCATTCAGAAAGGAATATAACTCTACCTCTAGGTCCTTCAAAAACGTGATTGCTAAGGCGAAGACGGAGTACATTGGCAGAATTGGATGCGTACCTTAAGAACCTTTGAAATTACAAATAAACACAATCAAAAATTTCAAAAAATTGTCACTTTGAAAAATAAACAGTAATATAAACCAAACGTGTATTAATTTTCTCCTTTAGATTCTTACGTAATAAATATTAAACAGGGAGGGAGGGAATCGGCCAGTTCTTTTTTTTTCTTATATTAGGGGGGGGGGGGTGAAGGGGGTCAATAACTAGCGAAAATAGTCTTACGTAATAAATGAGTGGCCCCTCAGTAATTATGATAGTTAAGATCTTTCTTTTAATACAATAACAAATACCTTGTGTTTATGGTCACAGTATTGTTAAAAATAGCTATAAAAATCTAGGTACGATAAACAGAGGCGGTCTTATCGCTAAAAAGAGATAAATTGAGCGCAATACATACTTTTTGGTTTTTATTTCTTTTTAATTGATTTAAAAAGAAGTATTTGAATGGGACTGAACTGGCTCGGTGGAAGCCAGGGTTGTATTATAAAGATATGTTAAAGTAAAGCTTACAATAAAGTTAGTTTTACGATGTACAATTACAATATTGTATATACATACATATACACATACAGTACTGTATTATTAGAGCACCACCATATTCATCATTCATGTTCTATGAGCTAACCTAACCTACTCCGTTGGTTGCCTGGAAGAGATCGCTCTGAAGCGGCAAGGTCGCCAAAATTGTACGCGTCTTTTGTTTACGTTATTTATTTATTTTCGCGTTTTGGTGTACAGTAAAGTAATGTACTGTTTGGAAGTCTTTGACGGTGTACATCGAATTGTGAAATCAGATGCATGCTTTTTCATGGCATATGTTGGCGGTTGGTATGTGCATTGGTGATGTAAGGAATGGCTTTGATGAAAAATAATTTGGTTCTAGTTTCCTTAGTATTGATTGGGCGTCAATTTTGGCTATTGTCTCCTCGATTTCATTCTGTAATTAAACAAAGGAAATATTTTACGACATATTACAACAGCAAAGTGAGATATAGAGCCATCCTTGCTCAAGACTTACTTGGTGGTAGGGCTTTGTGCAAGCCCGTCTGGGTACCACCCACTCATCAGATATTCTTCCGCCAAATAACAGTACTCTGTATTGTTGTTCCGGTTAGAAGGATGAGTGAGCCAGTGTAATCACAGGGACAAGAGACATAACATCATAGTTCCCAAGGTCGGTGGCGCATTGGTGATGTAAGGAATGGTTAATATTTCTTACAGCGCCATTGTCTATGGGCAGTGGTTCCCACTTACCATCAGATGGTCCGTTTTGCTCGTCCGCCTACCGATACCATAAAAAATAATAATAATACGTATTATGATATATGCGTTTCATATAGAACCTCATTCCATCCATGGAAAGCAAGGACGGGTAGCTAGAAACTAGAATAAAAAAAAAAAGCCGGTACGAGTCGGACTCGCGTCCGAAGGGTTTCGTGCGTTTATTTATATATATATAATAATACATTATCTATGATAATTTTAACTGTTTTAATACCGCGGTTCATGACAGCCTGGTGATACGGACGGACAGCGAAGTCTTAGACATGCGATTTTACCCTTTGGGTACGGAACCCTATAGATTAAAAAACAGCTACTGGGTTAATAATGAACGAGCCGAGATGGCCCAGTGGTTAGAACGCGTGCATCTTAACCGATGATTTCGGGTTCAAACCCAGGCAACCACTGAATTTTATGTGCTTAATTTGTGTTTATAATTGATCTCGTGCTCGGCGGTGAAGGAAAACATCGTGAGGAAACGTGCATGTGTCTAATTTCAACGAAATTCTGCCACATGTGTATTCCATCAACCCGCATAGGAGCAGCTTGGTGGTATATACTCCATAGCTTCTCCTCAAAGGGAGAGGAGGCCTTAGTCCAGCAGTGGGAAATTTACAGGCTGTTGATGTAAAAAATGTAAAATGTGTTCATAATAATTGCGTTGAATTAAAAAAAATACTTCATCTTTTACCTACTCTATAAATATTTTGATAAAGTATACCATTCTAAAAATTTGGAGGAGACCTTTACGTGCAAAAGGGTTCTTGCAGACTAATTCTATCAGAACAAAACTTAAAAATACTAATACTAAATAGTATAAACATACAGTCAAGTAAGACTTAGTGTATGACTTCTAAACAGGATATATAAAAAAATAATTGTTTATCTGACATACTCTGTAATTGAAATGGTGGAAAAGAGTAACTGT
Source organism: Vanessa tameamea (assembly GCF_037043105.1). NCBI lineage: Eukaryota > Metazoa > Arthropoda > Insecta > Lepidoptera > Nymphalidae > Vanessa > Vanessa tameamea. Next base: position 2,072,930 of record NC_087339.1, on the reverse strand, counting down.
TGAGTTTCTTGCCGGTTCTTCACGGCAGAATCTACTTTCCGAACCGGTGGTAGCTTTATATTGAATTCAACACTTCAACATGGCGATTCAAAATTTCTTTTACGAGCCTACTTGAACAAAGAATATTCTTATTTTGATTTTGATTTACTTAACTATTAAGAAACTATGTAAAACTCGACTGTTGTGTGGGAAATATACGCATTTTAATTTTTATTTTATTCATTTATTATCTTAATTTAAAATAGAAAAATAAAGTTACAATATAAACAAATCTATCTAACTATCGGACTCCCTTGAAAAGGGGTGCCTTGGACCTTGTTATGGTAAAAACGGTACTAAGAACAGTATCTTGTTGTATAGTGACAGAATCAGTGTTTATTTCGCTGAGAAATTAGACTTCTTGTCATTAGTAAAATCAATAATTATATAATTTAAGTATCAACTGTTACCGTTATGTAAACGTTATTATCAATCAGATATCGAAAGTTTAGCTCCGTGTCGTATCAGAAACTTATCAGATATATAAATATAACTGATAATTATAATTTACACAATACAGAAAACAATGATAAAACATTTTAATATTTATTGTTTAATTAATTTATTATAACAATATCACCAGTACTCTGATAACTTTCGTTTCAACATGACGTCGCAGGATTTTAAACTGTACGAAAATATATTTATTGAGACAAATCTACAGTCGAGTGATTACGACGGGGTCATTGTTATAATATATCCACAAGAAAAAAATATACGGTTACCCCGACACATATGTAGTTTTATAGACAAAATATCTCTATTAGACAAACATATTAATACTGTCGCAACCGTTTGGAACTGTGACTATGTGTCTGGGGGACGTTTGATACTGTCCCCGACTGGGAAAATAACGCCGTACCATGATGTGAAGGTGATCAGAGATGCCGCCAAGAAGGGCATGCAGCGGGCTTTGGACGCTGGGATGAAGAAACCTTTGTTGGTCGTGGAGAATGTCGTCGACTTCCCCGATGGACAATTGGTTTGTATTCTGGGAGCCCTTGAAGCGTTCTACGTTCCATTACAAATAAGGGAACGGCAGGAATGCAGGAATTTCATCAGAATCGGACTGCACGCCGAGGAAAAGGAAACGGAGTCCTTCGAGAGGATCGTTAGGAATGCAATCGCCTTGGAAAGAGCTAGAATATTCACAAGGGATATAGCCGGTGGAGATCCTGAGAGGATGGCGCCAGCGAGAATCGTGGAATACGTCAAGAATTTATTCGCCGAAGACAGCAATATCACGATCAACGTTATTGACGATGACGAAACTATCGCAAAGGATTATCCACTTTTAGCAGCTGTATCGAGAGCTGCTAATCACGTGGATCGGCATAAGGCTAGAGTCGTTGAAATAGAATACAAATCATCCAACCCGAACAGAGTTACGGAAACTCTAATGCTTGTAGGGAAAGGTGTGACCTACGACACCGGTGGTGCTGACATTAAAATTAGCGGCAAAATGGCTGGTATGTCCAGGGACAAATGTGGAGCAGCTGCTGTCGCTGGTTTCTTGAAAACTTGCTCGATTCTGAAACCACCACATCTAAAGGTGATAGGTGTTCTGTGTCTATGCAGAAATTCCGTTGGTTCAGATTCGTATGTCTCGGACGAGCTCATCTTTTCCCGTGGGGGGAAATCCGTGAGGATAACGAACACGGACGCGGAAGGCAGACTCGCAATGGCGGATTCACTTTTCAAGCTGTCCGAATTAGCTGGAAAGGAGCTCAATCCTCACATTTACACCATAGCAACATTGACCGGCCACGCCAGAGCTTGCTATGGCAATTACAGCGCTGCAATGGATAACCACAGCGCTAAAGCTACTAACCATTCATCGAAATTACAATTCAGCGGATCGAGGGTCGGCGAAGGATTTGAAGTATCAGTCGTCAGATCGGAAGATTTAGCCGTGAATGTTGGTAAATGTAAGGGCGATGACCTCGTGCAATACGATACGGACGCAAAGTTCCGTAATCACCAACTGGCTGCGGGCTTCCTTATCAAAGTCGGCGGCTTAGAAGATAAAAACATTAAGTTTACGCATTTAGACATCGCTGGTGCCGCTGGAATCCCTCCCGAGGAGCCGACAGCTGTTCCCTTGCTCTCTCTCTGTCATTTGCATAAAGTACTTTTGTAATTAGATATCTTCTGTATTGTTTGCTTTTTAAAATATTAGTCGAATGAAAATAAAACATAAATTAACCAAGTGTTAATTTTAAAAAATATTTTGTAAAAATTAAATCGAGTTTTCGATATTTAGCGCGTATTGAGCGAAAAGTATATTTAAATTAATTTCGTGCTTTTTGTTGCTCGTCGTAGTTGTGATAAAAAAATGCACTTAAATATTACAATGATGATAGTAAATATATTTTTTTTTAATTTGAACAAATGTATTATGCTTTAGGAAACATTTATGCGTCAATATTTATTTTTATATTAATGATTTACGGGCCGCCTAGAGCCTTTATCGATCCTGACCTCTTGGGCTATTGTCGTACCCACTCCTAACATAAGTGATAAGCTTAAAAGGGAGGGGTAAATAGGAATATTTGGGGCATTGCTAGTATTATTTCAAAAAAACAAAACATGCATATTAAAGTTACCCTGTTATTATAACAAAATAATAATTATAAAATGTATATAATTTTTTTGTTTTATTAAAATAAAATTAATTGTAAAATATCACTAGTATTTATTTATTGTTATTAGTTTTCTTTTGTTTTGTAATCATTCCCAATGACATTTTTAATCTGTCGAATTATTTATTATACGATTTATCAATACATATCAGTTATTATATATCATAAGCTTCATTTTTCATCTTAATCATAAGATAGAAGACGATCAATTAGATTACGGTTTTAAATTAATAATTAACGTAATTTTTTTTTATTATTTTTAACTTGGACGAATAGAATAATTCCTTCGAACTAATAATATTCTTTTTTTATGATATATATAGGTGGACGAGCAAATGGGCCACCTGATGGTAAGTGGTCACCACCGCCTATACATAATGGTGCTGTAAAATTTAAACCATTCCTTACATCACCAATGCGCCACCAACCTTGGGGACTAAGATGTTATGTTCCTTGTAGTTAAACTGGCTCACTTACCCCTCAAACCGGAACACAACAATACTGAGTACTGCTGTTTGGCGGTAGAATATCTGATGAGGAGGTGGTACCTTCCCAGACGGGCTTGCACAAAGTCCTACCAGCAAGTCAATTTAAAATTTAGCTTGGACGTTTGGAATCATTCCGTCGTCCAATAATATAGAATGTTTTTGTTAAAATAAACTTCAAGTTTAAATCGAATTACCAGTCAACGTTAAATTTCAATCGAAGTTTTTAATCATCCCCCTTTTACACAAAGTGCACTATTTAAGTCTCACTCTCGTAATTACTAGACTTCCAGAATTCGATAAGGTGCCAATTCTAACATTACTAGAATGAGTTCACGTCCGACTCTAACGGTTTACGTACTGTCCAAAGCATGAGAGCGCAAAAATTGCAAATTCGCAGACATGCTGTTGATATTTAACGAACTTGAGAGCCGAGATGGCCCAGTGGTTAGAACGCGTGCATCTTAACCGATGATTTCGGGTTCAAACCCAGGCAAGCACCACTGAATTTTCATGTGCTTAATTTGTGTTTATAATTCATCTCGTGCTCGGCGGTGAAGGTAAACATCGTGAGGAAACCTGCATGTGTCTAATTTCAATGAAATTCTGCCACATGTGTATTCCACTAACCCGCATTGGAGCAGCATGGTGGAATATGCTCCAAACTTTCTCCTCAAAGGGAGCGGAGGCCTTAGCCCAGCAGTGGGAAATTTACAGGCTGCTAATGTATGTATGTAATGTAATGAACGATGATTATCTAATCGAGAAAAATATTCAAGAATAATATTTTGTTTTTAAGGTTCGATTCCCTTCTTCACGAAAGAAAGGAAACTACCCCCCGAACTAAGGGTGATGCCCTACGACATCAACAGTGTGATGCACTTTGGAGAGCGGGAGTTCAGCAAGAATGGTCATAGAACTATCATATTGAAGGTAATTTTAAGGTTATTTATTTGAAAACTGTGTAACTGATCAGTAAAGGTGAGGACGCAAGGGTCTTGTAAGTGTCGTTATGTATTCAGTGTACAAACAGACATTGCGGTGTCGCAACGCACAACGCCAGCGTGATGTGTCAATTGTTGAACAACAATGGAGTTCAATAAATTTGTTGTTGTAAACCATTTCAATTGTGTAAACAATTCAGCATTGATTTATCGCTCAGGCGTTACGCCTCCCCTCTATATCATATAAGTAAAAAGTTTTAATATAATGTTGTTTACACCTTTAAAGACGTATCACTTTGTATGTTACCCAACAGATATTAATTTTAAGTGCTTAGTGATAAGTTGACGGTGTAACTTTTCCAATAAATAAATAAAAATATTGTCTATGTCTAAATCTAATTGTCTTTGATAAGTAATATTTGACCGTGCGCAAAAAGGCTATATTAAAGTAGGGTCTGGCATATGTAAATAATCACTAATTGCCAAAAAAAAGTTTCTAAGGTCAGGGTATTTTCTTTTCCGAAAAGTTTGGCAGTGTTTTATCTGACAAACAATAAGTTTCTACATCGAATAAAGATTTATTAATAATACTCATTCTTCTAGAACTACAATGCGAAACAAAATCGAATCGGGTTAACGAAGAACGATTTGCGAAAGATCGAAATAATATATGGCCCAGAATGCCAGAAAAGGGATCGCCAAGCCAAAATCGATATGTGCAAAAGTTATCCAAGCTCGAGGAGGAAACGACAAGTCGACGCTGAAATCGTCCGAAGCTTACGAGTGAACCCAAATATAACCCCTCCCCCTGACAAAAACCTAACTGACGAACTAACGAACGATCTAGAAGATCTAGGAATCGAGAATGAAGCGCAAGATTTGCTCGAACAAGTCCATAGAATAACAGCTAAAGCTTTAGAAAATGCTAGAATAAAGCGCTGTAATGACACTGACGTAAATATAGAAAGCAATACAATATCACACGATGTTGCCAGTATAATAGAAGCCACAGTCCTTTATGTCAAAGATGTTGTTAATAAAGCACTAAGAAATTCAACAGCTTTCTGCAATAATACTAACTCGATAGAATTATTTCAAAGGGCAAGATGCGGTTCTCCATATAGATGTCCGGTTAGCTATAAATCAACGAAATCGGGTCGTATTGAATATTCAACGCAACACAGACCTTTCATTCGTCAGTCGACAAAGCACTACGGTAAAGATAGAAGGCCCCAATTTGCTAAATGGTTACGGACGAGCAATATTACCGAAAATAAAGGAAGGAGGAAGAGAGATTTGACAGAATTAGACCAATCAGATTTGAAAACTGTAACTGCAAATGTCACTGGAGATTTGACGTTTGACACAACGATTTCCGTTCAGAAAGTTATGAATTTCGCACCAGTTAGGAGATTTCGAGAGCGTGGTTCGAGGTAAAATGTTAATGTTTTTTGATGTATCATTATATACTATGAAATCTCGATTTTGATAATGTTATAAGGTATAAATAAATACTAAGTAATCGTTTTTAAATTCCATTTTTAAAAAATATACCCGGATGTGTGAATCACAGGCCTTTTGCCTAAGGTCTGACTCGGCTAGTTCTCATATGTTCATAAACACAAGTTATAATGTGTGTTTATAATAACAAATCATACGTCAGAAAATCTAAGAAGAATTGAGGGGAGCTCAGTATTGCTTAGTTAGAATTATCGTACATTAAGAGCTACGATTGTCCAGTCATTAGAACACATAAATCTTAACCAGATATTGCTTTCATACCCAGACAAGTACCATTGAATTATCGCGTGCATTAAGCACGTGATAATGTGTTTATCATTTGTAACAGGTTTAGAACTTGCGAAGGCTATAATATAATTCCCATATGAGAACTGCCAAGTCAGACCTTAGGCTACAATATATTCTCCTAAGTTATAAACAGAAATGATATTTTATGTAGTTATAAATACATTTCAGGACTGACCATTGAACTTGGCAACCATTTAGATCTCACTTCTTTTGTCGTTGAAGTCAACAACCAAAGCCTATATCATAATATTGAACTTGGCTCTCATTTCACATTTGTGTTTTGATGGGATTTATCTTAACATAATTAAACAACCAAAACATACATAGCGAAGTAAAATACTTGCTGAGTTAAGCTTACAAATCCGAATAAAACACACCGAACACTTAACGAATTACAAGTTGCGCCAATATCGACTTTACTGTCCGAGCGCATAAAGAGATTTTAATAAAGAATGGCGGTTTTATTCAGATTCGCGCGCTTTTGTTTTTTTTTTTTTATTAGTCTAGTCAGTTCAATGGATAAAGGAATCTCCTAAATATACTTTATAAAAAGCAACTTTTTTTTAACCGTTAGAATATTTCTCAATTTAATAGTAAAGTAAAAAATAAAGCTATATATTCCACTGCTAGGCTGAGGCCGGCTCTACCTTTGTGGACAAGGTTTGGTGTATTACACAACGCTGCTCAAATGCCTGTTGGTGAAATTAGACACATGCAGCTTACCTGATGTTTTAAAACACCGAGCACGAAATAAAATAAGCACACGGAAATTCAGTTGTGTCTGGGTTTGAAACGACAATTAAGCGCTCCGACCACTGGACTCTGTATCTTTTACACTGGCAACTTACTCACCCTTCAAACCGGAACATAACAACATTAAGAACTGCTATTTGACTGTTGAATGTCTGATGAGTGGGTGGGTCTACCCAGACTGGCTTGAACTAAGCCCTACCACGAAGTAAAATGTCATTAATCTAATCTTATAACATATGACGACCTCCGTGGTCGACTAGTGTGTACACCGCTTTTCATGGGTAGGCCACTCCGAGATCCCGGATTCGGTTCCCGGCCGAGTCGATGTAGAAAAAGTTCATTAGTTCTCTATGTTGTCTCGGGTCTGGTTGTTTGTGGTGCCGTCGTTACTTCTGACTTTCCATAACACATGTGCCCTAGCTGCTTACATTGGGATCAGAGTAATGTATGTGATGTTGTCCAATATTTACATATTTACAAATTGCTTCAAATTGATTAGTTGTTTCATGATGTGTTCCGTCTCCGTTGATGAGATGAGATTACTTGGTGAGAGGTCTTTGCGCGAGCCTGTGTCTTCAGATACTATCCACTCGCCACATATTCGTCTTCCACGGTTTACTGCTGGCTTAGCTTCAGATTTAAATGCTTAGAATAGGCTATTTGACTGGTTTTTAAAATACACTTTATAATATTTGGTAGAGGTTAAGGAACCCAGTAAAAGTTGTGTTTTTTAATCCTTGTACATATTTGTTGAAAAATATCAAATTAAAAATTCATCATCAACAACTCATGTTAAACCCAAAGAATGTCCAGTTCAAGCCAGTCTGGGTAGACGCACCCACTCATCAGACATTCTACAGTAAAATAGCAGTTCTTATTATTGTTGTGTTCCGGTTTGAAGGGTGAGTAAGTTGCCAGTGTAAAAGGTACAGAGTCCAGTGGTCGGAGCGCTTAATTGTCGTTTCAAACCCAGACACAACTGAATTTCCGTGTGCTTATTTTATCTCGTGCTCGGTGTTTTAAAACATCAGGTAAGCTGCATGTGTGTAATTTCACCAACCGGCATTTGAGCAGCGTTGTGTAATACACCAAACCTTGTCCACAAAGGGAGAGCCGGCCTCAGCCCGGCAGTGGGATGTATAGCTTTATTTTTTACTTTACTACTAAATGTAGAAATATACTAACGGTTAAAAAAAAGTTTATAAGGTATATTTAGGAGATTCCTTTATCCATTGAACTGACTAGACTAATATAAAAAAAAACAAAAGCGCGCGAATCTGAATAAAACCGCCATTCTTTATATAAAATATCTTTATGCGCTCGGACAGTAAAGTCGATATTGGCGCGACTTGTAATTCGTTAAGTGTTCGGTGTGTTTTATTCGGATTTGTAAGCTTAACTCAGCAAGTATTGTACTTCGCTATGTATGTTTTGGTTGTTTAGTTATGTTAAGATAAATCCCATCAAAACACAAATGTGAAATGAGAGCCAAGTTCAATATTATGATATAGGCTTTGGTTGTTGACTTCAACGACAAAAGAAGTGAGATCTAAATGGGTGCCAAGTTCAATGGTCAGTCATGAAATGTATTTATAACTACATAAAATATCATTTCTGTTTATAACTTAGGAGAATATACTGTAGCCTAAGGTCGGACTTGGCAGTTCTCATATGGGAATTATATTATAGCCTTCGCAAGTTCTAAACCTGTTACAAATGATAAACACATTATCACGTGCTTAATGCACGCGATAATTCAATGGTACTTGTCTGGGTATGAAAGCAATATCTGGTTAAGATTTATGTGTTCTAATGACTGGACAGTCGTAGCTGTTATCGTGTTTCTGTGTCATAAAAGTATTTAAACTATTTTTAAAATTAAATTAAAAGTTAGTTTTAGGAGACAAATACTACTTTCTAAGACCATCTCACCTTAAAATTATGGTTTTTTTTTACATAGTAACCTGTAAATTGCTGGGCTAAGGCCTCCTCTCCCTTTGAGGAGGTTTTTGGAGCATATTCCACCACGCTGCTCCAATGAGATGATTTATAAACACAAATTAAGCACATGAAAATTCAGTGGTGCCTGCCTGGGTTTGAACCCGAAATCATCGGTTAAGATGCACGCGTTTCTAACCACTGGGCCATCTCGGCTCATCTTGTGTAGTTACACTGTTTCAATCAGCCTTCAAACTGGAACACAACAATCCTAAGCATTGCTGTTAGTCGGAAGAATATCTTATGAGTGGCTAGTACCTACCCGGGCAGGCTTGCACAAAGTCCTACCACAAGTAAAATATACCTACCAAATGATAAAATAGTACATTTGTTCCAGAACATTCGGTAGTAAAGAGAAATATAAGGAAGATTACAATTCGAATATATCTTCTGACAACACCAAGAAGAGGTCAAAACATAAACGTGTAACAATGAAGGATTTAAACATTGAACTGTTATCTGATAAACATACGGGTAAGAGAAAAGAGAAGTACCCACAGAGTGAGAGTCAAAGTCATTCAGAAGAAGAAGGAGAGAGGTGTGCACAGTATTGATATTTTCAACGGATAATAACAAAATTTAATTTAACTGAAACTCAAATGCAGTTTCTTTTGTGTCAGATTCATAATCCGATGGGAAGTCAAAAACAAAAACGCTGGAAATGATTAACTACTGATCTTCGTGCGAATTCGGTAGAATCTTTGCAAACAGACAGCTTTACATTCAGCATTGACATGACGATTCAAAAGTGCTATAATTAGCCTACTTGAACAAAATATTTTGATTTTGGACGTCGGAATAGGATCACGCACGACCAATACTTAATCATTAATTAATTAATCGCTTTACGTACATTCCAAGGCGCGGTTAAACGCTACTAACTTTAAAACTCGGAGCAGTTAATTCCTGAACCCTAATTTTTTGTGAACCCAACTCATAATTTTTATCTCAGGATCTGTATTCATATAAGCTAGTGACTACAGGAACTAGATATAGATGATGATATACATACATAACATAACAGCCTGTAAATTTCCCACTGCTGGGCTAAGGCCCACTCTCCCTTTGAGAAGGTATGGAGCAATGCGGGTTGGCGGAATACACATGTGGCAGAAATTCGTTAAAATTAGACACATGCAGGTTTCCCCACGATGTTTTCCTTCACCGCCGAGCACAAGATGAATTATAAACACAAATTAAGCACATGAAAATTCAGTGGTGCCTGCCTGGGTTTGAACCCGACATCTTCGGTTTAGATGTACGCGTTCAACCACTGGGTCATCTCGGCTCTTTGATGGGCCATCTTGGATGATATACATTTATTTCTTAAAGTCCGGCAACGCATCTACAGGCACAAATGTGTTGTCCCTGTAACCACTTTCCATCGAGTGAGGTTCTTGCTTGTTTGCCTAGTATATGCCTTAAAAAAAAATGTCAGTGACAAAGGATTGACGCTACAACGCCTTTTTAATATTAATAAGACACATTTGGTCAAATTGCCTTCCTAAATTAAATTAAAACGTAGAAAATCTCATTTATCCAAATAGAACATTAACTTTTTCAGGTCTAAAGTCAAAAAAACGAAGAAACGAAAAGAATCACTAATTAGCGGGGAAATACCTGAAACCGTTAAACTGACGAAGGCGAACAGAGAATTTTACGACGAACGAATGTGGCCCGACAAAATCGTCAGATTTGTTATTAGAGACGATTCTAGATGTAAGTATAATGGGATACCTAATCTACTAATTTGTAAGTCACCAGTGACTCGTCCCGGCTTCGCAGGCATTTTATGAATAACTAGCTGTGCTCGCGACTTCGTGCGCGTTTGAATTTAATAAAAAATCGTGACTATTATTATTTTGCATATAATTCTAAAATAAAAGTAGCCTATGTTACTCCTTATTACATCAGCTATCTGCCAGTGAAATTCCCGTCAATATCAGTCCAGCCGTTCCAGACAGACAGACAAAAAACAATGTTACTATGGTACATGTACCGTGTATACATACGTATTCATTTAGTTAAAAGCGGTTATTTTAATATTACAAACAGACACTCCAATTTTATTGTGTGTATAGATTAAAATGATAAGATACACTAATAGACTAATACAGTCAAAATTGGATAAATGAGAGCTCAAGGGAACGCATATCCCTTGTTCACTTATAGAAGTTTCTCACAGTTTCTAGCTCACAGAGTCACGGAACGTGTCACATAAGTGAGACAGACCCGTTCTCTAAAAATACGACAAATATGACGTAATTAGAAACACGAAATACGTGTGAGGGTATAATCAGCCTGTAAATTTCCCACTGCTGGGCTAAGGCCTCCTCTCCCGTTGAGGAGAAGGTATGGAGCATATTCCACCACGCTGCTCCAATGCAGGTTTCCTCACGATGTTTTCCTTCACCGCCGAGCATGAGATGAATTATAAACAAATTAAGCACATGTAAATTCAGTGGTGCCTGCCTGGGTTTGAACCCGAAATCATCGGTTAAGATGCACGCGTTCTAACCACTGGGCCATCTCGGCTCGTGTGAGGGTATTACATATTTATTAAAATAAAAGCTAAACATAAATGTTCAATATAAATAAAATTATAACAACATTTACTTGAAAAAAATCTATTAATTTATTTTCTGCTGTTTATGAACTGACTGTACTAAGCTTGACAAACAGGTCGGCTTTCTAAATAGAATGAGTTCCTCGAACTACAATAACAAGATAATAACAGACGCAAATTTGGTTTGAATTAAATAAGAGTCCCTCGAAATTTAGGAATGAGTTATAAATAGCAAAAGTTAAACGCGTTTGTTAGATTTTTTATGGAGATTTAGTTATGTCAGGATATTTTCTATTTCTTTATTATATTTTAAGGATTTAAGACAATAAAAGATTATACATGAAACACAAATATTTATTTAACCATTACAATAGCTGTAGTAATCGTAATATTGTATCAATTAATATTTACATTAACACCAGTTACCTTAATAGTAACTTTGTATCTCGATAATTGCAAAACACAATTCATATATTCATAAATAATTTAACAAGCAATAACAATTATACTATATCACAAAATTATATCGTACCTTAAATGTTAGAACCTTGCTGGTCCAGGATCAAAGTAAAAAGTAAAGTGTCAAGTGTTCTGTACGGAGCTTCCATCACTAATATAAGCCTCACTACAAATCACGTGACTCGCAATAATGAACAGAAAAGTCAAAGTACCCTCTTATTTAATATCAATGTTATCAATACAATTCCAAAATAACTTAAATTCAATTATTATTATTACAGAATTTATTAAAACATACAATACATAGTGTAAGCCTTGTTTGTAATCGTCTAATTATTTATTTATTTCTTATTTAATCTGTTAAATTGTCGTTCAATTGTCGCTTATAGAGGTATAGGCAAGTATCAATCTCACTTAAAGAGGTTCGTGTGAAATATAACTGTCACTTATACAGGTTTTGTTTTTAACTTATAGAGGTACTAGGAGGACAAAATGACCTGATAAATACTCTAATTAATAGAGTTTTCTCACTTATCCAGTTCTCACTTACTCAGGTTTGACTGTATTATAAATACGATAGTAACGTTGAATCAATTCAGATGAGATGATGATGAGATGCGAGAGAAGGTTCTCGAATCAAACTTCACGCAATATTACGTGGTGGGTTTCTAATGTTACTGGTATAATATAAGGGTATAATTTAGTTTGATTATTGAAAATTTTACTGAGAATTACTTGGACATTTTGGTTCAGTTTGTGATCGTACATGAATCTCCGTAGACTGGATGAGAATTAATGGTCTTTTATGAGATTAGAAGTTCCCATTTAAGTATATTTTATTGTGTACGTTCTTAGAATTCTTAAAAAAAATCAAGTAACTAGTTTTTTACTCAATTCAACGCTTTCAAGATTTGCACTAAAAATACTAATTTTTAAAAATCTCACGTGAGTTTTAGGCTAAATCTCACGACATATCACCGCGAGGGAGGGGGTGAAAAATTGACAAATTTACCTTTTTAATGGATCACCCCAATTCCTGTGGGTGTTGGTCCACATATACGGCGAATTCACCAGTACACCTATATAATTTAATTTAAAAATATTTAATTATGTTTTTTGTAATATTTTGTTAATAAAGGTAAAAAATAATTTAATTCATAGATAACATACAAAAAGTACGCGAGCGCCTGGAGGAAGTCAATTCTATACTGAAGAAGAAAACCTGCGTTCGTCTCCAAGAAATCACGGAGAAAGAAGGCCGGAAATATCATGACTATCTCATCCTTGACACCAGTCCGGACTACGTCACGGGGAGAGTGGGCGGAAAACAGGTAAATTTAAATAAACTTTTGCAGCAATTTTTACTAGTACTAATGTTAATTTTAATCAATAAATACTTTTTTCAATAATCAAAGGCTTGCTTAAACTTTATAATTGCATAAGTATTTTATTCGGTTAACGATGAAGTTTTGTTGAAATAACATGAAGTTTGATATTGTGCATTTAGCCCAGTTCTCATTCCTTTTTTTTCTCAAAAATTTTAAAGAATTTTTTTTTTTCAAAAATTATATAAGAATACATTTTTTTTATAATACATTCTATAGAAGGTAATCTGCTCGTTTATTTAATATTTACAGAAGTAGCTTATAGATATTTTTTATGACACAGCGGTTAATTTACATTTAAATTTAGACAGTTTTGAAAACATTCATTTTTAACGAATATTTACAAATATCAGTATTTTTTATTTAGATTTTTTTCAATACATTCTATTAAAAAGACACAAATCTTTTGTTAAAGTAACTTATAATTTTTTGGCTCACAAGCCCTTTCAAAAGTCTCGTGAAAACGGCTATCCGGCATAAGCGCTCTTAATAACAATTTCTCAGTCATAATTTGTATAAATGATTAAAGAAAAAACCGGCGAATTGCGAGTAGGATTCGCACACAAAGGGTTCCGTACAATTATCTATAAAAACGGCGAAATAATCATGTCTGTTGAGCCAGTGTTTTGTCGATAGTTTAACCTAGGCCTAGTAACGACAGTACATTTAAAAAGTTTAACTTCCCTCAATATAGATTAAAAATATTGACGTTTAATTACAGCGCCATCTAGTTTCGTTTATGTCAACCAACGTAATAATATGAAGGAATCCAACGAGTAATCTAGTATTTAATATTTGTGGTAGTTGTCACTTATCCAAAAAAATTTCATACTCTACAATAAAAATAATTATTATTTACTATAACAGAAACACACAAAACACTTTCGAGTTTATAAAGCAAAAGTAATCATTGTTTATAGGCTTTCGAATACCGCAGCCGGTATTTAATCTCGGTATTTGCGGGACAAGGAATTTTCGATCCCGTGGGATTCCGATATTTGCGGCATATTGAGAATATTATTACTATATTTACCTATGTAAAGCAAATAAAACAATGAATTAACTCCATATTTATTTAAGTTTTACTCTTAACATGAGACCAATTAAATTACACAGATTATTTATTACAGAACATAGAATATATTTAACAACTACATAGTATAAAACAAAGTTGCTTCCCGCTGTCTATCTGTCCCTATTTATGCTTAGACCTTTAAAACCACGCAACGGACTTTGATGTGTTTTTTTTATAGATAGAGTGATTCAAGAGGCAGGTTTATATATTTAATACAATGATCATTTTAGAGGTTTCTAATGTGATGTCGTTAAAAAACATTTTTTTTGGTGCTTACATTGTAAACGCTGGCTGAACCACCTTACACCTTAAAAGGTCTTCAAAAAAAGTCCATCCATATAAGCCACAATAAGTATTTTTTTATCCTTTACTTATTACGAGAAATAATGACTGACTTACGAAGCGATTTTAAGCAATACCGCATTAATCCTTATCCTATTAAGTACTTTAAATACATTGTGAATATTATATTGATCAATATGGCCCTGAACTGACTGAAAAAGCTGTGAACGTTGTTTATAAAGACATTCTTAAGTATATTTTGTATCAGCAACGCACCCGTGCGAAGTCGGCCGGGTCTCTAGTTAAAATATAAACTAAAAACATTTTCAATCGAACGTCGCCAGGAGTGATTATGACTAAATTTTTTGTTCATTCAGTCGGTCAGCATTCAATTGAAAATGTTCGCGAAGGACACAACAATTTGTTTATCTTTAGTTTGACAGTTGACACTTGGAAGTGTCAACTGTCAAACTAAGATAAACAAACCTTAGATTTCTTGCGATTTGTTAATAACTTAACTTTATTGCGCACTACTGAGAGTTTACGATTAATATCTACTTATTAATAATACAAGACTATTAAACTTAACTACTTATATCCGCTTTAATTTTACTTCCAAAACTCCAATCACAGTTTCCACAGTGAATATCATATATTAATCAAGCTCTCGACCAATGATATCGCGAATTGATTGATGAAATCATTTTGCTGTCAAATGTTGTTTATTTGACTTTTATTATGGTTGGAATACAGTATACGTATTTTTGATTTATTTATAACATTGTCATACTTGATATTTGAATGTTTTAGCATTTTTAATCCTACAACAATTTCATTAAAGACTGGCAGTGTACTAATGGCATATTCCATCGGAAAACGCTGTTACGTTGGGCACTTTTAATATTAATCATTCCTTACATCTTCGACTCTCTACCAACCTTGGGAGTTAAAATGTTACGTTCCTTGTGCCTGTAGTTATACTGGCTCACTCACCCTTCAAACCGGAACACAACAATACAAGTATTGTGAGTGGACTTGCACAAGACCCTACAACCAAGTAATTTGCTTACCTAAGTTACTGTTAGATCCAACGGCTTAGGCAGAGAGTTGTATGTCAGTCTATCATTTTAAAATTGTATTAAGCAGATGAAAATCAAGATATTTTGTAAATATTCGATGTACTACGTATAAATTGGTAACGAGCGTGAAATAAAACCATTTCATGTTCATAATTTTAAGGCCGACTTATCATAAAATTAAAAAAAAATCGCACTTATTCTAAATTTAAAAAACGTCCGATAATAAATCTAATTTTACACGATCTTATTTAATATTTTTATAATATGATTCAGATGATTGTAGCGTATATTATATTTAGAGTAAATCATTTATTTGAATAAATAAATGCTGTAGAAACTCGTTTCAAATCTCGTGTCCTAGTAAAATAATATTTAACATAATTAATGTCAATAAATAATGTATCTTTATGAATGATCTCTATAAACAGTGTTGGAAAGTAATAACAATAAAAGCTCATACGAGAAATGGTACGAGTTAGAAAGAGACAAAATTTTTGACGCAGTACATTTACAAAACGTAATCAATAAACTGGGTGGCCATATATTAAAATATTCCCTGCATTTTGAAAGTATATTTTTTCCTTAATATTTTGTTTTTAAACAATAATAATTTATTAAATATAAAAGCATTTAAATAATTTAAAATACGTCTACAGCGTGATGTTCATAATAAAATTAAAACATTTATTTTAACTTTTATAAAGTATAACATATTAACCTTATTAATAATCATTTGAATTAAACAAAGCACTTCCAACTTTTAAGAATTAATTTTATAAGTTAAATATTTCATTTCTAAATACAGTTATTTTGTATTAATGCAACATTGTATATAAAACAAATCTATTGGAATATAATATGTGATTGTTTTTTATAAAACTTAATGATATCGAATGTGTAAATCTAAAGATTTATTTCAAATTATAAGTAAAATAACAAATAATAAAACCTTTTAATAATCTATTTCCTTATAGTTAAGAGAAAATATAATCAATTATGTATTATTGTGCAGAGTAGTTCAAATATTTTTTCTGTAGACGTCAACACTGTTCTAGAAACGTCTATCAGTGCTGCCCTATGATTGGTTGATATTGCACTCTAGAATATTCTGATCTGCGATTGGTTGGGTATATAAGAAAACGCGACGATTTGAAATGTTTTAAATACTCCGAGTGTTGTTGATTTGAAAAATAGTGTTTGTTGATTAATAATGGTTGTTATTGGTATAGACTTAGGAACTGCGTGTTCCTGTGTGGCCGTATGGCGTAATAATTGTGTGGAAGTGATACCAAATGAACGAGGAAATAATATAACGCCATCTTACGTAGCATTCACTGAGCGGGAACGTTTAATTGGTGAACCCGCGAAATGTCAAGCGTCCGTCAATGCAACGAATACGGTTTTTGGGGTGAAACGATTGATCGGGCGGCCGTTCGACGACGTGGGCTTGCAAATGGACTTGCGAACTCTACCATACTCTGTCATAAATCAAAACGGTAAGCCAAAAATTGTTATTAATTATAAGAATCGAAAAAGATTATTCGCGCCCGAGGAAATAAGTGCAATGATAATTTTCAGGCTGAAGGAGATCGCTGAAGTTTATCTCGGTTTTAAAGTTAATAGTGCTGTCGTTACCGTGCCTGCGTATTTCAGCGATACACAACGCCATGCGACCAGACTTGCGGGTCAAATTGCGGGTTTAGATGTTATAAGGGTCATCAACGAACCAACGGCCGCTGCATTAGCGTATGGTTTGAGCAATCATTTTAAAGGAGATCGTAATATTCTTATATATGATTTAGGCGGTGGTACTTTAGATGTGTCTATATTAAATATTAGTGAAGATTCGTTATATGAAGTAAAAGCGACCGCAGGGAATCCCCGACTAGGCGGGGAAGACTTCGACAATCGCTTAGTCGAATATATCATTGATGATATTCGTAAAACTCAAGGGAAGGATATAAAAGGCACACGAACGCTAAGTCGTCTACGATTCGCCGCTGAAAAAGCGAAACGAGCGCTCACGTCCGCTTCAGAAGCGTTCGTTCAAATTGAATCGGTAAACGATCGAGTCGATTACAAAGGACGAATAACGCGAACACTATTCGAACAATTATGCTCGGATTTATTTAAAGAGACGCTAATATCCGTCGAACAGGCATTGATGGATGCGCGTTTGTTGAAAAATGACATACGTGACGTCGTTTTAGTAGGTGGCAGCTCAAGAATACCGAAGATAAGGAAAATGCTTACCGATTTCTTCGAAGGGAAAACTATAAAGTATTCAATTAATCCTGATGAAGCGATCGCTAGCGGTGCAGCGATTCAAGCCGCTGTATTATCTGGAGAGAGGAGTGATAACATCAAGGATTTGCTGCTAATCGATGTGGTGCCATTATCCCTTGGCGTGGAAACCGCTCGTGGTATTATGTTCAAAGTTATCAATCGCAATACCCCAATACCTTGCAGGCAGGTCAAAGAAATATCAACATTAGAAGATTATCAAATAAGCATGACAATAGAAGTTTTTGAAGGTGAAAGGTCGCTGACAAAGGACAATCATTTGCTAGGTGTCTTCGAACTCCAGAATATCCTTCCAGTGCCGAGAGGAGTCGCGAAGATTGACTTGATATTTGATATTGACGCCAATGGTATACTAACGGTGTCTGCGAACGATAAAAGCACGGGAAATCATAAAAGTATTACGATACAAAATTCAAATAGATTAACGAAACAGGATATAATCCAAATGATCTCTGTAGCTGAACAGTTTAAGAGCGAAGATGACGAGAATAGACGACGTTTGGAATCGAGGAACCAGCTCGAGACATACATATACAACGTCAAAAGATCTTTCGTTGAGAATTTGGAGAAGATCGATGGAGAAGAATGCGCTGATATGATAGGGGAGTGCAAAGATGCTATCGCGTGGCTAGACGATAATCCTGATTGTCTGAAAGAAGAATACGAAAGAAAAATGTCTGAATTGCTCAATCGTTGGTCGTTGAAGATAAAGAAGGTCGATCACTTGATGCACAGAGCTAAGCGACAGAAATATTCGGTATCGGATGTTGAAGAACAGCAGACAACGATTGAAGAAGTTGTTGAGGAACATACATATTTGTAGTAATGTTTTAGTTATAAGGTATGTTGTGATTAAATTTTTTTAGTGATTAATGGCTTTTTAAATGCTAGGCAGTGGCGTAGCTACCATAGTGCAATGGTGTGGTTTATCAGGGTACCATGCAGCAAACGTAAAAAGAGCTGCGTGTACTTATGTACATACACGTGAGAGTAGTTCTATTTATACTTTAAAAAAGTTTTTAATTGCAGAATTGATGGCACTAAAATAATGATTAGTATGAAATTGTAATTTGTTCTTTTGTCTCCGCTATTATAACACACACAAATTTAAACATGCACAATTTCAATTAATAAAATAAAATAAACATTGTAAAATAAATTAAGGCGTGAAGTTGCCTGTTTCTTGACACTTAATCAGTCAGTTTAGCGAGCGACTTCATCGTGTAGTTCTCACGTCAACCTGTGAATTTAGAAGCGTCAATAGCGCAGTGGTTTACGGTACCCACTCCTAACACGAGCGATAAGCTTAAAAGGAGGGGTAAATAGGAATATTAGTAATTCCTTAATTGATGTAAGGCATTGCCATTATTTAAAAAAAAAAAAAATAATACTGAGTTCCTTTTGCACGTGGCTACGTCACTGTTTACACTCTAAGTTCTAGAGATTTAAATAATGCTGTCTCGTTCCTTCGAATGTCAAATCAATGATGATAAAGTGAGATGTGTTTAACTCAACATATCTAAGCAATGTTTATAAGTAAGGCTGTAAATTTAAAAACTTCGACATTCGATGGTGTTATGTCCGATATGTTGATTCTATTTAACCAACTACAGCGATCAAAAAGGAGTTATGTTTACTTGGTGGTGGGGCTTTGTGTAAGACCTTTTGGGTATCCCCCACCCACTCATCACACAAGTAAAACAAAACTTAGTATTCTCGTATCTTAGTTCCCAAAGGTTGGTGGCGCTTTGACAATGTAAGGAATCTGTACTAATATCATAAATGCGAAATTAACTCTGTCTGTCTGTTACGCTTTCAAAGCCAAACAAACCGCTGAACCGAATTTGATAAAATTTGGTACGAAGCAAACTTGAACCTTAAGGAAGGATATAGGCTACATACATTTTTTTATCTGTAAAACCTGACGGAATCCCTAAAAGCTGAGCGAAATCAACAATTTGACAACTTGTAGTTAATATTTTAAACAGTCTTATCAAAATCTGTTAAGTGGTTTAGGAGAAGCAAGCAAAGATACAGACAGAGGCTGACAACGACTTGGTATACATTAGTGGAGTTAATACGCGTTGACTTCCAGGCAGGATATATTACATACATATATAAAAGAGTAACTACTGAGTTTCTTGCCGGTTCTTCTCGGTAGAATCTATAGCTACCGGTGGTAGCTTCACTTAGTATTGTTAAATGACGATTCAAAAGTGCTTGTAAAAGCCTACTTTAATAAAGTATATTTTGATTTTGATTACTCTTAGTATAGACTATTTAAAGATTTACATAAAAAAACAAGTGCACTTTTCGTTACAGTTTTATTTTCTCAATTTTTGTGCATCTTTGATTCTAGTTTTAAATGAATGCCTATCGGTGATTTCAGTATTAATTATGATCGGTTTGATCATTATTAGGTACAATATATTAAGTATTATGTTAAGATATTATTTTTTTCTATGTCTTATGTTTATATAATCATTCCTGATTATGTAATTTCGAATCTACCTCATTTTGAATAAAGATTTAAGTTTTAATTAATTGTAGTTTTTTTTTTTTTTAATCAATCCTCTAAAACTGCAGTGAAGAAAAGTTTATTTAAATTGATACAAGCTTTTGTTTACCGCAAATCTGTCGCCAGTAACGTTAAGTACACGCACACTAGCAAAGTAATATGTCGTATTACGAGTGTCAAACGTAACTGTCACTCACACCGAGATTATAAAGTTGGTTCGTTTGGTTTAGTTCTCTTGTAATGTGACACTGTAGGGAGCCGAGATGGCCCAGTGGTAGGAACGTGTGCATCTTAACCGATGATTGATGAACACATACACACGCACACACGCATGCATTCATTACAATATAGTACATACAATAAAGAAAATTTCTTTACCAAATTAGTTTGACATGTTTTTGTATTGGATTCTTTTTTTTTTTTTTTTTATCTTTGTTTAGGGGTAAATTTACAGCAGTGGGAAATTTACAGGCTGTTAACAAAAATATAATGTAATGTGACACTGTATCTAAATATAGAAATAATATTTTAATGATTTAAAACTTGTTTAGGTATTAAATTAATAATAGTAATGAATTCTGAGCTGTTATATTGGTCTGAAATACTTTACCGTCCATAAATAGGTGTTATATAGAGAGAATAGTTCTCCCACCCAATTTCGTTATAAAAGGCCGAGCGCCCGCCGGACGCGGTTATCTTTTAACGTTCGGTGACGCTGTAAAGGCCAGTAGGGCCAACAGCAATACACAAATTCAGATAAAAAAAAAAAAAACGAGTCGGTCTCACCCCCGAGACGACTATAGATGTTTCAATACAAAATTATATTTCAGAATTTCGGTTGCATCGAGCTGTTCGAAGGCGGGCAACACCGCCAGCACGCCGCTATGATGGCGATGGCGATGTTGGGTTTCTATTTCGAAATATCCCGCCACGACCGTGACAAGTACATCAGGGTGCATTTGAGACACATTCGGGCAGGTTTGTATATTATATATTCTATGTGAGTGTGTGTGCTGTGTACCTATTTGTGATGATAAGAGATGATGATGATAAGAGAGAAAATGTATGTATGTATGTGTATATTTATCACCGTAGAATTGTAAATACCGTTAGATTGTTATCAATCTCGCGAGATTGTAAACTGCGGAAATTTTGTGAACGGTGATTTAACTCAAAATAAAACGACAATTTTTTTTTATAGTTTATGATATTTCGATTAGGTTAGGTTAGAGTTTTTATAATTTAACTTTAATTAATTTAATCAGCTTCGGTGGATTATAATCTACCGAAAAGTAATGCGTTAAATTGTAAGCAGTATGTTACGGTTCACACTCTTTCGACAGTTCACAATCTCGCGAGATAGATTATAATCTAACAGTATTTATAGTTTGGATATGTGTATCCTCTTGCTTCGGAAGCATTTAAAGCTCTTGGTTCTGCGTCTGTCGGTGAGCCGTCACATCGGTTTATGGTACCAGGGAATCGAGTGCATCTGTGCTTGTACACACTTGTGCCTCGTAATATGTCCTGAGTTGGCTGGTTTCCGTTGAGATTGCTCTATTTAGCTTTGACCTAAATCGGTCAGGACGATATCATCATGAATTTTTGCATGCACGTCGAGATCTCCAGAAAAGGACAAGTGTTCTTGCTAGTAATAATATAACACACGAGCCGAGCCCGCGACTTTGTGCGCGTTTGAATTTAACAAAGAATTTATTGTTGTAGCCTAAGTTACTCCTTATTACATCAGCTATCTGCCACTGAAAGTTCCGACAAAATCGGTCCAGTCGTTCCATACAAACAGACAGACAAAAAACAATGTTACTTTGGTACATTATTTTCGTATCATTTGTACAGATAAGCTACACCATTTTGAAAAGATTCGTTCGGACGCGACTCTTCCTTTAGCTTATGACTACAAAAGCGCGACTCATCCCGCTTGGCAGTTTTGGAGGAAAGTCGGAAAGAAGGGGATCTCTTCGGTCGCTACTTACAAAGATCAGGTGAGTTTATCGTCTGAATTTGGAATTGATGTCTGCTGGGTTTCTAGAGGAGTCTAAATCGAAGTTATCCTGTATGATCATTGTTGACGCCCGCGGCTTCGTCCGTGATTTAGAAGTTGGACGTCAGCTAAAGTAGTAAGTACATGTCCTTCTTTGGGGTCAAGCTTGCTTTATCCCGAATTTCATCAAATTCTGGTTCAGTTGTTTTGCCTTGAAAACAAAATAGACAGACAGACAGATAACTTTTCTATAAGCACAAAGAGCTTGGGTCGAGCAGTGTTGTGGAAATCCTCCCATAAAAGATAGTCCAAGATTTGACTATCATCAGCGAGTCTTGTTTTTTGTAAATTTTTTTTTTTTACATATATTGAATATGAATGGAAACAGCCAGGAGGCGATCGTTTCGTTTCCAAGGAGTGCCATCAATCATAAACTCACTAATTGTATAGTAACCTTTCGCACACAAGCGTTCCTTAACAATATATTTTTTTAATTTGGCAACATAAGCATTTCGAACAAGTGACAATAATTATTTTTTTCTTCAGGATCCAGATGGTTCCATAATGAGGTCTTTAGGTCAAAACGAACAGCTCCTATCTGATACGGACATTATTAAGATAAACAGCGTATACGATGTGAAGTGCTTTGAAAGAAGAAATAAAAACGAATAATAAATATATTTAAATGATATCGGAGTTTAATTTATTTCTAACTAGCAACCTGCCCCAGTTTCGGTGGAATGCTGATACTATAAGTACTACAGAATGTACTACAGAACTGTCATAGATTTTTCAGTCAGTTCGGGGCCGTATTGATCTATATTAAATGCACAATGTATTTAAGGTACTTGATTGGATAAGGATTAATACTGTACAGCTTTAAATCACCATTGTTCTTCAAAGTTATGGTTAGAAAATGGTTGTTTATAGAACGTTTTAAGGTGTACAATACTGTAGTACATTATTTTGATCTATCTCGTAGGGTTCAGCCAGCGTTTGCAATGTAGGCGCAAAAAATGTGTTTATTTACGACATCAGATTAGAAACTTCTAAAATTATCAGTATTTCTCTACTGTATTATACATATAAACCTTCCTCGTGAATCTATCCATTAAAAATACGCAGTAAAATCCGTTGCGTAGTTTTAAAGATCTAAGCATACATAGGGATAGACAGCGGTATGCGATTCATCCAACCAACTTTGAGCACTAAAGAGTTATTTCCCTTGTGCCTGTATCAAACTCCCTACCTGTCCTGACCACTCGTCCAAACTAACACAAGACACTACTAAGACAAATTCTCGAGTGGCGACCACGAAACGGAAAACGCAGCGTGGGCAAGCCCCTCTACAAGGTGGACTGACGATCTAGCGAGTATCGCGGGAAGCTACTGGATGCGAGCAGCTCAAGACCGTCTTTTGTGGAGATCTTTGCGAGAGGCCTTTGTCCAGCAGTGGGCGTCTTCCGGCTGAGGTGATAATTATGACGAAGTTTATCAGTTTGGAGTTAGAATATATGATGAGTGGGTAACAGCCCAGACAGTGCAACAATTAGTTATTTTGCTCTTAATAACCTAAATTTTATTTATTCATATAGATCCTCATTTGCGTAACCTTCATGATCTTTATATTTTTTGCCAAATAAAACAGCACGCATTATAAAAAAAAATGTATTCCATCCAAATATGACACAAATAACAATTAAATAGCATGACTCGAATTGTTCTCCTTCGTTAAGCTAATACTGCTCTTGGTGACTACATCATAAATGTCAACATCCTCTGCGTACCTCCTTCGACGTAGTACACATTTGTCACGACTTATCATAATACTTACTGCTGAAAAAATAAAACAATTCTAATTCTTTATTCAAATAGGCTCATAAAAACGCTTTTGAATAATCAAGTTACAGTGCTTCTTTTTTTTTTTATAGTTGTAATGGAATAGGCGTTTTTCTTCCATCTCACCTGATGGAAAGTGTAGATGGAGACGAAGGTGGTACACGTTCATTAATTACTAATTACAATGCTGAATTAAATGTACAGCTACCACCGGTGGGAAATAGATTCAACGGAGAAGAACCGGCAAGAAGCACAGTAGTCTGTCAGTTACTATTAAAAGTATTAATTTAATAATGTGCTTATGAATTTTCATTATAATCTTTAATTAATATTTAAAAATAAAAAAATTAAAAAAAAAAAAAATGTTTCTTTCGCCGGTTCTTCTCAGGTCCGAGGTGCTAAATTCCGAACCGGTGGTAGATTTTTGACAATCAATAAACAAGTGTAAACACTTCTATATTGAATAAAGATTTTTGACTTTGACTTTGACTTTAATAATATTTATTGCAATTCTAAACAATAATTCATTAAAGAGCTAAGATTTGCAACCGATCACTCGATTTGTATCATATGTGACACAAACCGAAAATTCTGACAAACTAATCGACATAAATAAATTAAAAAAAAAATAGTTGTAATGTGCGCTATACTTTACTTACCAGGTCTGTCAGTTGTGGTTACAACCGTCCGTTCGATTTTATGTTCTTCTTTCCAATGAAAATACATTTTTTTTATGATCGCCATCACGAGAGCTATCATAAATATGCTGATTCCGAATAAAATTGTGTATAAAGCCATATTTACAACGACAAATTTTATTTTTTTTTACCATTTTATTTATTAAAATATCATTTATTGTTTAACGTGACTTATGGTTGTCAAAATTTATATTTTTTTTTTGATCAGATACATTTTAGTTAATTATTAATATTATTCAATTCAAAAACGTCGTAAGTGTTTTATTATTTAAAAAAAAACAATATGTAATTATATTCATGACTGAAAAACTATAATAGTAGATTTTTTTTTTTACGTAAACAAAATTGAGATGAATAGTATCGTACTGGTGCCTATGAATTTAAATTATTAAAAAAAATAAATGGCGCGAAGTTCAACATAGTTTTGTAACAATTTACGTTGGATTTTGTAGATAGATTTAACAAAATGTTTTTATGAAAAATAAATATTAAAAAATAATTACGATATTAGAAATGAGTTCCATTGATTATGGTAAGTTTGTATTAAAATATATATAAAGGAACATTTGATAGAATTTATGAATAAAATCTTACAGTGGACTTAAAAATCATAGATGATTACATATTTTAGTATTTTGTAAAGTGTAATAGTGTTAAAGGCGACGTCTGCCGTTGACTAGGTGTCGCACAAAAGGTGGATTTGTATTTGTCTGATGTGTCGTGACGTGTCGCGTTAGAATCGGTTTAATACATTTAATATGGTAACGTTCATACTAGTAATACGTGATTCCAGTTGAGTAAGAGCGGAGGGGTGGGGGAACGGGGGGTCATGTCACGTTTTTTTCTTTATATCGACAATTTAAATAAATTGATTTATTTCGCCAATCTGAAATACTGATGAAATTTTCATCGTCGTTTTCAAGGTCTTTAATGAGACAATGAAATCTGAATTGGAATCGAATGACTCGTGGGAGAACATTGAAAACGTGTCACCGTTCCTAGAGCTATGGCTATATTGTTTCAAAATGTCGTCAGACGTGTCAGAACATGGCAAATAAAAGTGAAAACTAGTCATCATGTCACGACACGACACGTCGCGACACATCAGACAAATATAAATCCACCTTAACTGACCGGCATACGGACCTGGAATAGCTCGATTTGATCTTTTGATCGCATTTCATAAGTTTTTGTTTTTGTTTTCATAGTAAATAAGTAAAACTAATTCCTAAAATACATCATCTATGAGTACGGTCATTCAATTTTCAATTAATTATTCTATATACTAGAGTCAAGTAACTCGTCAATTTAGGCGAGAATTGGTTAAATTCTGAATATCTGATGATGTTTATAAAAGTTCTTTATTATTTCTTGTGGTACATAATTTCTATCGTGTATCGACATCCTAACAAAGTTTATATAAAACCAAGAAACCCTGTTAATATTTTTCGGTGTTTGTTCTTACCAATATTACAAAGGCGAAAGTATCTCTCTAGTATATTTGTTACCTCTTCACGCTTAAACTGCTGAACCGATTTCGATGAAATTCGGTATGGTGATAGTTTGAATTCAGGAGAAGGACACAATTAAATTTATTTAAAACACCCCTTAAATTGCGGCTGACAGATTTTGTTCAATATGTAGCTTTATAAATCACGCGTGTGTTCAGCCGCAGCTTCAATCAATAAAAGTATCATTCTAGACCAATTTATCATTGAAAAATATCGCCTAGCGGTTGCACTAGCAGTTCTCAAAACTAAGCCCCAAAACATATCTATAGAAGATCATTTAAATAATCTGAGAACAATCGACGAACGAAACGACAATGACATCACGATATGCGAAAGTGATTTCGATATTGGTGAAAACGATTCGGATTTAGACGATAAATTAAACGAAAATGACGTCAGTAACGACAGTGTGACCATATTGAAAAATTTCGATTTTGGTAACTTAGAGGATATACCAAAAACTAATAATGCTTCGTTGATAAATGATATGAAGGAATTGAACGATATAGACGATCTTACTTTTAAGGTAATGAAAGGGTTTCGTTCTAAAATAAAAACAAAATTAATAGAATCCGTTTGGTTTCGCACGCGTGCAATTTATTGATAAAGAAATTAACTTTCTATGGTATAGTTTGGCGGACGTGGGTATGGGCCACCTGATGGTAAGTGGTCACCAGCGCATAGACAATGATGGTTGGTGGCGCCAATGCGCCACCAACCTTCAGAACTAAAATGTTATATCCCTCGTGCCTGTAACGCTGCCTCAATCACCCTTCAAACCGGAACACAACAATACTGAGTACTGTCGTTTGGCGGTAGAATATCTGATGAGTGGGTGGTACCTACCCAGACGGGCGTGCACAAAGCCCTACCACCAAGTGATATAATGATATGAATATAGTTTATACCGAGTGATTTTATTTTAGAATTAGGTCATTGGTTCCGAAGATTATCCCGTACATACAAACAGACAAATTTTACCTCTTTATAATATTAGTATATGTGATCACGCTGGTTATCATAATAGAGGCTAGCTTATTAATTGTGCTCACGGTAATTGCAGTCTATCCCCTCCAGTTGTAATCCGATGGAATGGCGAAATCGAATTCAGGCGCTGTACTATTCATGTACAGGTTAAGCTTTATAAATTTAGCGCGGGTAAAGCCACAGGTTCTGCTATGAAGTATGTACATGAGATAATCATATTTGTATTTATAGAGAGATATTAACACAAACGATTCCCAATCAACATACTACGAAGGATCGCAAGAATCGAAAATCGATTTTATCAACGATATATTAAACCAAATAGACGCTGAAATAATATCTGAACAATTTTCAAACAATACTGAAAAAGAAACTGAAAATGTCAACTCTCCTAAAACTATAATAGATGTTAATGTAATAGATTCACGACAAACAGAACTATACACATTGAGAGATTATACAGATTTTAACACTCACATAAGTCAAAGTCAAGACGATTTTGTTATATCTACAAATTTATACTTAAACAATGCAAAATCGGATGATTTAAGACCAAATAATAATCACAAAACGGAAAACATCGATGAAAATATAAAAACAAACGTAAATTTAACAAACCGAGTACGTAATAAAGTTACCAATGATATTATAAATAATAAAACAAGTTTATCAAACGAGACAAGTGATAGGAAAACTAAATTAAAAGACGGACAAAAACTAAAAAATAAACGTATAAAAATTGACTTAAACGCATCAAACAATCATTTCGATGATCTTTCGACACAATTCTCAACTCAAAGTACAATTTCACGTGAAAGAAATACAAGTATTGATTTATCTCTCAATTTTGATATTTTAAACACAAATTCAACGATAAATTCTAATTCACAATCTAAATATTCTAAAAATCATTCAATACAAGCAACATCAACGGATAGAAATGATTTTGATAGCGTAATTAAAAACACAATCAATACAAATGAAATGTTATCTAAAGCTAATTCATTTTCATTGGATGAGTTCGAGTATAATATAGAAAGTCAGATATTCAGTTTAAATAATTCAAGAATTAGTAAACACGACAAAGAATTAGATGATCAAATATCAAAGAATAATAAAATTATTTCTGATAGAGATGATACAGAAAATGTTAATTATATGAAAGTTGATAATTTAGCTATATCTGATCGGATCAAAGAAAACTTGACAATCGATCATAGTTCAAATGACAGTTCAGAAATTTCCGATTTAACGGAATCTCAAGCTGAAATAGTTACATTTAAAGTTTTAGAGGAATTAAATAAAGTTAAAAATTATTTAAATAGAAAGTTGACTAAATGCGATTCCGGGTACAGAAGTTTTCAACCGAGGAGTTCTGGCGGTAGCGGTGAGATGATGGAAAACTTTGCATTTTTAATTTACATAATGCTAGGAAGGTGGATTGTCTGGCACTGAGAAATCACCAACCAACCTTGGGAAGTAAGATGTTATGTTCCTTGTGCCTCTAGTTAAACTGTCTCAAACCGGAACACAACAATACTGAGTACTGCTGTTTGGCAGTAGAATATCTGTGACCTACCTAGATAGGTTTGCACATAAGCCCTACCTACCACTAACGCCGTGGACGTTTTCACATATATATGGCGTAATTCAATCCAAGGATAATGGTTGTGTACTTGTTTTTGCTCATACTGAACTCAAGCATACGCTAAATTCATTTGACATATGCTTAAGTTATATGCTTGAACTCGATGAAGGAAAACTTAATGAGGAAATCTACGTGTATCCACTATACGAGTATAGTAACTTGGAATAAATTTCATAAACTTCTTAAAACTAGGAAGCTTTACCGGCTGTAAAATTTATAGACTGTTACATTATTCTCCTAAAAGGTTTTTGATTAATAGAAAAAAAAATTTAATCTCTGATTAAAAATTTTGGGTGCATTTAATTTTAAAGTCTTGAATACTTCTATTAAGTCTTGCTCACAAAAATCATACCATTTGTTAAAGTTGAGCTTCGTTTGGTTAGGTTCGCACAATATTCGCGCCAGTAATAGACTGATAGCATCATGTGTGTGAACCGCCTTATCTAAAATAAACTAGCATTAGAGTCGCACACACGGCGGTGCTGGAAGGAGATGATCTCTTTCTGCGAAAGTGTTATGTCGCAGAAGGGGGCCGCGGAGCGAGTGCCTGAAGTGACTGCCTCCGTTGACTCGCTCCGCCGGCGAAGACGTGGGGGTAAAGCGTAAAAGTGTTTTTCCAGCGAAAAAGAAGGAGTCGCACAGCTCCGGCGTCTAATATAATAATGGCAAAGTTTTAATTTGGCTTGAATTTAGCCGCCTCTTGACATCTGGTTCAGGCTTATCGCGTTTAGGTTTTCAAGCGCTTCAATTTTCTTCCAGCGTCACAGTGTTCTAGTTTATGGATCAACGAATCCGCTCATTGTTTAATGAGTTTCCTCACAACCTGCCCATTAGTTATGAGTACTTCTGAAATAAGTGATGACATTTCTAAAGTAAGTATCACGGATATATCTTGAGTTTGAATAATATTTGGGTCTTGATTTATCAGAAAAGTCACTCACCGGTCAAGAGCTAAAAGAATTGGTTCTTTTTGTAACTTTCATAGTGTTGCCAGACTTTGTTGACCATGCGTATGGAAATAATTACGAATAATTATAATTTTAATAACATATTTAACTCATAATCGAAGGGGCGGCATATTTTTGCCTTTTTTTTTCTTTGTAACCTTAATTCTTATTTGAAATGAAAGTATGTCACTCGATAAAATATAAAGTATATCTCAGTGAAAGTCTCGTTGAAATCAGTTCAACCGTTTCGGAACAAACAACATTCAGACCGACATCAATTTGATATTATTATGATACCAGTTGTGCCCGCGACTTCGTGCGCGTTTAAATTTTACAAAAAATGTTATTGTTGTAGCCTATGTTACTCCTTATTACATGAGCTATCTGCCAGTGAAAGTCCCGTCAAAATCGGTCCAGCCGTTCCAGAGATTAGCCGGAACAAACAGACAGACAGACAGAGTCAAAAATTGAAAAAAATGCTTTTTTGGTTTATGTATGTACCGTGTATACATACATATGCATTTAATTAAAAGCGGTTATTTTAATATTACAAACAGACACTCCAATTTTTTTTATATAATATGTTATATTTCTAGGTATTAGGTAAATTAATAGACAAATTACACGAAGACGAAATCTACCCGAAATTTCTCGAAGAAATCCTAAATATATGTAATGATTTATTAAATACAATTTACGAAGGACCCAATTATGGGGAGAACATAGTAATATACCTTATTCTTATACAAAAAATAGTTTTATATGTTTTTTAAGTATTATAATCATATTATATCATAAATCAAATATGGCAATATGGCGGATATATGATGCCATATTAATTTATTAGTCCTACGGTTGATTGAAAAACAATTGAGTGAACGTCGGTGGTTTTTTTACCGTAACTTTTATTAAAGATGGTATAAGTAGTTCAGTGGAAGAGTGTTGTATTATAATAAGGATACATTAATCAAGAACTACTAGAGCAACTAGCAAATCGCATGGAATACGTAAATCTAATTTATGTTAATAAAGATATTAATCATACACCATAAGTAAGAGTTTATGATTATTATATCTTTATTTATAATACAACACTATTGCACTAAACTACATATTTCCACTTTCAAAATTCCGGTAATAGTTTCGTCGACGTTCAAAACGCCATTTTGTCCCAAATCCATAGTGAATATCATAGATTAATCAAGCCCCAATATAATATTTACCAATATCGCAACAATTTTCTGCCAAATCTTGTTTATTTTGCTTTTCTCTTATGGTTGGAATAGAGTTTATTATACATTAATTATTTATCATTATATATTCTCATCAGATATTATACCGCCAAACAGCAGTACTCAGTATTGTTGTGTTCCGGTTTGAAGGGTGAGTGAGCCAGTGTAACTACAGGCACAAGGGACGTAACATCTTAGTCGTCAAGGTCGGTGGCGCATCGGTGATGTAAGGAATGGTTAATATTTCTTACAACGCCATTGTCTATGGGTGGTGGTGACATTTGCTCGACCGCCTACAGATATGATAAAAAAAAAAACATTTATAATTTCTTTATTTAAAAAAAATAAACATTTCTTTTAGCTAAACAAAGATGAAATAGTACAGCGTTTCCTATTTCTCAATCGATCATTACATATAATAAAATATTCAATAGAAAAAATAACAACTATATTAGAAAAGACGTTGGATAACTTAAACGATTCGTTTGAAATTCAACACACGGACAAATCCGAAAATATTTGTTATATATTCTATATTTTAGAAGATTTATTGAAGAGAAATAATCGTTATAAGAATTTATTGAGTCAGAACAGTTCGCAAACGTCGCAAGACGAGAAGAGGATTTTGAAAAAGAGTTCGTTGACAGAGATTTGGCGGAAAAAGTGGAATTTGACGAAAACTGATATCTGTGAAGGTGCCTTGGAAAAGAAATGTTCCTTGACGAAATGCAGTGACGTTTTGAATAAAATAATAGTTCAAGCAATGGAGGGTTATAGTCTTATATCGTTTGCTGCCCTGCAATGTTTTAATTTATTGCAAAATTGAAATAAATTTTTGTTGTTTTTTTTTATTTCCATCACGCAAAGACCTCAATTTATGCCTAACATTGCTTAGTTCATTCATAAAATTATAGATAAAAAACGTGCAATGTATAAATACTTATAACGAATTGCAGTTCGGTCTCCATTATCATATTATTTAAATAAAAAACAATTAATTTTTCAAACATTTATTTCAAATGTCATTTTGACATATCAGTTATCACAGATTATATATATATTTTTTTTTTAAATCATCAATAATACAAAGCTGAAATCTCTTCTTCCAACTTTGTCTTCTCACAAACTTGTTTTAAATGCCTGTTCAGTTTATTGGTACCCTGAAATTGAAATAGTTCGAAACTTTATCTTAAATTTATACTTTCTAAAAATCTTACAGACTACTGTTTAGTTCTTGGGGTTTAAGCTTACTTTATATAAAATTTCATCAAATTCGGTTCAGTGTTTTGGCCGTGAAAGCGTAACATTCCAGACAGAGTTACTTTCGTATTTATAATATTAGTATAGATAGATTTATTTTATTTTTTAACATATTTTGGTATAAAGTATAAAAAAATGTTTTTAGAAGAGCTCACCTTAAAGGTGTTACCACACAAGTGACAGATCGCCATTTTGATTTCGGGCTTCTTGTTATGTGTGCCAATGTGCCTCACGAGGGACTTCCGACTGCTGTAACGAGCTGGACATAGCGTACAGGTGTAGTCCTTAGTGGACGAGTGGACTGTTTGGATGTGGGACGCTAGTGATCTTTGATTCGGGCACACTCTGTTACATATTGGGCATTCGAATCTGAAAAAAAAAAAGATAGGTGTCATATGAACGCAGTGGCTTTCTATGGGACAATGAAATAAATAAACATCGTTTGAGAATATTTTTATGGTAAATATTTTTATTAAATATACCGTCTATGGTTTATGGTTTAAAGAAGTTTATTTCCAAAAAGAACAAAGTTCGCTTACAAAGGAAATTTTAAAATTATAACTACAATTAAGATATTACAAATAATAAACAGTAGTGATATCAAACAAGATCAGTGAAATCCTCTAATATATGGGTTCTTAATCGTTTTTTAAATATATTTAGAGATTTAGAATTGACAACACTTAGAGGCAAAGAGTTATTCTAGATTAAAACAATAACAAAACTGTAGTGACAAGACGAGATTTGCCGCGAATAATGGATATCTTTATTTTTATGCGTTGTATATTTATATTAGTTACAAAATATTGCTGATGTAATGTTATCTACAAAAATATAAGGTTCGATAATATTATATAAAACCGTATATAGTGGAAAGTGAGAAGAGAAATAAATCAAAAGGTCGTCTGGAGGAGGCATTACTCATTTTCCTTACGTGATGATTTCTATCAGTTCACTCTACTGTAAGCAACTTAAAAGATCTTCTTTCGAATTCATCTCTATACTATCTATATAAATTTGTAGTCTGTCTGAACGATCAATTTTTTTTATCAAATTTCGTCAAAAACATTCGTGTTATGACTCACTGATATCAGTTTTACCAATTTTGAATTTTTATCTGTCTGTTTGTATGTTCCGCTATAACTCAAGAACGGTTGAACCGATCTTTATAAAAATTGGTTTACAGTAAGAACATGTGATTGCGCAAATGATAGACTATACTACTATATAAATGTATAGAGTCTGTCTGTATAGTTTTTTTTTTGAACGAGTTACAGTTGAGGCGGAGGCAGAGGCCGATTAAGTTTGTCGCGAAAATTCTTTTTCCTTTTTAATTTGGGGTTCGTTTTATTTATTTTATTATTTTCACTATTAATTATCCTTTTATTATCTTTAATGTTGAATAAATATTATTATAAATAAATTTTAAAACGCAAACAGCCTTGGTCGACCTGACATCACGCCATTTCGGAGTCAATAAGGAAACCATCGTGAACCGTGAAGTGACGCGGTGACGGAGTGGTTAGACAAGGGAAATGGTGCATCAGTCGTCCAGCTACGTCGAATCTGAATCAGAATGGCACAGAGCCCATAGAGAAGTTTACCCAACGAAGGTAAACTAACTAGATTCCGACTCTGCAAAATTTATACATCCTTCCTGGGTGACGGTATCCGTTTCTATAATAAGATTCCACAGTTATTTTTAACATGTCAAGAAACATTGATAAATAATACATATTACTCAATACAAGTTGATGTCTAGGCGGGATATAATAATAATAACATAATCAGCCTGTAAATTTCCCACAGCTGGGCTAAGGCCTCCTCTCCCTTTGAGGAGAAGGTTTGGAGCATATTCCACAACGCTGCCCCAATGCGGGTTGGTGGAATACACATGTGGCAGAATATCGTTGAAATTAGACACATGCAGGTTTCCTCACGATGTTTTCCTTCACCGCCGAGCACGAGATGAATTATAAACAAATTAAGCACATGTAAATTCAGTGGTGCCTGCCTGGGTTTGAACCCGAAATCATCGGTTAAGATGCACGCGTTCCAACCACTGGGCCATCTCGGCTCTTATATGTAAATTTATTTGTAGATTACTGACATAACTTTAACTTTAAGCTGCTTCAAGTTTAATTCAACACTGTTACATGAAAATATCTTAAGTTCTCTAATCCCTCACTCTCATCATCCAATGGAATGGCGTGTCCGATACGACCGAAGAGTTCCAACGGCTGTGCGTACTTCCCTTTCTTTAGAAGTCCAGCCTCCGTGCTGTTACTGAGTTTGAAACCAGAACCTCGGGATATCTAGCAAGTAGACCTATGAAGCAGTCGATTTCAGATATTAAACTAACCCAACCTAACTCCCCCCCCCCTAAAATTTGGGAATATTTATTAATCAAATACTCACAAAGTCTGCTGATGATTCATAGTATTCCGTTTGTGGGCCAGCAGACTCTTCTTGGTGGCGTAGCCCACCCCGCAGGTGCTGCAATGATACAGCTGCCCCGCCCCCTCGTGCGTCCGCTTGTGCTGGGTCAGCGTGTACGGACTGCTGTAGCTCGCTGGACATTGCTCGCAGTGGAATTTTCGTTTTATGTGCTTTCTGGAATGTGTGCGAAAGATTTCATTTCAATTAAATGTTGAATGTTAATGACATTTTATTGTTTTAGTTATTTTATGATACTGGTAGACGGACGAGCAAACGAGCCACCATAAGGTGGTCACCATCGCTTCTAAACAATGTCGCTGTAAGAAATATTAACCATTCCTTACGTCGCCAATGCGCCACCAACCTTGGGAACTAAGATGTTAAGTCCCTTGTGTCTAGTTACACTGGCTCACGCACCCTTCAAACCGGAACACAACAATACTGAGTACTGCTGTTTGGCGGTAGAATATCTGATGAGTGGGTGGCACCTACCCAGACAGGTCTGAACAAAGCCCCACCACCAAGAAAATGCCATTCCGAAGAGTAAGCCAGTGTAACAGTCACAGGGGACGTAACATCTTACTTCACAAGGTTTTTGGCACATTTTTAACGTATGGAATGGTTTCTTACAGTGACAATTTCTATGAGAGAGAGATGGGCTCCATTATTAAACAGCAATTTGCCAGCCTGCCTGCCTAATTTGACTAAAAAAAAGTCGCTTTACAATTAATATCCCTATAATATTTTCTTCAAATACCATAACCGAGTATGCTTACATCATATGTGTGCGTAGAACAGCTTGGTTGTTGTAATTCTCACCGCATACCACACATGACAACAGACGACCGCCAGCTTTGCTTGTGTGAACCCTCCTCAAGTGCTGCTGTAAGCCGTTCGCATCCCTGTAAAAAAAGGAGCTAAATCAGAACATCCGTCATCAGATTGTGAACAAATGAAATATTAAATATTAATCCTTTTAAGTATGTGGGATGGAAGATGACATACATCACTTCCTAGTGGAATGTGCCCGGAATGCAGCCCCGAGACAGGAGTTGATGCGACGTTTTAATGTAAATTTATGGGAAGTTTAGCCGAGATGGCCCAGTGGTTAGAACGCGTGCATCTTAACCGATGATTTCGGGTTCAAACCCAGGCAGGCACCACTGAATTTTCATGTGCTTAATTTGTGTTTATAATTCATCTCGTGCTCGGCGGTGAAGGAAAACATCGTGAGGAAACCTGCATGTGTCTAATTTCGATGAAATTCTGCCACATGTGTATTCCACCAACCCGCATTGGAGCAGCGTGGTGGAATATGCTCCATACCTTCTCCTCAACGGGAGAGGCCTTAGACCAGCAGTGGGAAATTTACAGGCTGATTATGTTATGTTTATGTAACATATACGGGTAATGTTAAAATAATATGTATATTAAACTTTAAGAAGTTATCAAAGTCATTTAATTTATCGTGAAACATGATTAAGACAGCATTAATATCATAGCTAACTTTATAAATGCGACAATGATTACTACGCGTTCAGATCTGTATATCGTCTGATATTTAATCTGTTTACATTTTACAAACGACATCCGGTCTATATCATTTTCGAGCTAAGGACTCCCTTTGGTTATTTTCTTAACAAAGTATGAATACTCACTGTTGCGTCATAATATACAATGTACCTGTGACGTCAACGCTTTAAATGATACCCCTGTTTGTTTTTTTTTTTTTTTTTTTTTTTTTTTATGTTAGAGGTGGCAAACGAGCAGGAGGCTCACCTGATGGAAAGTGACTACCACCGCCCATGGACATCTGCAACGCCGGGGGGCTTGCAGGTGCGTTGCCGGCCTTTCAGGAAAGAGTACGCTCTTTTCTTGAAGGTTCCTAAGTCGTATCGGTTCGGAAAAACCGGCG
This sequence comes from Vanessa tameamea, assembly GCF_037043105.1. Lineage (NCBI taxonomy): Eukaryota > Metazoa > Arthropoda > Insecta > Lepidoptera > Nymphalidae > Vanessa > Vanessa tameamea. The sequence goes on along the minus strand of NC_087339.1, from coordinate 2,036,114 downwards.
AAAGCTGGTTCCACAGAGTGGTTGTTGTGTATAATAATACATGCCGTTTTAAGACTACATTCCGTAATGGTGGAAGCTTTCCTAATATCATAATAGTTCTATAAAATGTCAATTCAAAAGATCTTGTAAATGAAAAGCCTACTTGAATAAAGTATATTTCGAATACTGAACCCATCGTAATAAAGATTCCATACACGCTATCAGGAGCACTTAAAAGGACATCGAGTACCTATGACCTCCCTACAAGCGCTGGCAAAGCTGTTTAAGATCAAGAAGGTTAAGATCTGGTTAACTCACTTAAACAAATTCCCGCAGAATTGACAGGCTACGCTTTGAACATTTCTCTTCACACAAACGTGTAGCCTCTTCGCGCGGGGCTTTAGACTCACGCCACACTTGGTGCACTCGTAACGCTCAGCGTGTCCCGCTGTGTGGTGACGGAGCACTGTTACCGTTGCGAAACGAAGAGTGCACGTTCTACATTGATACTCACCATTCGACTGAAAATATTCATTTAATTGAAATTATGGCAGACTGATAATAGGGGCATCTGATAGCTAGTGGTATCCACCAAATAAAATCTATCCATTGTAACGTCAAATGCGCCACCAATATTGGTAATTCAAATCTTACGTCCACGACGACCTCCGTGGTCGAGTAGTGTGTACACCGGTTTTCATCATACGCCACTCCGAGGTCTCGGGTTCGATTCCCGGTCGAGTCGATGTAGAAAAAGTTCATTAGTTTTCTATGTTGTCTCGGGTCTGGGTGTTCGTGGTACCGTCGTTACTTCTGATTTTCCATAACACAAGTGCTTTAGCTACTTACATTGGGATCAGAGTAATGTATGTGATGTTGTCCGATATTTATTTATTATGTTTGTAGCTACACTGGCTCATACACCCTTCAAGCCGATACAAAACTACCGATTCAGTCAAGTATATATTGCCTGTAAATATTTCACTGCCTAACACCTTTCACTTGAGAACGCTTATTCTAAGTTACGTGTGTTTGTTTAACTTACTTCCTCATGCCTCATCATGTGCGTTTGATATGTGTCTTTGAAAAGGAACCCCATTGCACAATTGTAACACTTAAATTCAGCTTCTATATACTTCTTCTCTCTTCTATTCGCTTCTAGGGCTGCTTTCTGATCTTCTAGACTTAAAACTATTTTTCTAAAACATTTCTTCTTTGTTCTCTTTGATTTCTTAAGTTTAATTTTATTTAAATCATCATTAGGTTGATCTTCATTAGCCATATTGATTGTTTCAACTACTTCTTGATCCCCTTCATTTATATCTACATTCACTTCATTATTCGTTGCAATAATATTTAAATCATCATTATCATTATCGAAATCATTAATATCATCACAAACTTCATTGAACTCATCATCGCCTTCATGACATTCATTTACAGCATCCGTTGCGTCAATAATAGCATCTTGTCCATTTTCATTTTGCTTAACATTATCATTATCTTCTATAATGTTTGGTTCAATTAGATTGTAATCATTATTTTTCCTATCAACTGTATCGTATTGAATAAAATGATCATTGAAGTCATTTTCATTATGAAGTTTCACATATTCATTGTCATTGTTATAATTTGTACCGTCAATGAAATCGTTATTGTATGTAAAATCGTATGTTTTATGCATTTGATATTCAATGCAATCATCGGGACATAAAACATGGATTTCTAGATTGCTCCTTTGTAAATTTAATGTGCCCTTTTCGCTGAAATTTTAAAGATTAATCAGTCAATCACGATTTGTTAATACATTTAGCTGCTCAACCTCGGGTGTACTGGGAGAATTTCATCAAACAAGGAATTTTTCTATAAAGCCCCAGATTATTTATAATATTATGTGCTTAAACACAGCCGTTTTGTTTTAATGGTTTAGTTTGGTAGACGTGTAAATCAGCTACCTGATGGTAAGTCCTTAAATAACCAATGCACCACCAACCTTGGGGACTAAGATGTTATGTCCCTTGTGCCTGTTACACTGGTCCACTCAGCCTTAAAACAGGAACACAACAGTACTAAGTACTGCTGTCAGTAGAATATATGATGAGTGGGTGGAACTTACTCTGACAACCTTGCAGGAAACACTACCAAGTATAACCAAGTTAAGTCTATGATATTTGACTAAATCGACTTTTATTTTTTATTTTTTTAAGCTTACTATGGGATATAATATACTCTATTCTCAGTATAAATAAGTTATTATATAATACTTATATAAAACACAACACCATTACAATTTGCCTGCGATGTGTGCTGTTACAAATAAACTTCCTTATTTATCATACAATAATTTGCTGTAACAGTTTACCGAGTCATCAAAATCTGATAAAGCTTGCTTATGTATAAATTATAAGAGTTCATTAGTTATTATTATATACATATACACACACATACATATTTAATCAAATACATACACAGTTTACAAAGCTTTTTTATAAAAGAATTTTGATATTTTGTTTTCATTGTGGTTTTCTTTTATTTTGTTTAATGAACTGATGTTAGTTATGGAAGAGTGAGTCCGTTAACAAGATTCTTATAATTACTATAAAGTTCTAAATGAATATATTTATATTTAAACATATTTGGAACTCGGGAATTTGTTGGTAAGACCTATCATGTCACAAAATAAGAAAAAGAGTACAGGATATCTCTTGTAAAATCTTGTAATTAATTCAATGAAAAAACATAGTATTGTTTTAACGGTTACCCTCATTAATGAGTATTTTTTAAAAAAATAGATCGAATAAGAGCAATGGACTCACCTGAATAATACCGGGTATTCTAAGCTTCGTTTGTAACATATCGACTTGAACATAGACAGTTTGTTTAAGACGTGACAACAGATGAAACATAGTTGCGTATCAGGACACAACTGCAACACAATAAACATATTTACTAAAATTATAAATACGACAGTAACTCTCCATTTGTATGTTGCTCTTTCACAGCCAAACAATTGGATCAAATTTGGTATGAATCAAGCTTGAACTCCATGGAAAGACATCGGATACTTTTTGCCTAACGACAGACAACCAACCACGTTATTTATAAATTAACTAACTACGAGACAAATTACTTAACATTTCTTGGATTTACTGAGCGGGTGCTGAGTCAGTCGTGTGGCAATGGGAGAAACTGCGAGCAGTTCTCGGGACGTGGTTGTAGATTTAGGGGAGAAATAAAGATATATTAGTAATAAACTAATTAAATATCACGTACAGGTATCCCGACAACGTCTCTATATTTTTCTCGTGTGTCTTCACTTACTTCTTTATTGACTGTACTGTGGCAAATAAAACACAAAAATGAAGACATTTGGTTTATTTGCCCTTATTATTTAATTTAAAAGACATTAATTATTATTTCTAAGTTGTATTGTTTATTTTTGTTTTGATCACTGATTTGGAGAAAATGACATTCGTGTTCGACAGTCGAAAAACAGAAACACAGATCATCATCAACTTTTAGTCATTTCAGTCAAAAAGTGACCTATTGAAGGAAATCGAGGCTCATTTTAATTATTTTATGCCTGAACTTTATGTTCTAACATACTAACTTATCCTTAGGATCATTTGCTAATTATTTTTCCAAATATGAAAGAAATATTATATAATACAAATATAAATTTATTTATGGTTAGAAAAAAAAAATAACGTGTCTATGGTTAAATACTTAGTGCCGTTGAAATATCGATGTCGATATTATATTTATTTATTTTTCAAGGGAAACAAACATTGAAATTTGAAATTTATTTTTAACACATATAGCACTACAATTGCTGCGGCTTTATCAAAAAAATATTTCAGTACGATCAAGAGCAATTCTAAACATATGCAATATAATTTAAAAATATGATAGAAAAAATCGATATTAATAAAATATGACACGCAACCAAAGCTTTTTTATATCTGCTCCTAAATTTTTTTAATGATATTTTAATTAAGAGAAAAGACGTATTAACATTATTATGTATAATCTTTTAAGATATTTTTGAAATGTCCTTAATAAATTATGATTTGTTAATTCAAAATTAAAACGTAATTAAAAAGATTTTTATAAGATGTGTTCATTTTCATGTAATTACTTTAAAAATATTGCTACTTAGTTATGGAATTGAGTAGAGTGCTCTTCATTAAACTTGTCATCTCAAGTGCTTTCGATTTGTAAGGTTTCAAACCGAAAAAGTCTATTGAGTGGTTAATCGAAGCTTATCACAATTAATGTAGTGATACAATTGAATCAATCTTTAAAGAAAATTGAGATAATTTTGATATTTCAAATAATTTCTTAAACGTCGATTAAGATACATTACTAATCATCAATATGAAACTAATGTGGACTTTTTAAACAAATATAAAATATTTCCGATTTAGAATATCGATATCGACAATTAAACACTGCTAGACTGTCTAGTACCTCACGCACTCACGCATGTCGTACGTCAGGAGGATACTTTTTGTGTCTTCAAGCAGAAAATTATTAAACATTTCGTTTCGACATCCATCAACCGTTCAAGAGTCGAATTGAGGAGTTGCGGACTCCAATGTGTCAATATTTCCTATGTTTATGTGTAGTGCGGAGTTTTTCGAAAATTCGATTTGTTTAAACTATATTCGCATAAAGTGATTAAATTAATATAGAAGTTAGAACAGATCTGTGCCGTACATAGTATATATAATTGGACGTTTGTGTCCTGCGATTGTTGTGCGAAAAAAATATTTATGAGCTACGAAAGTATTCGACCTTTTTCGTGTTTCAATGGATTTGGCAACAAACGACGCCGGTAGTCAAAAAATGTATACATTTAATTTTATTTGATGAACAATACAGAATTGAACATCGGCTGTGAGCTTGCTGGTATGTACCTATTTTACTTTAATTTAAAAATAAAAAAAGAGGTTCTTTATAATGTCATGATCTGAGTGAACTATAATTATCGTGGACTGGCTGTTTGTAGTACGTTTTAATCTAATTAAGCTGTATCAAGTTACTAGGTTGGTTAAAAAATAGGTCTTTTCGTGTTTAACAAGATTCCAATAAGACTACATTTTTTGCAGTATTTTATGTAGAAAATGTTTCGTTTAACTATCTCTTATATGAAACTTATTTTGTATTGCTTTATTATAACAGAATAAAAAATATAATAAGCCTAGCAGCTTGCCCATCATAAAATAATATTAAAAATAATTTGAGTTAAGCAGTGATACTAGTCATTAGTTGAAGGGGATCTACAAAAGGGACATAATATCTTGAACATAGTTAATTTTTTTAACTGTGTAATGAGTGACTTCTTGTTAATGTCTAAAGTGACCATTTTCATAGATAACTCTTGCTTCTTTTCCTTACTATAACAAATAAAAAAAATGATGACTTATCAGATTACAAATAATTAAAAACATAAAATATTTGCATTTTTTTAAACTGCTATTATTACAATAATATAATTATTAAGTATATAGTAAATAAAAAATATATAGTAAATAGTAATATTACTGTAATTAAATAAAATAGATAAAAAATTACAATTAAGGGAGATTACACTATTTGATATTGATATATAGATACAGAGGACAGATTAAAATTAAACATTTTTCTAATTATTTATTAATAGTGACCCACCCCGGCTACACAAGGTTGCAATTAATAAATAAGCAATATTATATGACATGAATATAATTTATGCACTATAGTACCTGAGGAATAATGTAGCTTTTCACCAGCAAAAATAATTTTAGAAATGGATCATTTGTCCTGAATGGTATCCCCTACATAAAAATAAACAAATTTTACCACTTTATAATATTCCTATATATTGTAGGCTAAACAATGTTTGTCAATGTGTGTGTGAATAATCGTCTAATACACTCTAGGGCATGTTTGGACGGTGTGTGTTTAGTGTATACATATTGCCGATCCAACAGATTATGTCAATGATCAATCAAAATTAAAATATACTTTATCTAATTTTACAATCAGTTTTGAATTGTCATTTTTATTATTAAAAGTATATTCTACTCTACCGAGACTAGATACTGATTCTTCTCGATAGAATTGAGATGTAGGATAAACAATGTTTCTTCTCGATTCTACCGAGAAGAACCGGCAAGAAACTCAGTATTTACTCTTTCCTAGCATTTGAATTACAAAGTTGTGTCAGTTAAATACAATATAATATCCTGCCTGAAAGTCAACAATAAAAGCTCCTCGCTTGGCAGAATCGAGAATAGAGTTGGCAACTTTGTTTGTTTTAAACCATTGTAAAACTATGTCTATACTACAAACTCATTGGTTCTGTTGCTTTTTTAAATGTTTATGTATTGCATTGCAGTGATCCAATTTGAGTAAGCCAGTGTAATAACACAAGACCGCTTAGATCGTACACTTAGTAGTGTATTAGTAGTAAAAATTAAGAGCAAATTTATTGCAATGCCTTCTGATAACAGTGCTTAACCAATTTATATAAAACTTACACAGGAAGATGAATTGTGGTTCAGAGAAGGTTTTAATTATATAATATTATTGAATAAATAGCTTCACTTTTCAGTTTCAATAGTTTTTAATATTGACTGTTATGTGAATTATGTGTTCTTTTATAAAATTATTAATGTCTGTGTGTTGTCATTATTGTGTTTAAAAATTCTCTTAATGCAACAGCTGTTTATACAGATTAAAAACAAAACAAGGAATTTGTATTTTTTTTTTTTAATAATTTGTCACTAGTTTTTTTTTTTGGCTTTTATTTGTGCCAAGAGGGCACAGATTAATTCGCCAATGTCACGTGCGATAGAGAAGACACGATAGAGATTGATCGGTGCGGTCGAGATTACAGGCTTAATTAAATTTTGAAGGCATAACAGTAGTAGAAGGAATTAAAAACCCACAACCTAAAACAACACAATAATAAGAATTAGATAAAAAATAATTGCTATTTAAACACATAAGAACAATCACAAAACTATTTACTTAATCTTATTACGTTCAATATATTTACTTAGAAATTATAAAATGTTCGAAACACAAACATTAACAAACATTCAGCATTAATAGGGCGAGGAACTTTAGGAGGGAGAATTTTCACTGGTTCCTCTCTGTCTGTCAGTGGTGGTGACTATAAAATATTTAGGCTAATATTTGACCTGCTTTTGTGTTACAAATATAAATAAAATATGTTCATGTTGACAATTCGTTCAAATACTAGTAACAGTAAGAGTTAGAACTAAAGTTCGCTGCAGCGATAAATATTCATTATGTCTAATCAAACGATTAAAGCAAAGCGCTAGATCGCTTATATTGCATAGTTTCTCGCGACCATTACGTCGTAAGCGCCGGAATTACATGGCGCTTACGCTTTTGTGTGTGTCAAATAGTACTCCAAAAGCCTGTGTTGTGTTACAGATTAAAAATATCGCGATTTTTAATTGTATTTCATAGTTAATCATTATCGCGTCGGTTTTAGTTATCTACAGTTGTTTCTTGTTATGTCATCAATAAAAATATCTAATATATGAAATTGATTAATCTGATATATATAAATAGACATGAAACTATTTTTTTTTTAAAGATATAAGATATCATATCTTTAGTACATGATAACGGTGATGGCCCAGTTGTTAAGAGACGAGAATTTTAACGATGACTGAATTGAATGTCACTGAATTTGAGTACCGGGAAGGACATAATTTACTACAATTTGTTTTTAAACTCAGTACCGGGGAAGGGCTTAGACTAGACAATTTTTTTTTTTATTTAAACCTCTCGATGATGTAAAATGGGGGTGTTTGTTTGTGTATTAAATAGTTTTTTTTAATTATACGCGGGTAAAGATGCAAGTTCTAAGTAGTATATAATAATTTAGACCATCGTTTTCGGCAGGCCGGTAAAAATTGTGTTTGTACGTTGCACTTTATAATATTAAAATAGGGTAGGTACATAACCAATTTTCCAGTAATACGTTTATTGCTCGAATGTCAAAATTAACGTTAAATATCTTTTCAATATATATATTTTTTTGTTTTGGCTTTTCTTTTGTGCCAAGAGGGCACAGATTATATCGCCAATGTCATGTGCGAATCTTTTCAATATATAAGCGTTACACTTACTTACTGATTGTCAAAAATCAACCACCGGTTAGGAAATAAACATCTCGGACCCAAGAAGAACAGGCGAAAGAAACTCAGTCGAATTTTTTTTGCCGTATTGTATAGTTAGTTTTCATATAATAATAATATTTGCTTTATTTGAAATAACCTGAAGGCGAGCATGTTACTCCAAAGTCCTAAGTCACTTGTTTTGTAATATCCGTTAGCACACAAACGCGGCATACCGATTCGTTTAAATTTTCAATTGTATATTTTTGGTCATTTTTTGGGATCCTGAAGTTATGTCACAATATCCTATTCTCCTATACAAACATTACATTAGCAGCCTGTAAATTTCCCACTACTGGGCTAAGGTCTCCACTCCCTTTGAGGAGAAGGTTTGGAGCATATTCCACCATTTACGTGGATACTCCAATACAAAAGTCGAATTAATATCGGCTGCATTACCCCAACGTCGAAAGTATGGCATTCTACTCTAGAGGTACAGAGATTATACTGTGGAAATAATTAAAGTATACTACAACGTCAGACAACTATCTATCTTTTTACCACGAAGGCTGCAGAGCTGAGTCTACTAACCATTGTAGATTTCTCAAATCGTCATATATTGAAAAATCTATTTCTGTTTAGAATATTACAGAACAACCATTTCGTATTTATTACCTAAAGGATGTGACAGGTCATAAAGATAAACGAGGAAGAGCAATGGACCAAGAATATATCCTTGAGGTATCTTTACAGTAACCGAGGCCCCAAGCGATATCTTTCATTTATATCAACCACCCGATTGCTAAGATACTTAATCAGAAGAGTGCAGTAAAGTCTAAAGCCGGAGACTACCTTAAATGAAGTAGCTTCCTGATCAAAGTTTCGAGTTTTACACAATCAAATGCCTTAGATAAATCACCAAACATACCAATGGCATTCTGTGGTTCAGGGAACGATTAAGGGAACCGGTGTGGCATCTTTATAACAGCACCAGCATGATTCTGGTTACACTGTAACAGGAAACTGCAGTCGTCCACGCTTAAGATTTGTTATGATGTATATGTATACATAAATGGACATTTATTAGTGATTCATCATAAATTGTGTCTTATTATTTTATCTCATTCAAATATTGATTGATTTATCGTGTTTTATGAATCACTAACACCGATAACTCCTATCGGATATATAAATTTTATCAATTTAAATTTATAATGTTATTTTTATGAAAACAATCATTTAAATTTCGGTGATGATTCGGTACCTTTCAAGGGAGACTAGGTAATTGCAATGGCATAAATGCACTCCATGTTCTTGCTCTCCCAACCTGGAAATAGTTCAGATGTAGGGCGCAAAGGTCTTTATATCTGAGACTAGGGTAGGGCTGTTCTTCAGGCTGTTACTGAATATTTATCGACGGGAAAACCGAGTAACTTGTTTTTAATCTATTTGAATTGTGACCTCGAAGTCTACGGTCTTCTAAGCTAGCGAATAGACCAACTATACTTCACTGAAGATAAAAGTTTGTGCTGATGCATATTTCTACAATTATTCTTCACAATTATCTTTGACAAATCCAACTCAGGATAAGAGGAATTGACCTTGTAACATTTGAAACGAATTCACAATCATTGTAAGTAAAGTCTGGTAGGGCTTTGAGCATATTCTACCGCCAAATAGCATTACTTAGTATATTGTGTTCCGGTTTGAAGGGCGAGTGAGCAGTTACTACAGGCATCTTAGTTCCCAAGATTGCTTTCGCATTGGCGATGTAAGGAATGGTTAATATATCTTACAACGCTGGTATTAATCGGTTTTACCATCTGCATTTGCCGGTTCCTACGTATATATCGGAGAAGTAATCGGGTTTACAGCTTCCATCGCAGTGAAACGCAATCAACTTAAAGAATCTTTATTCGTTATGTTAACAATTTATTGTCTTTTCACAAAATGTGTCAATGCAATATGGCGTTGCTATGACAATGCCCGTTTCTAACGAGTCCTCTTCGAATGAATCAAACGGATATTCACAACTACAGCTTTTTATAATAAATTAATGAAATTACTGCAAATTAATTCTTAAAATATAGTTTAATATTAAAAGTGAATATCTATTTGGTTCTTATTATTAAATATAGCTCTTAATTAATTACAATTGAATTACTTAAAAAATAATATAATATTTTTATTACATAGTCCGTTATGACACATTACAGGTGGCGCTGCAAGACGAATCCAAATTAAGTTTTACTTATTGAATAATAGTGTTTTAGAAATTTACATTATAAAATATAAACATTAAAATGATAATTGACAATATGTAATTATTATTTTATATTATTAATATTTTAAACCATTGCCCATAAAGGGCGACTAGCGCCCATATATACTATGCAAATAAATACTATATTTTATCCTATGAGGAAATCAACGAATGATAATTCTAAGCTTTTTATGTCATCTATGTAATCTTTTATCGAGTAATACGCCTTATAAACCGCCGATATCATTTATCGTGACGATTCACTTTTTTAGATTGACGAATTATAACAAACAGTGGGTTTTAATTTTTAATGTAACTTTTGAACTGTGATTGGCTGACCAGGACGATCAGATATCCTCTATTCGAGTAGGCTCATAGAAGCACTTTTGAATCGTCATGTTACAGATGAGATGAGAGCCGAGATGGCCCAGTGGTTAGAACGCGTGCATCTTAACCGATGATTTCGGGTTCAAACCCAGGCAGGCACCACTGAATTTTCATGTGCTTAATTTGTGTTTATAATTCATCTCGTGCTCGGCGGTGAAGGAAAACATCGTGAGGAAACCTGCATGTGTCTAATTTCAACGAAATTCTGCCACATGTGTATTCCACCAACCCGCATTGGAGCAGCGTGGTGGAATATGCTCCATACCTTCTCCTCAACGGGAGACGAGGCCTTAGCCCAGCAGTGGGAAATTTACAGGCTGATTATGTATGTATGTATGTTACAGTATTGAATTTAATGTAAAGCTACCTGTTCGGAGAGATACCGAAAATCGACATGGAATTCAGTAATTTTTCCAACATTTTAATTACAGAGTGTGTGCCTGGAAATCATCATCATCAAAATCATCTTGTATTGAGTAATATGCCTTATTTATCAATGTTTCTTTGCCATGAGCTTTAATTTTTTTTTTAAATTGTATTTAAACACTTATTGAAATTAATGCTGTTTGACGGCAGAGGAGTGTCACTTAGCCCCCCCAAGTGTAAACGTAACACTTGTATTGTTATGATAATATTTTGCCAGATCTTGTTCGTGTAAACGTATTTATTTTGATGTCAAAGACTTGGACGTCTGCCGAGCTCGTTTATGGTGCATTAAAATGTTTTGATAGTTTAAAGTATGTTTTAAATTTACTTTAACACTGAGTTTCGTATATTTATGAGGTATGTGTATATATTTTTTTTTATATTTGTTAAACTTGAGCGGCCAGTTGTTGGAACGCGTGTATCTTAACCCGTTGATTGTCGGTTCAAATCCAGACTGGCATCACTGAATTGCCATGAGATTGACTTGTTTCTAGTTGATTCCATGATCGGCGGTGGAAAACATCGTGAGGAAACCTGCACGTGTACTAACCAACCTTACAATCTGTGAGGTGGTCTAAGCCCCAATAGTGGAATTACAGGCTGTTAAATTACTTATATATTTTAAAATATAGATTTTATAAAATACAAGACAAATGGAGCACGCAGAACATTAAAGTATGGCGACAAAATCGAATAAAATTTTCGGTACACTGGATTGTCGTTTTGTTGATACGTCTTAAGTATAATTAGTAATTATTTTAGTTAGAAATCTAACATATTATTGGCTCGCCTTGGTCCGGATGTGATCAAATTGGTAGGTACAGAAGGTTATTACATTGGTACACTAACATTAACCATTCCTTACAGCGCCAATGCGCCACCAACTCCCAAGGTTGGTTATGTCCCTTGTACGTGCAGATACACTGGCGCACTCACTCTTCAAAGGGAACACAACAATAATGAATACTGCTGTTTGGCGGTTGAATATTTGATTAGTGGTACCTACCCAGGCGAGCTTGAACAAATCCCTACCACCAAGATCTTCGAATCAAAACACAACAATACTGAGTATTCCAATTTGGGTAGAATATGTGAGTGGGCGGTACCCAGAAGTCCTACCAACGACTTGATTGAGAATACTAAACAAAGGGAACTGCAGTCTAGAGTTTCGAGCGGAGTTATGTTTCGTATTTAGACGCAGAAACATTTGCCAAGTGATAAATATATATTAGCTATATTTAAAAATCATTTATTAATAATACAAATATATACAAATCAATAAGAAGAATTAATTCTTTGTATTGTAAAATATACATACAAAACATTACGTAAATTATCAGCCTTTGAAGTTCCCACTGCTGGGCTATTCGAATCGAAACACTACCACCGTTTCGGAAAGGAGCCTCCAGCGAGAAGAAACGGCAGGAAACTCGCATAGTTGCTCTTTTCAAATAAACAGATTTACAATGCTGTTTTTTACAATAATTACTGTCCTGTGATGGAAACCGAGCCTAAATCCGGGCGTTTTTTCTGAAAGTATTGTTTTAATGAATAATAAGATTTATTTATGAATTAAGTCTTAATAAACTTTATAAATTTAAGCTAAGGGAGAGGTCCCTTTGAGGAGAATGGAGCTTGGAGCACATTCCACCACGCTGCTCCAATGCGCGTTGGTAGATATCTTCATTAATATAAACACAAATTAAGCACATGTAAAATCAGTTGTGCTTGCCTGGGTTTGAACCCGCAATCATCGGTTAAGATGCACGCGTTCTAACCGCTGAACCATCGCGGATGTAAAATCGACTAAACCAATATTCATAAAAGTTTTACCAGAAAATACAACGCGTTTACGGATAATGTTTGAGTATATCATCATCATTACACAGTATAAAACAAAGTCGCTTCTGCCTGTCACTATGTATGCTTAGATCTTTAAAATTACACAACGGATTTTGTTGCGGTTTTTTTAATAGATAGATTGATTAAGTGTAAGGTTTATTTGTATAATACAAGCACAATATAGTAGAGAAATACTGATAATTTTAGAGGTTTATGGAGTGATGTTGTAAATAAGCACATTTTTTGCGCTTATATTACAAACGCTGGCTGAACCCTACGAGATAGACCAAAATAATGTACTCCAATATTGTACACCTTAAAAATATCGTGATAAAAGTCCGCGATGGTATATGTCTATCTCTTAGGGATAGCCCACAAAGACCATTTTTGCACACTCGTGTTGAGTCGGGTCGGGTCGCTTGTGATAATATTAAAACTCGTCGATTTGCCCAGGTTCAAGCTTAGTATCAATTTTCGTCACAATTTATTTAGTGGTTTAGTTATAAAGGCGTAACAGACAGAGTAACTTCCGCATTTTTAATATTGGTAAAGATCGTTCGAGTAGCATCTCAGTTTCACTCGCTTTAAATTTAGACTATTGACGTGACAAGCGACGCGATGTCAACATTGATCAGTACGTGGATATGAATGATAGTTTTTGTCGTATGCGTTACTAAATCTACTAATTATCGCACAGTGGACGAAATTCGAACGATAAAATTTAGCCCTTACACAAAGCATACTTATGATTTTTAAGGTTGGGTCTCTCTAGTGAGCACAATACATAGCCATGTCAGAGGGACCCACACTTCTATAGCAAACAACTATAGAATAAATAAACTTTTCATCTCATCTCATCTCTCAGCCGAAGGACGTCCACTGCTAGACATAGGCCTCCCCCAAAGATCGCCACAACGACCGGTCTTGTGCAGCCCGCAACCAGCAGCTTCTCGCGACCTTCAACAGGTCGTCGGACCACCTTGAATTTTAATTGAAATTTAATTTAATTAATAAACTTTTAATTGATATAAATAATGAAAATATAACTGAAATTATTAATTGTTACAAAACACGTGTGTTTGTGTGAGGCGAGTGTGATATACGTGTGTGTGTGTGTGGGAGTGTGTATGAATGATTGATGTGCATGTGTGCGTGTTGCTTTACCAATCTTAGGATAATATTGTGTGCTACGAACGTTCATTGTCTTTTTTATGAAATAGTTAGGTGGGTCAGCAATTTAGCACGAACTAAACTAAACAAGCCCCCCCTCCCACCAAAGACAATGCCACTGTATTACCTACTACATATCGTCAATGTGCAGTTGAAACACGAAGGTGTTACCATCAAGTAAATTGATATACTTAAACTCAAACTCAAACTTAAATTCCTTTATTCAATATGGAAGCATTGCACTTACTTATTGATTGTCAAATTAAACACTACCACCGGTTCGGAAAAGGAAACGCCCTGACCTGAGAAGAACCGGCGAAAGAAACTCAGCGGGTCTTTTTTTTTTGTCAATCTAATTAAATACGTATATTGAATATGAATAGAAACAGCCAGGAGGCGATCGTTTCGTTTCCAAGGAGTGCCATCAATCATAAACTCACTAATTGTATAGTAACCTTTCGCACACAAGCGTTCCTGAACAATTTTCTTAAATTTAGCAACAGAAGCTTTTTGAACGCTTTCTGGGATCCTGTTGTAGAAACGTATACATTGCCCCACAAAAGAGTTACTGACTCTATACAGTCGAGTAACAGGAGTAACAAGTTTGTGTTTGTTCCTTGTACCGATGCTATGAGAATCACATTTTCTCATAAAATCATTAATATTTTTCCGTACATACAAAACATTACAGAATATATATAAACCAACATATACAGGGCCAAGATGGCCCAGGTTAAGGTTCGATGATTGCATTGGAACCCAAAGCATCACTGAATTTTCATGTGTTTAATTTGTGTTTATGATTCATCTCGTGCTCCGTGAAGGATAACATCATGAGGGATACTTCATGTGTTTAATTTCAATGACATTCTGATACACGTGTATCTACCAACCAGTATTGGAGAAGCGTGGTGGAATAAGCAGCTGCGTAGATATCGTAGAGCCAGGTGGTGCAAAGGACCAGGACCCCGGAGCCCTATTGCAAGCTAAGCTTTGAAAAGAGCGGGTCAGCCAACTCGCCAGCTCCTGAAGCTAGAAAACCTCGACCCTGCTCACAAGTTATTTATTTCCTATCTATAATTTTGAAGGGCAGTATATGTTAAAGATTATGACGATAATTTTCCTACGCACCGGGGCTCTTGATCACTTAGCTTCGCCACTGGGAATTAGCTCTTCTTTCCTTAAAAAGTGGGGCCAGAGGTGGAACATTAGTCTGTTAGTTTTTTACATAGAAATACATAATAATTTACCGGAAGTTATTACCTAAATTGTGCCGGAAATTAGCGATGTACATTATGTCGTTTAGAAATGATCGAACATATGGACGGATTCCAAAAACGATTGAACACGACGTAGTGCTGGAGTTTCATGTAAATTATCAAAGGATGCCTGTCTTCTGAATTATTTATAAACATATTACGTACTAGTATATTCCAATGGCAGGAGGGGTAAAGACAAACAAATCTTAGATATACATATTCCTTGATTTGCTAATAGCTCTGTTGCTCTCTTGTATAATACACTACAAACAGTTCATACTAATATATCTTTATTTATAATATAGCACTATTTCACTTAACCACTTATATCCACTTTGATTTTACGCCCATATTTCTGATAACTAGTTCGTTGACAATGATCTACCAGTGATGTCGCATCAAATCAAGGTCAAATTTGTTTATTTAGGTTTACACCTCTTGCCATCGAAATGAACTATAATTATTTTGATTTTCCATTTGGAACGCGATGACTTATCGCGTAAAACACGCGGCGTGTACGCCGCGGTCGTTAGTTCAACTCTTGACACTGGTTTTTCCGTTTAAGCGAAATCGTTTGTTTTTAGCGCGTAGGAAACATTTTGAATTGGAAATTTTGGGATTCGTATATGACGTTTGAAGTTCTGCACAGACAAGACTATAGCCTCAGCTGTATTTTGATTTTTGACGTTACAAACTTTTGCCGAAGTTACGCGGCTTACTGGTGGATAGCGTCACGTAAAGGAAAAGGCGTTATGTTCCTAGGCGATCTTTCCCTCCCTTTCTCTTTCTCGCTGTCTCTTTCCAATGTTTTAATTCTCACGGGATTTTTGATAACAATTTTATTTATTTTAAAAACAAAAGAACAATACTGATTACCCGGATTATTGACTACTATTGCTATTTACCGCTGCTTTTGAGCTTATCGCTTGCGTTAGGAGTGGGGAAGACAACAGCCTAAGGGGTCAGGATCGATCCTGCGTCCTTTTAAATCGCTAGGCGGCCCGTAAACCAATGAGCTGTTGACGCTTCGTTGTCTTTGTATTACTCTCAAACGTTGTCAATTGAACCGAGATGGCCCAGTGGTTAGAACGCGTGCATCTTAACCGATGATTTCGGGTTCAAACCCAGGCAGGCACCACTGAATTTACATGTGCTTGATTTGTTTATAATTCATCTCGTGCTCGGCGGTGAAGGAAAACATCGTGAGGAAACCTGCATGTGTCTAATTTCAACGAAATTCTGCCACATGTGTATTCCACCAACCCGCATTGGAGCAGCGTGGTGGAATATGCTCCATACCTTCTCCTCAACGGGAGAGGAGGCCTTAGCCCAGCAGTGGGAAATTTACAGGCTGATTATGTTATTATTATTTATTATGTTGTCAATTTATTTAATTGTGTCTGTTATCTACACAATTATCCTGTACGAGATAGCTCGATCTTTTTGACAGATGTAATTTTGTCTGATCGACATAACTTTGCAATGACATATAACATATTATTTTCTTAATTTAATGATTTTAAAATTTGTAAAAATATTTAAAAAAATACATATAATACAAAAGTTCCTAAAGATTCGAGCGTTATCCGAAAATTTTAAGACTTTTTCTATTATATATTATTGCTTCAAAGTAAAATTTAAATAGAAACACTGAAAATAATAGATGCTTGTACAATGTTACACCGGTCGGACGGTAGGGACGCGAACAACAGGCGGTAACTGCTACAAATATCGATTACAAAAATCCTTATTAAAGATCATTGTTGAGTTATTGTTACGAACGGAACCTTTTGGTTGGGGTCTCTTTAGCTGGTATAACTCTTTGTAGAAAAATAAGTGAATTGAATTACGCATTCCATCGTTCCATCGACTGTTATATTTTATATTTTCTGTTTCCCATCACTAGCCCGTCTGTCAAAAAGGTCAATCTAACTCGAACGGGGTAGAATGCATAATAAATATGTATATAGAGAAAACAACTTCGCTCCAAACGGGCATCCTCACCCCCTCCCGTTTTTGTTTTAAGTGGCGATATGTCCACCTGACTTGACTACGATCACGTCGTGCCCAAAACCTTCTTCGATCCCTCAGCGTTCATAGCCTCTGCTTATAATAATAATAATAATCATTTATTTCAGACCATAATTTACATAGATATAGTGTTAGTAAAAATAAATTAATTAATCTTAATACCTAAATTGGTTAGTAAGTTCACAAAAGCAATTTTACTTAATTATTTATGTATGACAAAATTTTTTTTTTTTTTTTTTAAACTATTTTTAAACTATTCTACTGGACTACGTGAAGTCTGTATTAATATTATTAATGTGAGAGTCGCTCTGTTCGTTACGTTTTCAAGGATAAACAACTGAACTCCAAGCAAGGACATATGCTGATTTATAAACCGAACAGCTTACCGCAATACACGCTGGCGTAAACTAATACATGACGACCTCCGTGGTCGAGTAGTGTGTACACCGGTTTTCTTGGTACGCCACCCCGAGGTCCCGGGTTCGATTCCCGGCCGAGTCGATGTAGAAAAAGTTGTTTAGATTTCTATGTTGTCTTGGGTCTGGGTGTTTGTGGTGCCGTCGTTACTTCTGATTTTCCCTAACACAAGTGCTTTAGCTACTTACATTGAGATCAGAGTAATGTATGTGATGTTGTCCAATATTTATTTATTTATTTAATATTTGTAGTATACTAGCGACCCGCCTCGGCTTCGCCCGGGTGCAATGCTGATACTAAATATACTACAGAATGTCTTACAACGTTCACAGTTTTTCAGTCATTAGACAATACAAACCGCTATGTGCCTGCGTTTTAAATCTGTAATATCTTCGAAAATATTGATTTAAATTACACGCTGTAAAGGGCCATATTGATGTATATTAAATGCACGATTTATCAAAGGTACTTATTTGGTTAAAGATTAATGCTGTATTGCTTAAAATCGCTTCCAAAATAAGCCATTATTTTTCGTAATAAGTCAAGGCTAAAAAATGTTTATTGTGGGATATCCCTAAGAGATAGACATATACCATCCCGGACTTTTTTGAAGACATTTTTAAGTAATACTGTAGTACATTATTTTGATCTATCTCGTAGGGTTCAGCCAGCGTTTGCAATTTAAGCGCAAAAAATGTGCTTATTTACGACATCACTTTAGAAACCTCTAAAGTTATCAGCGTTTCTCTACTACATTGTGCATGTATTATACATATAAACCTTCCTCTTGAATCGATCTATCTATTAATAAAAACCGCATCAAAATCCGTTGTGTAATTTTAAAGATCTAAGCATACACAGGGACAGACCGCGTTAAGCGACTTTGTTTTATACTGTGTAATGATATTAATATAGAATTATTTAAAGCGATTTCGGTCGAGATGAACAGTCAGGAAACTCAGTAGTTACTGTTATTTACATATTGTAGTTAACATATATTAATTATTTGTAAGTATATTAATATAAACTTAAGATGTACTAGCTCTCCGTCCCGTCTTCGATTTATCTTTGTTTTGTGTAAATTGCTAATATATCAGATATATTGTGAACTACTAACGGTTCTTGATTAATATATATATATGTATATATATATACTCAACATAGTATATAACAAAGTCGCGTCCCGATGTCGATACGCACAGATGTTTTAATTTAAGCAATACGAGCGATTCAAGAGGAAGGTTTATATGTACAATACATGCGTATAATTGTGGAGAAAAGTTGAGATTTTTAACTTTTCTAGTCGGACGAAAGGTAGACTTGTTTTTTTTTTTTTACGCTATCGGTCCTCGGAGCCAGTTCCCGTATCCTCGCTTCGGGCGGACCTCGCGGCGGTATGTTCTTGAACGAAGTTATTATGAAGTCGTCTTCGTATTCAATCAATTCTTCTGGTTGCCGTGGACTGAAAAAAAAATACTGGGTAATTCTACTAATATATTGTCCGTCTATCGCAATCGAATCGAAACGAAATCGTTGCCGTTCAGCCGTTTTCCTGTTCCACTAACAAAACGATACATTTGAGGTTCGGTTGAAGTTTGATCGAAATAATCTGGAGCGTTATATAAAATGTTTTATGGCGTAGATTGGCTGACGAGCATATGGGCCATCTGATGGTAACTGGTCACCACCGCCCATAGACAATGGTGCTGTGAGAAATATTAACCAATCCCTACATCGCCGATCCGCCACCAACCTTTGGAGCTAAGATGTTACGTCCCCTGTGCCTGTAGTTACACTGGCTCACTCACCCTTCAAACCGGAACACATCAATACTGAGTACTGCTGTTTGGCGGTAGAATTTCTGATGAGTGGGTGGTACCTACCCAGACGGGCTTGCACAGAGCCCTACCACCAAGTAAACTTTTTTTTTTATATTTATAATTCAATTTAATAGTTGTATGTAGACACTTATTGTGCCCAGATAGGTATTTATAAAACAATACTTTATATTTGCTTCCGAAATTTCGATAGCAGTTCTGTCGACGTTCAAAACGGCAGTTTTTTTCGCATATTCCATAATGATAATCATAGATTATTCAAGCTCTCGACCAATGATGTCGCGTCATAACAAGGCCAAAGTTGTTTATTTGGCTTTTGTCCTTGTCGTTGGAATAATCTATACGTCTATACTTAATATTATAAATGTGAAAGTAACTCTGTCTGTCCGTCTGTCGCTCTTCCTCTACCAAAACAATGAACCGAATTTGACGAAATTTTGGTACGCAAACTTGAACTCCAAGGAAGGACTTTTTTTGCCTAACACATGACAACAACGTGAACAAAGCCTAGGGCGACAGCTAGTGATACGTAAATCGTTTATATTTAAAGACAAACATACAAATTCAAAATAAATAATAAATAAATATTGGACAACATCACATACTTTACTCTGATCCAAATGTAAGTAGCTAAAGCACTTGTGCTATGGAAAATCAAAAGTAAAGACGGCACCACAAACACCCAGACCCAAGACAAAATAGAATACTAATGAACTTTTTCTACATCAACTCGACCGGGAATCGAACCCGGGACCTCGGAGTGGCGTACCCATGAAAACCGGTGTACACACTATTCGGCCACGGTGGTCGTCGCAAAATAAATTTATATAGTTTTTATATACGCTAATTAAAATATAATTATATGTATACGAATTTAATTTTGAATATATTATCGAAGCATGGGAGTTTTTTTTTTTATTTTTAATTCTCACACATTGTGACGAAGGTTTCTATGCGTAAAACATTGTGTTGAGGTCTACACACAAAACGCGGCGACGCAGGTCGGAGTGACGTTGACGTTTCGGTGTATTTATACAAATATCCAAGAAAAATAAAAATATAATTTATTCTAGTAGACTCATGCGAGCACTCTTGCATCACTGGCTCGGAACAGGGCCGGCGTAACCGGTATCCCGGACCGGACATGCATTTGACCCATTTATATTCGACTGGTGTCAGACAGGGCTCTATGGGCCCGGCCGGTTCTATTTTCGTAAAGTAAGATCGAGGATCGACTCTAACGATGAGTGCAGATCACAGTGTTGAGGGTATACAGCACAGGAGGCAGGATAATCCAGACTTCTCGTTCCATCACGCACGCCCCTAACCTTGGCACTGGTTCGGAATGTATATTGTACCCAGAAGAACCGCCAAGAAACTCAGTTAGTACTCTTTTCTGACAATCAGTTACATTGATAATATTACCTTGAGTCATCGCCATGTCCAGTGCTTGCAAGTGGCTGAAATGAAGATGTTTAGGTGGATGTGCGGTGTGACCAGACGTGACAAAATTCGCAACGATTAAGTTCGCGGTAGCCTGGGAGTACGTGACATCGCCGACAAGCTCCAAGAAAGCAGACTGCGCTGGTTTGGGCACATCAGAAGAAGATCGCCAGAGTACATAGGAAATTTAGTGACCAGTCTAAACGTTACAGGATCAAGACCCAGAGGGCGACCTAAAACCAGATGGACAGATGTGGTCAGCAAAGATCTTAGTTCCTGCAATGTTACCGAAAACGATACGTCAAATAGATCGAAGTGGAAGCTAAAGACTAGGAAGGCAGACCCCACCATCAGATGGGAATAATAAATGCACGGGAGAGAGAGAGAGAATTACATTGATAATATAAACAATAATCCAATGATTCCTCATCTCACATGGAAGTCAACGAATCCTAAATCCATAATTCTTTATCGTCTCCTCAATTCTTTATCAAGTAATGCGCCTTATTAGTCAAAGTTTTCTCAAAATATGATTGAAGTTTATTAATACGCATAGGTAAAATTGTTTGAGAATTTTTTTTATAGAAGCGAATTCCTCGCGCAAGGAACGTTGTCTTTGTTGAGACGGTAACCAGTTATTACCAGTTTTTATTTATTACTTGTGTTTACACAGCTTTTGTCATTGTTTCCGTAAATATATTCATTTTGTTTATGTAGTTGATAGGCCATCGGGCAAATGGGCCAACTGATGGTAAGTGGCTACCAACGCGTTTGGACATCAGCGCCGGTTTTAATCATACCATAATCTCCAATGCGTCACCAACCTTGGGGATTGAGTTATTAAATCCCTTTTACCTGTAGTTACACAACTCGCCCTTCAAACTGGAACACAACAATACAGACTTGTTTGACGGTGGAATGATGAATGAGTGGTACCCATTCAGACTTGCACAAAGCCCAATATTGTTATTGTGATACGGCCGAGCTCTCAGATTGTAAATAGTTCTAATGTCTCCTTTTTTGTAAATGAATATAATTTCGTTATCAGCAGACGAAACATCCTGAGGAAACCTGCATAAAGCGCATGAGAATCTGTCCACATATACCAACACTTTTACCCAGCTTTAGCCCAGTAGTGGGTGAGTTATAAAATGTCGGTTGAACCATTATATGCACCAAGGTGTGGTGTGATGTAATCGTAGCTCAAAACGCTGTAAGACCAAGAAACGAAGCAAGGGTGCAATGTAAAACAGTTAACACTAGTTAATATTTAAAGCCTTTTCAGCATCATCGTAATTGTCGGTCATCTTCGAGTAGGCGTTAATTATCGGGTAAGGAGACGGTACCACAATTTAATAAAAATAAAGAAAAAAACACGTTGATGTAACTCCATTGCCGTTTTAAGACTGACATGACTACACGTCGAGCGTTGCGACGCCGCAATGGTCGTGTAGCCTCACTTGTAATACTGCATAAACAAAATTAAAATACTTAATTATTTGAAATTATTATCGGTTACGGTTTCGGATTGATTTATTTCGGATATCCGATAGTTTCGGTTACGGAGCTCCATAACAATCCTAATTTATACAGTATCCTTTTCATTATTAAAGAAAATTCCCAAGCCGGGTCGGGTCGCTGGGATGTAATACGCGTACGGCTAGGTGGGTCTCGTGTGAAGACTCCTTAAGATTATCGCTAATTATTAAAATATCGGTATATTAGATTAGAATAATACTTTGTTTATTAAAACACTAAAGTACAGGAAATACGAGAATGAGACGTTAAAAAAAACTTTTAACAATAATAAATAGAAGTTAAAGTATAACGAACTAGTTGCCGCGGTTCTGTCCGCTTGTGTAGGTGGGGACGGCTGATCAGGTGTTAGGTATCCTATGTTCTCTTATGTGGAGGCAATAAGGCGAGGTGATATACTTTTAATGAATATTTGCGGTACAACTCCAAGGTCCAAGTTTCAACAGCAAATGGGACAAAACATTTTTTTTTACGATATCTGTGCGTGGACAAGCATATGGGACACCTGGTGGTAAGTGGTCACCACCTCCCATAGATAATGGCGCTGTAAGAAGTGGTAACCATTCCTTACATCACCAATGCGCCACCAACCTTGGGAACCAAGATGTTATGACCCTTGTGCCTGTAGTTACACTGGCTCCATCACCCTTCAAATCGGAACACAAAAGTACTGAGTACTGCTGTTTGGCGGTAGAAAATCTGATGAGTCGGTGGTACCCAGACGGGCTTGCAAAAAGGCCTACCACGAAGTATTTGGAATAAGACACGAATTTTTGGATCGTTCGTGGTAAACTTTTTTGTGTATTGTCTAAAATATGAGAACAAATGAAGATGTCAGATAAATCAAGCCGACTGCGAGTTTTACGTGCGTCGCGTAAACCTGTAGTATTACGATATAAATAAATAAAAATTTAAATATATGTAAAAATATGATTGTTTGAACCCGTGCGAAGTCTGGACGGGTAGTTAGTGATAAACAAAACAAATATATTGGATACAATATCATATGTTGGATGTTATCAAACAGCTTATCAGACATATATAAAAATAATGTATATACAGTTTTTTTTGTTATATGTTGGTCATTTATCAGTTAACGAAGTATAATGTCTCCGTCCAGGAACGCTCGGTTTTGTGACGTTGGCGGTTATGAATTATTTAATCTGTATATTTAAAAGCGAAATACCACACACTGTTTAATCACGAAATTTCAGAAACTGTAACACGTACAAATTTGAAATTTGGCAGGTAGGTTCTTTATAGGGTGTAGACATCTGCTAGGATTTTACGAAATTCCACCCCTAAGGCGGCAAGACGGGGGTTTCGAAGAAGAAGACTTGAAATTTAAAATGTATGCTCTATAGATGGTGTACAAATAATCTTTAGAAATCAACACCCTATTGGGGTTAAATCGGAGGTTGGTTGTCACAGCTAGTTTATAATAAAAGAATGGGCATGACCGTAGAGGGGGGAGGAGAAGAGGAACCTAAGAAGACATTAATGGAGTGTGTGAGCAGGGATATAATGAATGAAAGAATGAATGAAAAGACATGCTGTGCGGACTCCAAATAGACTGGCACGTGGATCACATGGACCACATGTCACCGTCGTTAGAAGCCGTGAATATAAACTCTTTGATTCCGAGTTTTAACTCGCGTTGAAGCAACGTTGTGGATCATGCTCCGACCCATCTCTAAGGAGAAGAGGCTTAAGCCCAGTCGTGGAACATTTGGAGGCTCTTATTAAAAACAATCACAGTCGTTGAATATTAACACCTTTTTCTTGTTATTAAATTATAACTATATATTTAAAAAAAAAAACAGAGGTGTCGTGGGTAATCCTTCCGTGCGGGACGAATTCGCTTTCGTTGTATATTATGTATTGAATAACAGACTCAATGAAATAAATGAACATCGTTTGACAATAATTAAATGTCAATGAAAAAAATATAGAACAGTTTACAATAGAGAGAGACAGAGGCAAAGAGAAAGAGAGGTAAATATCGTCTGGAGGCGTAACTCTTTTTCCTTACGTGACGAAATCCAGTTCAGTCAACTGTAAGCCGAGTAAAAGAACTTCGTTCCAAAAATGTAATGTTTAATGTACATTTGGGTCATATAACTGTTATCGATATAAGTACAACTTTGACCCGGAACATCGTTTAAGTACAATTAAGGCACGAGTATTACCCGTTAGTGATCAAACATGAAAACTGGTACACTTCACAACTCATCATTCATTCGTTCGTTCAATTATTGTTTCTAATTAAAAGTGAACGAGCGTACGATTTGGGTTTCGAATTGCTTAGATTTTATACTTGGATCTGAGAATGGTGTTGATCTGGTGTTATTACCAGATTATCTTGACCTCGTCATCGGTCAAGGCTCAGACTCTAGCCGTGGGCGCAATGAAAATTATTTTGAGTATGTCCGTAGAGAATTGACAAGAGAGACTTGCCAAAGTTTTCACCAAGTTTCGGAAAGTAAAGAACGAATTGAGTAAAATTATTAATAATAATTTGACCATATTTCTTATCAGATACGAAGTTGTTATCAGTTTGTATTGAATGAGGCATACAGTGAGTTCAAGATATTATGAGCGTTCTGCTTGGAATTAAACTGTTTTTCGAATTTCAAATTCTGATAATCAAAATCAGAGTGGTCTCAACTAGATTAGGAGTAAACCGATAAACAAGTTTGACCTTGAATTGACGTAAATTCATTGGTCGAAATCTTGAATAAAATCTGTCGTATTCGTTAAGGATTCGTGAAAATTTAATTACTTATAAGTAGTTGAGTAGAGAGTGTACGTAGAGAGTTAATTCCATAAGAGCATAATATAGCAGAGCTACTAGCGAATCCCTTGGTATATGTACTTTGTACACTATTCAAATAGGTTTGAAGAAATATACTATTAATGTTCTTCAGTGTAACATGAAAGATATTCTTGGCCATACTGGGACCCGGATAAGAGCTCACAATCACACGGAACTATTATTTATATTGTTGTCTATTAAAGAAATTACGTAATTTCTGAGTTATGGACAGGCCCGTTTTAATCCTGAACTCAGCTGCTCGTTGGTTTTGTCTCAACGATGATCGAGTCTTCGAACATTGGGAATAAGCTGCTTCAGAAGATCTTTTAAAAATGTTTTTAGGGGAGGAAGTGAGATTGGCTAGACCCTCTGTAAGACATTTCTGTTGCCCACGTCGAGACTATTGGTTGCTAGTGAAAAAATTACGATGGAAAACTCTTATTTTTCAACATCAACCTTGACCTTGGGCGCGATAACAAAATATATAATCTATAAATATTCCATTGACTGTCAATGAGTTGGCAACTAAGAGGTCTAAGATGATGCATTCGTAGCGGAAATAATTAGGTTTTTTTTGCAATGCGATGCCAGTGTAACTACAGGCACAAGAGATATGACACAATAGTTACCAAGGTTGGCGTATTGGCGATGTGAGGAATGGTTGCAAAGTCCATAGGCAGCGGTGACTTAGCATTGGATGGCCCATTTGCCTATCTAACCAATGTTATGAACCAAAACAAGACTAGTCTTCAAGAGAAAGTAAAAAAAAGGCCTGTAAATCTCAACTTAGAAGATTCTGCATTACAGTCTAAAAATGGCGATCCATAACAGTAGTCTGGTTATTCCTTTTATCGATGACATCGAAGGTGATTGCTTTAACCGTAAGATCAGGGCCGGACCGTAAGTTTAGGGGGCCCTCGGCTAACACTACTCAGGGGCCCACCTAAGACATATCTGAACGTAGACTTGAATTAAATTAATTGAATGGGTTTGATTAATTGCAGGACTTGCAGCAAACCATACGATCTGTTTAATTTAATAAAGTTACGGAATCTTTCGCATTGTCGTCTATTTTTTACTTTGACTTGGCTTAGCTGAGGCCCCCTTGAGTCCACGGGGCCCTGGGCTGAAGCCCAAAAAGCCATATGGTAGATGTGATCCTGCGTAAGGTGATTGTGCCAGTTAACTAACTTAGTTACTTTGAATTCAGATATTTAATACAGTTGGAATTTATCAAAACTGACATCGTTAACAGTCTGATAAGAGATAAGATTACCTTGAGACCAATAAGTGTTGATTGATACGAGAATTTTTGGGCCGAAAACATTAGATGATACAATGTGTTCATAGTTAGCCTGGTTTGCGAAGAGTTTATTAGCATAACTAGTATTATTTGAAATCTCATGATATAGGTTTTTTTTTTTTAATTTTATCAGTAGGCAGACGAGCAAATGGGCGACCTGATGGTAAGTGGTCACCACCCATAGACAATGGCGCTGTAAGAAATATTTACCATTCCGTAAATCACCGCCACCGACCTTGACACCTAAGATGTTACGTCCCTTGTGCCTGTAGTTACACTGGCTCACTCACCCTTCAAACCGGAACACAACAATACTGGGTACTGCTGTATGGCGGTAGAATAGTTTTTTTGGTAGGCGGATGTTATTAGTCTGATGGTAAGTGTTCACCACAGCCCATAGATGACTCTGTGAGAAAATATTAATGATTCCTTATGTCAATGCGTCAAAAATCTCGGTTACTTAGTTATATCCGTTGTGTTAGAAGTTCGTTATATAAATGAACGAGTACTTCATTACATACCCAAAACGTAAACTCTATATTATATATATTTATATAATAATGTATGCTTTTTGATTTACCTTTTAGGAAGTAACCTAGGCGACAAAGCTCCGCTCGGCTCGGCCATGTGACCATTTGGAAATGAAAATTGTTTCTTGTGAAAACACATAAATTTCATTTATGTATATATAACTATATATAAGCATACACAATGAGCCGAGATGGCCCAGTGGTTGGAACGCGTAGCTTAACCGATGATTTCGGGTTCAAATCCAGGCAAGCACCACTGAATTTTCATGTGCTTCATTTGTGTTTATAATTCATCTCGCGCTCGGCGGTGATGGAAAACATCGTGAGGGAACCTGCGTGTGTCTAATTTCAACGAAATTCTGTCACATGTGTATTCCACCAACCCGCATTGGAGCAGCGTGGTGGAATATGCTCCAAACTTAGCCCAGCAGTGGGAAATATATAGGCTGCTAATGTAATGTAACGTAAAAAATACACAATGAAATAAATTAACAACCTTTGAAAATAGTTAAACGACAAGAAAAAGAATTGTAATTAAAAATCTAATAACTTTAAATCATGTTTATTCAAATCGTAAACGAGGGAAAGGTCGTGTCGAGGGGTCATGAAGTATTTACCTTACGTGACCATTTCAGCCAGGTCACTCTATCGTAAGCCGCGTACAAAAGAAAAATCTTCGCCCTTTCTCGACTATAATACGTAATAAACATATAAACGTTCCTCTTGAATCGCTCTGATTATTGATGAAAACTGCATTAAAATCCGTTGCGTAGTTTAAAAGATCCAAGCGTACAGACGGGATGCAATGCTGATACTAAATATACTACAGAATGTCTTACAACGTTCACAGTTTTTCAGTCGTTAGACAATACAAACTATGTCCCTGCGTTTTAAATCTGTGATATCTTCGAAAATATTCATTTAAATTACACGCTGTAAAGGGCCATATTGATCTATATTTTATTTTTATTTTATTTTTATTAGGACAACCAACAGTAGATACAATATCACATCTAAAATAAAAAATTACATTTAAAAATTATCAAGGCAAAAGTTCTACTACGTACAGGTAGTCTCACCGTGCATTATCATATTACACAATGTAATTAGTGAAAATATGAATTAAACATAAGCATAATAATTAAAAATAAGAAAAACAATACATTTTTTAAACTATTATATAATAAATAATAATTAATAAAACCAATATAATAATAATTTAATATTAAATGCACAATGTATTTAAGGTACTTATTTGGATAAGGATTGATACTGTATTGCTTAAAATCGCTTCGAAAATAAGTCATTATTTCTCGTAATAAGTAAAGAATAAAAAATGCTTGTTGTGGGCTATCCCTAAGATCTTTTTAAGGTGTACAATATTGGAGTACATTATTTTGATCTATCTCTTAGGGTTCAGCCAGCGTTTGTAATATAAGCGCAAAAAATTTGCTTATTTACGACATCACTTTAGAAACCTCTAAAATTATCAGTGTTTCTCTACTACATTGTGCATGTATTATACATGTAAACCTTCCTCTTGAATCGATCTATCTATTAATAAAAACCGCATCAAAATCCGTTGCGTAATTATAAAGATCTAACCATACATAGGGACAGACAGCGGTAAGCGACTTTGTGTTTGTAATGATATGTTTTAATTGATTGTTAATTTTTTCCAGGTGACCCCTTCATTCCTAATACCTATACCTTTAATTAGCATTCCATTATTAATATATAACATTAAAATACACTGCCAGTCATAGTATAATAAAATTATATTTCGTATAAAATCCCAAATTCCAAGAATACCATTCCATTAAAAAAAAAAAGAAATCTTAAAAATTTACAGTGTCTTTAACGGTGATAATAAACATAGAAGCAATATTTTAACTGTTTTATCTCGCTTTAGTATAAAAATAAAAAAAAAACACTATTTAAATAATAGATAATTATATTAAATTATAATAAATAAATAAATATATGTATATATAATATTATTATTAATATTTCACATTGCACTAATTCCATATAATATTAAAACTTTTATTATTCTAGTGATTTGCTAATTGCCTGTTCGTATTTCGTCGCCGTAACGTTTTTTTTTGTAAAATGATCGGATAATATATCCACTATGAGTTCATCCCCAGCCATCGAGGCTACCCCTACCGCAACCCCTACCGCTACCCCATCCTCCCCCGCGTTGAAGGCGCCCGACTACCATTTCCAGACGTCAACGCCGAATTATTACAAGGTAACTTTTTTTTTTTTTTTTTTGTTTAAAATGAGTAGGTAGGTTATTAAAATTAAATGGCCGCAACTGCCCTAAATATATAAAGCTTGGTAACTAATATGTTATATCCCCTGTGTCTGTTAAACCGGTTCACGCAAACTTAAGTATTGCTCTTTGACGATAGAATATATAATGACTGGGTTATACCAAGCATTGTATATCTTAGAATTCGAAATTAAAATGCTTACTTTATTCGAGTAGGCTTTTTTTACAAGCACATTTGAATCGCCATTTTACAGGTACAAAATTTAAAACTTCCCCCGGTTCGGAATGTATGTATATTCTACTGAGAAGTACCGGGAAACTCAGTTGTTACGCTTTTACAACATTTGAGATACAATATCATGTCGATCAAATACAATTAATTTGACATTAATATATCCTGTTTGATAGTCAACAAGTACCAGCTCGACGATTTTTTATTATCTGTATAATTTTGTGTTAAGTAATATCCTTTATTTTTCTTTTAACAAAGTATTTGAATTTATGCATTGGCAAAGTTAAATTTGTTAAGCATTTTTTTTTCTGCGTTGCGTTCGCACTACAAGAAATAAAGAGGGAGAGTCTGTTGTATTATAGCTCCTACGCAGTTGTAACGTCTTTCAAAATGGCCGCTGCTGTCAAAATTAAGTCAAACTGACATTATTACAATTTTTTACATACCAATGGCAGGATAAGTAAAGATAAACAATCGTTTGATTTAATATTTAATGCGTTTTGCTAAAACTTCTGGTATATTCTAAACTACAAACAGATTCTCGATTGATATATCTCTATTTATAATACAACATTATAACACTTAACTCTTGTACATTTCAATTTTACTTTTGATGTTCAGATAACAGCTTCGATGACGTTTCTAAACGTCATTCACGAATCTACAATGACGGCATAGATTATTATGATCAGTGATGTGACGTCGATTCAAGGTCAAATTTGTTTATCATTATTCCTGACATTGGCTTAGACTATGCTATTCGTCTCGTATTGTCTTGTCTTGTACAATATGTTCGAAATGGGAAGTACATAATTGTGAATATATATTTGTACTGGCTACCCGTTTCGGCTTTACACGGGTACAATAGGGGCCTATAAACCAAGTTTAGATTTATGAAGAAACATAAAAAGAAAAAATCCTTTTTTTTCGGCTGGGAAAGTTCAAATTCTCCTCTATAATATGTATGTATTATACATATAAACCTTCCTCTTTTGAATGTCTTTGTTTATTGATGAAAACTGCATTAAGATTCATTACGTATTTACGGGAATATACTTTGTTTAAACTGTGTTGAGATCGTGTATGTGATCGTATTTTTTATGTAATTTCAGAAACAACATCAACCCCTGAGCGTGGTATTATCAGCAACAGCCCCGTCGACGCCCCCTACTTACGGTTAGTAAATAAATTAACAAATAATTTAATTTGTACTTTGTACATAGTAAACAACCTGTGGCGTCCCACTGGTGGGATAACGCCTATCCTATTTGAGGAGTAGGCTTGGAGTTTATTTAATCACTTATAATGCGAATTAGAGGAACGGACATGTTGCAGGTTTCCATGAATTATAAGCATAAATCAAGCACAGCTAATCAAAGCGGTGCTTGTCTGAATAAAAAACACTTGGAAATTCGAGCCAAATATAATTATTACTACTTTTTTTTAAGCATGCATTTTTTCGATTTTTTATTAATAACACTGAAGTTCATCATAGCGACCAAAAACGAGAGGACTCGTGGGATCCGGTTGGAACGAAGTTGCTTTTGCTGTATATTATGTATTAAATAAAGGACAATGAAATAAACCAACAACATTTGATAAAAGAATCAATAAATATTTTTTACATAAAAAAATCTTTGTGTATGAATAAAATAACAAAAAATAAATTTACATAGTGTAATATTTCTGACAGTTCACTCTACTGTGAGCTGCGTAAAAGAACTTCGTTCCAATAAAAAAGAAAGTCGGTTTTGTCTTTGAAGACTGATGAGGGCCAGCGTTTGTGGTGGCAATAGTTGGCGCCACTAGCGTGTGAAATATCGCTGTCATTGAAAACGTATTCTCTGTTGCAAAGTCATGATTTTATTTTAAATTTGATAATCAAATAAATAATTATCACGCTCGAGTGAAAATATTGTTTGCTCTCTTGAATCTGAGAATAATTGACGATATTAATGATAAACCAATACCTCTTCGAATATTTATACATTTATCTAGATAGTGTCGCAGTACAAAAGAACTAAAACGTACGAGTCAACTTTTTTATCTTTGTGTGCGTGACAGCTATGATTGACACTCGCCGAACGTCATACTACTTTAGTAGTGTGCGTTGGTGGTCGAACAGGTGACAATTATTTTTTCGACGAGTTCTCAGCTTTGAGTCTTTCTAGACATATGAATCATCAATGATTGACCTATCGATTTGTTTCGTTATCATTTCGTGATTGCTCAGATGTTACGGTCAAAAAATTATAAAAAAAAGCAAGACGTGACGTAACAAAAAAAGTACCTTGTACTTTAACTGACCTATCGGAGACATATTTGGAGACGGATTTGTGTTAAACCGTACAAAAATGTTTGTACTGAAAAATTGTATGAAGGCGATGATGTCTGAATGTCTGACAGTTACAATATAATAATGTCCTAAGGACGTTCTGAGCGCTTCCATTTTTGTTGTTAGTTAGGTTAGGCGTACGAAGGGTGTCTGTCATATGTTTTCCCCTCCGACGTCGAGGTTCGGTCTCACAGGACGCCTTTAGGACGCGCGTACTCTTAGTCCGTCAGTGAGCTCCCAACGTCCGGTGTCTCTATAGAGACCGCTGTGGCCTCACCATCTACTGAAAAATATATAAATATATATATACGGACATTTTTGGACTGTACTGTGTTTTATTGCAATCACCCCGTAATGGTAATAAATGTCAATCATAACGACGGAAGTTGTTTTTCGGATCTTGAGTGTACAATTTGCTAAATTTGTATAGGTGATGGGAAAATCTGACTGCTGACGTTTGATATTTCAAGAGATCTTATTCTACACTAGCGCCTCTGATGGCGAATTCAAGGGCGATTGTTTTGAACCATATGTTTAATACACCGGACTACACATTAAATATTAATCTTCTAATGTTATTCTTTATATTTGTTTACGAATACAATCGTAGGTTTGTTTAAATTTGGTCCTCCTGCCATTGAAATATATGTTAGATGTTAGTGTCTGTCTTCCGCAATTGTCAAAAAATACATCTATAATTAATATGTTTTAAATCGATTATGACGTCGTAATTATGTAAATATGAACTAAAGAATATTTATAATAATTTTAATATAATTTTTTTTATTTAAAATTACAAAAATGTGTGCCGCCCCCGGGTGGGCTCGAACCACCAACCTTTCGGTTAACAGCCGAACGCGCTAACCAATTGCGCCACGGAGGCGATGGGAGATCTTGCGAAATAGAGAACCGAGTTTCACCAAGACATATTCGTGACGCGTGACATACTTCATTATCTATGTACTG
Source organism: Vanessa tameamea (assembly GCF_037043105.1). NCBI lineage: Eukaryota > Metazoa > Arthropoda > Insecta > Lepidoptera > Nymphalidae > Vanessa > Vanessa tameamea. Next base: position 2,002,923 of record NC_087339.1, on the reverse strand, counting down.
TTTTTATTTTTTTTATTTTATCTTGTGTTTTTTGTTATCTGGTCGGGTATGCTTATTCCAGCAGAGATATATACAGGATGTTATTTTTGTTTGTTTTTCGAATATAACATCTTCAAACGTCACTTTCCAGGAGAACCGACGCTCACGCCGCCCCCGCGGTCCCCAGGCGCCCCGCTAGCGACTCCGGCCTCTGGTGACGGGAGGGCTCACCCTCCAGACGGAACATCCTCAGATAAGGTACTGATAATTACACTATAGCTATAAAAAAGGTTATCGAGGTTGACCATATTATTAATGAATAAAAATAGTTTTTTTTTTATGTCTGAATATCGTAATTGTGAAGTCAAATCAAAATATTATTTATTCAAGTAGGCTCATAAAAGCACTTTTGAAACGTCATGTTCCGAATATTCCGAAAAGAAACTCAGTAGTTACTTTTTTCCACCATTTTAATTACAGAGTATTTATTATTATATATATATATATATATATGTATATATTTATGTATTATATTAAAAAACATTTTTTTTTAATATCTGCCTCAGTCAATAAATACCAAGTCCACGCTTTTTATCTTTAATATAATCTTGTAGTGTGTAATATGCCTTATTTATTAATGTCTTTTTGACAAGAGCTGTATTTTTTTTTAATAGACTCAGTACTATCTGATTTTATAATTACAATCAACAATAACATTAATTACTTTAAATGAATAATAATTGATAACAAAATCTAACTAAAATTATAAATTTTCTATGACTCAGAAATAGTATGTCCGAAGCACTTAAACTTCGCGCCAAAAAGTAAAGTCAAGCCGCTGTGACAGGCAATCGCGCGCTTTTTTTTTTTTAATATAATACGCTATAAGGTATTGATGCATTCGACTGTAAAAAATATATATTTTTAAAGTAAAGATGTACGAGAAATGGGCCAGCTGGTGGTAAGTGGTCACCACCACCGGAACACAACAATACAAAGTATTAATTAATATTATATGGTAGAATATAATATGATGAATGGGTGGTACCTACCCAGAAGGACTTGCACGAAGCCCTATGTAATATTGAATGAAAAATTTGTATTGAATTTAACCAGCTAGCACCAAATGTGTGTAATATTTCAACACAAGCGGTTGTCTGGTATATGTGTGTCAATACAACTTAATATTTGATCGAAACAAACTATATTATGCACAAATTTTAAAGCCTATGGTGATTGTTAAAGAGTTACTCCATTCAGCCAATCCTGGGTTTGGAATCAGTTCCCCGATTACATAGGGTTAGTAACTCTTTTGTTGGGCTATGAATACCTTTTTTACAACAACATCCCAGTAAACCTTTTAAAATATTCAATTGTAAAATTAATAATTATAAATTAAAAAATGAATCGATTAAAAAAAGATCCCGCTGAGTTTCTTTGGCCGGTTCTTCTCAGGTCCGAGGTGTTAATTTCCGAACCGGTGGTACATTTTTGACTGTCAATAAGCAAGTGTAACTCTTCTATATTGAATAAAGATTTTGACTTTGATCACGACTACCATAAAAAATGGTCAACAGAGAGATTTCAACTCTGTATCATGACAGGAAGCATATTAAGCTTACAAGATTTGATCTAAACAAACATTGCAAGTTGAATAAAAGCTTGTGATAAATTTACATAATCACAGATAAAAAGTATATGTAATATGTATGATAAATAAAAATAAACAAAAAAAATATATAAAAGAAATTTTCCTAGGGGACACCCGGGTTTGAACCGGGGACCTCTCGATCTGCAGTCGAATGCTCTACCACTGAGCTATATCCCCGTTGAGTAATATGTTGAAAAATGTCATTATATTGTGTTGTAACGATTTTTTTTTTTTTATTATCTATAATAATTTAGGTCTTTCATAATTCTTACTAATATTTTAATGTGAAAGTCGATCCGTCTGTTACAAGATTTAAATATAATAACGTCTTTAATAAAAGTTTCAAGTGAATACCGATTTGTGCGTTTAATGGCATTGAAAAATTTTAATTATTAATTACTAAAGGGGTTAAATAAGGGATGGGAGTCTGTGTAATTATTCGTTATTTTTGAAAATTAGAAGTTAGGTATTTGATAAGTAGGTTTTTGTTTTTGAGATAATTCATGTGATTATTTTTTTTTTGTTATATTTGCGAGTAGCGACCTGCTCCGTCGTGTAATTTAATATCATAACATGATATAAATATAATTTACTAGCGACCCGTCCCGGCTTCGCACGGGTTATCCCTAAGAGATACACGTATACCATCGCGAACATTTTTGAAGACCGTTTTAAGACGTACAATACTGTAGTACATTATTTTGATCTATCTCGTACGGTTCAGCCAGCGTTTGCAATTTAAGCGCAAGAAATCTGTTTATTTACGTTAGTTAGACCTCTAAAATTATCAGTGTTTTTCAACTATATAATGCACGTGCTATAAACCTTCCTCTCGAATCAGTCTATCAATAAAAAAAAACCGCATCAAAATCCGTTGTGTAATTTTAAAGATCTAAGCATACGTACAGACAGACAGCGGGAAGCGGCTTTGTTTTATAGTGTGTAATGATCCCATAGCACGCAGGGATAATGTAGCTCTCTACCTTAGAAGAAAATGATCATTAATTTCGGAGATATATATATACTATACATACATAATTGGACTCATTTTTAATATTAGTATAGATTATCTTCATGTTTAAAATAATATTGCAGGTTTAAGTTGTTAATTGTTATTGAAATTTTCAGTCGTCAGAAACAGCTGTGGGGGGAGTATCGCGCACGGCAAGCACAGCGCTCTCGCGTAAAGAGAGTTACAAGGCTCAAAGGCAGCACTACAGGAAGGAGAAGAAGAGAGCTGCCTCCGCCCTCCTGCACTCCATAGAGGATCCATCGGTCGTTGTGCTCTCTGATTGGTTGAAGGTGAGAACTGAATCACTGGTCTATTCGACTGCTTATCTAGTGGTTTTGGGTTTTAACTTTAATTCCATGTGAATGGATTCCTTTGGTTTTTTTTATTATTGTACATTTATTTTTTCCAAACCTAGTTTGGCGGACGTGCAAATGGGCCATATGACAAGTGGTTACCACTGCCCACCACCACAATTTAGTGGTCATTTATAGGCTGTACTTTACCTTTGTTTTAACTTCCTCTTGAAAATCAGCATTTTTTTCTGTTCATAACATTGTTTGGCGGTCAGGTGAATGGGCCACCTGATGGTAAGTGGTCACCACTATCAATAGACATTGGCGCCGTAGGAAATATTAACCGTTCCTTACATCGCCATAGTTACACTGGCTCATTCACCCTTCAAACAGCAATACAATAATACTGAGAATTGCTGTATGGCGGTTGAATATGAGATGAGTGCGTGGGACCTACCTAGATGGACTTGCACAAACCTTTATCACCAAGAAGATGACAGCATTCTCAAGTACTAAAGTCAAGTACTGTAGGCAATATAAACATTACAGCAGGGTTCTTGGAATTAAAACGTGGAATCCCCCATACGGTTCCATATCCAAAGTAGTCTTGTACGTTCCTCAAAGTTGGCAATTCTCCAGGTTCGTGGATCGCTGAAGTCATGGACGAAATTGTGGTGCGTCTTGAAGCCTGGTCTGTTGCTGCTCTACAAGAGCCCCAAAGCTAAAGTGAGTACCGGAAATTGTTTATTGCAATGGCAGGTGTAATGAAAAATAAAAGCTTCGACCTTGAATTGACGTGACGTGTGGTTTAAAAAGTAACGTCCTGTACATATCCCAAGGCCTCTCCCTTTGAGAGGCTTGGATCTTATTCCACAATGCTGTACTACACGTGGGAGATTATACTCTGACACTAGGCAGGTTTCCTCACGATGTTTAACCCTTTGGACCATATCGGCTGAAACTTAGATTATAGCTTAAGATAAAATATACTATTAAATAAATATAAAGATTTAATTAATAAATTCCATATTTTAAAACAAAACAAATAATAATATAATAATAAAATCTTCAAAATAAAAAGACACTTCCAGTTGCGCTCACTCTGTGATGTTTGTTGTTCTGTTATGAATAACTTTTTAATTTTACCCTCTGTTTCTGTTAACGCTAGTCATGTAAACAAATTTTAATGTACCTTATTTTTCTCCTAAGTGAATTTTATTCTTGTGAGAAATATTAATAAAGATATCTCAAACCGTATTTAATTTAGGATTTTTTTATGATTATTTTTCTATTTACAGAGAAGTCACTGGGTTGGAACTGTTCTGCTGACGTCCTGTCAGGTTATAGAAAGACCCAGTAAGAAGGACGGCTTCTGTTTCAAACTCTACCATCCCCTTGAACAGAGCATCTGGGCTCCGAGGGGTCCTCATAATGAAACTATAGGTCAGAATATATATATTGTTAGATAAATAGATACAGTGTCGTATACTCTATTCCAACCATAGGAGGAAAAAACCAACTAAACAACATTTGACAGCAAATTGACGCGATATCATTGGTCGAGAGCTTGGTTAATCTATGATACTCACTGTGGATTCGCGAAAGAATGGCGTTTTGAACGTCGACGAAACTGTTATCGGAATTTTGGGAGTAAAATTAAATCGGATATAAGTAGTTAAGTGTAATAGTGTTGTGTTATAAATTTAGATATATCAATCATAAACTCTTAGTAGTCCGCAATATAGCAGAGTTATTAATAAATCTAAGGTTTGTTTACCTTTTTTCCTACTTCCATTGGAATAGGCTATAGGTACAGTCCATTCCACGAGACGAGCTCTCAAGGCACTTGTGCAATTGATGACCTGACTTATATTGGTCACGGCTTATAATCTCAAGGGAGACCAGCTAACGCAGGACATATTGTGTGTACGTGTGTGTGCAAACAGGTGGACTGTTCCCTCACACTCATAATCCGATGGGACGGCGAATCCGATACGACCGGATAGTTCAAGCACAGTATTGACAGCTTCACGTGCCTATCGAACACCTTGTGCAGTTATTCGTTGATACCTTCATTGGCTGAATAATTTCTTATATATATATATATCAACCAATGAGGTGCGAGTGTTTTTATCTCTAGGAGTTCGACTCGTGGAATTAACTGTATGATCGTGCGTCTCCACTGAGATATTAGTTTTTTGCGTGAAATGTGAAAGTCCATGTGCTGTGGTGAGTGTTATTCATCAGGTTGCTAATTTGCCAGGTGCCGTGGTCCAGCCCCTCCCCACGGCGCATCTCATCTTCAGAGCGCCCTCCCAAGCAGCTGGTCACTGTTGGTTGGATGGACTGGAACTCGCGTTGAGATGCAGCAATGCTATGCTCAGGTATGGCATACTTTATACATAAACTGTCTGTCTGACTGACTAACTTATAAATCTGCGGATCCCTAGGTCCTGGAGTTTAATTTTTGGTTTGGGGCAGTAAAGTGTTAAGTCAGTCAATATCAATAAATTATTATCAGTGCTGTTCACACTCTCGCTCTCTGCGCACGAAAACTCGCTGATCATGCAAGTGAACACTCTGCGTTTGTTGGATTGTGCCGCCTTCAATTTACGAGAGCGCATCTTTGGTTGCAGACTCACTGTGTTCTATGATATGTCCAACGCAGTTGTCTGGCTTCCTTTAAAAATGTCGTGCTCGAAGTCAGGACATCATCTTTCTAATATTGATTATTATTCGTGCAAGTACTCTGGTATATTTTAAGGTAGCCACTAGACCTTCATGGCAATCTTGAACAAGACATACATAAATATATGTATATAGATTTCATATATATTTCAGATTTCATAATTACGGAAAAAGAACTTTAATGTATCAAGGTGCTCAGTTGTACAATAAACTCCCAACAGATATAAAACATGCTAAATCTTTGTCTACATATAAAAGACTTTTAAAATTCCATATTTTAAAACAAAACAAATAATAATATAATAATAAAATCTTCAAAATAAAAAGACACTTCCAGTTGCGCTCACTCTGTGATGTTTGTTGTTCTGTTATGAATAACTTTTTAATTTTACCCTCTGTTTCTGTTAACGCTAGTCATGTAAACAAATTTTAATGTACCTTATTTTTCTCCTAAGTGAATTTTATTCTTGTGAGAAATATTAATAAAGATATCTCAAACCGTATATATATATATATATATATATATGTATATAATAGTGTTAAACGATATCAAAATAAATAACAATTATTTAATAATGTTCATAATTGAGACATCTTAGTTCTCAAAGTTGCGTGGCGTATTGGCGACGTAATTAATGGTCAATATTTCTTACCGCGTCAGTGTCTTCTGGGCAGTGGTGAGCACTTACCATCGGGTGGTCAATTTGTCCGTCGGTTTTTTTCTAATTGTATTTTTTTTTAACAATAGATGTTCCCGGTCGAAACCGGAACAGGCCGTGGAAGATGCTCCCGCTTCACAGACGAACATCTCCCACGAGGAGCTGGAGAAGCATTTCAATGAACATGGTTAGTGCAAGGTTGATTTTTATTAATTTACGCCTGCGGAAATTATCAGAGCAAACGTTACCCTTGATACTTTGTTGGATTTTTTCTTGTAGGCAAACTATAATATTCTTATAGCCGATTCCAATGGCAGGACTTTAATATTCCAAGTGATAATATTTATGCTGTATTAGGCATTACAGACAGTTCTTAAATAATATATCTTTATTCATAATACAACACTATTGAACAGAACTTCCAAATTTTATATATTAATTTCTTCGATATACAAATTACAGATTAGTTAGATGAAGACCAATGACGTCACGACAATTCAAGGTCAAAGTTGTTTATGTACTCCTTCCATTGGAATCGACTGTATGTTGATATGTTTTTTGTGTTTATACGTAAATTAAAAGGATTTTAGCTGATGTGAAATGTGTGTGGAATATAAATTATTATTTGAACACGAACGTTAAATTATATTAAAGTTAAGTATATTTGAAATCTTTTTTTTTTTTTATAGTTTTGATTTGATTACAATTATGCAAGTTTGTAATTTCAAAAAAGAATATATTCATAATGACTAGGGTTTTATTATATTTATATTTGAGAATTAATATACGTCAAAACGAAAATTGATTATTAACATGGAACCTGGTCGACTTTGACGTCACCCAACCTGAGTATACACTTGTGTGTGTGCGTATTACGTAAAATAATAATACACGCAAATATTAAGAGAGCACGTCTATTCCGGTTGGTGTCTCCGAATCGACTGTGACAATTTCGTGCAAATTTAACATCGTGACGTGTAACGATGCGATATTGTTTCGTGATGACGTATCGTGTGAATGTTTTCGCTCTTAGTATAAATCTAAGTAATATTGTATGATGTTTTTTAAAACGATATCACGATCCGTGACACGTCACGGTGCGGTATCGTGTCGTGATTTCGTGGATTGATTTCTATGTATGTATAATTATACTAATTTATGTATATATTATTCGCTTGCTACACAATCGCTTGCTACATCCTTTCGTATTGTCTGTGTTTGATAATGACAGTTTTGAGACTAGCCGAGTCGCCTTGTAGTTCTCCGTCCCCGCTTTTGTCAATATCAGATTATTCTCCCAAGAGTTTTCGGTCCGAGTTTAAAGCGTATCATTCGAAGGAGCATCAGAAACTCTCCAAGAGTCTCACGTCGAGCCCGTTCAGATTCGACACGAAGCTACCGATACTGAGGTGCTTCGAATTACCGAAATTGTCGTTCGGCGAGAGAAGTACCGAACGCGATAAAAATTCAATGAGTTTTTTAGATGATAATATTTCAAAGATGATCCTCAAGAGGCGATGCTCGACTCCATCTGTTTTAAAGTCGAATTCGTCCCAGAAACGTATCAGCGAGTTGAGGGAATCCGGCGTTAAAACTGACTCAGAAAATCACGAAGCTCTTCAATCTGAAATGATGAAACGTAGGGAGATACTGGAATCGGAGGTGTTGTTCAGTTCGCCGGAGAATTTTTTGATCACTAAAACCGCTCCGTCGCTGGAGAGATTCGCGGGATCGCTCGACGTATCGTCGTCCAGTGATGATATTATGACGTTTAGGTGATGAGTTCATGATTAACTGATTGAGTTGATTTCAATAGATCGTGCACGTATAAGGAATCATTCCAAAAATATTCCAGCTCCCGGTATCTGATATAGGGATGTTATGGATATGTCATTTCGGATCTGGATATACAGTTACAGATATACGAAATTATTACGTAATATTTATTGACGATAACGGATATTAGATCATTTAGAAATTCTAAACGAAAACATTACAAGAAGAAGGCTGTTGTAATATTATTAAATATTGGGTATAGCTTTAAAATACAATTAGTTGCTCCCTTTTTAGTAAAGCACTATGCAACGACAAAATTATAATAAATATTTTGTCCATCGGTTTCGATTGCGGTTACGGAGCTCCATAACATCCCTGATCTGATATATATATAGAGTCGCGGCACGTAACGTTGGAAGAAAGGGGGGAGGGATTTGTTGTCGCATAGGAACTTGAACATTTTGCAGTAGACTCGCTCGCCACTACGGGAACACGTAATTCTTACAGGCTAATCTGTGGAAGGCTGACTTCTCTTGCTCTGGCGATGATATTTTTAAAATGAACGTGACCTTTGATCTATTGAAGTTAACTATACCGTCCAATTTTACTTTTTAAACGAAACGGTTGTGACATAATCGTTTTGAATTTCGAATGCCTTTTTTTTAGAAATTCCACGCCGTACAGTCAAAAGTATTCTCTAATAAACTATGACAATTTGCCGTCGAACAATTTCGAAGCGTCGCAAACGGATAGGCGTGACGACAGATACACGGCCCAGAACGTGTATCTAGCCGGGAAAATTCTGAGAAGCGGTGAGGTGTTTTTGTTTTGGTAGAATTATTCGATAGGTTCCGAAGACCTCTCCACATGCCCTTGGGAATAATGACCGTGCACACACATTGGTCTCAAGTCAATTACTAGAAACGATCCAAGAAAGGACATGACTCTCATTGGTTAATGAGCGTGAATATCATTGACTAAATTATTTCTTGGTGTCGTCGTACGTGCTCGATTCGTTTCGGTTGTATCTCGTCGCGTGCGTCGAGGTGCGAGTGTTCTGTTCCCTAGGAATTCCTCTCGTGATGGACTATGGTATAGTTTCACGAATTCTTTGCAAATCTTCGCCGATTTGTCGTTCGTCTGGTCAGCCAGATGTGAACTTTGCGAGGGATACTCGTAGTGTAAGAAGAAACTCGAAACTCACTGCAGAACACGATCGTGAAATCTCGGTATGTGATTTCCGATATTCGTTATAATAATTTTAATATACACGAATCTAAATGGCGTATCACCGTCGGTTGTCAAAATTCCACGAGTGAGGTACGAAGCGATTTTTTACGGGATCGTAGTTCTTGTCGCGATTCGCGTTCTGAATTTTCAAGGCAATGTGGAGAATATTTGAGGCTTGATTGATTTTGTGTCTCATTTTTCTTATATTAGGGGGCACTACGGAGTTAACTTTAAGTTGGTTCGAGCATGACGAGTGAGCTAGTGTTGTTACAGGTGTCCGAAAATTAAAGTGATGTTCTTTCATTCGATAAAAAAAAAAGGACGAATTTTTATTTTCATTTGTAACTGATTATCATAACATTTTCATTTTATAAAATAGCTACCTGCTTGTTCTTTGCTCGGCTAGGTAGATTCTATCTATTATTGCGAATCTTCAACCGTTTACGCAGCGCACGCAACTGAAGCTCTCAAACAACATTTTTCATTGATGCTCCGATCCTATTGGTCGTATCTTTGTAATATATAACCTACAGGCCTATAGCCTTCCTCGATAGTTGAGCTATATGACGCAGATTTTTTTTTTCAATTCTACCCAGTATTTCCTTATATTAACGCGTTCAACCGAACAATCAAACTCTTCGGCTTTATAAGTTTATAATATTAGTATATTAGTATAGAAATGGCAATTGGTTTACTTGGTGGTGGGGTTTGTGCAAGTCCGTCTGGGTACCACCCACTCATCAGATATTCTACTTTCAAACGGCAATATTTAGTAATTTTGTGTTCTGGTTTTAATTGTAAGTGAGTTTAAATACAGACGCAGGGACATAACAATAACACGGGGTCGTTTAAAGAGTTAAATACATATAAAAATATGTACATAGATTTAATATAAACACTCTCAAAATAAGCAACAATAATATCTGTTCATTATTGGGACATATTATCTTAGTTCCCGAAGTTGGTGGTGAATTTTGATTTGAGTATTACTTTTGGTACAGCGTATGTTTTCTTACAGCGTAAATGTTTATGGGTGATTTTGACCACTTACTGGTGGTTTATTACCACGTCCGCTTACCTATCTTATGGAAGAGATGCTTACAGAAAAATATTGGATGTTAGGGATTTGAATACAAACTTATATAAATAATAAAATAATATGTCCTGACTGACTGTTTAGTCATCGCCGAGCGTAAACTGTTAAAGTTAGGGCAATGAAATTTGGTGAGTTGATTCGTTTTATTGAGTAGACGCCTACTAAGGAAGGAATTTTGGAAATTCTACCCCTAAGGGGGTGATATAGGGGTCGAAACTTTGTATGGAAGACCATCATTTTTTTGAGTTAGAACCAATCTTCTCCGATAATGTTACACGGGAATTTAAGATATCCAAAATGGCAAATGGCACCAGGATAAAACGTAATATTTAATTAATCTGTAATATAATCAACATCTACGTGAGCAAAGTCTCGGGCAACAGCTAGTATAATATATTATTCAAGATCCCGATCAATGTTATCGTGACAATTAAACGTCAAAGTTATCCTTATATATGACGGCTACTGCGATAGATCAGCGGCACGCCTGTCATCGGTAGGATCCTCTGGTACAGGGTTCATGGTGTAGGCTTTAGGCAACTACAAAGATAAATTATGATAATTCTTTTATTTCATGTAGATGATCAGCGATAACAAATTACAAAGTAGGTTTATTATAACTATCCGAGTTGCGTGAACCAACGGTCCTGTTTTGAAGGTCCGAACTCTGCAATGAATTGAGCTTCCGACGACCGTTGCATATCGATAGTCCACTATCGAAAGACTATCGATACTTGAGGTGTTAGCGATAGTATCGACAGTCTATCGATAGTACCGATAGCTCCCCATGACTATTACTGTCGATAGTATTGCAAAAACGATTACTTTTAACCTAAACTATCGATAGTATCAATATTATCGCTGCTACCAATAGTATCGCTTACAGAGAGCTAGCGATACTATCGATATCGATAGTTTTCGAGGTCAACTATCGATAGTCAAAATATCGATAGTTCTGCAACGCTGCTTCCGACTCACCGCTGTTGAAAGATTAAAATGTGACAGGACAGTTGCCGCACCAAACGATTCCGATCACGTGACTGATTACGTCACGGCGCTCACAGCCCACCGTTACAAAAAAAAATCGACTGAGCAACAAATCATTCGTATTCGACGGCATATGTGCATACATATGTTCTTGGTTTTACATTCCAAAGTCATTCGACGTTCGAGTTGGAGAATACAATTGACGTTAAAGTTCGCGTGATATTTTTCTGACATACTCGATGAGTTGGCGCGCGAGTCATCTTTTCTATTCTATTTCCGTTTCTTTATTTTCTCGATGACAGTTCCAATTTTATAGTTGGAGTGTTGTGACCAAATAAGTATCACGTGATCTAAAACACGAGCCGCCATGGTGTGACGTCATATAGGCAAAAACTGTCGTTTCAATATCATCTGGTACTTTGATAAACAACTTTTCTCGAGTTTTAATGCTAGTATTTGTACATTACACGCTAAGGATAGTGATTGTTATTCATTATTGTACCAAAAAAACAACACTAAATATTTATAGCAGGTAACGTTGAATGAGTGCCGGTCGTATGTAAACAACTGTTGTTTTTGTCAGTGTGACGTCACCAAAATGACAGGCAGCGTTTTCGCGGGACTAAAAGAGGTTTAAAATTTAATTCAATTTTATGGCAAGAAAACGTGTTTACTTTGCCGGAGTATATTTTTTTGTCGCTTTTTATTAGGGAAATCAACATTTTGAAGTAATTTTTAAAGCATAGAATACCCTATTTTGTACGAAGCAAGTTCGAACCCCAAGAAGTACATAAGTTTACTTTTTATACGAAAACCTACGACGCTAACATGTGAGCGGAGCCGCGGGTAAACCTAGTATAATACTTACTTGGTAGGGCTTTGTACCAGTCCAGATATTTATACCGCCAACCAGCAATACTGTATTGTTGTGTTCCGGTACAATGAGTGTGCATCACTACAGGCACAAGGTACGCTTGGTGATGTATCGGACATCAGAAGGGAGTTTAATATGTCATATAGTGCCTCTGTTTATAGGCGGTGATGACCTTTTACAACCAGGTTGAATGTATGTCAGTCCACCTACCGATTGGAAATAAAAAAAATATATAAATAGTATTTAAAACGTGAACAAGACATTCGTAGATAATGTCGAAATATCGAGCTCCACGAAATAAAAATAAAAAACATTGTAAATATCCCGTTTTAAATACTGTTAGTAATAAAAATAACCATGTTAATTTAAAATCTTATATATATATAAATACTTACTAAAATATATATTTAATACACACACAGAAGTACAGCGCACACTTGTACAAATCGCAATGAATATTATCGTTTCAACAACGATGACGTTAGACAGCTGATGACGGAGCTGAAATTATAATGTTTTTATCGCTACTTCCTGCTTAATGTCTCGGAAAGTATTTTCGCCTCGTTGGTATGGTGCTTTGTTTATACGGCTCCAGATCACAAGGTCCTATGTTCAGACCGAAATTTAAAAAAATATAAAATTACTACCTGCTCGTCCTGATTTCATGTGTTGAAATATCCTACTGGGTCCAATCTAAACAATAAGGGATTCACTCGAATACACACAAAAATACATCATCAAAATTGATACGGCTGTATAGAAGTTCGGATACACACGCATCCGGACGAATATTGGGACGAAAGGCGCCACCTAGCGGACATAAGCTGAATCTGGCTACGTCATACATCGCATGATGTCGGGTGGTGAGCTTCGATAGAGTCGTGGTGTTATTATCGCCTGATTCAGGTCCAATACAGACGCACCGAACTAAGTGAACCAAGATGACTTAAAGTGGATTTAAACAAGTCTACTGTTTGTATGTTTCGTTTTACAAAACGTTAAGAAACAACGTAACGTTGCGTTTAAGAACAAACGTAAAGAAAAATTCTTGTGTTTTATTTTTGTTCTACGATAATATGCATGTATTATACATTTAAACCTTCCTCTTGAATCGCTCTTGTCATTGATAGAAGAATCATGAAAATCCATTGCGTATAACGACGGCGAACTGTAGCCCGCGCGCTCATTGGTCGAATTAAAGCGCGCGCTTCTTTGACTTCCTGTTACGCATCGCCGTCCCTTTTCACGAAATCACGCCCACGGGTTGTTTGTAAGCGAGATGGAAGATGGATTGATCGATCGATTGGAACGAAATTGCTTTCGCTAAACATATATTGTGTATTAAATAACAGACGCAATGAAATTAAGTAACAACGTTTGAGTGTAATTAAATGTCAAGAGATAAAATTGTAATGAAAAATCCCGTGAGAAGTCCCGTTAATTTTTTTTTTTTTATTATAAAGCCAACTTACAGAACATATACCATTCATAGGTTAAAAATAAAGGTTTTTATTTTTATAGAAATAAAATACAATTACATTTATAGCTAAGTGTTGTTAAAAACCGTATACACTAGAAAGACACAGAGGAGAGTGAAAGAGAAGGAAATCTGGAGGCGGCATTTTTCCTTACGTGACGATTTCCAGTCTACTGTAGGCAGAGTAAAAGAACTTCGTTCAAAAATAATTAAAATTCGTAAATGAGTTTGAACTCTCAATCTTCATTCGTAAGATTCATATTCGCTCGTTAATAGACAACAGAATGATTTTGAAATTAAATTTCCTTAAATCACAAGTTATGTATTAATGACTAAACAAAACTTAACGCATAACCTATCTATTATAAGTAGGTTAGACATTACGACATCTTATCGCGAACTGACTTAGTAGGTAATGTATTACCGGCTTTGTAACACGCGTTCGTAACTATGCGTTAAATTTATTGACATTTAAAAAGTATGAGAACTAAGTGATAATTAAAAAGTTTATCTTCAAACCTTTGCCAGAGTTTGATGAAAAAAAAAATTGACATTAAATAGTGTGCGGTGATAGTGTTTTTTTTTTTTTTTTAATTTAGGCTGTTGATTTCAATACCTTCAAGTGCAAAAAAATTTTTTTTTTTTTTCTGTGCGCTGCCAAATTTTCCTATAAGATATATTTTATTGTGTGTAGCGTATCAATGGTGTAAGGATTGACAGTTTTAAATAGATATAAATAATCAAAGGACTACATTCAAAACGTGCAATGCTAATTTAATTGCTTTATCGATAAATGCTTTTGTGATTAGGTGAAAAACTGTTTTTGAGTTATCAACGAGTATTTTATGAAGGTCTTTCCGGGATATTGTCACCTGTTGAATAATATTATTTTATTACTGCAATATTTTATTAATATTTTTAATATACTTTATTTAAGTATGCTTTTACATGTACTTCTGAATCGTCATTTTACAAATTAAGTGAAGCTACCACCGGTTCGGAATGTAGGTTCTACCGAGAAGAACCGGCAAGAAATTCTAGAAATATTTACTCTTTTTCAACATTTAAAATACAAAGTTATGTTAGTTAAATACAGTTATATATGTATATAATATATCCTGCCTGGAAGTCGACAAGCATTAGGTCCACGCTTTTTTATCATATATATAATCTCGTATTGAATAATATGCTCTTTTTATTAATGTAATTTTTTTTTCAAATGATTTGAATTTAGAATCGGCAAAGTTAAAAATATCTGCGGAATTTTATTATAGGAACGTTAGACCAGCCAGCCTGCTTAATTATTTTAAATCAACAATAAAAGTTACTTATAATGACTTATACTAAAATAGTCGTACGCGGATTTGCTCGCGTTTTAGGGATTGGTCAAAATGAAGTAGTCTGTGTCCGTCGTTGAGGGTTAATTACTTCAGAATTTCATCAGCAGACAGACAGACAGACAGAGTTACTTTCGAATTAATAATATTAGTACATATCGATGTGCGTAGTCATATTTTTAGTTGATTTGTTTTATGATACGAAAAGAAAAGGAGACGTGAGAAGTTCAACTTCTTCGGCGTAATTAAAAACAGGTAGTTTTTAATTACGTGCAAATAATTAAAAATGATAATTTGTTCTTTTTAGAACGACTGTAACGCATGCTCGTATATACATAATATGTCATTTAAACATACACGATTAAATCGTTACGTAGTATAAAACAAATTTGCTTATCGCTGTCTGTCTGTCGCCGTGTATGCTTATAATATAATTGTAATCTTTGTAATTACACAACGGATTTTGATGCGGTATTTTTTAATGGATTGAATGATTAGGAAGTTCTGTATGTATAGTACATGCATATTATAGTAGAGAAAATTTAATAGTTTTATATTTTTTGCACTTCCATTGCAAAGCTGGCTGAACCCTACGAGATAGATTAAAATAATGTACTATAGTATGGTACACCTTAAAATGTCTTCAAATAAGTCCGGTATATGTCTATCTCTTAGGGATAACCCACAATGACCATTTTTAATCTTTACTTTTTACGAGCAATAATGGCTTATTTTCGAAGCGATTTTAAGCAAATCATCGTTAATCCTTATCCAATTAAGTATCTTAAATACATTGTGCGTTTAATATAGATCAATATGGCCCTTTACAGCATGTAATTTAAATGAATATTTTCGAAGATATTACAGATTTAAAACGCAGGGACATGGCGGTTTGTATTGTCTAACGACTGAAAAATTGTGAACGTTGTATACAAAGACTTTCTGTAGTATATTTAGTATCAGCATTGCACCCGTGCGAAGCCGGGGCGGGTCGCTAGTTTGTAATAAAATATGATAAGGTGTAAAGTTGTCTATTTCGAGTGACGTCACTTAAATCTCAGTTTCGCGAGCGACGTCATCGCGCGCCTTGTGCGCGCGCATCATAAGAATTTATCACGTATTTTTTTCATAAGACGCAAAATAAAAATGACAAGAAACTATTTAATATACCCCGTTCAAGTTAGCTTGATATTTTTGACAGACGGGCTAGTGATGGGAAACAGAAAATATAACATATATAACAGTCGATGGAACGATGGAATGCGTGATTCAAATTAGAATTCAAATTTTTACCTTATTTTTCTAAAAAGAGTTATACCAGCTAAAGAGACCCCAACCACTAGCCAAAAATAAACCCCAACCAAAAGGACCCCCGTTCCTAATAATAACTTAACAATGATCTTTAATAAGGATTTTTGTAATCGATATTTGTAGCAGTTGCCGCCTGTTATTCGCGTCCCTACCGTCCGACCGATGTAACATTGTACAAGCGTCTATTATTTTCAGTGTTTCTATTTAAATTTTACTTTGAAGCA
The DNA here is from genome assembly GCF_037043105.1 of Vanessa tameamea. Taxonomy (NCBI): domain Eukaryota; kingdom Metazoa; phylum Arthropoda; class Insecta; order Lepidoptera; family Nymphalidae; genus Vanessa; species Vanessa tameamea. The sequence continues at coordinate 1,986,329 of NC_087339.1, read as the reverse complement.
ATATTATATAATAGAAAACTCTTAAAAATTTCGGACAACGCTCGAATCTTTAGGAACTTTTTGTATTAAATGTATTTTTTTAAATGTTTTTACAATTTTTAAAATCATTAAATTAAGAAAATAATATTTTCGTCATTGCAAATTTATGTCGATCGAGAAAAATTTACATCTGTCAAAAAGATCAAGCTATCTTGTATAGGGTATAGTATCAAAATCAAAATATACTTTATTCAAGTAGGCTTTTACAAGCACTTTTGAATCGTCATTTAACAAACTATTTAAAGTAAAACTACCACCGGTTCGGAATGTAGATTCTAGCGAGAAGAACCGGCAAGAAACTCAGCAGTTACTCTTTTCAACATCTGAAAATACAGTCATGTTAGTTAAATACAATTATATACGTATGTCATGTCTCCTGCCTGGAAGTCAACGAGCATTAACTCCACGCTTTTATATCATCGATATAGTCTTGTATCGAATAATATGCCTTCTTTACCGATGTATTTTTTACAAATGACTTGAATCTATGAAACTATGAATAGAATATTGTTTATAGAAAGCGAGTTCTCTGTTAATTTGTGATCAGAAATTTTCATATAAATGACGCTACGTAATTGGTCAGTCTGTAGGAGGTTAATAAAGGCTTAACAGAATCTTTATTCAGTGTAGAAGCGTTACTCTTGCTCATGTTAACTTTAGAGCTATTCTGTAATGAGAAACTCGAATCTCATCCCACAAAACGAGCGTGAAATAATAAATAAATATGTAAATATTGGACAACATCACATACATTACTCTGATCCCAATGTAAGTAGCTAAAGCACTTGTGTTGTGGCAAATCAGAAGTAACGACGGCACCACAAACACCCAGACCCAAGACAACATAGGAAACTAATGAACTTTTTCTTCATCGACTCCCCTCGACCACGGAGGTCGTTAGAATATCGGAATATTATGTGTGTCACTGTGTCACTGTTAGTCGGTTGTCGGCTTCACGAGTGAGATACGAAATTGATTCTCACAGAATCGCAGTGCTGTTGGGGATAGTTCGTTAAATAAATGTGTTATATTAAAAATAAAATAACATAAATACATTGGAAGATTTATATAGATACATTAGAATTTAGGAATTAAAATAAACAAACCTTAGATTTACGTATTTCATACGATTCGCTAATAACTCAGCTATGTTGTGCACGGCTAAGAGTTTATGATTAATATATCTCTATTTATAATACACTTATTTCCACGTTAATTTTACTTCCGAAATTCCGATAACGGTTTCGTCGACGTTCAAATCGCCATTTTGTTTTTTAAGCAAATCATAGATTAGTCAAGCTCTCGACCAATGATATCGCGTCAATTTGCTGTCAAATGTTGTTTATTTTGATTTTCTCCTGTTACGGTTGGAATAGAGTTTAGTAATGTGGAAATATTTTTAGGTATCATTGTGTGTCGGTTTGAATGGGGAAGCCAGTGTACAGGCAGGAAAGGCACAGGGGAATTGTTTGATACTTTGTACCGTCTGTCTGTCTTAAATTAAAGTATTGTATTAAATTACAATACAGATACTGGCCGTTATGCACTCGTATTGAATTTTAGTAATCCGCCTCAGTGAGTCGTATTTTGATGTTATATAACGAAAATATATGTTTACAAATGGTAGGTTTGAGATTAGCAAGTTCAAACATACGGGGCCTCAATTCGTTGCCTAGCTTAGTACCTATCCGAGACGATCGGAATCAGATTGTCTGTCTGTCTGTTTGCTCCGGCTAATCTCAGGCACGGCTGGACGGATTTTGACGGGACTTTCACTGGCGGATAGCTGATGTAATAGGGATTAACTTAGGCTACAACGGTGAGTTTGACGCGCACGAAGTCGCGTGCACAGCTAGTTATAAATATATAATCACATTTATCAACGTGTCAATCTATTCACCTGAATTACTAATCATTCGTATACTAGACAAGCGTTATCATTGTTCTGATAAGGATAAATCAAAACGTACTTGTTAAGAACAAAATTAAGTTCTTAGTCTTGTTTAATACTGTTTGTGATAAAATTGTGTGCTTTGATTATGTTATATAATGTTTGAAATGACTTCTGTTTGTCTAATGTTGCCATCGCAACGGCACGTAGACGCGAGTGTTGCTAGCACATAATTTTTTTTACTAAAATTGATGCCGAATTGTCTTTATTTAGGAAATTTCTAATGGCGTCTTTTCTGCGTTTAGTCTTGGATTTGGCTGAGTTATGGTTAATCGCCATTGTACTCATTAAATAGCAAAATCTTTTCGGTTATAGGGGAACGCTACGGCACTCAAAAATGTCCTCCAAATTAAGGATACAATTTTTACCCTTTTGAGGAGCAAAACCCGTAGGGGGTTTTGCTCCTCAATTGGCTGTACTAGCATATGCAAATCACACCTTTAACACTTGATCTTCTTTCACACGCGTGAGTGTGCTGTGCGGGGGGGGGGGGGTTGCTCTCGTATGTTTTACGTATAAAAATTAGCCTATGTTCTTGAGAGTGCAAGTTTGCTTCACTTAAATTTCTCGTTTTAGAAAAGGGTTAACATATGGACAGACTGAATTATATACGCATTTATGATATTAGTATAGAGTTCGTTTTTTAAGTTTTAAACGCTGTTGTTATATTTTATTTATCTTAAATACAATACACGAAGGTCTCTGTGTAATGGCATTCAGGGTTTTCGTGTCAAGGTTATCTGTTATCTGTACTTAAGTCAGCCAGCGTGTCATCCATTCACGAATATCAATAAGTAATGTCGATTCCAATGGAAATAGTACCGGATACATGATAACTTCTTGTCGCTTGCAATGGAACGAGGATCATAGATATATAAACTCTGAGAGGTCGTGGTCGTCATGAAATGATTGATGTTACATTCATCAGGATGTAACACAATCTCTCTCGTCAGCTGTCATCCTTTATGTAATGGTTAACCCATCACAGATGTAATTTGGTCAGCCCATACGTACGTCCGACCGCAAGATCTGATGCCTTCGTCTAAAACTACCTTAAATAAAAATAACATTGAACTTGAATTGACGTGCTGTCATTGGTCGAGATTTAAATTAATAATTTTTGGTGTACATCGGAGTGGACTTAAGATAATGTTGAATATATTATTAATGACTAGTGGCTCTCCCGTGAAACTTCGCGTTAATTCAAAAGATTTTTTAGGAATTTCAAAAAGCTATGACAGTTTTTATTTTGATTTCATTTCGTTGTAAACTGCAAGTCACACTCAATGAAATGATGAAACCTAATTTAAATGAATTGTATAATGTCAAATAGTATACATTAGTTCAGTTTGAATTGGAGTATGTCGATAACAATTTACTTTAATTTTTTTTACGTTTTTAATTTTCATACACAGCTCTAACGGGTCAGTAATTTTTTCCGCTCTCTATAATTGATTCTGTTTTAAGTTGTAACAATTGAATAAGTTGCAATCAAGAATACTCTTTATTTTTCTGCACATCTACGCCTGGAGCTCGTCAAAATGAGACCATATACGATGTTTTATGTGCAGCCATCGTCCCGTAATCACTGGGACAAAAATCTTTGAAAACTTTGCGAAAATTATGAAAACTCTATAACACTATACAGATCATGGATGTGATGTAAATAATTATATTATGACTTGATTTTGGATTTCTCTCTCCCCCTCTACCCCCCTCACTCCCCCCTCTCTCCCCCCTCTCCCCCCTCTCCCCCCCTCTCCCCCTCTCCCCCCCCCCTCCCCCCCCCTCTCCCCCTCTCTCTCCCTCTATCTCTCAATCTCTCTCCCTCTCTCTCTCTCCCTCTCTCTCTCTCCCTCTCTCTCGCTCCCTCTCTCTCTCCCCCCCCTCTCTTAAAAGTAAGACTAACTTATTTATTTAGTCATTCTAGCTATATGGCCACGCCCGTCGCCACTTTTTTTAGTAAGAGCGAGCATCGATAACTTTAGTCCTCTCCTTTACACTCGTGTGGTGTATTTTTTGTATTCGTTTAAATTTCGTAACCCCTCTCTCCATACTCCTTTGGAATTATCTAATATTTTTTTTTACTTGACTTAGTATAAGTAGCAACTTATAAATGTCCCACGTCTGGGCAAGTATCTTCCTCCATATGAAAGCTCGAAGCTTAGTCCATACTCGTTTCAAGTGTATCTCGATCGAACGATTTAAAATATCCTGTTTTATATCATATCGATCGAATTATATAAAATTACAATTTAACAAATATACTCGGACACTATTGTTTATTTACTTTGGGTAGTTGAACTTAAAAATGTAATGATCGCTTCGAAACAAATGTTATTAGTTGATTTTGTTCAGTGAATCGTGTGTGTTGTTTTCGATCGAAACCCGAGTTTATATATGTTTAATTTGTATGTAATTTGTGTAATTATCTCGTTTATGTTATACTAGCGATCCGCCCCGGCTTCGCACGGGTGCAATGCTGATACTAAATATACTACAGAACGTCTTTATGTACAAGGTTCAACGCTATGTCACTGCGTTTTAAAAAAAAATATAAACTAACAGTGTTTCTCTACTATATTGTGCATGTATTGTACACAAAAACCTTTCTCTTGAAACAATCTATCTATTAAAAAAAACCGTATCAAAATCCGTCGTGTAATTTTAAAGGTCTAAGCATACACAGGGACAGACAGCGGTAAGCGACTTTGTTTTAATACTGTGTAGTTATGTAGATGCCGTGGACGGGCAAATGAGGTACTGTTTGATGATATACGGTCACCACAACATTAGTTGAATATATAATACTGGACTAAGATGTCATGTCCCTTGTGTCCGTAGTCGACTTACCCTTCAAACCGGAACACAACAATTGAAAGGTGGAATATATGATGAGTGGGCGGTGTCTACCCTTGGGCGTGCCCAAAGCCCAAAATAAAAGTATCTCCCTGATATTTTTTAGCTTTGCCAAATAGTTTATTTAAATCGCACGTTAAGATCACTTTGATTTGTAAAGCGGTTCTATTGTAAATTTCATATGAATCGTTAAGTTTGTGTGTTTAAGGTTATTTTGAAACTAATTACTCTTGAATGACTAATGAATTCGGGTTGTTTCAAATGGAAATTTGAAAATTTAATTATTCAAAGATCTTTTCGATCTTTTGGTGTCTGATGTGTTAATTTCCGAACCGATGCTAGTGTTTAATTTGACAATCAATAAGGTAAGTGTAATTGCTTCCATATTGAATGTAAACTAATGACTTTGTCGTTATTAATAAACGATTTTATAATTGACTAGGTTAATCCATGTCTTTGCCTGCGTGGAATTCAGTTTGTGAGGAAAATTAAAAAAAAAAAAATAGCATATATCTGTCCTTGGGGCTCAAGCTTCGAACCAAATTATGATATTAGTATAGATGTGTATATAAGGTACATTGACCTTTTTTTTTTTTTTGTTTAACGAGGAGGAAATGCATTTACGCATGCCGCCCGGTCGGGGGACCGGGACGGGTATGTGGGACTCAACCGGGGCCTAATGCCCCGTGCCAGGGCACGCTGATGCTAATGCCCTGTCCTACCCACTAAAACCATCCTCGGGTTTCCACCATGCCGCCGAGTGGTGAGGCAACGGGATCGCCAAGGGCATGCAACCGCGACCCCACCAGCGGCAGCCGCCGTAAGGCGGCTGAATATTCATGGAAAGCGCGCCTAGTGCGCGCCTTCCCCCTCATCCTCCACGTGGGAATGTGGCGAACTCCCCCGAGTCCGCCACTGGAGGCTGGGCGTCAACGAAGCTGACGCCCTGCGGCGGATAAGATGGTAGGTTCCGCCGCTGACCGCCGGTGTAAAACACCTGGGAGGCTCGAGTAGCGAGCCCTCCCACTCCCTCCTAGCCAACGAGGCCACTCACATGGTCCGCCCTGACGCCGATCAGGGACGTACCAGGAGCGGCCCCGCGGCATCCCTCCCGCCAGTCTTAGCCGCGGCCGACGAGCAAGCTCAAGCCGGCCCCGTTGCCCAGGGTACACCACGAGGAGGTGACTGACATGTACCCCAAGGTACATTGACCTACGTCAGGTGTTGCCAAATATTTTTATCGTAAGGGTCGCACTGAAGACAGACTTAGCCGATCGAGCTCGCGGGCCGGAGCGTAAACACCCCCGGGCTACGTTGTGCTATTATTTGTGATCATTTTATCAAGCTATGCGATTAGAAATTGAATTAAAATAATCTTAGATTTTACCTTTATAAATTATAGACCGGGGGCGAGTGTAAAAATAAATATTTTATTTTATTGCATACTATTGAATTATTTTTGTTATTAATGTTTAGAATTTATTAAAATAAGAATTGATAATATTAAGTGCTTAAATATATACAAATATGAATTAAAAATAGTTACTGTATAAATCTTGACCGCGTGGAATGGTGGCAAGAATGTTAGCAGCATTTCCCCGTTGAATCGCAATTCCGATCCTCTGGGCTAAAAACGAACCAGCCCTCCTCACATCAGTGGTCCTCCACTGGTGTCAGGAGGGCTGGTGTTAAAGTCCGACGTAAACGGAAATGAGAAACAAATAATTGATTTAAGAATATTATAAATATTGGACAACATCACATACGTTACTCTGATCCCAATGTAAGTAGCTAAAGCACTTGTGCTATGGAAAATCAGAAGTAACGACGGCACCACGAACACCCAGATCCAAGTACAACATAGAAAACTAATAAACTTTTTCTACATCGACTCGGGACCTCGGAGTGACGTACCCATGAAAACCGGTGTACACTCTACTCGACTACGGAGGTCGTCAAGAAATATTGTTATTTTTCATTGAAGTTTGAATTAATTAATCAATTAGTCATGATTTATCGCTGAAAGGGATTATATGTCATTTCAAAATCAGATAAGAGAAGGAGATTGATGTTATATATGTTATTAACAATTAATGTAATTACGATATTTCTTTTGTATTCATAATATTAGTATAGATTTTTCAAACTTAATGACGCTCCGTCGAAATCGTAGCTTTGCATAAAGTAGATAAATTTTCGATTAACAATGTTAAATAAATAAATAAAATTTTATATGTATATATATTTTTTTTTGTATTTCGATAACGCGAAAAATATTTTTATGTATCCATTCGCTGAAAAATTTGCTCCAAGTACATCTAGGCCAAAGCCAGCGTTGACTTTAACTCGGTTTAATTAATTGTATCTGAAAATAAGTCTACTATAACAATATATAATTATAGTGTATATTACAAAACATATCCATCGTTTAATGTCAAAATCAAAATTTTAAATAAACATTACAAACGACGATAACTCAAAAACACTTTTCAAAGTGTCAATTCTAGAACTTTTAGAAGTGAAAATCGGATTGTACAAATGAATTAGCTAATTTAAATGAAACAAGTGATGAATGAAGTGACTTTTGGAGGATGCTGATTTTAAGGACAGTTTAATTAAAAACAGTAGCAGATAGCGGTCAAGATGGATCAAGAGTCGAAAATGATGTCACAAGTCAAAGAGAAGAGTCGAAGGCGTTCGAGCATATTTTCGTTACTGAAACGACAGAAAAAACTATCGAGACAATACTCGGAGCCGACGAAGATTTTGAATAGGAAATTTTCAATCGACTCGGCGATTATCAATCGTTTTAACAACGACATCGTCAACGGCGAAACGAAGAGCGTGTCGGATCTGTCGCATTATGATGAGGGTTAGTTCGATTTTATAGTCAGGGGTCCGAACGACAAAAGTCGGTTGTACTTTGGTGGATAATTTTTTGCTTGGAAATGTTCAACTGGGGGATTTATTTTGGTTTTGGCTGTTATCTATGATGCCTCAATGTTGGGTGGGTACATATAAGGCGAATTGTTAACCATGCAGTTGCACGATGCTAACCCCACCGAGCACGAGGTGAAGTCTCAACTAGATCATTTAAAGGGTTGGTCATATAATATACGAAACATAATTGTTTTATGCTAAACATTTAGTCAGTGAAGCGCGTGTTGTAAATATCATGTGAATGACGCTACTAAAATGGCCGTTTTATCGACGTATAACGTATTTTTTTATTAGTATTGATACTATACCGAAACAAAATTCGATGTATACATAATATGACACATGACACATAAGCAGCCTGTAAATTTCCCACTGCTGGGCTAAAGCGTCCTCTCCCTTTGAGGAGAAGGTTTGGAGCATATTCCACCACGCTGCTCCAATGCGGGTTGCATTCCAGCACATGTGACAGAATTTCGTTGAAATTAGACACATGCTGGTTTCCTTCACCGCCGAGCACGAGATGAATTATAAACACAAATTAAGCACGTGAAAATTCAATGGTGCTTGTCTGGGTTTGAACCCGCAATCGTCGGTTAAGATGCACGCGGTTTAGTCTCATTTAAATTCTAAGAAAAAACGTATTGTAATTCTTCAGCTGCTGGTACTTATTTATGGAGAAATACGAATTTTATAGACATGATAACAGCGCCACCTACCGGGTCCAATATAAACCACCCAGGGACCCGAATACAGACAAGAATTTAATCGAATACGGTCCGACAGTTTATGAGTTCAGTTACATGCGCGTCTACAGAAGTAATATAATATTTGAAGACATTCAGCTGAATAAATAGCACCAAAATTAACACAATGAATATATTACACGTTTATCGGAATGTTTCAATCTTAGATCTTTATGTTTTTCAAATATTTATATATGTTGTTTGCTCGCGACCTTATCGTCGTATGACGTAACCTAGCTTAGTGTGTTTATGTGTGATTGTTTATGCGTCATCTGAATCGAGCACCATTTTTAAATCTTGGAAGCTTAATTTGTCCCGGTCTTCGATTAGGATGAAATTTTGCACACGCTCTGAGTTCTGATGACAATACACGACTAGCTATGAAACGTCATTACGAATCCAATATGGCGGCCTCCCCAAGATGGCGGACTGGCTGTTTGAAATGCACCCCCATGATATAGGTATCAAATGAAAGGGTTTGCTTTTGTAATTTTTAGTGCGTGCTAAAAGCGTGTTTTTTAGTTTTTTAAACTATTATTTGGAACGAAGTTCTTTCAAGCGGCTTATAGTAGACCGTAATGGCGAAAATTGTAACGTAAGGATGCCCTTGGGAATAAAGATGTGTCTTGTTACATACACAAACACAACCAATACTGTGGTCTGTTGTGTTACGGTTTGAAGGATGAGTTACTTGTGTTGCAGCACAAGGCACATAACATCTTAGCACAATGTCGGTGTCGCATTGGCGATGCAATGTCCATGGGGAACGAGGATCAGGTCCATTTGTCCGTTTTTCTACCTATATTATAAAAAAAACATGTATCAAGTAGATTTGGTAGTACAGTATATAGAATTAGGTATCAACCTTTAAGGTTATGACGTCTCACCAAATTCAATATGGCGCTCTCTAAAAGATTTACAATCCTGTTATTTAACATTATACTTTAACTTCCAGGCGATTTTCTAATAGCTGAGCTATATACAAACAGTTCTTGATTAATATATCTCTATTTATAATACAACACTATTGCACTTAACTACTTATATACAATTTAATTTTGCTTCCAAAGTTCCGATAACAATTCTGTAGGATGATTGTCTAGATTATTCAAGATCTAGACCATTGTATCGCGTCAATGCAAGGTTAAAGTTGTTTATTTGTTAACTACTCTGTGGTTGGATTAAGGTGTTAGTTGTTCAAGGGTTTGGCCTCATATTGACAATGCAAGGCGAAGGGTTCATATCAACACATCAACTTGTAAAGCCTGTAAATTTCCCACTGCTAGGCTAAGGCCTCTCCATTTGAGGAGAAGGTTAGGAGCATATTTCACTACGCGGCTTTGGAGCCGGCCAATACGGGTTGGTAGACTCACATGTGTCAGAATTTCGTTGAAATTGGACACATGCATGTTTCTTCACGTAAACATAAATTAAGCACATGAAAATTCGCTGGTGCTTGCCTGGATTTGAACACGCAATCGTTGGTTAATATGTGAAGGGCTCTTAAGCAAATTTATAATAAACATTATTCTTATATATTTTATTAATATTATGGAAACAATTTAATGGCTGTTGAAGAACGCGTGAGGCTAAGGCTAGTACTGAATTTTCACGTGCTTAATTTGTGTTTATAATTAAATCCTTCACACAAGAACGGTAAGCGTCAATATACAACTTTAAGATTGAAGAACAAACATTCAAAGAAATATTAGTTTTTTTCCGATTTGGAAAGTCGAAATTCTCTTCTTTTATCAATTGTAATATGATTGAAATTGTATTGAACATGTACACCTTCCTCTTGACTCGCTCTGTTTATTGATGGAAACCGCATTGAAACCCGTTGCGTAGTTTAAAAGATCTAAGCGTACTACGTACGTATTTAGAGGTATACGTGTTTTGATGACATTTTAAAAGTACTGTAGCGTACAAGAGAAAATAAAATAAACGTGTTATTGATTGAAGTTGGTGACCACCAGTTCAGTGATGTAATATTGTTTATACTAATATTATAAATGCGAAAGTAACTCTGTCTGTTACGATTTCACAGCCAAACTGAATCGAATTTGATGAAAATTGATATGAAAGCAATCTTGAACCATCAGGAAGGACATAGACTACCTACTTTATACCTAACACCTACGAAACCGCGGACGACAGCTAGCTTAAATAAGTTTCCGTAAATCCATCAGCTAATACGTGTCCTGTTAAATATTTCCCTTCAGCTAATATATCGTCTGAGTGTGTGTTCGCTAAATATGATGACTAGATCAGCTAGATTCCTGTAGTTAATACCCAGCACATTCCAACAGAATTAGCAGGTGCAGCGTCAGACACGGACAGCGAGGGTTCGAGACCAGGGATGCAAGACAGCCAGAATACGGACGACCAGGGGCTCAAGAAGGAAGACATCATCGCTAGGATAGAGAGCTTCTACGTTGAAGATCCGGATATTGAAATTGGAGTGGTTTGTAGTACTATCAATAATGAATTAATCTAAACTTATACTAATTACTTGGTAGTTCGTAGATATTGTACCGCCAAACAGCAATACTTAGTCAATTCCACGAGTTGAACCAGGGAACGAAATAATCGCACCTCATTGGTCGACGCGCGGCTAGACAATTCCAAGGTCACGCGCATCAACCAATAAGCGCACGCGATAAGTTCCTATGGGAGCTCGTCTCGTGGAATGGTCTCTTAAGCAGTACTGTTGCGAAAGCCGTGGGCGGTCGTCGGTGTTAATAGATATTCGTTTGTAATTCCAGGCAGGTGAGCTGGTTGAAGAAGTAGCCGAGGAAAACAAATCGTTACTATGGTTCCTCTTGAAGCAAGTGAGACCCGGAATGGATCTGTCGAAAGTGGTTCTCCCGACGTTCATTTTGGAACCCAGATCCTTCCTCGATAAGCTATCTGATAATTATTATCACGCGGACTTGTTGGCACAGTAAGTTGTCTCCTTGGCCTTTTAAACCTCTTGAGTGTACCAGAATTTTTAAAATGAAAATTGTCGAATAAATATTAATGAAAAAAATCATCATTTAAGTTAGTTCTTTGTAAGCAATTTTTGGCATGTTACACGATTAAATTTAAATTAAAAACTACCACTGGGTTGGAATGTAGATTAATACCGAGAATAACCGAGGACGTACCGTGTGATACCACCATTACATTTTTGTTCGTTATCTTGCAGAGCGCAATCCTTAGAAGATCCATACCAAAGATTTAAAGGGGTACTAAGATGGTATCTGTCTGGGCTTTACCGGAAACCGAAAGGTTTGAAGAAGCCCTACAACCCAGTTCTGGGTGAGACGTTCAGGTGTTGCTGGCGACACAGGAACAATGAAACATACACTTATTACGTTTCTGAACAGGTGAATATACTTTTAGGGTTCCGTGCCCAAAACGGGACCCTATTGCTAAGACTCCGCTGTCCGTCAGTCAACAGGCTGTATCTCATGAACCATTACAGTTAGACACTTGAAATTTTCACAGATGATATATTTTTGTTGCTGCTATAACAAGAAATACTTTAAAAAACAGGATAAAATAAATATTTTAGGGGATACAACAAAATTGATTTTTTGCCGGTTTTATAGATAATGGTACGGAACACTTCGTACGCTAGTCCGACTCACATTAAGTTTTGTCGCGATTCATATATTCGTTCAAAGATGGCGCATTAACCAATGTCTCTGAGTCCCGGATTAAGCACTACTGAATTAATATGCTGGGTGAAGGAAACATCGTTAGGAAACCTGCACGTGGTGGATGAGTGCCACGAGTATCCTGCTCTCTGCCTTCTCAAAGGGGAGAGGAGGTTATAGTGCAGCACTGCGACGTTAACAACTACACAAATTTTTACTTTCAATGATTAGGTTACCAAGCTCTCTGATGGACTGACTGTATCAGCAGACCGAATCCAAAGCTATTCTAGTGACCTTGAACTGAGAAAACAATGTCGACTTTTCTAGAACATTCGTTGATGTTTTGATTCCTTGAATTTATATAACAAATTAAAATACTTTTGGTAAATTAATTACAAGAATATGAAATAATAAAAATTAATAACAAAATACTTTTATTAATATCTGGTTTACGAATATTATTACAAAAACAGCATGACAATGACCGTATTTCCCGCCAAAAGTGAATATATTTAAAAGCAATCTGACAGCTTGACTATGACGTTCGAAAAGTAACACTAATTCTCATTATTTACATTATTTTCCCCAAATTAATATTTGATCTAGGGCAATATAGGTCTCAGTTTGTATTAACATAGTCATCAAACGAAATATAGATCAGGTACTGGCTATCCTGTGAAAAGGATAATCAGTCCTCTACGTGAAAGTTGAAATGATGACAAACATTGCATGATTTGAATAGAATTTTCATGAAGAAGCATCAAATTCTCGATTATTGATGTCAGAATATTGTTTTCTAATTTCCAGGTATCCCACCACCCACCGGTCTCAGCTTTTTATATATCCAATAGGAAGGAGGGTTTCGTCATAGAGGGCAGTCTCCTGGCGAGGTCTAAGTTTTATGGTAAGATTAAAGTTATAATATTTTGGCTGAATATCTTCAGGTCTCGGGCTAGATTCGTGGAAGTTATTACGCTTTTAGAGAAGTTCTCAGCTAGAATTCTGGAAGTTGTTGTTTTTGGACCTTTTTTTTGACATAAATAGGCGGACGGGACATTTTGCCACCGTTAAGATAAGTGGTCACAACCCTCCATAGACACTTCATCACCAATGCGCCACCAACCTTGGGAACTAAAATGTTATGTCCCTTGTGGCTATAGTTACACTGGCTCACGCACCCTTCAAACTGAAACACAGCTGTACTAATTACTGTTTAGCGGTAGAATATATTTTGACTGGGTGATATCTGAAAACATGTCAAAAAAGTTTTTGTGTATTTAATACATTTTGGAAGGCATGCTTATTCTTGTGTGCAGAATAAAAATAAATAAAATGAAAAGTACCGTTGACAAAAAAAATATGATATTAAATTTTATCGTTTATATTTTCAGGTAATTCAACGTCGGCCATTTTGGAAGGCTGCGCGCGGATACATCTCCTAAACTGGGGGGAGACGTACATAACTACAGCTCCGTACGCGCATTGCAAGGGTATCGTGATTGGAACCCTGAGCATGGAACTCGGGGGCAAGGTCAGTGAAGGTCGAAGCTTTTATCTTGGTCAAAACACGACCCTTATAGTCGAATGCTTCAGATGGATGGAAAATTTAGATTTGAACCTGTAACGGCTGATTTTCTGGACGAAAATAGTTGATAATCTTGTATTGATGTAGAGTATGGTTTCCAAGTCATAGATCTATATTGTAAGTAAATAATTTATTTTGGACCTTTGGCTGTAGGCATGAATTAATTAAAAAAGCAATGTACGCGCGTGTAGTTATACTTCTTTGGGGTTATTAAAAATAGTTGCACGCAAAAAAGCAATTACGAAAAAAAATCTAATAAATTTAAACAGTCACAATTTAAATTTGTAATAGAATAAACTGTAAAATAAAATAAGGTGTGAAGTTGTCTATTGTGAGCGACGTGACACTTAAATGTCGGTTTAGCGAGCGACTTCAGCATAGTTATGACGTCACAATGTGCGCGCGCAACATAAAGATTCACGCACAATTTTACAACGCGCCATTATAAATTCAATAAATAAAAGATTTTATGTAGACATATTATTTGTAATAATAATAGAATATCCAATAAAAATGTAATCTCTAATTCAGATGAAATTGAAAACACTATAAAAAAAAAACAAATTGAGATCTAAACTAAATCATTCCAGAATAAAACTGTCGAATAAAAAAAAGTATTTACGCAAACCCGAATATATATGATGAACTTATATCCGGAGAAAATATAAAAATTAAAATTTCCTTTATAATAAAGTATAATTTTAACATTGAACCTTTTCATTTTTAAAGTCGATTAAAATAATTTTAAAATGAATTATATACATACTCGAACGTATTACGTATAGAAAACTAGTTATTTAAAACAAGAACACCTTTAATGTTTTAAAAGACGTCGAATACAATACAAAGTTCTAGAAAGTACGTAGTACGTGACGCGTCTCCACAGTAGAAAACCGCGTTACATTACGTGTTGTGTAACGCGGTGCTCTATTTCGCAAGATCTCCCATCGCCTCCGTGGCGCAATTGGCTAGCGCGTTCGGCTGTTAACCGAAAGGTTGGTGGTTCGAGCCCACCCGGGGGCGGCACACATTTTTGTTTTTTTTTTTAATTATATTAGTATTTTTTTTTAAATATTTTAAATTTATTTTATTCATTTGTTTTTTTAAGCGACTTTAACAAAGATGTATTTTATTTTGCTTGTCTGTTTGTATGCTATTTCTATTAGTATATGTATATGTAACAACGAAATGAGAAAATATTTATTGAAGTCTCGTTATATGGATAATTTGATTTCGGCCGCGTGTTAAGTTCTAGGTTCTAGGTTTTAGGTATAAAAAAGTAACCTATGTCCTTTCTTGAGGATCAAGCTCGCTTCATATAAAACTTTATCAAAATCGCTTCAGTGCTTTGGCCTTGTAAGCGTAACAAACAGAGTTACTTTAACCTTTACAAAATGAGTATAAATTATTTTTGTTTTACCACGCTTATGTACTACTAGTAATCCGCCCCGACTTCGCATGGGTAAAATTTATTAATAAAATAAATTGTATGACATCAATATAATTTATACCATATTTAAAAAAATGGAGCCGAGAACAAAAATAAATCTTATCATAATTCTCGTATCACGACGAACAGCCGAGATTTCGCAAAAAAACGAGATACAACCCCTTTTTCAAGATGGCGGCGAACGCATATAGAAAATCGAGTTTGTTCGACACTTTCAAGTTAGCCTCTTCTAACACCCCCCCCCCCCTACAATATACCTAAAAATCAGCCTTCACGGTTCATTTGCAAATGTATAGTATTTAATGGCTGGAGTATTATAGCACTCAGGATGAATGTACCTTGGCGTTTGTTTTATTTTAGAATTGATCATTTACTAGGGCTTTGTGCAAGCATGTCTGGGTAGGTACCACCCACTCGTCAGATATTCTACCTCCAAACAGCAGTACTGTTGTGTTGCAATAAAGAGTACTGCTGTGTTCCTGTTTGAAGGGTGAGTGAGACAGTGTAACCACAGGCACAAGGGACGTAACATCTTAGTTCCCAGTGATTAATATCTCTTACAACGCCATTGTCTATGGGCGGTGGTGATCGCTTAGCATCAGGTGGCCCATTTGCTCGATCGCTTACCTATATAATATAATAAGAAAAACCAACGCACATTTGAGATGCGTTTAAGAAGGAATATTTTAAGACTTCCGTTTCCATGATTGTTCTAATTTTAAACGAACATATCTTTTTTTTTTTTAGATACATATAATATGTCAAGAAACGGGATACCAGGCGGACGTCGAGTTCAAATTGAGGGTATGTTTATTCTATTAATAACGACTTATTTTATCTGTGACGTTTACTTTCGAAATATTTGACCTTGAAATACTGTTCTTCGTTTTTTTTTTTTGTAGTGGTTTAGTTATAAGGCCGCAGATATCGAGAGGCTTGGAATCCGGGTCGGGTCGAGATATTAAAGGATTCACACACTCGCGCCTCGGAAAGCGCGTGAAGGGCAGTTCATGTCGGTCCTTTCCTTAAAGTCTGTCCGCTCGAGTCGGATTCACCTTCTCGTCGGATAACGATAGTTACGGAATAAATAGTGCACTGTTTGCGGACAAATTAGTGCGCTGTGATATGTCTTTTCAGTCCTCAAGGTCATTGGGCCACTTTGACGAAAATCACTCAGAACATAATTATCTAAATTGTCAAAAAAAAAATTAAGACATTACATTGCATACCCAATCCTTATTGTTTCCCCTTTTTCCTCTGGAAGTAGTCTCACATACCCCATGTGAGACTCGCCATTGCTTATTGCACCAGAATATCTATTAAAAAACCAGTGTATGCCTGTCCGTCTCTTCAGGGGTCGAAACAGGATCGCTTGATCGTACGTCGGCGTGATTTTTGTCTCACCTGATGTAAGGATGCTTTTTAAAATTGTAATAAAATATCTCTTGTTCTCAGTCTTTCCTCGGCGGTGCTGATCAGACGAACGCCATATCGGGTAGAATAAAACGCGGGAAAGATACCGTCGCGACGGTCGAGGGTTACTGGGATGGAAAGATCGACATTAAGGATAAGAAAACAGGGGTATGTCCTTTTTTTTCGTAGCAGGAAGGCAGACTGACTGATTGAATAACGTGTGTATACGTAGCCGATTCCAATGGAAGGATTAAAGATAAATTATCAACGGTGACCTTGAAATTACGTGACGTCATTGGTCGAGATTTAATAAAACATCTGTGACGTTCTGTTAAATCGGCCCTCTTCAATCAGTTTAAAAAAAAAAAGAAATGAAATAGAATTAAACATTTATTTAATATTTATTGGATATAGAATTAAAATAAGATATAGAATTAAAGTAAGAAATAGAATCTTTAGGCAGCCGTCACGGTTGTAAGTTGGAAGAGAACTAATCTGATGCTGAGCCCTACTACTGTCCCTCCTGCCTATACTGCTGACATTGCAGCTGCAACCCAGTGGCTCAGCGTTACCACTTACTGAGTACGGCTATAACAGTTCGTTGTCGATCCGTGACGTCACTAAAGTTATCGGAATTTTGGAAGTAAAATTAAAGTGGAAATAAGTAGTTAAGTGTTGTATTATAAATAAAGATATATTAATCGAGAACTGTTTGTTGTGTGTAATATAGCCGAGTTAGGAGCAAGTTGGATGGAAATGTAAATCAAAGGTTTGTTTGTCTTTGCTCCTCCTTCCATTGGAATGTAGCATATATATTAGAGCACAATTAATAGCTGCATCAATAATTATTAAAAATAGCGTGTCTTTTCAATTCTCAATGAAGAAATATTGTGAAATTCGTCCAGTGGCAAGATCGACAAGATTCACGATCATAACCGAAGATCGCGTCTTCAAACTTGGACAAATTTTCTCCGATCTCCGAATTTTCATGTGATTATGTTGTGTTTATAATTCATCTCGTGCTCGGCGGTGAAGGAAAACATCGTGAGGAAACCTGCGTGTGTCTAATTTCAACGAAATTCTACCACATGTGTGTTCCACCAAGGAGTGGAGCAGCGTGGTCGAATATGCTCCAAAACCTTCACTTCAAAGGGAGAGGAGGCCTTAGCCCAGCAGTGGGAAATTTACAGGCTGCTAATGTAATGTAAAATGTATGTAATGTATTTTGTGTTTACAAATCTCGTGCTCGGTGAAGGAAAACATCGTGAGGTAACCTGCATTTGGCAAAATCTGTGTATCTAGCAATATTTATTGGACATGTCATCATGGACGTTCAGCAGTGGCTCAACGTTCATCAAAACGATTTGTTTTAATTCTGGTAAGAGTTTGAGGTTCGCTGCAGCGATAAGTCTTCATTGTGTCATCTAATCGAACTATAAAAACATACAGCGTTAGATCGCTTAAAAATAATAGTTTTCCCGCGACCGCAGCGTCTTAAGCGATGGGAATTTCAAGGCGCTTATGCGTTTCGTTCAACGTTGTGCAACGATATTTCGGTTATTGACAGTTTGTAGGATAGCGTCGACTTTGAATATGTTTTATTTCTGGAGTGGTATACAATAATGTTAGCTAAGTATTTAATCGCGTGAAAAAATGTATTTGTGTTTGTACTACGCTCTGGATATGACGTATCTAGCGCGTAGTATATTTATATGGATGTTTTTATACTACTGGTATCTATGATGAGATATCAGACGTGTATTGTGACGTGTATTTATATTACGTTTCAGGAAGAATCGAACCTTCTCGACGTTGGGATATTGAAGGAGCAAAGGTTGCCGAGATTTCTCGTCAAGATAGACAGACAGCAGGAGTGGGAGTCGCAGAGACTCTGGATTAAGGTCTCCGAGGCGATCCATAATGAAGACCAGGTGAATATTATACAATACTTAAGCAATAATAGGTGGAAAATGCTGGCCAGCACTATCTCGACACGTCACGGAGATGAAAATGCTGAGGTGGATGTGCGGCGTAACGCGGGCGACCGCATACGCAACTCATACATCCGAGGCAGTATCGGGGTCCGTGACGTAGCGGATAAGCTCCGAGAATGTCGTATGAGGTGGTATGGCCATGTCGCGCGGCAACTTAAGGACTATGTCGGGATAGAGTGCCTTGATATATTTCTACCTGTAACTAGCCCAATGAAGCGGCTGGATGTCGCGAAACATGACATGAGAGCCCATGGACTCACACAGAATGATACTAAAGACCTTGCAAAGTGGAGTAGACTTAGTCGGAAGGCAGACCCTGGTGATATGGCTGGGTTTAATAAATCTCAGGCAGAAGAATAATAATAACTGGAAAATAGTACTTGAGTTTCTTAACAACTCTTCTCGGAAGAATGTGCGTTCCGAACTGATGGTTGATTTAAAGTGTTCGAGTGACTTTGATTTAAAAAACGATTTGTTTCATAACGTGTTGTCTTGAATTGTTAAATTTAAAACATCTTGCCCCAATCCTGTTTCATGTATATCCGCCTCGCAGAGGACCAACGTCATGGCATATACTCCGAATCCGTTTATTTAACAGGATTATTTGAGCTATGTGAAATTAACTGATATAATTTCTTATTTCCTTCAGGTGGTGGCTACAGAACAGAAGACAATAATAGAGGAGGCACAGCGTGCTAGGGCGAGAAGTCTTCTAGCGCCGTGGATACCGAGACTGTTCCACCGGGACTCTAGAAGCAGTCCACCAGAAGGTATACACTAAATACATACATACTTTTATACAAGTTCAACGACAGATTCTGTTCAATAAATATGTATTGTTACTTCTTGATGGTCACAGTATAACATATTACTAGAAATTTGTGCAAGCCCCTCTGGGTAGGTTGGTACCCACCACTCACCAGATATTCTACCATCAAACAGTAATGCTTAGTATTGTTGTGTTTCGCTTTGAAGGTTGATTGATAAAGTGAGGTAAATATAGGGTCAAGGGACATAACATCTTAGTTCCCAAGTATCTAAGTTCTGCGAGTATCTTTTTACAGAATAGCTTAGCAGTTTATAATTTAACATGCTGTATAATTTAACATGCTGTATAGTCAAGTAAAGTGACACCCTGTTAATGTTCCACTGCTGGGCCTGGTTCCTCTCGTTTTTGAGGAGAAGGTTCGGAGATTATTCCAGCACGCTGCCCCAATGCAGAATTTCATTGGAATTAGACACGTGCATGTTTCCTAATGTTTTCCCTCACCGCCTTCACTTGCATGAGACGATCGCTGTGATTGCAAGCGCATGGAAGTTCAGTTTGAATGAATATTTTTTCTTTTCTCTTCCAGGTATAACAGACCAGTGCTGGAAATATAACCATTCGAACACGAGGTAATTGAACTGTTATTAAATATTCCCCTTCAATGGGTAGGTACCACGCATTCATCAGATATTCTACCGCCAAACAGCAGTGCTCAGTATTGTTGTGTTCCGGTTTGAAGGGTGAGTGAGCCAGTGTAACTACAGGCACAAGGGACATAACATCTTAGCTCCAAAGGTTGGTGGCGCATCGGCGATGTAGGGATTGGTTAATATTTCTTACAGCGCCATTGTCTATGGGCGGGGGTGACCACTTACCATCAGATGGCCCATATGCTCGTCAGCCAAAAAAACATTTTATGTAACGCTCCAGATTATGTTTCGATCAAACTTCAACCGAACCTCAAATGTATCGTTTTGTCAGTGGAATAGGAAAACGGCTGAACGTCAACGATTTCGTTTCGATTCGATTGCGATAGACGGACAATATATTAGTAGAATTACCCAGTATTTTTTTTTTCAGTCCATGGCAACCAGAAGAATTGATTGAATACGAAGATGACTTCATAATAACGTCGATCAAGAACATACCGATGCGAGGGCCGCCCGAAGCGAGGATACGGGAACTGGCTCCGAGGACCGACTCGGACAGCCACGACGACCTGGCGAGAAGGTCGAAGACATCCACGTGAGTTGGAAATTAAACCCTATGCAATAAACAATAAAGATTAATTTTCATTGAATAAATTATTTATTGTATATGTAATACCACGACAGTCCATTTTAATGGCAGGGCTAGTAATTATAGATAAACTTTGACCTTGAATCGATGACTTCATTGGTCGAGATCTTAACGTGCAGTGTTCGCTGTGGATTCGTGTGAATTAAGTTAAAGTGTATGTAAGTATTTAAGTGGACAAATGTTTGCAGTGCATAACATAGCAGAGTTATTAGCATTGAGTTATATGTAAATCGAAGGTTTGTTTATATAATTTTCTTCTTTAGTTGGAATCGGGTATACTGACTGGCGTGTAGTGTCTACTCTGGTCAAAAATTCTTATTAACAAACGAGACATTTGAAGTTTTCAGTATGAGTATATACACTCTTATCTCGGATTAGCCTTTGTTACTGCGCCTTACGACCTTTTGACATTCAAAACGCCGTTTTATCCCGAATCCATAATGACAAACATAGATCACTCAAAATCTCGACCAATGATATCGCGTCAAATTCAATGTCTATGTTGTTATTTCGTTTCGAGCTTTAACGTTGTATTGTAGTTATATAGAGTTAGTCGAATGTGTATTATTAATATAACATTTGTTTCAGACGAACATTAAAACAGACTCTGTACGCAATCGACACGTCGTTGCGCGAACAGAGCATCGCGTTGGAGCGTTTGACGAAGAACGTAGAGTCGTTGACCGAGAGCCAGCGAACCGCGACGTACCGCCCGCAGAGCGTAGGCAGGGTCCCCACGTCGAGCCATTCCTGGGACCTGTTCGGGGGCTTCGTGCTAGCGATGGTGTTGCAAGCCTTGTTAAACTGGATATTCTACCAAAAAGACTGAGTGTTGCCACTTAAAAATAATAATACATCGACCAAATTTAGTTTATTGAACTGTCTTTCTGTCTGTCGTTTAAATTGAATTTAATGCATGCTTATTATTGCAACATTACTATGTTTAAATATATATATATTATATAATTGATAATATTTTCGTTTAAATCGTCGTAACTCGGGATAAGGCAGTCTATTCCAATAAAGGAACCTAGTAGATACTCTTTTCAAATACCCGTTTTTTGTAAACTACGAGGATTAATTTTCATATGACACCCGGTTAGTTAATACCGTATTTTTTTTTATATTTATATATATATATATAGGGTTACCAGATGTCCTTTAAGCAACATAGGAAACGTAAACAAAAGTTAAAAAAGGGATATTATTTTTTTAATTAAATATTATTTATTTGATCTATACATGTTTCTGAGTTTGTTACATGTTACAACAGTTTATTTTTAATCTTAAACCGAAGTGTCCGAGTTTTAACTGAACGTCTGGTAACCTTACGTACGAATTATATTACAGAGCAATAAAGTTTGATCACATAGTATGAAATATATATGTTACTGTAAAAGCTCGAACTACGGGTAAATATTAAGATTTTCCAGTAAAGCATAAGATTTACCAATTGTGAATGGTAAATGTCCATAAAACTTTGGGATTCGAACTTTTAAATTTTTCATGATTCTTAGGATTTACATGTTCGGTTAGGTTAGGTTGGAATGTTAAAAGTCCGAAAAAGTCGTCCTCTTATAATAAATACTTACATTTACCAATTCATGTCGGTAAATCTTAGGTATTACTGGAAAATATTAAGATTTACCTTAGTTCGAGCTTTTACAGTAACATATATATCATAAATAATACGAGTAATGGCTTCTTTACGTGTGTAAATAATACCCTCCCGGCCCGCGCCACCCCGCTTTCACCCTACCAATGTGTATATCGCTTCAGAACTGCGTAAAACTAAACTTAATGACAATTTAATTCGAAACATAAAAAGATAAAATGGCGTTATTTAACTAACTTGTAGTTATTACGTCTTTGAAATATATTGAGTTATAGTTCTATACTCGTATTATTTATTATTATAATTTTATAATTGTCTTTGGATTCAATTTCGATTGATATATTTTTTGGACATAATACTTTTAATATTTCGTATTTGAATAAAATGTCTGAATTAAATCTTATCATAAACAACTCTGTTGCCATAGCAACCATTTAAATGTAATAATAACAACTGTTATAGAAATAATTTTTACTCTGTATGTATATATGCAGTTAAGTGACACACAGACGGAAGGACATATTTCAACACGCCTACGCTTTCCAAATGTTTAAATATATATATCATTTTTAGCTTATTATACGCAGTAAATTGAGCTTAAAGTGATTTGTCTATGGAATATGTTATATATTTTTTTAATTCATTTCATATTAAATGTAAACAAAATAGAAAGAAAAAAATCTTTAAAATTTGTAAAAAAATATATTATTTTAATTCTGTACAAAACTGTCCGTAGAGTTTTGAAAAAAATTTTTGTTTTTTATTTTTTTGTTTACATTTTCTACGGAATGAATCTTTGGTTGATTTAAGACACTCGAATTGAAATCTCCAATTTTTTTTTTTAATCGTAAGTTTTTTTCTTGTAATAATTGAATTATATTGCCATTAAATATTACTTGGAGGTTAAAATAGGATTATAAAAAAGACATTTAAATTATATAAAAATAAATAATAAAATTAATTATTATATACAATTTAAATCAATCATAATTTATCTTTAAATTTATTAAATCAATACGTCAGTTTAAGTCGTGGCTCGGTGCTAAAACAGTCTAAGTACACTTTTGAGTGAATTGCATTTTGCCTATTAACAATATTACGCATAGAACAAAGTCGCTTCCCACCGTCTGTACGCTTGGATCTTTTAAACTACGCAACCCATTTTTGTGCGGTTTTCATCAATTGACAGAGCGATTCAAGAGGAAGGTTTACATGTATAATACATGCATATTAGAGTCGAGAAAAGCCGAGAATTTACAAATTCCTAGCCGGGAAAACACAAGTTTTTTTTAATGCTTGTTTTTTAATCTAAAAGTTACATACAGACCTTTATTGCACCCGTGCAAAGCCGGAACGGGTAGCTAGTATATATATTATATAAAACAGTCTGTTCATTGTCTATTCTAATTACAAAAAGGAAGAATTATTGATATAGGCCCTTTTATTCACGGTTATATCTTGTATGAAAAACACGTTACAAAGATGGCGTCGTATTCTGTAAATTTACTAATTATTTGGCATTCAACATGCACTTATTGCATTATGTTTGATGTAAATATATTTCACCATTATAATTTAGTAAGCATGACACGTCGTGCCGTTGTCCGATTTGTAGTGGAAAATTAAAAAAAAAATGTGCGAGTTAATTTTCAACGTTATGTCAAATATAATAAATTTCGCAAAATCTTTTCATAGTGCTGCGCTATGTTTAAAAATAGAACTTTGAAATTAATTCCAGTATATATTTTGCTATGAAAGCTTCGACTGTTTAAACAGGATATCGTTTTCTATGACACAAGCTGTTTTACAAGGACGCCCGAATAGATCGAACGATTACGAACAATCTTTTCAACATTATAAATTCAGTATAGATATGCAAAATTCGTGAGTCTGTTCCACGAAATGAGCTACCGAAGGAAATTGCCCTAATGCGCTCATTGGTCAATTCGCGTGAGTTTCATTGGCTAAATCATTTCTTAGAATCGTCTTAAATGACGGTTTCGTTTCGCTTATATCTAGCCGCGCGTATCGACCAATGAGGTGCGATTACTTTGTTCCTCAGTAGTTCGAGTTGTGGAATGGGATTTTTAATCTGAGTAATTCCTGTGAATTTAAATTTAAAAATACATTGACAACTCTAGAAGCTCTTTTGTGGCGTCACATAACTTGGATTTTTTATGATTGATTGCTATCGATGTTTTTTTTTTTTTTTAGAAATATTGGTCATAGATGAAATGTTATTGATTTTAATTGTATATAAATGAATTTATTTTTATATAAAATAATAATATTAAAAACAATTATACGGCTTTACCCATAACATGTTTATGGGGGGTCTACTTAAACAATGGTTTCTTCTTTCACAAAACATTGTTTATCTGAATACGTTTATAAATGAGGCCGTTAATGATTAATTGATATTTGAAAATTTTCAGTAAATTTATAGCGTTTTCAACCGAAAAATTGTCCACAATAAATATATATTATTAGATTCTCTTGTACACAATCTCAGCTGACGCACGATTCAAATATATTATTTTGTATGTATTTGCATTCTCATAGTGGACGTTTAGTTAAAAACATATCTAACTCGTTCTGTCAATGTTGTTCTGATATTCGAAAGAAGAAGACAGCGTTATTTAACTAAAGACCCGCTATAAAACATTTTAAGAAAATCCGTTTTTTTTATAATTTCGTTCGACAATACGAATAACATTGGTTATTAAAAACTTATTTCGACTTAGTACGCGTTTGTTCATAATAAATCGCTTGAATTTAATAATTTTGTTACGTAATCTTTAGTTTAAATAGTTGTCGGCCATTTTTTTTTTTTGATTCGTGACGGGATGTCATTTTGACAGATTGTGAATAATAGAATCGAACATTGTTTCTGTAAATGATATTGCACTTTATATTGTGAAGCCATTTATCTTGTCATTGCTAAATAAATATATAATTTTTTTATAGTTTAATAATTTTAAATAATACTTAACCTATTTCTTATTTTTATTTTGGCGGCAATTCTAATGTCAAGTTTAGAAATACAGTGTTGCCAGTCCTAAAATCCATTCGATGGGAACTCTGAGGTATTGTAGTCGAAACTTTTGGTAGTGTTCCGTCGATAGCAATGGTATTGCCATTATCAAAGTATTAATTCCTACTTTATTGTAGATAATAAAGATTCTATTTTTTCCTGTTTGTTTTTTTTTTTCTTTATGGAGTATTTGTCACTGTTTATATAAATTTCGCGTTTAAATAACACTAAGGGTCGTTAGATTGTTGATATTTCGTTGTTTTATTCAGTGATTATATATTTTTTCCAATTTATTTGTTGTTTTATTATAAATATGCATAATTAAATTATGATTATAAGCGAGAGATGTTAAAGGGGATGCCATACGACGGACGAGAATTCAGAAGAACGACATAAGGCGTGTCTCTGTCAGCGTAATTTGTAATGCTTGTTGAATTTCTTGACAGACAGACAGACAAGAAAAATACATTCGTAACCATTGCGATAGTTTTAGTGGTGGACGATGTAAGGAATGGTTATTTCTTGGCAGTGTAAATGGCACCTTTGCCTATCAATTATATAAAAACAATAATTAAGGAAAGAGAACTGGCACGCATTCTGAGTGAACGAAAATGTGACCCTCGTATAGTCCAACGCGCACTTTGCATGTTAATATTATATTGCAATAAATAATCCTAATATGTAGATGTTGTTGTTTGGTACAAATACCACGTCTGTGAATTATGAAAAGAAAAATTATATAAAGAATACCTACTTTAAATTTTTTGTCTTCGTTTAATGAAATGGCATCAAACAACAAGTAACTCATCCAAAACAATATATTTCCAAAACGGTTCGTAAATGTCGTAGTTTTGAGAGAAATATAAATGAAAAATTATAATTATAAAATTCATAACTGTTAGGAATATAATCATAATTAGTAAAAAAAAATTGTCTATGTCTGAATCTCGTTGTCTCTGATTTATAATATTTGACAGTGCGCCAGTAGGCTATGCTAGAGGGGGTCACTGGGAGAGGACTCTTTAGTATTAATCAGCATATAGTGTTATGTAGTAACTAAACAAGACAATAACTATAATATAAAAATACAAGAAACTCCTTTTTCAATGAGTCTATACAAAAGCACTAGACATTATAAAGACGTACATTGTCGTACTCTACAAGTTTCGGACAATAACAGCAAACAGCTACGTCGAAATAAAAGACGAAATTTGAAATTAAATACACATTTTATTAATAAGGTATCCTATAACCCGAATATTTACCCTGTGGTCTATTGATCCAGTAATTCCTCAAACTCTTTATATCGTTTTCGTCCCAGTGAAGTCTTTTCGGAAAAAAGTACGGTAACCTTCTCCGACTGTCTTCTTGGTACAACCTCGACGGACCTTGCATGTATAGAATTTGGACATTTTTCACTTTGGGAATTGTTTTTTTTAATTTAGGCGTTAATTTTTTAGGCTTTACTTTTTGAATTTGCATTTCTTCGGAACTTATTTCTGCGCTGCTGTCTATGTCAAATGATTTATCAGCTGTTTTGTGACCACGCTGCGATTCTTTTCTCATTCGATCGTCTTCCTGTGATCCACTGGACGCACTGTAGTCAGAATTCGAGTCAGATCGACTTCTCCTAACTTCATAACTCGGATTATACTTTCTGAATCTAGATAAATCGTAATCGAATCGACTGTATTTATTTTTCGTTTTCACACTTTTAAGGACGTACCTTTTCTTCGCTTTGTCGTCTTTTGTAACTGCGTTCGTTCGCAATAGATCTGCAACGTCCAAGTAATCTTGTGAGAAATTGCTTCGATTGCTAAATGATTTGTTGAGATTCGTTTTAGTTAGATCCGTTTCGTCCGAGTCGTATTCATTAAAATCTTTCTGTATATTGTATTGATAATGTTTGTTATTCTTCGGGAAATGATTCTGACTACGTCTCTCTTTGCTTTTGTCGACTAAATATTTGACACAATTGAGTTTATTCATCGAACTGTCTCGTTTATAAAGGCAGTTATTGATGTCGTTTCGTTTAGTGTCTTGTGTTTTTAGTAAATCTATAGCCTTTTCAATCAGTTCGAGTCTGATTCGGGCGCTGTTTGTTGCTTGCTCATTCGCTTGCCAGTTATATCGTGGACGATTATCGTAGCCATCCAAGTTTAGTTTTAGGTTTGAAGGCGATGGTGCTGTTTCAGCTGAAACCAAAATAATAATAAAATAAATAATAAATCATTACTAATATTATAAATGCGAAAGTAACTCTGTCTGTGACCTTTTTAAATTTCCTTTGTTAACTCGAAATCAAAATCAAAATACTCTTTGTCGTACACCAGTAAACACATAGTTTAGTCACGTTTAAGAAAGTTGCACAAGAGGCGACCTTGACGCTAAAACAGCGATCTCTTCCACGCAAGCTTAAGGTAGAGGAAAGAATCAGATATAGAAACTAGAAAGAAGTAAATCAAACTACATTCCGCACCAGTTGTTTTAATTTTTTTTTTTAAATGACACCTCTAAAAAAATTAAAAGAGCCTTCTTGAATAAAGAATATGACGAAATCTTTATTTTGAAAAACATTTGTACCGATCGTAAATGTAAAATAAAAATGTCTCTATAATATACAATATTTTTTTTTGCATTGGAACGACCGGGCAAATAAACCACCAAAGGCTTAGTGGTGAAACTGAAACCGCCCACAGACATTGGCGTCGTTAAGATAGTTAGACATTCCTTATATTGTTAATGCGCCACCGACCTTGGGAACAATAATAATAATAATAACACTAGAATTACTGCTCGGCGGTAGAATATTTGATGAGTGGTTGGTATCTTACCTGACCCTACCAATAACTACCTTGAACTTTGTAACGACGAAAAAAGAAATTGTCGAAACTTACCATGCAATAGAAAATTAATAATAATCATTAAAAATTCAATCGTCATTTTAAAATACATTCGTTCTATAAAGCATTCGACAATATTCAAATGAGATGTATTTTAGACTATTTTATAGAATTAATTTCGACGTTTAAAAATTGCATAGTTACAACTTGATATGCTTCGTACTTACATATAAGCAAATGCATACTCTTTACTTGTCCGTATGTTGAATATTTTTTAAATGAACATTTCGACTAGAGTTTCATAGATCTATTAACGCTCAAACGCACAGCTAACTGTATAAGAGAAAGGGAAGCCAGACAGGCGTCGTAACGCGTTACGTAACGAAGTGGTTTACCCTCCTTTAAGGTGTTATCACTTCAATAAATATTTTTTATTATTAAAATTAGAATCCAGATGATACAGCCAGTTCATTAAATCTTATAATTGAAACACACTCTTAATAACATTATAGAATGTCATTTAACGCTTTATTGGAAAATAATTGAATTTGAATTGATAAGCAAATTGCATTTCTAAAGGCGTTTATTTAACACGCAATGTTCGCTAAGATCAAATCACTCGAGCTAAATAAAACCAAATGTTATCTTAGTTCATTTTCATGTTGACAATATTTCGTAACTAGGATTTACTCGAGACGAGGAATATAAACGATCAGCAGTATAGATACGAAATTTTGTATATAAATCTTTAAAAAAAATCAATATAGAATTCTAGTGGTCCAACCGAGGTGGCCCAGTGGTTAGAACGCGTGCATCTTAACCGATGATTTCGGGTTCAAACCCAGGCAGGCACCACTGAATTTTCATGTGCTTAATTTGTGTTTATAATTCATCTCGTGCTCGGCGGTGAAGGAAAACATCGTGAGGAAACCTGCATGTGTCTAATTTCAACGAAATTCTGCCACATGTGTATTCCACCAACCCGCATTGGAGCAGCGTGGTGGAATATGCTCCATACCTTCTCCTCAACGGGAGAGGAGGCCTTAGCCCAGCAGTGGGAAATTTACAGGCTAATTATGTTTATGTGTAGTGGTCGCCTCTAACGTCAATCAAGTTTTATGTCAGGAGTTTGGTCAGGTGTAAGGCATAAGAAGTAGCCTGTGTCCTTGCTTGGGGTTTAATCTTGCTTCGTATTACATATCAACGAATTAATATCAGTGGTTTGGTAGTGAAAGAGCAACAGACAGAGTTAATTACGCATTTATATATATTTTTACCGATTATAGATTTAACTTAATATATTGGTTACCAAATTCTGTGTATCTTTCTTGAACGTTTTTAAAGTATGTGTTTATTGGTGTACAATAATGATGATTTGATTTGATTTAAATTAAGATGGCTACAATAATAGTCCACGATATAAATATCAAGTGAATGAGCAAGCAACAAACAGCAAACGAATCAGACTCGAACTGATTAAAAAAACTAACGATTTATGAAAGATATAAATTGTCTATCTCTAAATCTGATTGTCTTTGATTTTTAATATTTCAGGGTACGCCAAAAGTTAGTAATAAATAACAATCATAATTTATATAATAACTAAATATATTTACGGAAAATTTACTGACAATATCAGTATTACTAATGATCAATGGGCGTATACGAAAATTCAATAAGTCTTTAATGTAACAATTCAATTACACCGATATAATCACAGTATCGATCCGTTAATATATAACACAAACACATATAAATCACTGAATCTATTACGACGACGTCGATCCAAGATGGCCGCCTCGCTGCCATCGACGCGACGCTTCACTAGAGCGCGTCCAAATCCAGTTGACACTCTTTTCCGACAAGTATAAATCCCATCATTTTTTTAAAGTGATAACTTCTTATGGGAGGATAAACCGCATCGTTACGTAACGCGTTACGGCGCCAGTCCGTCTGGCTTCCCTTTTTTCTTACGCATACGACAGCGGTAGACAGGCAATAATGGTACTAATAATGTTAAACAATTTCAATATTAAATAGTTCAACTTAGATTGGTTTAAGTTATCACTTCTGTCGGGCGTCCCGAGACGCACATTTAGTTTTTTCTTATTAGAACACTAGCGACCCGCCCCGGCTTCGCACGGGTGCAATGCTGCCACTAAATATACTACAGAATATCTTACAACATTCAGCTTTTCATTTGTTAGACAACCGCTAGGTCCCTGCGTTTTAAATCTGTAATATCTACGAAAATATTCAAGACCTTTTTAAGGTGTACAATACTGTAGTACGTTATCTCGAAGTGTTCAGCCAGTATTTAAAAGTAAGCGTAAACAATGTGTCTATTTACGACATAACTGTAGAAACCTCTAAAATTAGCAGCGTTTCTCTACTACAATGTGCAATTTTACTCTGTAAACGTAGTAATCCCCAAGATATATTAAATATTCATCTGACTTATTCAGATGAATTGAAGAGAATATATTTAGTTACTAATTTGTAATACATACAAATAGATATGAATGAGACTTTAGACGATTACTGTATGCCTTTTAAGACCTACAATTTTCTGTTTCATTTTGATGTAGATACATTACCTAAGCATTAGTTATCGTTATCCAAGTTAACGTAAAAAAACTGTTTTTGTTTGTGATATGTTAATTTATCTTATCATATCATAATTATTATTAATCAAAAACATTGAGATTTTACAAGAACAATATTACAATTTTTTAACTATACAATTATCCGATCGCACTAATATTTCTCGACAAATCGAGAACCGGAAGAAACTTGTGCCTGAAATCGAATCGAAATAAGTTTCGGACTGCGATCGGGTAAATTTAGTCCAATTCAACCTCAAAAACACAAGAGTTTGAACGCTAGTAAAGAACACTGCTAAAAAATTATCATTTGACGTATCTCCACGATTTAAGAACATTCCCATTGCCGCTACATATAGTATCGGAATCCTGAGCGTTAATGTTTCGAACCTCGATCAGTTCTGCGGTCAAGGCAAGACGAGGTACTTCACCCAAAACTATTCAAGGCGCAAATTTGGCCTCACATGGAGTACTGCAGCTCCCCAGTACCAGCTTCTTCCATTTGACCATATTTATGTTTGTCCTGCTTGATCATTTTACTTTACGTAGAGACGTTGGATCATTTGTTAAAATTGTTTGATAATAATTTGTTGAAATTTAATTAATATTTCTCTTCGTGGAATAATATTTAAGACAGGCACAATTGCTTTTTTTTTTTAAAATAAGACAGTCAAAGCGCTCGGAATTGTATTTACTTAAGTCTAGATCTAAATACTGATCTGTCACGAGATATAATTATACGATTGATCTGTAACAGTCCGGAGTCTTCAATGTGTAATCTCCAGGACTTCGGAAAGCGCGTAAAGCGCTGGTCCGGCGCTTGAACTATTTCCATTGGTATTAGATTTCCCGTCCCATCGGATAGTTTGAATGAGAGAATAGAAAGTGCACCTGTATTTGCGTACATCCTTGTGCACTATAATACGTTCTGTGTAGTTCGCTGGTCACCCTTAAGATTGGTCGCCGTACAGAAATCAGTCAGAACGACCAATGTCAAAGACCTCATTACAATAATCTAGAGGGTCAAATTAAAACAGACGATGCTGTAATTATTTATTCGTCAATAAAAACCAGATTTACATCAGGAAAGTTTATTACAAAAGCAGATACAAAAACTTCAGAGACTTATAATTATTTTACACACTTTAAGAGCTAAATGACTGGAATCCAAAACTTGACGGTTGAACTGACTTGTCAATTCTAAATGAAAAAAAAAAAATTAAATCTAATTTACAGATAATTAAGATCTACGAACTTGGCATAATTGTATAAAAAGTTTGGTACAATTTTTAAACTAAAATCTAAGTACATTTTTTTTTTATTGGCAGCACATTTCAATAGACTTCTGAAGAGAGAGCTTTTTTTAATACGTTTACAAAAACTATTAAAATTTTGTAATTTATGGAAAGTTTTATGGACATTCACCATTCATAATCGGTAAATCTTAGGTTTTACTGGAAAATCTTAAGATTTACATTAGTTCGAGCTTTTACAGTAACATATAAACTATAACTGTGTGTAAAATTTCAAACAATAGCTGGAGACCTTAAATATTAAAACCGACAAACTTAAACAAACAAACTTAAAACTTAAGCTTGATAACTAAAATCTGGCGGATGGTGTCGATTCTGTTGCAAAAATTCTTTAAACATAACTAATGATATTGTTATCCTTAAGCAGTTGTAAACTTAAAGTCCAATTCTCCAACAGTCATTTAAACATGAATTTAATTTGGTTCTTATCTTCCAAACCTTAAAATAATTACTTATTAGCAAAATAACTCCAAAAATGTTTACGTTTTTTTTTAATATTCCTTCTATTTTTTTAGATCTGCGTCTACATAAACAGTAAAAAAAAAAAACAGTTTAGTAAAGATTCCTCAGATATTTGTCAAGCGATTTTCTTTTTTTTTTATTGTTTGTTAATAAGTAATTTGTTTAAGTTTTATAAATATTGGATTAAAAAATATTTTTTAATATTAAGATCTTAATTATATACAAATATAAAATTAAAAAAGGATACTGTACAAATTATTACTACTCGGAATGGCCGCAAGAATGCTAGCAACATTGAGTCACCAGTGAGGACGAAGAAGGTGTTATAATTTTAATCAAAGTTTCCGTCAAATTCTCAATAATCATTACAGCGATATGTCGCCCCAGCAAAAAGTTTATTGAAATGTACTGCCATCGATCAGCGTCGCACAACCGATTACTATAATACACTCTACTGGTCGGAACGTTTTAAATACAAAGACTTTAGAAAAATCTAGAATATAAAATTTTTCCGATCATATAAAAAATATACAAAAATTTTCTTTTTTCTAATTTCGTCTCTAATACATTTCTCTAGTCAATATTATCCAAACCATTTAAAGAGTCCTTTTATATGAACAACATATTTACGTCACGTATTTCTTTATTCTGAACGGTTATAATACATTTATAAGAATATTGTTTCCATAAAACCTTTATGGAATGTTGTAAAGCTCCATTTGATCATGAAGTTGAATAAGTACGTGTTGTTTAATATCAAATTTTATACAATGGTATTTTATTTGTAGACAATTTAGCCGGCTGTATCCTGTCACCTTCCAGAGTGCCTGACTCTAAGCTAGATGCAAAGAATGTATAGCCTATTCCAATGTGAGTAGGAAAAAAGATAAACAAATCTTAGATTTACGTATTTCATGCGATTTGCTGATAACTTAGCTTTATTGTGCACTACGAGTTTGTAATTAATATATCTTTATTTATGATAAAAGTTCCAACCACTTATTTCCACTTTAATTTAACTTCCAAAATTCCGATAAACGTTTCGTCGACGTTCAAAGCGTCATTTTTTCTTAAATCCATAATGAATATCTCTCGACCAATGATATCGCATCAATTTGCTGTCAAATGTTGTTTATTTAGATTTTTTCCTGTTACGGTTGGAATATAGTACAGATAGCACACTTCAAATTTAACAATTATTGTGTCTAGCGTAATTTAACGCCATTCAGGGATCTATTGTCCTATGCATTTGATACTTTAGAAAAACAATTAATGTCAAATTTGACAAGTCTACAGATAAAATATCATTGTTTTGATTAATACCTATTTCAGTCATAATAAATAATTTAAAAAAAATTAATTATTATTCTTTCTAAGATTAGTGATGTGATCGTTATTTTTAAACATCTATTAGAACAATAAAAAAAGAATTGATTTAAAAATGGTTTTCGCCTTTGACTTATAACTAACGAAGACGGTATTACATAAAAAAATGATGATACGTCATACTAAAATTGACTAAATTCATTAAAAACTAAATTGCATATTATTAACTAAATTAAACTAAGCTTCTAGAAAATTCCCATAAAGAATCTAGTTACAAATACATGTTAAAACACATGTCTACATTGTTTATGGTAACACTACGCTTACTTTAATCACCGTATGTCCATGATTGGGTACGTATATTGATTTTGGATATCAGGGTACCAGGGAGGCATGAGCCATCTTTCCATTTTTAAAATGTTATCATAACATGAAAGTGATTTTACAACAGCCACTATTAAATGTAACATATACTTGATTACATAAATATATTGTAAAATAAGAACGTGGTCACTGACAGATAGGATTTGAGCGCGAAGCGGAACTTTGGGGTGAAAAGGGTGTGCGGGGATACGAGATGCGTAATATCGACACATAAATACGTTAATACCTTAAGTTTAATATACGAATGTAAAATGAGCTGTTCGTAATTTAAAATGTGTATGAAACAATTAGACACGATTTACTACAGTTGGCCACAATGCTATGTTTTTTGTTGTTGGCAGCACTGTTCTTTTAAAATGTATGTTAATGTAAATCTTTAATCATTTGAAATGTCACTGGTACGTCATGGAACTGACTGAAGTATTGCTGTCTCTATCTACATGATGAATACACTATTTAAGCGAAAGAGAGGAAATATTTATATGAAATGTAATAAATATATCTATATAAGTGCGTGATTAACTGATGTATATATGTTTATACGTTGTTACAACAAGTGTTATTTTCATATAATACATTGCTATATATTAATACTACTTGAAGGCATCCTTATATTTTAAAAGAAAATGCAGCTATACAAACTAAATATATAAATCTAATCATTTAAGTACATATTTGTATCGAATTAATTTATATTTAAATAAAAACCCATATGGCAACACTGAAGATATGTCAAAAGAACTGTCAAATTTAAATATTAAAATGACAATTCGAACTTGATAGTGATTCATATTTACTTATTGTAATAATGAAAGCGTTTAATTATGAAATTAAAACTGCGTACTACTTATGAGAAGTAGAGTTGCGACGATTATTATATCCACATATAAATCGATTGTCTGGCCTTTAATATTTGGCGCGAAATTATCCTGTCACCTCGTAATGTCACTAATGTTTGACGTTTAAAATGACGTTCCGATGACAACTCTTTCGACAT
This sequence comes from Vanessa tameamea, assembly GCF_037043105.1. Classification (NCBI taxonomy): domain Eukaryota; kingdom Metazoa; phylum Arthropoda; class Insecta; order Lepidoptera; family Nymphalidae; genus Vanessa; species Vanessa tameamea. The sequence goes on along the minus strand of NC_087339.1, from coordinate 1,951,066 downwards.
TCAAAACGCCTTCTATTCACCAATCCATAATGAACATCATCCCTCTTGGCACAAATAAAAGCCAAACCAAAAAAAAATAACATCATTTAAATGGACCAATGATATCGCGTCAATTTGACGTCTGTTTATTTCACTTTTGTCTACTTGTGATTGGAATGGACTGCAAGATATATATTATAGATAACACACAGAGACATTTATTCCTTAACTCTTATAAGCCGCTGTAATAATCCAACATGACCAAATTCGGGTGTAGGTTTAACAGCTTCACAGTTTTTGGTACTTAAGTGCAACATTGTCAATATTTAGAATGATTTACAGGATCCTTACAAATTCTAGTCTGAAATACTTTTAAAGAGCTCACCTTAAGTCTTTTAAATAAGCTATTGACTTGGCTAACGATATATTTTAATACAGCTCCAAAAATGTTTCAACGACGGGTTACCTAATATTCGTCGCAACTCTTTCGATTACATTGAGATGAATTTCGCAAACCGATTTGACAGTTGACGCCGACTGTCAACGTCAAAACGATTGCAAACATGATCTGTGATAAATACAGATAATTATATTGAGTTGTGTATACAAATTCGTCACAAAGATTGTCTACAAATTGATCTCGGAACGGTATCCACAAAAGCAAAGATAAGGGTAACGATATTTCTTTCTCTGTCTACTTAAGTCCATTAGGCTCCTCTCTCCGCTTTACTGGATACAGTACCTTTTGTAATTAATAGACCCAACGTTTGACAAAAAACATCTGACAGATGATCATATTATAAAAAATACGTTTTAGAAACTATTCAGGGCGTCAATTTTAATAACAAATGTACATTACCGCATTTGAATCGAAATATCTACTAACACAATAATCCCGTTGCCCATCGATTGCATTTCGAATATTTCGGGATCGTAATCGATAAAAATAAGTCGAATTGCCCTCAACTTTTACTTCTGTAAAGAAAACCGTTTTATGTAAGTTGAATTGCCCCCAGATCACAATCATCTTATGCGAGTATCATTCGATAAAAGATCGTTTGATCGTCGCAAATGCTTACTTTGTGTCGAAAGAAAAATTCAAAACACCGTTTATAAAATGAAATCAATAGTCGAACTGATAATTTCTAAAGATATCTTATGACAGGTGACGTTGACGTCATAAGCGAAATGATCGTCGGACACACGGTTGGAACGAAGGTTCTCTCGCTATATAATTATTATGTATTAAATAACAGACACGATTAAATAAATCTGTTAATTTACGTTTGAGAATAATTCAATCCCAATAAATAAAATTGTTATTAAAAATCCTGCGTGAATTAAAACAATAACAAAAATAAGATTACGTAATATATAGAATCGTATATATTAGAAAGAGACAGCGAGAGAGTGAAAGAGAGGGAATGGTAGGCTGGAGGCATAACGCTTTTTCCTTACGTGACGGTTTTTGCCAGTTCACTCTACTGTGAGCCGCGTACAAGAACTTCGTTCCAAAAAATGAATAAATAAAAGAAAAAAATAGTTTAAAAAATTAAAAAACACGCTTTTAACACACACTAAAAATTACAAAAGCAAACACTTTCATTTGATATCCATATCATGGGGGTCCATATCATCAAACAGCCAGTCTGCCATCTTAGGGAGGCCGCCATATTGGATTCGTAATGACGTTTCTTAGCTAGTCGTGTATTGTCATGAGAACTCAGAGCGTGTGCAAAATGTCATCCTAATCGAAGACCGGGAAGTGGGTCGAATTAAGATCACCAAGATTTTCTTACATAAATAGTTACAAGTGAAGCTAATATAAGCGTCTTAAAAACAGAATCACATGTCATGTTTTTTATCAAACGTCAGGACTTATTAATATATATATATAATGATGTTTAATCCGTTTGTTTGTTCACTGCATTGAAGTACGAGAGTAGATCGCCATCAGCGCGAGACACCCACGCAGTGTTAAGAGCAATCGTGCCTAACGCTATAGCCGCGCCCTTTTCGTCTCCGAATAACTCCTTAAACTATTACGAAATTAACAGATAAATTATACATATATATATACATTAGCAATATTCGTGACGGAATGAAGTAGCCAGTCATTTTTATAAATATAAATGATATAAATTCGTTCCTGCAATGTTACCGAAAACGATACGTCAAATAGAGCGAAGTGGAAGCTAAAGACTAGGAAGGCAGACCCCACAATCAGATGGGAATAATAAATGCACGGGAGAGAGAGAGAGAGAGGAAGAGAGAGAGAGAGAGAAAGGAAGAGAGAGAGAGAGAGAGAGAGGAAGAGAGAGAGAGAGAGAAGAAGAGAGAGAGAGAGAAAGGAAGAGAGAGAGAGAGAGCGGAAGAGAGAGAGAGGAAGAGAGAGAGAGGAAGAGAGAGAGAGGAAGAGAGAGAGAGAGGAAGAGAGAGAGAGGAAGAGAGAGAGAGAGAGGAAGAGAGAGAGAGGAAGAGAGAGAGAGAGAAAGAGAGAGAGAGATTGAAAGACATATAAAAAATACATTTGTCTGGCACATCTTGTCAAAGCAGTATAAGTCTCAAAACTACTCCATTAAACCATTGGTGAATTAAATGTAAACCACCGGTTCGGAAAAAAGATTCTACCGTGAAGAACCGTCAGAAACTCAGTAGTTACTCGTTTGCAACATTTGAAATACTAAGTTATGTCAGTTAAATACAATTATATATTACATATCCTGCCTGGAAGTCAACAATTATTAGCTCCACGCTTTTTTATCATCTATATAATCTTGTGTTGAATAATATGCCTTATATATAAATGATTTTTTTTTAATAAATATGAATTTATGAAACGATAAAGTTAAATATATCTGAGACCATCGGTGAGTTGCACCTAGAAGGTCTCTTAAAAATCTTTAATGAGGGGGGGATTCTATATTAAGAGGGGGCTGTCTATAGATTGTTCTTACCCTATAATAGTCTCCAGGTTGATGGAGACATCGCGCTGCAGCTTGCAAGGCGGAAGGCGGTAGTTTCACCATGTTCAATATCCTCCAAATACCAGCAGCGCCGCGCCATCTAGTGTTGACAATTGATATTAAAATGACATATCAACGATCAAGACTATTTGAATGTCGTATAGTATTAACATTAGTGGTCATTTTTGAACTTTGATGTTTGAACAGTTTATTAAAATCATTTACCCATCAAGCTTAGACACGGTATAACGTATTCCTAATTAGTGATGGAGGACTGGACGACTTACACTGGACGTTGGGGGGGAGGGGTATATATACATGCAAAGTATAATTTAAATATCTATACTAATATTTTAAATGCGTAAGCAATTCTTTCAAATCCACCCCACTGAACCGAATTTGATGGAATCTCGTATAAAGTAGGTTTGAACTATAGGAAGGACATAGGCCCTTTTATGGTTAACTGTCGACGATCAACGCCTAAAATACGACCGTAGCCGTAGGCCGAGTATTATATGATGTTATCTGTACACACTTGCAAATTCCCTGGCACAGTGACGTCACCCAGGTCTTCCACTCCCGGCCGCGCTGCGCCTCGCTGGACATCACCGTGTACGCGAATCTGGACACATAAACTCACTCGAATTACTGAATCAATATATATTCTGTAATCTTATGGAAAAATGTAAATGTAATCTTATGGGAAGATAGCTGCACATCAAAGATAGTTTATGGTATCATTTCGAAGAGCTCCAGCCGTAGATGTGCAGAAAAATAAAGAAGATTCTCGATTGCAATTTATTAAATTGTTACGATTTAACAAAAAAGAAATAATTTTAGAGAGCGGAAAGAAGTGGCCGTTTATAGGGAACTAATGTATTTGACATTGAAATAAGATAATTTAAAAAAGGTTTCATCAGTTTACAATGAATTGTAATCAAAACCTGTCACAGGTTTTGACGTCTGGTATTCGTGATTCATGTAATCGAACTGAAATAAAATGTTCTACTACGATAAATAATTAAATAAAAAATTGTGTACATGAATAATATAGTTAGTTAAAAATTTACTTGATCTCATTGATTCTTCAGAACACATTAGTTTTGGCTGAATAAACTATACGAGATAATAAAAAAAAAAAAGAAATACTCAAAAAATCTAAACAATAAACGCGAAGTTTCGCGGGCAACACAATAGTATTAATGATTTTCCGAGAATGATTCTCATGGCATCGGTACAAGAAATAAACATAAACTTGTTACTCCTGTTACTCGACTGCCTAGAGTCGGTAACACTTTTGTAGGGTTACGGTTCTGAAACAGGAGCTCAGGAAGCGTTCAAAATGCCTCCGTTGCCAAATTCAGTCAGGGTATTTTCTTTCCCCACCGGTGGTAGTCTTTAATTTGACTATCAATAAGTAAGTATAATGCTTCCATATTGAACAAAGGAATTTAATTGGATTTATTATAATTTAGAGTAATTTGATATATTCAAGAAACATTTGACAAACAAAATGGCGCTTATGCCATTTGAGAATGAGACTATAGTATCTTTGTTTGCATGTACAAGTATTTTTTTTCAAATAACAATCAATTATTGACTTGAATTCGCTCAATGAGTGGAATTTACTCTATAGGACAGGGCGGCAAAATTAAGAAGAAAATGAATTCTTCGCGTCATCACAAATGCTTTTCTTAACATCAAAAATATGAGTATTTATTAAAAATACATTTTTTTTCTGATATATTTGTGTGTAGGGAGTAATCTCCGAAACTTATGCTCCTATTCTAAAAATGTTTTCACCGAAAAGCTATATTAAATCTGAGCGTCACATAAATCTCTATTTGCTACGAAAAAAAGAGGTATGTCGTGCGACACCCAGTTGGAACGAAGTACTTTTTGTATTTAATAACAGACACAATAAAATAAAATGAAAACTCTTGAAAATGACAAAAAATAATATTTTGATTATGTTATTAAAAAGCAATAACAAACATTAAGTCTAAATAATATAATATTTAGCCGTATAAAGGTCGGAAGAAGCAGAGAGTTAGAGGTCGCCTGGAGGTATAACGATACGATTTTTCCTTACGTAACAATATCTGCTAGTTTGAAAGAAGTTCGTTCCAATGTGGGCAGAGTTCTAGTTCACTCAATGAGCGAATGGGCGCGAGTGCGTATAGCGTGTAGCGTGTGCTCACCGGTACAGCAGCCAGTCGTCGCGCGGCGCGGCGAGCGCGGCCAGCAGCGCGGCGTGCGAGTGCGTGGGGCGCGGCGCCGCGTGCGACGCCAGCAGCGCGCGCCACACGCGCCGCCACGCCGCCGCGCCGCGCCGCCGCACGCCCGCCGTGAACGCGCCCTGCGGACACAGTCGCCGCTTACTACGGGTAACTGAGAGATCTGTGTTACTGTATTCGATCTGCGTGTTGCTCTGATCATGTGGACCTCTACAATGGACCGGGCGAGAGGCGGGAGTGTCTAAATACTTGTGTATGTTTGTGTGATGGCTTCACTAGCTTACAGCGTCACCGTGGGGCAAGTACTAGAGTCCGCCTTAATAATTATTTTCAGTCTTTTTAGACTTCAAGTAACGTCCATCTTGAGAATGTCTCCTATGAGATTGCACCTCGGCTCAGGACGTAGTCCGTTAGATGGGAAGCGCTTTAGGTCGTAGCTTCACGATCGTTCGCCTGACGTCTTGACTCTTTGTTTAAAGTGTCGAGACCCTATATATATTGCGGCGATCCAAACGTTAGCGTGATTCAGAAATTTACAGATACCAACCATTCACCAGTTATTTTACTGAGAAAACGTTGTTCCAATTTGAATTGTGAGTAAGCCAGGCTACAAGCACAGGCGACTTAACACCTTAAATCCCTAGGTGAAAATTATCAAATTACCACAAACATCATTCAGCCCATGGAAGTCCACTGCAAGATATTTCTCATCCAAATTGCGAAGTTATGTTTAGCCTACCGCATTCATTTAGACTATTCCAACGCAGAAACTCGATCCACTTAGCTGATAGCTAACACTACAACCGAATGAATTTGATCGTCAACCTAACTAAAAAATTAAAAAAATAACTCACCTCCTGATATATTTCCGGTATAGTCTCGTTGTTATTCATCCAAGCGTCGAACAGTTCCAGCGCTTGTTCTGTAACGTTTTCGTTGCCCCACTCGACACCAGCGGTCAGCAAGGCTCCACTCAACCATCTGAACATTTGGAATTAACTTTTATCTTGTGGTACGGCTTTGTGAAAGCCCGTTTGGCGTCATAGACTACTAAAACCTGCCCCCCATTACGAGCGAGGCCCGCCATAGGCAGAAACTAGTCGACCCTACAGAATTTTGAGCATGAATCGATGACACATTATTAATGTACTGGGGTCTCTAAATTGGACCGGAGGAGGAGGCGAGTTTAAATACTCAAGCTTTTCCAGCTCCAAGTGACGTCCATCCTTATGGTGTCTCCAATGAGAGAGCACCTCGGCTCAGGACGTAGTCGGTTGGATGGTGAGCGCATCAGCCCATAACTCTACGATTTAATATCATGACCGTTTACGTGACGTCTTTTGTCTATATTTTCAGTGTCGAGACCAGGGCCGGATCTATCATATGGCATTTTGGGCATCAGCCCAGGGCCCCGTGGATTCAAGAGGGCCCCAGCTAAGTCAAGTCAAAGTCAAAAATAGACGATAATGCGAAAGAATCCATAACTTTATTAAATTAAATAGATCGTATGGTTTGCAGCCCTGCGAGTCCTGCAATTAATCAAACCCATTCAATTAATTTAATTCAAGTCTACGTTCAGATATTTCTTAGGTGGACCCCTAAGTAGAGTTAGCCCAGGGCCCCCTAAACTTACGGTCCGGCCCTGGTCGAGACCATATATATATATAGGTTGCGGCGAACCAAACGTTCGCGTGATTCAGAAAAATATGACCACATTATTAATTCAACTAGGGTCCAATTCAACTACTAATCCGATTTTATTCCGAAACAACTTCGAACGAACCGCGACTGGATCATTGCGTTCGTCGAATAGGTAAACAGTGGCAATTACGTTTCCATTTGATTACGATGGACTGCCAGTTTGTTAATAAAAATTAGGCCCTGTATTTGTATATAGTGAGCGTATTGAGCCGAGATGGCCCAGTGGTTAGAACGCGTGCATCTTAACCGATGATTTCGGGTTCAAACCCAGGCAGGAACCACTGAATTTTCATGTGCTTAATTTGTGTTTATAATTCATCTCGTGCTCGGCGGTGAAGGAAAAACATCGTGAGGAAACCTGCATGTGTCTAATTTCAACGAAATTCTGCCACATGTGTATTCCGCCAACCCGCATTGGAGCAGCGTGGTGGAATATGCTCCAAACCTTCTCCTCAAAGGGAGAGGAGGCCTTTAGCCCAGCAGTGGGAAATTTACAGGCTGCTAATGAGCGTATTTAATACGTATTAAGTGAAACTTACAGCTGATCCTCACTTATCCCTGGATCTTGTAATTCCTGGTAACTGTATAACGGTAAGCGCGGCGGAAGGGTACTGAGCAAATTTTGAAGGTGTGGCCCTGATGCCGCCACTTGGAGTAGTTCTCGCCACCAGGACAAATGCCCGACCACCACACGCCATACCGCCCAATGTCGTTCCGTCGCCAGATGAGCTGGAAACATAAAATTTTATAACAATAAACGCTTATAAATATCATAATCATTATTCTACTTGCACTTGCATGTAACACAAATCAAACTCGTGTTAGAGACTAGCCCTAGCCTCCATACGGTGCTACGTCATAGGATATCATAATTAATTATATCATTAATAATATCATACATTATAAATATATACAATTATTATTGTAATTAATTGATCAATAATTTGTACAACTTTAGTTAGTATTATTTTATATGGAATAACATTTAATACTGGCATGTAACACTATTTCTTATTTAAAAAATGATTGAGCTGTCATAAGGAAAACAATTGGAATATTGTGAGGGATTGTAAAGAAATATAGAGACATTGGAGCATCATTGTAAAACATAATTTTATTTTGCCATCCCGAACTACGGAAATTACACTTGATTAATATATCTTTATTAATAATTAAATACTAGATGAAGTAAACTTATTTTTTTATGGCATAGGCTGCACTGGCTCTTAGACCACTTGATGAGTCAACATTAATTACATCGCCAATACGCAACTGACCCGTAAAACGGAGATGTTATCACCCTTACGTCTGGAATTACACTGTCTAATAGTGTTGCATATCGATAGTCCACTATCGATAGATGGTTAAGGTGTTAGCGATAGTATCGATATTATTGTTTTGACGACCTCCGTGGTCGAGTAGTGTGTACACCGGTTTTCATGGGTACGCCACTCCGAGGTCCCGGGTTCGATTCCCGGCCGAGTCGATGTAGAAAAAGTTCATTAAATTTCTATGTTGTCTCGGGTCTGGGTGTTTGTGGTGCCGTCGTTACTTCTGATTTTCCATAACACGAGTGCTTTAGCTACTTAAATTGGGATCAGAGTAATGTATGTGATGTTGTCCAATATTTATATTTATAATATTTATTGTAACGAAACTATTACTTTTAACCTAAACTATCGATAGTATCTTTTGTTATGACAGTATCATTGTTTTCTAATTATTAGTTTTAGTTTTTTTTTTTTCTTTTATTTTTATTTCTTAACTTTTGTTTTAGAGTTCAATACTTTATAAGTGCATGTTGTGTTCTCCTATAATTGGAGGTACATTTAATATTTTATTGTCTAAACTTGTATTTTTTGTATTACATGTGTACCTGTGTTGGAGTTCCATATTAAATAAATAAATAGTATCACTGCTACCAATTCAGCCGAGAGCTACAGAGAGCTGCCGATAATATCGATAGTTTGCCGTAATCAATAGTATTGCTAACGGAGAGGTATCGATACTATCGATAGTACTATCGATATCCTGTATAGTTTTCGAGGTCAACTATCGATAGTCAAAATATCGATAGTTCTGCAACGCTGCTGTATAAACCTTTCAAACCGAAACACAACAACACTAAGCCTTGTTGCGTGGCAGTCGAAACGTCTCAATAACAAAATCGTCGAAACCCAAAACGTCAAGTAGATTTCGACCAATGATGGCATTTCAATTCAAGGTCAATATTGTTTATTTATTTTTATTCCTTCCATTGAAATCAACTCATATACAGTGGACTCCCGGTGATCCGGCCCCTGACTAATCCCTCACCCCCTGTAATCCGCCATGTCTATTATTATTGAATCAATCAATCAAAATGTACATTATTCAAGTAGGTTTTTACAAGCACTTTTGAATCGTCATTTAACGAACTATTTAAAGTAAAGCTACCACCGGTAAGTTTAATATTTCTTTGAATATCTTCGCTAATGTAGGTAATGCATGATCGAGCAGGTTGCAACCTGTACGCGCCACCACTGTTGCGCTCGACGTATTTTTGTTTTGATTCTGATTGCTCGGTTTGAATTTGACTACGTGTGATAGCGGAGTAAAATTGGTACTTCAGAGTATAACATATAGAACCTTATCATTGGATATTAAATTTGTCGAATTACAAGGTACTCTTTTGTAAAAAATCCGAACAGGGTCTTAGGCAGTACTATATGATACGACAAATTCGATAGTCGGCAACTGCTCCGCAGAACGTTTGTCGCTGTCCACTGAACTATATTTTGCTTGTAAGTATCAAAATATGTATATAGGTATGTTACCTAAATACTCTGTAAGGTTTTGTTTATTTATATTAAAAAAAAAACCGAATATGTTGGTATTTGTTATACTATAAACTGAAAATCATGGTTAGCTTTTACAAGAGAAATTTCACAAATTGTAATTATTTTAACTAACGTTACGGTAACGCTGTAATCTGACAAGGTAACTAGCAATACAATATATAAATATATACGCAAAAAAAAGTCGAAATCTTTGTTCAATATAGAAGAGTCATACTTGTTTTATTGATTGTCGGAAATCTACCTACGGATCCGGAAATAAAAGTATCGTCGAAGGAAAAGTAGGGCTATTCTGTAACAAGAAACTCGGATCTCACCGCTGAAAACGTGTGCGAAAAGTCAGAATGTTATATGTGATGTTGACTATAATATTACATGTATCAAAATGGCGTATCACTGTAAGTCGGTTGTCAACATTACACGAGTGAGATACGAAGTGATTTCATACAGAATCGCACTGTAGACCCGAGAAGAACCGACGAGAGAAACTCAAACGAGATTCCAATTCTAGTTTAAGTATGTAAACATAAAATAAATTCAATATTAATATTCAATGTATATGAATGTTAAAGGAAATGATATATGTATTTATGTTAATAAATTGACATTTCAAATGATGAGGCGTTCCACTCACCGGCTGCGGCGACGGCGCCGCTGGCGGGCAGGCGGCCGGCGCGGCTGAGCACGAAGGCGTCGTCCAGCTGCAGCGCGCGCTCGGCCGCCGCGCCGCTCGCGTACAGCTCCGCCGCGCGCCGCGCCGCCGCCTCCGGGGACTGCGGGCGGACGCACATGAGGACATGGAGATGACGCCTAGCTTAACACGTTGTTAGACTAGCATTCTACGCGGGAGATTTTATATAGTACTCCAATTTGTGAGCGTGCGCACAGTCGATGTTCCCTCACTATAATATAAAGACGAACAGACCGCTTGAAAGATCTCGAGGTTCTACGACCAGTGCCCGAGTCGTGCCAGTGAGAATTATTGGGTTTCTCTTTAAGCAGGAGTTTACAGGCTAGATCCAACCAACAGAGGGACAATTCTACTAAGTCATAACAATAACGGAAACACAGTCCGCTCGTTTGTTTTAGTTCTCTTGTACTGCGACAATCTATCTACTCGTAGCTATACAAAGAAATCTACCACCGGTTCGGAAATAAGCATCGTATGAAACAAAGTCGCTTACCGCTGCCTGTCCCTGTGTGTGCTTACATCTTTAAAATTCTACAACAGATTTTGATGCGGTTTCTTTTATTAGATAGAGTGATTCAGGAGGAAGGTTTATATGTATAATACAAGCACAATATAGTAGAGAAACACTGGTAATTTTAGAAGTATCTGAAGTGATGTCGTAAATAAACACATTTTTGCGCTTACATTGCAAACACTGGCTGAGCCCTACGAGATAGATCAAAATAATATACACCTTAAAAAGGTCTTAAAAAAATCCGCGGTCGTTTATGTGTATCTCTTAAGTACAGTACACAATTACAGCATGTAATTTAAATGAATATTTTCGAAGATATTACAGATTTAAAACGCAGAGACATAGCGGTCTGTATTGTCTAACGACTGATGACTGTGAACGTTGTAAGACATTCTGTAGTATATTTAGTATCAGCATTGCACCCGAGCGAAGCCGGGGCGGGTCGCTAGTTACACTATAATGAATATGCTGCTATCACTGACCTCTCCGGCGGTCCGGTCCTGTGGCGCGACGCGATAGAGACCCCGAGCGCCAACATTGTATCGTACCCATTTGTGTTTGCCCAGCTCTGGTATCACCACTAGGAAATTATAAAATATATCATATAATCTGTACGTATTATCTATACATATAATAAAATTGCTGTGTCCGTTTGTAATATTAAAATAACCCATTTTTAATGCAAATGCAAATGTATACACGGTACATATACCGAAATAAGACTTTTTCAAATTTTTGTCTGTCTGTCTTGTATCGGCTAATCTCTGGAACGGCTGGACCGATTCTGACGGGACTTTCACCGGCAGATAGCTGATGTAATAAGGAGTAACTTAAGCAACAACAATAACTTTTTTTGTTAAATACAAACGCGCACGAAGTCGCGGGCACAGCTAGTATGCATTATATAATTTGGCACGAAGTTCTGTAACGCGGCTTACAGTAGAGTGAACGGGCAGAAATCGTCACGTAAGGAAATGCGTTATGCTCTCAAAGCAACCTTTCCCTCTCTTTCATGAAACGAAGGGTTATGTGGGACTCACCAGCAACCAAGTGTATAACCACTAAAAACCAGCGGTGCTCTCACCATCCATTTGAAGATCGCTACGGGATTGCTTGTGCATCAACTCAACAGTGAGACCCTGACGGTTGTCATAGGCGAGCCATCTGTCGGGGCGTTCTTATACATGCGCAAGAAATCCTATTACGACCCCCCCCCCCCCTAAGAGATGGAGTGGTACTGCTGGTTTTTCAGTGGGTATTCCAGTGAAGTTACTATGAACTGAGACCCATATATATATATATGCTTTTATTTAGAAATAAACCAAACAAGTGAGTGACTCAGTACGCTCGACAGACGTGATAATTTAAAATGTTCGAAATACGACTAGCGCTATAGGTTAGAGTGAGAGAGGAGGCCTGCCTACCGCAGTCGTATATGTTAGAGAAAGGGAAGCCAGACAGACTGGCACCGTAACGCGTTACGTAACGAAGCGGTTTCCCATAACAAGTTATAACTTCAATAAAATAACGCATTCAAAATGAACACCACAGATCATCAAGACCTGGCCAAGTTATTGAAATATTTCTTCTGTCATTGAAATCAGTTTTGAATAAATATATTATAATTTGACTTTACTCAATTGAAAAATAAATACGTTAATTAAGACAATTAGAAAGATTTAGAAAAAAAAACCGCCTCGATTTAGGCTCGGGTTCCATCACAGGACAGTAATTATTGCAAATCTGTTTATTTGAAAAGAGCAACTATGCGAGTTTCTTGCCGTTTCTTCTCGCTGGAGGATGCTGTCCTAAACGGTGGTAGTTTTTAAATGATTCAAAAACGCTTCATTGTGGAGTTTACTTGAATAAAATTGATTTGATTTGAATGTGTTCGACTTACTTTCCGTGTCATTCATCCAGATGAGGTACGTGACATTTTCTGACCACCTCGACGTGTGTTTCGTGTCATTCACTATGTCATACCTGCGAAGAACGTTTACAAACTATATAAAGATGTAAGAAACCAAAACATTTGCGATCAAAACGCTTGCAAATTGGGAGCAAACGTGCAAAGATTCATTGTTTCCTGAACACAGATGGACCTGGTTCATTTTTCGGAAGATCGGAATTGTGTATCTTGATTCAAAACCTAAACGCTTACAGTTAAACAAAATGAAAAGATATCTTTTAAATTATTAAAGATTACTTCTATAATAATTTACAATGCTTGTTTTTGTATCGTCTATGCTAATATTATGTATGCGAAATTAACTCTGTCTGTCTGTTGCTTTTTCACGGCCACTGGACCGAATTTGATGAAATTTGATATGAAGTTTAAACTCCAAGAAATGAGAAATACTTACTTACCTAACACGTGACAACAAATCCGTAAAATGCGGACGAAGTCGCGGCTGGCAACTAGTTACTAATATTACAATTATTACGTTTAGAAATGGACTCGTTAAATGTAACAAAATGATCTTCAAACAAATATTTACCTACAAAAATGAATCGTTACCAAAGGTAAGTTTAAGTTAAACTTACCAAGTGCCATTTTGTATGTTTTCCGTGACGTTCCTCCATAATTTTGTGAGGTTCTCTAATTCTTCGTCATCGCCATTGTTAAGTGGTCCGACTGAGAAGGTAACTGGTATGACCCATTTCGGTGCTGGTGGTGCTTTTGTCGTTTTGACTGTTGTCCGCTTGGTTGTGGTTCTTGGGGCGGCTGTCGTCGTTGTGGCATTGATATCTTCCTCAACGATTTCGGTGAAGTTTTCTATGAATATTAAGAATATTTTTCTTAAATGGTTTTACTTGGTTTAGGTAGGGGATTAATGTAAGCCCGTCTTAGTACGTCATTCTACCGCCTCACAGCAATACTTATTATTACTTGAGCATATTTAAGGTTGGGTCTCTCTAGTGAGTATGATACATACTCGTGTCAGAGAAACCCACTCTTCCATAAAATCATGTGTTATATAAGCAAACTAAAGAATAAACAAACTTTTAATTAATATAAATAAAGTTAAAGAGAAAAAATAAAATAAAATGAAGATTACTGAAATTAATAATGATTACAAAATGCATGTGTGTTTGTGTCAGGCGAGTGTGTAGGTCAGGTATTGTTGTGTTTGAGTTGGAAGGGTGTAACTATAGGCACAAGAGCCATACCCCCTTATTTCTATGTTTGTCTAAATCATCGATACTAATATTATAGATGCCTAAGTAACTCTGTCTGTAGTTGTTTCAAGGGCAAAGCATTTAGCCGAATTTGATAAAACTTAGTTTAAGACAACGAGCCGAGATGGCCCAGTGGTTAGAACGCGTGCATCTTAACCGATGATTTCGGATTCAAACCCAGGCAGGCACCACTGAATTTACATGTGCTTAATTTGTTTATAATTCATCTCGTGCTCGGCGGTGAAGGAAAACATCGTGAAGAAACCTGCATGTGTCTAATTTCAACGAAATTCTGCCACATGTGTATTCCACCAACCCGCATTGGAGCAGCGTGGTGGAATATGCTCCATACCTTCTCCTCAATGGGAGAGGAGGCCTTAGCCCAGCAGTGGGAAATTTACAGGCTGATTATGTTTATGTTATGGTTTAAGACAAGCTTGAACTCCAAGGAAGAATAAAGGCGAAACTTTTTATGCCCAATGTCTAACGACCGACGTCTAAAACTCGAGCAAAACCGCGGGCGATAACTAGTATTTTATATTCCGATAATCAAAAACGAAAATCTAAAAGCGAAATAATCGTTCGCAATAAAAAATATAACATATGAGTTGAGATCCAAAACTCACCTGGCTCGTAGAATATTTCATCCAGCTCTGCTCGAAGGTCTAAGGTTAGGAGGTAGTTCAGCATCGGCGGTTCAGGGTCCGGTGGATCCGCAGACATGACAAATCTGAAAGTTGAAAATGATTGAATTTTAGTTGAAACAGTTACGAGGATTCGTGTAACATGTTTAAATTTTATTATGTCGCATATTTTAAAGAAGACCAGCCAACTACGCAGGACATTACATGGCACAATTGTGTGTGTGTGCGCGAATAGGTGCACGCTCTATTCCCTCACTCATAACCTGAAGCACGAATTACAATTTGTGTTTAGTTTAGCTTTGTGCAAGTCCGTCTGGGTCGATGCTAACCACTCATCACACACTTTACGGATTTGTTGCGTTCCGGTTTGAAGGGTGAGCGAGCCAGTGTACAAGGGACATAACGTCTTAGTACTGAAAATTAGTGAAGCATTGACGTTATAAAGATTGGTTAATATTGTTCACAGCGCCAATGTCTATGGGCGGAGCTGATCACTTAAAATCAGGAGGCCCATTAGCACGTCAGCCTACGTATATCATAAATAAACACAAAAAAATACATGATCGGGATTCGCTCACCTCTCCTGCTTCACGACAACATCAGTGCCAGATACTCGGGCACAAAGCAAAGGGTATCCAGGTCTCTCGCACCAGCCGTCCCAAGCGTGGGCGGGGGCATCATCTGTGCTGTCATGTTGGAGGGCACGCCATAGATCTCTGGAATAAATTTAAAATTTATACAGGTTTACCGCCGAATGTATCAATACCTTGGAGCGTAATACATTTAAAAAATTAAGTATTAAAAATGCTCAAATATACAAAAGAGGTGTCATTTCAGACAACCATTTGGAACGAAGTTCCTTTTGCTATATATTAGGTATTTAATAACAGAGAACCAACTAAATCAACAACGTCAGAGAATACTTAAATGACAAAATGTTAAATTGTTATCAAAAATCCCGCATGAATTGAAACAATAACAAAAAATAAGTTTAAATAATTTTATATAAATTGAAATAGACCGAGAGAAAGGGAAGATAATTCTGGACATAACGCTTTACCTTACGTGACCTAACTGCCAGTGCCAGTTGAAGAACTTCGTTCCAATAAAACACAGTATTTATAACGGCTTTAGTTCAATAATTTTAACTTACCTAGCGTCAGCACTGGCCGAGCGATGGTCACGCAACAGTCGCGCGAGTGCAGCGCGACCGGCTTCTTGTCCAGCGGCCTCTATCGCCATACTCACAATGGCTGCACCCTGATCGACCAAAACACAACTGAAGCTGTTAGATACAACTATTAAGGACATATTATACAATTATATTGTTTTGTAAGGAAGCCACAACCCTCACGGAAATGTTTGGAGATCAGAAGCTGCAATGCTTCACAAATGGCAGATTTTATCGAAACAGTTCCAAGTTTTCTCACGATGTTTTTCAAGAACAATATTATTTACAAACACAAATCAAGCAAAAGACATCTAAATTTCCCACAGCTGGGATTATTCCACCACGCTGTTCCAATGCGGGTGAACACGTGGCAGAATTTCGTTGAAATTAATCACATGCAGGTTTCCTCACGATGTTATCCTTCACCACCGAGCACGAGATGAATTATAAACACCAGTTAAGCACATGATAATTCAGCGGTGCTTGCCTGGGCTTGGACCCGCAATCACTGTTCTAACTACTGGGACATATCGGCTCAAAAGGCGAAAGTAACTCTGTGTAATACGCTTTCAAGCTTAAATGAAAACCTAAAATCTACTAACATTAAACAACCCCTCCCCCCCAAACACAAACAAGTTGTATTAAAGTCACGTCACTCACTTTATGTAGTGACAAGTCGTCGCTGGCTGATTCGATATCGGCCTTGTCCAATCTCGGAGACGCGACCGCTCGGACCGAGTAGCTTGAGTCCAACCTAAATTAGAAACTACCTTTAATTCAAATTCTGATACTACTAAACAGTATTACTTAGTATTCTTGCGTTCCGATTTGAAGGGAAAATTTCGTTGAAATTAGACACGTGCAGGTTTCCTGACGATGTTTTCCTTCACCGCTGAGCACGAGATGAGTTATACACAAATTAAGCATATGAAAATTCAGCGGTGCCTGCCTAGGTTTGAACCCGAAATCATCGGTTAAGATGAAATCAAACTTACCTCAGCGCAGGTAATACGTGATCCAATAACAATGCGTCTTGTTGTCGTTCAGCGGGCGCTCCGCCCAACGCTGGCGCCTTTTCACCCAAAACCGACGTCAAAGCTTCAAGAAGCCACTGCGAGCTCCACCACCGTGGAGAGACGAGACCTCCAAACCACTGCAACAATATTTACTATTTTCATGTTAAAGGAACTTACTAATGAGGTTTTATATAACGAGATACAGAAGAAAAATTAACGCATAATTTTTTTAAATGCTATTGAACTTTAGAATTTCACGCAAAGACAGTCTAGTTGAAGTATAACAATATTTCTTTACAAAAGCTTACCTGCTGAGCTAATAATCTTGCGATCGCTTTAGTGTCTGTCAGTAGTGACGGTGACAGAGTGATGAGGCCCCATCCCTCGGAGTACTGGTTACCTCCATCAACGACGACGATGTCTGATGATGGAATGTTATTAAATACAGATATTGGACAACATCACATACATTACTCTGAACCCAATGTAAGTAGATAAAGCACTTGTAGTATGGAAATTCAGAAGTAACGACGGCACCACAAACACCCAGACCCAAGACAACATAATGAACTTTTTCTACATCGACTTGGCCGGGAATCGAACCCGGGACCTCGGAGTGGCGTACCCTTGAAAACCGGTGTGCACACTACTCGACCACGGAGGTCATCAGGTTATTGAAAGATAAAAAAAAAAAAATAATGATTGAGTTGGTTTTAAACATAAGTACGTCAATTCGCCATAACAGATTCTATATTAATAAAAATCTAAGGTAAGTTTGACAATAAATTGGTGATTATAGTTGTTAGTAGGGGTTTGTGCAAGTTCATCTGGATTAGTACGACTCACTCACCATATAATCTACCGTCCAGCAATAGTGCTGTGTTCTGGTTTGAAGGGTGATTGAGCCAGCTTAACTACAGGCACAAGAGACATAGCATCTCAGCTCCAAAGGTTGGAGAGGCATTACTAATGTAAAGAACAATGTCTATGGACGTTGATGAGCACTTATCTATCTGTTTGTCTGTCTGCTTACTAATATTAATCTATTTAAAAGAATAATATTTTTATTAAGTGAAACTTACCAAACTTAGGTAACGGGTAAGATGTGTTCAGTTCAAATGCGAACAGCTGTATCGTTTTCTGTACCCATTCTAATAATGGTCTGGAAAAAAATGAGTATAAACTTAACTGTAACTTAAAACAATTATATATTTTTTTAATATTTCACTCAAATAACGACTGTCAAAAATCTTATATGTAATCTTTTTCATTAGCATTTAAGGTCTCTGAAAAGGTCCAAAGGTGAACCAAAATTCATAATTCACGTCGATCAAATCAAATAAAATCAAAATATACTTGATTCAAGTTTTACAAGCAATTTTGAATCGTCATTTTACAAACTATATTAGGTGAAGCTACCACCGGTTCGGAATTTAGATTCTACTGAGAAGAATCGGCAAAAAACTCAGTAGTTACTCTTTCAACATTTAAAATACAAATTATACTAGTTAAATACAATTATTATATATGTATATAATATATCCTACCAGGAAGATATATAGGTACAGGTAACAGTACCTAAAATACCATTAATTTGTAAAGACCATATATCCGCTCTAGTGGAGCGTCTCGTTGATGGTAACGCGGCGGCCATCTTGGATCGACAGTTACATTCAAGATTTCCCGCGCACCACGTATGCGACGAATTGCTAATTTCCGACATTATCTTTATTCTTTTGCAATAGATTCAGTGATTTATGTGTGTTTGTGTATATGATTTATTAACGAATCGATATTGATGACTATCGTGAATATATCTGTGTAATTGATTTGTTTAATTATAAACTTAGTGACTTTGTGGATCGTTCAGATATAAAATCGTTTGAATATACGCCCACTTATCTTGAATAATCCTGATATTGCCAATAAAATGTCTATAAAAATAAATACATTAAACGTGTTTGTTTAACGTATCTTAGTGTGTGTAATTTTTTTTAAATTATTTTAATGTATTTCTAATGCATATTTTATAAAAAATATTACTGTCCAGCACTCCTTTTCCGCATAAACTTCACGTAGTAATACATAAATAGATTAATAAATTAAAAGAAAAAAAAAATATCACAAACCCCGACTCGTCCAGTATAACTTGCTGGTCACTGTACAGGCTGACTTCCGGCGGAGGCACGAAGTCGTCGGGTGGCGCTTCGGTGACTTCTGGAGTGGGTTCCGGCAGAGGAGGCGCAGCTCTACGCTGGAGGCGGCACACAGCGAGCGCCATCATGTGCGTCGACATCGGGGGTGAAATTGCAAATTCATCTTGAAGCTATAAATGATTATGCCAATTATTATAGATAAAACAAGAGAAGCGTTGACTGTGTAAGTTAGGAACGAACGTGAGAAGTTCTACTTCTTCAGAATAAACAGAACAGAACAGAATAAACAATTATTATGATAAATGTAATTTCTTCTTTCGTCACTACTATAACAGTCACTTAAACATTCAAAATTCAAATTTGTAATAAAGTAAACATTATAAAATAAAATAAGGTGTGAAGCTGTGTTGCAGAACTATCGATAGTTTGACTATCGATATCGATAGTACTAACGATAGTATCGTTTTTATCAATAGTATCGATAGCTCTTCGTGAGCAATACTATTGATAACGACGATAATTTCGATACTATCGCTAAAACCTTAACTATCGATAGGCTATTGCAACACTATGTGAAGTTGTCTATTGTGAGCGACGTGACACTTAACTGTCGGTTTAGCGAGCGACTTCAGCGTAGTTATGACGTCACCCTGTGCGCGTCATCATGAAAATTCCCTCTCGAATTCTTTGATAACACACCATAAATCAAAATATACTTAATTCAAGTAGGCTTTTACAAGAAATTTTGAATCGTAATTTAACAAACTATATTAAGTGAAGCTACCACCCGTTCGGTTTGTAGATTCTACCGAGAAGAGACTCAATAGTTACTCTTTTTCAACATTTAAAATACAAAGTTATGTTAGCCAAATACATTTATATATATAATATATCCTGCCTCGAAGTCAACAAGCATAACTTCTAAAAAACTTTTTTTAAGCCGCGCAGAAGTCGTGGTTCCGAATTTGATGTAATTTGTTACGAAATAAGCTTAAAATCCAAGGAAGGACACAGGCTACGTTATGCTTTACACCTGATCCCAGCCCATAAAACGCGAGCGAAGCTGCGGACTACAACTATGCAGCTATCAATAAAACTTACCAATCGGTGTCCTAAATAAAACCCAGCTTCCTCGGTAGCAACTATCGGCATATTTGTAAGAGACACGTGAAATCTGAAAACAATATAAAACCGATTAAGATGTACATATGTCATATTTTCTAATAATTATCCTAAATTTAAAGTAACTTTACCGGTTAAATGACTTTTTTTATCAACTGGGCAAACTGGTGGCCGCTCTGTGGGGCGCGGCGGAAAAATGGCGGTTGGTACCAAGCGCGGGAAGCGTGCGGACATTTTGAAGTTACCGAATTGTATTTCAAGAAATATAGTCCTTGTCAGTTTAATATTTGAGTTTAATTATAACCTTCGTCGACACGTGCAGTGATATAAAGGGGATTTATTTTTACACATACATACATGTTAAAAATATGACGGCACGTGGTTTTGTATCTAGATTGAGTATTGCTGTTGGCCCTACTGGCCTTTACAGCGTCACCGAACGTTGGGGCGAGTGTTAAGACTGCCTTAAGGTGAACCCTTTTGGGCTCGAGAGTGACGTTCGTCCTGAGGGTGTCTCCTATGAGATCGCACCTCGGCTCAGAACGTAGTCGGTGGGGACGGCGCGTGGTACGCCATCTTGTTTATTCATACTGGTTGGAAAAGAATGTCAATGGGAGTTGAACGGCGGGGCGCTCTAGTGAGGCGTCGCGTCGATGCTAGCGAGGCGGCCATCTTGGATCGACAGTTACATTCAAGATTTCCCGCGCTATAATTTCCGACATTATGTTCATTCTTTTGTAATAGATTAAGTGATTTATATATGTTTATGTATATGATATTTTAACGAAACGATATTGATGGCTATTGTGAAATTATACGTGTAATTGATTTGTTTAATTAAAAACTTACTGATATTTTGTGAAAAATACTTTGAATACACGCACACATAAAATGTCTATAAATACTATATACTTTATTCAAGTGAGCTAAGATTTTATTGAATGGAATCGATAAGAAACTCAATAGATCTTTTCCGACTATTGAATTACACGAGTAATTAAATACTATTGAAAAATGACGGACATCATCGCCCATAGACATGAGCGTTGTGACATATTAACCATTCCTTGCATCGCCAATGCGCTACCAACCTTGGGAACTAAGCTGTTACGTCCTTCGTGCCTGTAGTTACACTAGTCGCCCTTCAAACCGGAACACAACAGTATCAAGTATTACTGCTTTACACAAAACCCTACCGATATTTCTATTCGAACAGTACCACGATAATCTTAACTAATTTCATTGTATAAGAAAATTACATGTTTAGGGAGTTTGATTGTATACTTTATTATTAAGTTTGATTTGAATCTATACATATAATAAAATTGGAGTGTCTGTTTGTAATATTAAAATAATCGCTTTTTACTAAATGCATATTTATACACGGTACATATATTAAAATAACATTTTTTTTAATTTTTGTCTCTTTCTGTCTGTTTCGGCTAATCTCTGGAACGGCTGGGCATATTTTGACGGGACTTTCACCGGCAGAAAGCTGATGTAATAAGGAATAACTTAGGCTACAACAATAACTTTTTTGTTAAATTCAAACGCGCACAAAGTCGCGGGCACAACTTACAAGTTACTTAATTGATACTTACCTATCTCTTACAATGGTAAGTTTGAACGTAGCCCTGAGATGCGGTTCGTCGAGGCAAGGGAACGCTGAACGGGCGTGAGTCAACCAGAACCGGGAAACCGCACATCGACTGGAACGCACATAGCCGATGTTGAACACACACAAACACGATCACTGCTATAATTTAAATAAAGATAAAATCTTTTACTGAAAGTAAAATAATTTTGCCTTCACGGGACGACCGACTCATAAAAATTGCCTCGAAGTAGCTTCACTTACAAAAGACTCTCGAGACTATCAAAATTAAAATCAAAATATATTTTATTCGAGTAGGCTTTACAAGCACTTTTGAATCGTCAATTTACAGAACTATATTAAGTTGAGCTACTACCGGTTTGTAACATAGATTCTACCGAGAAGAACCGACAAGGAAATCAGTAGTAACTGTTTTCCAACATCTGATATACAAAGTTATGTTAGTTGAACAAAATTATACTTTTTATCTATAGTCCATTCCACGAGTCGAACTCCTATGAAACAAAATAATCGCACCTCATTGGTCGACGCAGAGATAAGAGAGACGAGTTCAGCGAGTAAGACAATCCTAAGAAATTATTTGGCCAATGAAGAGCACGCGATCAACCAATGACCGTACGAGGGCAATTCCCTTTGGGAGCTCGTTTCGTGGAATAGATTTTAGTTAGACTTATTTAATATTTACTTAACTTACTGTCGATGTGTCGATGTTAAAAAGAAACCGCGTTGTCTATCGCTTCGATCTAACTTCGTTATGAAGCGGAGGCTCAGTGTGTAATTATATTTGCGGCGGAGTTTTTCCTGGAAACAATAAAATCACTTACATTATACTCCGTTCAAGTTAGCTTGATCTTTTTGACAGACGGGCTAGTGATGGGAAACAGAAAATATAAAATATATAACAGTCGATGGAACGATGGAATGCGTAATTCAAATTAGAATTCAATTTTTTTTTTACTGAATTTTCTAAAATTTGTTATACCAGCTAAAGAGACCCAACCAAAAGGATCCGGGGGTTACAATAACTTAACAATGATCTTTAATAATGATTTTTTTTAGAGATATTTGTAACAGTTACTGCCTGTTATTCGCGTCCCTACCGTCCGACCGATGTAACATTGTACAAGCGTCTATTATTTTCAGTGTATAAGGAGTCTTACGGAGTTTTACTGAGTTTGTTATATTATTGTCACAATTAAGTTACTGTCTTATATATCTACTATCTATTTATTATATATATTCGCATTTAAGGTTTCGACATCAGATGTTGGGCACAAAAAGCCCTTGTTATTCCAAGGAGTCCAAGCTTGCTTCTTACTAAATTTTATCAAATTAGGTTTGGCCGTGAGATGATGACGGACGGACAGAGTTACTTTAGCATTTATAATATTCGTATAGATTTATTCAAAAATAACAGTGTGTTTGAAAATAGCCGAAAAGAGGATATAAGACGAATTAACGCCTTTGTCATTAAGATAACGCGGTATTACTGGTCGAAGAAATTGGCGATTTATTGAAATGTCATTTGCGAAACTTTTGAATTTTGTTGTTAGTTTTTTTTAGCACGTAATGAAAAAAATGTAAGTGTGATTCTACACGATATCCATGTCTACAGAGTCCTCTGACATACACACTTTTTGCAGTGATAACTTCTTATGGGAGGGTAAACCGCTTCGTTACGTAACGCGTTACGGCGCCAGTCTGTCTGGCTTCCTTTTCTCTAACGCATGCGGCAGCGGTAGGCAGGCTCCTCCTTTCTCACTATAACCCACAACACCAGCCGAATTTCAGCCAGACTTTTTTTTTTCTAAATTTTGTCTTTTGTTGGGCGTCCTGAGACGCACAAGTATCTTTTTTTGTTTAATCGGGCTGGGAAAACGCTTTTAATCTTTTCTCCCATAAAGTGGGTTGTGTGCGACTCACGAGTGCCGAGTGCACCGGAATACCTACTAGAAACCAGCTTGACCGATTGTAGCGTATGTTTAATTTCAAGTTTCCATATTAAGAAGATGATTATAAAATAAAATAATCAATTCAATATACTCTTAGACGTTAGGCTGTAAACATGTGTTTCATTTAAGCCTCCTCGTAAATAATAATAAATAATTATACGGGCCATCGCGCGGTCTCTTTCAGGGGTCTCACGGGATCGTTTAAACAGATAGATCAGATCCTTCTTATAGAGTGCAAGCGAAGCCGTAGACGACAACTAGTATGTCCATATATAAATAAAACACTCTAAACACAAAATTTTAACACTGACACATAACTGAACGTACCTTAAACTCAATGTAGGTCTGGTCAGCCGGCGGGTATTCCAACGTCCTTGCGACCTTCGGGCCCAGAGAACCTCCACTCTTGAACAGCGCCCTCTCTGTCACGTTCATATCTCTCACGTTGAGGACAACGAATGAAGAGTCGCGGTCCACTTTGAAGTCTATTGACACTTCACCTGTAAAAAAAAATACTAATTATAATTGCAATTATTATAAAATAATTCGATCTAATATAATGAGACGAAAATCTTTATTAAAAACATTGAACGTTGAACGAGGCGAAAAATTTACTTCTGGCGCCGTAACGCGTTACGTAACGAAGCTGTTCAAAGTTTAAACTTAAGGCTCGTGTAAGCCTGAGGGCAGGTATAACCTACTTATCATGTATTCCAACGCCAAACAGCAATGCTTAGTATTATTGTGTTCCAGTTTGAGTAAGCCAGTGTAACTACAGGCACAATGGACGTAACATCTTAGCTCCAAGATAGGTCGCACATTGGAATTGAAAGGAATGGTTAATATATCTTACAACACCGATTTCTAAGGGCAGTGGTAACCCATATACCGTAAAACGCGAGCTAAGCTGCGGACGACAAATAGTTTCAAATAAAAATAAGTAATCGAAACTCACCTCTCAACTCTCCCGTAGTTAAATTCGGGTGCAGCCATAGACTGTAGTGCTTCGGTATTAGAAATGTCGGCAGTCTCGCACCACGCCATGGAAACACCATTCCGTTGCTGGCTATCCTGTCCCTGAAATAAGGATATTGTGTCGAATATTTAAAAAAAAACGCGGCTTACAGTAGAGTGAACTGGCAGAAATCGTTACGTAAGCAAAAAGCAACCTTTCTATCTCTTTCCCTTATTCTCTGTCCCTTTCTATTGTATATGGTTTTAAATTAAAAGGCATATTATTCGATACAAGATTATATAGATGACAAAGAAGCGTGGAGTTAATGCTTGTTGACTTCCAGGCAGGAGACATAACATACGTATATAATTGTATTTAACTAACATGACTGTATTCTTAGATGTTGAAAAAGAGTAACTACTGAAATTCTTGCCTGTTCTTCTCGGTAGAATCTAAATTCCGAACCCGTGGTAGCTTCACTTAATATAGTTTGTTGAATGATGATTAAAAAGTGCTTGTAAAAGCCTACTTGAATAAAGTATATTTTGAATTGATTTGATTTGAAATAATATTATTTAAATATTTTTTTTTATTCACACGGGATTCTTAATAAAAAAATTGTCATTGTCATCAATATTATCCTCAGACGTTGCTAATTTATTTCATTGCGTCTGTTATTTAATATATAATATAAAGCAAAAGCAACTCCGTTCCAACCGAGTGTTTTTCTAGAGAGACTTTTTATTCCGCGGACTTTTGACAATCCCTTGACATAGTTAATATACAGTCTTAGCAATATAACAATCAGTAAAAAGTTCAAAAATTGTCTATGTCTAAATGTCATTGTCTTTGATCTAATTTATTTGACAGGTCACCAGGCTTTGTTAGAAGGCCTATGTCGGTCCGATCCGAGTCGAGGACGGCGATCATAGTGGTTTCAGTGAGTGGGAAAAAAGTAAAACAAAACAAAAAAGAGAGAAATTAATCAATATACGAGACTAAGAACTTAATTGTGATTATAAATAATGCTGATGTCCTTACTTGTTCGCGGCCGTTGCATTTTCCTCAGATCCCGTGGGCGGTTGACCTGGTATTAGTTCAGCTTCACTGAGGCACGGACATTCTGAAATAATAAACAAACTTTGATGTTATAAAATAAATAATTTAGCACTAGTGAGTCGAGTTTCGAAATTCCTAAGAAACTGTTGAATAACAATAGATTTTTCGAGAAATTTCGAAACCTATGACAGGTTTTGTTTTGATTTAATTTTATTCTAAGCTGACGACGCCTGTTCGCACGTATAATATTATTATTATTATTTATAAACAGTCACAGCGCCGCTTTCTACTAAGTCAGTAACTTTTTTACGCTCACTAAAATGAATTCTTTATAAAATCGTAACAATTTACTAAATTGCAATCAAGAATCTTCATTATATATTTTCTGCACATCTACGGCTGGACCTCTTCAAAATAAGAACATGACCGATCTTTTACGTCTAGCTATTGTCCCAAAATCATTGGGACAAAAATTATAATATCGTTTCCCGTCTCGCATTTTAAAATTTAGACCGATAATTATCGTTTTAATATTTATAAATAACCAATGTTAAATAGTTTTTATAAATCAGAAGAAAAAATCTGATTTAAATTGATACTATTTTTTTAAATAAATTTTTGGAGTTTCATTTTTGACTTATTTTGAAAAAACTGAAATACTTGATAACTCAAAAATGGGTCACTTTTGCATGATGCAAATGGGGTCAAAATTATTGCAAATAGTTACCCCTATCACCTCCAACACCTCCAATAACCCTGTATTTCTATAGTAACGTTACTCACCAGGCTGGGGAGTTGCATACACAACCAGAAGTGCAGTTGCGAACATCGCCGAGAAGACCAGAGCCGCGAGACATAGCGCTCGGCGTTGGGAACAGACTGCCACCGGCGTGTCACCGAGCTCCCTCGCTTCCCTTGCTTTATCTGTGTCTAGAAAAATAACATCAAATTAATAAGACTAGCTTTGGCCCGCGATTTCGTTGAAAGTTGAAAACATTTGAAAAGACTTTGACATTATCATTGACACTGACATTGACATGTACATTGAGAAGCTGTTTCAGGTAAATCACGCTTATCAGTAAGGGTTGAACTTTGGAACGTTTGGAAAGTACTGTGACTTATGATCTTGTTATGTTGGTAATTATAATTTAGTAATAATAATTAAGTACTATTTTTTTTATGTAATTCGTAGGCGGACGGGCAAATAGGCCACCCGATGGTAAGTGGTCACCACCGCCCTAGACAATGACGCTGTAAGAAATAATAATAATTCGTTACATTACAGCAACGCGCCAGAAACCTTGGGAGCTAAGATGTTATGTCCCTTGTGCCTGTAGTTACACTGGCTCACTCACAGAATGACAGAATTGTTCCCCTTTAGATAAATATGTTTTTTTTTTTTAGGAACACCAACAGTACACATATGCAACATTTATATTAAATATACAGTCAAAAGTATCAGGTCTTCATATGTACACCAATTACAGGTATTCACAACATTGTCTGAGAAGTTTTATAACAACAATAACACCCTAATCTAACTAAATTAAATTACTACTAAAAAAAAAAAAAGAACAACATTATATATATATAAAGTTATGTAAACAACTACACATAAAATTAAAAGTGAAACAGTTACAATTTTAGAGAGTAATATTTATGCAGAGTATGTTTGAATTTTGAAAATGAATCATGAAACATGTCCAAATCTGTTATCTCTTTATTTAAGAAGTTGTATAAGTTGCACATCCTAGCAAGTGGAGAATGCGCACCTAGATTTGTACGAACTCTTGGATGGTAAAAAATTTTAGTAATGCGTTGACGAGGAATTTTATTAGGTACTGAAATAGAAAGCTGAGCTATTTTGATATAATTTGTTTTTGTAGTACCCGTCTGGGTAGGTACCAACCACTCATTAGGTATTTTGCCGCCAAACAGCAATACTTAGTATTCTTGTGTTCCGGTTTGAAGGGTGAGTGTGTTGTGTAACTACAGGCACAAGGGATGTAACGTCTTGGTTCCTACGGTTGACAGCGCATTATCAATGGAAGTAATTATTAATATTTCTTACAGCTCCAATGTCTATGGACGTGATCATTTAACATCAGGCCCATTTCGCCCTACGCCAAACAGTTATATTTAAAAAAAAAACACAAAAACAAGTAACAATCGGTTCAAAAACAAAAGTCTCTACTGTCTCGTATGTGGCGCGAATACTATATACTTCGTTGCTATATATTCTTACAATAATAAAGGAAAACATACCTTCCTCGGTTAATAAACAATGCTCTTTTGATCTTTTCTTCTTCGGTATGAGAAAAACATTTATTTTTCCAGGTTTTATTAACAAAACTTTAATTAAAAATAATGGAAACAAAGAAATTCTTACGACGCCATTTTTTTTGTTATCTTTTTACATAGTAAAAACATAGTTGCCTCTGTACGCTTGGATCTTTTAAATTACGCAACGCATTTTTGTGCGGTTTTCATCAATAAACAGATCGATTCAAGAGGAAGGCTTACGTGTATAATACATGCATATTATAGTTGAGAAAAAGCGAGAATTTCGACTTTCCTTGTTCAAAAAATCAATAATTTTTATTTTTATGTTTGTCCTTCAATCTAAATATATTGACATTGATATATATTGTATCTGTGTGAAGCTGAGACAGATAGCTAGACGCCATTTTGTTTTGTTATAATTTATAAAGTTTAATCGCGAATTATTATACAGATGTTGCGTGCGTTGCACTTTTTTAAAAGTTTACAATTCATACATTTCATCATTCAACAAAAATTGCCACGTGACTAGCTTATAAACGTCCCACCGTGGGGCTAAGCCCTCTAAGAGTTAGAGGAATGGAGCTTATTCTACCGCGCTACTTCATTGCGAATTGCTTGGACATACGACAGATTAACGTCCGACATTTGTAGGTTTCCTCACGATATTTGCCGCTGCACACGAAATGAATAAACACAATTAGGTTTGAAACCGTAATCTTCTGGTAAGATTGACGTGCTCTAATCTGGGCCATCTTGGTTCTACTACTAACAACTACATATTAAAAAACAATGCCTCCCGCGTCGATCTGTCTGTCTGAACGCAATAACAAATGGTCGAAATGATTCATGAGGCAAGTTTAGGTGTATAATGCTCAAGGTGACACATCACGATGATACAAGATGTCGGAAAATATCATCGGAAGCTTTACGTGCAATAGCTATTTATTTGTTAACATTACTTACCAGCTAAAAACGCCACGTCATCCAAATCTTGATCCACCATATTTCGCCAAGCGGCCGCTGTGAACAAAATATAACAATTACAATACAAGACACAGCTCCATTCCATGATATAAAACAAAGTCGCTTACCGTTGTCTGTCCCTATGTATGCTTAGATCTTTAAAATTACACAACGGATTTTGATGCGGATTTTTTCAATAGATAGATTGATTTAGGAGGAAGTTTTATATGCATTATAGTACACATTATAGTAGAGAAACACTGATCATTTTAGAGGTTTCTAAAGTGATGTCGTAAATAAACACTTTTGAATCCTACGAGATAGATCAAAATAATGTACTACAGTAGACACCTTAAAAAGGTCTACAAAAAAGTCCTTAATGGAGTCCTATATGTGTATCTCTTAGGGATAACCCACAATAACCATTTGGTATCCTTTACTTTTTCGAGAAACAATAGCTTATTTTCGAAGCGATTTTAAAAGCAATACAGCATTAATCCTTATCCAATTAGGTACCTTAAATACATTGGCATTTAATCAATAAGGCCCTTTACAGCGTGTAATTTAAATGAATATTTTCGAAGATATTACAGATTTAAAATGCAGGGACGGTTTGTTTTGTCTCATGACTGAAAAACTGTAAACGTTGTATATAAAATTATAAAGGCTTACTTTAGTGTATTTAGTATCAGCATTTCACACAAAAATAAAACATGGCCAACTTTGAGGATGCTGGATATGTTTTCCACAAAGAAGGTTATTGCGATCATTGTCACATGTGAGAAGGATCGAGATGCAATGACTTCTCAATACTTCTGATGGATGGGTGATCCAGACGGGCTTGCACAAAACCTCACCAGGGAACTAATTACTTGATTATATTAAATGATCTGATTTACTTACCCTTAGCGGATCCGTTACGATCGGCTTTATATTTGCCGATGGGCTCCATTTGGATACCATCCATTTCACGCCCACGGCATGCCGGTTATCTGAAAAAAAAAAAACAAATTCGAGATCGTAACGGACACGATTAAATAAATAAACGTTTGAGAATAATTCAATGACAATAAATAAAATTGTATGACAATGACGAAATTGTTATTAAAAATCCCGCGTGAATTAAAACAGGCTGTTAATGTAATTTATGTACTCTACTGTAAGCCGCTTGAAAATATATTCAAAAACATAGTATATATTGTAATGATATTTGATGCACAACATATAAATAACACGTTGGAATCGATCTCAAATTTTCTGAATTCCATAAATACGTATTTTTTTTTCTTCATAAAAATATATTATCTGTGTCTTATTATAAAGTTTGTATCAATGTTTTTTTTCTGACGTTGTATTTAAATTCTAATTAATCCAGGCTAAAATTATTTCAGAAATCTTATTAAGGAAACGGATACTCTATCTAGTTAAAAAAGCCAATAAATCCTACAGCTGAGCAAGATGATTTACTTATTCAATGCAAGAGAACATTTCATGTTCCCCTTCGTATCCTGTAATTTGACACAAAGCGCTTGACAATAACACTTGAGCGCTTTACGCTTAAGTATTTCGTGAATCAAGGGGTTAGCAAAACTATTTACGCCGAAGTATCATCAGGGGATCTAATGGTTTCAGGGCGTCACAGTAGCTAAAGCGATCCTGTGGCGCCCGCTGAAAAGACGAAGTGGGTACCGCTGGTTTTTAGTGGGTATTCCGGTGTACTAGGGCGCAGTCTTGGCCACCGATAATTCCCTCACTTAACTTGGGGAAAACGCGTAATGCGTAAAAAAAGGGGATCTAATGGTATACGTAACTATGGAAGCGGCTTTTAATGTTTACTGTTATACGACGTTACGGATGGTTAATATTTCTTACAGCGCCAATATATATAAATGGTGTTATGACCACCAGTGCGATTCTGTAGGAATTCATCTCGAATCTCACTCGTGAATTGTTGACACTCGACAGTGATGAGCCATTTTGATACGTGTGTCCTATACATTTTATAATTATTACACTCAATATGGCCTGTCATTTTCTGACATAACAACAAATAACACGCGATTGAAATGTCAGAATGTGATTCACGACATTGACTTTAATTGACGACCTCCGTGGTCGAGTAGTGTGTACACCGGTTTTCATGGGTACGCCACTCCGAGGTCCCGGGTCCGATTCCCGGCCGAATCGATGTAGAGAAAGTTCATTAATTTTCTATGTTGCCTCGGGTCTGGGTGTTTGTGGTGCCGTCGTTACTTCTGATTTTCCATAACACAAGTGCTTTAGCTACTTACATTGGGATCAGAGTAATGTATGTGATGTTGTCCAATATTTATTATTTATTATTATAATAATTATAATTTTTTTAGGATACACGTATCAAAATGGCGTATCACAGTAAATCGGTTGTCATTATTTCACGAGTGAGCTACAAGGTTATTGCTTACAGAATCACACTACAGCAGTGAGTTCGAGTTTCTTATTACAGAATACGATTCCCGATCCCCAGGTGACATTTGTCCGCGCAAACTATTTTATAAAAACAAAGGAATAAAAATCTAAATATCCGTATTACATTTTATATTGTAAGTGAAATGTTTACGTTTTGTTTGTTATACGTTAACTTTGAGGCTCGTGACGCAAGTCAAACAGTTCCTACGTCATACAAATTCAAAGTTGATGTTTCGTAACCGTAGAATGTTCCGCTCCAAAATCTAAAGCACCAAGCTTAATGAAAAGCTCGAAATAATCTCATCTCCCATCAGCTTAGAAAGGTAAGGGCGCGTATGTTAAGGGATGTTAAAAGAATTCATACCCTTTACAGTTATAGAGAGTTGGGAAATACGTATTCATGCGACTTGTCACTTAGGGTTGTCGACATTTAAATATTTATTTTTGTAATTTATAATTTTTAACCCCATTTTTGATGCAAAGTTTGTTATAAGTTTAAGGGTAGGATGATACTAAAAGTAATTTTTAACTGATTTTTGATTTAGTTTTTGAAGTGATAACTTCTTATAGGAAGGTAAACCGCTTCGTGACGTTACGCGGCACGGCGACACATATTTCGATACATATATTTTTTTGTTTTGGCTTTTATTTGTGCCAAGGGGATACAGTTTATTTCGCCAATGTCACGTGCGATGGATAAGACACGATGGAGATTGATCGGCACGGTCGGGATTACAGGCTTAATTTAATTTTGAAGGCATAATATTCTTTCCTGAAAGGCCGGCAACGCACCTGCAAGCCCCCCGGTGTTGCAGATGTCCATGGGCGGTGGTAGTCACTTTCCATCAGGTGAGCCTACTGCTCGTTTGCCAACCGTAATTTAAAAAACAAAAAAAAAAAAGTGGTAGCCCCTCTGTTGACCCATATTTCGATATTATATATCAATGAAATTCAATGACATGACACTTAAACGGGCGGCCATGTTTGACGTTTACGGGTGCGTTCAGAAAGTATGTTCTAAATAATAATTTCTTGCAGGGGTACGGTATGCTCAATGAAAACTTATCCACAGTAAATTAAATTATAATTGATAAATTATAAACCGTAAATTGTATTGTGTAATTGTTTTGTTTTTTTTTTTTATTTTACCCGAAAGAAACCAGGTTTTCATCTCGTATCATAAATCGCGGAGCGTTTCGGTGGTGTAAGTATATAATATAATTAACAGGAAAAAAGCCAAATAAACAACATTTGACAGCAAATTGACGCGATATCATTGGTCGAGAGCTTGATTGATCTATGATATTCATTATGGATTTCCGAAAAAATTGCGTTCTGAACGTAGCTGTTATCGAAATTTTGGAAGTAAAATTAAAGCGGATATAAGTCGTTAAGTGTAATAGTGTTGTGTTATAAATAGAGATATATTAATCACTCGCTCTTAGTAGTGTATAATATAGCTGAGTTACTAACAAATCGCATGAAATACGTAAATATGAGATTTGTTTATCTTTTTTCCTACTTCCATTGGAATAGGCCTACATAAATAGGTGTACTTAAGTTTCATCCCTTTAAATTTGGACAAGTAACGTGACACCGCTTGTAATTTTATGATATTTTATAATATATCACATTCTAATATGTATATATAAACGCTGATATTATTATCGAAAAAACAAAGTAAAAAACCATTTGCAAAGTTAGTTCAACAACCTGTAAAAACGGCAACGCCGCCGACACGACAGCGCGAGCACTGGACGCACCCGCTCACCCGCACCCCGCACAGTCCCCTTTGACTTCAGCCGGAATTACTTTAAGTTAACAATTTATGAATGAATAGTTCGGAACGGCAACGTTTGACATATTTTGGCCTCAAGTTGACTCGCTAGTATTTATTTAACAATATCTCCAATAATGTTATAGGATGTTGTAAATTAATTAAATAAAAAAAATGTCCTTTGACTAAGTCATAGAACGTATTTGATTGTTCTTTGGGTTTGGTCTTAAAGCGCCGTATATCATTAGGGGTATCATTTTATGCGTTGACGTCACAGGCATATGGATTTGTTTTAGCCATTTCAACCCTAGCTTTTAAAACAACTAAGGGCGACGCGTGACGCGTATAATTACGTCACACGCCCTGACGCCACATTTCACTGCGCTTTTAATTTCAGACCCTTTAACTCGTGGAAATTACTAAAGAAGCAAGTCAGTTCTTTCTTACAATTAACAACGAATAACTTTAAAGTACACGTTGAAAACATATTAATATATTTTATTTATGGTACAGGTAGGACGAGATAATAGACCATCGGATGTTAAATGGTCATGGCGCTTTACTTGGTGGCAAGGTTTGTGCAAGCCCGTCTGGGTAGGTACCACCTAATCATCAGATATTCTACCGCCAAACAGCAGTACTCAGTATTGTTGTGTTCCGGTTTGAAGGGTGAGTGAGCCAATGTACAGGCACAAGGGACATAATATCTAAGTTCCCAAGGTTGGTGGCGCATTGGCGATGTAAGGAATGGTTAATATTTCTCGCAGCACCTTTGTCTATGGGCGATGGTGACCACTTACCATCAGGTGGCCCATTTGCTCGCCCGCCAACTGTAACATAAAAAAAAAATATTAACCGTTACATACATCGCCAATGAGGCACTGACCTTGGGAACTAAGATCTTCCTCTCTCACTCTTCCAACCAGAACACAACAATACTGAGTACTGCTGTTTGGAGGTAGATATGTGATGCCTACCCCAAGAAAAGTATGATATTATGTAATCCCTACTCCCATCGAAGATAAGAAGCGATTTGCTAATAGCTCGGCTATATGCACTACAAACAGTTCGCGATCAATATATCTCTATTTATAATACAACACTATTACACTTAACCACTTAATTTAATTTTACTTCTAAAATTGCTTTTAACAACTCTTGACGTTGACATTGAAACCGCCATTTTTTTTTCGATACTGAAAATCGGTTCAAATTTATTTTACTCAAGTATACTTCATGATAGAGCATTTTTGAATCGTCAATATTAAAACTCAGACTCAGACTCAACGAGAAGAAACGGCAAGAAACTAACATAGTTTTAAGTAACCATATTTACAATGTTGGTATACGCAATTATTGTTCAATCAGTCCTGTGATGGAACCCGAGCCTATATCCTGGCGTCTTCATCTAAAAAGTATTTTAATGAATAATAAGATTCATTGACGTGGTTGGAACACGATACCATAACCGATGTTTGCGGGTTCAAAGCCAGGCAAGCACCATTGAATTTTCACGTGCTTATTTTGTGTTTATAATTCATGCTCGGCGGTGAAGGAAAACATCGAGAGGCAACCCGCATTGGAACGTGGTGGAATATGCTCTTAACCATCTCCTCAAATGGAGAGGAAGCCTTAGCCCAGCAGTGGGACATTTACAGTCCGTACATACATGTAAAAGGGGTTTTTCCTCTTGAAGCATATTGAACTCGCTACCCTTAATTAAAATCTACGTGCTCTATTCACCACGGCTTACTAACATATTATAAAAGAAAGTCCGACCTCCCCGTCTGTCTGTCTGAATGCGATAAACTTAAACTATCCCACAGAACAGTTACTGATTCTATACATTCGATCAACAAATACAAAATATACTTTATTCGAGTAAACATTTACAAGCCCCTTTAAATGGTCATTTTAAAGAACTATATTCAGTAAACCCGCACCTTTCACTTAAGTTAAAAGTTCTCTTAATATACAGGAGCAATTATATTATTTTCGTCCCTTGTTATGACGCCACATTTTCTCACAAAATCATTAATATTATTCCGTAGATACACAACAGTAAAATAACATTGAGGAGCAACGCTGACCGTCTCGATTATCTATATTATTTCAATGAATCTTTTCACCCTAAGATTGCGATAGTCCTCTATTGCCATTATTTATGGAGGCCCATGTTGTAACCGTGCGAAGTCAGGACGTGTAGCTAGTTAAAAATAAACAATGAAACTATATTCAGACGATGTTTTAGAGAGAATCAAGCTTCGTTTATGCTGCATCGACATTTCTGAAGTATACTTAAGTGTAACTGCTATCTGACGAGAACTTCTAACGAGGAGATACTTGACACGATTTCTGGCTTTTGCGTTTTGTGCAAATACATAAATACTGTCTGTCTAGACCTCTTCGATGGTCTAGTGGCTAGATTACAAAGATCCGAGGTTCTGGGTTTAAGCCAAGTCTGCACAAACGTTTTTTTTTTAAATGTATAGTAACAATGCCCCTAATTTATAAATAAAATACTAATATTCCTATTTAGCCCTCCTTTTAAGCTTATCACTTGTGTTAGGAGTGGGTACGACAATAACCCAAGGGGTCAGGATCGAACCTGCGAATTTTTACATCGCTAGGCGGCCTATAAACCATTGCACTATTGACGCTTCCCATATTAATTATTAAGATTTTTCGTCGAGATTTCTCTGCAATAGTCCGGATTGTTGTTTGTGCATCACTGTGTCTCGAAAAACAAGTGAAGCGGTTGTTTCTGTGCTTGACTCATAGATTTAAAGTAGGCTTAATGCCGCATGTTCATTGTACAGTATGAAAACCGAGAAAATAGAAAAACCGATTCATCTTTTTTTATACCTACGATGACGTCATCCTATACATGATCATAATAAATGATTTTTAAATTAATTACAGCTCTCTGGGCAACAAAATTACGTATCTGTGGTAGGTAGGATACCGCAATCGACTTGATTTATTGCCCTAGAAGAGTTTTTACAGTTTATGACGTCACTTACACGACAAAAACTAAAGTACTAGCGCGTCAAACGTCGAGCATGCTTAGTCAAATTGCTTGTGGTGTCTAGCCTACTCAAATTCTGTGACCTGAACTATTTCCTCTCGCGTCGGATTCGTTCCATCATATTAGGAGAGTACGGGAATACTCCACTGAAAATGTTGTTTACACCTTTGAAGACGTATCATTTTGTATGTTACCCAACAGATATTAATTTTAAGTGCTTAGTGATATGTTGATGGTGTAACTTTTCCAATAAATAAAAAATAAATAAAATAAAAGTCTACTGTGTTTACGCCCATATTTGAGCTCTAAAATTTGCATAAATTATATATCACGACAATAAATTAAAAATTGGTATATAATATAAATATAATTTATACCCTACTAGCGACCCGCCCCGGCGTCGCACGGATGCAATGCTGATACTAAATATACTACAGAATGTCTTACAACGTTCACAGTTGTTCAGTCGTCAGACAATACAAACCGCTATGTCCCTGCGTTTTAAATCTGTAATATCTTCGAAAATATTCATTTAAATTACATACTGTAAAGGGCCATATTGATCTATATTAAACGCACAATGTATTTAAGGTACTTAATTGGATAATTATTAATGCTGTATTGCTCAAAATAGCTCCGTAAATAAGCCATTATTTCTCGTAAAAAGTAAAGTAAATAAAAAATATTTATTGTGGTGTATCC
This sequence comes from Vanessa tameamea, assembly GCF_037043105.1. Lineage (NCBI taxonomy): Eukaryota > Metazoa > Arthropoda > Insecta > Lepidoptera > Nymphalidae > Vanessa > Vanessa tameamea. The sequence goes on along the minus strand of NC_087339.1, from coordinate 1,914,070 downwards.
CTAAGAGATAGGCATATACCATCGCGGACTTTTTCGAAGACCTTTTTAAGTAATACTGTAGTACATTATTTTGATATATCTCGAAGGGTCCAGCCCCCGTTTGCAATTTAAGCGCAGAGAAATGTGTTCATTTACGACATCACATTAGAAACCTCTAAAATGATCAGTGTTTCAACTACATTTTGCATGTATTATACATGTAAACGTTTCTCTTGAATCAGTCTATCTATTTAAAAAAACCGCATCAAAATCCGTTGCCTAGTTTGATAGATCTAAGCATACACAGGGACAGGCAGACAGCGGAAAGGGACTTTATACTATGTAATGACACAGCTTCGCACAAACCCGGGGCAGGCTAGTTGGTAACAATCTTTAAACGGCGAAAGAAATAAGGGGACTTTATTTTAATAGTTAAATCGATTTTAAACATCTTGCGATCGAATCGAACGTCAAATTTCAAATCTTTCTCGTCGAATAGATTTACAGAACGCGAATTCGCGAAGTGGCAATTTCCGGAACGGAATGAGATCACATTTCCGAACGAAATACATTTTTGATGTTATTCGATATAGGAGGATAATGGAAAACTTCTTGTATATATTATTTAAATAATACATTTAGGTAATAAATATTTAAGACTATTTATATTTAACAAGAATGTAAAAGTTACCGTTAGTATGGCTTTGTGGAAGCCCGTCTGTGTAGGTACCACCTACTCATCGTATACTGTAACACCAAGCACAAGGTACATAACACCTCAGCTCCCAAGGTTGATGGAGCATTCATAGATTCATAAATTCAAATAATTTGTAAAAAAATACATTCATAAAAAAATCGTGTCATTACGAGATTATATTAGATGTAGAATGAAGTAATCAAATAAAAATTATGAAGAGTAATCATCACTGAAATTTGAAACAACCAATCACAAGAAGAGTTTAGACAAATAAACAACTCTGACCTTGAATTGACGCAATTTCATTGGTCGTGATATTTAATACCCTGCTTTCATTATTGATTGGGAGGAAAATGACGTTTTGAAGGCGAAATTAATATTTAAGCGGATGAGTTATGTGAAATGATTATTTATTATATTATATATAAAGTAACATATTAATCATTGACGACCTCCGTGCTCGTGTAGTTTTCTATGTTGTCTTGGGTCTGGGTGTTTGTGGTGCCGTCGTTACTTCTGATATTCCATAACACAAGTGCTTTAGCTACTTACATTGGGATCAGAGTAATGTATGTGATGTTGTCCAATATTTATTTATATTTAATCAAGAACTGTTTGTTTGTAGTTCATAATATAGCTGAGTAATTAGATTGTATGGAATACGTAAATGTTTGTTTATCAGTCCGCATGGCTTTTAAATGTATATATATTTACTTGGTGGTAGGGCTTTGTGCACGTCTGGGTCTGCGAAATAGCAATACTTAGTATTGTTGAGGTGAGTGACCCAGTGTAACTACAGGCACGAGGGACATCATCTTATCTCCTAAGGTCGGTGGCGCATTGGTGTGTAAGGGGTGGTTATTATTTCTTACAGCGTTGATGTCTATGGGGGGTGGCCACTTACCATCAGGTGGCCCATTTGCCCGTCTAAATTTACAAAGTTTGTAAATGAAAATGACGTGAAATAAAATTGTTATTAAAATCTCATGTGAATTATAATAATAACATAAATAATTTTAAGCAATGTTTAATAAAACCGTATGCGATAGAAAGAGAAAGGAAGAAAGGAAAGAGAGATATGACACTTCTAGTTTACGTGATGATTTCGATCAGTTCACTCTACTTTAAGCCAAGTAAGAGAACTTCGTTCCAAAAAAGCAACTACTACGTTTAGCAAAATCAAAGGAGCAGTTGCGGTTGAATTCCTGGTATTTATCGGAGAGTTCAGTTTTGTATATACGATATTCATCATAAGATCTTCGTTCTTTCGATGTGAACCTCTCGAATATGACGGAGTCACACACATACATAAAATGTATATAATAGAATTAATTCTTATAAAAATAAACAATAACAAAAAACGTGGAAATATTCGTTAAGTTTTTTTTTTCACGTCGGACTCGAAGATCTAACAAAGTCTCCATTATACGTATGTATATTGTATACTCTATTCAAAACAAAATATGAGAAAAACCCAAATAAACAACATTTGACAGCAAATGGACGCGATATCATTGGTCGAGAGCGTGATTAATCTATGATATTCACTGTGGATTTGCGAATGAATGGCGTTTCGAACGTCGACGAAACTGTTATCGCAACTTTGGAAGTAAAATTAAAATGGAAATTAGTGGTTAAGTGCAATAGGGTTGTATTATAAAAAAATATATACATATTTATCATAAACTCTTAGTAGTGCAAAATATAGTTTAGTTATTAGTGAATCGCATGAAATACGTAAATCTATGGGTTGTTTATTTACTGCTTCCAGTGGAATAGGCTATATATAAATATTATTTAGATTTGATATTGTTCTTATCAACAAATGATTCAATATATAATATTAAGCCTAGATATTATTTTTCATCGGGTATTAAAAATTTTATCCAGACGGTTCTATTTGAATAAAGAATTAAATTCCCTTGTATTTTTTTAAATAATGTAATGTCTTGAAAATACCTCTAAAAGGATAATAATAATAATACTAAAAATTACAATAACAATTACGTATAAATAAACATCCAAAGACAAAACAGTACCTTTTACTTTTTTGTTTTGTGTTCCACGAGCTTTAGTGTTATTAATAAAAAAAAAAAAATAAGAATAGAAAATTATTCAAAATCTACAATGTAAGTTTTCCAATTTTAAATAATGATTGATATCGAATTTCGATCATCAAACGAACGCTAACCTTTAATGAAACGCTAACTAAAACCACATACCCTTAGTAAATAGGTCCCCACGTGTTTACATAAAATACATTAATAAATTAATTTTGTAATTAAATAAATATATTCACCTTAATTTCCAAAAACAACACAATTAACACTCGACTCAATAAATGGTCACTAATTATCACAAAATCACAATACTGTATAACCACAAGTACGACTGCACGCGAGGGTGTCGCGAAGGAAAATGCGAACGCAAATCGATTTTCACGGAGCACCGGGGGGAAAGAGAGATAGCTACATATGTATTGTTATTGGTTAGAGGGAGATGATTGATTTCTCTGTGTACGGTGCTTATTTGGATGTGTTGAACCCTTCGAATCAGGGTTGTTTCGCGAAGGCCTACCATTTGTTCTCGATCGGAAAATATTTAGAATATAAACTCGTAACTAACAAATGCAGACGTTTCGGGGGATTTATCTTACATTGCGTTTGTAGTATGTTTTAAAAAGTTTTTAAATATGGTAATATTATCAATTAAAGAAAAAAGTAAAGATAAGCAAACCCTAGATTTACGTATTCCTTGATTTGCTAATAGCTGTGCTATATTATACACTACAAACAGTTCTTGATTAATATATCTCTATTTATGATACAACACTATTACAAATAACTACTTATATCCAGATTCATCTGACGCCAGTTTCATCGAGATTCAAAACATAATTTTTTCGCAAAAACAATAACAAATATCGTGTCAATTCAATGTGAAATGTTGCTTTCGTGTTTTGTCCTCTTACGTTACGTACCCTCAACGTCATAGCCGACAGGAATTCGTACTATAGTCACTTGGACTATATCATAGTATAACGTAGACTTATATTAAATATTGTGGTTTTTTTAAATTTAATTTACAACATCCACGGGCTCGCAGTTGCCCGTGCCTTTTTACATTCTACTTTTATAAATTTTGGCGTTTTTACATTTTATATTCTTACTGAACGTCAGCAGATCGTCGCTGGACTTCGAGCTTGTCGTCGTCTTGGAACACGTGGCCCACACTGACTGTTTTTTTTTTCATTTTAAAATAATATATAAATAATCCATAATAAATAATATATTATATATAAAAAAATAATGTATATAGTAGTTTTTTTTATCCTATTTACTGCAATCCAACGGGCCCTGCTCCGTGCTCGATCAGAGACAGCCTCGGCGACTCTGATGTCGCGTTTATGTAGTCTTGAGGCTGTGTTCTAGGATGGTCTTAAATATTGTGTTGTAATATCGAATCAGGACAACCATGTCCTGTAATGATATGTATACAGTTTTGTATTATAAATGTTTGAATTAGACTTTAAAATTATTGTAATATAATACAGATTAAATTAAAAAGAATAAAAATAATTTTTTATTATCTTTTAAGACACATGGTAGGACTGTTTAAGGTTTCGGCAGTTGTTTCCTAGTCGCTAGGGCAGAAATATCTAGAACACTAGGGGAGATGCTTTGGGATGATGAAAAGAATAACAGATTATTTCGTCAAACAGATAAAACGATAGCAATCTCACTTAATATAACCTTATTTAAACTAATATTATTAAGTATTTTGGTTTAAGTAAATTCATTTGCCTGTGAGGCTTTAATCGCTTAAATAGTCAGACCGGTCATTATGAAATTTAAATGTTATCTTTGTTCAGAATGACATAACCTAACATCTGTCAAAAACGAACATTAGCGGTAACTAGAATTGAATATTAATTGAGCTGTTTAAATTAAATTAAATACGATATATTTAAATGAAGTATGTCCGAGACTAATACCGGTAAATGAACCGGAATTTGAAGTTCGTACGTTTAGTTACTCTAAACGGTCAAGTGCCAGGTTTTTTTTTAATTTGAATGGTTACGAACACTTATAGTAACTAGAGATAGTGTTGGCAGTTACAAGGCGTCGAGGACTCGGACCAGCCCCTCGATGTACTGGCTAACTGCGTAGAAATAGACCACCCAGAGCCGAGATGGCCCAGTGGTTAGAACGCGTGCATCTTAACCGATGATTTCGGGTTCAAACCCAGGCAAGCACCACTGAATTTCATGTGCTTAATTTGTGTTTATAATATCTCGTGCTCAGCAGTGAAAGAAAACATCGTGATGAAACCTGCGTGTGTCTAATTTCAACGAAATTCTACCACATGTGTATTCCACCAACCCGCATTGGAGCAGCGTGGTAGAATATGCTCCAAACCTTCTTCTTAAAGGGAGGCCTTAGCCCAGCAGTGGGAAATTTACAGGCTGCTAATGTAAAATGTAAAAAAAAAAAACGTTTAAATACCAAGTCTGTCCGTCAAACGTTTGGTCGTCATTATTAATATAATTTGTAAACTTATAGCCGCGGTTTCGTCCGCGGGGTTGTTTACTTCACTACATAGTATAAAATAAAAGTCCCTTCCCGCTGTCTGTCTGTCTAAATAATAGCTTATTCACGAAGCGATTTTAAGAAATAAATCATTAATCCTTATCAAATTAAACGTAACCCCAAGGAAGGATATAGGCTACTTTTTATACTTAAGATCTCTCGACCAACCCTTAAAACGCAAACGAAGCCGCCATTGATAACTAATTCTGAATATACAGCAATAATCTATTACTGGCGACGCGACCCGGCTTCGCACGGATGCAATGCTGACACTAAATATACTACAAAATGTATTTATATACAACGTTCACAGCGTTTTAAATCTGTAATATCTTCGAAAATATTTGTTTAAATTACACGCTATAAAGGTCACATTAATATATATTAAACGCCAATATATTTAAGGTACTTAATTGTATAAGGATTAATGGTGTATTGGTTAAAATAGCCCCGTAAAGCCTTTATTGCTCGTAAAGAATGAAGAATAAAAAAGAGTTATTATGGGTTATCTTTAAGAGGTAGACATATACCATTATGGACTTTTTTGTAGACCTTACTTTTTAATATTTATTTTATTTTTATTTTATTTGGGAAACATACAGTAAACAACACATACACTATATAACAATTAACCCGTGCACAAACCAATAAAGTTTCAACTAAAAACTTATTCATGTATAGCAGTAAAGAAGCAATTCGGTGAATTACAAATATTAATTATATAAATTCAAAAAGATGAAACACCAAAATAAAAAAAAGCAGGACAAATATATAAAACAATGACTAAATTGACAAAAGTATACTAACTTTCTCTTAGGGTTCAGCTACAGTTTACAATGTAAGCGCAAAAAATGTGTTTATTTACGACATCGCATTATTCATTCATTCATGTCAGCCGAAGGACGTCCACTGCTGGACATAGGCCTCCCCCAAAGATCGCCACAGAAACCATCGCATTAGAAACCTCTAAAATTATCAGTGTTTCTCTACTGTATTGTGTATGTATTATACATATAAACCTTCCTTTTGAATCAATCTGTCTATTAAGGAAAACCGCATCAAAATCCGGTGTGTAATTTTAAAGATCTAAGCATACACAGGGACAGACAGACAGCGGTAAGCGACTTTGTTTTAACCACACTTAATTACTCATATCTACTTTAATTTTACTTGCAAAATTAAAGTGGATAACATTTCGATTGATAACAGTTTCATCGACGGTCAAAACGCAATTTTTTCGCAAATAAATAGTGAACATCATAGATTAATCAAGCTCTCAGACAAGATATCGCGTCAATTTGCTGTCAAATGTTGTTTGTTTGGCTTTTCTCCTCTTATGGTTGGAACATAGTATACGTATACAGGCATCGTAATCATTGCTATGCAACGCAAGCACGTGTGTACTATACCTACAATATCTCATAGTGTTACGAGGTCAATTGGAAGGCAAAGCCAAATTGGCATCAAAAAAGCTCGGTGTGCTCAGCAAGGCAAAACAGTATTTCACGTCGGCACATCGCCTAAGACTATACAAGGAGCAAATTCGGCCTCAAGTGGAGTACTGCTCTCACCTCTGGGCGGGTGCTCCCCAGTACCAGCTCCTTCCATTTGACCGTATCCAACGTAGAGCAGCTCGAATTATCGACGATCAAGTCCTTTCTGATGTGCTCGATCCTTTGGCTCTGCGTAGAGATGTTGGATCACTGCATCTTCTACCGAATCTTCCACGGGGAATGTTCCGAGGAATTGTTTGGATTAATCCCGGCAGCTGAATTTCACAACTCAAAACTCTAAATTTCACCCGCATCACCTAGATGTCCGAAAATCAACGACAGCGCGATTTTTAACATATTTTCTGCCTCGCACAACCACTCTGTGGAACCAGCTTTCGCCGGCGGTTTTTCCGAACCGGAACCTTCAAAAAAAGAGCCTACTCCTTCCTAAAAGTCCGGCAACGCACCTGCAACCCCCCTGGTGTTGCAGATGTCCATAGGCGGTGGTAATCTAATATATCTAATCGTTTGCCCCCTATAACATAAAAAAAGAACACGTCTTGTTGTATTCCACGGAAACCACATAAAATTATTATAAATGAAAGAAACAAAAATTTAAAATAGTACTAACAACTGTTGTACTTTGTAACTATTTCAAAATTGAAAGAATTTATTTTAAACAGTTAAAATTAAGAATATTAATCATTGTTTTATAAATAGTTGTTTTAAGTACGTTAAAGTGTATCGGTGAGGTGCCTTAAGACGGGTCTGCTTAGATTTTGTCTTGTTATATAAACTAAAAAGTTTGCTACACGACAATACGTGTAGACAAAGAGAGGTATCTTTGAGATTTGTGAAAGTACGTCTGGTCCCACCACGGTACCCACTCATCAGATATTCTACCGCCAAGCAGCAATACTTGGTACTGTTGTGTTCTGGTTTGAAGAGTGAGTGAGCCAGTGTAACTACACGCACAAGGGACATAACATCTCAGTTCCTAAGGTTGGTGGAGTAAGGGATGGTTAATATGTATTTTTAACAACACTAATGTCTAGGGGCGTTGGTCCACTTAACTACAGGTGGTCCATTCCAGCAGGTCCGCCTAATTATTAAATTAAAAAAAAAAAACAGTTGTAGTATCGTAATAGTCTGACGAGACTTATTGTTGAATAAAAATAAATTTATGTCGCATGGAAATTTACAATTTTTTCGGTTACACCTAAAAACTACTAATCCTCTTGATATTATTTTGCGTCTAATATTGAATAGTAGCAACCAATGTTACTGAAATCAAAATTTGTAATAAAATTGTTTCACGCAAATGTTATAAAAAAATTCTAATTTTTTTTGTCTTGTAAAATTAAGTAACAATTTTATCCTTGGCTCGGACACATTGTATTAAAAAATATTACTAAATAATATTTACATTATTTAGTAGAACATACTTTTAAATATGATAAATGTTTTAAAAAAATAATAAAACTAATATTTAATTGTATCAAATGTCACTATTGATCATCAAATCTTTTTTAATAATTTAAATTGTAGTTTCCGGGCAACAGTTTCCAAACAGATCAAAACTGACAGTATTTTAGTATAACTGTCATTCATTGTTTGATTTTTGCGGCAACAGGACATTTTATATAAAGTTTGTAATTTGTATCACAAGTAATTTCTTTACAAATAAGTGGTTCTTAAAAATGGCTGTAAGTGTACTTAAATTTATTGTTACACTATTAAATTCCTTTATAACAACAAATAATACCAAATGAAGTGTAAACATTATTAAAATAACCTCCAATATCATGTGTTTTTTATAAAATATTGTCATTCAAAATACTTCGATGAGGTGTTTAAATGTTTTAAAACGTAATTCTAGTCGTTAGCAGCGGCGCAAGTACAAGAAGTCAGGTCAATAACTCGTATAGAACGTATCGGCGCTCATTCTCACATACGCGGGCTTGGTTTAGACGATGCGTTGGAACCAAGAGCTATATCCCAGGGCATGGTGGGCCAGAAGATGGCGAGGAAGGCGGCTGGCGTCATCCTGCAGATGATTCGAGAAGGTAACAATGCCGTCGCTATAGCAACCAAATAAATAAAAAAATATATGTTTTTAAAATAATGCAATAGAAAACTTTATTATTTAAGTTTGTGGATACTTAGTGGCTAAGACTCGGCCACTATTTTTTTAGGCTTTGAAAGTCTACCTAGACATATTAATAATCTAAGCATTTTATAAACATTAATATGAAATACCTACCAGTCTCTACTTGGTATGGATTGAGTAAAGGTCTACCAAAAGTGTTGGTCATATACATAGAAGCTATTTGTTAACGCAGAACATACCACTAATGCTAGGAGTCATCATGATCAAAGTCATATTTCAGCAAATATATACAAAACCATAGTGAATTATATGCCTAATCCTTTTCTCGTCGATCACTCCGTCTATTGGTATTGTATAAGTGTGATAAGAATTTTGGTAATTTTGATTGTATTGTATTCCGACATAGAGACAGCAAAATCTAGTTTAAAGTAAGTTTTTTGTTAAACAACACAACACAACAAAAAACATTACGATTTAATAAGGTAAAGTAGAAATCATTGTTAATATTCTAAACTATATATAATAAAATATGGCACTCAATTGAACTATTCACAACTTAATTTTATTAAATTTAATATATTTACATAATGAACAAACTGGACTAAACACAAACATCAACAAACATTCAACATTTATAGAGCGAGGGACTTATAGTTTGATGCAATGTATATATATACAGCACATAGATCCTTCCATATTGGTGGTTCACAATCCTTAAACATATACATCATTGTCTATTGACTAATGTAAAGCAATATCCTCAAGTGATATATATATTCATTTTCATATAATTATTTGTCTTTACCTGCCTCGGTTAGCAGCGGGCTAGTAAAATTTTATTGAGTTTCTGCTTTGATAGTCTGATAGATAGATTTATCACATCACTAATGTGTCAACGTTGGAAACTAAGATGTTGCAGGGAGAGGGCTGATTATCGTCAACATAGGTTATTGAATTAGCCTAGCTAGGATAGACAGTACCCGATCTACGTAAATTGTTTTTTGATGACCGTGTATGTATTACACACTGAGACCTATATTTTTATAAACTGTGTAATAGTTCATGGATATATTATTATTTGTGGAATATTAATCAATCAAATTGACATATATTTGAACATATCTTGGGTCACACTCTTGTACTGACATCATTTTAACACTTTTTATAAAAAAGGTTTAGACTTCAAGAAGAATAAGAAATGGATTTTTTTTTTTTTTCTTGGTCTGTATAAATCCCATTTGACATAAAAATTGTACCTGTCTTTGCTCACTTACATGAACACTGTTGTATATCCGGTACCATTTTTTGTTACAATCAATGTGTTTTAATGTTATTTATAGGCAAAATAGCAGGCCGAGCTGTGTTGCTTGCCGGTCAGCCAGGTACGGGGAAGACAGCTATCGCTATGGGCTTGGCTCAAGCTCTTGGACCTGATACACCGTTTACGAGCATGGCCGGTGAGTATTCATATCTAGAGATACCAATGTGATTACATATGTCGTCTATTAATAATAATTATTAACACGTGTGAACGCCGTGACGTAATGAGTCACGTGATCGGTGATGAATCGTAAAGTAATTTAATACATTCCTCGGAGCCAAGACAGTGCAGTGATTAGAGCGCGTGCACCTTAACCGATAATTGAAGATTCAAATCCAGGCGAGCACTGAATTTTCATGTGCTTATTTTGTGTTTGTAATTTATCTCTTGCTCGGTGGTGAAGGAAAGCTTCGTGAAACCTGCCTTTGTCTAATATCAGAGAAATTCTGCCACATGTGAATCCACCAACCGACATTGGAGCAGAGTGGTGGAATAAGCTCCAAGCCCTTAGTCCAGAGTTGGAAAATTTATAGGCATGAATATTTAACTTTACTTCTATATATGTTTCAGGATCAGAGATATATTCGCTGGAAATGAGCAAAACAGAAGCGTTGACACAATCTATAAGAAAATCCATTGGAATAAGGATCAAGTAAGCTATACTTTAAGTAATACTCGCAGCTCATTGTGGTTTTATTTGTGTAAAATGAGTGGATATATGTAGTCCAGCTGAGCTGATCTGTTTACCGGTAAAAACCGTATGAAACTGTTTATTAATTACGGGGATCAATGTGTACATACAGACAGACAGACGACATTTTATAAATGCTTCCTTAAATAATTTTTATTCTAAATATCAATTGTTTTAATAAATTTCCAGAGAGGAATCCGAGATAATCGAGGGCGAAGTCGTGGAGGTGATGGTGGAGCGCTCCGCGGGGGGAGGGGGGGCGCGCTCCGGACGACTCACGCTCAAGACGACCGACATGGAGACCAACTACGACATGGGAACTAAGATGATCGACTCGCTGCTCAAAGAAAAGGTAATATACAGTAATAATTACATGGTGGTAGGACTTTGTGCAAGCCTGTCTGGGTAGGTACCACCCACTCATCATGTATTCACCTGTAGCCAGGGCCGGCCTTAACCATTTAGGCGCCATAACATGCAATCGGCGCCCTTTTATATGACCAGGGTTGGACTGGGAAGGTCTTCGAAACAAAAACATGGGGTTACCTTTTTTTCGTACGTAGCGAGCGTAATTGCAGTGTGATCGAGGATCGATTCTAACGATATGCATAGAGTTATGAGTGTAGGATGGAGGGCAAGAGACTGCAGATCATGCCCCCCCCCCCTCAAATTGGGCGCCGTAACGCCGGCACTGCCTGTAGAAATACTTGGTATTGTTGTGGTACAGTTTGAAGGCTGAGTCAGTCTAACTGCAGACACAAGAGCCGTAACATCTCAGCTCCCAAGTTTGGCAGTACGAAGTGCCCAAATTTCGCGCCAAAAATAAACTCGAGCCGCTAAGACAGACGATTGCACGCTTTTTTATTGATATCTTACGCTCCAAAGTATTGATACATTCGGCGTTAAGAATATATATATATATATATAAAACCTTTGTTTCAGGTTCAAGCTGGAGACGTCATAACAATAGATAAGGCAACGGGGAAGATCAATAAGTTGGGAAGGAGTTTTGCACGCGCTAGAGACTACGACGCAACGGGTGACTCACTTTGTAATATATCTATGGTCGTCCAGTCGTCACGACTGTCGGCGAACGTCGTGACGCAGTCTTATCCCGGCACTTCTCTCCGTCCCCTCTCTACTGTCTTGTCTGTGTTGTGTCTGTCGGTATTCATCTTTGCTATATATTACTAGTCACCCATTTTAAGGGTTGGACTGGTTGGTTGGTTGGCCAGGTTAGGCATCAGAAGGCTATGTCCTTCCTCGGGGTTCAAGTTTGCTTTGTAAATTTCATCTTATTTGGTCCAGCCAGTTGGTTTGGCCATTTATTATATTAGTTTACGTTTGGGTTGTTAATTTATGCATGTGATGTGTATTTTTTGATATACGAAGTTCTTAAAATGACAAAGGTATTTACTGTTCGTTTTCAACCTCCAGGTCAACAAGCGCGCTTCGTTCAGTGTCCGGAGGGTGAGCTCCAGAAGCGTAAGGAAGTCGTCCACACGGTGACATTACACGAAGTTGACGTCATCAATTCTAGAACGCATGGTTTCCTAGCGCTATTTTCTGGTAAGTGAAGTGAAGTCCTATAGACATACATACATAGTGTAAGTTACATTGGCTGCCTGGTCGGTCTAGAGGCCAGATTGCGAGGTCCTGGGTCCAACCCCCAGTATAAAAAGATATTTGGTCCAGCCGTTCCAGTGATTAGTCGGAATAAACAGACAGACAGACAAAAATTGAAAAATACATATATATGCATTCAGTAAAAAGCGGTTATTTTAGTATTTCAAACAGACACTCCAATTTTATTATATGTATAGATATATGGAAATGTGTTTATTATATTACAATATATGTATATATGTAATATATATTACAGGTGATACGGGAGAAATAAAGTCGGAGATACGAGAACAAATCAACAGCAAAGTAGCGGAATGGAGGGAGGAGGGGAAGGCGGAAATGATACCAGGTGTCCTCTTCATTGATGAGGTACCATATTTGTTTATTTAGGGCACTGGTTATCTATACTCTATTCCAAACACAGGAGAAAAGCGAAATAAACAACATTTGACAACAATACGATGCGATATCATTGGTCGAGAGCTCGATTAATCTATGATATTCTCTGTGGATTTGCGAATGAATGGCGTTTCGAACGTCGACGAAACTGTTATCGGAATTTTGGAAGTGAAATTAAAGTGGTTATGAGTAGTTGAGTGTAATAGTGTTGTATTATAAATAAAGATATATTAATCATAAACTCTTAGTAGAGCACGATATCGATGAGTTGTTAGCAAATCGCATGAAATACGTAAATCTAAGGTTTGTTTATCTTTTTTCCTGCTTCCATTTAAATAGGCTATGCTTATATCCTTTTAATGTTACTTCCAAACTTCCGATAGCAACCATTGACAATCAAAGCGTATTTATTGCGAATCCATAATGATATCGCTTCGATCAAATGTCTAAGTATACTATACTTGGTGGTAGACCCACTTATCAGATATTCTACCGCCAAACAGCAGTACTCGGTATTGTTGTGTTCCGGTTTGAAGGGTGAGTGAGCCAGTGTAACTACTTACAGGCACAAGGGACGTAACATCTTAGTTCCCAAGGTTGATGGCGCATTGGTGATGTAAGGAATGGTTAATATTTCTTACAGCGCCATTGTCTATGGGCGGCGGTGACCACTTACCATCAGATGGCTCATTTGCTCGTCTTAAATAGGCTATAGGGTGATAGAAAGATGAGGAAATCCCACTAAAAATTGCCTCTGGCGCCTCACTCAATGGGTCCTTTATATCCGCAGGCCCATATGCTGGACATCGAATGTTTCTCGTTCCTAAACCGAGCGTTAGAATCTGAAACGGCACCGGTCGTGATCATGGCGACGAATCGAGGCATCACGCGCATCAGAGGGACGAACTACAAGAGTCCCCATGGAATACCACTCGACCTCCTGGACAGGATGATCATTGTGCCAACGACACCGTACTCCCACCAGGAATTGAGAGAAATTTTAAATATTAGGTGACAATTTTGATATATAATGTTAATAGTTTGAAAATTCAATTAAGTAATTTAATTGCCTTTTAGGATCTTTTATCTAGTTATAACTAGCGACCCGCCCCGGCTTCGCACGGGTGCAATGCTGATACTAAAAGTACTACAGAATGTCTTACAATGTTCACAGGTTTTCAGTCGTCAGACAATACAAACCGCTATGTCCCTGCGTTTTAAATCTGTAATATCTTCGAAAATATTGATTTAAATTACACGCTGTAAAGCTTCATATTGATCTATATTAAATGCACAATGTATTTAAGGTACTTAATTGGATAAGGATTGATGCTGTATTACTTAAAATCGCTTCGTGGAAAGCCATTATTTCACTTAAAAATAGTTATTGTGAGTTATCCCTAAGAGATAGACATATACCATCGCGGACTTTTTGTAGACCTTTTTAAGGTGTACAATACTGTAGAACATTATTTTGATCTATATCGTTGGGTTGAGCCAGCATTTGCAATGCAAGCGCAGAAATTTGTTTATTTACATCAATTTAGAAACATCTTCCTCTACTATATTGTGCATGTATATTATACATAAAAACCTTTCTCTTCGAATTCGAATTGATCCATCTATTAAAAAAAACATGTCAAGCCAATTCAAGTTCAGATCATATTATGCACTACAAACAATTCTTGACTAATATATCTCTATTTATAATTCAACACTGTTCCACTTAAATACTTATATCCACTTTAATTTCTTTAACAAATCGATCGAATTAATATCAAAGATTATTTTCATGACGACCAATGATGTTATGCCAATTCAAGGTCAGAGTTGTTTATCTAATTATTTTTTTTAACCAAACAGATGCGAAGAGGAAGACTGTCAAATGTCAGCGGACGCACTAACGGTGCTCACCCGGGTCGCAACCGAAACGTCTCTGAGATACGCGATACAGCTGATAACAACTGCGTCACTGGTGGCCAAGCGGAGGAAGGCATCCGAGGTAGTTTTTATTACTAGTGGTTGCCATTGGTCGAATTTACAAAAATAAGTAAATAAAACAAATCAATTTTATTCAAGTAAACTTCACAACGAAGCGTTTTTGAATCGTCGATATTAAAATACTACCACCGTTTCGGAAAGCAGCCTCCAGCGAGACGAAACGGCAAGAAACTCGCATAGTTGCTCTTTTCAAATAAACAGATTTAGAATACTGTTTTTTTACAACAATTAGTGTCCTGTGATGGAACCCGAGCCTAAATCCAGGCGTCTTTTTCTAAAAAGTACTCTTTTAATGAATAATTAGACTTATTTATTAATTTACTTTAAACTTTTTAAAATTTTGTAAATGGTAAATTGGTTACATTCCCGGTATCCTATTATATATGCGTATACCATTGCCCAAAAACGTTCTCTGTACCGTATGCAAACGGAAAGTAGGGGTTACAAGTTTATTCTTATTTCTTGTATTAATAGTATGTATATCAGCTTTTATGGAATACTTTTGTATATTCTTCTGTATAAACATTATATTATCATAAATATATTGTGAAGCATCCGTTAATATACAATAAAAAATATAGCCTATTCCAATGGAAGTAATCCTCTGTTTGTGCACACACTTGTGCAGTATAAATTTAGATTCTGTTCTCCGTTGAGATTGTTCACAATGCCCGAAATCGTTCAAGAGGACTTCATCATTGTCACACATGAGTATGTTAATTTATGTTTCAGGTCAGCATGGAAGATGTTAAGAAGGTCTACTCATTATTCCTGGACGAGCATCGTTCCGAACAGTTCCTGAAAGAGTATCAAGATGAATTTATGTTCAACGACGGGGGTGGAGGTGAGTTGTGTTGCCATGCGTTAAAAAATATTACTAAAATAGTAGATAATATAACTGTATCGAATATAATTGCTGTCACTTTAAATAATGTTTTAATACACGCATTTGACATTAGAATTAACGAAACGCTTTTTTGAAATATATAATTAAATTTAATAATAAGAAGGCGTGGATTTTCTTGGTGGTTGGTAGACTTTGTCCGACCACTCGCTTATCAAATGTTCTAACACCAAACAGCAATACCTAGTACTGTTGTGTGCTGGCTTGAAGGGCGAATGAGATATTGTGACCGGGTTGTACATAATTGCATTGTATAATAATTTTTTTTTTTGTTCACAGATGCAGCGCAGATGATGGAAGTTGCTCAGTAGCATATGAAAATATAACGTGACAATTCCAAATGCTTTATACGAAACAATTTATTGTGTTAATACTTTGGGTGCATTCAGATTAAATAATATTAAAGTTAAGAAAAAAAAGCAAGAGGGGGTGGAATACCTGCCTGGAACAAAGTTGCTTTTGCTATACATTATATAAGAAACATAATTCAATGAAGGACACAAAACAAACAATAAGTTTAAACCAAACTGGAACGCTATTTATTTCGTGACGATTTCTGCCAGTTCACTCCACTGCGAGCCGCGTTAAAGGATATCGTAAAAAGTAAAGTTACGTCCCGGAGATGCCATGTGCTAGACCTGCGGGTGGGTTTTTCCAATAGATTTTAATTCGCTAAGCACGAGATGAATTAACCGTCTGTTTCTACCGTCTCAAGTGTTTTGTAAGGTCAGGGCAGAAAAGACCCAGATCGAATCTGTGTTGGTCGATAAATTCGAGTGATTGTCGTTCGAATCGTTACATAAATATGGTATTATTACTGTTACAGCAATGTTGCCCAGTGTAAACGGCCATACGAGTTATGTAATCTGAACGCACCTTTACAGAGGATGACTTTTGTTAAGCTTTAAGCTAATTTTATAATAAAAAATAAATATGATTCGAGACTTGACTTTTTTTTATGATATAGCTATGTGGATGTTCCAATGGGGTAGATAGTAAGGGGTCACCATCGTCCATGGAAATTAGCGCTGGCAGAAATACTAACCATTCCTTATATACCAATACGCACCCTGGAAGCGACACTACTTAAAATCAACTAAGAGTTACTGCTTAGCGTTAGGATATGCGTGGATGGTATCTACCCAGACGGAGTTGCGCAAAACTATATTATCAAGAATTATTAATACATTTGATCATTGAATAAACTTTCTTGAGCTGATCAGAAAAGTCACCATCACTAGACCAGCTCAAACGGGTTCCACAGCGATAGATTTGGGGAGTATTGGGGATAAGTGTATTCCTTTAAATTAGTGTTCATATCTTCACAAAGTATGGCAACACCGTATGGGATTCTAATATATTCGATCTCTTATTACTTATAATAGTATTTTGTAACTTCTCTTTCAATAACGTTTGTAGTTGTTATAATTATTTGTACATTTTCAACTTCAAAATTGAATAACTTGCTTAGAACTCTTAATCGCGAAATATCCTAAAAGGATGAATTAAGACAATAAGTTACCTATGTCTGGGATTCGATGTCATCAAAATCGGTTTACTAGTGAAAATGTGTCAGTCAAAGGTATGCTTATTTTATAGTAAAATAAAGTATAAAAGAGAATATTTGTATAGATGTAGTTACAACAGCTACTAATTTGTCTGTGTGTTTAAAATAAATATTAAAAAACATTAATTTACGTACTGCAATATATTGCTTAATGTAAAAATGTATTTGTAAATAACTATATATTTTTTTTTAATATTAATTCTATTTCTACCATTTTCCATGATTTTTTATAAATGGCAATAACATCTTTAGAAGATTTTTGGAATCGATTACTGGTAACTTTCAGTGAATTTTCATTGCTTGAGTTATCGACTATTAAATTCCTAGTAGAGTTTTCATAAAATTCATACATTTTCCAAAATGCTGGCTATCAGGAACCTTCTTAGGAGCAACCCAACAATCGTTAAAAATGTCGTTCAGCAGAGAAATATGAGCGGAGTCGCCATTCCGCCAAGGGCCAATGTTTCTAAAGGAGTAAGTTTTTGTATATTTTCATTATTTTACCAATAACAGAGTTACTTTATAATTAATACGAAATATGAAATTTATTATATTGGGACTTGTAAGTACTTGTGCCTAAAAAAATTGAACGAATGTAAAAATATCTTTAGTCTATTACGTAATTTTTAAAAAGATAGGTTATCTATATCTAATACACACTGCGGAACACTGAAATTCCGTGTACGAACATTAAGCATAATTAAATGCTATTTTATAAAAATTTTTAATAAATAAATATCATTCTTCAAAGAATGATATTTATTTATTAAAATAAAAAATCGATAAATTATTTATAATAATTATTTTTAATTTATAATTATTTGCTTTTTTTAGCATAATTATGTCCAAGGTACAACTTGCTATTATCAAAATTGAAATGAAAAAAAAAGAACTGTTTTGGTTACAAAAAAAATGAAATCACTAGTCGAATAGTATTAAACAATATTTTATTCGAATACTAGCCTAACTTATTACAATTTATTTATATGGTAGTTTCTACACAAAACCTTTTTCTTTTTTAAACAAGTGGAGTAAATTCTAACAATTCCATATTTAGCATGATATCAATTTAAAATATGAAATTTCATTTTTCTTTCGAAAAAACAATGTTCTTTAAAACAAACATGAAGAGTAGTAAACATATTTCCTAAAAATTCCGACATTATTCTGTGTTTAAATATGGCCGAGCTAGTTATGATTTAAAGACTGCCATATATAATCCTATAATAGCTTTTCATATAAATCTTAAATATTCCCGTTCCTTAATAAAATAACTATATTTATATAGATTATCAGTTACATAAGTAAATGAGAATTTCTATTCAGGTAGCTAAGTCAACTTAACATTTGTGACGGCAAATTTAACATATCTAACCCAAATTTTTCTATACTGGTGATAGAGCTGTGTTGTTGTGAGTTAGTACCAGTCTCTCGTCTGTTATTCTTATGATTGTGCTTGAATGATTAGGAAGCCAGTGTCATTTTGTGCATGGGAGGAAACATCTCAGATCTCATGGTTAGCTGTACATTGACAGTGTGAAAAGTGTTTTGTATATGTGTGAAGGTAATTTTATGAAAGGAGAATATTAGTAACACTCCCTGTGTCAAGGTTTGCCTTCTCTCTTGTTGAAGAGAAGATCCATAGCTTATTCTGACACTGCTCCTATGAGATTTGGTGGATAGGATGTATATGTTCTGTTCTAATAAATAAAGAAAAAATTCCTTTGTATATAAATACAGCTAATCAAAGATATTATATAAAACTACATAAGTAGCAGTACTCCGCAGTTTCACCCACTTGAAATTTAGAGTATTGCCATCACAAGCGAATTCGATTCTATCCAAGAAAGCAAAGAGATTCATATCTTTGATAAAAATATATGGACTGGCATACTGTGTTTAATAATTAAAAAGATTTTCTGTTCAAACAGCACAAAATAGCAAAACAAATACTACGAACCAAATGTGAAAAAGGTTTGATGTTAGACTTCCAACTAATAGTATATTGGGCCTCTGACCAAAAGTTTTTGCATAAATTTGACGATTTTTAACTGAGTCACTAGCAACTGCTTGTTGGACTTAAAACACAGAGTTCTTCCTCCCCAAGAAAGATTGAAACTAGAATATTTTAAGATTAACTGAGTGATTAGAGCCGAGATGGATGGATATAGAGGTAGGGGACGACCAAAGAAACGATGGATGGATTGTGTGAAAGACGATATGGTTAGAAAGAATGTTACTTGTAAGATGACGTCCGACACAGAAGTATGGAAGAAGAAGACATGCTGCACCAACCCCAAGTAAAATTGGGATAAGGGCAGGAGGATGATGATGATTTGATTTATAAAGATAAGTATAGAATGTAATTCCATAGCATGCCATATTTAATTTTAATGCAATGTTTTTTTTTTTGTTATAGGAGATAATTGTCCTAGCTGGTTCGATGGTGGTGGCCTGGCTCACCATCCCCGCTTGGGTTCTGGTCAACATTAAACACTACCGTGACAAGATCTAAGCGTCTAGAAAAAATCAATATGTAGAGTATAATAAAATTGTTTTAAGTAAACATTAATTTAACAGTTTTTGATGTTTTATTTTTATTTAAACCCTTTTTTTGTAATAGACTCAAATAATGTGATGGAAGTTATGGCCCAGAGGTTGGAACATATTAAGCTTAAACAAAGTATGCAAATTGTGGTTCAAATCAGCTCAATTAATTTTTCAAAAGATTAAATTGGGTTTTTGTCACAGATAACTAAAATAATTAGCCAATCAATTAGCAGCCTAGCGTCTTTTCAGCCAGATTGGCGTCCCGCCAATAAAGTCTCCGTTCCGTAAGTTAGATTTAAAAAAAAAAACTAATAATTATGTTCTACCTTAACCAACATAAATATATTCATTTTCAGGATAATCTAAAGCAAATTACCCTATTTCATGAACAGAAATGTCTATAAGTCATTCAGATAGGTGGTTTGATCGCCGTTGAGTAAAATTATTAGGCTAACAATCATGAAAAGGCTTATTAAATCAGTAGGCTGCGATATTAATGAAGAATTAAAACAGAGACATAACAGCGCCACCTAGTAACAGAAAGGAAATAATATTATTAGATGGCACTAGTTTCCATAGATTGATTTTTTTATTTTGTTATAATATCTAAACCTGTTTCAAACAAGTTGTGTAATGATGATCAGGGGTCTGGTCTTAGAGCGAGGTCCCAGAGTCTGAAGGGTGCCGATATCTTCACTTAGTTAGGATACCTATTTCTATTGGTTTTATTTAAAATAAGACTATACGAGTATCTTTATAATTTTTTATGTTTGTAAGTATTAAAAAAATGTTTCGTGATTAATTGACAGATAATATAGTTAAATTGTTTATAAAATTAATGGTTAAAATATGTTATATTAAATAAAATAAAACGAAATTAAGTTACATAGTTACTAACACCATTTATTAAAATCTTACAATTTTAACAGACTGTACATAATTATTAATAAAAATGGCGATGTTTTTAACAAAATGGCCGCGCTGCGATATATTGGCGCGCATTCTTTTTCTAGCCATTCATAATCTTCTGTTAACTGTCTTTCTTTGAGAATTGGACCCAATGTTGCCAGGACTCGAGCGTGGTAATTGTTTAAGTATTTAATCTGAAAAAAGAATAATAATATTATATGATTAAGTCCTATTTTTTTAAATTTAATTTATATGTATTTTAAGTATTGATTTAAATCGGTTAATATTTACTAACTATATATCTGTAGTATGATAATGTCGTCCTGATCGATTTCGGTCAACCCGATCAAATCTTAAGAGAGACAAGTCATCCGAAACGAGTGGAAAGAGTTTTGGCATAGGATTAACGGCTTAACGTACTTTTCCATCTTCCTAAATTCAGGATTTTTTTTCGATAGGAAAACCGAAAAACTGAGCATCAGCCAGATCTGGCGTTTGAACCGAGGACCTCCAGATTGATATCTAGACGAGGCAGTCAATATATAGCAGTTTAAATATTGTTAAACCTTTTGATTTCAACGTACCTCGTCTTCACTTAGCAACTCCACATCTAAGCTTGCAGTTTGGTGTGGTGCCAGAGATATCGTGTAGAAGGCAACCGCCCCCCTCCCACTGAAGTTATCCACTAAGCCATCCGCCTGGAAAATATTTCAAAATAATTAAATTTGCGCCAGTTAGAATTAATACTCTTTAGTTTTAAAATTGTATGTCTTATTCTAGAAGTATAAAATTTAGATTATTACATACGACCATCGATGTCTAAAGACGCGTTTCAAAGAAATAACAATATTCAATGATAAATCAGGGCCTCGATTCAAAAAACATTAAGGAAAACTTTGACTTCGTCATTATACTTTTCTCTAAATTCATTCAAAGACAAGAGTCCAAAACTATCGATACTATCGATAGTTCAAAACTATCGATACTATCGATAGTGTCAATAGTATCGCTGTTACAGAGAGTTAGCAATACTATCGATAGTATTGACTATTGATCAAAACGATAATATCGATATCAATATAGCAAAGCCCTACGATTAGTTGCTTCATCTTGCTTCTCACTTAATAAATTTAACTTCCATTCTCTCGAAAAACACATTTCATTCAATTGCATTTCTCACCCATTTATAACTGGACTATACCTAAATCATTTACACAAAACGTCAGCGCGATTTAAAAGACTAGTAACGCCATCTAGTCAACTTTATGAGAACAAAAGTACCTCAATGTTAAACTTATATAAATGAAATATTTCGGACAATATAATTGAATTTATACTTACGAAAATGTGGTCTGCATTTCGGCTCATCTCGATAACCTCAACTATGTCTTCGTGTCTAATACCGTACTCTCCCACCTCGTAGAAGCCAGGTTCTGTAAATATATGTAATTATTATATGTCGGAGATTCACATGGATAGCCATCTAAACGACATTGATTTTACTAATACAGTCAGTACGCTCGTCTTCGCTGGCGCTGTCCCAAGACCAAGAGACCAAGTGCCTCACTCAACAAAGGAACACACACTGACAGATACACCATAAAATCTTTATATTTCCATCAGTCGGCTGTGTAACAAAATACGTGCCAGTCTTATATTCTTTACAATTGACATCTCTCAACTGACAATCTTTAAAACGTTAATAACGTTGTGTGTAAATGTCATTCCAATAAATGAGGTCGTATACCCGTGTAAATTTATTATCTCTAACATATATTTACCCTAGAATTAGTACTAATTTAATATAGATACCCTTTTGCACGTCACGGTAGCATGTTCAAGCGATCCTGTGGCGTCCGTTGAAAAGACGTAGAAGGTACCGCTGGTTTTTAGTCAGTACTCCGGTGTACTAGGGCGCACTAGTATCTAGTCTCACGTACCCCCTCACTTCACGTGGGAGATAAGCATAATGCGATTTTCCAGCAAGAAAAAAAGAACACCCTTTTGCAATGAAATAACAGACACAATGAAATAAATGAACATCAAACTTCGTTGATACAGACATAGCAATTAAAAATTGATATTAACAAAATCATACGTGTGTAACAAAACAACAAAATAAGTTTAAATACTCTTATATGGATCAGTATACAATAGAGAAGATGAGAGATCGTCTGAAGCATAAGTCTTTTCGCTTACGTGAAGATTTCGGCCAGCTATAAATAAATAAATAAATAAATATTGGACAACATCACATACAGTACTCTGATCCCAATGTAAGTAGCTAAAGCACTTGTGTTATGGAAAATCAGAAGTAACGACGGCACCACAAACACCCATACCCAAGACAATATAGAAAACTAATGAACTTTTTCTACATCGACTCGGCCGGGAAAACGTATCCATGAAAACCGGTGTACACACTACTCGACCACAGAGGTCGTCAAACGTCGCCAGTTCACTCTACTGTAAGCGGCGTTAAAGAACTTCGTCCCAATGAGCAAATATAGTAGAACTATTAGTCAATCGCATGGAATACTTTAAGATTTGTTTATATATACTCCTATTGAAATAAGCTATAGACATTACCGTCTTTACCATAGGGCACATGGGGCACGTGCCCAGGGCCCCCATCCTGAGAGGACCTCGAAGAACCAACAATTTACCAAATTAAACCAAAAAATATCAAGCAAAAGGGCCCCAAATTCATGGGTGCCCAAGGACCCCAGCATAGCTTGAGACGGCTCTGGCTATAGAACTTTTTTTTTCACATTACCAGCCTGTAAATTTCCCACAGCTGGGTAAGGCCTCCCTTGAGGAGAAGTTTTGGAGCATATTCCAGCACGCTGCTCCAATGCGGGTTGGTGGAATACACATTTGGCAGATTTTCGTTGAAATTTGACAAATGCAGGTTTCCTTACGACGTTTACCTTCACCGCTGAGCTCGAGATGAATTATATAACTTACCATCACTAAATATCATCCCAGGGGTAATCCCAGGGTCGTTAGCCATCAGAGCTGCTCCTATACCAGACGGCCCTTCGTGTACATTCAGGAAGTGCCCCACACCGTGCCCTGTGCCATGGGCGTAGTTTAATCCGACGTCCCATAGAGCCTTGCGAGCTAGAGTTTCAAGGAGATTGCCCTGCAATATCGGAGTATATTATTATAGTCCAAAGTCACCCGCTGCGTGTGTCTGTTTGTTTGAATAACTCAAAAACTACCTAACGGTTTCTTATGGTTTCCAGCAATGGACGGAGTGATTCAAGAGAATTTTAGGTGAACTGGCTGAAAAATTACGACTATTGAAGATGTTGGAAAAAATCGTGCTGATTGGGTTCTTTCAGGGTAGAAGCGTTTTATGTACACCCGTGCGAAGACTCTCTAGCTAAGACTATAATAAGAATGAATCAATGATAAAAGTCTACATATCAACTATGGAATGTAGAAGTTTTATATTTGTGTTATAGTCGGGCGAATAGAAAATATGGTCACATTGGCGCTGTAAGGATTATTAACCATTGTTTACATCACCAATGTGCCACCAACCTTGGACACTAAGATGTCCTTTATGCCTGTAGTTACTGCTCCATTCGAACAGGAACACAACCACACTAAATATTGAAGTCTGGAGGAAAAATATCTGATGTTGAATGATGATGGAATGATGGCTTAAATGAATATCTTACCGTTGATCCTTTAGGAAAAACTGCGGTTGCGAGCAAGATTTGACCTTTCAAAACCCTCGTGAATGCTAATCTCTGCGCAGGAGTTGGATTCGAACTCATATGCCGTGTGCGTGTTATATCAGTGGTACCATCCCTAGAATATTTCAATGTTTATATTTATGATATTGGTAGGCTGACGACTAAATGGTTTATCTGATGGTATTTGGACATTGGCTCTTAGAAATATTGACCATTCCTTACATCGCCAATGCGCAAACAACCTTCGGAACTGAAATGTTACGTCCCTTGTGCCTGTAGTTACACGCATCACTCACCCTTCAAACTGGAACACAACAAGACTGGTTGGTAACCAGATAGGTTTGCTCAAAACCCTACCAAGATATATGCTACTGAAGTCTAATAAAAAATGGAGTATCTATTATAACTTTAGGTCTCTGGGATTAAACTGGCTATCTGGAACCAAGACGGGAAAATTTTAATACTCACATATATTGTCCTCCGGAGTCCACGAGTAACATGTCATCAGTCCGTATCACCCTTCGAGGTCCCTCTCGTGACGGCTTGTAGTGTATTATGGCGCCATTTTCACCAGCCCCAGCGATTGTCGCGAACGAAGGGCCCTTGTAATACTGTTCTTCTCTAGAAAATACCATCGATTTATCCCATACCAAAATCAACAAAGAAACCAACGAATATTACATCTAAAGGATATCTTACGACCCAGAAAGCTACTTCCACTTCAGTTATGTTGTTGTTGATAAATCAAATCAAATACATAAATCAGTATATGGACCTATTCAGTAGCAAAATACTCAATTTATCAATATCAATTATAGTGACTACTGATGGTCCTTAATAAATAAATAATACTGATTTATCGACTGCAACATAAATCAATCCGCAACAAATATTTCATAACAACAGTCGCTACGCTTTAAGCGTAAGAGCACCACTGGTGACGGCCTTATCTTGAACTCGAATTCAGAAACTTGGAATCTGTAACCGCTGATATCTAGCCATTTGACTGACGAGGTAGTCAAAGGACTTATACCTAACACCTAACCCCCACACGCGGGCGTAAATTAGTAAACAATATTTAGATTTTCGTTGCATACCCTCTCAGTTCATCTAGCTTATCAACGACATTGATTTCTGTGATGTTTTTCCCGCTTGAGACTTCTTCGTGTATCCAACGCAAAAATCGAATTACAGCCACTCCGTCCCTTATGTGTGATGCCCTAAAACCCTGGAAATTTACAAGATTTTGTTTAACTTTGGAAGGGCGACCTGATGTTAATTGGTCATCACCGCCCATAGACATTGGCGCTGTAAGAAATATTAACCATCCCTTGCATCGCCAATGCCACCAATCTCGGTAAATAAGATGTTATGTCCCTTGTGCCTGTAGTTAGACTGGTTCTCTCAGCCTTCAAACCAGGACACAACAGTACTAGGTATTGCTGTTTAGCGGCAGAATATCTGAAGAGTGAGTGGGTACCACTTGCTACTTTACCACGTGGGTACGCAGACGTGCTTGCTTGCGCAAAGCCCTACCACCAATTATTAATTAATTGAACCACTCTAATCCAACGGAGTTGAAATTTTACCTGTCAGTTCTAATTAAAAAGCGTTTGGTAAACATGACCTAATTACACACCAACATTGGCTCCAAGCGAAGGAAATCGTCAACAATCAACAGTATAGTTACGAAATTTTGTTTCCTTTCCTTTACAATCTTAAAGTACTCGCATACGATGTGTAAAATCTGACGTCTAACCTTGGTAATAAGCGACGTGAACATAATATTCTCTCGGACAATGAGTCGGTTATCTGAACTCTCTAGCAGCGCGCTCATTGGTCAAATCAAAAAGCGCGCGCTTACCGTACTTACGCGTCCTGTTACACACTTCCGTCCCTTTGCACGAAACCACTCCCACATATTGCGGGAAAACGAGACGAAAGATGTTCACGCAATAACAATAAAAGAGTATTACCCGTAGAGCCGTTGAGCCGAGATGGCCCAGTGGTTAGAACGCGTGCATCTTAACCGATGATTTCGGGTTCAAACCCAGGCAGGCACCACTGAATTTTCATGTGCTTAATTTGTGTTTATAATTCATCTCGTGCTCGGCGGTGAAGGAAAACATCGTGAGGAAACCTGCATGTGTCTAATTTCAACGAAATTCTGCCACATGTGTATTCCGCCAACCCGCATTGGAGCAACGTGGTGGAATATGCTCCAAACCTTCTCCTCAAAGGGAGAGGAGGCCTTTAGCCCAGCAGCGGGAAATTTACAGGTTGCTAATGCTAAAAAAAAATTACCCGTAGTTCGACGTCATTTTTGATGCACTTCATTAACGCTACTGGTGACAATGTAGACAGCGTAGAGACGACCGGATTCTGTTAATAATAATAACAGATATATATAAAAAAGTTAACTTGTATTAATCACAGTTGTCAATGTCAAACGTGCGTCAAAATAAATCGCACGTGACATTGACGAAATAATCTGTGCCTTCTCAGCGCAAACAGAATGCACAAAAAAATGCTTGTGTTGAATTTAGTTTTTTAGAAAAATTTAACAGTTTTTTTGATTCGTGATCAATATGACAGGACTAACTACTATGAAGTCGCTCGCTAAACTGACAGTAAGGTGTCGAGTCGCTCGAAATAGACAACTTCACAACGTATCTTATTTTACAATTTTTATTTTATTCCAAATTTAAATTGTGAATATTTTAATTTGACAGTTATACCCCGTTCAAGTTAGCTTGATCTTTTTGACAGACGGGTAGTGTTGTAAATAACAGTCGATGAAACGATGGAATGCGTAATTCAATTCACTTATTTTTCTAAAAAAGAGTTATACCAGCTAAAGAGACCCCAACCACTAGCCAAAGAGACCCCAACTAAAAGGACCCCCGTTCATAACAATAAGTCAACAATGATCTTTAATAAGGATTTTTGTAATCGATATTTGTAGCAGTTACCGCCTGTTATTCACGTCCCTATCGTCCGACCGATGTAACATTGTACAAGCGTCTATTATTTTCAGTGTTTCTATTTAAATTTTACTTTGAAGCAATAATATATAATAGAAAAAGTCTTAAAATTTTCGGATAACGCTCGAATCTTTAGGAACTTTTGTATTAAATGTATGTTTTAAATATTTTTACAATTTTTAAGATCATTAAATTAAGAAAATAATATGTTCGTCATTGCAAAGTTATGTCGATCAGAAAAAAATACATCTGTGAAAAAGATCAAGTTATCTTGTACAGGGTATAGTGTATTAGAAAATTATATTAATAATAATAATTATTATTATTTTAGAATAGTTAATTATTTGCATGCAATTAAAAACTATTTTTAATTACGCTGAAAATTTAGCACATTTACTAAGTGTAATATTTGCGAATAAAATCTATGCGAAATATAATATCACATGACACGATGTTTGAGGAATACGATATTTGTGATCTGAACACATTTTGTTAAATTAACATTTGTCATACGTTTTTTATCGAAAATTAGGCAACCGAACCAAACAAACAGCCAATTTTTTTTTAATAGTTTACAATTCTTACCGTTTCCGCGGCAACGTGTACTGCTTGACTGCCATCACTGGACAGCCAAATGGTACTCCCGGATGGTAACTCATTCTGTTGTAACATAATTTTATAACAATTATTAATAGTAGTGTAAAAACCTTCATTAAAAGTATAACACTTCGGCTTATGGTAACACGGAAATACGATTCAACGGGAAATTGCCCCTAGTATTCTTGACACCTATTTTTAATTTATATTTGTATATAATTAAGAGCTTATTGTTAATAATTCTTATTATTAATGTGAGATATATTTTTATTAGCTTTAAGTATATATCTGATTGTTGTATTAGTAAAAACCAGTAAAATTGTCTATGTCTAAATCTTTTAGTCTTTGATCGATTCTGTTTGTCTGTCTGACATTTGACGGTTCGTTAAAAATCCTTAAAACTGGGTGTTGGGAATATATCATACTAGTTGTCGCCCGCGGCTTAGCTGGTGGTCAGGAGTTAGGCATAATAAGCATATGACCTTGGAATTCAAGCTTGCTTCATATAAATTTCATCAAATCGGTTCAGTGAAAGAGTATCAGACAAAAAGACAGAGATATTTTCGTATTTATAAAGTTAGTATTGTGTAAATCTAAATCAAACTCTTGAACCCTTTGTACTTCCGACAACAACTGTGTTTCAAACGAGAAACTTAATATATTGCGTGCGATTAAACTTGTGAAGTCGCCGGTATTAAGTCGAGTTACATTCGCCGAAAACACCAGTAACTGTCAAGTTCAACGGTCAAACGTCAAAGATATTTCCCGCCTTATAATATACCGTCTCTGTCCAACTCGGGAGTTATGTGATGATGCTATCTCATTTCGAAATCAATTAGTATTCACTCAAAGAAACCAATTCAAAGATTCCATTTAATGTTTGTAGTGTTGATACATGCCCCATGAATAAAATTGCGTCCTCTAGAAAATGTTCAGTCAATGTAACATTTCAATGGACTATTCAGAATATAGTGTAAATAGAACTACACAAGATCAAGAACTCAATACAGATCTAAGTCTATAGCATAATTTTAATTTAAGATTATTAATCACACTCAAATTCCTTAGGTAATCGAATATTTGTATGTAAGGTAAGCATCGGATCTGCGTCCCTTCAGATGCGAGATGATCTTCTATGTACGTTGGTAACTCGCCATCGCCCCAAAACAGGATCGTATTATTAATTTCCTGCAAATAAAGATGGTCTATTCATATCAAAGTCGAAATATCTTTCATTGGACCAAATTCAAAGAACAGCTTGAGGTATACTTGCTGAGAGTTAAGTGGGACAGAGTTATAAATAAATATATCAAGAACTGTTTGAAGTGCACGATATTAGCATACATACATTAGCAGCCTGTAAATTTCCCACTGCTGGGCTAAGGCCTCCTCTCCCTTTGAGGAGAAGGTTTGGAGCATATTGCACAACGCTGCTCCAATGCGGCTTGGTGTAATACGCATGTGGCAGAATTTCGTTGAAATTAGACACATGCAGGTTTCCTCACGATGTTTTCCTTCACCGCCGAGCACGAGATGAATTATAAACACAAATTAAGGATATGAAAATTCAGTGGTGCTTGCCTGGTTTTGAACCCGAAATCATCGGTTAAGATGCACGCGTTCCAACCACTGGGCCATCTCGGCTGTTAGCATATCCCAAGTAATATGTAACAATGAATATACGAGCTCAGGTGGCCTAATGGTTAGAACGTGTACATCTTAACCGATGATTACGGGTTCAAAGACAAGTACCACTGAATTTTCATGTGCCTAATTTGTGTTTATAATTAATCTCGAAGGAAAACATCCTGAGGAAATGTGCATATGTTTAATTTCATCGAAATTCTGACACATGTGTATCCATCAAGTCGCATTGGAGCAGCATGATGGAATATGCTCCTAACCTTCTCTTCAAAAGGGAGAGGAGGCCTTAGCCAAGCAGTGGGAAATTTACAGGCTGTACATGTTGAAGGAATATGTAAATCTAAGGTTTATTTACCTTTGTTCCTTCTTAAATTGAAATAGGTTGTAATTATTTTGACGACAAAATTGGGTGTAAAATTTAAACTCAATTTAGTTTTGACTCACATGTAAACGACTTAAGGTATGTTCTACGTATAGTTAGTAACTGTTGTAAGTTTTATTAAAGGTCCAAGATTACGGGTATTTTAGGGGCGCATGAGGCCGGACCTTCTTCAGGAACCCCGACTAATATGGTATATGACCATAAAATTAAGATCTTACCACGTCTGCTCTTATCACAAGGTAGGAGAAGAAGACAGGGTTGAAGGGAATATCGGAACCACGGATGTTTAAAGTATCTGTAATAAAAAAAGATAAATAACTTTGTGCTGTGCGCTGACCTGAACTGCTAACCTAGCCCATGTAGGTAGGTACCACCCAGTCATCAATTCTAACGCCAAACAGTATAAATTAAAATGTTACCCAGTGTAACGCAGGCACAAGGGACATAGCATCTTAGCGTCCAAGGCGATGTTTAATGTTTCTTACAACGCCAATGTCTGTGGGCTGTGATGAACACTTTCAATCAGGTTACCCTTTTACATTTAAGACAATTTAACTACTCTTGTAATTGTTATAAGCCTTAAAGTTATAAAAGTATTAAATTACAGGAGGCCACAGTGTAAACTGTAACCAAGAAAATATTAAAACCGTGTAAAACATAAAAACTTTGAAGCGTCAATAGCGCAATGATTTACGGGCCGATTAGCGATGTAAAAAGTCAGGATCGATCCTGGACCCTTGGGCTATTGCCGTAACCACTCCTAACACACAAATCTTTAAAAAAAAGAAAAAAACAAGTGTCGGATCTGCCATGTCAATCCAACTATCTACCAATTCAGTTGTAAGTGGAGCTACCACACAGATCAGCTGCATCGCAATACTCACATGCAATGTCATCTAAGGCCGTCAGCACCAAAGCCGAAGCTCGCCGAGCGCGGATTTGTATCAATAAGTCCGATATTTTCTCGCTCGAAACTCTGCCTGGAAATAAATGTAAATTTTGAAATGCCTGATTTCATTATTTATAACAGTGTAATATTTATTATTGAAACGAAGTTCTTTAACGCGGCTTACAGTAGAGTGAACTGGGAGAAATCGTCACGTAAGGAAATTGCATTACGCCTCCTCATGACCTTTCCGTCTTTTTCTATTTTTATACGATTTTATATATGACGGCGTATGGTGCGCCATCTTGTTTATTCATACTGGTTGGAAAAGAGTGTCAATGGGAGTTGAACGGCGGGGCGCTCTAGTGAGGCGTCGCGTCGATGCTAGCGGGGCGGCCATCTTGGATCGACAGTTACATTCAAGATTTCCCGCGCACCACGTATGCGACGAATCGCTAATTTCCAACATTATCTTTATTCTTTTGTAATAGATTCAGTGATTTATGTGTGTTTGTGTATATGATTTATTAACGAATCGATATTCATGACTATCGTGAATATATCTGTGTAATTGATTTGTTTAATTAAAAACTTAGAGACTTTGTGGATCGTTCAGATATAAAATCGTTTGAATATACGCCCACTTATCTTGAATAATCCTGATATTGCCAATAAAATGTCTATATATACAATTATGATTTTGTTATTGTTTTTAATTCAAACAGGATTTTTAAAAATAATTGTTCGTTGGCATTCAATTATTTTCAAAAGTCGTTAATTTATTTCATAACACCGGCTGTCATTCGACAATTTTTAAATCTTTCTATTTTTAAAAACAAATGACAATAATTTTGCAAGGACATCGATGGCTGCGATTCAATAATCATCGCGTCACGTTAATAGCCTATTCCAATGGAAGTAGGAAAAAAGATAAACAAACCTTAGATTTACGTATTTCATGCGATTTGCTAATAACTCAGCTATATTGTGTTCTACTAAGAGTTTATGATTAATGTATCTTTATTTATAACAACAATACAGCCCTAATTACACTTAACTACTTATTTCCACTTTAATTTTATTTCCATAATTCCGATAACAGATTCGTCGACGTTCAAAACGCCATTTTTTCGCAAATCCTCAGTGAATATCATAGATTAATCAAGCTCTCGACCAATGATGTCGCGTCAATTTACTGTCAAATGTTGTTTGTTTGGCTTTTTTCCTGTTATTGTTGGAATTGAGTATAGGTGTATTTTGTTACATGAGCGAGAAGAAAGATTTAACGGAGAGAGAAAGAGAGCTATCTGACACCACAGAAATGACACACGAGGGAGTGAAATAGATATAATACAAACTAAACCGTTTTGAATAACCTATCCATCAGTAGTTTCAGTGACTTAAGATAGCCGAATCTGTTCTTTTGTCCTTACTTTATTTTCAATACTTTATCGAAACTAGCCATCCGTTATTAGGATAGCTTACTAGAGATAGAACGCTCACACAAATCATGCTTACCAGCATTTCAATAACAGTTTTAAGGTTACTTTTGAATCAGACAAGGCTAACTCTAGTAACGTCATTCGCTTATCTGTCAGAATCAGACTGTTAGTTCGTTTTTTAAAATGGAGTCGATGTAATTTTTATTAATCATGGAGTATTATAGCAGTGTTGATTCGATGTACGTTATCGATATTTAAGAATGTTCATTGCTATTTTTGTATCGTTGTATTTTGAGATGCTGTCTCTGTCACACACATTAAATTCTATATTTTCCTTTTCCTTCACAAATTACCTGTGTAATTTGAGGATAGTGCTAGAAGCGGTTCATTCGGTCTGTCTGGGGGGGGATCTTGGATTCGTCTTCTCGCTTCGTCCACGATATTATTGTATATCGGAACGAGTTCTATATTCCCAGGACGGAGAGCTGCCTGTAATAAGGAAAATCTTAATTCATTGTCAGCGTATTTTTATATTCTAAATTGGGCTCTATCTTCGTTTATAATTTTAAGTCTACAGCTGATATTGTGTATGTGTTGCCATAAAATGTAGTCTTAATTGTTTTTTGTGTCTTTAAAATACTTTAATAATATTGATTTATGCTAAATGCTTTCCTTGTAACACACGGTCGAATGGGTACCGCGAGTTTTATAGTCGGTATATATTAACGGACATGCTTCAAACAGATATACCTACTAAAGGCAAAAGAAAAGATAAAATATAAATTTATTTTAAGGAGTACTATATTTGATGAATACTAAACTTAAATCACCTTAAATGTCTTGTCAGATCTGTCAAAACTAGTACGTTATGTGGTTTACAAATATGTGTTGAGGAAGCGAAAGGGTTTACCCTCCCATAAATCAACATAGTTTCCATATATTATATCAATAATGTTACCTCCAATGTGTTCCATGAAGCACGGGTGTAAGTAGTGGGGTCGACACCCACTCTGTTCTGACTGGTCAAGTTCGTAACGAGCCAATTTTGTATGGTCAAGTCGATGCCTGTGAAAAATAATGTTCATTTAATTTATCGCGGTTAAACTACTTATTTTAGAAATATACAGATATAAAATATTTAATCAAAATCATAATTTGAAACCAAATCCTAACAAGGAACACGAATCAACAAACACAAACTCTGAGACAATGAGGATATCGTCGTAGAGTTCAATGAAAACTTTTCGACATCATTTTGCAATCCAAAAGATCAGATTGTGATGCTATGAAAGAAACTCAGTGGGATTTTTTTTAAATGCACTTTATTATTTTAAAACAATAACAATATTTTCGTTATTTGAAACAGCCTGTTTCAAATAACACATTCGCGACGTGTGCAACTAAGAAGTCATTAGTGTTGTAACATTGTTTAGCACACAAATTCTCTGTAACGATTGTTTGAAATTTTAAAATTGAATATTTTTGAACGTTTTCTCGGATCAAAACGTATACATTGTCCCACAAATGAGTTACTAACCCTGTGTAATCATCTCTTGTGCTTGTAGTTACAATGACTCGTCCAAACCGTAATATGTAACACTAATTATTGTGCTTTGGCGGTTCAATATCTGATCCATGGATGGTACTTGTCCAAACGGGTTTGCACAAAACCCGACCACCAAGTCAAAATTACGCCTACTCAGTAAGAGCCCAAAGAACGCTTCAGGTACCTTGTCTCATCAGCGTCCACACCGATGTGTCTACTTGAAGTTCAAACTGAGTAAAATATCTGCCATCCGTCCAGACCAGAGCGTAGTTTTCCGTCACCAAAGCAGTTCCAGAAGACCCGGAGAGACCAGACAGCCATTCACGACGTGCGTCGCTAGGTGCTATATATTGGGACTGAGGAAACAAAACAAATTTAAATATTCAGATGCAACTTGTAATATCAATTCGTTAATTTTAAACGGGCTAGCAAAGCCCTACCACCGAGTCGGCAGTACATGTATCAAATAAATGTTACTTAATTGTTTGGAATTAAAGAGTTATTATTATTATTATGTACTGAAAATATGCCCATCTCAAATAAATAATTCGGGCATAGACCCTCATGCCTTTTGGGTTACTGTCAAATACAATTGAAATGATCAAAGGTAAGATAAGGTCATAGACAAAACTACTTTTTAATTACATATTCCTGTCAGATTTATACCCAATACCGGGCTGTGCCTTCTGAACTAGCCAGTATTAACTGTCATAATTCGATGGGACAGCAAATTCGACGCAACCGGAGAGTTCAGGTAGACGATCAACCGAAGCATGGAATATACACACTTGCAACTTCCAAAGATCTTTTACTGAGCTTTTTTCGAACCTCAAGAGTAAATTTTATAAGCCCGATCTAGGGTTTGAATCCAGTACTTGGATCTGTGGAATAAACAAGGGAGTTAGCTGATAAATGATCTCCGAACTTACATTGTGAGCGTCTGCTGTTGGTACAATAAAGGCATGGACGTTATTCTCTTTCATAACTGCGCGAACTGCTTGCACTCTCTGTAAGCTGAGTTGCCTATCCACATTGCTGGATGGTCCAGCTGGAATATCAAGAATTGTTTAAAGTGTTAGACATACTTACAATTCGTGATTGGAGGATTCAAATTTGACATTTAATTGACGCGATGTCATTGGTCGAAATGTTGAATAATCTGTAGTGTTCATTGTGGATTCGTGAAAAGAGCGAAAGTTTTGGCGAAGTTTTTATAGAAAATTTAGAAGTAAAATTAATATGTACTAATATAAAATACCTCTGTCGGTTTGTCTGCTCACGGCCAATCCACTGAACCGGATTTGATATAATTTGATATACAAGCTTGAACTCAAAGGACATAGGTTAGTTTTTTATGCTTATTACCTGATGACGTAACTGCGAACTACGAATAAATCAAATGGAATAGTCTTGTATTATAAATAGAGATATATTAATCAAGAACTGTTTGCAGTACACAATATAGCTGAGCTATTACAAATCGCATGTAACACGTAAATCTAAGGTTTCCTTATCTTGAGTCCTTTGATTGAATAAAATATACATAAAGCATTAAAGTTTTGTCTGACTTATTTAAATTAAATATTTTTGACTTTTTGACATAATTACAAATAAAATGAATATTAATACTGTTATACTTGCCATAAACGGGCTCATTTGGTTCAGCATATTCGTAGCTGGCTGGAACGTTGCCTATGACTAAATTTGTTTCACAGCTGAAAATGTTTAATCATATGTCTTAGTAAGTAAGTCCTGTGCCTTTATAATAAAAGTAAATGACTGTCTAACAAAATGACTGGGTGCTAAGATGGCATGTTCCTTAAACCTGTAGTTACAGGGGCCCTTACTGATCCTTCAAACCGGAATGTATTGCTATTTGGCGGTAGAATATCTGATGACTGGGTGGTACCTATATTCTATTCCAACCGTAACAGGAAAAAAGTCAAATAAACAACATTTGACAGCAAATTGACGCGATATCATTGGTCGAGAGCTTGATTAATCTATGATATTCACTATGGAATCGCGAAAAAATAGCGTTTTGAACGTCCACGAAACTGTTATTGGAATTTTGGAAGTGAAATTAAAGTGGAAATAAGTAGTTGAGTGTAATAGTGTTGTATTATAAATAAAGATATATTAATCATAAACTCTTAATAGTGCACAATATATGTAGCTGAGTTATTAGCAATGAAATACGTGAATCTAAGCTTTGTTTATCTTTTTTCCTACTTCCATTCGAATATATTACTTAGACGGGTCGCACAAAGCTCTACTACCAAGTAAAGTAAAGATATAATATTACTGAAAGAACGCATTAACGGTTATATCAAATAAATAACATGTTAATATATAAAAACTTAAAAATCGTCCTAAACGATAATTTAAATATTATTTAAATATTACTTACAGTAAAAACAATAACAAATACACGCTCCGGACGGTCGCCATTTTGATAAAGGCATTATATTTGTTTATCGACATTGTTTTATCAATATCGATAGTTTTATTGATATCATTAGATTAAGATTATTTTGACAGATATAAATATATTTAAATAAATAAAAAATGTCCGTTGTTTCATTGTAAGTTATTTTTTTTTGAGAAATACACATAATATATAAGGAAAGTTGAAATTATCGGCTTTTCCCTTCAGTAACATGCAAGTGTTAAGAATATAAACCTTCTCCTGAAGACGCTCTGTTCATTGATGGAAAAATCATTAAAATTCGTTGCGTAGTTTAAAAGATCTAAGCGTACAGACTGGAAGCGACTTTGCTTAAAGAGCCGATCTTAACCGATGATTGCGGGTTCGAATCCAGGCAAGCACCACTGAATTTTCATATCCTTAATTTGTGTTTATAATTCATCTCGTGCACGGCGGTGAAGGAAAACATCGTGAGGAAACCTGCATGTGTCTAATTTCAACGAAATTCTGCCACATATGTAGCGCATTGGAACAGCGTAGTGGATTTGCTCCAAGCCGTCTCCTCAAAAGGAGAGGAGGCCTTAGCGCAGCAGTGGGAAAATTACAGGCTGTTAATTTTGTAATGATAACATCATCTCTTGATTTTGCTTCGTAAAATCAAAATATTATTTATTCTGGCTCATAAAAGCGCTTTTGAATCGTCATGTCACATTGTCGAATTGAATATTGACATCACGCTCGTGTTAAGCGATGAGATTTAAATTTATTCTAACGGAATACTTCTGCTGAAATCGATATAACGTTATACACACATCTGTGCCCATAATATCCCTGATAAATATATTCAACCGCCAAAAGTATAAACGCTATCCGATAAGCGGTCTTAATCTTTATTTGATTAATAATATTTTTATCATCTCTTATTTGATATAATAAAATTTGCAAATTATATTGAGGATAAGCTCTGAATAAGCGTTTTATATTGAAACTAACTTTTGTATGCAACGTCGCCCGCGTGTGAGACGGAGACTGGAGTATGGGTGCTTAAGACGTTTCCGTCTAAACAAACATGTATGAAAAATTTCATGTTCTTTGAGGAGTTCTGACATTGCCGTATTTGTAGTATTAGTTAGTTTGGTTTAGATAAGACATAGATCTCGATGGTCTGGATTCAAACCCCAGCACGGGCCGATAATTTTTTGTGTTCTGTCCAAAAATTCTCAGTTGCCGAGGATCCCAATAACCGAATTCATTTTTGAGTTTACATTGTTTATGTTTCTGAGCAAGGTCGGATTGTTCATGTTGGGCTCTAGGCAATGTTCTTCTCGGGGCACCTGTACTGGTACTAACTTCCTACAACTTGTAACTTTTTCTACCGCAGCGCAATTTTATTCATAGCAAGTTTCCGTGTGTTCCGGGGAGGCGGTTGAAAGTTTTAGGTATAAAAAAGTAGCCTTTGTCCTTGGGATTCAAGCTTGCTTCTTACCGAATTACATCAAATTCGGTTCAGATGGTTAGCCGTGAAAGCGGCACAGACAGACAGGGTTACTTTGCATTTCTATTATAAATACAGTAGTATTTTTTATTATGCATTACGAAGGTATGTCGTCCGCTATTCAAATAGGAGAAATATACCTTCAACAATTTACCAATTTTTGGCTTGCCTAATGGATAACTCGGCACGGATCGGCGAGTCGGATCGTGTAGTTCTCCTCAGAGGGGAATTCTCGTACTAGGTACTCCTTGCTAGTGTTTTCTGCAGCTCGAGGCCGTCTTCCTCAGGGTGGAGGTAAATAGAAAACGTGAGGCGCCCATTCCACGCGTCCACGGCTTGAGTTACGTTCTATCTTTAAAGCCCCATGCGTCGGGCTCTTGGGAGGGCCAAGACGATTCCTCTCTCATCTCCGCCGAGAGGGTTCGGCCCTTTAACGTCTCCTTCTGGACGATAACGGTCTTGTAGAAGGAAGTTACGGCCCTCCAAGTCGATTCTTTGCGGCTTATCGTTGACATTATTGCTCACAGAAAGAGGTCTCGTCCAACCTCGTGGACCAGGATCTGCCTCTCCGCGTTTTACGCGGGGTGACCTAACGAGCGCCCCAATACGTTTCACGTACCATAACTTACGGAGAATTTTTAAGGATAAAATCGATTATGATGTGATCCGGAGAAGAACCGGAGTTACCGACGCTGGTTGCATTATTAGCAAACTGAAGAGGCGGTTTGGCTGTCCACGAATATCGAGAGACTGATGGCCGTTGAAGCAGACGAGTCCTAGAGTGGAGAACGCGACATCTCCTAGGTGGACCGACGACCTGAAGGTGGTGGGTCCCGATTGGAGGCATAAGACAGAGAACCAGGATATTTGGTGCTTTTCGGAAGAGACCAGTGGATTTCGATTGACTGATGAAGTAATGTGTATTTTAATTTTACCAATTAATTGAATATATTACTTTGACAGATCTCAGAATACTGCAAAATAATTTTGTTCTAAACGCCAATCTTTATAATATACACCATTTTACATAATACATAACATAACATAATCAGCCTGTAAATTTCCCACTGCTGGGCTAAGGCCTCCTCTCCCGTTGAGGAGAAGGTATGGAGCATATTCCACCACGCTGCTCCAATGCGGGTTGGTGGTGGCAGAATTTCGTTGAAATTAGACACATGCAGGTTTCCTCACGATGTTTTCCTTCACCGCCGAGCACGAGATGAATTATAAACAAATTAAGCACATGAAAAGTCAGTGGTGCCTGCCTGGGTTGAACCCGAAATCATCGGTTAAGATGCACGCGTTCTAACCACTGGGCCATCTCGGCTCACTATTTTACTGTGATTCCAAATACAGTGTAAACTCTACATAACGACACCCAAGGGACTGTGTATTTGGACGTTATACAGAGTTGTACTTAGATGGAGAGAAGAAAACTCTGTATTAAAAAAAAAAAGTTTATTTCTGATATATAATTGACTTTAATTCACACGAGATTTTATATAACAATATTATTTCAAGCTGTCTTTCTTTTATAACAAAATACATATAACGTCAGCGGCTTCGTTTGACACCCCTCTTTTTTAGGGTTCCGTATCCAAAGGTTAAAACAGGACCCTAATACTAAGACTGCGCTAACCGTCTGTCACGAGACTGTATCTCATGAACCGTGATAGTTAGACATGAAATTATCACAGATCATGTATTTCTGGTGCCGCTATAACAACAAATACTAAAAAACAGAATAAAATAAATATTTAAGCCCCTCCCATACAAGAGAGATTTGTCGTTTTTATAGATAATGGTAGGGAACCCATCGTGCGCGAATTCAACTCCCTGTTTGCTGGTTTTTTTAAATTAATTTATTGTGTCTTTAATGTTTAAAAGTGTGTATTGTTACAATGTCCAACAAAACCAGATGACTGGTTTGACTGCGAGATCAATAATCCCGTATTACAAAATTAGTGCTTACAATGATTATTTAAAGAGGTTTTAAATAAAACAAGAGAGCCAGTTATATAATTTATGAAATGATTAAAATACGATCAATAAATATTATCATGTATTATTAAAAGCATTTTCGGGAACAATTTTCAAGACCTGAAAAGAAAAAAACAGTTTAATATAAACACGCAACAGAAAGCCGTGACCGCTACGACGACACGTCATAACGACATGGGGGCGGGGCTTGAATGTTTGAACGAATTAGCGACGCTGTCATCCGACGGGAGTTCCCCGCGTTCACGTTCACGCGATGAGGTGTCGTGACTCTCACGACTCTATGGTATCTCTCATTATGTCTTTATATAATTTCGTTTCAGTAGTTTAAAATTATATGAAATAATATATTAATTATACGGTACACCATGATCTACCTTGACCAAAGACTATGACCATAGACTAGGTCCTTAGACTATGACCATAGACTATGTCCTTAAACTATGACCATAGACTATATCCTTAGACTATGACCATAGGCTATGTCCTTAGACTATGACCATAGGCTATGTCCTTAGACTATGACCATATTCTACGACCATAGACTATGAACAAAGACCGTGACCATAGACCATGACCACATCTAAAGATTGTTTATCGAAACTCTATCTGCCATTAGAAGATACGTTCCCTGGCAACCTCTCACCTCGTTACGGGTTCGCACTCGTTCGCCAGCCACTCGTAATCTTCTTCCAAGCCGCGACTCTTCAAAATCTCTCCGAGAACTTTGAACACTCGCGAGTGGTAAGCGTTTATGTATTCAATCTGTGAAAAATAAGAGGATTATTAAACGATCTGTGTAAATTAATTATATAACTATAACAGCAATGTCCTGATAGATTCCGGCTACGGCACCTATCCAGCAGTTTCTGATGACTTGGCTTTGAAAAGCGGCATCACGACAGCAGTTTTAATACTAGTTTACTGTCTTCGCTCGCAAGTTTAGGGGGTATCACGTATTAGGTACCCAAACTAATGATCGATCGTTACACAAATAAACGAGATCAATCCCGTATTTATAATTTTAGTTTACTTCACTTGGTTGTAGGGCTTTCATATATTCTACAAGGTGGCAATACTTCGTAGTATTGTGTTTCAGTTTGGAGGATGAGTGAGCCAGTTTAAATACAGGCACAAGGGACGTAATTTAGTTCCCAAGGTTAGTGGAGCATTCGAATTTCTTAAAGCAATAATATCTATACGCAGTGGTGGCAATTTACCATCAGAAAGCCCCTTTGACCGTTCGCGTACCTATTTCATTAAAAAAAAAAACTCGACAAAAGTAAAAGATACCTCAAAGTCGTCCAGCAAATCGAGTTTCAAGCACTTCCGTTGATTTGGTACCAGAGTCAACGTGCTAAATCCCAAAACACCACGACCGTCGAAATCACCGAGAAGTTTTGATGCCTGTGGATTAAATAAATAATTTTAGGCTACGGTAGGGCTCAATTACACCCCCCCCCCTTCCCCCTCATTAGATATTCTACCGCCAACCAGCAATACTGTTGATGATGAGTGAGCAGTAACTACAGTCACAAAGAACATAACATCTCTTAAACTTTTCCGATTCATAAAAACATTAGTAAATAAGGCATAATATTTAACTGAAGATCCACCCCCCTCCCCAATAAGACTTAAGAGACCTTCTGGATGCTCACAACGATGGTCTCAGATATTTCGAAAATAACAATTCATAAAATCAAATGGATTGTAAAAAAAAAACATTATATATAATAACGTATTTCAAATTTTGCAAAACAATAACAACCGAGTTTCTGGCCGGTTCTTCTCGATAGAATCTACATTCCGAACCGGTATAATTTTTAATACCGTTCTGCAAAATGACGATTCAAAAGTGCTTTTAAAATTCTACTTGAATGAAGTATGTTTTGATTTCAGTTAAATATTTCAGAGTCAGTACAGTTGAAAGAAAGATATTTTCAATATTTCTTACAGCTCCAATGTCTATGATGGGCAGCGGTGACCACCTACCATCAGGTGGCCCATTAGGCCGTCCGTATATATGTTGCCAAGTTTCCTTTGGGAAAAGTAATTATCACTTTTTATGGATATATACACGAAACCCAAGCTGAAGGTAAGTTAGTCTACGAACTCACCCTGGGGTGATCGCTGCTGTTGGTTACAGATATGATCTCCACCAAGTCCTCGTGCCTTATGCCGTACTCTCCGACCTTGTAATAACCAGGTTCTGTAAATAAAAAAATTATACAGTAATAATTTTTATTTTTAAAATATTTTTAAATATGGCAACACTCTCAACACGGAATTTTTAATAACAACGCGTTTAATTTATTTCAATGTGTCTGTTATTTAGACGAGAAGTTGTGTTACAAAGATCTGTGTCACTTTCATCCACGAACTAAGTCAGCGACGTATTCCCCTTAAACTCACCGTTACTAAGTATCTGACCGGGCGCTAGACCAGGATCATGGGGATAGGGCCTCCAGGACACACCGGCGGGACCCTCATGAACGTTCAGGAAGTGTCCCACGCCGTGTCCGGTTCCGTGCGCGTAGTCCAGGCCGGAGTCCCAGAGTGACTTGCGGGCGAGTGTGTCCAGCACATTACCCTGGAAAGGGTGGAGTTGTATAGACTGCCTAATGCGTCAACTGATGATTAGTTCGGCTCATAGACATTAGCTCTGTTCCGTTGGCTAGTGGCTTCCTATATGCAGATCTCGACCTAGGTCCAAAGTCCAAGTCGGGCCGATAAAATGTTATTCGGTTTTCTATCGAAATATTCTCAGTAACTGCCCCGTGCCTCGGATAGCACGTAAAGCTGTCAGTCCTGCGCCTGAACTCTTTGCGGTCGGATTTCCGTCCCTTCGGATTATGTGAGTGAGGGAATAGAAAGTGCACCCTCGTGCAGCGTGGTAATATGTCCAGGGTGGTTAGCTGATCTCTCTTCATATTGGCTGCGTAGACCAAAATCGCTCCGGTCGATATCAATTAATCATCAACACTATTGTACCAAAATCAAAATATACTTTATTCAATTAAGCTTTTACAAGCACTTTTGAATCGTCATTTAACAAAATTTTTTAAGTAATGCTACCGCCGGTTTCGGAATGTAGATTCTACCGAGAAGAACCGGCAAGAAACTCAGTAGTTATTCCTTTTCAAATCTAAATGTACAGTCATGTTAGTTAAGTACAATTATATATGTATGTTATGTCTCCTGATTGGAAGTCAACGAGCAGTAACTCCACGCTTCTGTCGTTTTTTTTTTTTTTGTATTGTATATTAACCATCCTTTATACTTGACTTGCTCGCACAAAATTTTCATCTAAAATTACGATTCAAATGTACTTTAGACTAACTAACAAGTAACTTGTATCTTTTTTATTTAACGGATTTTCCTGATTGGACACAATTTCCTGTACGTTAATACGCATATTATTGATGACAATTATGTCTATATAAACATATTTAATTTATAAAGTAAACCTTATAACCACACATTTCAGAAATGGTCCTCTTCACCGGATATTTGAATGACAAACAATTCAGCTATAAAACTTGCTGCAGATATATTCACGATCGAACAAATAGTGAACGTTGAATGAACGATAAACCGAAATACCTTGACCCCTTTAGGGAACAGCGCTGATCCAACACCGATCTGTCCCTTAAGAACGCGAGTGAACGCGTCCTTTTGGGCCAACGTTGGCGCCCCCATGTGTCTCGTACGTGTTATATCCGTTGTGCCGTCCCTGCACATATTTAAATAAACTCTATTCTATAGTCTGTTCCAATGGTACGATCAAAGTCAAAGTCAAAAATCTTTATTCAATATAGAAGTGTTTACACTTGCTTATTGATTGTCAAAAATCTACCACCGGTTCGGAATTTAGCACCTCGGACCTTAGAAGAACCGGCGAAAGAAACTCAGCGGGATATTTTTTTTTTTTTTTCATTTTGCATGTACAATAATTATTATATTTTAGTTATTTGAAACAGCCTGGAGGCGATCATTTCATTCCCAAGGTGTGCAGTCAACTAAAACCACTAATCTAAAACCACTTAAATACTTATATTCGCTTTAATTTAAGTTCCAAAGTAAACAAGACTCCGTCGACATTTGAAACGCAGTCCGTTGCGACTCTATACTGAACATCACAGACAATTCAAGCTCTCGACCAATGACATCGCGTCATTTCAAGGTCAAAGATTTTTATTTGTCGTAAGGTAACTCGTCTTGAGATTGGAACAGGCTACAGAATGCTGATACGGTAGCATACGTAAGCAATCGTGACGCCGTGAAGATACGGAGTGGATACCGCTGTTTTTAGTGGGTTTCCATGTTCACAACACGTACATTTGGCGTTGGTGAGTCTCACAGAGGGGAGGGGAGAAGTCTCAGGAGACTCCATGTGGGGGAAAGCCCTACCGACTAAAGAGCGCCCTTAAGGCGTGGAATATCAAATATACGTGAAAAAGCAAAATATTTGATACGTTGATTTATTTTTTCTCAGTAATCGTTAACAGAATAACTTAAATAATTTTAATCTGCATGATAACATAGCAATTATTAGTAGCAAGGATGTTACGGAGATCCGTAACCGAAACTATCGGATATCCGGAATAAAAATCTATCCGTAACCGTAACCGAATCCGATAAAAAGACCGTTTTAATATCTTTTTATTGGTAAAGTTTGCCGGACGAGCAAATGGGACATCTGACGGTAAGTGGTCACCACCGCCC
Organism: Vanessa tameamea; assembly: GCF_037043105.1. Lineage (NCBI taxonomy): Eukaryota > Metazoa > Arthropoda > Insecta > Lepidoptera > Nymphalidae > Vanessa > Vanessa tameamea. The sequence continues at coordinate 1,869,400 of NC_087339.1, read as the reverse complement.
ATAGACAATGGCGCTGTAAGAAATATTAACCATTCCTCACATAATCTATGCACCAGTAACCTTGGAAATTAAGATGTTACGTCCCTTGTGCCTGTAGTTACACTGGCTCACTCACCCTTCAAACCGGAACACAACGATACTGAGTACTGCTGTTTGGCGGTAGAATATATGATTAGTGGGTGGCACCTATTCAGACGGGCTAGCACAAAGCCCTACCACCAAGTATAACCGTGACCACCAAGTGCTCGTCACTGCCCATATATAGTGACAATAACAGAAATATTAACCAGGGATGGTTGTAAAGCCCCACCAGCCACCTCGCCTGTATTATATAATACGAATATTTTAACAAATATAACCCCATACATATATTGTCCACCGGAGTCCAGTAGGAACATGTCGTTGGCTCGGATTTCCCTCTGAGGTCCGTCACGGGAGGGACTGTAGTGTATTATGGCGCCGTTTTCGCCCGCGCCTGGTATCGTCTCGAATGACGGACCCATGAAATACTTCTCCTCTCTGTAAATATAATGAAAATTATTAAATAATGACCTCATTATTAATAACACGACGGAAGAAAACCATGATCGATTAAACAACAAATACAACACAACGCAACACCATACAATACAGTAACAGACTGTGGATTTCCCACTGCTGGGCTAGGGCCTCCTCTCCCTTTGAGAAGGTTTGGAGTATATAGGTCAGTGGATACACATGTGGCAGAATTTCGTTGAAATTAGACACATGCAGGTTTCCTCACGATGTTTTAATTTGAGATGAATCATAAACACAAATTAAGCACGTGAAAATTCAGTGGTGCCTGCCTGGGTTTGAACCCGCATCGGTTAAGATGCACGCGTTCCAACCACTGGGCCATCTCGGCTCTCAATACAATGCAATAGTTTACTATATCTGCCTCATCGGTCTAATGACCATCGAGATCTATGGTTTGATCTGAGATAGTTTAAATCCCGAAAAGGGGCATAGGGCACTTTTTTAATTCCCCCCCCTGAATAACTCTAATGAATTGAGAAAATGGCATCGCAAACAATTATATACCTTAGAAGTACAAAACATTTTTAGTATTGGACCATTCGTTTATGAGCTTACCCCCCACAAACAAACAAATTTAACCTCTTCGTAATATTAGTATTGATTAAATGTACTTACGTTCTGAATTCTAGCAGCTTATCAGCAGCCTGCACCTCGGTGACGGTGGTACCACCGTCGATCTGATCGTGCAACCATTTGAAGAAACGTACCACCGCTATGCCGTCTCTTATATGACACTGACGAAAACCCTTGAATAGACGTTCAAATTAATCCGCGAAGTCACAAATAATGGTTGCTAACTTGGGCTTTATACTCGTCTAAGTAGATGGGGGGGGGGGCGTGATATGGCGACAGCCTAGTTCGCTAAATTGAGGTGGTATCGAGATCTGGAGTCTCCTACCTGCCGTGCTGCATACCATCAATACTGTGCCCTACGCATATCGTAAAGCCAGCCCTCGTCCACGTCGTTTACGATTTCTACCACGGACCAAAAGGTCAAATGCTGCATGCATGTCTAGCTCAGGATCAAGGTATCCTTATGGTCAAAGCCGGCCTTGTTCGTCACTTTCTACCGCGAAACAGCAATACCTAGTCCTCCGTACTGGTGTTCCGGTATGAGGAGGGCTGTTATTTACGATCGAAGTTTGTTGGAAGAAGAGAGCACCGAAACTGCGAAAGTCGAACCGACAATTGGATCATCCGATGGCAAGTGGTCACCATCCCATACACATAAGCGCTAGATTAACCATCAATACAAATCAAAATACTCTTTACCAGTAAAAATATAGTTTAGTCAAGTCAACAAGAGGCGACCTTAACGCTAAATCCTTCTAAACCTTCTAAAGAAACAGATACAGAAGAGTTAGGGGCGTACAAGACAGATATAAACATAATATATAAATACATTACAGTGAAATAATAATATATTTAAAATAAAATAATGTCCAGTACCTGGTATCTAACGTTCATACATATGGACCTCACACCGGAACACAAAAATACAACCCATTGCTTTTTGGTGGCAGAATATAATATACGTTTGCTACCCAGACGGGTTTGCACAACGCCCTCACCATTTTATGTAGAACACACATACCTCCAACTCCACCGGGTTCTTGACTAACTTAGCCAACGCGACCGGAGACATTTCGGAGACCAAATTCAAGGGTTTCTTCAAATCACCTTCCTGGAAACAGATCAGTTTTTAATATGTATATGACGGATGATGAGCCTCAGTTTCAGCGGTACGGTCCATACTTAAGTTTCAAGCACTGGGCAACACAGCAAACCAATGAACTCGTTTATTGTTTAAATTAACTTAGTTGGAACGCGCGTCGGTTTCAATATTCGACCGCACGGGCCGGCTGCTGGTCGAGGAGTGGCGAGAGCGCCGCTCAGCCGGGGAATGACATTTCGATGTCAGTGTTGCGACATATATAATACACGCACACACGCACACATACGACGGCAGAGCGGACGGAGAGACGTGACGGTAGACACGGGTCACGACTTACGAGCCGGTCTCACCGCCGAGGCAGAATATACAGCACATTTCGGAGGTTTAATAATATATTAGTATTTTGAACCCGCTTTAAATTTGGCGGGAAAGTTTAATTGTCTACCACCGCAATTTCTTACAGCGGTAATGGATGGCGGTGACCACTTACCATCAGGTCCTTTCCCCCTTCCTATTTCATAAATAAAAATACATTTGATTTGATTCGACCGAATAGGACTCACCCCAGAGGCCGCCCGGTGAACCGCCTCGCTCGCTTCACTGGACAACCAAATCGAATGCTCGCCATCGCCGTTTTCCGACAGCTCTCTCTATAAATAAATAAATAAATAATAAAATTAATGACTACTAGTTCATGCGCGGTTACGTATGAGGCGGCAGGAGGTACTGTGTGCCCTTTCAGTATCCTACAACTTTTTAAGACGCTTATGTTAGCTTCACTTGTAACTATGTATGTAAGAAAATCTTGGAATCTTAATTCGACCCACTTCCCGGTCTTCGATTAGGATGACATTTTGCACACGCACCGAGTTCTGATGACAATACACGACTAGCTAAGAAACGTCATTACGAATCCAATATGGCGGCCTGTCCAACATGGCGGACTGGCTGTTCGAAATGCATCCCCATGATAAGAATATCAAATGGAAGGGTTTACTGTCAGAAACATAAAAAAAATAGTCACGTGACTTAAATCCAAAATGACGTAGAGGCTATTTGAAATTTATACCCATGATATGGGTATTAAATGAAAGGGTTTGCTTTTGTAATTTTTAGTGTGTGCTAAAAACGTGTTTTTTAGTTAAACTATTTTTATATTTATGTCATAGGTGGCGAACGAGCAGGACATCGACACTGCTTTGCCGGCCTTTAGGAAATGAGTACACTCCTTTCTCGAAGGTTCCAAAGTCGTATCGACTCGGAGAAACCGCCGGCGATATCTTGCCCCACAGAGTGGTTGTGCGGACATTCAATGTCAACGTGCGTGTTAAATTCTATGATTAACTGAGTATTTAAGACGTAAAGAGGATTAAACAAATAGACCAAATAAATTCCATGGGACGCTTTTTCTTCTTGGATTTCAAGCTTGGTCCATATCAAATTTCATCACATTCATTTCAGTAGTTTAACAGTAAAAACGTAACAAACATATAGACGGAGGTACGTTCACGTATACACCAGTCAAACTCAAACTCAAACTCAAATTCCGTTATTCAATATAGAAGCATTACACTTACTTATTGATGGTCAAATCAAACACTACCACCGGTTCGGAAGAGGAAACACCCTGACTTGAGAAGAACCGGCGAAAGAAACTCAGCGGGTCTTTTTTTTTTGCCAATCTAATTACATAAATACTTATATTGAATAGAAGTTGTCACTTTGCTCACGTTTTAGGTGTTGATCATAGGGTGTTGGGTATAAAAAGTACCCTATGCCCTTACTCGGAGTTCAAGCTTTCCTGATACCAAACTTTATCAAAATCGGTTCAGCGACCTTGAACGAGCAACGGTCAAACAGAGTTACTTTCGCATTTATAATATTAGCAACATAATAAAAAAATAATCAGCTTGTAAATTTCCCACAGCTGGGCTAAGGCCTCCTCTCCCGTTGAGGAGAAGGTATGGAGCATATTCCACCACGCTGCTCCAATGCGGGTTGGTGGAATACACATGTGGCAGAATTTCGTTGAAATTAGACACATGCAGGTTTCCTCACGATGTTTTCCTTCACCGCCGAGCACGAGATGAATTATAAACACAAATTAAGCACATGCAAATTCAGTGGTGCCTGCCTGGGTTTGAACCCGAAATCATCGGTTAAGATGCACGCGTTCTAACCACTGGGCCATCTCAGCTCTCAATAACATTAGCAACGAATATCTAAAACTATTTTATTTATTTACTAAGTGGTAGGGCTTTGTGCAAACTCGTCTGGGTAGGTACCACCCACTCATCAGATAGTCTACCGTCAAACAGCAGTACTCTGTATTGTTGTGTTCCGGTTTGAAGGCTGAGTGGACAAGGGACGTAAAATCTTGGTTACCAAGGTTGGTGGCGCATTGGTGATATAAGGAATGGTTAAGATTTCTTACAGCGCCTTTGTCTATGGGCGGTGGTGACCACTTACCATCAGGTGGCCCTTATGGTCGTCCGCCTACCGATATCATAAAAAACAAACTAAACTTACGGCTAATTCTTTCAACGCTCGAGTGATTTCATCATACGGCCTCCCCTTCAAATCGACGCCTTCTTCCGACAGTATCTCCCGTATATCCTGCGGTATTTTCCCGTCACGCCAGAACAGTACCACCGATGAGGGGGTGATGACGAGATACGAGAAGAATACCGGATTGTAGTTAATGTCGCTACCCCGAAGGTTTAGTGTATCTGTAATGATATGTGTAGTGTACACAGATCTATAGTAACATATTAATTAGCATTAGATTTATATTTTATATAAATATATATTATCTGTGTATTTTATGCATCTGTCATCTCGAGTGACACACGTCGCAAAAGCGCGGGAAAAGAGGATATATAAAAATGCACAGCGAGCTGATATTTAAATATAATATTTATTTTATTTAATTGGTAGATCGACTTTACATGAGAACATTACAATACGTTTCTCGAATATCGGTAACTTCACTACGTGGCATAAAACTATCGACATTGGTTTCGACACTTTTAGCACTTTCAAGAAGAAATGTTATGCCTTTTATGCAAATTGTTAGTCAAAGTTAATTTGTTTCTATAATTTGTTTCTGAACTTATTTTCATTTTGTTCAGTTTAGATTTGTTAAATAGTTTTCGATAAATTATTTTATTTCATTGTTTTGTAATTATTAGTTTTAGTTTTTTCTTTTCCTTTTATTTTTATTTCTTAAGTTTTGTTTTTGAGTTCAATACTTTATAAGTGCATGTTGTGTTCTCCTATAATTGGAGGTACATTTAATATTTTATTGTCTAAACTTGTATTTTTTGTATTACATATGTACCTGTGTTGGAGTTCCATATTAAATAAATAAATAAAACCAAGTCGCTGCCCGCTGTCTGGTCGTCCCTGTGCATGCTTGGATCTTTATAACTACGCAACTTTTTCAATTGATTCAAGGGGAAGGTTTATACGTATAATACAAGCACAATATAATAGACAAACACTGATAATTTTAGAGGTTCCAATCAAAGACAAACTCCAATTCTAACTGAACTAATGTATACTATTTGACATTAAAAATTTCACGAGTGACTTGCAGTTTAAACGGGAAGTTGCGCAGTAGACCCGCTAATAAAGAACGAATGAACGATTCAATGTATTGTCAAGTGAATGATACTCACATGCGACCTCATCCAACGCTGTTATAACAAGAGCGGAAACGTTCTTCTCGGTCATTTTATCTCTAAGTTCTTTTATCTTCTGTCCGGCTGTTTTTCCTGTTAACGAAATACGAATGAGATTATAATCAATGGTAGTAGTACTTCACATGGTGGTAGGTACCACCGACCGCGAAACGGCAGTATTTATTATGGTTGTGTTACAATTGACAAGGAACATAACGTCTTATCTCCCAAGGTTGATGGTGCGTTGGCGATGTAAGGAATGCTCAATATTTCTTACAGGACAATGTCTATGGGCGGTGGTGACCACTTACCATTACATGGTATAACATTAGAAAGAATAAAGATAAATTAACTTTGACCTTGAATCGACGTGGCGTCATTGGTCGATACGTAAACAATCTGTTCATTGTTGATTCGTGATTGGCGTTTTCAACGTCGACGAAATTAGTATCGGAACTTTAGGAGAAAAAAATCTACTGGATATCAGTAGTTAGTGAGAGCCGAGATGGCCCAGTGGTTAGAACACGTACATCTTAACCGATGATTCGGGTTCAAACCCAGGCAAGCACCACTGAATTTTCATATCCTTAATTTGTGTTTATAATTCATCTCTTGCTCAGAGGTGAAGGAAAACATCGTGAACCTGCATGTGTCTAATTTCAACGAAATTCTGCCACATGTGTATTCCACCAACCCGCATTGGAGCAGCGAGCTGGAAATTGATCCAAACCTTCTCCTCAAAGGGAGAGGAGGCGTTAGCCCAGCAATGGGAAATTTACAGGCTGCTAATGTAAAAAATGTATCTATCAATGTCCTCAATACCTGTGTACTCGATGGGAAGGTGCATGATATCTTTTGAAGGTCGCTCCGGTGGAAGATCGTTCAGTTGGAATCTCGTCAAATCGATCATATTTTTATCCACGGCCAGTAATTGCATTTTAGCCTTCGTTAATGCCGTCTGAAAACAAAATAAATAATATATAACAGTTTGAAAAACTAAATAACACCCTTTTAGCACGCACTAAAAATTACAAAAGCAAACCCTTTCATTTAATACCCATGGGGATGAATTTCAAATAGCCTGTCCGCCATCTTGAATGTCCGCCAATTTGGATTTAAGTCACGTGACTATTTTTTTTCATGTTCCTAACAGCAAACCCTTCCATTTGATATCCATATCATGGGGTTCATATTTTCAAACAGCCAGTCCGCCATCTTGGACAGGCCGCCATATTGGATTCGTAATGACGTTTCTTAGCTAGTCGTGTATTGTCAACAGAACTCGGTGCGTGCGCAAAATGTCATCCTAATCGAAGACCGGGAAGTGGGTCGAGTTAAGATTCCAAGATTTTCTTACATAAATAGTTACAAGTGAAGCTAACATAAGCGTCTTAAAAATATATTTAGATTTATTTCGTAGTGCACAATATAGCTGAGCTATTAGTGAATCGCATGGAATTTAAATCAAAGGTTCGCTTATCTGCAAAGAAGACGTAAACCTTATTCGATCGGAATTGTTATAGATAGAATCAAAATAAAAGTCAAAATATACTTTATTCAAGTAGGCTTTTACAAGCACTTTTGAATCGTCATTTAACGAACTATTTAAAGTAAAGCTACCACCGGTTCGGAATGTAGATTCTACCGAGAAGAACCGGCGAGAAACTCAGTAGTTACTCTTTTTCAACATCTAAAAATACAGTCATGTTAGTTAAGTACAATTATATACGTATGTCATGTCTCCTGCCTGGAAGTCAACGAGCATTAACTCCACGGTTTTTTATCATCAATATAATCTTGTATCGAATAATATGCCATCCTTACCGATGTATTTTTTACAATTGACTTGAATCTATGAAACGGCAAAGTTAAAAATATCTGCAGAATTTTATTATAGAAACGGATACCTTGCCCCAAGAAGGATTTATTGACTTTGCGGAGTCGGAAACTTGGCGTTATAAGCTCATCCTTACTTCTTGTGCACATACAATGATTATCACTGATTTTATCAAAGTGATCAATGCTACTGTGAACATACATACCTGTAGAGGCGTCCACTCCTCCCTGGTCATGGTGTGAGGGTCGACACCCACTACAGAACCGGATACGAGGTTACTCGTCAACCACTTGTCCATAGAGGGCGTATCAGGTAGTGCTGAAGTAGAAAAAACATGAAATATGTTTTTGGAAACACATATGGCCGAATTTCATTTGAAATACAACACGTGCAGTACCTCACGATGTCTTTCTTCAAGTAAAGCACATTGAAATTCAGCGGTACTCGCCTAGGTTGAACCCATAATCATCGGTTAAGATGTACAAATCCAACCACTGGGTCATCTCGGCTCTGGGTTTATAACCAGACATAACTACTCACATTGCTTCATAAGCGTCCATACATTCAGATCAACTTCATTCTGGAACTGAGTGTAGTATCTTCCATCCGTCCAGACGAGAGCTTTTGCTGACGTCACGATGGCGATGCCCGCGGACCCCATAAAACCAGACAACCATTCCCGCCTCGCGTCAACCGGGGCTATGTACTCCGACTGAAACAAATGATATCACTTTATGGAGTAGGTAGTATCACATAATCCATTGCAAAACAGCAATATTTAGTATCGTAGTGTATTCTTTGAAGTGAGCCAGTGTAACAGGCACAGGGGACAAAACGAAGAAACGAAAAAGGCCTTAGCCCAGCAGTGGGAAATTTACAGGCTGTTAATGTGAAAATGTGTGATCGTCTCTTACGTTATGGGCGTCAGCAGTAGGAACAATGTACGCGGCCAGCGCAGTCGGCTGGCTCGCCATTAGCGCTCGGAGCGCTGTCAAGCGTTGTAGCGACATCTTTGCTAGAAACATAAACGAAAAATTTAAATAAAACGAAAAAAAATAAACTGTATTCATCATACAGTTTTTTTTAATTTAAACGAGTCAAAATCATTCACACGGAAATGCCCGAACTAGGAGGGCCCTCGAGGAATCCTCGAGGCCCGTAGGCCAAGCAGGAAGACGCCACTGCTCTAGATACAGTTTCATTGTTATGTCAATGATAATATTTTATTATTAATTATGTTTTTGTTTTTTTTTTTTTTTAATATTTCGTATCACAAAAACACTCACATTTGTTCGAAGTAGATTGCTTGTCCTCTAATTTAGAACCATTGATGACATCTGTCAATCTGATAAAAAAAAAAAAAAATGGTTATCTTTAGGAAGAAAATACTACGTACGGAATTCCATACTGTAATGTTCACACGTAAATTAAATTCATTGAATGGGTTTGATTAATAGCAGGACTCGCAGCGCTGCAAACCATACGATCTGTTTAATTTAATAAAGTTATGAATTCTTTCGCATTATCGCCTATTTTTGACGTTGACTTTACTTGACTTAGCTGGGGGCCCCTTGAATCCACGGGGCCCTGGCCTGAAGCCAAAAAAAGCCATATGGTAGAAAAACAAAAAAAAAAACAGTAGTAAAACAGTACTGTTTTTTTGTTTGTTGTTTGTCCAGCACTCGTTTTAATATTCGTATGAACTATTTTGTTCACAAATATCACAGTTTACTAATCATCTATTTAGATTTTTCGATAATTTTATCTTTTCATTTAATGTGATGGCATCGGCGCCAATCTGTATAAAAAAAGCTTTACTCAAAGCTTCAAGGGCTGGACAATTCTACTAACAAATTGACAGTTCACCGCAATCGAATCGGAAGGTAACCGTTGCTGTTAGCCGTGTATCAATTCCACAAACGAAACGATCTAGTTGCGATTCAGTCAGCTGAATCGGAATATAATTGGGATCGTATGGTAACCAATATTTATCCATAAGTAGTCCACCCATAGATCCATAAGTAATTTTTTCTTTATGATATCGGTTGGCGGACAGGAGTGGTCACCATCGCTCACATACAATGGCGCTGTAAGAAATATTAGCCATACCTAACATCGCCAATGCGCCACCAACCTTGGGGACTAAGATGTTACTGAGTACTGATATTTGGTGCTAAAATATCTGATGTAGTATCTACCCAGACGGTTTGCATAAAGCCCACCAAGTAAACTTCTTGGTCCTCGGTTACGATTAAGCTGAGGTTTATTATTAAAGTTATACGTTAGTAGAATTGACCCCCCTATAGAAAGTAGATATATTTTATTTAAAAAAAAATGGCAATAATGGCAGGCCGCTGCACATGCGCAAGTCATGAGCATGTCCATTACTGTATTTACCATAGGGCACTTGGTTTCTTTCATACGTTTGTTTTCTCACGTTGCCTGCTATGTATATTTTCGAAAGTGATATTTTTGTAAGAAATAACTTACATTTTTATCGAAAAAGGCTGTAAAATAGCTATAATATTGTACAACCAATCATATTCCTACGAATATATATTCGAAAATTACCGCACCGTTTATTTGAACTATATTTAAGGCCCGGCCCAAAGCAAATAGTTTGTACATGGTAATAGATATACAAAAAGGCCCCAAATTCATGGGCGCCCAAGGGCCCCAGCATAGCTTGAGACGGCTCTGAGCACGTCAGTGACGCGAACCCTTGAGATTTCCCCCTACCAAAAAATTGTACAATTGTACTGCTACATACAATAATTCTAACGCTAGAATTTGTTAATTTAAAACACAATTTTCATGTTATTTTTTTGAATAGATAATTTCTTTACACGCGTTGGGCACTTTTTGATAATCTCATGGGTTTGCGTCACCTGCATAATCATGAAAAATTCTAGTACTAAAATTATTTTTTAAGCTGCATACGTCAAAAATATTTAAAAAAAAAAAACACTCACGCAATCATCACGATACAAAAAGTGTGTATATATTTCCGAACCATTTTAACAGAACACAATACATCGCTGCTTGACGGACGCGGATTTCTACTGATTCTATTAGTCAAAGACATTTTGATTAGTAACCAAGACGGATTTCGTAAATAGTCGTGACGTAATCCATTTCTTTTTTATTGCTCAGAATATTAAACAGAAAAAGGTTTTATTCATTTATTTTTTTTAATTATCTGTACATTTTACGTAACTCGCAAAGATGCATAAAGTATAATGCCAATTTCTAAAATTATTTTTAGTACTAGTTGCCGCCTGCGGTTTCGCTCGCGTTTTAAAGGTTGGTCACTCTGTACTCATCTTTCACGCGCAATTTATTTTGTACAACAATAAAAATTCCCATTTTAAGGAATTACTAATATTCCTTTTTCCCCCTCCGATTGAGTCTAAACCTTGTGTTAGGAGTGGGGACGACAGTAACCCTAGATGTCAGGATCGGACCTGTGACTTTTTACATCGTTAAACATTGCTCTGATGACGCTCAACGAGACACTTTAAAATACAATTTTAATATTATAATCTATTATAATTTTCGAATAAACAGTATATTGGATCCCTAGTAGTCTTATAAATAAAGATCAAAATCGTAAAAACCGAACAATGACTTGTAACTCTTTTTATTTTTCAAATACAATTATGCTCTTTATTTATATAGCGATACGGATCAATTTCTGCTAAATGTATTTTTAATCCTCTCTCTAGCTCTGCCCGTTCCCTACTAGTGATTACACTTGACTTATAAGAGCGGCTTTGAATCTTCATGTTAAAGTTTTGAATCAAATGTAAAGCTATAACCGGTTCCGAAAGTAGAACCGTCAAGAAACTCAACCGTTACTCTTTTCCAAAACTCACAAGCGTGTCCCGCGCATATCAAACGTACTTCGAAGCGAAGCTCTAGTTTTAAAACCTGATAAAATAAACGCACACATGGGATTAAATAACAACAATATACCAAACAAAATAAGAAAAACATCGTGAGGTAACTTGGATCGGATGATAATCTTCCACACTTTTAAGTTCTAAGCCTCCTCCTAAAATACGGGAGGACTTAGCCGAGTTCGGGTTACTTTTTGCAAGCACCGTGGAAACATCAACGCTCAAAACATTTGTATAAATTTACTCTTCTAATTCCATTCGACCTTATATGTAACTTAAGGTCAAAGGTCGGTCGTAAAAGGTCAATGAAAGGTCAAAATAATTAAACATCAGATTACTCGGATCGTGTTATAAATATCAAAGGTATAGGTAACGTTGGTATTTCACCGGTGGTTAAGTTTATTATTTCTGCAATGTCTATACTTACTAATATTATAAATGCGAAAGTAACTCTGTCTGTCTGTCTGTTGCTCTTTCACGGCCAAAATACTACTAATGTATTATGAACACGGGCTAATTCTTATGCATAACACCTAAAGATCAAACACTAAAACATGAACGAAATCTATTGTACATATGTTTACATAAAAAGTCATAGATTCGAGACTTCTTAATTTTTCCGGAATATGCCATGTTAAAGGAGCGTTTGGGTTATTTGTCTTCATGCGATTATGGATTCCTTAGCCGATGTGAATGGTATCGGCCCTTTTGTTCATTATCAAATCATCCCTTCTATAGGTCGCTATATAAGTATATCATTTATGAACATCAGAAAGAAACCTAAAATCCGATCCTTGAAAGCTCAGATTTGGGGAACACTAGACACCGCAGGCCGTCCAACCAAGCGTGTCTGAAGTTTGCCGTTATAAAGTCAGTGCCGGCGTTAGGGAGGGGCGCGATGGGGCGACGGCCCGGGCGCCGAGATCTGGGGTCTCCTGTCTCCCGTCCCGCATACACTCAATACTCTATCCATATCTTTAGAGTCGGTCCTTGATTGGCTTTGAAAAAAAGGTCGTCCCATGTTTTCTAAGGACCATCTTGGACCTTCCCACTCGGACCCTGGTCATATAAGGGCGCCGAATGCATGTCCAGCCAAGGGCACCTAGATGGTTAAGGCCGGTCCTGTATAAACCAAAAAACTTCGAGGATAGTAAATGGAATCAATGAAGGTATGACCTAAAATACATAAGAAATTTTATAGCAAGTACAGCTGTTTTTAGTTAATATCAGACGGCATCCGATTTGAAGGGTAACGTTATCTACACATCAAAAAAAAACTATTAACATCATTCTGGTACGGCAAAGCACTCAAACTACGATAAAACATTAAACGCATGAAACATTCGTCCTGTCTCTCTTTAACTTTACGGTAACCCGTCTGTGAGAAAGAGATGAAGCGAACGTGAAACCGATTTTGATATCACATTCGTCTCTTTTTCACAAATACGTACGATGTCAAGTTAAAGAGAGACAGGGCGACATCTGAAATCGGATATCGCCCATGCCTATTAAATAGTCTAGTTTTTTTTTTTTTTAGGAAAACGTAGCGATAGGCTATACGTCACTCATTCTGCGAATGTGCTCGCCATGACAAGTCATCCTACACACGTAAATGGCACATACATGCGTTGAATACTTGGTACAACTTTGTTGTGTTATGGTTGAAACGATGAGGGTCCCAGTACGACAGGCGCAACGGACATAGGTAACTGCTTAGTTCCCAAGGTTAGGTTAGGTTTCTTTGAAGAATTATCACAAATCTTAACAAAAAAGAATTGTATAATAGTATATTATATTTTGATATAGTATATTTATATATGTTGGACGACCTCGATGGTCGAGTAGTGTGTACACCGGTTTTCATGGGTACGCCACTCCGTGGTACGATTCCCGGCCGAGCCGATGTAGAAAACGTTCATTAGTTTTCTATGTTGTCTCGGGTCTGGGTGTTTGTGGTACCGTCGTTACTTCTGATTTTCCATAACACAAGTGCTTTAGCTACTTACATTGGGATCAGAGTAATTTATGTGATGTTGTCTAATATATTTATTATTTATTATGTATTAAGTATCAGTGTGTAAATATTTGTATTAAGGTTATGGCTCGGTCTACACAGATTACGTTTTTAAAAATCTCTATCAGATTGGGTCTGGAAGAGGTATAGAGCCATAATTCCTCCCGTACAACACACCAAATATATATGTGTCAAGGAACGAGCAACGCCATTTGTTAATACGATCAAGAACTATGCCTCGGTGTTGCTGTCAAGGGGAATTGATGGAATCGATTTTGAGAAACGGCAACACTGCATTTTTGATGGTGCTGTCATTCATTCATTTGTTATTACGGATTTTGTTTCGTGAAAAAATAAAAAGATTGAGAAGTCCGATAACGGTTGGATTGGAGCACCGAGTAATGGAGGAAGAGCGACCTGAGCCCGAACGTGCGGAGGATGCGAGATACATTTTAGTTCTATTTCTGTATATTATGTATATGAAAAAAAAATTATTAAAATCCTCTTCTAATTAACCAGATTTATCAAAAATTAAGAAACATTATTTAAATTAACGATAAGTTCAATTACCTTATTTAAGAAATGTTTGATCCCATACAAACTTCCACCCCCGTTTTCACACCCTAACGGATGATTTCCCTGATAAAAACTTTGAGCGATTTAAGCGTGAAGTGGTAACAGAGAGAGTTACTTTCGTATTGATAATAAGGTAGTTGCCGCTCACGGTTTCGCTCGCCTTTTAGCGGTTAATCGTCAGGTGTTAGGTACAAAAAGCGGCCAAGTGCGAGTCGGACTCGCCCGTGAAGGGTTCCATAGCAGCAAGTAACAAGGTTTATGATTTAAAGTAACGTAAATTGCGGTTTTCGATTTATGACGTATAAAAAAAACTACTTACTAGATCTCGTTCAAACCAATTTTCGGTGGAAGTTAGCTTGGTAATGTACATCATAGTTTTTTAGTTTTACCATTTTATTATTTTAGAAGTTATGGGAGGACACATTTTACCACTTTGGAAGTGTCTCTCGCACAAGCTATTCATTTTAGAAAAAAAAATTATTAGAAACCTCTATACTGTTTTTGACCTATCTGTAGAAACCCCACACGTATGGGTTTTTAAGTTAATTTTTTTTAAGTTTCAGTTCTAAGTATGGGCAAATGCAAAAATTATTTTTTTCTCTTTTTGGTTGAAAGTTACCAAGTTTCAACGGTATAGTTCTTATAGTTTCGGAAAAAAGTGGCTGTGACATACGGACGGACATGACGAATCTATAAGGCTTTCGTTTTTTGCCATTTGACTACGAAACCCTAAAAAAGTAGCCTATACCCTTGGGGTTCAAGCTTGCTTCAGACCAAATTTCATCAAACTCAGTTCAGTTGTTAGTCCGTGAAAGCGTTACAGACAGAGTTATTTTCATTTATTTACATTTATATATTTATTTATAATTATTAGTATATACTATAGATTATTAAAATAGCCATGGGGATAGGAACATTCAGCCTAGCTGTCAGCCGAAATTATTAAAAAAAAAAAAACAAAGTTTTATGTTAAATCTATATTAGTTCAGTTTTGGTAAAAATATTTCCGCTATCAACAAATTATTGTTACATTATACTTAATAAATAAAAAAATAAATACAGTTTTGACAAATCAACAGTTACATAATATTTTATTGCTTCGAACTTGCTTGCAACTAACTTTGTACTATTATTATATTTTTTTTAATCAAATCAAGCAGAGATGTCACACTATCCATCCAGAGTTTTTAATATTTTTAATTATAATTTCAAGTAAAAAATAATGCATGATCTATTTTTCGAGTACATAACAATTACTTTGAATAACTAATACTAAATAATTATTTAAAAAAAAAAAACCTAACTTATTCTACTTGTGTTGCACTTGCCAGCGGGTGAAACATAACAACAGTTTTTATTGCTTACGTTCGTCAAAATAACTAAATTCCATTTCAATGGCATGAGTATCTAAAATAAACAATATTGACCTTTAATTGTCATGACCATCTAAATAATCACGATGAATGGAAAAAATTGCATTTCTAATGTTAGCGATGTTTTTAACGGAAAAACATTAGTATACATGGATAGTTAAGTTATTATCAGTAGAGATATATTAGTCAAGATTGTAGTGCATAATATGGCGGAGATATTAGCAAATCGCTTGTAAATCTAAGATTTGTTTATATTTACTCCTCCTGCCATTGGAATACAATTCATTGAACGATCATTGGTCGCCTATCGCGTCATAGGCTACCACAGAAGCCATAAAATAAATATAAAGACAAAGGAAATAAACTATAAGAAAATATCATTAGTGCTTGAATCGTGCGATTCTAGTATCCAGTTAAACGAATACATTTAATTGTGCAAACTATTACGTGTTAACGTGATTAGAAAGCAAAATTCGTACATCTTCAAAAATAATTCAATGCATACACCAGATTTTGCGCAACACCATTTTATAGCGTTTAACTGCGCAAACTGGTTTGCACGAGAACACTCAAATCAGATTGCTAGTTCTAGAAAGTTTTTATGCATTAATTGCAACTTAAAACAACATGAATGAATAAAATAAAATAATGATCTTTATTGTATTCAAATGTTTTTATGGCTTTTTTTAAGTAAACAGATTGACGCTAATTTTAGGTGCAATTTATTCGTATAACACTTCATGAAGTTAATGTCCAAGGTGGCAATTATATTGTACGCAATTTCTAAATCAATTTTAAGAAGAACAATATCTTGAATTGTTTATTACATTATTTTAATAAAATACACAATCAAATTATTCAATATTGATCGACCAAACCTATCTCTTAAATATAAATGTTGCCATTGCTATAGTAATTACTGCCACTGTTAATCTAATGGCAATATATGGCATGTTCAATGATAGGGTCATTATAAAAGAACAACATAACTTCAAAACAAAAATGGCCATAAAATAACTATCACCCCATTTTAATTACCTAACAATAATTGAAATGATATTGATATGTTACTGGTGCTATTCATAAAAAAAAAAGCTATGTCCTTCCTTAGGGTTCAAACTTCATCACATTCGGTTCAGTGGCTTGTCCATGAAAGCGTAAAAACGGACAGTTTTGATATTTATTAGAATAATATTTTTTCAAGATTCTAATCAAAAGCATAATTTAAACATTATTTTGTCTACTAATTTTCTTTTGCCGATACTAAACACAAGCACTATATCAATCACAAAAATGGCAATTGGATTAAGCTCTGGCAACACTGAACTGACAATTCGAAATATTTTCTTTTTTCAATAAGACAATCATTTTTAACATATTTACATAATTTACTTATCATCCTAATTTATAATTTTGTTTGTAATTCAATCATTACAGACAAAGACATTGTGGCACAGGCACATGGTTCAAATTAAAAATTATAAATTAAAACCATCGGATCGCACATTATAATATCAATAAAGGCCTATTTGCAAGCAAGTTCTGTTTGAATTGTTATTACAATATACATAATATTTTAACAATGTCCTTTGCTCATCTCTACGCATCAACTTCCGCACAAGTTTACTTAAACATTATTATCAGTCGATATAGAAATTTCATTTGTTTTGTTCACTGACAAATTATCTTCTTCCATAATTAATTCTGCACCAATCTGAAATAAAAATTAGTTACATTAAAAATCAATATACTAGTCAGGTCAGTCAGTCTAGGGAATTTAGTGTTGACAAACCCTCTACCAACTCCCTTTACTTATTTATTAGTTTTATTTTGTCAGTTTTTGTATCACATTAACACTGCAAGAAATATTAAGCATCGGCTGGCGGACAGTCAAATGAGCCACCCAATGGTATAAAGCAATTACTACCTACAGACATCGGTGCTGTGTGAAATTTTAACCATTTCTTATAAAAACCAACTTGCCACTAATCTTGAGAAATTATACGTCCCTAGTAACTGTAGTTATAATGGCCTGCTCTACTTTCAAACGGATACAGGTATTTGTAGAAAATATTATGTATGGGTGGCTACCTAGACGAACATACACAAAGTGCACAGCCACAGTCTAGATGGTAGTCTGGATTATTTAATAAGTTTACTTCTAACCGAATTAATTCATCACTGGTAATCACATTATGATAAACAAAATCTTTTTAATATAAATCCACTAATGTACATATATATCTATAGTCTATTCCAATCACAAGACGGCAAAATCCAAAATATCAACATTTGATTTTGAATCGGTGCAACATCATTGGTGGAGGTATACTTTCTAAATAAGTTCTTTGTCTAAATAGATGCAAGATAACAGTTGAGTTAGTTAATAAAAACAAAGTGCTTTTAAAATATTACTGTTTAAGTAAAAGTCTAATTATTATATTTCAATATAACTTGTTCTTATATTTCATTACAAATTTCATTTAAATCCTACTAGCTGTTTTTGTATAATAATAATAAGTTAATACCTAAATTTCCTAACTTTTATAAACATCGGTTTCAGGATGTCAGACTTTTTTTTTAATGATTACTAGTAATGCCCTATTAAAGGGAATTACTAATATTCCAATTAACCTCCTTTAAGCTTAAAGCTCGTGCTTAGAGTGGAAACAACAATAGTGCAAGGGGTAAGAAACAATTCTAAGACTTTTTACATCACTAGATGGTGCTTTAACCATTACGCTATTGATGTTTTAAACTCGAAACAGATTAAATAAGCTAAAAGAGTATATATATACAAAAATTCTCACCTCAACACTCCATCGGAGCGATTGAATTTGAATTGTCTCCGTAACCACTTAGGCTACCCTGGAACTCAGTACCGCTTATTTGACTATCAGCATTGAAAGAAGCACCATAGGAATCATTACTCGGTGCATGTGACATTTCCAAATTGCCGTCTCCGCTGTCCGTTGCAACAGCTGCGTCCGGTTCAGCCCAGTTAATCTTAAACCTAGTCACTCTTGGTTCTGAAGCCAAAATATTTCTAACTACTTTATCGAACTGTGGTTTTGCTGGAGGATTCTCGCGTAATTCCGGCTCACTTTCATTGTATTCGTTATTAATATAATAACCGACTCTGACGAACTCCTGTCCCCTATATGAACACGCCAGTAGCACCACGGTGACACCCAGTGCGTCGTTTTCTGGTATGCGTGTGACGTCTGGCGGTGGGGCTTGGAAGACAAACATGTGTCTTCCTTCTGGTATCGGTCCTACATAAATCGTGTCTAATACCTGGTCGTGTTCTTCCGATTCCGCCGAACCGACGTATATCATTTTCCATTCGAGATCTTCCTTGAGTTCTTCTATGCATTCGAAGGTCAACTCAAATTGGAAAGGGTTAAAAAACGGACTGGGATTGTCCAGCACCACGACGTTGGTTATGTGCACTTTAGCCATTATATTGACCGCTATTTAAAACTGCCCGACTATTTAAAACTCTTATCGTAGATGCTTAAACTGATATAAATTCGTTGAAAAAAAAAGAAACAATCACGATTATAATAACAATTTAACGTTTCTTTGTAACAGAAATGTATGCTGTCGGCGAAAAATGACACTTATTTTGGCGGTTGAAACGATCACGTGACGAAAATAATTTACGATCGCTACGCCACTCCGGTTAAACGACGTACTAACAATAAAAAGTAAATACTTTACAAAATCTCTGCACATATGTATATTATTGTTATAAACGGTCCTATATTAGCATTAATTTGTAGACGCTTAATATTTAGTAATATACACATAAGCATAACAAGAAAACTAAAATAACTTACGAGTTAAAATCTGAGACAGCCTTATCATCAACACTCCACACATACGTCAGTCACAATCAGTCTTGTGTCAAATGCTTTATAGATAATGAAAAGTTATTTGAGTATGATAAATATTATACATTTTTTATTTCCATGATTAATTATTATGAAACAGAGCTTTTATCAAAAGTGAATTACATTATTTAATTTATTATCTCTAAAATTATACCATTATTAATAATCGAAATAATAATTTAAAGTAACTGTATAAAAGGATAACATTAATTACAAACGTCATAAGCAAAAATATGGCGCTTAAGCGCTTTGTTACGTTTACATTGTAGGTATACATTTATTGCTAATTACGGTCTAATAAATTATTAATTGAGAACAGAGTAACAAAACGTTGCAATTAAAGGGAACAATGAAGTCCAATTCGTGTAGCAGTATTAAAAATTACATATGAATATTATTAGAATAAAGTTTTTTATACAGGTAAGTCATAATTTCTTTTTAGGATAATATTTTTATTTACACTTGAAATAATTAACTAATAATGATAACACGTGCTAATATAATACCTATTTAAATCGATATATATTTAACATTATTTGATATAACATAATGAACTTTTTCTATACTTTCACTTTCATAGTAGCATTTAGGACTAACTAAACATTCTTACGAAATGACTCACAGTATGTCCAGTGTCCTCTAATTAATGCGGGCATTAAACTGCACAATTAATTACAATTGTTCACGCAACTTTGCACAACAGTTCATTAAAAAAACCACGATTTCGTACTCGCTTTCGTGTATTTGGCTGTTTGCTCATCGTTTGTTTCATAAGTTTAAATTAAAAAAATAATGTAAATAAAATAGTTATCTACGTCGAAGAAAAATTTTAATTCAAAAAGCACAGGCGCTAAAGGTGAGTTCGACTGCGGCGTTTTTGAGTAGTTTAGTATTTAAATAAACGTAATATATTTTTAAAAACATTGGAAAAAAAACAAAAATAATAGTAAATAATACTTAAAAAAAAAAAAACAAATTTATGTCTAATTTATTATAAAATTTCTTGTTATTTCACTATACTAAAATTAATATTAAAAACAATGAAGTCTGTATTATCCTGATAACTGTTTAATTAATTTATGTATGTAGATTACACAAATATATGTCATTTTCATTATGAGTAAAAATATTTATAGGTCGGCAAATATCTCCCACTGAATTGTTACAAAATAATCTTTGAAAGTGAGGATTTATTTATTTAATAACTTAGAATATTACTCATTATTAATCTGTACAGAGTACAGAGTACTGTATAGAATATAAAATCAGTTTGTGCAAAAAAAAATAATAGTACTTGTTTCATTTTAATATCATCTTTATGTAATAAAATTATACATAAAGACTTTTAGATATACCCTGCAATTTTTTATATTCATTTATTTAATTCAGAACATAAAACAAACCCCAAATATTTATCTATACCAATATTATAAAGAGGCAAATTGTAAATGAAATTATATTATTTTTGGTGGTTATTTCACTAAAAATCTCATAACTTGAACCTTCAAGACTCTAGAAACTTCTAAGAAATATTAAAAGTATTGTAAAATAATGAGCTTCTTTTCCCTGCATACCCAATCTATTTAGGGTCAGGGCGTCGTGTCTTTTCTTTCCATTCTCCTCTATTATCCATCATGATCATTAATATACCTCCTCACACACTCCATCCATGTTTTCTTAGGCCCTCTCTACCCCTTCTTCCCTCTATGCCCCTCTCTTTGCTTCACATGTCCATACCAACTTAAAATTTATAATAGTTATCTATGAATAATCTAATTTATTATTAATAAAATTATTTTATTATTACAGGTGAACTGAATGTTGCCCACAATATGTCGTCTGGTTACGACGAGGGACCAGTATATTACAGGGAAATACAAAAGAATGCGTACCTTAAGAGGATCCCCAATGATGTTAATTCTAGTAAAATCCGACCACTGGGACACAAGGTACTTTTAAGATAATTTTTATATGTTGTCTATGTAATCATAGTGACATATTGCAGCCATGGTCCATTCTAAAGGACTACATAAGTTATGGTAAATCTCCAACTACTGGGCTAAGGATTCCTCTGCCTTTTGTGGGGAAGATTTTTAGCTTATTCCACCACGCAGCTCCAATTCAGTTTGGTGGATACACATATGGCAGAATTATATTGAAATTAGACACATGTAAGTTTCATCACGTTTTCATTCACAACAAAGCACAAGACGACGCAACAAACACAAATAAAGCACATGAAAATTTAGTAGTACTTGCCTGGGTTTGAACCCGCAAACATTGGTTAAGATGCAAGTTCTAACACATTCTTACGTTGGACTAATGGTGTATGGTCATTGGTCATATTAAAGTATATAAGTGTTAGCCCAAATATTGTTAGATGTTAGCTGGTTTTAGGTACCCCCCTCATACAAAAAAGTCTGTAGTCTTGTCAATGTGTATGTAAAATTTGATGCTCAGTTGAGTAACTAAGCAAATAAACAAATTGTTTTCTTTAACTTGGTAGACTACAGCAATACTTAGTCTAACTACAGGTCCAAGAGACAACATCTAAGATCTCAAGGTTGATGGTGTCTTACCAATGAGTTATGTGACTGAGATTATGAGACTTATGAAAACAATATTATTTTATTACTAACATTATCTAAAACGGGATGTCTTGTTCACGAGACTCGTGAACAAGACATTCGTAGATAATGTCGAAATATCGAGCTCCACCAAATAAAAATAAAAAACATGGTAAATATCCCGTTTTAGATAATGTTAGTAATAAAAATAACCATGTTAATTTAAAATCTAATATTATTTTAATTTCAGAAGCCACCTCTTAAACCAATGTGGACATTATTTTGTGTCCACAACGGAAGGACTCCGTTCCTGGAGCAGTACCCTGAACCGGACAGTCCCGCGACACTGGCACACCGACCGGCGTGGCGCGCCTGTCTCCGCAGCGCGAGACACGTGACCGCGAGCGTGAAGCCCCACGTGGGGGCGGAGTACGACTTCCTTGTCGATACAGATCATGGTCCTGTGAGGATGTTGGCACCAGATTGGTAAAAGAATATTCTGTGTAAATAATAAAAATCTTGGAATTAGCATTTATTGATTTTAATACATAATTTTATTAGAGATATTGATTAACAGCTGATTTTCTTTTTGGTTCTTCTCGGTGAGACCCAAATTCTGAGACGCTATCTTAACATTTAAGAGTTCTGCACACACAGAACTCACACACTTTTTGCAACTTTATATACTACTTAGATGAAGTTTATTTTGATTTTATAACGGCAAGAATAATCTGACATTATATGTGTAGCTTATTTTAGAATAAGGGTGTACACCAGTTTTTATGGGTACGCCACTCCGAGGTCCCGGGTTCGATTCCCGGCGGAGTCGATGCAGAAAAAGTTCATTAGTTTTCTATGTTGTCTTGGGTCTGGGTGTTTGTGGGACCGTCGTTACTTCTGATCTTCCATAACACAAGTGCTTCAGCTACTTACATTGGGATCAGAGTAATGTATGTGATGTTGTCCGATATTTATATATATTATATTATTTATTTATTTATTTTATTCTTTTATGAAAATGTATCATTATTACATTCTATTTTGAGCTAAGGAATAACTACATATTATTTAAAATGAGCACAAAAATATTTGATCTGACATTGCGGCTTTACCGAGTATAATAATGTAACATACGTCATGGTCCTTCGAGCCGGATTCAAGAGTAAACAATAATAACTCAACAGGGAGTCGATGCAAGACTGGGTTTCCATACTTCGCGCGAAACTCCACGAACTGCGCATCGTGTCCCGCGGGGAGAACGTGTACGGAGCCCCGCCCGTCGCCCCGCCGGCGCGAGCCGCCGCGAGGGACCCCACCTCGCCACTACCGCCCACACCGCCCGTGCCACCCGACAGGTAACATTCCACTCAAACCTCTGCAACTACTTAACAATCATGATGAGTGGATGGTATCTATCCAGAGGGGCCTACACAAGTTCTTCTACCGAGTAAAAAAAAAAACAGCTTTTCCGTGCTCCTGTGACTGAAAAGCAGTGTCTGAAATCTCTCCGGGTAGATCGGATTGTTAGTGATGTCTGTATGAACATGCAGGTTTTCTTATGATGTTTTCGTTTAGTACTCGGCATTGTTGAATTACAAAGAAAAAATAAAGCAGAAATAAAATTAGTGGTAGAAGCACAGACCAGCAAGTAAACGTATAATAGATATTAATTAAATTTCCAGGGTACCAGGAATCGATTTAACTCCAATCACTCGTCCAACATTAGAAACCAATGAAAGCACACGAGAGAACTCGACCCCAACCCCCCAACCACCGACACCGCCGGCCAGCCAACCCGTACCAGAAATCCCACCAACTCCCACATCACTAAACCCACAAGATATCACGACCAGTACCACTCAAACATTCCCAAACACCTCAAGCCTCACCAACGTGACTTCACTGACGAATCTCTCGTCACAGGATACAGAAGTCGACATATCCAACTGGGAACCCTTCTCCCTTCCAAGTACAAGTCGTGATAACGAACCAAAAAAGGGTGTGGCTAAGATCTGCGGTCAGAATATTTGTTTGGACGACTCGCTGTTCAAGAGAAATGTAACGGACAGTGATGAGGAGTTTTTCAATGAGATTGATCAGATAAATGATTCTGATAGCTTTGATTTTAAACAAAGGGTTGTCGTTAATAATGGTGAACATTTAAATAACGGAGAGAGGTTAGTAGTTATTCAATCTTAATAGTGTTCAGACGATTTCCAAGCAACAGTACTCATAAACAAAATATTGACATAGTGTGGCAGTCGAGCAGTAATTTGTGTTTATAATTCATCTCGTGCTCGGCGGTGAAGGAAAACATCGTGAGGAAACCTGCATGTGTCTAATTTCAACGAAATTCTGCCACATGTGTATTCCACCAACCCGCATTGGAGCAGCGTGGTGGAATATGCTCCAAACCTTCTCCTCAACGGGAGAGGAGGCCTTAGCCCAGCAGTGGGAAATTTACAGGCTGATTATGTTTATTTATGTAAAGGCAGTCGAGCATATGGTCCACCTGATGGTAAGTGGTCACCACCGTCCATAGACAATGGCGCTGTAAGAAATATTAACCATTCCATACATCGCCCATGCGCCACCAACCTTGGGAACTAAGATGTTATGTCCCTTGTGCCTGTTGTTACACTGGCACGCTCACCTTCAAACCCAAACACAATAATAAACAGACTTGTTTTTGCATTTTTTAATATTAGTTAGTATGTCAGTAAATATAAGTTAATTATTTGAAGCTTCAACAGTTTATAGTCTAGCAATGTAAAAAGTTGCAGGATCGATCCTGTACCCATTAACGTAAAGGTGATAAGCTTAAAAAGAGGGGTAAATAGGAATTGTATTGCAACTGTTTGTTTAAAAAAAAAACATCCACAATATTTGATCTCATGAATGGATTGTTTTATTTTATGAATATCTCCAAATGCACGTGTGTGCATAGTCGAACGTAGTGGTAGTACCTAGTCGTCCAAATGTCGGATCAACCACCGAACCCACCTGTTCGGCTTCCTGCTCCTCCGACATATATGTATTTTTTAATATACGTACTTTTATCTTGAATTCCAGTGCGCCTCAGAGGTCGAACGTAACAGTGATACAAGTATCGAATAAGGGCCCCCCGCACACAGCGATACCGGTCCTGGGCCCCGAAACGGACGTATTCGATTTCGAATTCAAACAAAACCTCAGAATAACACCGCAGGAGAATAAGACTAACTTCGTAAACATCGTCAACACGGAAACGACAAGCGACAATAGCTACGGTACCGTATTCGACAATCCCAACTCGGAATACGGGCACATCAGTTTGACGACAACTGTCAGTTTGACAGGACAAGACGTCAGTCCGGCTGTCAATACAGACGTCAATGTGACAGCTGTCAACGGTGACAGAGATGTGACAGTTAATAGTGATGGACTTTATGAGAGATTGTGTCTGGCTTCAACGTCGAACGTAACAGCATCGCCGTTGTCGATAAGGAGAATAAAAGCGGAGAAAGTCAGGAAATCATCTCTACCTAATCTAGATCACGTTGAATCGGACTACGAGTGTTTATTTCCTAATTCTAGTCAATCTGGCAACACTGTGAGTCAAACTAGTGCGGCAAGTTCAACGCAAAACGGCAGGATACATGAAGTTTCGAGGAATGTGGACTCTGTTTCGAGGAGTTTAAGGTCGAACGTTGAACGATCTCAAAGTCAGAACGCGTATGATATAGCGCCGAGACAGAGTGCAAGGAGAGATCCGAATAGCAGTCCGAAAAGAGAAACTAAAACTGGTAAGTTTTATTATTAAATAAATAATTAGTTGATATATTTTTTTTTTTCCACCGCTGGACAAAAGTAAGGTCTATAAACATGAATTTTTTCTACATAGTATCTTATATTACTTGGTGGTAGGGCTTTGTGCAAACCTGTCTGGGTCATATATTCTAACACCAAACAGCAATATTTAGTGTTGCTGTGTTTGGGTTTGAAGGGTGAGTGAGGCAGTGTAACTACAGGCACAAAGAACATAAGATCCATTCCCAATGTTGGTTCCAATGGGTTCGCACAAAGGCATACTACCAAGTAAATTTTATTATATTATATTATTCATTGTGAATTCATAAATGACGTTTTAAATTGCAGCAATGTTCTCATCGGAACTTTGGAAGTAAAATTAAAGTGTATATAAATACTTGAGTGGGATAGTGTTGTATTATAAAGAGAGATATATTGATCGAGAACTGTTTGTAGTGTACAATATAAGAGAGCTACTAGTCACATCGCATTGAATATGTAAATTTAAGATTTGTGCATGATTACTCCTCCTGCCATTGTAATATACACTACATATTTATTTAACTGTATAATCGATTAAAAACAAAAATGATTTCAGAAAAGCCAGAAATGTCACAACCCAAGCCGATTTGGAAGAGGGGTCTGACAGAGCTGTCCCTATTGAGCAGGCTGCGAGGTATCGCACAGATTAAGAGACAAGAGAGTCCGACAAGGCAAGAGGAGGAACAGTAAGTCACCACAGTTTATCCTGTTAATAATCATGATAATTATGATGATGAAGTCCTGACCGACCTCAAGGTGCAATCTGTATTCCCTCAGTCTTATAATCCGATGGGACGGCGAATCTGACTCGACGGAAAGAGTTCAGACGCAGGACCAACGGCTTTACATGCGCTCCGAAGCACGGGAGTGTGGACACTTCCAGACTCCGGACTGAGAATTTTTAGTTAAATTTCCACTAGTAATGAGACCAGTTAACTGCATCCTCGTTTCGAAGCCTGTTCGGCCTATTAAGAATTTTTGGCCTCACAGGAAGTGCCCTGAGAGCGTACTCTGAGCCCTTCAGTGGGCTCTCAACATCCGGCAGAGTCAACTACGACCCGGTGACTATGTAGAGGCCATTATGGCCAACAGCTACCGTCACTTAACTGTTTTATTCGTAAACATTAGAGTTGTGCAGCATCCTTACCATCTAGTGAGCTAGATGTTCATTGGTCCTTCGAGCCGGATTAGGACAGAATTAATTTAATTATATTTTCAGACCGGTAACGTCACCCGCCAAAGTCGTCCACAGATCGCGGCCCGTGGGGAGAGTAGACAGCTTGAGACGAAGGAGTAACTCTTTGACTAACTGTAAGATTTTTTTTTTTTATGAACTTGCTACTACTTCGACTATGTTTGTTATAAAAAAAACTTAATTAATTACACATATAAAAATATGTTTATTATCTCTTGGGTTGATAAAATAAGATTCAATCGAGTTTTTTTTCTGTGAATTAAAAAAAATATTTATTTATATTTTACAATAAGTATATATTTATATATGCGTTATATCTTGGCGGTAGGGTTTTGTGCAAGCCCGTCTGGGTAGGAACCACCCTCTCATCAGATATTCAACCGCCAAACAATTGTACTCATTATTGCTGTGTTCTGATTTGAAGGGTGAGTTAGCCAGTGTGACTACAGGCACTAATTACATTACATCTTAGTTGTCAAGGTCGGTGGCGTATTGGTGACGTAAGGAATGGTTAATATTTACAGCACTATTGTCTATGGACAATGGTGACCACTTACC
Source organism: Vanessa tameamea (assembly GCF_037043105.1). Classification (NCBI taxonomy): domain Eukaryota; kingdom Metazoa; phylum Arthropoda; class Insecta; order Lepidoptera; family Nymphalidae; genus Vanessa; species Vanessa tameamea. Next base: position 1,841,738 of record NC_087339.1, on the reverse strand, counting down.
ATCAGGTGGCACAAAAAAAAATCTGTTTGTTGATGGCCGGTTCCCTTAGATACACCATAAAAAAGAGTGATTGAAGATGTTAAGGATGTGTGCTCAGGTGTCGTCCCCACCGCGCCGTCGCTGCAGCCGCTGCGCGCACGTCAGGCGGCAGCACTGCGCGCGGAGCAACGGCGCGGCGCGTGTGTGGCCACGGCAGTGCTCACGCGAGACGCGCCGCTGCTCTGCGAGTACGAACGACAAGTCTGGTCAGTGTATACAATCAATTTGAATCACATGTTAAGAAAACTTTAATCGATTAAGTATTACTCGATAAACGATTCTGTAGATGATAAAAGAGTTTGGAGTTAGTATTCAGTATAGGGTGAGTAATAATTCAATTGGTTTATTTATTAGCTGATCAACGGTAGAGCGGAACTACTTAGGTTTTTGATATTTCTTGGTGAAATCTATAATCCGAAGCAACGGTGTTTATGATCATCTTAAAATTGAAAATTTCGAAAGAATCGATGATAATAATGATTGTCTGCGTGCAGGGTGGCGCGCTGGGGCGGCGCGAGCGGCGGCGCGCGGGTGTGCGGGCGCGCGGGGGACCGCGTGGCGGCGCTGGGCGGCGTGCCGGCGCACTCGCTCGCGCACGCACGCGGCCTGCTCAAGCACGCGCGCGGACGGGTGGGTGACAGTACACGGCAGGAGCAGATGGCGTCGCAACCTAACGTCTGACCTGACCTTTAAATCCGTCCCTGTGTCATGTTACAGGTCGACCTGCTGTTCCATCGCGTCCCGCTCGCGAAGATATACTTGATAAACAAGAGGGAGGACGAGAGCCTGGGTGAGTGTCGGCATATTGACAGTTGTATGTCGGAAGTGAAAAGAGTAACTTTTGATAGAATCCATATTCTGAATAGGCTTTACATACTGCAACATGACTATACAAAAGTTCTTACATGAGACTATTTGGATAAAGAATATTTTGATTGAAAAAAAAAAAAGAAATGAGTTATACGATCTGACATCTCACCATGGTAATAAATGACATTAATATTATATTCTCTTGGACTTTGAGTTGGTACCAACTGTTAGCATACTAATATGTATAGCCTGGTTATCTTTTTTCCAATGGAAATAGGAAAAAAGATAAACAAACCTTAGATTTACGTATTTCATACGATTCGCTAATAACTCAGCTATATTGTGCACCACTAAGAGTTTATGATTAATATATCTCTATTTATAATACACTTATTTCCACGTTAATTTTACTGCCGAAATTCCGATAACAGTTTCGTCGACGTTCAAAACGCGATTTTTTCGTAAATCCATAGTGAATATCATAGACTAATCGAGGTCTCGACCACTGATATGACGTCAATTTTTTGTCAAATGTTGTTTATTTGGCTTTTATCCTCTTATGGTTGGAATAGAGTATAGGGGTAAATGCTGCATAAGAATCCCTCCTGACTGTCTAATGAGTAGCTCAATATACACATCTTGAAAAGAGCGGTTCCTACTTATATTTTAATGTGTCCGTCCATTAAATAACTTAATTTTAATAAAAGACTTTTTTTTAAACTACATTTCAATTCTCTTGCTAACAGTACGCTACCCGTTACATACATCCGTCCCTTTTCATGAAGTCAATTTCTCAAGTTGCATGAGCGAGAGGCAAGATGTTATATCAATAATGGTAATTATTTATTTGTATAGTGATGTGATAATCGATGGTTTCCCCCGTGGCAGGTATCAAGCTGGACGAGGAGTGCTGCATCGTGTCGGTGGAGCCGCAGTCGGCGGCGGGTCGCGCGGGGCTGCCCCCCCGCGGCCGCTGGGCGCTCACCGAGGTCAACAACCGACCCATCGACATCGTCAAGGTGACGTCAAAATACTCATTGATTTTTAAAAAAGGAATGTGGATTGATGTGAATTTGTCATCACTGTGAATAGATATTGCACTTCATTACATAGTATAAAACAAAGTCGCTTACCGTTGTCTGTCCCTATGTATGCTTAGATCTTTTAAATTACACAACTGATTTGATGCGGTTTTTATTAATAGATAGATTGATTCAAGAGGAAGGTTTATAAGTTTCAAAAATCAAATCATTGATTATTTCTTACCCATAGGAGATACCCTTTTCCATTCTATTCAAAACGTCAAATTATTTATTAACTAAATTAAATCTCCCTTCTTTTTTCCAGGGAGGAGACGAAGAAATGAACAGACTGGCGTCGCACGGGACAGAAGTGTCGCTCCTCATACAGCCCGCTGCGCTCGTGAAGAAGATGAGGGCCGCCATCAAAGCCAGTAAACCTCTACTGTCTCTGAGATGAGAATCGTGTTCCGTAGCTAAGGTCGAACAGATGGACATACACTGTCAATGCAGCTGCTACATAGACTGACTTAATAAACACTTTTATGTATATTTTATATAAAATAATGAACTTTTGAGAATTTTACATATTGTATATAACTCTTGAGACTAGGTTTACTTGTAATGGCAGTGTTTTAAATATGGCAGCTAATTTCAGCCATATTGTATCGCAATAAGTACATAATGTTTTCGTTTGGAGGGTAGATAGGGGGGACTGTTAGTTGCTGTGAATTGATGAATTTGTTTCGAACAATTTTTTTTTAATTTCAATATCAATTCTATCAAACAAAATTGAGCATCAATTGCGCAATTATTACTGGTCTGGCGATGTAAAAAGTCTCAGGATCGATCCTGACCCCTTGGACTATTCTCGTCCCCACCCCTAACACAAGTGAAAAACTTAAAAGGAGGGGTAAATAGGAATATTAGTAATTCCTAAATTAATATGACGCATAGCTATTATTCTTAACAATAAAAAATAGCAACGAGAGCCATCTCCTACCCCCTCTGTTATTATAGAGGAATGTCAATATTTGCATTATCTAGCCCAGGGCTGGCGAATACACGGCCCGCAGCGTCTGTATCTTATATTGATGAAGTGACATTTGAATTCGAGCACCGTTTCGCAGCAGTGTTGCAGAAATATCAATTGTTAACCTCGAAAACTTTACAGGATATCGATACTATCGTTTTGATCAATACAATCGATATCTCTCCATGAGCAATACTATCGATATTGTTGACACGTGACAATACTATCGATAGACTACATCACTACCGCTTATACCTTAACTATCGATAGTGGACTATCAATATGTAACACTGCTTTGCAGATTTTAATTGTATCTGGGCTGGACAGTCTTGATCTAGTCCAAATGTTATTAGGAATGAAGCCTTCGAGAGTGTTATGTTCAAGTTAGCTTGATCTTTTTGACAGACGGGCTAGTGATGGGAAACAGAAAATATAACATATATAACAGTCGATGGAACGATGGAATGCGTAATTTAAATTAGATTTCAATTTTTTTTTTACTTATTTTTCTAAAAAGAGTTATACCAGCTAAAGAGACCCCAACCAAAAGGTTCCGTTCGTAACAATAACTTAACAATGATCTTTAATAAGGATTTTTGTAATCGATATTTGTAGCAGTTACCGCCTGTTATTCGCGTCCCTACCGTCCGACCGGTGTAACATTGTACAAGCGTCTATTATTTTCAGTGTTTCTATTTAAATTTTACTTTGAAGCAATAATATATAATAGAAAAAGTCTTAAAATTTTCGGATAACGCTTGAACTTTTCTTTAGAAACTTTTGTATTATATGTATTTTTTAAAATATTTTTACAATTTTTAAAATCATTAAATTAAGAAAATAATATGTTCGTCATTGCAAAGTTATGTCGATAAGAAAATAATACATCTGTCAAAAAGATCAAACTATCTTGTACAGAGTATAGATAACAGACACAATGAAATGAATATCTTAATAGCATTTGGGACAAATTTTTTTTCTTTGTACCTCAATAAAGGTTAGTGGATGGAAAGCGTATTACACAATCGGATTTAACATATCTTTGTAATAAATAGATTAATAAAAAATATAAAAACTTTTTTTTAAAGTTCATTCCATTGATAAGATTTAGATCTCGAAATTGAATTAGTTTTATTGAAAGAAATGTACGTATTTACCCATGTATAGTTGTAAGTTTGTGATTTTACACGAATATTTATATATACTCGACGTCACTGTTCGTCGCATCGATTTTAATAAATAAATGTTATTGAAATTTTTGTCTTTTTATTTTTACTTAAAATAAAAATGCTCAAGTGGTGGGAGGTGATACGTCATTTTCACTATTCCCGCCAAATATTTAAGATGCTAACCGAATGGATGTATTCGTGTTTAAATAAAATTGTTCCATTTACAGCTGCGTTCGTTCATTTTGTAGACCAACGTTATTTAATTTCTATTGTAAACTTAACAAAATGAAACTCCGTAATGATCACAATCACGTTCTTTATTTTTTCCCTTGACTTTATATTTTTCTCTTTTTTAATTTCTTTCGTTTTTCCTTCAACGCTCAAAACCGAATGAATCAAATTACCGTATCCTCCTTCCCCGCACACATTTTGTTGCCATTCACAAAATATAATTACCGAGAGTCAATATTCTTTTATTGTTAGTAAAAATATAAAAATAAATTGAAAAATAATAATTTAAAACATTAAATAAAAGTCGGCTTACACTATAAACTATAAAAAAATTAAATTAATGCTTATGCTCGTAACAAAAAAAAATCACTATTTATTCCGATTTTACGTCAATACAAGAGAATTAAAAATAAAACATAGTTTGTTTTAAAATAAGATGTATCACAAAAAACTTGTAATAATATTGTATAATATAATTTTAATTGAACTCGGGTTTTTTATTATACAAAATCCATACACGGTACACATGAAAACACGCGTTTCTATTTAATTAATACGTATACAAAAATTAAGAATTTGTTTAATTTATTCTATGCATATGGCACTACTGTTTTAGTCCACAAAAAATATTCAACAACTATTAATATTACATAGTTTAATCCGCGCCCAATGAGAATGGGATGGAAATGTATATCGTAAATGACAGTTCTCACTCCTCGAGGGAAGGAACAAAAAATATCCGACTCTGACAAAACTAAGAGGGTTATGATTTTTAAACGGATGCCTACAGGTAATTTCAAATTTGTTTTTTTATTGATTTACATAAAAAAAATATTTGCATCAAGGTCTTGATTATATTTTTAAATAAAAATTAAAAAAGTTACTGTTTTAATCATGCCTGCGGTGGCAAACATTAATATAGTACTTAAAAAGACAGGTGACAAAAGAAATACGGCACTTAATCTTTGTTGTTGACTCGAATGAACGCAATTGTCCTCGGACAAATACTGACCTTGAGCTTTGTCTTTGAGCTTTGAGTTGGCCTCCGGTCAACAAACATTCTGTGACTAATTTTCCTGTATATTTCCTATATTCCTCGTAATTGACTTTTTAGAATATCACCTCTCTCACTATCAATTATTATTGTAATCACTAATATAATAATTTCTAAAATATTGCAATTAACAAATTATGTTTTTTAGGATGGATTTTCCACACTAACAAACAAGGAGTCTCGGGAGATTCCTGATGGCACTATTATAGTGGGCGAACCATGCATGTCTCAGTCCTAAAAGGTCTATCCCATTCTAATAGAATTACTTTATTCTTGGAGAACTGACATTTTAAATAAAAATGTCAGAAATCGCGCCAAAAAAAGATCTCGCAGTGTGTCTTCGATAAATAATTATTTGGGTATTTTTATTTACATAAGTCGCAATTCATATATATTTTTGGAATAAATAGAAATGAAATTAAAAGAAAATGCTTGAATAAATCGTTTAATTAATTACAATAATGTATACAGATTATTTATCACTGGTAAATTGTCAATTATTATAATATAAAAATATAATTGGCATTTTGTAATTTGATCTTGAATTCCAAAATCATCATTAATAAAAAAGTGTATAGAATAGACACGAGGCCATATTTGAAATATTCTTATAACAAAAAAATAGGCCTAAGGAAGATTCATACAGAGTAACGTAGACATTTACATTTTTTTGAAAGTTAAGGAAAACTCTTTCAACTAAGCTCTTAAACAAAAGTATTTGAAAAAAAGTTGAAAAGGTAATCGCTAATAAATGAAATATATTTACCAATTTTATAAAATGTTTACAATTTATTACATTATATAATATTAATCCCAATTTAAGCCAATTTACACATATATAGGTAGGATAATTAAAAAATATATTTATTTTATACTAAGTATTATAAATGTTACTTTAGACTAATCTTAGGCCGTATTAATGTTGATTGGTGCCATAAATTATTAAGGTGATTAAATTTAAAAAGATATTGCAGTAAGTAACTTTGACATTTTATATTTCAATAAGCATTCCTTATTGAATAATCATTCAATTATAAATTTATGTTTTTTATTAATATGTCAATATAATGATTAGATTTTGAAGCAATTTACTATCATGAGTCATGACTGTAAATAAATTATATTTGAAAATTATACATAAAATTTTACGTGTCCGTATTTTGACACCATCTTGAATTTCATTGAAAAAACTAGTTATTTAGACTAGCTTTTTAAGTTATTTATTAATGATCCTACATATATAGTTATAAAAGTAAGCACGGTATTAAACATCGTATGTGAACTGTCATTTAGTAGAATATATACATATATGTCGCAGATGCCATCTATTGCTTTATCTGACACTTAGAATAATGACAATAAGTATATAATTAAAAATAGAAAAGCAAAGCTGTATCATGAATTTTAAAATTGAATCACAATATTGATAAACTTTTCTTTGTTATCTGTAACCATCATGATTAAAAATATTTCATATTTGGTACAAATACAAAACTCACTTGCCTATCAATTTGATTCAAACATTAAAAAAAAAAGATGGTTATGTCAGTTTGACTTTGACTTGTAAGGCAAGAAAAACCGAAAAAATGGGGATGCTATGTGTAATAAAGGAGGGGAGTATAAATAAAGATAGAAATTAATTACAACTCATTGAGAGTCCACATACGATAAATTAATACATTTTACATTTTAATAATATATTTTAGTATTTAGTTAACAATTATTAAGGCATTGTTTTATTAATCAATACAATTGACTTTAAAAGCGTAAGTTTAGTGATCAATTTGATTATAACTTGCACGAATTATAAATAAACATCGCTCGTATTGGTAAAGGTTAATTACTGACTTGCTGAATCTTGAAGAATCCGTATTCGTAATGTATATATATGTATACGTTTTACTATGAATATTTAGTTTACTTTGGTAATCATTTTTAGCGTTTCGTTTACAATTCGTACAATTTATATTTTAAAAGATTAAATATACTTTAAGCAACGCAACAGTTTCAATAGTACTCATAGAAGCTCACATTTGACAAATATATATTATTTAACCTAAAAATTACAAATTATTTTATAATTATATTGTGCTAAGAAACTTTGAATATTAAAATGATTATTATTACTAGAAATTAAAGTGTTATTTCTAGACTTTACAAAACATCTTATTATTAGGTGGAAAGGACACTCTTACACAAACAGATTGTCTAAAACAAACAACAAACTCTTTTTTTTTCTCTATGCTATAATTTAGAGGTAAGGAGACGTCTTTGTGTATAAAAAATGTCCCTCAAAATGTATAAAATGTAGGCGCAACTAATGTTAGAGGAATTGGAGAAATGCGCTAATACGAATACGTTAGAGTATACTATAGAAAGATGGACATTCGCCATAAAAATAAATTTTCCTAAAAAAAAATATCATACAATTTGAAGGACATTTTTTTGCACAAAGATAGACGTCCTCACCTCTGCACTATACAACAGTTATAAATCGGTAAAGTAGAATAAAAGCAACATGACGATTGATATCACAATCAAAGATGGCGTCGTATTTGTTCAGTAAAAGTACAAATGACACGATTTATGTACTTAGTTCTTAAGTAACGTTGAAAATGTTATAATATTCTATAATTATTATTTATCAATCAAACGAATATGTATAATATATCCATAAAATTTATTAATACGTAAGAACGTATTCAGAAAAAAATTGAGGCTGTATGAAGTTCGCCTTTTCCAAGAACAAAAGAATTGAAGAAAAAGTTTGTTTTGTAATATCTAGAAATAAAACGTCAGTAAAACTAAATATAAGAATAGAAATACAAAAGCGTGATAAAAATGGAGTGGAATGAAAGATATATTAATAAAACTAATAAATAATACATAGTAATAAGTACAGAAGTGGCTAACATACTTTGATGGTAAATGTAAAAAAATATGTGATATACGTATGCATATTCGAAATATAAAATACTATTCCGTTATTGATTTCAATTATTCGAAATAAATTCGGTATATTTTTTAAACCTAACAAAACCTTTGAATTAAATAAAATGACATTGACACAAAATGTCAAAATTCCCGCTCTTTTTTTTTCATATCAATTCTGTCCCAGATTATAAAAAAGGAAATACTTTAACTTACCCGAGTCAAAAAAAAGTAGTAAAAATTAATTCTATACCTCTAATATAAGTAATGGTAACACGATTTAAAACGTTTCTACACTACGCCTTATTCGAATCTTTTAAATTTTGCTCGCGTTTTCGCCTCCTATAAATAAACGGTACGAACGCCCACAAACTCGCTCCGAATATTAAAATAAACCCAAGGGTGACGAATAAGGATTTATATGATTTCGTACGTTCAAACCACAGACCACAGACAGGCGGTCCAACAAGCTGCAATATACCGTTCACGAATAAACTTATTCCATAGGATGACATAAGCCGTTCTGTGCCTAACATCTCCGTCATAACTAGGGCCGTGACTCCTACATTTATACCGGAAGCGATACCGAATACACAACAAAATGCACTAATTGCCGAATAAGTTGAAACTAACGGTATCAAAGCGAGGCTTATTCCCGACAATAGCAGACCAGTTATAAAAAAATAACGCTTAGGCGTCAAAACGACATCGGACAGCGCGGACCCACCTATCCTACCGACCAGATCTAACGCTGAAATTATCGATAGCAAATACGCGCCGAGAGATTTATCGAAGCCACATTCTTGGGCATAGGAGGGCACCAATATTATGAAATTTGTATACGAAATCGCGCACGTGCAATTGGATATAAGTATGACAAGATAGATTGGATCTTTTAACAGTTGAACGTCGAAGTATTTACTGGGTTCTTTTTTTGAATCGTCATCTTTCTTGCATCCGCAACAGTAACTTATCGGCGCTAGGCTGTCTGTTACAGATTTTAAGCTGAATTGAGACGCGAATTCGCTCGGTTTCTCGAAAGCGGACAGCGTCGACCCATGGAACGGCGTTGACATGTATTGGAAGCTCGACGTTGAAGGGCTCCGTTTGGGCGTCTTCGGTACCACCAATTTCTTACTGAACGCTTCCGTCGAATTCACTCGACTGGTTTTCCCCTCTGGAACTGATTCGAGGAGCGACGGATTACTGGGCAGATGGTTTGATATTTTACTCGAGATGTGCTGCAAGCCGTGTTTAGATGTCGCGGGCGTGGATATTTTACGAGTTCTTTGGTTTTCGAACTGGGAGACTAGGGCAGCGCTTGCTGACCGAACGAAATCGCCTTTGCTGGGCGAAAATCGCTCGTCTAAAGCGGCATTCGAGCGTTGTTTGAAGTTTGGGGGCGAACCATTATGGTATGTATCCATTTCCGCATTATCTTCTGGTGTAAGAATTAATTTTGGGTTCGCGTCGTGTAGCGTTTCTTCTAATTCATTCGGATCCTCTTCAACGAACGGTTCCAGCTGGAAAAAAAAATTGATTACTGTAAAAATGTTATTAGAATGTTTTCTATCAGTATTCACAGAAACCTTTGTCCTGACTGACTTTCAACAGCCGAAAGTCTAGAAAGCTGATATTTGGACTATTTTATTTTATAACGTAAGTATCCGCTATGGAAGAATTTTTGGAGTATTTTCAACATGAAAATATTATTCTTACGAAGTCGAGATGGGCTGTTAGTAAAAAAAATATTATTAATATGACCTCGTCTTACATCTGCAGAGGGTTTTCTTTCAAACCCGGCCTTTTGTAGGTAAGAATTTTTTTACGAAAATCTACTTGGTGGTAGGGCTTTGTGCAAGCCCGTCTAGGTAGGTATCACCCACTGATCAGATAGTCTACCGCCAAACAGCAGTACTCAGTATTGTTGTGTTCCGTTTTGAAGGGTGAGTGAGCCAGTGTAACTACAGGCGCAAGGGACATAATATCTTAGTATCCAAAGTTAGTGACGCATTGGTTAATATTTCTTACATTGTCTATGGGCTGTGATTTTTTAATTTATATATTGTCATTTTGTATATATTATTAGAAAATTATTTATTTTATTTATGAGCCTCCAATAAAATACATATTCCTAAAATTAAACAATATAACGGTAACTTGTAACCGCTCCTTCAATTACAGGAGACCGCAGCATGCACTATTAAGAAAAAAATATATTTAAATGCAATTACGAGAAAAAGTAAAAAAAATTATACATAGCAGTAAAAATCAAATATAAATTAAAAACTTAAATTTAAGATTGAGCTTATTAATTAAACCATTTTTGGCTGATGATTTTGGGATGTTCGAGCAAAGTTCACCTTTGACATATATTTTCCTTTCCTCGAAATTCAAAGTCAACGTCAAAACCTTTATTCAATATAAAAGTGTTGCACTTGCTTATTGACAGTCAAAAATCGACCACCGGTTCGGAAACTAACACCTCGGACCTGAGAAGAACCGGCGAAAAAAACTCAGCGGGATATATATATTTTTTTTAAATGTCTGCCGTTACCAAAATCAATGACATTATAACAGAAAGAGCCGAGATGGCTCCATGGTTAGAACGCGTGCATCTTAACCGATGATTTCGAGTTCAAACCCAGGCAGGCACCACTGAATTTTCATGTACTTAATTTGTGTTTATAATTCATCTCGTGCTCGGCTTTGAAGGCAAACATCGTGGGGAAACCTGCATGTATCTAATTTCAACGAAATTCTGCCACATGTGTATTCCATCAAACCGCATTGGAGTCGCGTGGTGCTCCAAAACCTTCTCCTCAAAGGGAGAGTAGGCCTTAGCCCAGCAGTGGAGGAAACATCCAGGCTGTTAATGTAATAACAGAGATTGATAACTTAAAAGGCGTTTATACATATATCGATCAAATCTCTTACATATACAAACTATACCAATATTACAAATTGGTAAAATTATAGTAGCGGCACGCTATGATGGCCGTTTTGACGTTTGCCCGCTCATGAAGTTTCGTATTTAATAAATAATTACATCAAAGGAGCAAATTGTTGTTCTTTATTGTCAGTAGTGACGTGCAGTTAGTCATAAAATTTACCGAATGTGATTGGAAAAGGTTGTAAATAGAACTATTAAATTAATAAAGGACGATTATGAAAAAAATGTGAAAATAGATAATATTTTAGAAAATGAACTTATAATTAATGTGAGTGACGATAGCAGTGAGAGTGAAAGCAGCAGTATGGACGACTCCGATTAAATATAGCCACTAGTGTTTTTGGTTTCTTTTTTTGTATCAATTTATTTCTTGTATGTAATGTGTTTATAAAGTTATTCATTCTAATTCCAATTTTTGATTTAAATTGATTTCGTTCGAATATATTACTTAAACTTATTTTATATTTTTTTTATTAAACCTTTTTAATCAGATACTACTTGCAACAAAAACTTGAATTAAATTACTTGCAAAAAAACAAAGATTTGAATATATTATATCGATAATAAATTTACATTTCACATCACTTTTTTAATGTGTCAAAACGGCCATCGTATCTTGCCGCTACAATAGTTTGTATATGCTGATTCTGAAAACGTTTTCATAGAAAACAGAATAGATAGAAAGCTTCCCTATTCCTGAGTGCTATCATTACATAGTATAAAACAAAGTCGCTTGCCGCTCTGTCCTCGTGTATGCTTAGATCTTTAAAATTACACAACGGATTTTGATGCGGTTTTTCTTAATAGATAGATTGATTCAAGAGGAAGGTTTATATGTATAAAACATGCACAATATAGTAGAGAAACACTGATAATTTTAGAGGTTGATGTCGTAAATAAACACATTTTTTGCGCTTACATTGCAAATGCTGGCTCAACCCTATGATATAGATCAAAATAATGTACTACAGTATTATACACCTTAAAAAGGTCTTCAAAAAAGTCCCGGATGATATATGTCTATGTCATAGGGATAACGCACAATAACAATTTTTGATCCTTTACTTTTTACGAGATTAACGGCTTGTTTTTGAAGCGATTTTAAACAATACAGCATTAATCCTTATTCAATTATGTACCCTAAATACATTGTGCATTTACAGATAAATATGGCCCTACAGAATGTAATTTAAATAAATATTTTTCAGGGACATAGCGGTTTGCATTGTGTAACGACTGAAAAACTGTGAACATTGTAAAACATTCTGTCGTATATATAGTATCAGCATTGCACCCATGCGAAGCCGGGGCGGGTCGCTAGTTATATCATACAATTTTCTATACTAATGCTTGTACGGTTAACCTATTTACAGGATTCAACTGAAATTCTGCCTCATATCCATTCCATATTGGAGCTGCGTGAAATGAGACGGGAATAGGTCTTAACAGAATAAAAATTAGACGATCAACTTTAGATTAACAAACTATTTGTTTTACTTTTTGGTATATTACACTTTCCCAACGAGGCATAACACTATAGGTTTTGGAATTCTGAATGCCCAAAAGTCTGACAGCAACAAAACAGTAAAATAGGTCTTTCCTTTCAAGTTGAAGGTTCGGAACGAATTCGATTTCGTTACTCGAATGCGGGTTGGATTCGTGTTTAAACAATGTACGTGTGATGTTATTGGCGTTATATATTTTTGGAAATACTAATTTATGCATTCTAATTATATATTTAATTTATTCATATTTAGTTATTGCATCCGATTTCATAAAAGTGTAATCGATTTCAGAACGTCATTCGTATGGCTCTAAAAAATAATACAAGATATTTTCCCGCGCAAAATAATAATTAAAAAAAAAAAAACAAAAGAGTGGCGCGCATGGAACGACAATACGAGATTTTTGTTAATTGGATTTTTAAATTAAGGCTTATAATATTTTTCAAATAAAACAAATAATAAATAAATATTCCGTGTACTGGTGTATTTATTAATACTAAATTGTAACCCTAATAATATATGTATGGCGTTTTAAGACCAAACATAAAAAATAACAATCAAATACATTCATCGACTTGGCCGCAGGACATATTTTTTTATTTCATTAATTTACAACATCCCACAACATTAATTATATTCACTATTTTATTATTCGTGTCTTTTATTCCTTCGATAATCTATCAGCCTTGTGTTAACGAGTATTAATCGTCGTTTCATGTATTGTGATGACGTCGATGCCCCTCTGCATTATTAAATGTATTTACTGGTGCCGAGATAGCCGACTTGAGAGATGGTTAGAACGCGTGCATCTTAACCGATGATTACGGGTTCACACCCAGGCAAGCACCACTGAATTTTCATGTGCTCAATTTGTGTTTAATTCATCTCGTGCTCGTCGGGAAGGACATCGTGAGGAAAGCTGCATGTGTCTTAATTCAAAGAAATTCTGCCACATGTGTATCCAATCCAAATAAACGGAATATGCTCCAAACCTTCTCCTCAAAGGGAGAGGAGGGCTTAGCCTAGCAGTGGGACATTTACAGGCTGCTGCTGTGTATATTTTCTGGTCGATATTGGAATATTTTTAGAAATGTCCAATGTGATTGCCCCAAAACGGAGCCTTCATTCGGCTCTGCGTACGATTACATCGAATCACTTGTTTGATTGTAACTGATTTTTTCAAGACATACTTATACAAATATTCATACATCCAAATGAAATATTCTTAATTCAAGTAGGCTAATACAAGCACTTTCAAATCGTCTTGTTACAGCGTTTAATTAAATTTAAAACTACCGCCGATTCGGAAAGTAGATATCTGCCGAAATCCTTTTATATTCGGCCACGGTCGGACTAGGAACGTCAACGAGCTCTCTTAGACATCATGGACGACCTTTTCTCGTGCAGCGTGATCGAGGACCGATCGTAACGACATGCATAGGATATCATGCGTAGTGTATTATACGGCACGGTAGACCCCCCTCTCCCTAACCTAAAATAGGCGCTGAGGACTAGTCGCTGAGGCATTGCCCTATAACGTCTTCTAACGCACGACATGCAGAGAACACACAATAGCGACCGGTGTGGTTGTTTGCGTATTTGCCATCACGGATGTTTCCTTAACCCACACGTGAGTGGGGAGGGTACAGAGGGTACCTTATGCCCTTTTACCTGATAACGTGCACGAGATGAGTAGTTAAGACGTGAAATCGTTACAAACAAACTCACATAACCATGTAATATTTGCTATTTAAATAAAACAAAAATTTATAATAAAAATTAGTTTATTTTATTTACAAATATATCTTTTTTATAATTAGTGTATAGAAAATAGGTAACGATTAATTTGTAAATTTAATTTTTGGCTAACGACGTGTTACAAACCTCCAAATATAATTAAAAAAATACTACAAACTAACATATTAACAATATACAAAAATAAAAAAAAAAGACTTAACCGACAAAAAATTGTGAATTTGACTGTATATTTGTTTTATAAATTAAACCATTTCCTACACAACTCGTAACTTAACATCTCAAATTTCGTAAACTCGTATAACGTATCATGTTACATTAGTAACGAGACAACTAAAACATTCATAAAACAAATATATGTTTATATATCAGTAGAAATACAATTATTTAAAATTAGAATTGGATTTATTTTAAATAGTTAAGCGTCCCGAATAACTGGATTTTCGAACGATTCAACTTATTAATGTCTATGATTGCCTTTATTAAAATAATATCTAAGCCTATTTAAAATACTATAAAAATTTTAAATTAAAAAAAAAAAAAACGGAAATCATTATATTAAAAAAAAATATAACAAGATGTGACGTGTGACACGCGATTGGAACGAAATTGCTTTCGCAAATTAACAACGTTTGAGAATAATATTCAATGAGAGATAAAATTGTTATTAAAAATTCCGTGTGAATTAAAACAATAACAAAAAAAAAACTAAATTTAATTACTATAAAACCGTATATATTAGAAAGAGACAGCGATAAAGGAAAGAGAGGGAAATATCGTCTGGACATAACGCTTGTCCCTTACGAGACGATCCGTCAGTTAACTCTACTGTAAGCCGCGTTAAAGAACTTCGTTCCAAGCACATTTAGAAAGTAAATTACTGGAATACAATAGAGAAAAATGTACATTCGTTTTATAAATTGAACTATCACTGATTTCAAATCCAGTTCATCTGTCAAGGGATGATAAAATTGTCTACGACGCTTAATTCGAAATCAAACTGTATGTACATTTCTGACGTAACGTATTTGTTTAGATATTCAATAACTAATCTGTGGTGTTCAGTATGGATACGTGAATGACGTTTTGAATGTCTTTGACGTTGTCAACAGAACTTTTGATGTAAAATCAAAGTGTAAATAAGTAGTTAAGTGATATAATGTTGTACTATAAAGGAAAATATATTAATAAACCTGTTTGTAGTACACAATATAGCTGAGCTCTTATACGCAAGGAATACGTCTAAGGTTGCTTGTTGATCTTAAGCCCTTTTTCAATTGAAATATGTAATATCTATATTTAAATCAGTGATAGTACTTTCAATCAAAAAAACGAATCTTAATGAATGTACATTACATAACAATATACAATATAATTATTTTGGTAACAATCAACGTTACATATATAAAATACATAACACATAATTTTAAATCCCATAAATATAGTATGTGACTTACTGACGTACTATTGACATGATAAATTCTATCAAGTATTAAAGTCGAGAAGGAAAAAGATTTACGTTTATTTAAATCTGGGGTTACCAACCAGTGGACGCCTGGATGGGCCCGCGGAGGAGGGGGGGGGGTGTCTTGGGGAGTTGTTATGTATGTTAATTTCGAAGTTAAAATGCAAATACGGTAGACATATTTAGTTAGCGTGACGGCAAATGTCATGGCGCTCCCTTATACCGTCACGTCTCTCCGCCCGCTTTCTACCGTCCTGCGTGTGGTTTTCCAGCATTTATTTCGATGTGTCCAATTCTATGTGCAATGTGCCGAATTCGAACCCAGGCAAACACTGAGCTTAATTTATGTTTATAACTCATCTCGAAAGAAAACATCGTGAGGAGACGTTCATGTGTTTAATTTCAATGAAATTCTGTCACATGTATATCCTCCAATCCACGTTGGAGCAGCGTGGTGGAATTACAGGACCAAATGATTTTTAATAAACCGATTGGACGTGTGGAACAAAACGGTTGGGAATCCCCGATTTAAATATAAGTACATATTATACGAATTACAACAATAAACAATTCATCATACAAAAATATACTATAAAAAAAATTTAACTTTGTGCTTGATATTCCTAAACAATAATTGATATGCGTCACGGCGGGTTTCAGGAACGATTCATTAATTTATTTGGCCTCTAACATAACCGTTGTACTATAACGGCCTTAGTTATAAACATTGTTTAGAGCGTGTCTAGTCAAACAATATTTATCTCTTTCCAACACTATCGATTTGTCATTCGAGAGAAAGAGACAGCGCTATATAAAAAGTATATGTCTCCAACACCGTTGTTTTGACATTTGAAAGTAGACGACGCGGCATTGCTTAACGAATTTCCCTCTAAACAATATTTATATCTATAAGCTGTTTAACTATGATATGTAAATTTTTAACTATTAATTTATAATTCGTGGCTACAGTACATCCTCCATCAACAACTATACAGGGGACAATTGTCGCAGCGATTGTATCTTTCGTATGAATTATTCAATCGATACACCGATTGATAATGCAACCAAAAAATGCACAATTTTGACATTTAACGTCATCGACAATCGCTGTCACTTTGACTCGTCCCGCTGTGTTGCCATCACTTAAGTCTATACAGATTAAAACGGTGCACTATCTGACAGATAAAATATAAAAAAACACCAAAGATAATAACGTAAAATATAGCGGTCGATCAAAGATATGTATCCATGGTCCATGTTATATGGAAGTAGGCGTTTCGGTGGCCATATTACAGAATTACTATAATTTACAAGAAAATATAATAAAAATATTGATTTCAGTACATATTATTTGTGGCGATCATTAACTTTCCGTTTGAGTTTTTTTAAACGACGTTCGACGTTGAAACTAATTTGGCTTAAGCTGAACGCTGGTTGGTCGATGGTCACATGACGCGATAGTCAACCAATCAGCAGACGAGATTGGTAAACATTAACTAATATTCCTTTTATAATATAGGACTGTAACCCATCAACGCGAAATTGTCCGTTGGTGGTTAAGAGCTGTTAAAATTTAAATTCCGTTGATCCTGCCCCTTTATTTAATGCCCAGCGAATAACATCCAATAAATAAACGAGGGGTGAGACATCTGGTCAGAGCGAAGTTCTTCTCAATATATTATGTATTGTATTACAGTTATAGACCTGTTGACTCAAGAAGTTTATAGAAAAAGTGTAAATCGGAACGTCGTTCAAAAAAATCGGACCGCAAATTAACAATAACAGAACCTTTTTTTTTTTTCATCCGTAACGGTTTCACAAACTATTTGTGCTAGACTTTGTGACCCTGTCTTCCGCTTTCTAATTTCTTCTTCTTGTGTCTATTTATAATGGGCATCAGAAGCCACAGGGATGCGCCACATATGAAAATAATGCCAAATGTAACGAACATATGGACGAAATTCTTGTCGTGTTCATACCAGAGCCCGCATAATGGCGGCCCCACCAATTGCAAGAGACCGTTCACAAACAAACTTATTCCATAAGTCGACATCAGTCTATCGACACCTAAGATTTCCGCCATCACCAGCGTCGTCACGCTATTATTAACGCCCGATGCTAAGCCGAAAAACGCACAGACAACACTAATAGCTGTGTACGATTTTAAAAACGGTATTATAGTTAAACTTATCCCAGAGAATAACAAACCGCCGACGAAGAAAAACGATTTCGGCATAAAATTTAAGTCACAAAGAGCGGAGCCGCCGATACGTCCGACCAGGTCGAGCGCTGAGACCGTACTGAGCAAATACGCACCTCTCGCTTTATCGAATCCGATGTTCTGAGCGTGCGAGGGCAACAGAATGATGAAATTCGTACACGATATCGCAACTGTGCTGCTCGATATTAAAATGACGAGATACGTTGGATCTGTTAGAAGAGAAACATCGAAGAACTTGTTCCTCTCTTTCTTATCCTTTTTCTTGCAACAGAAACAGCAATACGCGACATCGGCCACGCTTTCCGTGATCGACTTCAGCGAAAATTGAGATGCGAATTCGTTGGGTCTCTCGAAAGCGGATAGCGTTGAACCGTGTATCGTCGTAGAAACATAAGCGAAACTGGACGTTGACATGTTCCGTTTCGGTCCCACGCTCAGACGCCTCCCAAATGTTTCTTGGGAGCCCAATCTCCTGCCATCTGGTACACCGTCTAGTCCTATAGACGCTGAGCTGAGATTATTCTTCGTTATCGGTCGAGGGTATGACAGTTTCCGCTTTGACAAATTCTGACGTAAGTTCTGCGTTGAGTTCATGCAATTTTGACTGTTATGTATATGGGCTTGCGAGAGGTTTCTGATCGAATTCTCCTTGCTCGGTCCCTCAGGCAGCCCGTTTTGTTTATCAGTGACATTTGTCATATCATAAGATTCGATTGGTTCCTCTTCTTCGAATAGAATATCGTCCTGAAAAAAAAGTATAACATTTTAAACAGAGAACACAAATATTATTCTAAACTAAAATACATACATAAACCATTAAAAACCCTGGATTAGCGTTATATAATTGTTATGACTAAAAAAAAAAAACTAAATTAAAATTCTACATAAAGCAATTCCATATTATTTATCGTAAACATTTATAAAATAAATAAAATATTACTTAAATTACATACAACTAAAACATATTTTTTTTTCTAAGCCGTATGTTATACCACCTTTGCCATATACAAATTTTTCAAGCCGCAATATATACAAACATAAAGCAATTAATGGTGCTGATTTCTATAAACACTATATCTATATTAAACTAATATAATACGACGAAAATATCTGTTCTCCTCTTCAAAACAACCAGTAAGAAAGAGACAGAGATCAGATAGAATCATTATTATTGATGATGTCGTCTTGACGGATGAACGTCAAAACGGCCATTATCACGAATGACTAACTACGCACAGTGCAACAGTGCGTGCATTAACACAGGTGAAAACTTCCCTCACTTTCATGATAGGACGATAGATGTTGAAAAAGAGTAACTACTGAGTTTCTTGCCGGTTCTTGACAGTAGAATCTACGTTCCGAACCGGTGGTAGCTTTACTTAAAATAATTTGTTAAATGACGATTCAAAAGTGCTTGTAAAAGCCTACTTGAATAAAGTATATTTTGATTTAGATTTTTGGTAACTCCTATACGATCCGGATAGAGTCCATATCGACGGACCAAGGGCTTTATGTGTTATACGAGGCACGGAAGTTAACACTACCCCCTTCAAACGTCGAGGTACTAGTCCGATCACGATTTTAAACAACCCTTCTTTGGGTTGTGATCGACGACAATCTAGTCTAAAAGACGAAGACGAGGTCATAGATAGGAAAACCGGGAACTGGTAACACGTCGCACGCTCTAGTAGAGGATCTACTCAGATCAGAACAAACGACGAACAAACGCTTCCTACTGACAAATCGGACTCCTACGATGAATAAATAAATAATAAACATTGGACGACATCACATACATTACTCTGATCCCAATGTAAGTAGCTAAAGCACTCGTGTTATGGAAAATCAGAAGTAACGACGGCACCACGAACACCCAGACCCGAGACAACATAGAAAACTAATGAACTTTTTCTACATCGACTCGGCCGCGAATCGGACCCGGGGCCTCGGAGTGGCGTACCCATGAAAACCGGTGTACACACTACTCGACCACGGAGGCGTCAAAACGATGTTGCTTTGATTGCGGTTTCTCGATCAATCAGAACTATAACTCCACATTTATTCCTTATTTCAAAGAGTTTGCCGGACGGGCGAATATGCCAAAAAATTGTAAGTTGTCACCATCCCTTATATCAAAAATGCGCCACGTTGAAAACTAAGATGTTATGTCCCTTGTGCCTGTAGTTACCCTGGCTCACTCACCCTTCAAACCGGAACACCAAATTACTAAGTATTAAAGTAGAATATCTGATGATTGGCTGGTACCCGTCCGGGTCCTGGGTTTTCACAAAGTCTTCCATCCGAGTAAATCCAGCCGAAGTTACGTCATTTCATCTATTAGTCTATCAAACGAATCTATAATACATACTAATTGACAATTGCGGGTTCGGTCGTGTTTAGGGGTTGATCGGCAAGTATTAGGTACAAAAAGTAGCCAATGCCCTTGGGGTTCAAGCTTTCATACATCATATTATTCGATACAAGATTATATAGCAGACAAAAAAGTGTGGAGTTAATGCCTGTTGACTTCCAGGCAGGAGACATGACATACATATATAATTGTATTTAACTAACATGACTGTATTTTTAGATCTTGAAAAAGAGTAACTACTGAGTTTCTCGTCGGTTCTTCTCAGTAGAATCTACATTCCGAACCGATGGTAGCTTTACTTTAAATAGTTTGTGAAATGACGATTCAAAAGTACTCGTAAAAGCATACTTGAATAAAGTATATTTTGATTTGATAACAAAATTCCATCAAAATCGGTTCAGTGGCTTAACCAAGCGTCACAGAACATCATTGCTTTCGCATTTAAAATATTAGTATAGTATAGAAACAACAAAATCATCACCCACAACAACAACAACAACAACAACATTGATTGATTCAACAATAATCACTTCCACAATACATTATATATATAAATATATGTATATAAACTAAAACATACAATAACTTACGAAGTGTGTATTTTTTTTTTCAAACGAAACAGATACTCAAAACAAAGGAGAAAGTGATTATCACCATGAAATAATGTTAATGTTAGTAATTACGATGTTAAGTTGCGTGCAAAGCATGTGTTACTCGATACAGCCAATCACGAGAGAGTAAAGACAAATGCGACCTTGAATCGACGCGATTCCATTGGCCGATATCGATAGGTAGTCTGTCGTGTCCATCGTGGATTCGTGACAACGATCTCGGAAGTTTCGAAGTAAAATTAAAGTGGATACAAGTTGTTAAGCGTAATAGTACAGTATTATAAATAAAGATATATTAATCAAGAACTGTTTGTAGTGCATAACATAGCAGAGCTGTTACCGAATCCGATTGAACGTGCAAATCAAAGGTTCGTTTATCTTAACTCCTCTCGCCATTGGAATGTACAACATTATAAAGATTTGAATTGGTAACGAGTGTTCTTAAACAGAGGAAGATTTTCACAAGGAATTATTTATTCAAAGTCATATCCTTTGTGGTGGTTGGTTCACGATTATCATTGCTGCCTCGTCGGTCTGTTAGATACAAGAACGCGGATCCCGATGTTCTGTAACAGCCCGGAGTCCGGAAGCTGGAACTGTGTTGTCTCCGTGTCTGTCTCTCGTGTCTCGGGAAGCACGTAAGGCCGTCCTGCACCTAAACTCTCCCGGTCGCGTCCGATCTGACATCTGATTATCAGAGTGAGGATGTCCTCACTATCATAATCTCTATGTAGACAGTGCACGCACACACGCGTGGTGCCGCACACACGTGTAATCTTGCAGATATCCAACACACGTGCACTAATGTCTTGCGTAGTTGTCCGTTTCAAAAATGGCAGCCGAGTCCGGGCAAATACAACATACATTCATTATAATTATCATCATCATCACCAATTCAAATGTTTAATTATGTTAATAAAGAATAATTTAAATTAAAATTGATCACGTGGACAGCGATAACGGAACCATTTTAACGGGACGTTTACAAAAATTACGAACTGCACATCCTAAAACGAAATAATTAAAAAAATACATTACATTCCATCGCAGTTATTTACATTTCAGATAACGGAGTACGAGATATACCCCCCCCCCCCTTCCCTTCTCACACAAGTTCATCACAAAAAGCCAAGAACTATTTTCCTTTATCCCATACTTCATATTATTCATTATCATTCAACGCTCACACATTCAATATTGTAAAGGAGGCGATTCAAATTTTGAATTTAAATTTAGAATAATCTAAGTCTCAACAAAAAAAAACAAACAAACTAAATCTAGCCAAATTAACGTTGCGAAAAAACAACACACATCAAAATAGTTCCTAACTTAAATCTTAAGCAAAGACAGAAAAGAACGAATTCGAAATTCAAAAAAAAAAAAACAACAAAACATCCGTTAAAATAGTTCCTTATTAAACATGAAGCAATATTAGAGAATATATTAATATATCGATACAAAATACGAATGATAAGAAATAGCTTACTTGAACTCTCACCAATTGTATTACGTGGGTCGCTTCGATCATTAAAAAAAAAAACACACACTTCGACCGCAAACCATGGCTACGATTAAAAAAAAAAAAAAACATTTTTTTTATACATAGGTGGGCGGACGTATGGATCACCGGGGCACAAGTTAGTTAGCCATTGGCGCCGTGAATTAACAATTCCTTACATCGCCAGTACGCCACCAAGCTTAGGAACTAAGATGTTATTCCAACTCACCGTTCAGTTACGAGTGGGTGGTACCTTACCAGACGGGCTTGCACGATGCCCTACCACCCAGTGAACTTAATCATTATTATATTAAACATTATCCGATATATATAAACATCAACTACGCGTGCGACTTAACCAGACAACTCGCTGAAACGCGACCCCCTCCCGCTTCCCCTCGTCCGGCAGTACAGACAGCACATTAATTACCGATGCGTCTATTACGTCATCAGCGCGAGATGTCTAGTTAAATCGTTCGGATTGTAAATAAATTTAAACAAAGTTGAGCGATTGTCTTGGCTTACTCATACGTTTGAGCCTCTCTGTAGTCGATTCCAATGGAAGGAGTCAAGATAAATAAACAATTTTGACCTTGAACTGACGTGACGTCATTGGTCGAGATTTAAACAACGCGGTGCTCATTTCGGATTCGTGAATGACGTTTTGAATGTCGAAGTTGTCATCGGAATACTGTTCTATCATAAATAGAGATATTTTAACAAAGAACTATACGCGGTGCACAATGCGGCAGAGCTATTAGTTAATGTATAAATCTGAGGTTTGTTTATCTTAGCTCCTCTCGCCATTGGAATACACACAAACGCTACGCGGTACCACTTCCGATATCCATCGAGCAATATTTGACAAGTCTCAGAACGTCGAAGATAACTCCTCAATTATTGGACGATAAGTAATTTATGTGAAAACGAGAAAGATTATCGGATCACTTAGACTCCGTTTGGTAGTCGAATATCAAAATTAAAAAAAAAACACGAGCCGAGATGGCCCAGTGGTTCGAACGCGTGCATCTTAACCGATGATTTCGGGTTCAAACCCAGGCAGGCACCACTGAATTTTCATGTGCTTAATTTGTGTTTATAATTCGTCTCGTGCTCGGCGGCGAAGGAAAACATCTTGAGGAAACCTGCACGTGTCTAATTTCAACGAAATTCGCATTGGAGCAGCGTGGTGGAATATGCTCCAGACCTTTTCCTCAAAGGGAGAGGAGGCCTTAGCCTAGCAGTGGGAAATTTACAGGCTGCTAATGTAAAAAAAATTAAAAAAAAAAAACGAGATGTGTCGCGGGACACCCGTTTGGAACGGAGTTCCTTTCTCCATATATTACTTATTAAATAACACACACAATGAAATCAATTAAGAAAGTTCGAGAATTATTGAATGACTCGACAAAATAAGCCCGCGTTAATACAAACAAAACATACTACAAATAATATTACATAAAATCATATACAGAAGAAAGAGACAGAGCGAAATAGAAAGAGAGGCAAAGATTGAACTGAGGATTCCTGTCACTTCACAAAAAAAAAAAAAATCAATAACATAATAAAGATCACTGTAGCGTTTGTGACGTCATCGAACCAGCTGTTAACGCTAATGCATATATTTCATTAAGGTGAGCCGCACGTCGAAACGTTCCAAATCATATTAAAAAATAATAAATGTATCCGTAATGAAAATAACACACGTAACTTCACTTCACATAACAGACCCTAAGCATATTCATTGTAACTTTTTTTTTTTTTATGTTATCGGTAGTCACCGCCGCCCGTAGACGATGGCGTTGTCAGAAATATTGACCATTCCTTAGATCACCAATGAACTAAGACGTTACGTCCCTTGTGCCTGAAGGTACACTGGCTCACTCACCCTTCAAACCGGAACGCAACAATACTGAGTACTGCTGTTTGGCGGTAGAATATCCGATGAGTGGGTGGTACCTACCCACCACCAAGTAATAAACTATAACCTTTACATTCAATTCAACACTTTAACATGACGATTCAAAAGTGATTTCTAGTTCAAGATTCTAATTCACCAAAGTAAGATTGACCTTTTAACTCTAGAAATTATACAATTATAACTTTAAATAACCACACGGTGAATCATGAACCAACCTGTAACTCTAACCCAACAAACGAACCGACTCGTAACTCTAAATCCGCTACAGCGACTCACCTGCGGTCCGTCCTCGTCGTCTTCCATCTCCTTGTACTTCTTCACCATATGCTCCTCGACCGGCTGGAACAGCAACGCAGCCGCCCAGACATTCAGCATGATACCACCGAGTATTAGAACTGCTCCTCTGATAAAGAAAAAGTAACACAAAAATTAAAAAAAAAAAAAATCTAAATATACTTTATTTAAGTAGACTTTTACGAGCAGTTTTGAATAGTCATCTTACAAACTTTATTAAGTGATACTACGACCGGTTCGGAATGTAGATTCTTTTTAATAATAAATAAATAAATATCGGACAACATCACATACATTACTCTGATCCCGATGTAAGTAGCTGAAGCACTTGTGTTATGGAAGATCAGAAGTAACGACGGCACCACAAACACCCAGACCCGAGACAAATTTTTTCTTCTATTGTTCAAATATAAATATCTTACAGTTATTGTTTTCATACAAAAACAATAAATTGATTTTCGTTATTTGAAACGGCCTGGAGGCGATCATCTCATTCCCGACGTGTTTAATCAACTAAGAAATCATTGGATCGACGACCTCCGTGGTCGAGTAGTATGTACACCGGTTTTCATGGGTACGCCACTCCGAGGTCCCGGGTTCGATTCCCGGCCGAGTCGAGTCGATGTAGAAAAAGTTCATTAGTTTTCTATGTTGCCTCGGGTCTGGGTGTTTGTGGTGCCGTCGTTACTTCTGATTTTCCATAACACAAGTGCTTTAGCTACTTACACTGGGATCAGAGTAACGTATGCGATGTTGTCCAATATTTATTAATTTTCTTTAGCGCACAAACGCTCCTTAACGACAAATCAAATAAAAGCTTGTATAAAATTCATACTCACTTGTAACCGTACGTCTCCAACAGGTACCGCAAGACGGGGGGCAATATTATACTGCCGAACGCCGAGCCGGACATACAGATGCCATTGGCCAAGCCCCGCAGCCGGACGAAGTACGACGTCACGATATAAACAGTCGGCGGGAAAGCTAGACCAGCGCCGGTGCCGACCATCGCGCCGAAACTTTGAAAAAAAAAAAAGAAAAAAAAAACATCGTCCTGAGGAAAGAGGTTTCATTTGAGTTTAGAGTTTTAGTTTATTTAAAACTATACCCTGTACAAGATACAATTTTACTATGAAGCAATCGAAAAAGTCTTAAAATTTTCGTATAACGCCTGAATATTTAGGAACTTTTGTATTTAACGTGTGTTTTTAAATATTTTTACAAATTTGTAAAATCATTATATTAAGAAAATAATATGTTCGTCATTGCAAAGTTATGTTCGATCAGAAAAATTTGCATCTGTCGAAAAGATCGAGCTAGCTTGAACCGATCGCGTGTTGGGCGATAGAATGTTAGATACTCGTGTCCTTTCCTGTTCGCGTGGCAACGCATATCTTAAGACGTGTTCGCGTAAAGCTCAACAAACGAACAAACAAACTTTTACATTTTATAATGTCTAGAACATGTAGATCTTATGGAAATCTCACGGCATTCTTATATTTAGAATCAAAACGTCAACGGGGAAATGGTTTAAGGGTCGCCTAGCGATGTTAAAAACGCATGTTCGATCCTGACCCCCTGGTCTATTGCCGTCCCCACTCCTAGCACAAGATTGAAGCTTAATTGGAGGGAAAAACTGATTAATAATTACTTCATTTGCATTGTAACTATAATTTAAAAAAGTCACCTCGTCGTCAATGTTTAACAAAAACATGGTGAGGTAACCTGCACATTTTGGGCATAATGGGGGGAATTAATCACTTACCTAAAGTACAGATAGCCGATGGAGAAAGCCCAACAACTAATAATCATTCCGAACGCAGCGAAACAGCCACCGATCAATGTCACCGTCCGATACGACCACTTCACCGACAGTATCGATGATATTGGACCTGGTGGGAGGGGGGGATGATTACGAAGACATCAGAAATTGCGATTATTATCGGTACCAATTGAATTGATATTACCAAAAGTAACAAAAGTAAGTTGTCGCGTCTCGGGGGTCGAGACAGACTCGTATATCTAGACTAGACGATTCAAATTTTGAATTTAAATTTAGAATAATCTTAATCCCACCAAAAAATAAAAAGACCAACTAAATCTAGCCAAATTATAGTTGCTAAAAAAAAACAACACACATCAAAATAGTTCTCCTAACTTAAATCATAAGCAAAGACAGAAAAGAACGGATTCGAAATTAAAAAAAAAAAAAAATAACAAAACATCCGTTAAAACAGTTCCTTATTAAACATTACGCAAACAGACCAACTCACCCAAACTACTGTAGAGGAAGTAGCACAAGGCAACGATGCCCGAGGACGCGGAGGCGCTCGAGTGGAAGACATCGTTAAACTCCACCAGGAGAACTCCAAACGATTTGATAGTTCCTGGTATAAGAATATTCACTAACGTTGCCCCTGAAAAGCGAAGTAAAAACCTGAACGTTATTAAATGTTTGTCTTTTTCATGATATGACGACCTCCGTGGTCGAGTAGTGAGTACACCGGTTTTCATGGGTACGTCACTCCGAGGTCCCGGGTTCGATTCCCGGCCGAGTCGATGTAGAAAAAGTTCATTAGTTTTCTATGTTGTCTTGGGTCTGGGTGTATGTGGTGCCGTCGTTACTTCTGATCTTCCATAACACAAGTGCTTTAGCTACTTACATTGGGATCAGAGTAATGTATGTGATGTTGTCCAATATTTATATTTATATATTTATTTATATAGCAAATGGGCCACCCGATGGTAGGTGGTCACCATCGCCCATAAACGATGGCGCTGTAATCAACCATTCATTACATCGCCAATGCGCCACCAACCTTGGGAACTATGATGACTTCGTGCCTGAAGTTACACCGCTCACTCATCCTTCTAACCGGAACCCAACAGTACTGCTATTTGGCGGCAGAATATCTGATAGCCAGGTACCTACCCAGACGGGCTTGCACAAAGCCCTACCGCGAAGAAAATCACACGAAATTCGATGTAAATTTATAGGATTTCGGTGTTTTTCAAAGCGCACTGTCTACCCGAAACGCACACACACGCACACACGCACACACACACACACGCACACACGCACACACGCACACACACACACACACACACACACACACACACACACGCACTCAATCACGAATCAGATACGGCCGAAATGAATTCACAAGTTTAAGTTAAAATATGCGATTATAAGGTTATTATCATTGTGGTGATCTTGGTGGAAATGTTATAAAGCTTTGTCGCACAAAGTGCAAAAAAAAAAAAAACTGATTAAAAAAAAAGTAGATTCGTCCTCAGTTATGATAAATCTGAGGTTAATTTTTGTGAGGATTAGTCGAAGTTGTGTCAGAATATTTATTCATTCGAAACACCATAAGCATATTCACAAAAACAACGCAATCAAAAGTACACGGACCAACGCAGTTGATACACCAGCACAGACATTTACAGCACTATTGAATTACGATAAAAAATAATAAACTATTAAATTAATAATATTAATAGAAACTTAAACAAGCATAAAATTAGGCAAAACATACGGCTCAAGGTTTAATAAAGACGTAACAATTATAAACCTCCAAAAATAAAAATAAAAACAATGGCAATGTTATCCGCTTATAGCGTTTAATACTGAAACGGTAACGTATCATAGCTACATAGTATAAAACAAAGTCGCTTCCCGCTGTCTGTCTGTCCCTGTGCATGCTAAGATCTTTAAAATAACACAACGGATTTTGATGCGGTTTTTTTAACTGATAGAGCGGAGGAAGAAGAACGTTTTAAATGTTATGTCGTAAATAAACACATTTTTTGCGCTTACATTGCAAACGCTGACTGAACCCTACGAGATAGATCAAAATAATGTACTACAGTATTGTACACCTTAAAAACGGTCTTTAAAAAAGTCCGCGATGGTATAAGGGATAACCCAAAATAAAAAATTTTGATCCTTTACTTTTTACGAGATATAATGGCTTATTTACGATTTTAAGCAATACAGAATTAGTCCTTACCCAATTAAGTACCTTAAATACATTGTGCTTTTGATATAGATCAATATGTCCTTTTACGGCATGATATTTAAATGAATATTTTCTAAGATATTACAGATTTAAAACGAAGGGAAATAGCGCTTTGTCTTGTCTAATGGCTGAAAAACTGTGAACGTTGTATATAAATACATACTGTTATTCAGTATCAGCATAGCACTTGTGCGAAGCCGGGGCGGGTAGACTAGTTTTCGTTATAAGTCAATATTATTGGTCCCCTGCTCTAATGGACGTGGTGAAAACACAACACAGATGCAAGTTTCCTGAGCGAGTTTCAAAAGCACGGTTTCTCCAGAGCCAAAGCTGTGACCTGCATAGTTAACTTGGTGCCAATCATCATATGTTAACGGCCAAACAGCAATACTTGGCATGTGGTGATAGATAGTGCGTGTGCGTGTGCGTGTGCGTGTGTGTGTGTGTGCAGATAGCACGAGACTCTCTTATACCGTCAAGCCTCTCGAGTCAACTCAAATCGGTCGTGACGGTTTGAAGGATGAATTACCAAGTATAATCATAGTCACAAGGGATATAACTTGAACTCTTAATGTGTTGATAATTTTGAGGTCTCCCAAGGTCAATATTTATGGGCGTTTGCCGTTTGTCGTTCAGCCTGATCTATTTTTAAATAAAACAACATAAAACAACAACCACTACAACATACAGCCTTATAACCGTTAGCTTGTAATAAAATAACAAATAGTTTTTACCTACGAGAACACACCATCCCCATTTTCCATCCGGTGGTACCATCTCCCAGTCACGCTCCGGCGCCGGGCCGATCGTGAATCTACCGCCGCCAACGCCGCCTTCATCTTCGGGTAGTTTAACTGAAATTTAAATAGAATCCACAATTAAAATCAATTTGTAAAAGTCGACAAAATACTTGCGAGGTACGGCTCTCTACTGTACCCTGTCTGGGTGGGTATTGAGCCAGTGTAACTACAGGCACAAGGGACGTGATGATGAAGACTATGACCTTCTGCGCAATTCCGCCCACGGCGACCAATCTCAAGAAGGACCAGCCAACCACGCAGGACATTTAACTTTGCCGATACATCAATTTAAACAATTTGTAAAAAAAAAAACATTAATAAAAACGCACATTGTTCAATACAGGGTTTATATACACGATGGAAAGGCGTGGAGCTGATACTTTTTGACATGCAGGATATATTATAAACATATATAATTGTATTTGACTAACATAACTTTGTATTTCAATTTTTGAAAAAGATTAACTACTGAGTTTTTCGCCGGTTCCTCTCGGTAGAATCTACATTCTGAACCCGTGGTATCTCCACTTAGTACAGTTTGTAAAATCAAACATACATGTCAAAAGCATACTTAAATCTATACTAATATTATACATGTGAAACTAACTCTGTCTGTCTGTCGCTCTTTCACAACCAAAACAATGAAGCGAATTTGAAGAAATTTGGTACGACGCAAACTTGAACTCCAGGGGAGGACGTAGGCTACATTTTTGGCCAACACATGACAACCGACCGGGGCCAACTAGTAAATTATCTTCTGATTTTGATATAATGGTGGGCAGTCCATACGAGCTGTTATATTTATGGAACGAAGTTCATGGAGTGAACTGTCAGAAATCTTTCCCTCTCTATCTCTTCAGCTCTGTCCCTTCCTATTGTATACGATTTAATAATATTTTATTTAAACATGTCTTTTGTTATTGTTTTAATTCACAAGCGATTTTCAATAATAATGCAGTTATCGACGAATCTTAAATTAAAATCAAGTTTACATTTTGAAATATTTCTTTTTTTTTTAAATTCCGTGATGGTCCAATGGTTAGAACGAGTGCATCTTAACCGATGATTTCGGGTTCAAACCCAGGCAAGCACCACAAAATTTTCATGTGCTTAATTTGTGTTTAAAATTCAACTCGTGCTCGGAAAACATCGTGAGAAAATCAGCATGTATCTAATTTCAACGAAATTCTGCCACATGTGTATTCCACCAACCCGCATTGGAGCAGCGTGGTGGAATATGCTCCAAAAACCTTCTCCTCAAAGGGAGAGGAGGCCTTAGCCCAGCAGTGGGAAATTTACAGGCTGTTAATTTGTATGTTACAGTTTGAAAGTCATTTCTCATGTGGCACAATAAACGCTAAACAAAACACGTGGACACTGAAAGACTATTAATAATTTTCTGGACATTCTGGCTGCGGGCCAGACTCGAACGAAACGAACCAGACTCCAGCTTTAAGAAACTTTTTAATTAATTATTTACGAGAACAATTTTATTTTATTTCGTCTCCAATGATTTGAATGTTAGGGTAACGTGTCAACGATCGGGCGGACGCGCAAATGGGCCTCCTGATGGTAGGTGGTCACCACCGCCGACAGACATTGGCGCCGTAAGAAACTTTAATAATTCTTACATCTACAATGCACCGTCAACCTTGGGTACTAAGTGATTGTGTCCTTTTCAAATCGGAACCCAACAATGCAAAGTATCGCTGTTTGGTGGTAGGATATATGATGAGTGGGTGGTACCTACCCAGACCAGCTTGTACAAAGCCCGTACAGAAAGAGCGGGAATAAAAAAATCCTTACGTTAATTCTAACGTTAACTGCGTTTTGTTTAAAAAAAAAATAGGCAAAGACCAACTGCTCAGAACCTTTTCCTCAACTGTTTTTTTTGTGTATCTATTGAATAGCTTTAGTGTAAATAAATAAATAAAAATTAAATATTGCTTATTCATATCCGTTTCCCTGAAATTTTGATACTCATAATTACGGACAATTTTCGATAAAAGGTCAATTTTTTTTTTTTTCGTATATGACGGTTATGAAATTTGCAACAACTAAAAGTTATATGGACTTGGGCTGAGAACTAATATATTTATACAATATAATTTTAAATACAAGTACACACACACACACATAAATATTATTCTATACATATTTTAATCAAAGTATTGTCAATGTCACAGTCAAAAAACTCACATCACTTTTTTGACATTTGCGTTTTTTTTTTTTTTTAATAACAATTAAATAACAATGACAACGTATTGTTCATTGTGCCTCCATTTATTTCGAATAAAGTATCTTATATATTTGTTGGGCATGAATGACGTTTGAATTTCGATCAAGGAGCGGTCACGGATATTAATAATAATCGCCGATGTTCATATGACATAAAATACTATGTTATAACGCGTTGTTTTTAATTTTTATTTCTTTATTTAATGTTAAGAGTGATTTTTTATGATGAGCGCTCACAAGGACAAAATCTACACGATAAAGTTGCTCGCTAAACAGAGCACAACTTCACGTTACATTTACATACATTAGCAGCCTGTAAATTTCCCACAGCTGGGCTAAGGTCTCCTCTCCCTTTGAGGAGAAGGTCTGGAGCATATTCCACCACGCTGCTCCAATGCGGGTTGGTGGAATACACATGTGGCAGAATATCGTTGAAATTAGACTCATGCAGGTTTCCTCATGATGTTTTCCTTAATCGCCGAGCACGAGATGAATTATAAACACAAATTAAGCACATGAAAATTCAGTGGTGCCTGCCTGGGTTTGAACCCGAAATCATCGGTTAAGATGTACGCGTTCTAACCACTGGGCCATCTCGGTTCTCTTCAACTTTACACCTTGTCTTATTTTACAATGTTTATTTATTTCAAATTTAAATTTCAGAAGAAAACATATTAGTCATAATAATAATTTTATAATTAATAAATGGATTATTATTTTTATTACGCCCAAAAAGCTTATCATAGTACGGAGCAATATATTTGTGAAGCATTTACGGTCTCACTTATAAACTTCGTTCAATTAAACACTTTCTATCTCGTTCTGCCACCATAGATTCGATATTCAAATGAAAAAGAAAGCATTATTTAACGAAGCACGTCTTAAACAAATTACCAATGCATAGAACACGAACACGTCTTAGTCTTTACTATGAATCTTAATTTAAACAAAATTGATCTTTATCACAATGAAATTAAAATCAAAACGTAATAATATAATTAAAACACTTACGTGATTTATATTTATACCTATTAGACATGAAAAACGAATTTAAATACACTAAAAACTATATTAATTTAACGAAACAACAATCACTGAAACAAACTAAACTTGACTAAATCAAGTCATACTTAATTTTCAACTACCCGCAATTGAATAAACTCGCTTTCGGATTCGTTGCGATTAGGGTTGTCATATTTCGAAACCAAATACCCGTGCGGACTAGTAATTTAAGCCCGAAATTTGGGGTAAAATGACCGGACACCCCTAATTTTTATTGAGAATTTTATGACGTAGCATTTTTGGAACGAAGTTCTTTTACGCGAATTACAGGAGTCGTCAAGTAAGGAAAACGAGTTATGTCCCTCTCTCTGTCTCTGTCTAATGTTTACGGTTACATATAATATTTATTTGTGGTTGTTGTTTTAATTCACACGAGATTTTTTATCATTGTATCTGATATTTAATACATAATCCATGAGCCAAGAATTAGGACATCTTCGGGGTGTTATTTTACTTACAATAATAAATATATATCTAAATTGATAAGTACTTATATGCTGTTTTTATTTTTGTTTTAATTTTAATTTTATATTTTTTTTTTGTGTATTAGCTTTAAGTGGAAACTTGATTGATTTGTGTTTTATGTTATTTTTGTTTTATATTACAGTGTTTTTAAAATTGTTTGTTTCCCAAATAAATAAATAAATAAATAAATAAATAAATAAATAAATAAATAAATATATTATACCAGTTTTCAGCCCTGGTCTCGCTCGCGTCTTAGGGGCTGGCTGTCAGGTATTTGCATAAAAAGTAGCCTATGTCATTCCTTAAAGTTAAAATTGGCTTCGTACCAATTTTTTCATACTTACTTGACATATCGGTATACCTATTATGGACAATTTACACAATATCTGATTTTCATAGGCGAAACTTCATATCCTTTAAAAAGTATTTTATGCCTTTTATTATAAACTAGCGACCCGCCCCGGCTTCGCACGGGTGCAATGCTGCCACTAAATATACTACAACGTTCACAGTTTTTCAGTCGTCAGACAATACAAACCGCTAAATCCCTGTGTTTTATACCTAATATCTTCGAAAATATTCATTTAAATTACATGCTCTAAAGGGCCATATTGATCTATATTAAATGCACAATGTATTTAAGGTACTTAATTGGATAAGAATTAATATACTTAATGCTTAGATCATTAAAATTACACAACGGATTTTGATGCGGTTTTTTTTAACAGATAGATCGATTCAAGAGGAAGGTTTATATGTATAATACATGCACAATATAGTAGAGAAACACTGATCATTTTATAGGTTTCCAAAGTGATGGTGAAAATAAACACATTTGCGCTTACATTGCAAACGCTGGCTGAACCCTACGAGATAGATCAAAATAATGGACTACGGTATTGTACACCTTAAAAACGGTCTTCAAAAAAATCCACGATGGTATATGTCTATCTCTTAGGGATCGCCCACAACAACCATTTTTTGTCCTTTACTTTTTACGATAAATAATGGCCTATTTTCGAAGCGATTTCAAGGAATACAGCATTAATCCTTATCCAATTTGCAGCATGTAATTTAAATGAATATTTTCGAAGATATTACAGATTTAAAACGCAGGGACATAGCGGTTTGTATTGTCTAATGACTGAAAAACTTTGAACGTTGTAAGACATTCTGTATTATATTTAGTAACACCATTGCACCCGTGAGAAGCCGGGGCGGGTCGCTAGTTATAAATAAAGATATATTAATCATAAACTCTCAGTAGTGCACAATATAGCTGAGTTATTAGCGAATCGCATGAAATACGTAAATCTAAGGTTTGTTTATCTATTTTCCTACTTCCATTGGAATAAGCTGTACATAATCCGTCACATCACAATATTAGTAACCAAGCAAGGATGGACAACGAAATTACAACATATTAGATCGTAAAAACCGATAAATCGATATTCTCCAAACTACGTAACATCACTATCAGCTAATCATCCGTGTTTATCTATCTATCCGTCTGTCTATTATTAGAAATTAAGACATTACAACAGATAAATTAAAAGTCGTACCAATATTATAGATGCGAAATTTTGAATGGATTGATGTTCGATTTTATTATGTAACTATCTGTGCCCGCGACTTCGCGCGCGTTTGAATTTAACGAAAATTCCCACTGCTGGGCTAAGGCCTCCTCTCCCTTTGAGGAGAATGTTTGGAGCATATTCCACCAAGCTGCTCCAATGCGGGTTGGTGGAACAAACATGTGGCAGAATTTCGTTTAAATTAGACACATGCAGGTTTCCTCACGATGTTTTCCTTCACCGCCGAGCACGAGATGAATTATAAACACAAATTAAGCACATGAAAATTCAGTGGTGCCTGCCTGGGTTTGAACCCGAAATCATCGGTTAAGATGCACGCATTCTAACCACTGGGCCATCTCGGCTACTATAACTTATTAATTCTGAATTAGGCAGCTTTTGTGATATTAAGTCGTCGGTGAGAGGAACCCGACGTGACGGCGGCGCGAGTGCTGCGCGCGGTACTGGACAGTATTTGGACATTGCAGCGCGACTTTATTATTTTATAAGTCCCGTCAAAATCGGTCCAGCCGTTCCAGAGATTAGCCGGAACAAACAGACAGACAGACCGACAAAAATTAAAAAGATATATATATATATATATTTTGGCATGTGTGCCGTGTATACATACATATAGTATTTTAATATTACAAACAGACACTCCAATTTTATTATACGTATAGATTATGGCGCCACTTTCTACGGGCCGTGGCGACAACTTACCGGAGGCCTAATTGCCCCTAAATACACAACTATCTTACCTTTTTTCGATGATTTCACGGATATCAACCCCCTCTCTTCATTCTGACTGGGTAACACTATAACTTCATTTCTCTCCAGAAGTTTCTCTTGAGCTTCGTCTATAATATCCTTCTCGGATCTAACGGCCTGCAAGGTCGCCATTTTCTATCTGACACTACACAAAATGGCCGGCGTTTACAAAATGGCGCATGTTATATTATTTTATCTTTGGAATGTCTTGTAGTAAACTACATTTCTTCGTTTTACATATAAAAGGAATTCAGTCTTTCATTTGGCTGGTTTATTTATTCTGAAACAAGTAAGATTACAATTATTATTATAATATACTTTAATAATTGTCTGCGTGTGTGTTGGGGGGGGGGGCTTTAAGGTGTTAGGTCCTTTTATGAATCCAGGCGTAATAATGATCGGTCGAATTATTATCATATCAACTATGAAAGCGTCAGTCAAGATGAATTAACAATTTTAACCTTGAATTGACGTGACGTCACTGGTCGAGGTAGAAATAATCAGTGATTTTCATTGTGGAGTCAAGAAAACGTTAAGAAACCGATATGTAACAATATTGTTTGTAGAACTTGGTGGACAATGTATTTACTTGGTGGTAGGGCTTTGTGCTAGCTCATCGGGGTAGGTACCACTCATCAGATATTCTACAGCCAAACAGCAGTACCTAGTATTGTTGTGTTCCGGTTTGAAGGGTGAGTGAGCCAGTGTTACTACAGGCACAAGGGACATACCATATCAGTTCCCAAAGTTGGTGACGAATTGGTGATGTAAGGAATGGTTAATATTTCTTACAGGGCCGTTGTCTAAGGTTGGAGACCACTTACCATCAGGTGGCCCATATGCTAGTCCAATCAATACTTTAAAAAAAAAAACAAACCTTTAGTTACTGAAGCTACTTATAGATATAGGTTATTGAAAACGGCCGTCAACAAGAATCTTAATACACGGTGGTTTATCAGCTCGGCGGTGTTCGGTCTACGTCTAGTAATCAATTATAACTTATAATGTATTATTAATTGTGTTCACTACTGTATTATTATTGTTCGATTTGACGTTTACAGCTTATAAAAAAATATCTCCACAAAATGGAGTTGAAACATTCATCCAGAGGGACGATAATGACACTTCATTTGTTTTTCAAGTGATAACTTCTTACGGGAGGATAAGGGAGGCTGTTTCGATTAGCATTTCCTATCTAGATCTAGATCTACTAGTTTGTTATAAAGCTAGCTTGAACCTCAGCCTCAGTGACAAAGCCCTAAAACTTGAGCGAAGTCACAGTCGATAACTACTACAAAACAATTGTTTAACAAATATTTTAAAGGCTTCGTCTAATCTTATCTTACAGACTTTTAGTTTGTGCAGAAAAAAACACCATTACCGACAAAATAATTTGAAAATATTCTAAAAACCTGTTAAAACATACGACTATCGAAGACATACCAAGACAATTTCAACTCTATATCACTTAAAATAAGATACAAAACCGAACGTAAACGATACGTTTCAGTTTATTTTAATTTGATATCAGATTAACAATCTTCACGCCCAATAAAGCGTTTGAGGACCGTTATAATGGCAATTAGATTCTACTTGTGTGAAGCATTATCAGCTGATAACGGAGGTTGTTGACCTTGGTTTCGTTACCAACTTTACCAAACGAATAATCATAAAACCATTTAAAAAAAAAAATACGTATGCGACTCGGGACGCCCGACAGAAGCGATAACTCAAACTAATCCAAGTTGAACTATTTAATATTGAAATTGTTACTTTAATATGCGCATGCGATTCCCCGACGTCACTCGAAAAAACGGAGTGGTACCGCTGGTTTTTTAATTGGTATTGGTGTCTTAAGCGCTGGTGAGTCCCAAAAGCCCCACATCACGTGAGAGAAACTCGTAAAGGCGTTTGCAAGCGCAGAAACAGTAGGATATTTACAGGCACATTTGAATCGTCATTTTACAAAACGAATTTAAGTGCAGCTACCACCGGTTCTGAATGTAGATTCTACGGAGGAGAACCACCAAGAAACTCGGTAGTTACTCTTTTCCATCATTTAAAACACTTCGTGCGCGTTTGTATTTAACAAAAGAGTTATTGTTGTAACCTAAGTTACTCCTTATTACATCAGCTGTCTGCCAGTGACAGTCCCGTCAAAATCCCGTCCAGTCGATCCAGAGATTAGCCGGAACGAACAGACAGTAAGACAGACAGAACGACAAAAATTGTAAAAAATGTTATTTTTATGTATTGTACCTGTTAAGATACGAGTACACTACAGTACCGTTTATAAATACATATGCATTTAGTAAAAAGCGGTTATTTTAATATTACAAACAGACACTCCAATTCTATTATATGTACACAGATAATATATCCTGTCTGGAAGTCAACGAGTATTAGCTGCACGCTTTTTATCATCTATCAAATTCGGAAAGAGCAACAGACACGCAGACAGAGTTACTTTCAAATTTATAACATTAGTATGGATTTCTAACATACGAATAAATGTCCCACAAATGGGCTAATTCTTCAACCACACGTCTAAGTTTCCTCACGATACGATCCTTCACGGATCACAAGACAAAAATCCGTTGCTCGTCGAGCTCCAAATCTTTTAAAACCGTGACCATTATAACCTAACACAATTTAACAGCGCTATTCCGTTAGCGAACACAATAAAAAATACTAACCTCTCCTTAATATCAGGACTATAGAATATTAAAATTCATAAAAGATAAATGTAATTCAAGTGGTGTTTTCGAATTTCAGCGTGAAACTGGAACGAATGTAAATACAATAATGACGTCACAACTTCCAAGGTTTGCTTTGGGCGTAGTATCACAATCGTTTTGAAAAATTGTTACTTCGCTCGACATTAAATGCGCCATTTCCTTGAATTCATTATGAACACCATAGATTAGTCTAGATATATTCTAGAAGGACTTTGTGCTAGCATGCGAAAGCGATCCTGTGGCGCCCGCTGAAAATACGAAGAGGGTAGTGCTGGTTTTTTAGTGGGTATTCCGATGTCGTCCTGAGCACCGGCGTGTCCCACTTACTCTCCCCACCCCACTTCACGTGGGGGAAACGCGTAATGCGTTTTTCCAGCGAGAAGAAAAAGCCCGTTTGGGTAGATACCACAGACATATCAGATCTTACACTAAACAGCAATACTCTTAGTAATGTTGTGTTCCGGTTTGAAGGGTCAGTGAGCCAGTGTATCTGCAGACACAAGGGAGATAGCATCCCACCGAGCTCAGTGGCGTAATATGAGATTTACGACAGATTAATATTTCTTACAGTGTACTATCAGGTATCCAATCAGAGCCTTCGCCTTCCTTTTAAATAAAAAAAAAAACTCTTAAAACATTTTTGTTTATTGATAGTACTAAAACTGTCAATCAAGTTAATCGTTGATAAACTGAGGGATAAAGCCCTTGAACTGTTTCGTGTTTAAATAGACTAGCAACCCGACCCGCCTTCACGCGGACAGAATAAAAGTCCATACAAAAATTTTGGGTATATCGTTAAGTTTCAAGCCGCGATAATAATTTCTGTCATTAAAAAAAAAAAGTTTCAGCAAAATGCATAAACTTTGTGAATTATTATGCATCCTATTATTATTATTATTAACTTACCACGGGTGCAATTTATTAATAACAAAATGATATGATATATATTCATACCCCATAGCACTCAGGAATAAAGTAGCTCCCTACCAGTGAAAAGAAAATTTAGTTCATTAGAACCGGTGATTGCCCTAAAAACAAACTAATAAATTATACCTAATTTATAAAAAAAACTCACAGCTTACACTTACAATGTTCCCTGAGTTGAAGTGTACCTAACTTAAATTAATAATGATCATCTCGATACGACTTTTAGTTTTCGAGAAATTCGTGGACAAACATACACTAACAAAGTTAAGTATAATACATGTGCTTGGAAGCCAAAATGGATCATCATACTCAAATATTTCAATTCTAACAATGTTACATATCTACATACATGTCGAACTGATAACCTCCTTTTTTTGAAGTCGTTTAAAAACAAATTTTAGCACATAATAATATAAACGAAGATTATTGTAGATTAATGTCGTCATACAAACTACCAGATGAAATAAAACTATGTGATAGTATGGGGATGTTTAAAGTCAAACTAAAAAATCATTTAATATCCTCGCTATAGTAAATAAAGCCTTTTATATCCAACGGCCCAGATGTTAAAACTGTTTTGCAAATGTATAGAAATGTTCATTGTATCTCATTTTAAGTGAATGGTAAATTCTTATGAGAAATAAAGTTCTTTATACCTATTTTTTTTTTGAGTTACGACGCCATTTTTTTTTTCGAATGAATAGTGGTTGCTGTCCAAATTAGCCTCAACAGCGTCAACTGGCGGGTCGTAGAAGACTGTGCCGGATGTCGGGAGCCCACTGAAGGCTCAGAGTAAACGCTAAGGGCGCCTCCTGTGAGCGACCTCGGCTTATTCCTGGAGGGTGGATATAGTGTGCTATGCACCCCGTCATATGCCAAAGCGAAGACGGGTGGTAATGAACGTGGGACCTCTACACCACCGGCAGGGTTCGGTGTTTGTGTTATGTACCCTAACGAGTCAGCGTTCGCTGATATAACATCCACGGGAGCGCTTAGAACATCCTTAGGATGTCTATACATCGGGTTAGGTTTTGACTTTACAACATATAGCCTAATCCAATGGAAATAGGAAAACAAACAAACCTTAGATTTACGTATTTCATGCGATTTGCTAATAACTCAGTTACATTGCGCACTAGTAAGAGTTAACAATTAATATATCTCTATTTATAATACATTTAACTACTTATTAAATAATTTTACTTATAAAATTCCTATAACAGTTTCGTCGACGTTCAAAAAGCCATTTTTCGCAGATCAATAGTGAAGTGAATATCAAACGATAATCAAGCTCTCGACCGATAATATGGCGTCAATAATTTAAACAGATTGATTTTGATGAATTTTAACGACACAGCGCCATCTGTTATCCACATAAATAAACATAATCAGCCTGTAAATTTCCCACAGCTGGGCTAAGGCCTCCTCTCCCGTTGAGGAGAAGGTATGGAGCATATTCCACCACGCTGCTCCAATGCGGGTTGGTGGAATACACATGTGGCAGAATTTCGTTGAAATTAGACACATGCAGGTTTCCTCACGATGTGTTCCTTCACCGCCGAGCACGAGATGAATTATAAACAAATTAAGCACGTGTAAATTCAATGGTGCCTGCCTGGGTTTGAACCGGAAATCATCGGTTAAGATGCACGCGTTCTAACCACTGGGCCATCTCGGCTCATATCCACAAAATGAATTAAAAATGTCGCGTTTGACATTACATTGAACGTGCAACGAAACAGCAACTGCAATGTTACGAAGGTTATACTAATCAATTGACAGATTACTCATTATATAATCACTTTACCGAAGGTTTGGTTTACCTTAACCGATTTATCGTGTCTTGAAATTGTTGTTCAATTAAATTTTCCTTTGAACAAGGTCATTATAATGAAAAAACCCGACCAAGTGCGAATCGGACTCACGCACGAAGGGTTCCGTAACATTGAATAGGTAAACAACAGTAGGTACACAAATATCATATTGTAACCTTTTTTTTTTTTGTTTCATTTAGCCTGGTGTCTCTCTGTAACCATGGAGTCTTGCTGTAACCAAATGTTGCAAGCGAAATTCGACTAATTTCGTGGTTTTTGACATGAGAAATAAGTAATTCGGTTATATAAAGGAATTGATAGATAGGTGTAGTAAAAATCCATCGCAAAGGGCTAAAATATTTAGTTTTTAAATAAAACTAAAAAAATTGTGAATATTTTAAGCGTTTACCTGGTGCTCTTTTTAATTTCGGACAAAAAGCGACAAAAAAAAATCATTTTTGTTGTATGAGAGCCACCCTAAATATTATTTACTGTAATTTTATTATTTATTATTAAAGTAAATATACAATTAATTATCTTGTGAATATTTCTAGTACCTACCTGTTACCATTTATTGATATCGAGCAAAAAAGGACAAAAAAAATCGCGTTCGTTGCATGGGAGCCTCGCTTAAATAATTAATTTATTTTGTTTTTAGTCTTCTTCAACTGTCTAACTATCACGGTTCTTGAGCTACAGCCTGGTGACAGACGGACGGACAGACGGCAAAGTCTTCGTAATAGGGTCCCGTTTTTACCCTTTGGATACGGAACCCTAAAGAGCGAGGATTTATTATTTATTGACTTCTAGGCAGGATATATAAAAAAATAATTGTTGTTTATTGATAAAATCTAATGAAAATGTTGAAAAAGGGTAACTACTTAGTTTCTTGCCAATTCTTCTCTTAAAATTTAATTCAACACAGTACGAACACGTGCTTTTATGAGCATACTTGAATAAAAAAATATTTTGATTTTGGTTTAATTGGAATCAGATACAATTAGTATTTTAGATACAAAATAACATACTTGGTGGTAGGGCAAGCCCGTCTGCGTAGGTACCACCCACTCATCAGTTATTCTACCGCGAAACGGCAGTACTCAGTATTGTTGTATTCCGGTTTGAAGGGTGCGTGAGCCAGTGTAACTAGACACAAGGGACTTAACATCATAGTTCCCAAGGTTGGTGGCGCATTGCCGATGTAAGGAATGGTTAACATTTCTTACAGCGCCAATGTCTATGGGCGGTGGTGTCCAAGGCAGATCGCTTTTCCTTACGTGACGACTCTACCAGTCCAACTGTATGCCGCGTAAAAGAATTTCGTTACAAAAAGAATTTAGCAGCACTTTGTTTAGAAGCACTTAACTCCTCACAAGACTAGGAACGATTTGCGTGAGATGCAAAGAGAATGACAATTTTTTAGAAAAATTGGCGCTCTGTACTCCAAGTTACCGTTTAGTGTACATTTCATCAAAATCGTTTAAGTCTGACCAAAGATATAACAATTAATAGTTTAATTACATTTTAAATTAATCATAATTTACAGGGAATTATAATCACTAAGAAGAAAATGTGGATGATTGAAGGCCGAACGTAGCGTGGTCTTATGGTTTCACATCACGTCAAAAAACCGGAATCGGACTCGCCCAGCGAGAGTTCCTTACAAATTTGTAGATACATATTACAAAAAATGGTTTTACGCAGATCGCAAAAAAATCCAGATTTGTGAGT
This sequence comes from Vanessa tameamea, assembly GCF_037043105.1. NCBI lineage: Eukaryota > Metazoa > Arthropoda > Insecta > Lepidoptera > Nymphalidae > Vanessa > Vanessa tameamea. Next base: position 1,798,716 of record NC_087339.1, on the reverse strand, counting down.
GGTGATTGAAAAAAGGGAGAAAGGTGGTTTTTTTTCATTCTTCATCATAAATCGTAACCTGTTTAAACTTGTGCTAATGAAGCCCTTTCATTCAATGAGTATATCGATTAATTTCAACTCGGTAATTCCCCGCGTTCCCGAGATTAGGGGCTTCACAGACAGACGGACAACAAATTGATCCTAGCAGGGTTTAGTTTTTTCCTTTTCAGGTACGGAACTCTAAAAAAAGTTATTGGAGTTTAGAAAAAAGTTTTAGTAACAACACGGGGTCTGTAAGTTAGAAGTGGGCACCCGTGCTTCGGAGAGCGCGTGAAGCCATCGGTCCTTCGGCCGAACTATTTACGCCCGTGTCGAATTTGTCGTCCATCGAACTATAGAATCACGAAAATATGGCGTTACGAATATCGGCAAAGTCGCTATCAGAATTTGTGAAGTTAAATTAAAATGTATATAAGTATTTAAGTGTTATAGTGTTGTATTATAAACAGATATATATTAATCGAGAACTGTTTCTAGTGCACAGCATAGCAGAGCTATTACCGAATCACAAAGGTCTATTCAGTTTTCTATTAAGTTTTGTTGATCAAAATCAAAATATACTTTATTCAAGTAGACTTTTACAAGCACTTTTGAATCGTCATTTAAAGTATTTAAAGTAACCTACCACGGGTTCGGAATGTAGACTCTACCGAGAAGAACAGGCAAGAAACTCAGTAGTTACTCTTTTTCAACGTCTAAAAATACAGTCATGTTAGTTAAATACAATTATATATGAATGTCATGTTTCCTGCCTGGAAGTCAACGAGCATTAACTCCACGCTTTTATATCATCAATATAGTCTTGTATCGAATAATATGCCTTCTTTACCGATGTATTTTTTACAATTGACTTGAATCTATGAAACGGCAAAGTTAAAATATTTAATGCTTCGATTGGAGTGGGGAATAATTATCTGCCATCTCATATCAAGAATCACTTGCGATCGTTAACGTATATTAAAGACGTGTTCATGGCGTCTAGACCTAATAACTATCCTTAATACCCCCTAGTTCTAAAGTGCCATGACGTAATCGGTGACGTCATCAAATGTACACGCCACCGTTATCCCATTTGTAATATTACCGACTCGTTGAACACTGAGCCGAGATGGCCCCGTGGTTAGAACTCAAATGTTGATTGCTGGTTCAAATCCAACCGAGCACCACTGAATTTCAGTTTCCCTACCCAACGTTCGCATGGTGCTATGGTTTTGTGCCAGGCCGTCTGGTTAATTACCACCCACCCATTATATATTCTACCCCTAAGCAATAATAATTAGTTTTGTTGTGGTTTTCGGTGAGTGAGCAGTAACTACAGGTATAAGGAACGTAACACCTTAGTTCCCAAGTTTGGTGGCGCATTGGCGATGTAAGGAACGCTTAATATTTCTTAAAGCGCTAATGTCTATGTGCGGTGATGACTACTTACCATCAGGCAGGGTCGGATCTACCATATGGCTTTTTGGGCTTCAGCCCAGGGCCCCCTGGATTCAAGGGGGCCCAGCTAAGTGAAGTCAAAGTCAAAAATAGACGATAATGTGAAATAATCCATAGCTTCAATAGGGCGTATGGTTTCAAGTCTGCGTTCAGATATGTCTTATGTGGGCCCCTAAGTAGTGTTAGCCCAGGGCCCCCTAAACCTACGGTCCGGCCCTGCCATCAGATAGCCCATTTGCCCGTCCATCTACCTTTATCATAAAAAAATACTCCAAATACATTTCTGTTCACTGAAATCAAAATCAAAATATACTTTATTCAAGTCGACTTTTACAAGCACTTTTGAATCGTCATTTAACAAACTATTTTAAGTAAAGCTACCACCGCTTCCGAATGTCGATTCTACCGAGAAGAACCGGCAAGAAACTCAGTAGTTACTCTCTTTCAACACCTAAAAATACAGTCATGTTATTTAAATACAATTATATATGAATGTTATGTCTTCTGTCGGATATTACTAAATCTGTCGATAAAGACAACCGCTGATAAGGAGAGCTCTTGAACTGTTACAAGCAAAACATTACAAAGTACAATCCATTAAAACGTTAAGACTACTACGACTACGTAACAAACAAACTCCCTTTATAGGGTTCCGTATCCAAAGGGTACAACGGGACCCTAACACTAAGACTCCGCTGTCCGACCATCAGTCTGTCCGTCTGTCACCGGGCCGTATCTCATGAACCGTGACAGACAGTTTAAATTTTTACAGATGATGTATTTCCTTCACCGCTATAACAACAAACACTACAAACATAATAAAATAAATATTTAAGTGGGGTCCGTACAACAGACATGTTTGTCTCTGCCGTTTTTATAGATAATGGTACGGAACCCTTCGTTTTATTTACAATATCAATAATAACGGTCTTAGTCTGAAGGTACTTGGTTTTAGGCTCGGGTTCCATCACACGACTGATTCGACAATAATTTTGAACCCTAACATCATTGTAAATCTGACTAAAGATCAACTATCCGAGTTTCTTGACGTTTCTTCTCGCTGGAGGCTGCTTTCCGAAACAGTTTTAAATTTACCAGTTCTCTATTACAAAATTGAAAAACAAATGATTTGATTTGGTTTGATTTACTACCACGTCTTTCGGTATAGATATTTCATATATCTCTACAGACGTGTCGACGTTGCCTCGACTTTATGTGAACATACATATCTCTATTAATTTAAATTTATTTATAAATATATACAAGACGATTCATCATTACTTTTCTTTGAAGAATTTATACACTAGTCGTCAAATTTTCATAACATTAGTAGATTGATACGTACTTATAAAGTGTCTTAGTGTGCGTGAGATGACGAAGAACAAAGACTCCAAAAAATACACAGATTATAATAGTTTGGGGGGGGGGGGGGGGTCGTTTGGCTTTCTTGAATGTACACGTGTAAGGACCTTTTCGTTTAGATTTCTATGTCTATCTATATATAGTTAAATGACGTTACATTAAATAAGGTATCTCATTTGCATTTTACGATTTGGACCACCTACCACCATGTCCAACACCGGGGCGCTTGCAGATGCGTTGCCGGCCTTCGAGGAAGGAGTACGCTCTTTTCTCGAAAGTTCCCAAGTCGTATCGGAAAAAACTATAATTTCCTAATGCTATATTTTCAGTAGATCTATCTTGTTTGTTATTCCTACGTTACAACAAGTTAGTCCCGAAGCATGGCTATGCATTAGTACGAGGAATGATTAACGTATCATACAGTACAAATGTCTATATGATCAGTGGTGACATACCCGTTTGCCAGTCCGACATAAAAAAAAAAAACGATCATCAAACTCACAATAAACGCATTGCGGTCAATATACCACTCTGCCCTTAGAACATAACATCCGGTGAGTCAATTGACCGGGATCAGTCAAGCTTGTTACGCGTGCACAGATCGCTTAGGTACATCAAACGAAAAACAACTTTAAATTGTTTTGTATGAATAGACAATTGCTCGTAGACACACTATTATACAATCATATCGTGATGTATGGATATGTTTTTGTATATACTTATATCATAAATACGAAAGTAACTCTGTCTGTCTGTCTATCGTTCTTCCACTGCCAAACCACTGAACCAAATTTGATGAAATTTGAAAAATTTCGTCCCGCCTTCGGACGGTTGCAATGCTGATACTAAATATACTACGTTAACAGTTGTTTTGTCGTCAGACAATACAAACTATGTCCCTGCGTTTTAAATCTGTAATATCTTCGAAAATATTCATTTAAACAGGCAGAGTTACTAAACCTAAATAGAAAACATATTATGAATCAGCAAGCTTCGAACAGCTGAGTGAACTGGCAGAAATCTCATCACGATAGGAAAGAGCGTTATGTCTCCTCGAGGCAGTGGCGGACTAACAGTCTTGGGGACCCCCCAAATGCAACCGCGCTCCCCTGATCAAAACCTAAACAACACTTTAAAAATGTGCTTAGTACCTACATTATTTTATCAAGATCAAGACACTACACTCTACAGCCATCTAGTCTTCTTACACATAAACATAAACAAATAGCCTCGATAGTCTAGCGATAACATTGTCAAGTGTAAATACTATCGATAGTATCGATAGCTCCCCACTAGCAATAATATCGATAGAAATGCAAAAAACATTACTATTAACCTAAACTATCGATAGTCCCAATCGATCGATAGTACCAATGGTATCGCTGCTACCAATAGCGTTGCTCACGGAGAACTATCGATACTATCGATAGTAGTATCGATGTCCTGAATAGTTTTCGAGGTCAACTACCGACAGTCAAACTATGACCGTATATCTAGCCACTGGACCAACGAGCGAGTCAATTATAAATCATTACGACTAGAAGCTGTCAAAATCATCACTCGACAGTGCGGTTTATTTTAGTAAAGATTCTGAAAAAAAATAGTTAAATTAATATCAATCATAAAATTCCGCTAACAGCGTTAAGACCACTAGATAACACGGATAATACTTTAGTACATGTGCAACACAGACGTACTCCATCAAACCGATATCAACATTTGGTGCGGGTGAGGGAGGTGGGAGGGGGGGCAGGGCATCGGTTGAGTAATTGAAGACGTGAAAGCTTATTAAACAAACAAACTAACTAACTATAGCATATATCTATCTATCTAAAGAGCCGAGATGGCCCAGTGGTTAGAACGCGTGCATCTTAACCGATGATTTCGGGTTCAAATCCAGGCAGGCACCACTGAATTTACATGTGCTTAATTTGTGTTTATAATTAATCTCGTGCTCGGCGGTGAAGGAAAACATCGTGAGGAAACCTGCATGTGTCTAATTTCAACGAAATTCTGCCACATGTGTATTCCACCAACCCGCATTGGAGCAGCGTGGTGGAATATGCTCCATACCTTCTCCTCAACGGGAGAGGAGGCCTTAGCCCAGCAGTGGGAAATTTACAGGCTGATTATGTATGATTATGTATCTATCTAATAATATTATGAAGGAGTAAAATTTACGTTTAAATGTTGAGGTGACATCTTAGAAAAAAAATCCAAAAAAATCACTTGTGCGGTATGGGGTATTAATTATATTTATATCATATAATTTTCTTTGGCGGACGAGCAAATGGGCCGCCTGATGGTAAGCTGTCACAAACGCCCATAGATAGTTTAACTGGCAGAATCGCCACGTAAGGAAAAGCGTTGATCACCACCGCCCATAGACAATGGCGCTGTAAGAAATATTAACCACACCTTACATCTTCAATGCGCCACCAACCTTGGGAACTAAGATGTTATGTCCCTTGCGCCTGTAGTTACACTGGCTCACTCACCGAGTACTACTGTTTAGCGGTAAAATATTAGATGAGTCTTTATTAATAGATTGCCGTGCGAAGCCGGAGCGCGTGGCTAGCAATATTATATTGTTAGGATTAAGATATACGACGCAGTCCCAGTAAATTATAAAAACACACGCACATTAAGGAAATGACGAGATCTTCACAGCTAAATTGACCTAAATTGATGTATGACAGCAATTTATGTGTACAACTCAGAGCTATTCTGCAATAACAGAGTTTAAGTCATCTCAGAACACGATCGTGATATGTCAAAAATATCACGTCTGTCATAAAACAAGTATGTATGTTTGAACGGTATAAACTAACTATCAAACGGATTGTCAGACAATTTTCGTTAATGGACGGAAGGTTTCATAACGAAGGTTCAAGTGTATATGTTACTGTAAAAGCTCGAACTACGGTAAATATTAAGATTTTCCAGTGAAACCTAAGAATTACTGATTATGAATGGTAAATGTCCCTAAAACTTTGGGATTCAAACTTTTCCCATTATTCACTTGGTAAATCTTAGGATTTACATGTTAGGTTAGATTAGGTTGGAATGGTAAAAGTCCGAAAAAGTCGTCCTCTTATAATAAATACTTACATTTACCAACTCATGTCGGTAAATCTTAGGTTTCACTGGAAAATCTTAAGATTTACCTTAGTTCGAGCTTTTACAGTAACATATACACCTAAACCTTCGTTATGAAACCCTCCGTCCATTAACGAAAATTGTCTGACAATCCGTTTGATAGTTCATTAGTTTATACCGTAAATCTTTATTTACCTCAGTTCGAGCTTTTACTGTAACATATAAGTATATGTTAATAATTTCGTGCAGGTCTACGATAGACCAGACCGAAACCAATTCACAATTATAGATCTAAAACTCGTACAATCGAAATATTTCGATATTAAATCCATTAAATTCAACGAAATGACAATTCAACGGGCGGCCATGTTTGACGTTTACGGGTGCGTTCAGAAAGATGTATATGGGATATTTATTGTTCGTTTTCACCACCTAATAGTACAGTATATATAAAATATAAACATTATACAAAAATATATAAAAAGTAAATGGTGAGTTGTATGTATTTGTTTGATTTTATTTATTTCACCGAGTCCATTATAGTTATATACGAATTAGTTAAAAGAATGATCTTTGAAAATGTATGAAATATTATGCCGTTGATAGAATTACTGGCGCGCGTATATCAATGGAGATATAGGTATCACAATTTAAACGCTTATGTAGAATATTATTCTCCGTTCGAATCAGAAACGGGTAATCACTCAAAGGAGACTCGCAGCAATGTTAAGTACGTCGTAAATTTCACCGGAACTCCTTTACAATTTCACGAGTGATATCTGACAGAATAACTCTGTTTATATGCGAAACAACATAATAACTATTAGGGAGATAATTTGCCTGACCTACTTCAGTCATAGCGTCCATTCATAACGGCTGGGCCGGATTAATTAGTCAACTCTTCGGCTCTAGACACCCCGAAAATTGGCAAATTCATTGACAATTAAATTCAGAACCTAGTCTATCAGAAAAACTATATTTCAGCAAGTTAGATTAGGTTTAAGAGGCCCCGAGACTTGCATCGCTTAGAGTAAAGTAACTGCCTGTAAACCGAGCTAGGCTGAGGCCTCTCATTGAGGAGAACATATGGAGCTTATTCCACCTCGTGCTTTGACACGGATTCGTGCATACATGTGTCAGAATATCATTGAAATTTGACACAGGCAGATTTTTTTTATGGGATTTGTAGCAAACGAGCAGAAGGCTCTCCTGGTGGAAAGTGACTACCACTGCCCATAGACATCTGAAACACTGGGGCGCTTGCAGGTGCGTTGCCGGCCTTTAAGGAAGGAGTACGCTCTTTACTTGAAGGTTCCCAAGTCGTATCGGCTCGGAGAAACCGCCGGCGAAAGCTGATTCCACTGAGTGGTTGAGCGAGGCAGAAAATGTCTTAAAAGTCGCGCTGGTGTGTTGTGTTGTGAGATGTTCTCCTTCACGAGCGAGACAAATTATAAACACAAATTAAGCACCTGAAAATGCCGTGGTACTTAATGGGCTTAACTCGCAATCATCCAATCAGATACGCGTTCTAATCACTTGGTTATCTCGGTTCGATGTATCGCTTAGGGCCGTGGTTAATTCGGCCCTGCTTGTGACGGAATCCCACCCGAGCAGAGATAATTCAATCCATCAACGGCTCTACGTGTTTACTGGAGTACAATGTAAATACTGCCTAAATTTTAGACAGGACCGGTATTGAGAATTACTTGTAAAACCTATGACAAATAGATCGACTGGCTCCCATAGCCATTAGTACTGTACGAAATATGTTATATATTATCCCTCCTGCTTGTCGTTACACTGGCTCACTCATCCTTCGAAACAGACTACAACAATACTTAGTATTGGCGATAGATAAATAAATATTAAAAAAATAAATATTGGACAACATCACATACATTACTCTGATCCCAATGTAAGTAGCTAAAGCACTTGTGTTATGGAAAATCAGAAGTAACGACGGTACCACAAACACCCAGACCCAAGACAACACAGAAAACTAATGAACTTTTTCTGCATCGACTCAGCCGGGAATCGAACCCGGGACCTCGGAGCGGCGTACCCATGAAAACCGGTGTACACACTTCTCGACCACGGAGGTCGATAGAATATTTGATGTTTTTTTTTTTATTGTAATAAGTAGGCGGACAGGCGAATGGGCTACCTGATGTTAAGTGGTCATCAACGCCCATAGACATTGGCGCTGATAGAAATATTAAACATCCCTTACTTCGCCTAAAAATGTATTTAACGTGAATGCAACGTAAAAAAACACCAAAATTATCGAAAATCTTTTCCCGTCGATCAAGTAAAACATGAAAACAAATTAATCTTGTAAAAAATTCTTAAATATTTTTTTTTAAATAAAATCGTTTTTATTTAAAGTATATTAAAATTCAGTGTCGTTTAATAACGATGAATAAAATATCAAGATACTTGTATTGATATCTATGTAATATACTATTTTCTGCTCACATTTTAGGGGTTGGTTCACGTATTATGTAACATAACTTCATTCTTACAATTGTTTTGGCGAAATCGATTTGCTATTTTTTTTTCTTTGATTTTGTAATCTGTTGATTCATAATTCTATTGCGTTTTTTTTTTTGTATAAATATATTCAACAAATATGTGCAATTTAAGTAAGTGTAAATAATAGAACAATGTCGCTTTGTTGGCGGGCGTTTACAACTGCACCACAGTTTTATACCATCGTAGTTATTATCGCTCACAACTTGTTTTTTTGTTCAATAATACACTTAAATAAATAAATTATTATTAAATTAAAATATTTTTATTATTCACATCAATGATAGCCTATGTTTTCCTATGTATGAGCTATATTATTGTAAAGTTTCATTAAAATCGATTCAGTTGTTTTTGGCGTGAAATAGTTACAGACATCAATACATACAAAATTTCGCCTTATGTATAGTATTAGTAAGAATATATATTTAGTTGATCTTTCTGACTCGGCATTGGGATAATTAGAATTGTTTTATTTTCAGTCGCTCGCTTATGTGACGTGCGCTTACATTTTTCCAATTTGTGTTATTGTTGTGTCAATATTACAATTTCAACTGTTTTGTTTTATTAAATTTATAAGATATATACATTTTTTTAATAATCAACATATACTTTCCTTTCCACCTTTGCCTATAACAAAACTGCGAAAAAAAAAAAGTCAACTGTCAATAAAAAAAAAAAAAAGTTTATTATCTACATAAAATTAATTTATCTTTCGAATTCGTAGAATCGAATCGAATCATAATTTTTATTATCATTAAATACCAACTATAATTTAAATTTAGAAGCGAGAATGATACAGCATTGTCCTATTCATACTCCTCCGGTCATTGACCTCCATTTTTTGCGATAAAGATCAATGCCACGAACCTGTACTATGTAGATCTTTACTATTAAACTACCTAAAATAACTGACCAATAGCAACTTAACACAACGCCGATATGGCCCAGAGGTTAGACGCGAATACAACATAGATATTGCCCGCGACTCGCTCGGATTTAAGGGATTGGTTGTAAAGCGACAGACAGATAGACAGAGTTACTTTCTCATTTATAATCTAGCCGAACCTGCAGCTTAACCCGCTCGGAATTTATAAAACTCTTCCTATAACAAACATTCAACTCCAATTTTAACCCCTCGAGGGCTGAATTAAAATAAATAAGCTTCCCCGGAACAACGTCGTGGGCGAAGGCTAGTTTTAGTAGATCGGAGGTTCGAACAGCGATGTTGTGGAACTCCGTGACAATCGGATATTTAAACGGCTCCGTTACACTCGCTCTATGATATCGCTAACAGCAATACTCAGAATGCCTGTATCCCGGCGTGAAAGATTGATAAACCAGTGTAAATAAAGGCACAGGGATCATAACATCTTACCAAAATTGGTGATGTAAGTTTATATATTCTACAACGCTTATACATGTGGGCGACGTTAACCGCTTACCATCAGGTTGAAGATTTGCCCGTGCGCTTCCCTATAGCTTATTCCAATGGAAGTAGGAAAAAAGATAAACAAACCTTCGATTTACGTATTTCATGCGATTCGCTAATAACTCAGCTATATTGTGTACTACTTACTGTTCTTGATTAATATATCTCTATTTATAATACACTTAACTACTTATATTGACTTCATATAAGTAGTTAAGTGTATCACCATCTACATATTATATTATATTATTATTATTAAAGGAATAGAACTATGTATTGAACCATGTAATGTCAGAGTATAAGGTGTCAAAAGATTATGAATAATAAATACTTTATTATTATTATTATATTATATATTATTCAAGCTCTCGACCAATGAAATCGCATTAATTCGATGTCAAATATTGTTTAACTGGCTTCAGTTCTCTTGTGGTTTGAAAAGACTGTACACCTATTTCTTAAAAAAAAACACCCTTAAAGTAATTGAAATAATTACACAAAGGACCCTCTGAATTCTTTATTATTAGATTTTCTTTCCTAAGCCATCCAAAAAAAAATTGTTTTATTTACTTCGAAATTTTAAGTAACACAATATAAAGGGAACCCTCGTCTTATTATTGCAGAATATATTTTTTAATCTGTGTTAAAGTTTTTTTTACGTAATCAACACGTGCGAATCGCGATACAAAACAGTGTCCTAATAAATAAATAGGAGGGTGTCAAATTTATCGATGACCTCCAATAAAGTCATTGACGTATAATCTCTTTAACCCTACTGTCTGTGATTAGACATACCACCTTATTGGTATACAACAACTTTAACCAAATACGCGAAAATACCTAGTTTTTGATATAGACCATGAATGTTATTTACAAGCTTTTATTTAACCTAAATTTTCAGCTGAATTAAAACAACTTAACCGTAAACTACGGAGTTGAAATCTACCCAATGGTAAGTGTCAGTGATTCTCACCTACCATCAGTAGGACGGTCGCCATCGAACACCAAAAAATTAAAAAATTATAATGACAATTAATAAACTGGAATAAAACAAGTTTAATAAATAAAATAAACATATGTAACGTTAAAATTTGCTGTGGGTATTGACGAGTGAACTGTCAATAAAAAAAAACATTTAAATATCTTTGAGGCAAAAAAAAATCGATAGAGTTGGAAAAGTTTTTATACTAAACAAATCCTCAAAAGAAAGTGCTCCGGAAGTCAGACAAATTATTTTAACATTACAAATAGATTTACAAAAACAGCAAATCTATGTTCAAAAATATTTTATTAAAAAAAAAAAAGAAAATGTAATTTTCTTATAATATTCTAAATTTAATTATTAACATAATCGGGCGCCAGGATGTTTACATCCGTTTAAATTAAGCTTAAACAAATATTTACTAAATGTAAAAAAAATTAAAGTTCAACAAAAATATTTAAATACATGTCAAATTTCAACTTTAGGTAAAATTATTCAAAATTGACAACTAAGTTACTTAAAGTTACAAACAAGTCAAGTTTATCAACTTGATTAAACCAAATGTCTAAATACATATAAATTAATTTAAACAGTAAATTCAAATAGTGAAAAATTATATTCGAATAAAATTTCAATAATGTTTTGATAAGGTTTGAATACATTTTGAATGCCATCTATTTTATAAATGTAAATAAATTTCTAATTAAATCTCGCGCGGTTAAATTTCGGCGAAAATAAATATGTAAAAATTACATACCAAGATCCAGTAATATAAATTAGTGTGATAAAGTTTTACTTCCTTAAAAGTTTCCAAAAATCCATCTTCACCAAATAAACTTCAAATTAAACCCCAGAAGTAAACTTCTATTTAAATCTTCAAAATATCCAACGAAATGAAGTTGAAATGTTCCTCGGAAAGCGTCGAAAATATCCTATCGAAGATAATGCCAAAGAAAATAATTCCCGAAAATTATTCAAGAATATCATCCCAGTAAATAGATGAAGAGATTAATCCATGAAATAATTGAAGAAAATAAATGACGAACAATACCGTAGAAAAATAGCTTTGAAAAATTGTCGAAAAATAAGTTTGAAAAATAGCTGTAAAAGGAGAAATAATTCTGATTAGAATCTATTACAAATTTCGAAATCCTATACTTTTTACTTTAATATTCCAAACGACTTACCCGGTCAATCCCGGTTATTTTTCACAAATAACAAAATGCATCATGGGAAATATTCTAAAAAATCCCTGTAAAGAACCACAATCGTTGTTACGACACAGTACGATTCGAATAAATTCAAATTTCGAAGAAAGATTCAAAACTTACCACGAGGCGACAAATATCGGAATTCATTATAATAATCCGACATGGATTTATTTCCAATTCTTCAAAATAGAACTCACTGTTCATTCAAACAACTATTTTCAACAATATTCAAAGTGTAAAACAAAATAAAAGTTATAAAAACTTCGAAAATAAATTAGCGTCACATTTCGACTCAAAAAGGGGAAGGAAAGTGAAGCATTAGACAAATGTCAAAGATCATCTCAAAGATAATATAAAGATAATAAATCACAATTAGTTCGGAAATGCATAATGCATAAAAAGTGCGTTTTTATTTCAAATGTCAAAATTAGCGGTAATTTTAAATTATGCGTAACAGAAAAAAAAGTCAATTGACAGATGACATCCAATATTTTATGTTAGAATTTGAATAATTTTGTTGAATTTATTTTAAAAGAATGTAAACATGTAACGTGCGCCAAAATTACGTTACACATATTTTCCTTATAAGATTTTAAATTAACATGGTTATTTTTATTAGTAACATTCTCGTGAACAAGACATTCGTAGATAATGTCGAAATATCGAGCTCCCCCAAATAAATACAAAAAACACGGTAAATCCCGTTTCAAATACTTATAGTAATATTTTCCTTATTATTATCTACACATACAAAAATAGGCAGACAAAACAATTAATTAGTATCTCTTTTTTTCCTGTGCTTCAGTGTTGTCAATAAAAAAAAAGTACTAAAATTAGAGTAAAATACATTTGAAACATGATAACTAATATGTTTTCCTATTAGTCATTCTGAATATGAGATCACAATGCTGTGACAAAGAACTTTGTTGTGATATTCTTATCATCTGGGCATTACAATAAAAAAAAACTATATTGTATTTAAAAATTATAAATATTACAGTTTTGACTGTAACATGTTAAAGCTCTTTTTTTTAAAAGCTGCAATTAAGCTAAGATACGTATATGTAATCATGTAATCTAGATTTGTGGTCAATCAAATGTGCCACCTAATGGTAAATAGTCACCAACGACCAACATAGATGTTGGTATAAGTCAATATAATACTTTGGCAACATTGGATTCTTTATTTTTTTATATATAGTCTGTATCGCTGAGCTGTGTACTGTTGGTCTAGAAGTTTCTGTATTTAAAATAAAAAACTGCAAGTCAATTTAAAACTTTGTTTTACTTAATAGTAATATAATAGGAATTAGAAATATCAACCATTCCTTACATCGCCAATGCACAACCTTAAATATATCTCTCCTAACAACCTACCATGGTATCCCAGACCTTCCTCGGCCGCGCTTATTTTGATCCAAGGGAAACTAAGATGTTATGTCCCTTGTGCCTATAGTTACACTCTCCCTTAGCCTTTAAAGTGGACCACAAATATAACAAGCATTTCTGTTTTCTGGTAGAATATATTAAGGCGATAATTACCAGACTTGTAATGCTCTACCACAAGGAAAAATCTGATATTTAGCTAAATTTAATTCAAATATATATATATATATAATATTTTTATTATCTGTAGAGAACAGAAAAAATCAAATATGCATTTTAAATAACTACTAAATGTTTTAGAGTCTGCTTTTTTTACTTTAGTCTTTCTAATCTCTATGGATGAAATTACTGTGGCTTTAATCAGTGCTGAATTACATGAACAAATTAAAAAAATATATATATATTCTATTTTTATAAAAATATTATATGTTTTGTAATTAAATTAAAACTTGCAACTTTACAGTACTAATTGTGGGCAACACAGTTTTTTTTCTTATTCAAGTACATTGCTTTTAAAACATTACTTGATATATTCCAAAAAGTATCAGATACACATATATTTTTTAAATTTTACTGCTTTAGGAGCACAATGAACTTACTCGCTAGAGCACCAAGAAAGAGTTAAAGTATCAAGTTTTCAAAACTATTTTGAATTATGACAAAGACAAACTTCTCATACAGGTAAATAAGTACAAGCACCTCGTTTTTTGAAATGATGCCCCTAGGCGACCCTCTGTATCTCATATTACATTTATTGGGCTATATTTATTTAAAAATTTGTAGATAAGTAACAACACCATAACAATCTCAATTACTTTGGGTATGATAAGATTAAATAGTTTATCATCACTGTCTAATCATAAAAGTTAACAGTTGTTTTATAACTGCATAATTTTTCACCATTTATGTTATAGTGAATTTTTACAAGTAATATAATTCATAATAACTATACATTTGTTTTTGATAAGGGTTTGGGAATACCGCTAATTCATAACTAGGATTGGAATGATAAAAACGAAAAAATTGACTCAGGTAAAAATTTGTTTAAAGTAAAATACAACAGTTATACCGATAATATTAGTTAAATAAATTTAATAAGAGACTTTTTACAGAAGGAATGAGCCCATTGTTTGTTTATTTGTATAAAGAAGCAATCAATATCACAGTTTCACTTCAACATTTATAAAAGAAAAAGTTTAGGTTATTTTTTTTTTTATATGATATAATTATTTTAACCGTGAAAGCTCTTCCGTAATATACAATAAACAATGTCAAAAGACTACTAACAGATTTTTTAAGTCTACAATATATTGCCGAATCATAAAGAATAATTTAAACAAGTCAAATAGCTCAAGTTTGTTTTTTACATTCACTTTTTTTTAATAGGCATAGACTGTAATCTGTTCATTAAAAAAAATAATCACATTCCATTCGTGCAATAATATAATAATGATAAAGAGATATTGTGTCAATATCTTTCACCACGAAACTGTTAAAAGTGAACTCAATTTCTGTAATAATATAAAGAAAATTTCAAAACATCTGTTCTTACTTAAAATTATTGTAAAAGCGTACGATAACATCATTATTTGTATTACAATTTATATATACGATATATTTATTTTATTACTCACCGATATGTTTGCTCCCAAAATAAATGAACGTCAAAAATTAAAATTACACATAAGCACATAAATCACTTGCACATTACACAAAAACGTTTTTTTAATAGCATTATAAACAAGGGAATTTCCATAACAAAATACAATGGAAATCAACCATTGTTTCCCGACGTTTAACAATGAATGGAGCTGTCTCCATGAATCAGAGAGTTGTGAATACGAATAGTGATTGCAGATTTGAGCAGAATACTATCGAAACGTCATGAGATTTCAATTCATTCATTCTTGGTTTGACGGATCTACACATGGGTAGCAGTTAATTAATAAATGCATTGTAAATAAAAAAATATATTAATATATTAATATTTTTTTATAAATTAGTATATAATTAATAATAACTACAAGATTTTCGCATAAATGTGTGTACGAAACTTACATTCAATTAATGTGTCAAGACTCTGCGTTAACCATGTGCTTTTTAAACAGTTTTATTTTTACATTTGAAGCTTATTATATAATTATTTATATATACTTTAATTTATTTACTGGTGGTTCTTGTTAAATTATACAAGTAGTTATCATATATTTTTTATTTAAAAACTCAATCGATATGCCAAATAACTTACAATTAAAATTTCATAAAAAAATGAAATTATTGTAAGTTTTTGTGTCAAGTGTTAAGTTAAATATGGAAAAAAAAGAAGAAATCTCTTTAAAAATAAAAATGAAACCGGCGGCATAGTTGTTGATAAACATATAACATTCTTTTTGGTCATAGTGTACAGTGCCATTGTTCTATAAATGCTGTTAGAACTCAAGTTCATTTCAAGTAATGAAGCTTAGAATAGTCTGCTTAACACTCATAATTAATATTGAATATTCATTTGAGAAAATGAATTCGAACAATTTCGATATGTTTTTGGATTACGACTCAAATATAGACACTGAAAAAAATAATTTACGTCAAAGATTCCTTAATCGAAAAAAACAGATCCACGACCAAGATATAAAAATTAAATTATTTGATAAAATTAATTCTAATAAAACCTTATTTGTTGATGGCATACTTCATTCTCTTGAAGCTAATGGTTTCGATTTAAAAAATGAAATGGAAGTTGCGTTCAGAAACATATTAACGATGAACGGTTCCAAATTTATCTTTAAGAGAGATTTCTTCTGGAGAACATGGCGGGTAGTTGAAAATAAGACGGGAAATAGTTCGATAATTTGTTACAAATGTCAAAGTTTAATCAACGAAACTTGTCCTAAATGCCGCAGTGGTGGATATTGGGTAAAGTACATTTTGAAAATACCTATTTAAGTAAATCAAATAACCCACAAGTAATTGAAAAAACAAACTGCACTTGCTGACCTCGGCAGTTGGCTAACGATATCTCGTCGAGAGGGAGGAATGACGTATGCACAGTGCATTATACGCCGTCGTACGTTAAGCGACTATGAGTAAGGGACCTCGACCCTACCGGGTTGGTGTCGTGTGTATTCCAGTTCAATTCAATTCATAGTTTAATGGCTTTTAGTTGTGCCGACAAGGCACAGATTAATTCGCCAATGTCACGTAGAAGTGTGTGTTCCCTTACAAATTAGTATTCGTGTTGTTGGCAGTAAGTCAGTTGACAGACATGATGGATTTATTTTAATAATATATTTATTATTTTATTGATGATATATAAAATGTTATGCAGATTATTGAAGAAAAACCACCAAGGTGTCCTTATGAAATACTTTCATTAAAAACAGATCGGGAATTGTGTATTGTTAATAATGCACAATATTATAAACCATTCGATGTTTGTCCATCAGTTATAACTATGAGAGATTTAAGAATATCTTGCGGGGATTTTATCGAAACAATATGGCGTATTACAAAGACATACAACGTTCCTGAACGTAGCACTACTGTCATCTGTCAAGGGCGGGAAAACTGTGAAATTTCAACTTTATATTCGGTTGGTAATTTTTTTCGACACGATAAGATAATCTTTTAAAATAAACATTTAAATGTAATAACTGTGAAGCAAAACCTTATGTTTCTAAGTTTATACAAGCAAGCTAAATTGCAAATACTTTTAAAGTAACTAACAAATATAAGTATTTTTTTTTAGATTAACAACAATTCGATAGTGTTTAGAATTATCAATTCAACAAATAACGTGTTTTATTCAAGAACAATGAAAAGTGATAACAAAAATTACGTATGTTTTAACGATTGCGGTATATTTAATCCAGTGACTAAAGAAATTAAAAAACGGGAAGGACCATTAATCTATGATTTATTCAAAAACATCAAAAACAAAAGAGATAGTAAATATGTTAATTCTAAAAAAGAACACAAGAAAAATAGTTCGCCAATAAAATTTCAGGGGATTACAAAGGCGGTTAATTTGTTAAGTAATGGCCTTCATTACAAAGAGCAAAGACAGAACGAAGATGAAAATTTACAAGCAAACGACTCACATCTTTCTAAACCGAATAAAGAATTATTAAAGTCTCCATGTATGAAATTACAGGAGAAATATTTAAAAGAATATGATGATGATGATGATAGTGATTACTATGACTATAAGTGATGTCTGTTTTTAAATAAATTTTTCGACGGTTCCTTAGTTTGTTTAACGAATTGATTCCACTTATTTTTTTTCTAGAAGCTTCTAGAATTATTATTTTGAGGCTTTCGTAAGTCTGATGAAAAAAAGGTGATCCTTATAATATTATCACTTTCATTTCTGTTTGCCTTATTATCAATTGCTCGACAAGGTCTTAAGATTGTCTACTTTTTCGTCCTCTCCACCCATCACAACCAAATTTTCACTATCTCCCGAACAAGAACCGAGATGGCCTGATGGTTATAACGCGCTTCTTAACTGATGACTGCTGGTTCAAATCCAGGCAGGCACTGAATTCATGTGCTTAATTTGTGTTTATAATTAATCTCGTGCTCAGGGGTGAAAAAAGACATCGTGACGAAACGCATGTCTAATTTCAATGAAATTCTGCCACATTTGTATCCATCAGAAAAACCTGATGCTTTTTTATTGGTCCGACCGAGTGCTTGAACCCAGGACCCACCAGAACCCACCAGATCCACGTTATTATAAGCTGGACACTAACGAGGCTTTAACCTTAATTCGTCGATGACGAAGTTGACACTAAATGAAAAAAATACAACTAGTTGAAGTGTAAGTCATTTATTGGGTGTACATAACGTGTATGTATAATGTCAATAAAACCGGATCTTTTGTACACAATCACTAAACATTAACATATTTTAAACGAATAGCCCATTCTAATCGAAGAAGGAAAAAGAGAGATAATCAAAGCTTAAATTTACGTATTCCATGCGATTTGCTAATAACTCTGCTATATTATAAACTACAAACAGTTCTTGACTAATGTATCTTTATTTATAATACTGCACTATTACACTTAACCATACTCTATTCCAACCATAAGAGGAGAAAAGCCAAATAAACAACATTTGACAGCAAACTCACGCGATATCATTGGTCGAGAGTTTGATTAATCTATGATATTCACTATGGATTTGCGAAAAATTGCGTTTTAAATGTCGACGAAACTGTTACCGGAATTTTGGATGTAAAATTAAAGTGGAAATAAGAAGTTAAGTGGAAAAGTGTTTTATTATAAATTATAATTAAAGATATATTAATCATAAACTATCAGTAGTGCACAATATAGCTGAGTTATTAGCAAATCGCATGAAATACGTAAATCTAAGGTTTATTTATCTTTTTTCCTAATTTCATTGGAATAGGCTATACTTATATTAACTTTAAATTAATTTAAATTTAATTCTTAACTTCAGATAAATCTTCGCAGACTTTCGAATCGCCTTTTTTTGTTAATCCCTAATGAAGATCATAGATTATTCAAGGTCTCAACAAATGTCATCGCGTCAATTGTTTATTTGTCTCAGCTCCTTTTTTGATTGAAGTATGCTACAGTTAAACATCTTTTGACTATTGCTCTCTCTTTTTCACAAGTCCAGTTAAAAGGGATAGCGAATTCTGTCAAGTTTGTATAACATTTTATTAACTTTACATTGTTTACAAAAAATAACAGCATACATGCTTACATATTAAATGATTTACATAGTAATCTATAAACTTAACAGTAATTTAAGCATATGTAAGGCACTTTCAGTCTTAAATGTAATGTATAATAAAATATTTTGAGCTATTCCTAACAATTACAAAATGAATAATATTTCTATACTTCAATTTGTAAGAAGCAAATACACGGTCAGCGATAGCTTAATAAGTTCGTCAGAGTACTTCGTGTTAATTTCAGCACCATAGGTACGGATCTGTATACAAAACAACACTTAGTATGAGGTATTGTACAAGCCCATCTGTATAGGTACCACCCACTCATCAAATATTCTACCACCGAACAGCAATACTTGGTATTGTTGACATACCCCGACGGTCTTGCATAAAACCCAAAGGCCAAGTATTGTTGGTTTACAAACAAAATTCTCATACTTTCTCATTGTAAAATAATCATAGATACTGCTTTATTTATGTATAAGGAAATTCTAACTTACAGATCCTTTTTATACAAAGTCACTACATACTATTAAATGGGTTACATTGAAATACTATAAGTACTATACGTTTAAGATGAAGGGAGAACGCTAAATGGCACCTGACAGTAAGGGACACCACCATCCATAGACATTAACAATAAGTAGTTAATATCTATGCATCAGATTATTAATAAGTTGTACAAACCATAGACAATACAGTAATACTAATCAAATATATGAATCCAATATAATTGACTTTCTTATGGTATGATCCTTTGACATTGTTTTTAGACTAATTTGATTGACACATACTTTGTAAACTAAACCATATCAGTAAAAAAAGGAACTATCTTTTATAAAAAAAAAATACTATTACATGAATGATATGTATATGTGTGGGAAGTATTAACCAATCACACACACTAACATATAAATAGCACACGTTTTTAAGTCAGATAAACATATTCAAATGACAGAAGATATTTAAAAAAAACATGCAAAACTTTTTCTTCTGTCACAATATGAATGAAAAATACAAAAATATTTCTTCAATAACATTTACAATTAGACAATATATTAATATGTATATAAGCAAACAATTTGGAAGACATTTGAGAAAATTTTTACTCTATTCCCATATTCAAACATTTATGAAGAGTAACTGCTTTAATTGTGATTTAAAACTTGATGAAACAAAAATTGCTCATTAAATTTTACTTCTATGTGTGATTTGACACATACATTTTTTTAATCACTAACACTAACAATTAAGAAAAAAAAAAGAAAAGTTGACAAAAAAAAAAAGGAAAAAGTACTGAACAACTCTATCTTTGCCTACATATATGTATGAAATATATGTTTTCAGTTATAAAAATTGAGTTAATGTATTATATATTTATTCTGATACAAATATATTGAACACAATTTATATGCTGATAAAATTAAGTAACATTAAGATGATTTAAGCCCATTCCACAATGCACAATTATATCTTTCAATGAACAAGATAAAATAAAAAAATAATTTAAGCATGTGGAAATCAGTAGGGGTATAACCTTCTTGGTTAAAATCTATATGTTATTAAGGCAATCCTGGCTCATTATAAGTAATGTTTGTCAATTGTTTTCGTAAATACACTAAGGTTCCTAAAACTACTCAGTCAGCCTTGAGCAGTTTCAGAGCTGTCATTTAAAAATACAATAAGTAAATGTGATGGCCTGTCCTTTTTGGTCATCTGTCAAATTATTTCGTTTTTCTAAAGATGTAAATGAACATGGTACACAATACTTAAACAACCTTACTTAAAAACATTGTTTAGCAGGTAACTATCATCCCAAAATGTAACTATTCAAATGATGCTGTTAAGTTTTTCGAGTCATATAAAAATATTTTCTTTTTTGTTATATTTAGTTTTGTAATATACTCTGTTTTTTTTTTATAATGTATAACCAATATATTTTTTTTAATTTAATATATTAAATTGTGTATATAACAATTAATTTCTTCTATAAATATAGTTTTCTTTTCAATCGTTTTCATTCTCAGTAAAAAAACTTGAGTCAACTTTTAATATGTATAATTTGTTTTTTTTTTATCATTTTTATATTTAACAGTTTAAGGCAGCATTTTTTTTATTATTTGTTAATATACTACACTAAGACAGTCAATAACATTTAAAAAATCAAATATTCATTATAAGACATCTATGTGCCATGAATATCAGTTCTTTTTATAAGTTCCCTGAATACTTGAACCTATCGAAAGTAAGCATTAAGTATAAATTTAAGAAAAAGAAAACAGTTGCTTAAATTTGTTTAAAAGCAAATACAGTTAAAACCGTTTATGACGACATCGTTTAGAACAATATATCGGTTATATTGACCAAAATAAAAGTCCCGGCTGAATGCTATATAAGTGTCTTATCAAAAATATTGCTTTATATGACATTGCTTACTACGAAATACCATATTAAACAACCACATTTGGCTAATGTTTTTGGAGAATTATATCTGTAGAACAACCAGCTGAGCCGTATTGTAAACAATTACTACTGTAGCAGATGAGTGCATTGATGTAGATAGGTCTATTGCAATTTGTGCACCGGCTACGGAAGATGATATTGTACGAGAAGTTCAAGAAGAAAATGACGAACTGATGAACAATTTACAGTGACAACTTTGAATGATGGTCTCAATGCTGTTAGTGTATTACGCAAGATTGTTATTTTTAATAAACAGTTTCACATGCAGGGAAATTATAACGATCCGCTGATTAAACTCCAAAGTGAATTACAAAATGTGTATACAAGATATTAGTGTTCCAAACAAACTAAAATTACAGATTTTATGCATACAGGAAAATGACATTGTTCCTTCTTAATATGCATAAGTTTTGATTGAAATAAACGAAATATAACTTAATTTCATACATTAATATATTTTGCCTATTAATACCTATGACCTACACATTCAATAATAACACTTCATAAAAAAATAAGCATCACCGGTTGTTATGACTCGGTTTTTACGACTAAATATGAGTAGTCCCTTCAATGTCGTTATAGCAGATTTTGACTGTATATATCATTGGCACTTTAAAAAGTTTCTATTATAGCACCAGCTACGTACAGTAGAAGAAAAGTAAGATATATTGGATAACTTCAACGAAGGTTGCCATTTTATAAAACTAAATCTTTTTTTTTACTTTTTTTTTATTCTTTTCCTTTGAACTTGTCCACATTTGTGATCGACCAATTGATAATGTCTTTTAAATGTTTTACAACACTCCGAACAGCTATATTTCCTTATATTTAAATGTCGTTCTCTGATATGAGATTTTAAACTTTTTTTTATCATTTCTTTTTTACAATAATCACAAATAGCTTTCGAATATTGGTCTATGAACTGAGCTCTGTATAGAGACTTTTTCGTTTTAACCTCTTTTTTGATTTCCGGCATTTCTTCGACTTTCGTACACTTTTTTATAATAATAACATTATTGTTAATTTTTGTCATTTCAACACAAGCGTCTGTACTTATGACTTTCTCTATCCATCGTTCGTTTAGAAGTTTATTAAAATGAGACGGTTCATCATTGAATTCTATATTAAAATGATATTTTCTGATATGGTTATCCAAAATTCTCTTTTCGCAAAAAGCTACCCCACAAGCTCGGCAAGTGAAACGTACGAAGTTGGGATTGATCGCGTCGTCGTGTACATTTTTTAAATGAGCGATTAAATTATACTTATTCACAAAACCTCGATCACAATAATCACAAACGTATTTCTTTTGGTTTTTCTCGCCAGCGTGACTCCTTAAATGGCGCTTGTAAGTATCGTTACGAAAATATTCTTTAGAGCAATATTTGCATTTAAATCTAGGTTTCACGGCATCGTGTTTGAATAGATGAGATTTAAATTTATACGTGCTACCAATCACAGTTTTGTTACAATGTTTACAAAAGTTTCGTTTCTTATTTGGCGAATTTTCACTCTTTTTCGTCATTTTACTTTAAACACTATTAATATTGTATAATATTTGTAAAGATAACTTGTAAAAAACACATATGACACTAAAATTGTTTTTAAGTATAAAATAACAAGAACACATGCAAAATAATAACCGAAAAACGAATATACATAAAGTAACGTAAGTTATTGACACAACGAAACAAAATAATAATGTTGATGTCGAATGAATAGGTTCTCTTGGTCTTGTCAAAACATTTTTTCACTCTGGTAATAAAAAGTGTATTATTTAGTTCGTAACTTAAATCTTAATTAAAAAAAATCGATTACTAATTACGAATCTTCTTTTTAAATGATCAAACCTGATTAGATTTGCTTTGAACACGAAAAAGAAATAAAAAACGGCAACAAATTAATTCCAGCCTTTTAATTTCCATATTTCAAGAACAATTTATGGGAAATAAAATATTTATATGACCTAAATTAAATTAAAGTGTAAAATAAAACAACAATAAACTACATAATCAATATTTTACACATGACTGCAACTATTGTTATTCTGACATTTATAAGTAATAAAAATAATAACATCACATTTTTGATTTAATTGTTTGAATATTAACAAAATATTTTACTTCAGTCAAGTAACTATGTCTTCTTTATACTTTTCACTAGATGATGAAAATTATCCGGTTGTAAATATTATTATTTTCGTTGATATACATTAGAATAATCAATAATAAGTGAAATAACAGTAGCTCATTAAAATAACATTGTAAAATAAGGATTCCATTTTCCACTTATAAAAAAACTAAATCTTTTTAAACTTAATCTAGTAAAAAAAGGAGTTATATCTGTAAACTTTTTTTATTAATCATATACACACCAATACAAATATATATACAACCGATAATTTTTTTTTCAAAATTAAAATTGTGATTGACGTCCTATAAATTTAAGTCTACAATAATTCTTTTGCAATATTTTAAAATAATTCGTCTGTACTCAGATTATAAAACTAAAGGCAAAAGAGTGATTGTAACATTATAGTGAAGCAACAAAGACAAATTAAATTTTTTATCTTCCCGGTAATTTGAAATCACGCGTCTTTTTGTTAGTACGTCAAAATAGCTGTCACTTTAATTACTTTTAATAATTAATTTTTGTTTCGTCATTTGTTTTATAATCCGAACGTCTGTAATACGTCCAGATTAAAAAAATATGTTTTTCGAACAATTTGTATTCGGTAAAATTTGCATGTCATTGTTCTCTGAATTGAAATCAATCACTTATTGTACGAATACGTCTTTAAATTTCGAATAGAGGACTCTCATTATAATATATACATATACATAAATATTATTATCGTGTGTTTGTTATTTTATATTTATTTATTTATGGAGTAGCCTCAGCTATTATGAAATTGACGTAATCTTGATATCGTTGAGTCCACTCTATCAAGTTTAATTGAATATGCATAGAAACAATACCTCTTCTCCTTTCGTTGAAATTATAAAAAAAAAAAAACAGAAAAGATTATCAAAATTTAGACTATTGTATTTTGTAAAGCTTTTTATTTATTTTTTTTGCTTTGACGGATAAATACGTATACAAAAATATTTTGATATTATCAATGTTCAATTCACAGATGGAAGATGTTTTTTACTATATTACAAAGATATATAATTCCATTGTTATCATTCTATTCAAATAAGAAACATATTTGGTTTTATTAACTGATTCGAGTTATTGGCGATCAATCCATTTCGGACCTGCTCGATCCTTTGGCTTTGCGAAGAGACGATGGATCACTCTGCATATTCTACCGCGTTTTTCGAGGAATGTTATAGAGGAGTTTGGATGAATCCCCGCTGCTGAATTTCACATTGGGACATCCCGTCATTATTCGAAGTTTCATCCGCACCACCTAGATGTCCGTAAACGCAACATCGAGACTTCTAAGGTATATTCTGCTTCCCACCCACACGTTGAAACTAATGTTCACTGGCGGTTTTTCCGAACCGATACAACTTGGGAACCTTGAAGAACAGAGCCTTTACATTCCTTAAATATCTGCAAGCGCCACGGCCGGTGTTGCAGATATCCATGGACGGTGGTAGCCATTTCCATCAGGTGACTCTCCTGCTCGTTTGCAACCATAATATAATATATATTAAATTAAAATGAATTTTAAAACCTTAATTCCCAATATTTAGTCTGTCCCTTATTGTCGGGGTCCACTAGGGAGATACCTATACTTCCTAATGGATCAGACCCTGTGTAGGTAGGTTTAATAAAAAAAAAAATGACCCTTTTTGTATGTAGTACGCTCCAAAAACCTTCTCCTCGAAGGGAGAGGAGGCCTTAACCCAGCAGTGGGGAATTTACAGGCTGCTTATGTAAATGTATTGCCCCATTTTCTATGACTGTCGATTTACCAGGAATTCGTGGCGATTTGTTATGAATAACTGTAGTATGTTCCGAGTCATCTCTTCCTCGTCCCATCACCTGTGTACGGGTAAATTTTACATCTGACTAGCTGAACCTGCGGCTTTACTCGTGCGAAATTTATAAAAGATAAACTTCCAACCCCGTTATACCTCCCTTCTGTGGAGTTTCGTAAAATCCATTCTTAGCAGATGTCCACGCCTTATAAGGAACCTATCTGACGAATTTAAAGTTTGTAGGTTTTATAGTTTCTGAGATTTCGTTATTAATCAGTGAGTGGTATTTCGCTTTATATATTATATATATTTACTTCCACACGGTTAATTCTAACAGCAAACCGTATGACATAACTAGTGTTACAATAATAACCGACATTTAAATTAACATAAAACAAAAATTAAATTATGTTACACTTAAGATAATTCACGAAAAGTTTTAACGGTCCAGGGCCGGATTTAGGGAGGCCATTCAGGGTTAACCCGGGGCCTCTAAAATACTTGGCAACATTATGCCGACGAATTAAGGATTTCAATTGAATACATGTGTAATTATAATAAAATATAAATAATAAATCTGCATAATTGTTTGTTTAAAGTATTTAATTAGTTCCGCAATAAGCTTAATTAACCCGCATTATTTGGATGATAATAATTTCGTTTCAGGCTTTCAGATCTCCGAATTCGGCCCTGAATACACCGCGTATTGTCTCCGAAAACATTAAATATGATATTGACGTGTAATGATCAAGTGTCACGTTACTCAAACGCGTATATATATAAGTGTAGAATTCATCGTTATATCTCATAACAAGGAAAAGTATCAAAGAAGTTTATTCATCATGAAATACGAAATTGTTTTTGTCGCTGTTCTGGTAAGTTTTTTATTTGGACTTATGGTTTTGGATCATTGACAGATTTGATTTTTTTTTTTTTTTTAATTTAAAACGTACTTTGAAGTTATGTTAGCGGGAGATTAATTTTTTTATATTTTTTTTTGCTATTTCAACTGTTCGTTAATTGATCTGCTGTGCAACTTGCCTAATTTCAAAACTAGGTGATTTAAAAACACTTTTATCTATAAAATAAAAACTAATGTTTAGGCCCTTATAATTAATAATAAATAATAAACTATAAACTGATATAGGTATACATTAAATAAAAACATGTCGCTCGCGGCTTTGCTCGTTTCGTTAAATATTAGGAATAATAAAGTATTCCTTGACTTTTCTTGAGTATCAAACTAGCTTCATACCAAATATCGTAAAACGCGGCTCAGTTGTTTGGCCGTGAAAGAGCAACCGACAGACAGACTACCTACTAACTAGGTATATTTTTTTATGGCATACGTTGGCGGACAGTCATATAGGTCACCTGAGGGTAAGTGGTCACCACCGCCCATAGACAATGGCGCTGTAATAAATACCATTCTTCACGTCACCAATGCGCCACCAACCTGGGGACTCAGATGTTATGTCCCTTATGCCTGTAGTTACGCTGGCTCACTCAGCTATAAGACCGGGACATAATAATACTGAGTACTGTTGTTTAGCGGTAGAATATTAGATGAGTGGGTGGTACACACCCAGACGGGCGTGCACAAAGCCCTACCACCAAGTATTAGTTGGTATAGAATATAGATGATTTGATTATTTTATCAGAATTGTTACTGTAGGCATAAATCTTGATTGTGTGGAATGGAGGCAAAAATTCAAGCAGCATTTTCCCGTTTAATCGCAATTCCGATTCTCTGAGAGAATATGAGAGTACTGTCACCAGTGGAGGCAATAATAGGGGGTGGTATATATTTTAAAAATACATCTATAACTCAAAGCTTGTTGCTTGAACCGTTGGTTCGTTTCGGTATTTTCCAATGCTGTTGCCGTCTTTAACATCGTTGGCATGTCGTGAGAAGGGGCTCCGGGTCGGAATAATGTCAGAATTAATGCATGATTCGAAGTTCCTTCAACCCTTTTTTAACTTCCGTAAATATATTATTTCCTACCTAACCACAATTGTGTTTATAATTGGTTATTTTCAATTTCACAATCTTTAAGTTGTTAGTAATTGTAAAAATTCTATATTGAATAAAGGAATTTGATTTGAATTGCGATATTTTTTTTCCATCATCATATTGAAATCAAAGAAGTTATCTTCAATAATTTGGTTATTAATTAATTTCAAAACCTTATTGGCCTATTGGATTGAACTGTCTAATGGATACATTAATATATCTTGCATGTGCATCCCACAATAGGGTACGTTCTCCTTGCCGGGGAATCTGTATCAGTCCATCGAGTACCGTCAGCATAACTAATTATTATTGTTTTTCAGGCTATTTTCGCGATGTTTCTTGCGGAAAACTGCGTGGCAGCTAACGAAATATTCAAACCCAGTAAGTGTATTTTCTTGTCATATTTAGAACTCAAATGTTTCCTCAACTCAAAGGTTTCCTGGTCTTTTTACATTGGCATAGCCCGGTAGGGATATGGGTGTGCGTACGGATCCCAGTAAGCGCGTTTATGAGACAAGTCATCCCTGCCAATTCAGACTAGCATCAGAGCCACCTGATGATAAATGGACAGTACTGCCCATATATATTAACATTGTAAGAAACATCAACCATCTCATACGTCCACGCATTGATATATTAAGGTTTTTTTTAATAAATTGTCATTTGACGCTCGTGTTCTGCGGTGAGTTTCGAGTTTCTCCTTAGAGAATACCTTTAAAGTTTGACTGTGTCGTTGGTCAAATGACCGCAGATCCTAAGGTTTTTAAAAACCAGCTCGCTCCGATAGAAATCAATTGAGTTTTTCTATCGAAAAATTATCTGCAACAGCCTGGAGTCTGGAAATTCGAACTGTGTTAACTCCCGTGCATCGGAACGCACGTAAAATCGTTGGTCCTACGCCTGAACTCTTTCCAGTCGGATTTGCCGTACCATCGGATTATGAGACGGCTTCGAGAGTTCACCTGCTTGGCGCACACACGCGTGCACTATGATATGTCCTTCGTTCGTCGTGGACAAAATCGGTCAGGAAGACATCATCACAGTTTCAAAATGCTGTACCTCGCTTGTACTTTAAAGCCAGCCATAATTGATTTCAAGGATATTACTTCGCTTCTCACGTCAAGCGTGTGAAACTGTAAATCACAGCTTCTTGTATAGTAAGATTTTAACCTAAAACTTTTTTTGTAACGCGTTATAGTGCTGGTAAACATTACCAAAAAAAAGTATCCATATTAATTCGTATATATTGTCATTTTTGTGTGTAATTAAGTAATTGTGTTTATTTTTTTCAGTAAGAGATATTATGAACGAGACCATCGAAACACCTATGTCTAAGATCAAGGACACTATGGTAATTTAATTTTATTATTATTCTTAAAATTTACTATGATTTTACGGATCGGGATTCAAGGATCGGTCTCGTAGTCGCCACTAGAGAAGGGCTTCCACTCTTTTATTGCTTCAAGGCCTCCAGACCCTTTAAACTAGCCCTGTAT
Source organism: Vanessa tameamea (assembly GCF_037043105.1). Classification (NCBI taxonomy): domain Eukaryota; kingdom Metazoa; phylum Arthropoda; class Insecta; order Lepidoptera; family Nymphalidae; genus Vanessa; species Vanessa tameamea. The sequence continues at coordinate 1,769,630 of NC_087339.1, read as the reverse complement.
GTTATGATACATGTCCTTATAATTTATTGGACGATTTCAGTGCTCTAAGAACTAACTTCGTGTTTTGTACCAACCAACCACGGTTGATACGCAATTATTTTAATGCGTGTAACTTATATTTTATATTCGTGATAGGTTATTTCGCTAGTATCGCTTTGAGCAAGGCTGTCTTGATAGATACCTACTATTAATCAGATATTCATCCACCAAACAGCAATACTAATAATTGTTGATTCCGGTTTGAAAGGTAAGTGAGCCAGTGTAACTACAGGCACATAACATCTTCTTGTAAGACTCAATAAGAATGTAATAATTTTATATTCAATATTATATGAATTATTATTATCTGTATATCACAGACGAGTATCTGTCACTTGTCTATTAAACATTATATTTTTAATCTGTTAATATTGACAGATACTCGTAATGGCGGGAAAATTGATTCTTGAATATATATTATTTTTAGTTGCGTATCGAGTAAAACATTATTTAAATTCTTATCAAATTATATAAGAAAACCTAATAAATACTGATTTATTTTTGAGTTAAGACTAAGTTTTTATATTAGTTCATTAGTATAATACGTATTTGCATAATACTTGTCTTAAAATCAGACGTCAGAAAATATGTGTTCAGAACTCCTTTGCTAATGTTATTTCTTTCAAGTACTGTCATTTGCTATTTACTGTGACAACGTTCTATTCTATTCTGACGCGTGAAATAAGATTATTTTAATAGATTTTCACTGGGTATATTTTATTTGATATAAATCAAGAACATCTTAAGATTGTATAGATTGTTGTTATAACTGATATAGATGTTACTTTTTTTTATCAATATGTGCTGGCGTTCTTCATGCTTTACTTTGGGCGCAGATTAGTGCTGCAAATCGATAGTTCACTATCGATAGACTATCGATAGTTAAGGTGTTAGAGATAGTATCGATAGTTTCGATAGCTCCCCATGAGCAATACTATCGATAGTATTACTTTTAACCTAAACTATCGATAATCCAAAACTATCGATACTATCGATAGTATCAATAGTATCGCTGCTACCAATAGTATTGCTTACAGAGAGCTAGCGATACTATCGATAGTATTGCTGTAGTCAATAGTATTGCTCACGGAGAGCTATTGATACTATCGAAAGAATTGATCAAAACGATACTATCGATATCCTGAATAGTTTTCTAGGTCAACTATCGATAAGCAAATTATCGATAGTTCTGCAACGCTGGTGCAGATATGACACAGGAAAATGTTACCAACATAAAACATTTTCTCCACATACGCAATCATAATTATTAAGAATATAATTAATAGTTCTTTTTTTAAATTTTGTTGACAATATCAAATATTCGGAAATTTTTCGGCAATTTTTTTTAATAGATCATAATTATTTTTTAAATATTTTTACAGTTCGGCAAATGGTGAAGTTACTCGACTACAGATTTCAGCAGTACATCGCTACAAACATAATGGAAACTAGATTTTAATATTTTCAATATCCATGGAACTTAAATATGTAATAATTAAAATGAATAAAATTTAAAACTTTTATTACTTATTTTTTAATGAAAAAAAATTAGTCCCAAAATTAGACTGCTAGTGTTAATAGAAATGTATATTATATTGAAAAAAAAAAAATACTTTGCTTATACAAATCAAAATATGGAGTCCGATAAACATCGTGACTGCATGGAATGGTACACAGAATGCTGTCACCATTTCCGATCCTCTGGGCGATAAATAAACCAACCCTCCTCTCACTAAGTCAAAGTTGAAATCTTAATTCAATAAAGAAGCATTTCCGTTATTGACTATCAAAAACCTACAAGTGGTTCAAAAAATAAACACTTCGGATATGAGAAGAACCGCCGGAAGAAACTCGGGGTTTTATCAAAGGTTCCATACCTCAAAAGACAAAAAGGAACTCTTAGGAAGATCACTTAGTTGTCCGTCTGACCGTCAAGCACCTTTTTCGAAGGAACGTGTAGAGGTATCAAATTTAAATTCACATCAAATACTCTAATGTACAGTCTCCAAGGGGAGCTGTATAAAAAACTAATTTATAAGTCAACGCTATTATAAGTCATGATTATCACTAATTGTACGGAATCCTGAATGCACAAGTCCGACTCGCACTTGACCAGCTTATTTTTTATTTTCAATCTCAAGTTTAACAATTACATCAATAACAAAATTATTGTTTTTAATTTGATTTATCCTAGGACCAAGGGTGAAAGATAAACATAACATAACATAACATAACATAACATAACATAACATAACATAACATAACATAACATAACATAACATAACATAACATAACATAACATAACATAACATAACATAACATAACATAACATAACATAACATAACATAACATAACATAACATAACATAACATAACATAACATAACATAACATAACATAACATAACATAACATAACATAACATAACATAACATAACATAACATAACATAACATAACATAACATAACATAACATAACATAACATAACATAACATAACATAACATAACATAACATAACATAACATAACATAACATAACATAACATAACATAACATAACATAACATAACATAACATAACATAACATAACATAACATAACATAACATAACATAACATAACATAACATAACATAACATAACATAACATAACATAACATAACATAACATAACATAACATAACATAACATAACATAACATAACATAACATAACATAACATAACATAACATAACATAACATAACATAACATAACATAACATAACATAACATAACATAACATAACATAACATAACATAACATAACATAACATAACATAACATAACATAACATAACATAACATAACATAACATAACATAACATAACATAACATAACATAACATAACATAACATAACATAACATAACATAACATAACATAACATAACATAACATAACATAACATAACATAACATAACATAACATAACATAACATAACATAACATAACATAACATAACATAACATAACATAACATAACATAACATAACATAACATAACATAACATAACATAACATAACATAACATAACATAACATAACATAACATAACATAACATAACATAACATAACATAACATAACATAACATAACATAACATAACATAACATAACATAACATAACATAACATAACATAACATAACATAACATAACATAACATAACATAACATAACATAACATAACATAACATAACATAACATAACATAACATAACATAACATAACATAACATAACATAACATAACATAACATAACATAACATAACATAACATAACATAACATAACATAACATAACATAACATAACATAACATAACATAACATAACATAACATAACATAACATAACATAACATAACATAACATAACATAACATAACATAACATAACATAACATAACATAACATAACATAACATAACATAACATAACATAACATAACATAACATAACATAACATAACATAACATAACATAACATAACATAACATAACATAACATAACATAACATAACATAACATAACATAACATAACATAACATAACATAACATAACATAACATAACATAACATAACATAACATAACATAACATAACATAACATAACATAACATAACATAACATAACATAACATAACATAACATAACATAACATAACATAACATAACATAACATAACATAACATAACATAACATAACATAACATAACATAACAACATAACATAACATAACATAACATAATATAACATTATAATTTTATTTCATTACTTAGTTTTTCACTTTCAATAAAATAATCTCCCTTGTATATTTTCTATTGAAAGGTTAGGGCAGTTTATTCCTCTAATATTTATTGATGGGTATACATATTGTTACTGAACTATATACGATATATTAAAACGTTTACCTTACGAGGCATGACGATTTTAAATTACTAGCGATCCGTCCCGGCTTCGCACGTGTGCAGTTTATTAATAACAAAATATATATGAATATAATTTATAACCCTATAGCTAAAAAATTAAGGAATGCATCAAACAAATAAATTTTACATCTATAATATTAGTATTGACAAATTCGTGAGGTTAAAAATTGACAAAAAACATTGTATAACAAATGGTCGGATGCGTAGATATTAGATATTTATGTCACGAATTTTCATCAAAATCTCAGTTAATAAACCGTAAAATATAAATAATCTTTATAGATAAAAATAATACAACTGAAAAAAGTACTTGAGGGATGTCCCATTTTAAAGGTAAGAGAAATAAGTATATTCACAAAATTAGTAAAGGCATGAAAATGTTTTCGTAAAAATAATAAATGATTTATATATTTTTTCACTTGAGTGATTTTTCAGTTCATCAGTACCTAAAGAGAACTGAAAGACCTTTTATAGAAATGAATGTAAATTTTTAAATTATCCAAATTATTAATATATATTTATCAATTTATAGATAAAAGCATGTTTAAATGGGAGGCAAAGTTGCTTAAAAATAGAATAGTCTTTTAATGACGTAATAATATAAAAGATGTGCGAGTAATAATAATAACGAAGACCAAAATTTCGGTGTGAAATAGATTACTTGACAGTGTAGCACAGAGTGTATTCGATATATGGTCTGTAGATTGTAACAGATAAAACACACTATCAATATTTATAATTCGGGTTCTTTTTTTGTTCCAAAGTTAGTTTATAAAGTTATAAAACAAAAATAAACAGCTTTTTTTTTAAAACGATACCATAAAAGATAAAAAAATATATATCAGTTTATTCATATCAAAGTATTAAAAATTTTAATCTTTATATTAAAAAATATTTTAATGTTTTTGTGCTCTTAGACTTATTTTATCGATATATGGATATATATGTACGTTATGGCTATATTATGAGAAAATCATAATTACTTACACACAGAAGTAATATTCAAAAACACAATAATTAAAATCGAATGTGACAAAGTTCCATATCCATTTATTCATGCAATTTAGGGTTGCAATTATTAAAAATATGTGACGATTTATTTTGAAAAGGTTCTTTTTAATTCCCAAATCCGTAAGTGTATTATTGTGAGGGTCTACAGAATCAGTCGGAATAAAATAATTTGTTATTGTTTCGCGGATAAAATTGAAGGAACGAATCGAAAGGTATTTTTCCATGTTTGTTATTCTAATTTATCTAAGTCAAGTTAAACCTGTTTCCATCTATCGAAACTATACTAATTTCGTGCTTCAAAGGTCGAACAACATTAAATATAAAATTTATAAGTGAAAACTATAATATTATCGTAAATACTTGCATTAATCACTAACATATTTTATTATACAGTTATGAATAGTGGAGAGCAACGATTTTGTTATTCGTTCGACTTATAACGATGATCTAAATTAGTCATTTGTGTATTGACTTTCACGAATCTCGTATTTTTTGAAGTGATTATTTATAAAATTAAATTTAATTAAAGCATGTTCATTTAACGGAAAATTTACATTAATATAATAGCATTATTGCACAATGGTAAAACGGTAAATTGTTTATTTATACGTATGATATTTCGTTAAAATAGGCTCTGGTAGTATATATTTTATATAACGAAATATAACAACATGTAGCTTTAACGTTCGACAGAATTGCATAAGCAATTACAACACTGTTCATACTACATATAATTTATTTACAAATTGTCTTAATAATATTTTTTTACATATTTGTGATTTTAATTTTTTTTACTATTTATGATGAACATTGCAAAATAAACGGTTATAAATACTTACTGAGCTGATTTTGATGCTAATATTAAACATAATAGTTTAAAATATGAACCCTTATAAATAATTTAACTACATTTATTTCAGTTAAAATATTTTATTACAATAATTTATTTAAACCTCTTCTCTATTATTACAGAGTAATTATTCATCAAGATGTCACTGAAGAATGCAAAGCCTGAAAAAAAGAAACCTCGAGCAATGCCAGTTGAAACTATTGTCACACGTTTCAAATCGGCCCAACAGAAACGACTCCTTGAAAAAGAACAAACAAAACCAACGGCAAAGTCAAAAAACATAAACTCATGTAAAAAGTCAAAAACAAACTTAAAAAAGGTCACATCGGCAGAAAAGAAGTCGCCTCGGCATAAAAAGGTGAAAAAATCAGAGGAAAATGTTAACACGAAGATAATTGAGGAACCACAGATTGAGAATAAGGAGTATTATCCAAATAAACTTAAAAGGAAGGTCCTTAACGCAAGAAGATTTCTTGCTCCGAAGCCCAATTGCAAAGTTATATGTGGAACAAAAAGTGTCAATAAAAGGAAACTACACATCCCTCAACGAGGTAAGCACATATTTTTATTAATATAGATTAAATATACTTTATTTAATATTATAAATGCGAAAGTAATTCTGTCTGTTACACTTCCACCACAAAAACACTGAACCAAATATGATGAAATTAGGTATTAAGCAATATACAAAACAATACAAAATTAATCAATACAATATTTAATACTGATATAAGTGAACAAACATCTACTATAAGAAATGAGTTGATATTATTTTAGTAACGCTTAATTGATGAAACTGCTTAACAAATATACACAAAACTTATACTAGTAGATGGCAAAAGGTCACATGGTCGACTACCCACCCGCTGGTTCAAAATATAACGGGACTCAATATTCCGACTGCCCTGAGAATAGCTGAGGACAGAGTGGTGTGGAGAAAGCTATTTGACACATCAGTAAAAGCATTTCAGGACAAGCACAACCTTCAATAATGAAGTTATGAAAAAGAAGAGATACCAGCAGATACAGCGTGTTTAAATTTAGACTTTTAATGTGTCAAATATGAGTCAAAAAAAAGCAAATATACTTGACTTAAGGTGAAACTAAAATAGAAAGGAAATTGTGTATATAATATATATTGCAGGAACAGATGAGGTCTTTTAGTTTCATGGAATTTGAAAGACATTGTTAAAACATAGCACTCTATGTAACAGAGTTAGCTTAATCATTAGACAATGTAGGCAAATTAAAATTTTTGGAAATAGATTTAAAAAAATTGTTCTAAGGCAAATATTTTTCTTAACCGAATAATATGTTGGCATATCTTTGTAATATCATAAAAATATATCACAATTATTAATTAAATTGGATTGTGGTAGAAAAAAATATTTTAGGAAGTTAGAAAAGAATGTTGCTTGAGACATGCATTGCATAGAGGTGACACTGTTAAACCAAGACAGGACCATCGGTGAATTAAAACAAGAATAGAAGTATGTTGATTGTTGGGAGACTTTTTGTTACTAGTGTGTCCAAAGATTAAGGTCAACAGACAAACAGTTGAAAAATTAGACAAAAATAATCCTCATTTTTTTTAAAATATTCCTTATTATGAATTGATGGTAAAAAGTCTTTTATTATAGACATTAACACAACAAGATTCGCTTACTTGATTGTCTACCTTTATAAAATATTTAAAAAGAAAGATTATTTAGAGGAAAAATTCTTGTTTTTCAACAGACCCTTAGCGGAATTACAAAGTTATATCATAATTGAATATTTTACATAGAAATGTATAGAAGGCAAACATCATTATTTATCTATACTAATATTCTAAAGAGGTACAATTTGTTTGTTTGTATTTCGTCCTGTATAAATTTTCTGCAGACCAATCTCAGGAATAAATGAACCAATTCTAAGAACTCTTTCACTGGTAGAAGGCTTCCTTATACTTGAATGCTATAGGGTATAAATATATTTATAACATATTATTATTTCTTCATAAATTGTGACCATACAAAGAGACACACACACAACACAACCAGTGTTGCAATTAAGAAAAAAATAGTTCTGTAATTTTTTTTTTCAATTGTAATTTACTTATTTCATGAGACCGGCTTCTAATATTTTCTCATAAATTAAACTCAAAAATTCTAAACTTTTGTAACAAACATATTATTAATATTTATATATTCCAACTTAAGGTTTCAAAAGAGTTATAGTCAGTTTGTTTATTAGTTTTGACTGACACATTAAAAAAAAAAACAAGACGTAATAAAAAAAAATCAAGATATTTAAAAAAAAATGTTACGTTGAGTTTCTTTCGTAAGTTCCGGACCAGTAGTTTTGTTTTTTCTTGACAATCAATAAGCGAGTGTATAGTTCTATATTGAATTAAGATTTTTGACTTTTGATTATATTTTATTTTGCATTTCACTCCTGGCGAGCCTCAGACGCACACGATTCAATAATAATTGTTTTATGTATAAAACTTTTCATCAATAAATCACTCATTCAAGAGATATGAAAAATACATGCATATTGTTCAGGAAAATTAGCCAAGAATTCTACGTTTGGTTAAAGACCAAACATCTAAAATTTATACATAGGACCTTATTGACCTTATTGGTAGTATGTACTGATAGCAAAATAATTTAAATAATATTGTATCATGATTTTTTTTATAATTTAGGTACATAAACCAAGGGTCCGGTCGAATGTACCACCACCATGTGATGGTAAGTACCACCACCCGTAGACATTGACGTAAGATATTTTAATCATTCGCCACCAATCTTGGGAACTAAGTATTGTCCCTTGTGCCTACAGTTACACAGCTCACAGTAGAATATATGATTGGGTGGTACCTACCCAGACGAGCACGAAGCCCCAGCAAGTGAAAATAACAATTTAATATACAATAGACACAATTTTTTTACTTTGAAGAATCCCTGAAATAAAAAATATTAGTTTTAAATTTTTTAAATTTATTTTTTCAAGCACCAAGCTAATATACTCATGAATATTACAATATAAAGAGGTTTTTCATATCACATCAATAGCTACCTAATCTAAGCTTAAATCAATAAAACTGTTAAGCTCATATTTATATATGCTAATACCTTCTCCGAGACGTGCCTTAACCTTTTGGTATAAGTATTATGCATATTGGTTTAATATTTAAACCTAAGTCGCCTTCCAAAACAATTGATTTTACAAATATTATTTTTATATTTCAGATATGAAATATGTAACTGAGCAAACGAAGGCTCAGTGTGTCATCGATTCCGATAAATCTAAACAGAAGGCTCAGTCACCAGAACTGAGTATAACAGACATGGTGCGGATAATCGAGGAGAACGGGAGTCTGGATGAGGAGGATTTGTTGGAAATATTGACGTGCCCAAGTCCTGTGTGGTGGGAGGAACCGCCTGATGGATATATTGAAGGTGAGTTGTTCTTTTGACTTATATCAAGGGCGTTTTTTGGGTCTGTTAAAACATTTTCAGACTCGGGTATCTCGGAAAGCGCTTATCCTAAAGCCATTGTTATTGAACTTTTTTCGCCGGAGTGCTGCTTCGACTTCTTTTTAATTATGTCGTCTAGGCGATTTCGGTAACGGCGGCTAATCTTAAGGGACGACAACTACGCCGGCCATATCATCTTTAATAATACAAAATGAATGTTGTATTCTCTAATTACAGAAGCGCTGTTCTCTCAAGATCGTCCAGAAAAAACCATAAGTGTCAAAAATCAAATAAAAGAAGAACAAAAGAAGGATGTCGAACGGAAACGAAATAAAGAAGACAAACATGAATTGAATAACAACAGCGATAAAACAGACTTGCCGGAATCATTGGATATGAACATAGACAATCGAGACAAAAGCTTCATCAATAAACGATGTAAATTAGAAACGCTTTTAGGTATAATTAAAAACAAAGGCGTCAAGCCGCTCATTAATAAAAATAATTCCAATAAAAATGAATCTGATCCCGTTAATAATAATGAAAATGAAAGCCCAAAAGTTAAAATCAAAGAAGAAGTCACGGAACATTTAGAAGTAAAAGAAACAATTGAAGAAGTAAATACTAAAAGAAATTCAGAATGTACGGATGAAGAATTAATTGAATTTAGAGACGATGAAATATTGAGACATTTGGAAAATCTCGAAATACCAATCGAAGCATCTGTAAAGAATAATGATTCGGAAGAAAACGAAAATGTTATTGAACATACACAAACAAGGAGAATATCAATGGAGTCGAATACGAGTGACAAAAATATGTCCGCAGAATATTTAGATTTGAGTTTGCTCGATGATGACGAGGCTGATAACACACTATACGCTAGTAAAACAATCAAAACCGAATCTACTCTTGACGAATTAAAGCAAGAAAATGATGAATCTGAATATAGTAACGACCCATCTGACAGGATACCTAGATTACAAAACGATTACAGCAAAACTAATGACAAATACGAAGACAATAATGACAAAACAGTCAGTACAGATGACTATAACACGAAAATATATAAAAAAAAGCTTGATAATGAATTTGTAACAGTTTATAAAATAATTAATAATGATACTTTCAACGAGATGGACGAACCGGACAGGCATACAAATGTAGACATAGATAAGATAAAAGATACAAAAGATATGATTGATAGAAAAATTAATTCATACTATAAACAATGTAAGAAGATTCCCACTTTAAAGTTAAAACTCGTTAAGGCATCCACAGACAAGTGTAATCGTTATACAAGTAAAGCTATCACCATATCAGACAGCGATAATGTCAAATATTGCTTCATTTGCTCATCAATATTTGACTCTGAGAAATGTAATTACTGTCTACGGAAGACATTAAAACGAAAATTGAACGAGTACTCTTGTGATGTGTGCGGTTTGATAGTTAAAACTAAACATGAAATGATTAAACATTTAAGTACACACATTTGAAGATATTGAGTTATTAAATGTGGCTTTGTTATTGTAAATGTTGCTGCAAATCCATCTGGGTAGGCAAGCATAATTTATTCTTCGGTCAAACAGTACTTAGTATTGTTCTGGTTTGAAGGGCGAGTGTGCAAATGTCTGTGAGCATTATTGACCACCAGGCTGGTTATCTATTTTAAATAAGATGTGTTTGTAAATAAGTTGACTAGTGACTGAATATATTGATTGAATATCATTATATACTGGTTCAGAATGTTATATACAAGTAAAACACATGGATTTAACAATTCAATAGATCTTGGCTCAATAAGTTAAAAATAGACGATTATTTTATCATTTTACATATATATATACATATATATATGTAAAATGATAAAATATATACATATATATATATGTATATAAGTCTGTACATTAGAATGGTATATTAATAATCAATACTTTGTCCTTAATGTAGTTTCACAGTTAGCATTATGATTTATAGTTGTCGACCCTTCTCAATTAATGGACTATATAATGAAAAATTTTTTTTCAAATCGGTCAGACAGACTTCATATAATCAGAAATTAAATTTAAACCGTCTTATGTATGTATATAAATGGACCTGGAGTTGTAAGAACATTGTAGTTTTCTAAATTTTTTCGAAAGTTGTACAATTTTTTTTTTAAATTGTGCTGGGAGTCCTCAGTATATTTCACTAATGTCAGGTGCTATTTATAATGAGTTCCCTTATTTATGACATATATCCGCCATAACATTAATGTATTTGACATTACGAAATGATAACTCATTAAAATAGTTAAGGATGTTAACTCCAAATGTATATACGCTCAAAACGCTTAACTACCTTTCCTAAGTAGTCGAATAATAATTTAATTAATTAAATGTATTAATAATAAACCAACTCGTGTTAAATTTCTGACATAATTAATTTGACATTCGAAGCAAGACCTTGTTCAACTAATGTAGATAAATCCTTATGAATTTTTTGTAAGTTTTGACTTTAAAATGTATTAACAAGATCTCATATGCAATGATTATATCTGTTAATCTTAGCCCATCGTAATCCAATCGCAGGAGTTAAGATAAATAAACCTCAACTTGATTATAGATCTTAGATAGTGTCGCAATATAAAAGAACTAAAATAAACGAGCCATCTTCATTGTCTCGGTGTGCGTGTACAGCTACACTTGACACTCGCCGAACATCGTACTACTTTACTAGAGTGTGTGAACTCAGTACACCCTATTGGACAATATTTTTTGTCGACACGTTCACTTTGACAATCTATCTCGATAAGAATTAACAAAAATGACCTTGGTTTGACGTGACGTCATTCGACATCTATTGTCTGTGGTGTTTATTGTGAATTACGTTTTAATGTAAGCGAAGTTGTCATCAGATCTTATATCCACTTTCATTCACTTCCAAAGTGAATTAAAGTGGATATAAGTAGTTAAGTTATAGGATATAAGTAGTGTTGTATTATAATATCATAAATAAAGATATATTAATCGAGAACTGTTTGTAGTGCATAATATTTGAGGTATTAGCAAATCTCATGGACTGTGTTAATATAAGGTTTGTTTATATCTTCTCTTCCTGCCGTTGGAATATACATCATACAAAAAGATCATATATATAATACATTTTCGTCAGAAACATTTCAAGAATTAAAAAAAATTTAAAATCTAGAAAATAATTTTTAAAATATTGAAAAGTATATTCGTCTCTTTCTAGCAATAGTTTTTATACTTAGCGAGATCACTTTCATGTATGAATTCGACATTTTTTTCGTGTAATAATTTTCAGTAAATTGTTTCGTTTAATGTAATTTCTTGTAATGAAGTAAAATGTGTAATTATAATATTCTTATATGTATATAGAAGGTTATACAGTGAAAATACGTAAATAAAATGATGAAGATTATATGTATTTTTATTTTTTAATGCTTAACTTGTTGCTGAGCTGGATGGTGTCTATGATATTGTAGTCTCATTAAGTTTTCGAGCGAAATTATTTCATAAATAGCTTCTAATATCTTACCTATAAATTCTAATCAAGTTTTAAATCGAAACACTCGCAAGAGGTGGATAATTAATCACATATTGTACCGCCAAACAGCAATACTTACTGAATACTGAAACCTCACGTAAATATTTTAGTTCAACTCAACTATTTGAGACGCCGTTAAGTTCAAACTTCACACAATCAAACGTCAGTTTTAAGCATCACTCAAATGGTAGTGCCTACTCTGGGACCACCGTACTTTAGACGGAATTGGATAAATATATGAATTTTAAGTATAATTAAACATCCGTCACTTTAATAGGCATCTTTAATTCATCATTTACAGAACGTCATTTAGCAAATATTATGCCCTTTCAAATTATAAGATTTGTGACGTCGTTAAATTAGTGTTCGCTATCTTAAATTTGTTTTTATTACAACAAATTATTATAAACCGAACGTAAAATAAATTGAACGTCGAGAAGGACCTGTTTTAATTTAATATTTTCATTAACAAACATTTGAGAGAAACTCAGCTAATAACGCCCTTATGAGTGACGTTTGAGAATTCCATTTAAATTTAGCTCAGTTCACCGAGTTTGAATTGAGAGGCATTTCAGTAATCAGCCTAAAGTATTCTGTGCTCCGGTTTAAAGGTTTAGTAAGTTAGTTCAACTACTGTGCCAATGTTAATGAGCAGTGGTACCACTAGTTAGGTAGTAGGTAGGCTGCCCAGCTAATTAAAAAAAAATAATAAAAAAAATGGTGCGTTTAATGGATATGGAGAGACAATTGTGTCACAGGCACAAGGGACATAACATCTTTGATCTCTAAATTAGTAGCCCGATGACGATCGAAAGGATAGTTAATATCTGGACGGTGGCAACCACATACCAACACCATTAACTTAAATACGGCAGTAATAAGTAGGTTTATTAAAAGATGAATAATAAAACACAGATTTGAATGAACAATTTTATTGTTTAATTTCAGATCTTCGTTTCGTTGATCGTTCCCCACATTGCGAATGATACATCATGTCAATCAATAAGATATCCAATTCACTCAAACGATTTACACGACCCATAGACAACGTTCGATGCCAAAGACGGTCCTTGAAATTAAAATTATAATCACGAACTGCAGTGCTTTTTTTATTTTATTTATCCGTTCGTTCATTCATCTATACTAATATTATAAATGTGTAATTAACGGTATGTCTGTCTGTTGCTCTTTCGTGGCCAAACCAATGCATCGATTTTTTTGCCTCCTGATACCAAGCTTTAAACATGCGAGCAAATACCTAGTTCTATATATATTTCATATTTGGTACGTGTGTATGTGACTGAATGCCTTGAAGCTGTTGGACCGATTATGGTGATTTTTTTTGCGTTTATTTTGTGGTTCCCTGGATAGCTTAGATTGGACCACAGGTATCGCTGCGATCGAGTAAATAAAATACATATTTCACATGGAAAATATTGGGACGGAACGCTGGTTGCTTTACAATATTTTTTATTTAGACTTATGGTCTCTCTAGACCCAGTTTTATTTGGTTTTCTCAGCAAGAAGTTCTTAGAAACAGCCATGAGTTTGGCAATACGATACCGTGCCTCGGATAGCACGTAAAACCCTTGGTCCTGCTCCGTCTCCGTGTAGTTGATGATGATGATGATCCCATCCCAGGATTATGAAACTGATCTCAGTGTTTGTACATATGCAAGTCCACAATAACGTATCCAGCGTATACGTTAGTACATAAATCTATTCGATACCTGCATAGGTTGCACCGTAGTCTGCCCAAGGTCGCAGTTCCCACACATATAGTTCGCTGACGCGTGACTTACACTGCTGAAGTCATAAGGGATCGCCGAGATCCACGCGGCCTCGGGAGCCTTCTCGAGAAAATGTTCCTTGCCTTAAATTATTGTGAAACCTTGTTTAATCTTGGTACTGGTGTTACAATCAGCAAATTTTTGCTGTCCCTTTTTAATTGATACGATTGATACTATTCTGTGACTTAAATTAAATAATATAAAGTAACAGTCTCTCCATTCGAGGAGAAGATAAGTTTGTGTGATTGGGCATACATGTGGTAGAATTTAATTGTGTCTTGGTCTAACACATGCAATTTTCTACGAGACGTTTTCCTTCACCGAACACGAAATGAATAATAAAAATAAATTAAGCACATGAAAATTCAGTGGTGTTTCCCGTAACTACTGTTTGCCGGTTCTTCTCGATAGAATCTGCATTCCGAACCGGTGATAGCTGCACTTAATATCATTTTTTAAATGACGATTCAAAAGTGCTTGTAAAAGCCTACTTGAATACAGTATATTTTGATTTTGATTTTATATATCAATGAATTTTACTTTTGGGAATCAGAATAGAAGCGACCGATTTCAGACGTGGGCGTAGCTACGGGCCAAAACTAGTAAAGAATAAATTACCCTTTTCAACATTCTTCCAATTGATGATGACGTAGTTGTCTCGGTCGTAACGATTAGACATCATATGAACGCCAAGGATCCTTAGCAAGTTGTTAACGACGTGCCCAGTGTGGCCAGGCGCACCTCGCAGGAACGATGACAACTTTATTTCCTGAAATTTAGTAAATACTTGGTGCAAGTCAGCCAGTATACTTATCAAAGTACAACCCAGTTATCATATATTTTGCCGTCCATGAGCGATACTTAGATAACTATTCTATGTTCCGGTTTGAGAGATGGGCGAGCCAGTGTAACTGCAGGCGCAAGAGACATCTTAGCTCCCAAAGTTGCGACGCATTGGCGACGCATTGGCGTCAATAATCAAAAGAAAAACGTCTTTAAACTTTTTTGATCTTTTTTTAAAAGAAATTCACTTTTTTTTTATTTTATTAAATATTAATTTAAATAATATTAAATTGAACCATAAAATAGTAAATTCTCTAATCGTCGGATGCCCCACGTTGGGCGCCATTTGCATGATTATTATAGTTGCTATTATAGGTACGGAATCTATAATTAATTTTTGGTTGTTGCTTGTGCACCCAGTTGGACTGAGCAAGTATTTTTTTTATGATATAGGTTGGCGGACGAGCAAATGATCCATCTGATGGTAAGTGGTCACCACTGCCCATAGACAACAGTGCTGTAAGAAATAATAACCATTGCTTACATCGCCAATGTGCCACTAACCCTGGGGACTAAGATATTATGTCCCTTGTGCCTGTAGTTACACTGGCTCACTCACCCTTCAAACCGGAATACAACAATACTGAATACTGCCGTTTCGCGGTAGAATATCTGATGAGTAGTACCTACCAAGACGGGCTTGCACGCAGCCCTACCACCAAGAAAATACTTTCGGGAACGCATGAAAACCGTTATAAGTTAGAAGAATTGGCCCTCTCACACACACGCAATGATAACTTATCTAATTCCAGCTCTTACCTGTTTACCCCCTCCATATCCGAACAACGGCATGTCATCCCCATCTTTATCAAACCAAATGTAATTTTTCTCTGTAAATTCGTCATTATCAATAGTTTCTTGAAACGATACACAGGAAAAACGTGCAATAGCCGTCATTGCGTCTTGAAGCGTGTTATAATCTTCTGATTTTTCTATAATCATGATCAAAGAGATTAAATTTTTATATGTATATTATCAATATAAGTTCTTCTTAAGTTGGTTAGTGTTTATAAAAATATTAAAACGTTTTAAAAGTTAAGCTTAGGCACGCGAAGTTATCACCAAGTTAGCCAAGAACAAATTAGTTCTTCGTTTTAATTTATCCTTTGATCTGCTAAAAAAGATCACGTGGAATCCAGCAATGAAGAGGCGGGAGAAAAGTTCATTGAGATAGTGTCATGAACACTTTTTTCTTACAGATATAATTTTATGTTTGTGACGTCTCAGCTGCTAGAAAGTTATTAGGTAACAAAAAAATGGTACCCAATTCGAGTATTTGTAGCCCTAGGCTTGATTTTATTCAGCCTGTTTTTTAATCCAACGGACTTTAAAATGCCCACAGCTTGGGTTTAGCTTTTATCTCTAGGATAAGGTTATGGATCGTATTTCACATCACTATTCAATAGTGGCTTGCTAAAAACAAAAATACTCGAAAAGTGAATAATATAACAACGTTACGTTCGTTTATCTTCAATCCTTTGCCAAACTTTTTTAACTTTTTCAAACGTTTGCCTTCTTAAAAAAAAAAAAAGAAGAACTCACTCAAATCCTCGTCGATTCCATACACAACGATACCGTTCGGCCACAATTTGTCACGATAATAATCCAAGTTGTCATTGTTTATCATTGGATATTCAGAATAATTGTCAATCGTACGTCTTTGTATTATCTGTAACGGTTGATATATGCGACCGCATTCCGATTGGTACATGGAGTTTATATAATTACGATTCTTCGTCGATATAAGTGTATCTGTTGATTGTGAATCCTGAAAATTTTGATGGATTATTTACAGCTTCCATTTTCATCTCTAATGGCCGAGGCCGGTCTTACAAGATGTAGTTAGGTAGGTAGAGGTACACATCACGTATTCTACCGCTGAACAACAATACTTTTTTTTATGGCGTTGTTTGGCGGACGAGCATATGGGCCACCTGATGGTAAGTGGTCACCACCGCCCATAGACAAAGGCGCTGTAAGAAATATTAACCATTCCTTACATCACCTATGCGCCGCCAACCTCGGAAACTAAGATGTTATGTCTCTCGTGCCTGTGTTTACACTGGCTCACTCACCCTTCTAACCGGAACACAACAATACAGAGTACTGTTATTTGGCGGTAGAATATCTGATGAGTGGGTGGTATCTACCCAGACGGGCTTGTACGGAGCCCTATGGTATTATTACATTACAGGCTCGATGTACATTGCATCTTAACTCCCAAGGTTGGACGCTCATGGACGTTATAAGGGATGGTTAATATTTCTTACAATATCCATGGGCGGTGATGAGCAGTTTTGCTGTTACACGGAGAGAAGAGAATGTACGAATATATAAATTACCCTGTTTTAAGGTCTAGGAATATATCGTGCTAGTTGTCGCCCGCGAGTTCCCTCACGTTTAGTTAGTTTAGCATTGCTCGTCTGGTGTTAGGCATTTTAGCGTTAGCAGCCTGTAAATTTCCCCCTGCTGGGCTAAAGGCCTCCTCTCCCTTTGAGGAGAAGGTTTGGAGCATTTTCCATCACGCTGCTCCAATGCGGGTTGGTGGAATACACATGTGGCAGAATTTCGTTGAAATTGGACACATGCACGTTTCCTCACGATGTTTTCCGTCACCGCCGAGCACGAGATGAATTACAAACACAAATAAATAATACCGAACCTACAGCTTTACCCGCGCGAATATTCTAAAACACAAACTTCCAACCGCCGTTTTACCCCTTTAGGAATGGAGTTTCATAATCGTTCTTGGCAGATGTCTGCACCCTATAAGGAACCTATCTGCCAAATTACAAATTTTTAGATGTTATAGTTTGAGATTTCGTGGTTAATCAGTGAATGGTATTTCGCTTTTATATACATATAGATTTGACAGTACGCCAAAAGGCTATATTTGAGTAGGTTATATGCCGGAGGACTCTGTAGTAATATTTAGTATACCGTGTAAATATTATTAAAGAAGACTACATTAATCATGGCGATAATACGATGTCAAAGTTGAATTAACTTACCTCATCTTCGAACTTCTTAAGTAAGTCAAAACTATTTATCGCTGATCCTAAAATAAATTAATGTTCATATAACATCATTAATAAGACATTGCAATCATAAGTATATTTTATCTGTCTGAAGAAAAGACTTCATTAAAAGGAATCTTGCAATTAGTAAAAAATAGTTAAATTGTCTATGCCATTGTCGTTTATTGTTTTCTATTCTATGAATAGCGTCTACAACATGACAGTACGGCAAAGTCTGTGTCATACACGAGTAGCCATGACAGTTATATCTCAGACGGAACATCTCGGAGCACTTCACAACAATGGAATTCTCACCAGTCCACTCTGTCTTTGTCTACATTTGGTTTTGTACCAAAAATTTCGATTTGAATTGTTTTGAAATATTTATGTAGACAGTTAAGAATGTCTAACTAATAAAAGTGGTTATTGTCTATGGATTTAACTCGTTGTCGTAATGAGAGCTCTGTTTGTGTGCATGATTTGATACTACATGACAAAGCCAGGGCCCAATTCTTCAAACAAATTAACCGTTAATCGCAATCGCAATGAAACGTAATCGTTGTTGTCGAGTATTCTACAAACGTAACGATCAAGTTGCGGTTTGGACAAGATAGCTTGATCTTTTTCACAGATGTAAATTTTTCTGATCGACATAACTTTACAATGACGAACATATTATTTTCTTAATTTAATGATTTTAAAAATTGGAATAACATTTAAAAAAGTACATATAATTCAAAAGTTCCTAAAGATTCAAGCGTTATCCGAAAATTTTAAGACTCTTTGTATTATATATTATTGCTTCAAAGTAAAATTTAAATAGAAACACTGAAAATAATAGACGCTTGTACAATGTTACACCGGTCGGACGGTAGGGACGCGAATAACAGGCAGTAACTGCTACAAATACAGATTACAAAAATCCTTATTAAATATCATTGTTAAGTTATTGTTACGAACGGGGGTCCTTTTGGTTGTGGTCTCTTTAGCTGGTATAACTCTTTAGAAAAATAAGTTAAAAAAAAAATTGATTCTATTTTGATTCGCATTCCATCGTTCCATCGACTGTTATATATGTTATATTTTCTGTTTCTCATCACTAGCCCGTCTGTCAAAAACATCAAGCTAACTTGAAAAGGGTATAGTGGAATTCGTCCTTAGAAGGCTGAGTGAGTAAGATCAGTGCCAGATACCCTTACAATAAATAAGAGTTATTAGAGCGTCTACAGAGTATTAAGAAATATACGATAGAGAGACTACATATGACAATATTGGATCGACATTATATTGTGTTTAAATTAAAAAGTTACTTTCTTAAGAATAAAAACGAATAAATTTTATACCATTTGGATTAATGCTTGCTTTTAGCATCTCCACGACAATCCTCGCTATATCCTTTTGGTTCAGACATTTATAGCCGATGGGCATATCCTATATTGAATACAAAAAAAAATTAATACTTGAAGAAAAAAAAGCGAGAGAATAAATCAACTGTTAACGTTAACAGCATAAAAACTTGTAGAAGCACATCAGTACGCCGTTACTTCGCTAGCTTCTTGATAGCCACTCCTAGCGCATACCACATCTGCACCTCATCGTTACATCGTCTGCCACTTATTAGCCACTCCAAGCGCATACCACATCTGTACTTCATCGCTTAAAAAACGATCGGTTCTAACAAAAAAACTATTTATTTAAAACAGATGATACGCTCTGAAAGAAGTTGTATTTTTGTCGAAACTTTTTGTATATATACTGGAAACATTTTTCTAATAAACATTCCATGATCCTACTCACTACAAAGCAGATGTTTTATTATACAGCCACGCTGCTAGGGATTGCAATCCGGAAAAACGGATTCGGTAATCCGCCGGATCCGGCTTCATTATACGTCTACCGGATCCGGTACCAATATACCGGATCCGGGGACTGGATCGGTGGGAATCCGGTCGAATCCGGCTGGACTGAAAATTACGCCGGATTGCAATCCCTACACGCTGCTCTAAAAACTTTGAGGATGTAAACAGCCAAAAATACAATATAGAGTTATAAGTTTAATAAATATGAAAAAAATACTGTTTACATTCATACACGTGCCTCCATTTACTCATGAATCAACTTCAATAGGAATAACAGTGGCGGACTAACATGGTAGGGGCGGCTCACCCCGGGTCTCCAGTCAGACCTTAGGCTACAATATATTCTCCTAAGTTATAAGCAGAAATGATATTTTATGTAGTTATAAATAAATTTCAGGACTGACCATTGAACTTGGCACCCATTTCGATCTCACTTCTTTTGTCGTTGAAGTCAACAACCAAGGCCTATATTAAATATTGAACTTGGCACTCATTTTACATTTATGTTTTGATGGGATAATAATAAATAAATATAAACATTTATTTATACACACAAATGTAAACTGATTAAAAAGCTTGTAAAACTACATTTTTACAAAAGGGGGCCTCATTCTGCTTTGTCAACCCGGGCATCTGACGGGTTTAGTCCGCCACTGAGGAATAAAGAACCGATATAACCTAACACAGTACATTCATCTTAACCAAATATAACAAGTAATATTCAAAAAAAAGGTTTAACACTGAAGTTTCATAAGCATCATTCCAGCTGCAAAGGAAAATATCGTGAGGAGTAAGTAGACTGTTATTTACTATTTAAGCAAATTAATGTACTTACTATTACACTTTTCCTAAAGTCGTAAACTATTGGCATACAATGTTTCCACTTATCCGGATTACTTATATACAATATTCTGTCCCCATTACTGTTATTTAAATTCATCTGAGCTTGGAAGAATTTGATGCATATTTCATTTTGAATTTGAGAAAATGTCGTCATGATAATGTCTTGAGAATGTGTGTCTGTTGATCAAATGATGTATATTTTATTCAAGTAGGATTATCACAAGCACTTTTGAATCGTTAACTTACAATATATATTTTTTTTAATTATAGTGGTACCTTACATTCAGACTTGTGACCGGACCTGTTTTGATTTTATTACATTTATATACCTTAGCGTAATATATTTAAAAAAAAAGAAACGTGTTCGATAGCCTGTCACAGAGGCTTGGGTTTACTTTTTTGGCGCGAAGTTTGGGTGCTTTGGACATCATGAATCATAGAATATAAAATAATATATGCCATTTTAGGTGGTTTTTATAGAAATAAATTTATTAATTTAAAGTAATTTATATTATTGTTATTATATAATGAGATGGTTATTCTATTCTTTTTACTTCTGGTTGGAAATAATATGAATATTTTTAATTTACGTGTCACAGCTGTCAAATCCTGGAATTTTAGGCAGTAAAGATTATATTCTAAACAAAAATTTCAATAAAATACCATAATCCTTGCTATTAATAGCGTAATGAACAATTCCGTTCTTCCAAATACTTCCAGTGACAAATTTTAAACATAATAATATCACACAAGTCAAACGCATTGTACTAAAGAAATATTTATGAGACTGGCTATAAAAATAAATTGAAATCTTAAACCGTGAAATAAAATTGAGAAAACATTTTGAATCGTTGCTTAATTTAAGGATTTCTTTTTTTTTTTACTAAAAGACTTTTCATACTTAACTGTCAATTTTTAAGTAAAACTAATTGAGAAAAAATATGACAATAGATAGAAGATATTATTAGGGTTCCGTAGACAAATGACAAAAAAACGGAACCCTTATGCATTCGTCATGTCTATCTGTCTGTGCGTCCGTCCGTATGTAACAGCCACTTTTTTCTTAATTGGTAGATAAGTTTGTGTATGCAAGAGCTGACCCTGAAGTTGCTTTGGTGGTTACCGCCAAACAAGATTATTTACTATTTTACATAAAAAAATATTTTTTTTTTATGAAGTAGCTTGGACGTAAAATTTCCGTGCCAAAGGTTTACATTAATTTTAAATTTAATTTTTACAAAGGATAGTTTTGGGTATTCGAATCTGTTGTAAGACAATGTATACATGCGCGATGCGCCACAAAATTCATATAATGAAGAGAAGTCTTACCTTCGAGAAGAGAAAAAACTCTTCTATAATGTATCACAAGTTTTTTATTAAGTTGTTCGTTTTGTTTAAGCCCAAGTAGTATTTGTCCAAATAGAGGCCATACTTGTACGCTTAAACATAAGCGCTCGGGTTCAATTCAGACAATGATTTGCACCAACGATTGTCAAAGATTTTTATGAATATATCATAGTAGTAAAACTGTTTATATATAAATGTCTATGGCCGTGAACTCTGCAGTAAATATCACATTTCACCAAAGCGCTTGATACTTGGGGCAATTGGCATTCAAGAACTTACTTGTTTTGAACGAAAACGAGACGGATTGTTGTAGCATAAAGGTATACGCGCCTTTACCTCAGATCTCGTTTAGTACTATTTGTTCCATCAAGAAATGAAGAATGTAATTTTTGTTATGTATGTACATATATAGAATAATATAAAAATAAAATAAGATTTTAAATTAACATGGTTATTTTTATTACTACAAGTATTTAATACGGGATATGTACCATGTTTTTTTATTTTTATTCGGTGCAGCTCGATATTTCGACGTTATCACGAGACTCGTAAACAAGACATTCGTATTTATTAAAACGTAACGTATATATGTACCTATGATTAAAACTTCTTGACAATAAAATATTGTCAAGACGTTTTAATATTAAACAAGTTTTCGTGCTTAAACTAATTGTTATAATCTAGTAACGGGAAAAGTCACCAATGTTATTTGATTTTTTTTTTTTTAATAAATAAAATTCGTTAGTTTTATTTTGGATTGTGTTTATTTGAAGTCCAATTTTTTTTCATGAAGTAGAGAAAACGATATCGACCAAATCGAATCGATATAGTAAAAAATTTTACGGGCCCGATTTTTTCTTCGGTCTTGCCAGAACTTCCGGTGATAGGTGCCCGCATTCGTGACTGAAATTCTCTTTAATGACTTCAAGCCTGAGACTTTGTTGAAATAAGTGACTTTAAGAAGCTCTACAAAAAAAACCTAGTAGGGTTAAACGAAAGATTAATCCAGAAATTAACTCCTCAGAATTCGTTGTGGGTCGTGCAGTATAAGCCGTTGCTCTATCCTGATGGAGCCACATGTTCTCTAGTCCCAATTCGTCTAGTTGTCAAAAGAAAAAATCGTTGTGCATGGGCTTGTAATGCTCGCTGGTCACAGAAATGGTTTGGCCCGCTGACTCCTCCAGCGTAAAAACAACACCATATGCCATTCGCTGATTTCCGATGCCCCAGAAACGATAATTCTGCTTATTCACGCATCCACAGCGATGGAAATGGGTCTCATCGATAATGATGATTTTTGTTTTGGTATAGATGGCAAAGGAGCAGGTGGCTCACCGGAAATGGGTAAGCTCTCCTATTGAAGGTTCCCAAATTGTATCGAGTCGACAAAGCTGGATCCGCAGAATCTGCCTTAAAAATCGTGCTGTTGTAGATTTCTAGACATCAAGATGTTGATTATAAAATTTAATAGTCAGGTTGGCTTGAGAGTAGTTTACACGCATTTGGGGGGTCAACGACCAGCTAAATCAGTGTCTGCACTTTGTAAGGGAACATCTTCAAGTACCAAAAAAAGACCACTACCAGAAAATTATTGATATAGGCCGCCGATTGCTTGGTCGTCCGAGGACCTCGGCGACATCTTCAGCCTCATCCGCAATATTCTCAGCAAAGCAACTACTCCGGGGCCGCCAAGACCTGACAGCATCTCGTGTTGTCCTATACTTTTCTAAGCGAGCAGCTAAACGCCGTACTGTTGGTGGTTGATAGTTGGTTGCTTGCAGTGCAGTTGGTATCCGACTACGATACAACAATGCCACCGTTGAAAATACCCAAAAAAAAATCAAAACAATTATTCCGCATTCTTGAGCAGTATAGCGATTCTTGTTTTATTTTGTAACCGTTTACTCCACAAATTACCAAGACATTCCGACTGATTTGTGACGACTTACGCCACTAACTATTTCGCAGAGCCTGCCTTCGTTGTAATCTCACGTATCTTATCTTTACTTATTCCAGAGATACATCTACTATCCCTTGCGAGGCATGGCAAGTCTGAATGTTCTACCACCTACCACTACCATGGGAGTGCCATTGTGTTTATAGCACTACTCTTCTTGAACTCGCGTAGAACTCGCTGGACAGATGGAGCGTGGTGCTAATTTTAACTGAACGCTGAACACATCTCAAATCAATTTCCGGACGTATGGGACACGTCCCATATACATGTTAGGCAAGCACATCATTGCCATGACAAGCGAACATGTTCTATTTTAACAGGTCCACCTTGGGAACATATCAAACCATTAAAAAAATAGTACAATTTTCTATGTCAAAATCTCACAGTATTCGATTAGCCTTGGGGTCTATGTCATATAAACTTATCATTGATAATAAAATACAATATAATAGATAAACATTTAAAAAATATTGGTACGCCTTTTCGTTTTAAGACTTCTCCATTAACACAACTGAATAAGCAAAATTCTATATAAATATTGTAATCGTTCACTATCTGTGGTAATTCTTAACAAACAGTATTAATAATCTGTTCTTAACATATTATAATTACATACGTACATAAAACTTACCTTTAGAAACATTAAATTATTGATTTTCTTACAAACTTTAACGATTACGACTAATCTTGTAAAGGTTATTGATAGACAAATCGTACTCTTGGGACTAGAATTAAAATAGAGGACTCTACCCAAAATACCGTGAAATATCTTGACCGTGCTATTAACGTGGCAGGTTGAAAGTTCTAGTGAGTCAAGCAGACTCATAAAAGGACTTTCGAACTGTCATATTACAATGTTACAACAAACCGGCAAGAAACTCAGTAGTTCCACCATTCCAATTAAATGTATGTATGTATATAGCCTGTCTAGAAACCAACAAATACTAAATCCACGATTTTTCGTTATAAATATAATCTTGTATTGAATAATATGCTTTATTTATCAATGTTTTTTTGGCACGACTTTTAAATTTTTTAACATGAGTTTGGCTTCCGTTTTCTAAGTTGTAATAGATATATTCATTGTATTGAAACTATGGCCACTAGACCGACACAAAACACAACTTATCGGCACAGGTAAAATATTCTCGGTGAAAATTGTTGATGGACGTGCATGGCCCGCGACGTCAGTCAGTCTCAATACAAACAATATTTTCAATGTCTGACATATACCTAGCACGGTCATGGAATGAGACGGTGTAATGGGCAGTCCTTAAGTCGTATTTCAAAACCATAGACTAGATTTATAACACCAACAAACGACAAATGATAACACAACAACAACCCTCAACCCCCCCCCCCCCAATTGATATCTCCAAAAGAACCTTTCTTTTAGGATGCTCTTACATTACAAAATAACATGTTTTAAATATCAGCTTACTAGACTCTATAGTTCTGTTTCGGTAGTCAGTCAGTACATATATATAAAGATTATAAAACTTTGTCAGATAAATATACAAATTATTGAAATAGACATATCACAACTCACGAACACACTACAACAATTGATTATAATACTACACTTGTATATTCTTTGGTACAATATCTCTTCATCCTTTCTTTTCATACACTAGAAAGAGATAGCAAGCTATTGTGTTAAAATCATTATGTACACTGTATACTAAACTTTTTTTTTGAAGTATTATACATAACACTTAACATTGCGATATTATTTTATATTATTATTGCATATATATATATATACCGTAGAATTGTAAATACCGTTAGATTGTAATCTATCTCGCGAGATGGTGAGCTGTCGAAATATTGTTTCTTGATAGTTTATGATATATCGGTTAAGTTTGTGTTTATAATTTAACTGAAATTACGCACTTCGATAGAATATAATCTACCAGCGTTAAATTGTAAGAAGTATGTTTCTAACAGTTAGAAAAAAAAATATATACAAAAATGTAAATTTATATTGTTCGAATTTAGAATTCGAGTTGACATTGAATTATAATTAATCGATTTAATTTACCTTCTTAACAAAATTCAGCACAACTGTATTTTATATATTCAACAAAATTTAGAAAAAAATATATTTAAATAAATTAAAGGATGCTTTCTTATACATAATAATCTTCAACCGTGAAACAACTACAACCCTAAAACTTTTTATTTTACCCATTTACTAATACTTACAAAAATATTTAAAGACTTCACTAGACGATCCAACAACTATATATAGAACAATTACAAAATATTTAAGCCAATATTAGAATAACAACATAAAAAATTCTATTAATTTAAAACCGCCATCTTGGTTTTCTTTCAAATGTCAAAATATTTTATACAATTTAACCGTAATTCTCTTAAACGCTCGCTATCTCATTCACTCCTAAACATAAGAATGAGACAACAGTTCAATCAATCTTCAATACAAATATATACATGTTTCTAATTAAAACTATCTTAATACTAATAAACAGTCTTCTTTCTTCGGGTACAATAAATGAAACTTCAATTACTTGTATTATTTAGTCAAATTAACTTATATTTTATTACAATACAAATAGTCAACTTATATTTAAATATATCTATAATTAGAGGGGATACTAGGATGCGATCAATTGTTTCAATGCAGTTTTACATATAGTACATACCAATCACAGAGGAGATAAATAAACAAACCTTGAATTGAAGCGATATAATTGGTCGAGATTTTGAATAATCTGTGGTGTTCATTGTGAATTCGTAAATGACGTTTTAAATGTCGAAATTGTTCCACTTCGGAATTCAAATTAAAGTGTAAATAAGTAGTTAAGTGGAATAGTGATCGATTATAAATAGACAGATAGAACTGTTTGTAGTGCACAATACAGCTGAGCTATTGGCAAATCGCATGTAATATGAAAATCTAAGGTTTGTTTACCTTAACTCCTCCTGCCATTGGAATAGACTATAGTTCATTTCGACATCAATATTATGTATTACATAACATCAAATCGTTCTTAAAATGTTGATCCAGTTGCAATAGACACAATTTTAATCGCACACACATTTCAACATTACCAACGGACCCACACAGTATCCCTTATCCCCTCCATTCTACTATCTCACATATACACAAAGTTAAATCTGCACAAACTCTGCGACAGGGACGATATTATTGGTCCATAGCCCTGTGCATTGTCATACAACTCAAATAGAGGAGCTGCTACTAACTTATAGTTCTTCGGTACAGCGAAAAGCGCTCTGTCTTGCAGTTGAACTAGGAACAGACGTTTGTGCTCTTTCGGTTTCGTTATGTGCGGTGGAATGTATGGATATTGGGGTGGTTCGAAGTTTGGGCGCCACCAGTTACCTGAAATTACATAAACTTATTTATATATTACAACAAAATAATGACATCCTTCTGATTGTTTTTGATCACAGCGGCTATTCTCAAAGACTTTTAATCTTATCAGATTATAAGATTGAGGGATCAATATAGGTATTCAAAATCTCTGTTAAACATAACATTCTTAAAACTAGAGACAATAAATGTTTTTATTACATAAAATACTTTATACAAAGCTTGGAATTATTATCTAATTACAGTACATATTTTTATTCTTTATTATATTATAGTTATATACATATGTTTTAAGTATTATGTATAAGTATATAGTATTTGTACATAACAGTATGTATGTATATTATTGCACCTAGTCAGTTACTATTTCAAGTCTCATTGTAGGAAGAAATGGCTAAATGACCACACAAATGAGTGAAAAGTTGCCAGGAGTATAAAGGTTAAAAGTGTCCAAGTGTAGTATATGGAAACAATACTAAACTAATAAAAACGTGTTATAAACTTTGAAATCTCTAATATTTAACAAAGGACAACCAGAAACTATATAACGTGACGAGTTTAAATTTTGATCCTTCGAGCCGGATAATGTATGCTTCAACTTTTTAGTTGATGTTTTTACATCACAAAAAGTGCTTAAACAGTGTAGTAGAATTAAACAGCTAGTTTAATATCTATCGTATACATACCAATGGTATCTTCTATGGACCACTCCTGTTTGACACCATCTTGTCTACCTAGGGTCTCAGTGAGTAGTCTTTTCAATCCTTCAATTTCATCCTGTAATAAAAAGAGTGTGATTTATTATATTCGTCGATGTAACCATTTGAAAATGTCAAGTGCAATTGGAGATTGTAGACGGATATGTGATTCTCACCCAAGCACATAAATATAAGAATCTCAAGACAAAGTCAGGATGCTCCCTGGACAGAACATTTATTTATTTAGCTATGTATTTTAGCGTGCATCAAGTAAAAACTTATGATGCTGAGATTGCTATTTTCTACATGTAAAAGCCTATATAAGTATAATTTGATTTCAATACCTCCCCCGGATTCAGTTCTCCGCCTGGTAACTTGAAGAAAGCCGTGCCCAGCTGGAGAAGCAGCACATGAGGTAGACCATGTTCATGAACCAATAGTACACCTTCTACTGATCTGAAATATTTTTTTTTTTTTTAATTATTAGTTATTGTATTAGTTCATGCAGCCTATCAAATATTTATAGAGAATTAACTTATATATGTGATAACATATATAGTTTTAAATCTTAAGATACACAGTTTCGTCAGCATCTCATAAGAGTATGTTAAGAGTACACTGCATTTTTTTTTAGTATATCATGAAGTATATCATGTTAAAATTAAGCTAATTACATGAATAAGAAAAGAAAATTCACTAATATATACTATGATTTTCACTTTATGCATTTGAATTATTTTATAATATTAAATGAGCAATTCTTGTATACATGAAAAACAATACTGTGTATCTCGAAAGTGGCTCGAAATGTGTATTTCCTGAAAAAAAAGGGCTTTATTCACAGAACATACGAAAAGAAAAAACATCCAAGCTCAATCACCCAAGTACTTCGACAATATTTATAGTCCATTAACATTTAATAATATTTATTTATAATGCAATATATATTCAAAATCCATGTCTATACTAATAATAAAAATGCAAAAGATACTCTCTGTTTTGATAGGTTAAGGTCAGAAATGCAAACACCATTTAGATGATAAAAGATTTTATTGTTAACACGTTCGATCACATTCCAAAAAACAAGTGAGGGAGCTGTCATAAAAAAAAAACTAACCGGCTGAGAATCATTATTTGAGACCCAATTATTAATTAACCATTTACAAAGTTATATATATATATATATATATATATATATATATGTTATAAAAGTTACAATGGATATTATGTGAGACCTTATAAATTGTTATATACCATATGACATTGCCTTTATAAAGACAGCTGTAATATGTTTGTCTGTTATGCTGAAACTATGAAATTGGTATGAAGCAAACTTGAACCTCAAGATAGGGCATAAACTATGTTTTGACATCTCAAACCCTACAACGTACTCCTAAAACGCAAGGGAAGCTATTGATGACAACTGTTTGAAATAATTTGTAAGTGCTTCAGTCTAAGAATGACTTTCATTTGCATAATCGAAAATAATTTCGCTTATGTAAATTTGGTATATGGCCAAGTATGTATAGAGCTCTATTATCAATAACTTCTATGTAAAATTGTAGCAAATTGTATTTGTATTTCGATTACTAGTAATTCAAATACTGCCCGACTCTGGTTACAGACGATTACAATTATCTATATGATAATATATGATAGGTTTAAGTTCCAATTTCCTTGACTGCAAAATCAAAACACAGAAAAAGCAGAAAAATAAACAAAGTCAAAAGGAAACGCCACTTATACCGCCTACTATGCCCAGTAATCGATATTTTTTTTGTTATAATAAAATGTTTTACGAACCTTCGCATACCAATTTTACCAAACTCCTCGCGCATCCTTTGAAACCTAGCTGGTACAGATGCATCTTTCTCAAATAATGGTTCCTTGGTTCCGAATGTGTAATTTGTTAAGGGGTATAGATTTATAGTTCTGTTTAATGTTAAACTCGCATTGCTTTGACTATTTTGATGCTGTACACCTGGCCTCGCTGGCCATTGCTTGTTACCGGCTCCTTGTACTGCCGCCATTTTAACCGTTTCACACCCTTGGGGCAATTATTTTATAAAACTAAGTTCGGTTTTTCAATGACGAAAGTCTAATTTAAGTATTTTATTATAAAAAATAATACAAAATACAGTTTTTTACTACAAAGTAAATTTATAAAGAAAACAATACACTCGCGCAAGCTTCGGTCCGCCATGTACAAAATTACAGATTAAAAACGAAAGTTTCAATATACACGTTTTTGAACTTGTTGATAATTAAGATATATTGTATATTATAAAATTATTATAATAAAAACTTCGTTAACTTTATTATTGTAATTGAAATAGAAAAAATAATTAATATCTCATTATGAAAAATAAAAATTTAAATAATAAAATTATGTAGGTATTTAACAATTTTATCTATTTGAGTGTGACGTTTTTAACTTTGGTTTTTAAAAAATAAAAGGAAATAAAGGCCAATATAAATGTTTCCGTTACATATCTAATATTTACTAGAATATTACCTTTTTGTAGTTAAAATGTTATCACAGCAATTAGAGCTATTATCCGAGAGCCCTTTGCAATGGACATCTGTTTCTTATGTTACCCCGGAAATACAGAAAAAGGAAATCCGACCATTTGTTTTGTGTAAGTTTTCTAAAGTTTTAATAAATAGAATTCGAGTGAAATGTAATTTGTTGCGGTATATAGGATACCCTTTAACAAATTAGAGTATTTTAAATGAACACTTTGTAAAGTATAAAACGTATAGGATATTTTTTTAGTCTTCGACTTATTCGAAGCGCCACCCACTTTTGAAAAAGTAAAAAATTCTGCTTATCAGCAGTTCAGCATCACACACATTTTAAAGTATTCTCTTCATAAAGATATGAATATTTAAAGAACCTTGCTATAATTTTACAAAGAGAAAATTGTGTATTAACTTTTAGTGGCTCTGAAAGAGTTGGAAGGTGAACCAGACAGTAGAACGTCCAGTTTACAGAATGCGAATAAGTTTGCTGCAGTCAGATCTATCGTAAGACATGTTGCAAGGTTACGCTCGGCTACCAAAGAGCCGTGGAGTGCTAGCGACATGCAAATATTTCTGGAAGGACTAAGGTTTGTGCTACTTATTTAAAAAAAAAGTTTAAAAATTTTTTTTACTACTGATGGCCTCTTTTCTTGATTAGCGGAATTTGGATCTTGAGCAAGATGCTCTTAGCAGTATATTACATGTCTGGATATCTTTTGACTCATTTTTTTATTTAGTAAAAGTAGAATACTTGCAAATGTGTCACTTTATGGTAAGTGGTCATCACTGGCCATAAACATTGGTAGAGAATAAGACTAGCAACATGGCCCCGGCTTTGAATGCATGTAATTTATGAATATAGAAAATGTTATGATATAAATATAATTTGTACCACATAGCACTCATAATACTTTTTATACAAATAAGATTTTTTTTTGTAGTGTATCAATTTCTGGGAGATTAACTCTTACATATAAACAAATTTTGCTTCTATATAATATTAGTATAGATTAATTATTTTTTACATCTTAAGACATCAGAGCACCAACAACCTTGGGAACTAAGATGTTATGTCCTTTGTGTGTAGTTAAACTGGCTCATTCCTCCTACAAAACAATATTAAGTATGTATTACTGTTTGTTTTTAGAAAGTGTGAGCGACCAGTAGGCAGACCTGGTAACTTCCCAGAAGTACAAAGCTAAAGAATAGATCATATGATAGATGTTCTTCATAAATTCGTGTTTTAGATATCATGTATAATCTAAGATATATATGTATTTGCAGACTTTCACCAGAGTGCGCGGCCGAGTTGACAGCATTCCTTTGTACAGATAAAATATATGAAAATATACCAAAACATGTACGAGTAAAACCTGGAATAGTCAATATGCAATGGAAGATTGATTTATCTTTAAGGTAAATGATTTTCTATTAGTAATTGAAGACCATTTTTTTTAATGATAACAGTTTATAGCTATATATCAAGACTTTTCCTTTTTCCCGATTTAGAGACAGTGGGGCTAGAAATGTTACTATAGCCACAAATATTATGTTATTTTTAAGAAATTGAGTCACTTATTAATATTTACATTATTAAGCACTTCTTTACATATAACCCTTACAAATTGACCTGGTTTGTGGGAGAATCGGGGTTGCCTTTTGTGGCTATGTGATAATTTTGATATAACGCATCTGCGTAATGCCCCCTTTATGATGCTCTTTGCGCATTAGGCAAAACTAAGGAAAAGGCGAAAGTAGAGACTTGTTCAATCTCAAAGAGTGAACTGCTTCTCATTCCGAATTTGTCTTAATTCTGGCTACTTCATCATTGTTTAATTGAATTCAACGGAACTTGCGTCAGCTTGGGGACTGATAAAGCCATTCGGCTTCAATCCTTGCAAAACTTGTCATGATTGTAGATCAAACCAGCTACTTGACAAACATAAACTAACTGCTAAGATATATACATGAATTTAAAAAGTTTTTAACCTTTCTTTCCAGCCAATCAAACATACAATTAGAAAATGCAACTCCACAGCGTTCAAAAGAAATTATGAACAGAGATACGCAGGTTATTCTTATATTTAATTTAACAGACGGACAGATGAAGACATACAGATTGTCTATTAGTAAATTTCATGAACTAAGATATATTGTCGCAAGTGCTTTGAAAAGTATGATAATATTGGAGAAGAGGAAATGTATGAAAAGGGACTGACAAATACATTTCTGGGGGTAGTTTTACCTTTTGGGGGTGAGCTGAGATGCATGAGCCGGACGAGCCTAAACAACCCATTCAATGAGATCATTCAAAAATCGAAATTTCGAAATCATTCGAAAGAGACTAAACTGTTTAGTGTGCTATTAAACTCTATGTTAATGTTTATAAATTATAACAGAATATATTCATATTTAACGACGCCTGATGCGCCATCTTGTTTTTTCATACTGGTTGGAAAAGAGTGTCAATGGTTGGTGCTCTAGTAATTCGTCGTATACTTGGTGCTGGAAATCTTGAATGCCACTGTCGATCCAAGATGGCTGCCTCGCTACCATTGACGCGACGCTTGACAAGATGGCGCACCATGCACCGTCATGTTTATTTATATATAGACAATAATATTAAATTGACGCTTGTCAAGTTAATAGTCTAATCGAAATATACTTTGTTCAAGTAAGCTCTTGTGAGCACATTTGAATTTTTATAATTAAATTTAAATTTATCTCTGGCTCGGAATGTACATTCTTCCAAGAAGAATCAACAAGAAAGTCAGTAGTTAATCGTTTCAACCATTTTAATTACAGATTATGTTAATAAATTACAATTATATTTATATATATCCTGCCTAGAAAATAATAAATACTAATTCAACGCTTTTTAATCTATGATATAAAGCAGATATGAATCGTCATATTACAGCGTTAAATTTAACACCGGTTCAGAAAGTATCTATCGAGAGGAACCGGCAAGAAACTCAGTGGTTACTCTTTTCCAACGATCATATAGATTATTAAATATAAAGATTGAATTATTATTGTATTAATTAATCTATGCAATTATGGAAATCAAGTAATACTAATTACACATTTTTTTTATAATTCTTTATCAAGTAATATGTCTTGTCCAAGGATAAATTGACTTTGTGGGTGGGTGTTGATACATTTTCTTGGTTTAGTAATTTTTTCAGTGGGGCAATACAAAATCTTAAGTAAATATACAAACTTATCGGTCCTTACATAACGTCACCGCAGCAAAAATTTTGGGATTGCGCCAGTATAGTGTGTAGTTTTTATTTCCCTGCGAACCTCAGGACAGCCGCACCCAATTCCGACTCGGTAACCGGGGACGCCGGATAGTCGATGCCGATATCCTCGCCGTTTCTAGGCGCCATCGATGGCGGCACAAATTCGCCCCGCTCCGGAAAGAGCGCTTCGACGACGCTTGCTAGTAAATGCGCGGCTGGAGTGTGCTGGTTAGTGGGGCCCTTCTTTGGCCTGGGTTATAGCTTTCTTCAGCACCTTGCTGGCGGCCCTGTAGGCAGTGTAGAGGACTTCCTCCGATGCGTAGACGCGTACTCCCTTCCTCCTGCACCGATCATATTGGCGTCGGGCCGCGACAAGGAACAGACTCCTGAAACAGCATGGCGGCCTAGGCTCCAGCAGCATTATCCGTGCCAAGACCTATCCTACTTTTACGCGGCCAGGCCCTAAGATCTTCTTGTAGGCCGGCACTGGGCAACTTAGTCACAGAGAGCCGAAGCCGCCGGAGCGCCGGGTGATCACGCCCGGTTTTATTGCTCCGGTGGAGCAGCCTCCTCCTTCGTCGTCCTTCGAATCGTCCAGGTCCAAGACCCTCAACTCTACGCGTAGACCTCGCGGAGCTTCTCCGCCAGTGCGTTTGCCGCTTTCTCTGCATCTTTAGTGCCCGGTGGCACTGCGAATATCCTCGCCCCCGTGGCAGTTGTTCTGAAGCGCACGGAGGTGAGGCCGACCTCGCCGAGTTTAATACGGCTTTTGGCTTCAGCGAGGATTTGCTCGTACTTAACTTGGTCTCGTGCTCGGTGCTCGGCCGTGTCTACAGCTCCGTCGTTGCAGTGGTGGCATATCACCGACGGCTCTCCCCCGACCACTTCGCACAAGTATTTGGCGAAGCAGCCGTGACCGGTCATGAGCTGCCTCAGGTGGTACGTGAGTGGGCCGTGTTGCGCTCGACCCACTCTCTCAAAACAGGCCGAGTGGCCCTCAGCTACTCAGAACTCGCAGCCACTCTTTTCATTTCTCCAGGAGCCTTCTATGGGCTTCATGTCGCCACTGCTGGATCTCGCGCGGGAGGGGTCGATTCCCCCTTGCTCTTGCAGCTTTGACCCGCCAGTAGACGCTCGAGGTCCCATGGCGGGCTTCCGGACAGCAAGCCGGCTGCGGTGTATGACACCGTCCGGTACACCCGAGCCGCCCTGAGCGACGTCGCAGCGAGGCGATGTTGCGAACACTCAGAGCGTCCTACCATATCGGCGCCCCGTAAAGTGCCATCGAGCGCACCACGCCAGTGTAGAGCCATCTGCAGCCACCAGTCTTGGGGCCAAGCGCCGGAAGTGCTCCTCGAACTTCCACCTGCCATCGAGGACGAGTCCCAGCTACTTCATCATCGACCCGATGGTGATGGAAGTTCCGCCGACAGTTATGTTCATGCCGTGAGGTGGCGCGTTCCGAGGACCGTGAAAGACTACGGCCTCGGATTTGTGAGGCCACCTCAAGGCCTAGAGCACGGATGCGGTGGACCGCATGCGCAACGTCAGCTGTGGCTAGATAGGCCGCCTCACGATAGGAGCTGCCGCGGGCGGACACGAGGGTGTCATCAGCGTAGCAGGTGACGCTTACCCCCCGCAGAGTGGCCCCGCGAAGCACCCAATCGTAGCCGATGTTCCACAGTAAAGGCCCCAAAACCGAGCCCTGTGGAACACCGCAAGTCTTGATCCTCCTGCCGACTCCCTCCTTCGTCGGGAACACCATCGCCCTGCCCGAGAAGTAATCGGCGATGGTTCGCCGCAGATAGCCCGGAACGTTGTGGTATCTGAGGCCTTCCAGTACCACTTCCCAGGGCAGGGTGTTAAAGGCGTTAGAAATATCCGACGAAACTGCCATCAATCTCAATCAATACCCCACCCCGAGAAACCTCCTCCTCTGCGACCTACCTCAGTCTGGTGACTGCGTCCAGCGTCGAGCGACCGGGGCGAAAGCCGAATTGCAACTCGCTCAGGCCCGGCTCCATGCTGCTGATTAGGCGGGCCACAAGCACACGCTCGAAGAGCTTGCTCACCTCGTCGTGCAGCACGATTGGGCGGTAAGCCGACGGCATATCGGGGGCTCGTCCCTCCTTACGGATGAGTACGAGCCTACCCGTTTTCCACCGATGCGGAAATCTATCATCTATCGATCCATGTATGTAGCGGGTACCATCGTCGGTGGGACGAACAATCTTCGTTCCGGAAAGAGCTCTTCCGCGATTCGCTCCAGAAGCTGCGGCTGGAGAATGGTGGTGAGCGGGGGAGTCCAGGGTCGGAGCTTCTACCTCACGACCCGGTATGGTCTCCCCCACCGATCTCCCTCGTGTGGCGAGCCATTCCTGCCACGCCGCCTCCTTCGCCTGAGCTATGGCCTTTTTTAACGAGTCGAGTCTTCGAGATTGCAATCGTGGACTCTCGTCCTCCTGCTCCGGGCGTATTGGCGTCGGACTGCAACGCAAGCTCTCTGGAGTGTCCGGAGTTCCGGGCGCCACCAGTACACGCGGCGACATGACTCTGAGACTTTCAATGACACTCTCGGCATCGCCACATCGGAACAGGGCGGCGCCGAGTTGGTCAGTCTCTGACTGACTGACTGTCGAGACAGCCAAGACTCCACCGCGGGCCTTCTGACCGCTCAACAGCGGGCTGGACGAGGGGAACCGCGGAGACATCAAATCGGATATACCGATGATCCGATAGAGTTTCCACACCCGTCTCCACCCTTCAATCTCGAGCACGGCGGACTAGGGCGATAGACGCGAACGTTATGTCCACGATCGACTCGCCCTGCTGCCGCATGCTCTCCGATCCACTGTTGATCGCCGCGAGCCCCAGTAACACGGCCCACTCCTCCAGCGCCTCTCCTCTGGCATCGGACGCAGGGAATCCCCAAGCCGTGGATTTGGCATTGAAATCCCCCGCAACTATCACCGGTCTCGGCGTTGCCTGCCCAACCAGAGCCCCGACCTCAACCAGCAGTTGTTCGAACCCGGCGAGACTCCGATTGGGAGAGGCGTAGACTACCACGAACGCTATACTATCTACGATGGCGGGCACGCACCTCCTGCCCTTGGCTACCCCCTCAATGGCAGGAGAGCCAGCAAGGCCAGGAGGCCCTTTCGCCACCGCTCCTCCCGTTTTCTTCACAGGGTGAGCTTTGCCTTTGCTTGCTTTGCTGGCATGTCTTGCTGCCAACAACAGGTGCCGCAGGCTTACCAGCCGCCAAACATACGACGCATTTCGCTTCGGCGGCGGTACTTTCGCGGGCCTCGTGGTCCCGTGACCGCTGTCCTGAAGCGCACCGCAGTCAAGCCGACCTCGCTTAGCTTGATGCGGCTCTTCGCTTGCGCCAGGACAGTTTCATCACGCCTTTCTTCTCGGCACCGGGCTTCAAGGTGATCGTGATTACCGCGGCGCAAAGAGAGTGGAGTTTTCTCTTGCTAGTCATCTTCTGCGCTGTTTTGGCAGGAACGGTTTTCGCCTTCTTTAATACTTGGACGGCTTGTTCGGATGTTGACGAACAACGGCGGTCCATGATACCCCCGAACTGCCTGTCTTCGAGGATGGCTAAGGGGCAATTCTCTTCGCCGCAGCCGCTGCCGCTTCTGGGGCAGCCATGGGGCGTTTCGTCTTCTTCTTGTGTTAGGCCGTTTTAGTGCTCCCAACCTTCTCCGTGACTTGAGCGGTGGGCGACTCAGATGGTGTCGTCACCCTTGCAGTTGTGACTGCAGTCTGCGTTGCCTTGCGGTCTGCGGCCAGCGGAGGTCGCAGCCGAGGCTCCGGAAGAAGGCGGCGGTCGATGCCCTCCATACGTACGTTCAGCATGTTGCCAAACTGCTCTCGACTACACTGCAACGCCTCCTTCATCACGCGCTTAATGTGGTCTTCGTTTGGCTCTGGTGGCTTCTGGCGCATCTGGTCCACTTCCCTTCGCAATTCGGCCAACTGGCCCGTAAGCTGTGCGTCGGCAGTTTCCAGGCGGTCCACGTCCTCTGACATGGTCAGGGCTCTGAAATCCGTTACTGCACCTTTTATGGTGTCAGCGTCAGTCTTCAAAGCCCTAACGAAGGTGCCCTTCAGGTTGCCCGACTTGTCGGCAACCTGGAGCACCACGTCTTACGCCTGCTGGACGGTTGCGTCCAAAGCGGCTGACGTCTTCGATACGTCCTCGTAAAGCCTGGCGATTTTTGGATCGAGCCGCTCTCTCTTGAATCGTAGCCTTGGCCGCTTCGTTATAAGCTGCCAGCGCGTCTTCTGTCTGGAAGCGATCCTCCTTGGCCTTGGACTTCACTTCGCGGAGCTCCGCTTGTGATTTTCCTAGTCCGACGTATTTCCCGTGAGTGGGCGGCCGGCCACGCCCCTCTTATTTGCGGGTTTCAGCCAGCTGCTTGCTGAGGATTCCGAGTTATCACTCTGCTGCACGCTAACGTCACCCGGAGCCAGAGCAGCTATCCTCAGCGTGGGTCCGCTTTTCACCCTTCCGCCGTTCTTGTGTCATTTACTTATCCTTATGTGGTGTATCTAATGACTCCACCGTCAGCATGCTGCAGACCGTCGAGTCGGACTCGGAAAGTCGTGCAGGTCGGGCAGCATGTCCATTGTTAGCGCCAAGGTCTTCGGTTGCAACGCGCGCCATCGGGGCGCCCACCTCCACTGCCATATCGCCAGTATCCTTTCGTTTAGAAGCTCGGAGTCCCTTGTGGTTTTTTTGATTTTTTACTTCCATAATTAACCCCACGAGTATGGGGGAAGTGACGGTCCGTCCAGGTGGTGCCCCCTGCACCGGGTCTCGGCCGGTGCCCTGACAAGTATCGCAGTCACGACTAAACCTCCCATCAGCCATGCATCCCCTCGCGCTGCGTCGCCACTTTGAATTCGGGGTGATTTTTATAGAGGTTTTCTTCCTCGTGGTCCGGCCGGTTAAATCAAGACCCGTGGTCCCACACGAAGCCGCGAGACATGTCCACAACACCTCGTTGTGCAGGATTACACGTTACTCCTCTTGTCTCCGGAGGTCATAAGACCTCGAAGACCCAGCAACCAATCAATTATATTTATTATTTATCTGATGGAGTCAGAGTTAACAGAGTCGGTTTTGTGTCAATTTTGCGTATTCAAATGTATGAATTTAAGCCTTCTAGCAAAATGTTTAAAAAAAAAACACATTGTTGTAATCAGGGACCAAACCTCTACCATACACAACACTTTGTTTCACCAAAATCGTGCGGTGGAATTTTACACCCAACAATTTTTTTTTGGTGCGGTGGCGTTAATACCTAAATACCAAATTACATAGTAATTTGTCACCACTGCAGCAAAATTTCTATATCATTGTTTTTAAGTTGTGCTGTAGTGGAGAGAAACACCGAGGGGATTATTTATTAACCTTTTCCATTAACAAATATATAACGGCGTGGGGTCGACCACGTGGTGCAATTCGCTTTCGGAGCCATTATGAGACATGTTATATGTGTAAAATAAAATTCGGTCACGTAGCACTGTTGTTTATGCACGACTCAGGAAGATAACGATTAACCAAGCCGATTAAAATAGATGAAAGCGCAGTAAGTTCGATACAGGAAGACGACCGTTCAACCCGGAGTACTTTTCCAAAGTGAAGTGCATGAGAACGTTCCCAAACATCTTGAGTCTTACGTCAATAACTCAAGTCAAGTTGGCACTTCCCGTATAGATTTTACTAGATGTTTCCGATAGTGGTAATGTTGATGATTTATGGTGTTTTTATCTTTGATTCTGCGATATAAACCCAACATTAATAGTGATTGATTTGAATGTCATTTTTCCATTCATTTTTATATATTACGACTAACCTAAGTAAGGTTTCGCAAGGGCGCAATTTAATATATATAATTAATACCCTATAGCATTCAGCTTTCTACCTGTGAAAAAAAAATCAGAATTGGATCATTAGTTCTGGAACTACCCGCTCCGTACAAACGAACAAATTTAACCCTTCTTTATATTAATTTAGAAAATAATTATTACAGTAAGTACATATAACATTAATTCATATATCTGATTGTATTAAAAATTTGACAAGGGACATGACATGTTAGTCCACAAGGTCGATGACGGTGACATAGGGATGTATGGAATGAGTAATGCCAATGCCATTACCGTCATGGCATTCGCCCGTTACAATATTAAAAAAAAAAAATTGTATTTAATGCTAAAATGTAAAAATGCATTAATGTAAAATTATCAAAAGCAATATTAGGCTAATGTATAATTGTGTTTATGTAAATATTTGGAATTAAAGCAATAATTTAACTTCAAAGTTGTTTTATTTATGTTTGTCTGAGCTATTTCCTAGGTAATATCTCGATAGCGTGGTACGGGTGAGACTTGTGCGAAAATAATACGGCAATTGTGTCTTCTCCGTATAAATTAACCTACTAAATGTAAGTGGTTCTATATTTAATAAATATTTGATTTCATTTTTGTAATTCGTTTCGAAAATAAAAATATAGTTGGGGCAGATTGAGGATTAAAATCTGGGGCATAATATGAAAATACACTGAAATTACCTTATTTAAACGAATTGTTACGTTCCTATTTATGTAACACGGTTTGCACCATGTTCGAGTTACTTTATACAAATCATAAGTTTCATAATTAAATAATGTGTTTTGGGTAGCCTATATGTTTATATAATGTATTAATATAATTATAATAATGGTCAATAATGGTAATTTATTTTTGCTGCGTTTTACAAATATATTTATTTGTAAGTATTTTTTCTTCATCTTTAATAGTGCTGTGAGTGGTACCTTTTTTTTTTTGTAAAGGGGCTTACAGAAAGCCTTACCATTTACTTGGTATTAAGGTTTTAATTAGCGGGCTAAATGTTTATTAGTGTTTTAAATTTCATCTTAAACGAAGAATCTAAAATATGTTTAATTACGTTGTTCATCAAATCATAAAAATACGACGTCTCATAAAATTAATAAGTAAATAACACTTTCTAACAATGACTTCTCGCGATAAATATGTTAAGCAACTCTACTAATTGTATTTTATTTATTAATTAACTATATCTAGATATTTGTTAACTCGTCGGAATCTTTGCTGTGGGGCCCGTCTCATGTGGAGGCCTCAGGGCAGTTGCCCCGGTTGCCCCTAAATACAGCCCTGCAGAAATGTAGTTTTTCTATCGGATGGGTTTTTTTGTAAAGGTCTGATTTATTAATGCAATAAGATATTATTAATTAATTAACCATTAGTTTTATCTGATTTTCTTTGAATATTTTCATTTTAAAATTGTATGACTTTTTAAACCTGAATATTAGCGAGTTAATAATCAAATTTTATGCTAATTATACCTTCTGTTAACAATAAACATGCAAATTACGTTACAAAATTAAGTCGAACTGACTGTTTTTAAAACTAACAACACTTCTTTAAATAAATATTATGCCCCTGATTTGAAATTCAATCAAACAAAAACACAATCAGGCGAGATTATTTATTTATTCATAATTATAAATATTATCACAATTATTGAGATTCCTTGAGCATTTCAGTTCGTTTCGTGTCATTCTTCCATTTCACTTCTGAAAAAAAAAAATTATAATATTTTCATCCTTAAATGTTGCTATACAACTAACTGCCTGGTTTTCCTTAGATTCGAGTTTACAGCCAATGTGCGGTCCGTACAACCTTTTGGTCATAGTTGATCGTAGAGTGGAATGGAAGTCTCTGATATATGATATCGATTGATATATTGATTGTAAGTTGTCCAATGTAAACCTGACGCTAGTCGTCAACAGATGGCGTCACTTGTATATTAGATCGCGCAAGCAACATTCCGCATCGAACGTTTAAATGATAATTTAACTTTTAATAAATAAATTAATTGTGAACCTTAAGGTCAGTGTTTGATTAAGACCCCT
Source organism: Vanessa tameamea (assembly GCF_037043105.1). Taxonomy (NCBI): domain Eukaryota; kingdom Metazoa; phylum Arthropoda; class Insecta; order Lepidoptera; family Nymphalidae; genus Vanessa; species Vanessa tameamea. Next base: position 1,727,354 of record NC_087339.1, on the reverse strand, counting down.
TAAGAACTCCTAAGCCCAAAGTTTTGTTCATAAGTAATTAAGAATTATATGATATAATGATATGAGCACGCGGTGTGGCTGCTCGCCGCACACGAGCTGATGAAGTGATGTGAAAATGCTCACGCGACGGTGCACGCACTGTACGCGCTGCCTGGCTCGTACAGTCAATATCAGTTATTAGGCTTAAGTTTCAAATGTTTTCAGATGCAAATTAAGTCAGTTGTAGGTTAAGTAATACTCTCTTCTCGGAGGGTACGCAATAGTGTCGCGATACTAGTCTCTTGGGCCGTGTCCTATTGCACTATTAGAGTGGGACGAGTGTTTGGGTTTTCCTATGTAATTAACTATTCTTTTATTTATTTAAAATACATACTGGAATATATAATGGAAACACAAATATATATATATACTTTTATATTGTCTGCTATCGCTGCGATTTGGTTAGCAAGGCATTTAAAATTATATTGAATGTACCTTGTGCTTAGCGGCGCAGTGCGCTCGGAGGGCGGAGGCCTGCGCGAAAGCGGCCCCGCAGGGGCATGTGTGCGGTCGCTCCCCTGTATGCGTACGCATATGTACACGCAGGACGTATTTACGCTGAAAAATTTACGCTGAAAATAAAAATAAATAAAGTAATTTAAATATAAATAATAGTTCCATGTCCAATAATAGTTACTATAACTATTAATTTCACATTCAGATAAAAGGGGTCAACCATAAAATACGTTACATGACTTTTATGGTTTTTTTTTTAAACATAAACTTGAACTTCTGTGTTAATTTAATCGAGTATATTTGTAAAAAAATGCAGTATGTGACATCACACGAGAGGGTGTTGTGACCACCCCTGACAAGGACTGGAAGGATAAAAAAATTCAAGTCAAGTTAAGTGACAATCTCTATATCCGACGTTGCGCCATTGAAGTAGTACCTGTACCGAGGATTTCAATCTTTTTGTGTCATTCAGAGTTGTGATAACGTTTGACGAAAACTTATTAATGCTTCTTATTTTTTCTGTTTCTTTTGTTAATCTACGTCATAAATAAACTTTCGTCATTCGATTTCATAATACTAGTACGAAAATTCGTGACCATACAATAAAACTTTTCACAAGATAAAATATCTTAAACACATTCCATACAATTACAAAAAGAGAAAATACAATTATTATTTTTTTCTCAACGGTACTAGTCGTATCTATGACGTCATTTTTTAACGGTCGACATCGGCCAACTCGACGCGAACGCGTATAAAAGAGAATACACTTTTCCTTGCATACGCCCCGGGCCCTGTACCATGTCCCGCGTATATATAGTGTGGTCTCACGGAGAAGACGCGGTCGCAGAGCGGGCAGGGCAGCGCGTCGTGCGGCGGCGCGTGCGCGCGGCGGCGGTGCCCGCGCAGCGCGTCGGCGCTGCTGTAGCGGCGCGCGCACTGCGCGCAGCGCGCCGGCTTGTCCGCGCCGTGCGCCGCGCTGCGGTGCGTCGCCAGCGTCGACGCCGAGACGAAGCGCTGCTCGCAGTGCGGGCACTGGTGCCTGTGTAGCGTGTTACGTGATCGTTGGTCTCGACGTCTCGTAGGTTCTGAGTTTGATCAAACTCAGATCAGACCAAGATGTTGCTGGGTATTTAACCGACTCAAAAAAAAGGTTCTAAATTCTTAAGGATTTGTTTTATGTGTACTTTCGATTTGGTCACATTTAAATTTGAACGAAAAAATACTACCTCTGAGGGAGAGATATACATAATATACAAATAAATAATTTATCTCCTCCGAGTATTGTTTGAAAAATAGATTTGTAATCATTTTATTTTGTAACTTATATTAGTACATTATAACTTGTCAGTATTCACCATCCCTTATCTTGAAATGCGTTAAGCCGTTGTCATTGGCATGAATTTATATATCTAAGGTCAGTTCGGATGGCCACCACATTAAGATTGTCTATCAGTACCGAAAACGATCAGAAGGATCGTTATATAAAATTTACTAAAACTTCTAATTTTAAAACAAAACGCAGATGGAGCGCGCGTAACATTACGCCACAGTATGAAGCCACAAAAGCGAATACAAATTAAATTAATACGTAACAACGTCAAAAGTGCTGTTACTTTAATTATCAATTATATTAAATTCATTTAACAAACTCACTTGTACGACGACGAGTCGCGGTGTCTCTTAGCTCGTTTTAAATGCTGTTTCAAATTATCCTACAAAAAGAAAAACATAATTCCCACAGTACTACTATATAGCGATGGAGTTTACTCGGTGGTAGGGTTTAGTGCAAGCCCGTCTGGGTAGGTACCATCCACTCATCATATATTCTACCGCCAAACAGCAGTACTCAGTACTGTTATGTTCCGGTTTGAAGGGTGAGTGAGCCAGTGTAACTACAAGCACAAGGGATATAACATCTTAGTTCCCAGGGTAGGTGGCCATTGTTTTATGGTCGGTGGTGACCGCTTACCATCAGGTGGCCCACGTGCTCGTCCACCTACCTTTATAAAATTAAAAAAAACGAAAATAACTCACCATCGATTTGAACATTATATCACATTCCACGCAATAATAGTCCTTACGTTCATGGACCGACTGCATATGTTTCGTCAGCTGGGTGGCGTAGACGAACGAGCTGGTACATACGTCGCACTGATGCAACTTTTTACCATCGTGACGCCTGGTTCGAGGAGAAATTGCATTTATTTAGACAGAACACACAATAAGTAACAATAGTTTTCAGATAAATATATTAAATGCGAAAATTTTAATGTATTCATGTTTGTAACCGGATCACGCCAGAACGGCTGAGCGGATCTAAATAAAATTTTGCACAGTGACATGTCAGTGAATCGTTCCAGTAATGGTGCCATGAAAGAACAACAGACAGACAAAGTAAAAAATAAATAACTTACATAATATGCACTCGCAATGACTCCTTGCTTTTATAAAATTTACCGCACAGTTTACATTTCAAGGGTTCGCTCGTCGAATGCAGCCTCACGTGACGTTGCATCACTGTACGCTTACTGAAATAAATCATAATAATATACGCTCTAAGAATATTTGATTACTCTTCGGTGGGGCGAGTGAGCCAGTGTGAAAACAGCCACAGGGGACATAACATTCTAGATAGTATTAAAGTAAATACTCACCATAACTTGACCTAACCAAAAAACAGCAATAAAAGATAATAAGTATTTAATGGGTATGGGGCACATAGGACATTTCTAATAACGCTGCTAAAGTTAACAACAACTCATGTGTACTAAGTGGTGACGAGGCAGATAGAATATATGTTAAAAACTACTACAGGCAACAAAAGACGATAGACGCTTAGCGTGACGTGGGGCACTTAGGACATATTTATAACTCAGCTAAAACCAATAACAGTTCATACGTACTTAGTGGTGTGGGGGCACTTGGGACATCGGTACAACGCAGCTGAATCCGTGTGCTCTAGCGAGTAGTGTTCCAGTATGTGCTGTCGCGATAATCTTATTAAATCGCACAATTTACATTTATATCTGAAAAATAATGTGTTTGTTACAAAAAACACCAATATTTCACCCAAAATGATGTTGAAATGCACCGTGTGCGGTACGGAGAAATAAGGCTGTGCACACTTGGGTTTCTAATACTAAAATACATTGAGATATTCATCTTCGTATGAAATAAAGTTGGAGGCATACCGATACCGTGTTGTTAGACTAGTGTAACATGTTAGTAAATATTAACTCGTTTACAATTATCCGACTAAGCTATCGACAACAAGGCAAGTACGATCGATAGTCCACCAAACAGACAATGTCCGAACGGACACAGAAATCCTAACATTTCATAAAACTATGCACATATTTAGTAACAAACACTGAAAATCAGTTATAACCTATTTTTGTAATGTTGCTATTAGAAATTCAGATAAGGGGCTACTTTGGTCCAAACCATCTCTATGGTAGGACAATTTATTTTCTTCCTTTACGTTGATTTTTTTCAAGATTAAACTAAAAAACAATCTGTTAGCGATTAAATTAAAACAGTTCGGAGAGAGTTAAGTCGGACGTCTCGTCGAAACGAAGCTACTGGTAGTTTCAGCTTCACATTACGAAAATGAGACATTGTATTGAATAATATGTTTTCGTGCGATTATATTACATAATCATATTCAGCCTGTAAATTTCCCACTGCTGGGCTAAGGCCTCCTCTCCCGTTGAGGAGAAGGTATGGAGCATATTCCACCACGCTGCTCCAATGCGGGTTGGTGGAATACACATGTGGCAGAATTTCGTTGAAATTAGACACATGCAGGTTTCCTCACGATGTTTTCCTTCACCGCCGAGCACGAGATGAATTATAAACACAAATTAAGCACATGAAAATTCAGTGGTGCCTGCCTGGGTTTGAACCCGAAATCATCGGTTAAGATGCACGCGTTCTAACCACTGGGCCATCTCGGCTCATCATCGGCGATTATATTACGTATAACTTATTTACTAGCGGTAGAACGGTTTTTAGTTTTCATTAAACTATTATAATTATTTAAAATACAACAATGAAATTAGCAGGAGACAATCGTGGATGAACTAACAAAATATTTTTGAAGTGATAACTTCTTATACGAGAGTAAGCCACTTCGTTACGTAACGCGTTACGGCGCCAGTCTGTCTGGTTTCCCTTTATTTTATGCATACCGCAGCGATAGGTAGGCTCCTCCCTCTAGTCGTATTTCAGACAGACGGTTTTTTAAATTAATCACTTCCGTCGGGCGTCCCGAGACGTTTTTTTATTTATTTAAATAAGCTCTTATAAAATCAGCTGTGCGATTCTGTAATGACTAATTCCGTATGTCACTCGTGAAATGTTGACAATAGATTTACGGTGATACGTCGTTTTGATTTTGGGTATTTTTTATTTATTTCATATCGCATTCTGAAATTTCTCGCTCGTGTTCTGCGGTGAGTATCGTCTTATAGAATACTTCTATATTGAAGGACGATCAAAGAAAACCTATAGGTTTTACACGGCTTACACTAGGAAAATTGGCAGAAATCGTCACGTGCGGAAAAGGCGACCTTCCCTTCTGATAAACGATTTTATTTAAGAAATAAATATTGTTTTACTTGTATGTATGTATGTTTAACAATTTTATTTCGATGCGTATTTTTTTTTATGATATCGGTAGGCAGACGAGCAAATGGGCCACCTGATGGTAAATGTACCACCGCCCATAGACAAAGGCGTTGTAAGAAATATTAACCATTCCTTACATCACCAATGCGCCACCAACCTTGGGAACTAAGATGTTATGTCCCTTGTGCCTGTAATTACACTGGCTCACACACCCTTCAAACCGAAACACAACAATACTGAGTACTGCTGTTTGGCGGTAGAATACCCGATGAGTGGGTGGTACCTAGCCAGACGGGCTTGCACGAAGCCCTACCACCGAGTAAATTGTTATTTAATACATAATATATAACGAAAGCAAAATCGTTAAACTCATTGGCATTTATTTTGGGATCAAAAATAATCCCAGGCGTACACAGTCGCACCAAAATTTCACCACAACCGTATCAATGGTTTATAAACGTACAGAGGACGACTATACTTTTTTTATTTAAATAGTTCTCTCACCTCGTTGAATGCGACTTCATATGACCTCGTAATGACACTTTACTTGGACAATATTGCTCGCACAGTTCGCACTGAAACGGACCATTGCTCTGTGAAAGAAAACTTATTATTAAGGCAATTGTTTTTTTCACACACACAACACACAACAACACACAACACAAACACACCTCATTGTGCCCATGTTACTACGCCTCGAATGAACTGTCTCCCAATATGTACATTTTAAAATTATTCCAAACGATACGATTTTGGAAATTTTGGAAAATATAAGTTGGTAACAAAATTACTTCAATTCTTCGTGAGCATTTCTGTCGCCTTATATATCGTTGGAATGAATCTTATTAACAATTAGGGTGCTTCCCTAATAGTTAAATAGTTTTATGGGTAGAAATCCTCATAGAATTCTTAAATAAATAAATATCGGACAACATAACATACATTACTCTGATCCCGATGTAAGTAGCTAAAGCACTCGTGTTATGGAAAATAAGAAATAACGACGGCACCACAAACACCCAGACCCAAGACAACATAGATAACTAATGAACTTTTTCTACATCGACCCGGCCGGGAATCGAACCCGGGACCTCGGAGTGGCGTACACATTAAAACCGGTGTACACACTACTCGACCACGGAGGTCGTCAAATTCTTGCACTTAGCTTAAAAACACCGCAAATAAAAGGATACTAACAGGGGAGTGTTTGTCCATATGTGATTGCAGGACGTCCTCAAAATTGAATCCTCTGACGCACTTCTCACACTTATATGGTAATATTTTATACTTCTCGCTGTTCGAATGTTCCTTCATTTCTTCCAGTATCTAAAAAGATTTGGATACATTTAAAATACCTAGCCCTAACCTAGCCCTAGGGCCTAGCCTGCACCTGACCCTATCTATCCTGTAGACAGGGCAGGCAGACTTAGACATTGAAATGGAAAAAAAAATGGCCACCTGTGACCACCACAAATATTTCTATCTTTACTAATAATATCAATAAAATTTGTTTGATTATATGTAAGCGATAATCTCCAGACTTCTAATTTCAAAACTGTTTCATTGGTAGCGAGCTATATTATTCTTGAGTGCTATAGGGGAGGGGGGGGGAGGTATATATTTATGTCATATCATACGAAGTGTAAGAAAAAATAGAAGCGAAATGGATTACTACCGTCCATAAGAAATATTAAGTATTCCTTAGATCACCAATACACAAGCTTGGTAACTGAGATGTTATATCTCTTGTGCTGTAGTTACACTGGCTCACTCACCCTTCAAAGCGGAACACGACAATACTTAGTATGACTTTTTGTGTTAGTGTTGCTATAGTGTGTGTAGAGTAAGTGATGACTGAGTGGTGACTACCCAGATGAGCTTGCACAAAGTCAAGTATTTATTTATTTATAGATTTTCGAAAACACCATCGGCATATTCACAAATTTTTAAGAAAAAGTAGGAAATAAATTCGTGTACGGTGTGATACACCACTGCAGGCGTTTACATTATACATTTTAATTTTAAAATAAAAACATAAATGTGAAAGAACAAAAAATAATAATAAATTACTTCAAATTAAACAAAAAATAGAAAAAATCTTGACACCAATTGAGCAAAGAGTCTATTTTTTTCTTGAAACTATGGCTGTTATGACTGTGTATATCAATGTCATGAGGGGCGATATCATTGTAACTACTCATGTATCGGATCGTAGGCGAAAACTTCCCTACATTTGTACGGAATGCAGGAATAGCGAAGGTATTTTGAATTTTTTTTTTTTTTTTGCAGGAGGCTCACCTGATGGAAAGTGACTACCACCGCCTATGGACATCTGCAATTACATCTGAATTGGGATTTTGATTGGAATTGAAAGTACCTTACCTGTTCCTTAGTCAGTTTGATAACAACATACTCATTCGTCTCAGTGACCATTCTTGATGTAAATCCTTCTTTTAATTGTTTCTTCTTATTTTTCCTTGTTCCACCGTTCGGAATGAGATCCTCTAAATCTTCGAACCCTTCCTTTTTGACTTCCATTTTTTTATTAGATTCATCCTTAAATATCACAGATAATACACGCTCTTTATCGAGTAATCTCGGGGGCTAATTCTACTAACAGCTGTTACGATACGTTTTAGATTCTATTCCGATCCGATTTCGACAATTCCTCAAAATAAAACTCAGCTTAATCTACTCATATAAGTTACGATACGATCCCAATTATATTCAGATCCAACTTCAACTGAACCGTAACTCGTTCGTTGTGTTAGTTAAACAGGAAAACGACTGGACGATAACGTTTCGATTCGATTGCGATAGAGTGATTTTTTTTTAATAAAACCGGTCCCCTGTACACGGTGTCGACGTGATGTCAAAGCGTATAATGGTTGAAACAATTCACGTGTGCTGTGAACAGTTTTACACAGTAAGAGCTTGTAAATTTCCCATTGCTGAGTTAATGCCTCGTCTCCGTCTGGCACATGTAGGTTTCCTCACGATGTTTTCCTTCACCGCCGAGTACGAGACGTATTATAAACAAAAATTAAGCACATGAAAATTCAGCGGTGCTTTCCTGGGTTTGAACCCGCAATCATCGGTTAAGACGTTTTCTAACCACTGGGCAATCTCGGCTCGGTTGAACCTGTTCCCTTCTCGGAAAACGTCGAATATTCCTCGACAACGAAATCCTCTTACAGATTTCGGTTCCGGCAGCCGTTCTCAAGGAAACTAGTCTAGTAAATAAGGCCACCGCCCGGAAGTCCTAGATACAAACTCCTAACCCAAAATTTACTTTAAGATTTGTCTTTTGGAAAGCACCTAAAGCGCCTGAACTCTTTCCGGTCAAATTTGCCGTCCAATCGGATTATAAGATCGAGGGAATAGATAGTGAACCTGTGTTTGCGGAAACGCTTGTGCACAATCACATGCCCTGGGTAATCGGCTAATCTTATTCGAGGTTGGTAGTGAAAATTAATTAGGAGGGCACCATCATCGGTACACAATTGATAAATAAATAATAAATAATAATAATAAATATCGGACAACATCACATACATTACTCTGATCCCAATGTAAGTAGCTAAAGCACTTGTGTTATGGAAAATCAGAAGTAACGACGGTACCACAAACACTCAGACCCAAGACAACATAGAAAACTAAACTCTTTCTACATCGACTCGGCCGGGAATCGAACCCGGGACCTCGGAGTGGCGTACCCATGAAAACCGGTGTACACACTACTCGACCACGGAGGTCGTCAAAATGACTCACAAAATCTAACGGCGAATCTATGACTGGAGCGTGATCCGTACACAAAGTCCTACGATCTAAACTTACCGATGGCTCTTCATAGACGTTACAATCTTCATCGATGCCGTGATTCAGTAACACTAAGGGTATATCGTCTTCAGCGTCCGATTCCTCGTCTTTGAGAGTATATTCTTCGTTCGAATCTATATCCTTATTCGGTCCTATGTAATAGCAGCTTGTTTTCGATGTAGTTAAATGTTCCATTCTCACTTTAGGAAACACGTTTGGACTCTGTAAAGAATACTTATTGTTATGTCGACAATATTTCTGACGTTTTCATGGGTACGCCACTCCGAGGTCCCGTGTCCGATTCGCGGCCGAGTCGATGTAGAAAAAGTTCATTAGTTTTCTATGTTGATGTTGTCTTGGGTCTGGGTGTCTGGTAACGTCGATACTTCTGATTTTCCATAACACAAGTGCTTTAGATACTTACATTGGGATCAGAGTAATGTATGTGATGTTGTCCAATATTTATTATTTATCATTTATTATTTATTATTTATTATTTATTATTTATTATTTATTATTTATTATTTATTATTTATTATTTATTATTTATTATTTATTATTTATTATTTATTATTTATTATTTATTATTTATTATTTATTATTTATTATTTATTATTTATTATTTATTATTTATTATTTATTATTTATTATTTATTATTTATTATTTATTATTTATTATTTATTATTTATTATTTATTATTTATTATTTATTATTTATTATTTATTATTTATTATTTATTATTTATTATTTATTATTTATTATTTATTATTTATTATTTATTATTTATTATTTATTATTTATTATTTATTATTTATTATTTATTATTTATTATTTATTATTTATTATTTATTATTTATTATTTATTATTTATTATTTATTATTTATTATTTATTATTTATTATTTATTATTTATTATTTATTATTTATTATTTATTATTTATTATTTATTATTTATTATTTATTATTTATTATTTATTATTTATTATTTATTATTTATTATTTATTATTTATTATTTATTATTTATTATTTATTATTTATTATTTATTATTTATTATTTATTATTTATTATTTATTATTTATTATTTATTATTTATTATTTATTATTTATTATTTATTATTTATTATTTATTATTTATTATTTATTATTTATTATTTATCATTTATTATTTTCTTAATACAGAAAACCTCCGGTAATCTATCAAACATTATTCAAGACGATGTCGGATGATCGAATTTGTAGAACTATAGATAGAGTACGGCCACTTGTAGTACTAGTTGTGAAGCAGTACTAGTACAGTAATCCGACAAATTACATAGCTACTGAGACGCGAACAAGTCTCAACATGTTTGTTTTTTTTTATGTATGAAGTCAGATTAGCAAATAAACCATCTGATGGTAATTGGTCACCACTGTAGACACATTGGTATTGTAAGAAATATTAATCAGTCCTGATTTCGCCAATGCTCTACTAACGTTGGAAATAAAGATGTCACGTCCCCGGTATCTGTAGTTAAACTTGCTCACTCATGCTTTATATTAGAACACAACCACAGTTACTATAACAGTTTTGCGGTTGCATTTGGGGTGGTTACCTGCACGTTCATGGACAGTGGTTTTTTTTATAATAAAGATAGACGGGCGAGCAAATGGGCCACTTGATGGCAAATGGTCACCACCGCACATATACAATGGCGCTGTAAGAAATATTAACCATTCCTTACATCGCCAATACGCCACCAACCTTGGGAACTAAGATACTACGTCCCTCGTGCCTGTAGTTACACAACACACTCACCCTTCCAACCGCAACACAACAATACTGAGTTCTTCTGTTTGGCGGTAGAATATCCGATTAGTGGATGCTACCTACCAAGACGGGCTTGCATAAAGCCCTCCCACCAAGTACCAAGGACCTTTGCCACTTATAAAATAAAGTCCCACCAAGTCGGACTTGCACAAAACCCTACCTAGTTCTATGAAATAAAACACAATCTATACACATCATAGAGCCGAGATGGCCCAGTGGTTAGAACGCGTGCATCTTAACCGATGATTTCGGGTTCAAACCCAGGCAGGCACCACTGAATTTACATGTGCTTAATTTGTGTTTATAATTCATCTCGTGCTCGGCGGTGAAGGAAAACATCGTGAGGAAACCTGCATGTGTCTAATTTCAACGAAATTCTGCCACATGTGTATTCCACCAACCCGCATTGGAGCAGCGTGGTGGAATATGCTCCATACCTTCTCCTCAACGGTAGAGGAGGCCTTAGCCCAGCAGTGGGAAATTTACAGGCTGATTATGTTATACACATCTATGCTCTAAGCTTACCTCATCATAATAATCGCAGTCACCATCACCGTTGCTGTGATTTAGTAACACTAACGGTACCTCGTCTTCGTCATCTGATGCCTCGTTCTTAAGATCACCTTCTAATTTCAAATTCAAATCATCATTATGTTTAACGTAATTGCTTGGTCTTTTCGATTTACCACAACGAGCACTTTTCGCTTTAAGTGGTACTCGTGGGCTCTAAAAAGAAAACTTATTAATTAAAATCAATTTCAAAGTAACATTAATAAATCAGCTCAAGATTGACAGTAGTGCTTAACTGGGAACTCGAATCCTCTCAAAAAGCACCAGAGTAGCAGAGCACTCAAGAAGGTACCTAGGTGGACTTGCAAATAGGCAACCTAATGGTCATCAAAGTCATCATAGACATTGACGCTGTAAGAAATATTGAACATTCCTTAAATCGACAATGCGATAACAATCTTTGGTAATAAAATATGTCCCTTGTGCCTGTAGTTTTACTAACTCACTTACACTTCGAACCGGAACACAACAATAATAAGTATGCTCCTCGGTAGGTGATACTTATCATATAATCTATTGCCAGCCGGGCTTGTACCACCAACTAACCGAATAATGTCTATGATCTAAACTTACCGATTCTTCATCATGTTCATTGCAATCTTCTTCACCATTGCTGTGACTTAATAACACTAAGGGTATCACACCCTCATCACCAGCTGCCTCGTTTTTAAGATTACATTCGACTTTCAAATCTAAATCATTATTGGGCCCCATGTAATTGTATGTTGTTTTCGATGTACCCAAATTGTCAACTCTTACTTTAGATAGTACTTCGGGATCCTAAAAAGATAATACATTAAAGCAAAACAATTTGACATAAGTTAACATTAACTAGTATCATATTGTTTTCTATGTTTCATCAAAAAAGAGGCCTTTGTGCAAGACTCACTACACTAAGTAAAAAGAGGACTATTCTAATACTTGCATTATTATTTTTTTATTAATCCCATAACAATAACAGGTATTATTATATAAGAAATAAAAAATAAATAAATAATAATAATTAATATATAACATTTGAGTCACTGAATTTTCATGTGCTAAATTTGTGTTTATAATTCATCTCGTGCTCGGCGGTGAAGGAAAACATCGTGAGGGAATTCTGTCACATGTGTATTACACCAACCCGCATTGGAGCAGTGTGGTGGAGTATGCTCCAAACCTTCTCCTCAAAGGGAAAGGAGGCCTTAGCCCAGCAGTGGGAAATTTACAGGCTGCTAATGTGATGTAATGTAATATATAACATTAAGAAAAAGAAATAAAAATCTATCACTGTGGAGCAAGTCTTTCAAGAAGTACGATGAGCTCCAACTCCAGCGAAGATCTGCTGATGTTTAATAAATAAGAAAAACTGTAAACCGCCACACCCAACCAAAACCAAAAAGTGAAAAAAGGCTTGGGCAACTGAACAGTGGATGAAGTCTACTTTACAGGGCATAAAATACTTACTTTACTGAGTGATTCCTTTATGAATACATCTGAGAGGCGACATTGCTCAATAAATTGTACAATTCTTCGCAGGATGCTTTTACAGTATATACAGATATACATAATAATCAATGGATCTTCTACCTAAAAAGGTATAATGACAAATTAATGTCCTATCACACTCACTATGTAAATAAATTATAAAATTAAAAGTGCCCCATCTGGTGATAATTTATGTGCCCCATAAAATATTCTTGGGGCACAATGTGTAATTTTTTCACAAGATTTGTCGTAAACTTTAGTTAATATGTACTGTATTATAATTGATTTTATGTACCAATAGAACAAATACATACAGCAGCAGAGCCGAGGATTGTTTTATTCACAGAAAAATGTAGGGGCCAAAGTGTTATAGTGCAGATATATTTAAATTGATTGTTGTAAGTGATCTTATTGATTCTTGATGACTAGTAAGTTTTATTTTTATCAGACTAGCATCCCACCCAGTGTTTTCATAGGTGCAATTTATTAATATAGAAAATTATATCATATTAATATTACTAAGACCTAAGACAGGCCAGTGGTATAGAAAGGATTGCGTGATCAAGCCCACACGAGATCCACTGAATTTCCTAAGCAGATGGTATTTTTCGGTTTATAATAAGTCTCGTGCTCGGTGAAGGAAAACTTTGTTAGGAAACCTACATGTGTCTAGGTTCAATGAAATTCTACCACGTATACGTCCACAGCACCAGACCAGACCAGCAGTGGAACAATTACAGGCTGTTACTTAACTTTTTTTCAATATAATTTATACTGTATAGCACTGAGGAATAATGTAAACATATACTAAAGATTTTTTTTTTTTTATTTGGATCAATAGATCTAGATATTAGTACCAACACATAAACAAACCAAATTAACCTCTTTCTCGTATTAGTAAAGATATAAATAAGCCGACCAATAAACTTTTATCACTTGCAAAAAATGATGTTAATTTGTGAACTATTTTAGTGTAGGGTCGACTGGAATAAATGATGACGAAACTGTATCATACTTATCATGAACCCAGAAACTCATACGTTTTTAGGCCGTATTAAATAGCTAGGTTTTAATAAATAATACCTTCGTTATAAATAAGCGGTAACGTTTTAAATCTTCGACAGACATGGGATGGATACAATCGCCAGTTCTTAGACAGGCTTGACATATTTCCATATTATATGTTATTCCTAGTTCAACATTCATAAGCGCTTATTTTTATTTCTTCAAGACTTTATAATATACGCAAACGGCAGACAAAAACAATGAACACAAAATCGAGTTTTTAGTATTCAAACAGTGTTTACATTTGTCAAAGTTTTTTTTTTTTCAATTTTCGAAACTTCAATTCAGAACAATGCAAAAGCATTGCGTCATACGGTCAAAAGAAATTAAATTTTGAAATTTAACCTATCACTATTTTATTGCGTTAATCTATTTTTTTTTTAACAAATGTTAAACGATAAGTTAATTTTAACTTTCTTTGTAATAAATCTAGGAAGCCAAATCACCACGTTGTTGATTTGTCTAATATCCCTTTGCTGAGTTTATTACTAATTAAAAAAATAATTAAAATCATTTCATACACATATTTTTCTGTCTTTTCTTTATTACAGTATCTGATTAATTACTCTTTTATTTCTTATCGTGTTTTTTTTTTTCATTTATTGCAAATGGAGTGAAATTAAAATTCTTTATAATTTGTTTTATTTATTTATTTATACGATAGAGATGTGTTGTCGTAAAGTGGTTAGATTATTGTTTGTAAAATGTATAAAATAGTATAACAATAAGATTAATGTCCTAAGACGACCTGTATTGTTAGACAATACTTACAAATTAATGCAAATATTTTATTTTTATCGAATTGACAGTAGCTTTTGGCCATAGTAACCTCTAAAACATCTGCCGGCTGTAGAGAATTCTGATGGGCTTAGAGTAGGCACGTTCTAAGGGCGCCTCCAATGAGGGCGGACCTCGGCTTAAGACGTCGTCGAAGTCTGGTGGGAGGACATTGTGTGCTCTGCAACCCGTCATACGCCTAGGCGCGGAAGGGTGGTAATATACGAGAAACCTCAACCGAGGTCTGTTTGTATTTATTGTTTAACCAAACGAATTAGCGTTCACCGATGTGATCGTCGGTTTTCTAATATAATTCTATTTTTATTTTTTTAATAATTTAATAATAACTTCGACGGAAGTGTTTAAAACGTCCTTATTCTCTATGCATCGGATTAGTTAAAGCAATTGACATATCTGTTGAATATTTCGTCATCTCCCGCGCATTGTCGTATGATTTTTCAGGAGAGTAATTTTTAACTTTCAACTTTGTATTGCTCAGCCACCAAATACAGTTTGTGATTAATTTCGGAACACAGCAAAGATTGTAGATTAGAGGGTATAATAAGGCATTTTCATTGTATTAAAAATTCATATTTTAGTTAATATGTATAAAAAAAATCTTACGACTTTATTCTTGTTGGCACAAGGTTTTTACTTTAAGATGAAACGACGCATATAAACATAAGTTATAGTTACGACGTATAAACAACAAACATAGACCACGTATAAAGCAACTTCCGTGTTGCAACTTTTTGCGTCGGACATGTCATTTTTTCAAAAAACATTAGGTAAAATATAAAAAACAAGCAGTTCCTTATATTTTTGTTTTTTAAACACCGTAGTAATATTTTGCTCTTCTCACATTGTACGACGTCGGAACTGAGCTATGGTTCACTTGTGCTCTAACAGCCTGGCCACGGGACGTTCGCCGACGCGAATATTCGCGCGGTGCGAACGGCGAAGCGTCTAGCGACTGAAATAAACGTATAGCAATGTACTAATCATGCCACGCGCAACGGCGACCGGCGAAGCGACCGGGGAATTGTACCGAGCGAATCGCGCGGGCGACTTGCGGCGCGACGGGCGAGCAAAACAAAGCTATGAATCAGTACGGCGCAAGCCACGGAGTCGGCGGTGGTCGTGGCGAATAGGTGCTGTGATCAAACGAATTTAGTTTTTTTCGCGGCGAAAAATGAATATCGAAACTTTTATTGTTGCAATACTAGCAAGACCACCTATTTTAAAACTCATTCTAGTATGCTCGAAAATTTTTCTGGATATATTCTGTAACTCTCGTAATTCTTGTGGAATTCGCCGTCTATACCCCGATTCTTATTCAAATCATGTACTCCATAATCTCTCCAAATATTAGGTCTTGAACCAAAATACGATTACTGTCTAAACAATATCGAGATGATTTCGATAAAGTCATTTTGCCGTCGGACATCCTTACTGGTCGCGGCGGCGAACGTCAGTGTCCGTGGCTTGCAAACGGTGCCGCGCGAATTGTGAATTCGCCATTCGCTTCGCCGTTCGCACCGCCGATCTCCGTGTCCAGGCCGTACCAGATCAAAACAAATCTTGGTATTTAGAGAAAATTAGGTTTTCACGGATGTTTAGTATTGATATAATATTACATATGTTACGATTTTGCATTTTGCGTGGATGGTGTCGATTTATACTTATTTCGTCCTAATTCTCATCGTGCAAGACGTGCAATAAACTTCAAGTAAAAGATAAAAAATAAAAAAATATATATCGAAAACAAACTTTATTAATATTACAATTTCAAATTATATTAAATATATTATTACAGTATTGTATACAGATTAATTCATCGTCTGAGTTTAAAAAGAAATACAGGTCCATAAACAATTTACATTTTTTTTATTGAATCACTTGTTAAAATATTTAGGCACTTTTAAATCGCCACAGAGTATAAACCGTCACCTTTATACATTTAGTCTAATATCCATTATTCGACTCACACTAAGGCCTTCTGAATTAAGCCTCGCATAGCCTATTCCAATCGAAAAGATACTAAACATAACCAAATATCAGCTCAGCTGTATTATACAAAAAAAAACATTTCTTTATTTATAATACAACACTATTACACATACAGGTCTAGACACTTTAATGCTGGCCCTTACACGTTAAATTAATTAATATTTAAAAAAAAAAAAACAAACTTAACACGACGACTCTTATGTCGACTCACGCACACAAAGACATCTCGTAAGCACTAGCGTAACTCACTCATACTAATGCACGCCGACAATAATTTAAATCTAGAATTACATATATCCACCTTATGTTTTCTTCCAGAGTTCTGATAACAACTCTGCTTGAGTTCAAAACGCCTTTTTTGCGAATCCATAATTAATATCACAGATTATCCAAGCTCTCGACCAATGATGTAGCATCAATTCAAGGTCAAAGATTTTTATCTGTAAAAACTTTTGCGTATGAAGTGTCAAAATGTTTTTAGACGGCACTGCTAGAATTCGACGGAGAAAATTGAATGAACGCGCCAATACAAGATAACGTAAAATGGAAAGAAAGACGTTAGACGTTCGACTTCAAAGGGAACTAATTTCAAATGATTCCGTCACTAAAAAATTATAAATAATTTCGGATACCTACAGCCATCCTGACATTTCATGACACCCTTATCAGATACTTTATACCACTGGGCCAATTATACCCAGACCCATTGGGTCAATGCTACCGTTGAGGAAATGCCCGGACAAGGAGGGCAACCTCGAGTCCAGGCTTGACCCACAGGACAAGCAGGAAGACCACGATGATGTTAGTATATAGTATACCGACAGTTCTAGATACAATGATCGATTCAATGTTATATGCCATCGGTATACTACGGTACAGCACTGTATTTAATAACAATTTATTCGTGATTGTTTCAAAGTACTGACTTTTAAAGATCTATGTAACATTAAAAGTGCGAAAGTATTGTCTGTCTGTGTGTTACGCTCACAAAGCCAAAAAGCTGAACTGAATTTGATGAAGTTTTACCCATGAGGAAGAATATAGACTACTTTTCTACACCCAAAAACCTACGACCCCGAAAACCAGTCATAAATAAATTAAATTGAATGTACGTACTAACATCGTAATAAATATTTATGTCAACAATAAAACTATCAATATAAATAATTTAAATAAATAAAATAAGATTACATTATTTATGTACAAGGAAAAATATGTAAAGCATTAAAATGAATTATATTAAATAATTTATGTATTTAAATTAAATGTGATGTTAAATAATGTCGCCTCGGTTATGCACCATTTATATAACGTTTTTTTTTTTTTAATAATAGTATGTTGCAACGATTCGAGTAGACGTAATCGAAAAAGTTTTACCTAAAACTATGTATAGATCTATTCATCCAAGGAGGTCTCACATTAAATTAGTGTCGACTTAAGTGTACATCACTCAGATGCCCGTGCTTACAAGATAGCCTACGGCCTGGCCACGGAGATCGGCGGTGCGAACGGCGAAGCGACAATTCGCGCGGCACCGTTTGCAAGCCACGGACACTGACGTTCGCCGCCGCGACCAGTAAGGATGTCCGACGGCAAAATGACTTTATCGAAATCATCTCGATATTGTTTAGACAGTAATCGTTTTTTGGTTCAAGACCTAATATTTGGAGAGATTGTGGAGTACATGATTCGAATAAGAATCGGGGTATAGACGGCGAATTCCACAAGAAATACGAGAGTTACAGAATATATCCAGAATTTTTTTTCGAGTATACTAGAATGAGTTTTAAAATAGGTGGTCTAGCTAGTATTTCAGCAATAAAAGTTTCGGTATTCATTTTTCGCCGTGAAAAAATCTAAATTCGTTTGATCACAGCACCTATTCGCCGCGACCACCGCCGACTCCGTGGCTTGCGCCCGTACTGATTCATAGCTTTGTTTTGCTCGCAATTCACTCGGTACAATTCGCCGGTCGCTTCGCCGGTCGCCGTTGCGCGTGGCATGATTAGTACATTGCTATACGTTTATTTCAGTCGCTAGACGCTTCGCTGTTCGCACCGTCCCGTGGCCAGGCTGTTAGTTTGCATGAGACGACTAAGAGCGAGAACAAAATAAATACAAATTTGATTTTAAATTTTAATTCTACTCTATTTTAAAAACTAATTTAACACGACTATAATCACGACGTCGTGAATGCAGAGATCTATAAAATAAATCTATTAATATATATAACATACATTCCTATAGTCTATTCCACGATTCGTTCTCCCAGAGAATCAAATACTCGCACCTGATTGGTCGATGCGAGGCTAGAGACAACCGAGACGAATCCGGCTTGTAAGACAATACCCAGTTATGTTTTGGCCAATGATGGTCACGCATATTAAGCAATGAGCACACCAAGGTAATTCCCTTCGGGAGCTCGTTTCGTGCAATGTATTTTAAGTGTGTGTGTACCTGTATGTATCACCATTACATATGTTATAATATAATCTTTAAGCTTTTCAGCTAACTGAATTGTTAATTAATTAATGCAACAATTGCGAGCGATTAACCTTTTCAAGATGGCTCTAAGCCTATCGATTGGTCAGTTTAAGGCAGGAAGACAGATAAACTAAAAATTTACAAATCCCATGTATTTGACAATGCGAAAAATAAAGTGTCAATTATTGTAATCAGCATATATTATGAGTTTAAAAATGGTTATTTATTAACGAAAGATGAAAATAATAATTAATTTATTCAAAAATCCATAAATAAAAATGCATTTTTTAAAACGTTTGTCCCGTGACACAAAACGCTCCTGATTGGTCGGGTTTATGATGACGTCACTTGCTCGTTAACCTTGATTGCCTACTGTATGTGGATTATACGTGCCACAGATTACAATACAGGCACGTAACGTCACCGACCCCATTGCAGCGCCATATTGTCAAAGTAGCGTTTACGCGCACTATTTTTAATTTGATATTTTTCAGCAAATATGTACTAGAATTTAAAAAAAAAAACTTTTACTGGGTTCCTTGACCTCTACTAAATAATATAAAATGGATTTTAAAAACTAGTCAAATAGCCTATTTGCTAAATGCTCTGTATATTATGCAACCAAATGTTCTCAATTATTATATCTTTAGAATGCAATACATTCCCACTTAACTGTTTAATAATAGCATAAAATACCTAGTTATTAATAACATAGTATATTTTTTTCAACAATACCAAAATATATTAAGATCTCGACCAATGACATCGCGTCAATTCAAGGTCAAACTTGTTTATTTATCCTTAGCCTTTGATACCGAGTCTGGAGAAACATATCTAGAAAAACTTGAAACTGAACATATTACGTATAAACAAGTAAAATAAATTAAACACATACAGAGTGAGTTCATCACAAAGTTACAAACGATAAAAATATTGCGTCAACTGTAAGTTGTAGGGAAGCCCCCATCATCATAGTATCACCAAAACAGTATACTTTATATTTGTCTGAACAAATTTAAATGCTACGGTTAGTAACGCTTTAACATGATATGAGGTATTTAAACTTCACCTGGTCAGTGACTTATTGACATTTATTTATTGATAGAAACAAAGCTATAAAACAAAAGAAAAGCGTTTGACAAATGTTAATACGGCCACTGTATCGATCCAACTTCGACTATTTCTAACAAAAATCAACCTCCGTTGAATCGTAATCAATCAACTAATCAATATTTATTGCGATACTTCACCGATTCTATTTCGGTTTAACTTCGATCGAATCGCAACTGGATCGAGGAAAACGCCTACGACGACGACTGACGGCGACGTTTCCAATCAATTGTTCTTAATAATGTATCGATTTCTTAGTAGTAATCGATCTAATGATCCGTTTTTGTTTTGCCCTTTTATATATAGATAGCAGGAATGTTAAAAATGTCTTAAAACAGCAAAAACATAAAGATCGCTGATTAATAAAATTCTGTTATCATTGGCGATTGGTCAAACATACATCTAAAAGGTATAACAAATTCTACGCATGGCATTAGGGCACGTAGAAACGATAGTTAATTACGTTAACAAAAGTATTACATACAGAAAAGTCTCCGTTCTAAAACAACTAACGGCCAAGCACGAAGGGCGTCCTCGAAAAAAAATAATACGTAAAATGAGAGACAAGCCTGTAACAGGCAAGTCACAAGGATATGTTTCGTTTTACGTTTTAATTCCATCTAGATAGAACTCTTGGTCCTTTTGGTCCCGACCTTATCCCATTCGAGGATCGGAAGTGTAAACACTGCGTACTTACAGACTCAGAGCTACTACGCAGAATTTTTGAATCGAAAAATCCAATAAGCTTTAATTTGCTCGAAACGAGGCCTTAACCTAAAACCTCATGACCAGCGGCCTCATAAACCAGCCGCTAGGAATAATGATATTGTATAGGGGTCTGTACGAGACAGTCGCAGGTAAACTAGTACTTAAAACAGCATAACAAACGGTCGACTCGACACTGCGCTATGAACCATGATAGGAGAATAAAAATCCTAAAATTAAACCACTTCATATAGCATCTTTTGACGTGGAAAATGTTTTAGATAATGAAGTCTACCAATGAAGATCCCATCGAACCGTGGAATGATTACAAATACTGAGAAACGTAATAAATAAGTCTGAAGCACCGCATATCGAGCTTAAGTGGCGTCAGCATACTGGAGTAATTTGCGTCGGTCAGATGCGATTACGCTGAAGGTTCTGCTTTATCAGTAAGTGATAAAGACCTTGCCTAAGAAAGTGAGATATCAAAAGAATCGTGATGCCATCGATAGGATATCGTACGAACGAAGCAGCCCCGGTGCAGCCTTTGTGTCAGCGCTAAGTTGCAAGACTGTTGTGGTAAGACCGTGTGAGTAGAAGATAACTTGAGTACATCTTAAAAGCAACTTAACCTTGACATACCAGGACAGCGATGAAGGAGAATGATGAAATGTACTGGACAGAGCAAAATGGAAAACAAAGAGCAGGAAGGCGGATCCCATCACGAGATGGGACAAACGCTGAGGAGTATATGGGTATAGAATACACCGATCCATACTAATATTATAAATGTGAAAGTAACTCGTCTGTCTGTCGCTCTTCCACTACCAAACCAACGAACCGTATCTGATGAAATTTGGTGTGAAGCAAGCTTGAACTCCAAGGAAGGACACAGGCTACTCTTACGCCCAACACATGACAACCAACCCCTAAAACGCGAGCAAAGCCGCGGGCGACAACTAGTAAATACTAAATGATACCCCAAAAATTGAGCAAGCTAGCATGAGATGAAAAAACTGTCAATACAACTCTCTTCGTAAAAGGTATATTATCACAAAGATCATCATATAATATCACAAGAAAACCTACCCCGCCCCCATACAATTTATATTTAAATCAAACATGCCTTAAGAAAATCAAAAACAATACTATGTTTTGTTCTAAAAGGCACAAGAAATAAGTTATCAGTGAATGGATTAGTTTAATTGTACATAAGCAAAGTCCTAAAAAATAAACAAGAAAACAAATCCATATACCAAAACATTAAATTCCAAATTTAAAATTATGAACCAAAAAAATTACCTTCAGGCCTAGCAGAATTACATAAATCTATACTATACTCTCATGATATTAACAGTTTGAACTATAAAAGTCCCCATATAAGACATCTCACAGCTGGACTGGACCTCCGCTCCATTTGAGAAGCATTCCAAGCTCATTGCAAGTAAAATTGTGGTGTGATGGTAGTTCTAGCCGAGATTTAAACTCAAAACAATCATTACTTATCATCATGGCCCCTCTTTCATTACTTGTAAGTATAAATTCCATACCAACAAAATTGTGACTAAAAACTAGTAAAATTATAAACACAATGAAGGCAATTTAAGATATTATCATCTCTTATCATGAAATATAATTCAACGGCAATAGTAGTAAATAAATATATAAATATTGGACTACATCACATACATTACTATCCCAATGTAAGTAGCCAAAGCACTTGTGTTATGGAAAATCAGAAGTAACGACGGTACCACATACACCCAGACCCAAGACAACATAGAAAACTAATGAACTTTTTCTACATCGACTCGGCCGGGAATCGAACCCGGGACCTCGGAGCGGCGTACCCATGAAAACCGGTGCACACACAACTTGACCACGGAGGTCATCACAAAAAGTAGTAAAGCTAAACAAACCTTAGATTTACATATTCCATACAATTTGCTAATAGCTCAGGTATATTATACACTACTAAACATTTTTTATTAATTTATCTTCAATCTTCAACACTATAACAATAACTACTAATATCCAATTTAATAATACATCCAAAGTTCGACATTCAATTCCATTCACGAATCCACAATGAACACCTCATATTGCTTGACGGCACATCACTTCAAGGCCAAAATTGTTTATTTATCTCAACTCCTGCTAGTGGTATTGGCGATAGTAACTTTCAGGTCTGTCGGCCTTGAAACAGACCATTTGAAACTCTTTAAAAAATCAACATATGATGTTGCTTTAAAGCAAATATTTATCAACTATCCATTCCATGAGTCAAACTCATAGGGAACTAAATTCCCACACCTCATTTGTCCAAATGTGCAGTTAGACATAAGCTAAGCGAATCCGGAAAGACAATGCTCAGAAATGGTTTGGCTTATGAAGGTTACGCATTACAAAATGTGCACACAAGGGGTTTCCCTTTGGGAGCTCGTTTCGTGGAATGGACTTAAGATGTATTATCATACCTGTATAGGTGTTAAGCTCTCAATTTTACTAATCTTACATTGTAGTTTATTTCGTTTCCGTTTCTTTTTATTACATGTGTGACGTACAAAGAAGTACGACCGTTTAAATGTCATATTACAATTATTACAGTGATGTTTCTTTACTTCGCTGTGTTTTTCATCATAATGCTTCTTGAAATCCCTATCTAATATCACCATTTTACATATTTCACACTCTGTCGTTGTTACACGGTTACCGGTCGGATATAATGTTGATAAATCCAAAAGGACCTTGCATTCTTGTACCCTCACTTGCTTATTATCAGTGTATTTTCTTATTAAAAGAACGTTATTACCTGATTTCTTAATTTCTACAATACTGTCTGTGTTTAGAACCTTTTCAAACCAAACTTGATTGATTTGTTTTTTACTGTACGATGGTATTTTCGTTACCAGATTGAAGTGTGAACGTCTTATGTGGTACTTCAGCCCTCCCTTGTTAGCGAATGATTTCTCACAGGCACTACAGGTGTTGGACGGTAGCTGTTTTGTTTTCAGACTGTAAATAAAAGTTGTTAATAAATAATGTGAAGATCAAATTATAATGTTTACTTTAGGATTCATATTAAAACTTAGTCTAACTTGAATTTATTTAAGTTTCTATGTATGACTTCTTTATATACCCAATTCATTGGTCCAATTTTGATGAACCTTTGATAAGAAGAGGTCCCTAACAATATTTATAAGTAAGCCTGACGCTTTTTATTTATTTAAAATCTGGAATATTAGCAACCTGTTGGTAAGTACCACACATGTACATTGACACTGTAAAAATTAGCAACCATTACGAGTGCACCAACAACCTTGGTAACCAAGATGTTATTTCCCTTGTGCCCATGTTGACACTGGCTCATTCAACCTATAAGCGGAAACACTACAATACTGAGTATTACTCATAGATATTACAGTATAGGGTATGTGTAAAGTAACATTTCAATATATTTCATAAAATTTAAACAATGCTAATTTCCATATACTGACATCAGTATATGGAAATCAGCATTATGTAATATTTTTATAAATATAAAAACTGCTTTTATATCCTAAGTCAGGAATAAATATCAAATTTAACTTAATTATATTTTATTCAAGTAGGCTCATACAAGCACTTTTTAATTGTAATTTTATAAGGTGGAATTATATTCAAAGTTACTACCAGTTAAGACTATAAATAATACTGAGAAAAACAGGCATTTATATTAGTATTATTCTTATCAAAATATATTACAAAATGTAATTAAATACGATCAAATAATATACTGCGCGAAAATCCACAAATACTAACTCCATTTTCTTAACATCTCTATAAACTTTCGTTCCCGTGATGTGCTACGTTTAAGTCTCTAACAATATCAACAATATCTTAAAAACGTCTTGTTAATATTGTATGCATTCCAACTTTGTTAAAAACATCGCAAATATATCGTTTATCTGTATTACGAACCTTTTATCGTTGTGGATGTAGTACGCATGTGTAACGAGATTACCACGATTTTTAAAAACTATACTGCACCATTCGCAAGTCCTTGCACTAAGGCAAGTTAGTACATGCTCCTCAATAATTTGTTTCGTTAAAAATTTTCTTTCACAATAATGGCAGATGAAATACTTATTAAAACTACTTGTATGTTCAAATTTAAACTTATTCTCTTCAGAGTTTGAATATGTGCTTTTTAAGAATGCCATTGTTTACAAAACTTTTGACCATTTTATGTTATGTACATGTTTATTAATGACATTGCTACAAGTTTTAAGATAACATTTTGTATGGTTCGTTTCGTAAGACCAGCTGTTTGGATCTTTGTTTATTGTTATGAAATATTACATATACATTTGGCTTTGATTAAAAAAAAGTACATTTTTGAACTGTTGACATTTTTGTTTGTGACAACAAATGGAAAAAGATAACAACTTAAAAGTTATATAGATCAACAAAATTTGAATGATTTATTCCATTATCGAATAATTAATCGTAATATCAACTATTTCAAAATATTCGATAAAATTATTACAATATATGTTTTTTTTTCTATACGTTATGAAACGTATCTGTGATTTTTAGATACATATTTAAAAGCTATTTTATACATCAAAAGTAACTCAAAACTTTAACATTTTTGTCTCTAAGAACATTTACATCGAGATGGGCAAACTCGAATAATACATTATATTTACAACGATATTATTGTTATATTTTATTATTAAATATGTTTTACTTAATCAGATAATCCAAGTATCGTGTTTTTTACTGCCTTGCATTTTAGTGTATTTAAAACAGTCTTGAATTCTACATTTTGTCAGTTAAAAATTGTAATAGGCGCCTTCCTGAATTTAAATTAGAACCAGTTATAAAAACATTGTAATATTCTTATTTTGTATTAAATTTTCATGCCTTGGCAACATTGATAATAACATTTCTTTTTTTTTTGTTTATGACGTTTAATAATAATTACAAAAAATATAGAAAAAGTATAATTACGTGATGATTTACTTTCATAATATGTGATGTGTTAAAAACTATTTGTTAATTATTGAAACTGTATCTTAGGTTAAAATTGTTTTAACGATTTCAAAATGGGAAAAAACAAAATGATAGCGAAGAGCTGTCCGAAATGCGAATTACAGGTAAAAAGACTAAATTATTTTTTGATTTGATTTTGATTATTTAATATTTATTTGAAAAAAAAAGCTTACCAACAAAGACACAAAACTTAATATACGATATTTTTGTATACTTAGAAGTTCGGTCGGTATGAAGTTTTTTTTAATAGATAGGATTCATTCAGAGGTTTTATATATCCTTAATAACACTGGACCTCCATCAGAGCCGAAGGCCGTACATTTAACAAAAAACTTAGGGTTTTTTATTATGTTTCATATTTCAAGGAGTTTTGGTAATGTTAATATTACCAAAACTCCTTGAAATACTTTCACTCTGTTAGGTTAGGTTTCTTGCAATAAAGAAATCTTGCGTAAAATTTAAATGAATCCAAAAATCTGTTTGTTAGACTCTAGTTTTAGGGGACACAGATGATGATATTAAACTGCTACAACCTCCAACAATAAGCATATATTTTTATTTAACACCACAAACAAGGGAACAACCTTGTGACTAAATATAAAAAAAATAAGAGCTAATATATTACCATGGTACACAAAAAAGTATCCACTTAAGTTATGTAGCTTATATAAATATTCTTACACTTGTCATTGTGATTTAGGGTATACATGTAAGGTGATACTTGCTGGTAGGGTTTTAGGAAAACCTGTCCAGGTAGGTAACACACACTAATCACATATTCTATCACCAAACAACAATATTCAGGATTGTTGTCTTCATATCTAAAGGGTAATTGAGTTAGTGTAACAACAGGCACAGGACTCATCATAGTTCCCAAGATTGGTGGTGCATTTGCTAAGTAAGGAATGGTTAATATTTCATTACAGCGCCAATGTCTATGGGGTCTATCAAGTGGCTCATTTAACCATCCTGTACCTCTTTTATGTATGAAAATATTGTATTTCCTTCTATCAGATTTATAGCAGTCAGTCTGGCTTAACAAACACTCACCTCTCCATCATTACTTATATTTATAACAAATATACATTTTGTAGAAATAGGGAGTGTATTGAGTTTAAAATGTGGGTAACAGCAAAGATCATATAAATTGGACATAGTTTCTCAAAAAGGATGCAACCCACAACCTGATCCAAAATGAGTTAAGTATGCCACAGTAGTTGTAAAGGTTGATATTTTCGATTAGATTAACTTATTTTTATTATATGGTACATTTATACAAATATTTCCCCAGGAAGCAATAAATACAATCAAGTACAACAGTATAACCAAATACAGTTAAAACTTTAAACTTGAATGACTCAGATGTAACATTTTGTGGGTTGAATCCTTTTAGAGAAACTACGTCCAATTAAGAAACCAAACATAACCCAAGTCATAGTGGCACACGTGAAAGACGTTTATCTATATTATCATGTTAATAATTGTACAATAAAATAGGTTATCTTTACTAATATTACGAAGAGGTAAAAGTTAGTTATTTGTATGTAAATTCTCTGGAACTAATGATTCGATACTAAAAATGTTTTCACTGGTAGAAAGTTACGTTCCTGTGTGATAAAGGGGAATTATAATAATAAATAAATCATATTATTTTAATTATTAACAAAACTTCGCCGGAGCGAAGCCATGTTACTAGAAAATCTTGTTTAATTTAATTTAGAGTTAATTTATAAATATAAATAGAGCAAGGATATAACCAACATGCTATAATGTTATTGTTAAAAAATATATTGAAATCAAGGGTAGACATAAAAAGGCCTCATCTTGTTTGCCTTACAGTGCTTTGGTTATTGTATATCTATGGCTATAGTGTCTAGATATAAGGCAACAGATTTCGAAGTCCTGTCACGTTGGTAAAATATTCTCACATCAGCTCGGGGGCTGGAAGGTCCGGAAGCACTTACAGCCGTTGATTGTGCTCTTCAACTCTTATTGCTCAGATTTGCTATCCCATCGGAGAAATCCCATGAGAATGAGGAAGTAGAGACTGTTTTTGCTTTTTAAGGATCTCTTGAGATCAGCATTCGTGGCAGAAATCTGACAGAACGACGTCATCATGGTTGAGGTGAAAACATACCAAATCGTTGCTCATTTGCCATAAAGGTTACGAATTTGTTCATTGCTCATAACGCAGGTAGCTGTTGCGTCGAAGTCGTGTAAATGCGGCCACACGTTCTTCGCAGCGAGGCGCGCAGCCGACACTCTGCCAGCTGTTGAAGATATCAAACGCAGAACCGGTAGAGTGAGGCGTTCGCAGCCACAGTTTTACGACGCGCAGCACTATCAGAAACAGAAGAGAAAGGTTATTACTTTGGAATCGGGTTACTAGGTGATAGGTATTTTTGATGGGGTTTTTGTTATGTTATAGGAAGGCGGACGAACAAATAGGCCACCTGATGTGAGGTGGTCACCACCGCCCACAGACAAAGGCGCTGTAAGAAATATTAATCTTTCCTTATATTACCAATGCGCCACCAGCTTTGGAAACTAAGATGTTATGACCCTTGTGCCTGCAGTTACACTGGCTCACTCAACAATACTGGGTACAGCTTTTTAGTGGTAGAATATCTGATGAGTGGGTGGTACCTACCCATACGGGCTAGCTTTGTGCTCCGCCGTATGGGTTAGCCCTACCACCAAGAAAAAAAGTTAAAAGATGTTTAAAGTGTGAGCTAGCCAGAGTAACTACAGGCACAAGAGACACGACTTCTTAGTTCCCAAGGTTGGGGGTGCAATGGCGATGTAAGGAATGGTTAATATTTTTCACAGCGCCATTGTCTTTGGCTGTGACCTCTTACCATCAGGTGGCCCATTTGCACGACCGCCTACCAATACCATAAAAAAAAACTTCTAGTTAGCTTAATTTAGATTATGATGCTAACATACTCTATGCAGGCATTAAAATATTTTAAATACAAATTAAAGACAACGTATAACAATACATAAAAAATATCGTGATGGGACGCCCGGTTTGAGTGGTTGTTCTATGTTAAGTCAAAATATAAGATCTCTTTTCATAATTTCATCCAAGTCCGTTCCGTGTTGGCGCGATTGAGCAACAAATATCTTGTGACATCAACTGGATAACATTTTATTCAATTTCAGTCACCGAAGAAGAGGATAATATCAAAAACGTACAGCGATGAAGATTACAAGGGGAAGGGAAAAATCGAAAGTGGTATGTTTATTTGTAAGTGAATCTTTAAAAGGTCATAAGTTGCTGGGCAATTATATATATAACAATAATTATTATATTATTAAGAGAATAGAGTTTTTTTTTGTCTCAGGCGTATTGTCTGTCAGCGTATGTTCGTCACTGTCAGCGTCTGTTCATCAATGGCGGCGTCTGTTCGTCACTGTCAGCGTCTGTTCATCAATGGCGGCGTCTGTTCGTCACTGTCAGCGTCTGTTCATCAATGGCGGCGTCTGTTCGTCACTGTCAGCGTCTGTTCATCAATGGCGGCGTCTGTTCGTCACTGTCAGCGTCTGTTCATCAATGGCGGCGTCTGTTCGTCACTGTCAGCGTCTGTTCATCAATGGCGGCGTCAGTTCGTCACTGTCAGCGTCTGTTCATCAATGGCGGCGTCTGTTCGTCACTGTCAGCGTCTG
Source organism: Vanessa tameamea (assembly GCF_037043105.1). Taxonomy (NCBI): domain Eukaryota; kingdom Metazoa; phylum Arthropoda; class Insecta; order Lepidoptera; family Nymphalidae; genus Vanessa; species Vanessa tameamea. The sequence goes on along the minus strand of NC_087339.1, from coordinate 1,697,701 downwards.
TTCATCAATGGCGGCGTCTGTTCGTCACTGTCAGCGTCTGTTCATCAATGGCGGCGTCTGTTCGTCACTGTCAGCGTCTGTTCATCAATGGCGGCGTCTGTTCGTCACTGTCAGCGTCTGTTCATCAATGGCGGCGTCTGTTCGTCACTGTCAGCGTCTGTTCATCAATGGCGGCGTCAGTTCGTCACTGTCAGCGTCTGTTCATCAATGGCGGCGTCTGTTCGTCACTGTCAGCGTCTGTTCATCAATGGCGGCGTCTGTTCGTCACTGTCAGCGTCTGTTCATCAATGGCGGCGTCTGTTCTTCACTATCGGCGTCTGTTCCTCACTATAAGCGTCTGTTCCTCACTGTCCTGTTCGTAACTGTCCACATGACGCCGCTTCTTCCTGCGTCCGTCCGCGTTCTTTCGTATCGCTTTTATGTGGATTAACCTCGTTCGTCACTGTTTACCGTTCTTCACTGTTGTGTACAAACTGTGTATACAATTTATTTTCTATCTAAGATTAGTCATTTTATAATATAAGTCACAATACAAATTTTATAGATTTTTCAAAATATATTTAGCAACAGCGCGGGCCAGACGTCGTCGTGCCCTCCGTAGAGCCCAGAGGGAGCCCCCCCAGGTCGACAGAACGAGGGATCCGACCCCGCAGCTCAGGCCGGCACAGCTAGCTCGGTGTAGATTGATCTTATCTGAGATTAATAGGAAAATGCGCGCTGTTACGTGGCAACCGCCAACGGACGGTTAAAAATGTAAATTTTATTATGATATTTTAATATTAAATTAATTATAAATAAATCTATATTGTATAAAGTTACATAATATGAAGAAATAAAATCGATTATTTCTATATATCGATTTCATTTTTATCGATTTTGTATAAATATATAAATATTTTATTTGAAAGTGTTTTTTAAAAAAAAAAATCTGTTATAAACAACAATAAGTCTAAGTAATCTGTATTATTTTATATAAATTGAATCAATTATTTACCATTTCGTAAATACAGACAGACAGTCGATTCCAATGGGAAGACCAGTAAAGAAAAACAAACCACTTTGATCTAGACATGCCATCAGTGGAGCTCAAATTAACTATCCTATTCATTGTGCATTTTTTTTATATAACCTGGTTTATGGGCCCATATGTCCCCACTCCACCTGATGCTAAGTGGTAGAGGAGTTCAAACGCAAAACGTCAGTGTCGAAGTGATAACTTAAACTAAGTTGAACTATTTAATATTGAAATTTGACAAAAGCTTAAGTTGTTACTTAAATTTTATTTATGTATATTAATATGGTGCTTACCGCTGCCGTTTGCGCAAAATAAAGGGAAGCCTGTCTAGACAGGCGCCGTAACGCGTTACGTAACGAAGCGGTTTACCCATCCCATTAGAAGTTATCGCTTCAAAAATTAAGGTATTTGGAAGTGAAATGAAAGTACTGCCGAAGTTCTTATGCCAAGTGGTTAAGTGGAATAGAATTGTATTATATAAAGATATATTAATCGAGAACTGTTTATAGTGTACAATATACCAGAGATATAGGCAAGTCGCACGGAATATGTAAATCTAAGGTTTGTTTATCTTTCCTCCTCTTGATATTGGAATAGTCTTGTGATTTATCGACAATCACAGATAATAAAAATTGAACGAATAAATGTATTAAAATAAAAAACGGAAAAGTATCGAGAACGAATTTATTATATGTAATTAGTTATTATAATTAATTTTAAATTTACGATCTCGTTTATAAGTTTAATTTTTAATGTTTAATGAAATATTTTTTTAGTCTGTCAACATTAAATTTATTATATTAAGTATAAAATAAATTTATTTCCTATTATTGTATCATAAATTTTAATTGTAAATAAATATCTATTATTAATAAAGATCTTATTGTTTTATTACTATTCTTAATGGAATTATATTATTTTAAATTATATAAAAGCGACAGATAACTTATAATAGTTTTCATTAGTACTAGATTGGGAGTGGAATGTTAGGTACCCTGTATCCTTTTCAGTATCCCTGACGTTTATGCAAAATTTATTGATGTTAAAACGTTAATTTGAGAAAGCATTACAAACAAACAAACTCTTTCGCATTTAAAATATTATTAAGGAATTATATTTTTATGCCATGTGGCAATAAAAAAAAAAACAAAATGTTAAAAACATACTTATCATTCGCCTTTAATTATTAAACTTATAATTATTTAAATGAAAATAGTTAAATTTTCTTGCGTATTATTAAAAGCATATGTTTTACATCTACATATATATACTTTTAATTGTATAAGTTTCTATTTTTATTATTTACCTCATTCATAATGCATGAGATTGTCCGCAAACAGAGGAGCACTTTGTTACCTCACTCTCATAATCCAATGGTATGGTAAATGCGAAATGGAAAGACAAGGCACAGATTAATAATATATAGTTATATTCTTTTCGAATCATAACAAAAAAAATAGCCAAATAAACAACATTAGACAGCAAATTGACGCGATATTATTGGTCGAGAGCTTGATTATCTATGATATTCACTATGGATTTGTCTAAAAATGGCGTTTTGAACGTCGACGTAACTGTTATCGGAATTTTGGAAGTAAAATTAAAATGGAAATAAGTAGTTAAGTGTTCAATAGTGTTCTATCATAAATAAAGATATATTAATCATAAACTCTTAGTAGTGCCCAACATAGCTGAGTTATTAGCAAATCGCATGAAATACGTAAAGGTCTAAGGTTTGTTTATTTTATTTTTTTTCTTCCTTCATTGGAATAGTTTATATAGCTATGTGTAGTCAGGGAAAGGAAGTAGGAAATATTTGTCAAAGCAAATATGATAAGATATGTTTTGATTTTTTTATATAGCATTTGCTTTGTTTCAAATCAGTTCGTTTTATTTTTAAAAAGGTTTAATAGAAAATAGTATCTTATTATTAGTATCAAGGTGTCAATTCAATAAATATATTATTATATTTATTGAATTAAAGTATTCAGTAACAGACAACGTAACTACAATTATCTAAGAAAAACTGTACCGCAAGATCAGTGTTGTCATGTTTTATAATTATATAATAACATTGCCCTGGTTCAATATATAGACATTTTATTCCCAATATCAGGATTGTTCGTGATCAGCGGGCATATATTCAACGTATTATTCATAAATTCAGTAAGTTTTTTATCAAACGAATCAACTACACAGATCAATTTACAATAGTCAGCAATATCGTTTCGTTAATTTAACATATATATAAACACATACATACTACTATAAAAGAATAAAGATAATCAGAAATTAGCGATTCGTCCTAAACGTGGTGCGCGGGAAACCTTGAATGTAACTGACGACTGTAACCGTCGATCCAAGATGGCCGCACCGCTGTTATCCACGTGACGCTTCACTAGAGCGCTGCCCAAATCCCATAGACACTTTTATCCGACAAGTATAAATAACCAAGATGGCGCAAAACAATATCTTTTAAAATCATTTTGTTGCATAATTATTTATTTAACATTTGGAATGCAACCCAATGATTTACAACAGTTACAATTTCCTCACACGTATGTCTTTGAACCTCAGCAAGATTAATACAATGTACTATACATATGGAATTAATAATCGGTAATCCTTTATTTCAAAGCCGAAATTGTCGTTGATAATAAACGCAATGTCCGTAAAATATATGCTAATTTTAGGAACCGGAAGTGATTTATTTTATAATTGACCTTATTCATACTGCATAAGTGTATTCGCAAACATAGGATATATTTTATTTATTATATATAGCTAGGGTTGCCAGGTCGGTAAACCAGATAGTCGGAGGACAGACCAGCCAGTTTGGCCGGACATTTGGGTAAAAAAGCCGAACACGCCATATTATTGAAGATTTTATGTCTCAGTTTTAATAGGTACGATAAAAAAATTGTATGTAAAATCAAGCTTTTCTGATTATTACCATAAATCTTGTTAAATTCTTATGAAATATAAATAAAGTCAAAGGTAAAAAGCCTAACAAAAGCCAGACACCGTTTATTTTGGCCGGACACGCAATGAAAATCCTAACTATGTCTGGCTTTATCCAGACGCCTGACAACCCTATGCCAACCAGGTGATCACAACCGCACATAAACTTTTGCGATGTAAAAAATATTAAGCATTCTTTACATCGCCAATGTGCCGACAACCTTAGCAACTAAGATGTTACTCACCCGTCAAACTGGAACACAACAGTTTTGTTGATTGGTCATACCTAACTAGATGGACTGGCACATAGCCCTACCACCAAGTTTACAAGATACACTTTATTTCCCCACTCTCATAATCAGATGGAACGTAAAATGCGATATATTTATGTGTAGCTAGACAAAAGAAAATAGAAGAATTGTCCGCGCGCTATGAGAATGAGATGAAACTTTGTCTAAAATGGCAGTTCTCAAGGGAAGAAGCGTTAGTAACAAATTTCTGAACAATAATTATCCAACACTGACAAATCCAAAACGAAAATGAGATTTTACAAGATTGTCTATGTAAGTGTTTTTATATATTAGGTACTAGTGAACCGCTCCAGCTTCGCACGGGTGCAATGCTTCCACTAAATATACTACAGAATGTCATAAAACGTTCACAGTTTTTCAGTCGTTAGACAATACAAACCGCTATGTTCCTGCGTTTTAAATATGTATTATCTTCGAAAATATTCATTTAAATTACATGCTGTAAAGGGCCAATATTGATCTATATTGAATGCACAATTTATTTAAGGTACCTAATTGGATAAGGATTAATGCTATATTGCTTAAAATCGCTTCGAAAAGAAGCCATTGTTTCTCGTAAAAAGAAAAGATAAAAAATGTTTATTGTCTGTTATCTTTAAGAGATAGACATATACCATCGCGGACTTTTTTATAGACATTTTTGAGGTGTACAATTCTGTAGTACATTATTTTGATCTATCTAGTAGGGTTCAGCCAGCGTTTACAATGTAAGCGCAAAAAAAATTATAAATTTACGACATCACATTAGAAACTTTTAAAATTATCAGTGTTACTTAACTATATTGTCTATGTATTACATACAAAAACCTTCCTCTCGAATCACTCTATCTATTAAAAAAAACCGTATCAAAATCCGTTGCGTAGTTTTAAAGATTTAAGCGTACAAAGGGACATAGGGACAGAGAAAGCGACTTTGTTTTATACTATGTAAAGATAATGATGATGTTGATGATGACAATGAGGTTCAATTGCAAGAATGATTTCGTGTATGATTTGTAAATATGTTACCTCTCTACTGATTATTCTAAACTAATAAAAATCTTAATTCTTAAATAATTGTACAACTATAAATATACAATAAAGCTGAAACAAATCACGAGCAAAAAAATTCACATTGACATATGTAATAACGTCTCGCCGCTCGCGAGCATCGACGCGAGTTTGCCGCCGCTGCCGGTGGACCGCGCGTAATTCGTAGATAAAATTCGTAGTTCAAAAAGATCAAACCCATTCGATCGCGCACTTATTATATGCGATAAATTGTAGTTATTGTAGACTCTTTGGTATTCAACTAGGTAGGTATTCAAATCTTGACAGATTTGTAAACGTGTGTGTGTCAAATTATACACAATCAATTTGACACACACCGTAACCAACGACGAGCTAACGTTTCACGTGAAATTTATTTAACTCGAAGGGAGCCACAGATGAGATAATAGGCCTGTATATATAAACTGTTTATTGAGGAGTTCCGTTATTAACACTTATGAAACATGAAAGAATACACAAAATGGTGCCTGGTGCTATGTGTGCTCGGAAGCGCAAATTGTTATGTGTAAGTTTTTTTTTTAAATTTACTATGAAAATGAAGATTATAGAAAATATGACGGCTTATTTTTTAAGTGTGTTTTTGTTTAATATAATGTAGTTTAATGTAGTTTCGCTTTTGAAATTATTAAAAATAATATAAGATTTTAACGAAAAATTACTCACTACAAATAATACTAAAACACTAGAAATAATTCGAGCCATTTAAAAAACTCACCAGTATTTTTCCATTAAATTGAATCGGGTCCCAAAAATATATATATTTCCAACACAGAATATTAATAATTATTATACTATTAATTATAATATAATAATTATGAATATATATAGTATCCATTTAATAATTAATCCCTTTTTTTGCAATGTATATTTTCTTTTATAATAGGACCAAACAGAATGTAAACAGAGTAAAAAAATAAATCCAAATACGAATCGGTTCATAAATGACGGTAACGAACTAATTGAAAATCACCTTTTTTTTATTAAAATTTAAAAAAAAGTTGCCGTTAACCAAAAATACTGCTGAATTTTTATTTGACGCTTGTGTCACTCGATAGTCGATAGATTGAATGTCATTATAACACTATTCTTCTGAACTGATTCTGAACATGTTAAAATGGCTTAAGCAACATACAAATCTAAAACTGAACTTTATTATTATTATTTGAATTAGACTTTTAGCCGTTACTAACTATGACAAAATAATGCTAGTGTTGTGTACGTTTTTTAACTTTGCTAAAACCTAACCCAAACGACGAACGAACCTGTTACGACAAATCTATTACGGTTAGAGCATAGCAACTATTGCTATCAAATATTTGTTGCGGATTGATATCAAATCAAATGAAATCAAAAAATTATAAATAATCATTTTGGACCTATGCAGTAACATAATACTCCATAATACTGATTTATCGACTGCAATATTTGATTGAAATTGATAAATACATATCAGATTCAAGTATATACTGTTTATTTATATTTTTGCTTGTTTCTCTATTTGTTGCTAATCTCGGAACCGACTTTGGCGGGAATTCTACTGGCAGATAGCTGATGATATGAGGCTGCTTAGGATACATTTATTTAAAAAAATATATATATTTTCGCGCGAAAAAATCAAACTCCATGAAATATTCAATAAAATAGCATATACCGACTACATCTCTATTAAAACCATAACAGGAAAAAAGCCAAATAAACATTTGACAGCAAATTGAGACGATATAATTGGTCGAGAGATGGTTAATCTATGATATTAACTATGGATTTGCAAAAAAATTGCATTTTGAACGTCAGCGAAACTGTTATCGGAAGTTTAAAATTAAAGTGGAAATAAGTAGTTAAGCGTAATAGTGTTCTATTATAAATAAAGATATATTAATCATAAACTCTTATACTAATAACTCATCTATCTTGGGCACTACCCAAGATAGATGAGTTATTAGCAAATCGCATGATATACGTAAATCTAAGGTTTGTTTATATTTTTTCCGCTTCCTATTGGAATAGGCTATAGTAGGATGTAGAAACTTCAAAGCAATTCGTAAATAAGATAGTGTGTGACATTCACCTTATTTTTAGGGTTCCGTAGTAACATGGCAAAAAACGGAACCCTTATAGATTTGTCATGTCTGTCTGTCTGTCCGTCAGTATGTCACAGCCACTTTTTTCGAAACTATAAGAGCTATACTGTTGAAACTTGATAAGTAGATGTATTCTGTGAACCGCATTAAGATTTTTACATAAAAATAGAAAAAAAACTAACAAACAAACATTTAATTTCATAAACATAAACCTTACTTGCTTCCACGGAACCCTTTATGGGCGAGTCCGACTCGCACTTGGCTGCCGTTCAAACAGCCGATGATGTTTTATCTGTGGTCGTAGGTGAGAGATACTGCCAAGGTTATACATTAATTAGACATAAATATGTTATTTAGTTACATAAACAAATAGATATAATCCAAAATGTTATTGTAATAATTGACGCGTTGGTTAAGTGGCTAAATAAGACCAAAGATCCCAAGTTGCTGGTTACAAAATTCAAACATTTAAAAAAAAAATCACTAACAGCCCGCAGTCCGATATTTGGAAGTGTGTACACTCTCGTGTTTAGATAACAAGTAGAGCCGTTCGTATTACGCTTGTCATTTAACTCTTAACTTAACTTAAGATCTTAGAGTTTAGTTAAGAAATTGATGAAATTTTAATTGTATGAAGGCTTTTTACACCGCGCGCATAGTAGTAGTATTTTTTAATATTTTCTTTGCTAATAAAGAATTAGTAAGTAGACTATAAAATGGATCCCTTTCGACTATGACACTGTATGAAATATTAAGCATCTTACATCTTCAATGCATCACCTACCTTAGAAATTAAGATGTTAAGTCTCTTGTGCGTATATTTACACTGACTCAGATACTCTTCAAATCACATCCCACATCTCAGTTTTCCTGAATGGGATTCGAATATGACAGTTAATTAAGGATGGTACCTACCCAGGCGGACTTGTACGAAACCAAGTAATAGGCCAAGTAAAGATTTTAGATGTTTTTTTTGGAGTTTCGTGTGTATTATTTATTCATTTAATTTATAACAATGCAACAAGCTTTTATTACGGTTTTCTAGACGCAATAACTTACGTCAAAGGAATTAGGGATGGGCGTGCCATTATATTTCCCGCCTTTAATAATGTACATATACAATCGATTATGACATTAGCCTTAATTTAATTTTTATTACCAATTTAATTAGGTCCTGACCGAATTGGGCTTCGTTTACGGTTTTCATGTTGTAATAAAAAAAAATTTAGAAATTAAAGTGTACATACACGGGTACACTTCCCTCGCTTTGAAAATCCGATGAGGTGATGAAATCGATACAACTTAAAAGAGTTACAACGCTTTAAATGTTTTCTAAGGCACGGGATTGCAAGCACTGTTAACTTCCTGATTTCCTGTCAGGCAGATACCGATAATTCCTTAATTTGCAGCCTTACAAGCTAGTTACTAGACAATCATTTTAAGAACACTTTTTATTTTATTACCAAATAAAATATAAAGTGAAATCGATAATATATATACCGCCATATATCAAAATCATAACATATGTACATAATTCAAGTAGGCTTTTAGAAGCACATTTGAATCGTCATTTTACAAAACTGTATTAAGTGATGCTACCACCGGTCAGGAATGTAGATTCTTCTGAGAAGAACAGGTAAGAAACTTAGTACTTACTCTTTTCTGACACTTAAAATACAAAGTTAGTTAAATACAATTATATATACATATATCACAAATACTGCCTGGAAGTCAACAAGTATGGTCCGTAAAAGACGTGGATTTAACTTCTTTTCCATAATTAATTATGAATATCGTTACTAAATTTATTTACTATTTAAAGATGACGAATAAATCAAAAAATTACTCCGTTCTGAAATCAGATCTAATTGAGTTAAATTGAGTCTCAAACTATTTTTTATGTTAAATAAAAAAAAAAATTGCTGATAATAGGATTGCATTACTATGATACTATGTGATAATCGTATATTGTTAATACTCAGGCCGTCTCGCTTAACAACTATCTTGTGATAAGAACGTTAATGATGAAACGAAATGTAAAATGATATCATAATCGAATAAGTGCTGTCTCCGTCGCAACGCTAAGGTAAGCTACGTGTGACATTTAACGTCAATGTTATCAATAATCAAATAAAGTGGTGTGTTTGTGATTTTTCATTTTAAAAATAATTTTATAATACTTAGATTACGCGTATATGGTTGCGTAACACAAGAATATTGGATTATTACGAGTATATAGTATTATTCTGCGTAGAACGAAATATCTTACTACATATTTAAGGTATGTTTTTAATTTTTTTATGCAGAATTAAATAAGTACCGAGGTTATTATCACGCTTGGAATAAACGCTATTGTTCGATTCGTTATGTCTTTGTTTATTCTCGGAATGGCAGTTAAAACGCTAATCATAACAGTATAACGACGTTATAATTATAATTTACGTATTGTTAAACACGACTGCTACAAAACCTATTAGATAATATTTATAAATATATCTATATAAGGTTCTAAATAATATTAATCTAACAAGTGTGATAAAAATCGATAATATATTTTTTTATATCCGTTGGCAGAATATTTTGCGCTCAATTGGCGTAGATAAGTGCCAGAAGAGAAGAAATATGTACTAGAATTAAAAAAATACAACTTTTACTGGGTTCCTTAACCTCTACTAAATAGTATAAAGTGTATTTTAAAAACCAGTCAAATAGCCTATTGTCATTACTTTTATTATATATTATAATATATAACAGTAAAAATAAACGTTGCACCTCATACATAACAGTTATAGTATATGAACTAAATTATAGTCACTCGAATTATGCTTTGCCCCGTCTACCCTTCCAGTTCTAGCCTAAATTAATACTTTTTACATTATACAAACATCAATGTTACTTAAGCCTATTCCAATTGAAGAAGGAATAATGATAAACAAACCTTAGGTTCATGAATTCCAAGCATTTTGTTAATAACTGCTATATTATGGACAACTAACAGTTCTTGATTAATATATCTTTATCTATACATATAATAAAATTGGAGTGTCTGTTTGTAATATTAAAATAACTGCGTTTTACTAAATGCACATGTATGTATACAAGGTACATATTTAGGTATTAAATATCAATTTTTTGTCTGTCTGCCTGTCTGTTTGTTCCGGCTAATCTCTGGAACGGCTGGACCGATTTTGACGGGACTTTCAATGGCAGATAACTGATGTAATAAGGAGTAACTTAGGCTTACTTTTATTTTAGAATTATATGTAAAATAATAATAAATTCACATTTTTTTATTAAATTCAAACATGCACGAAGTCGCGGGCACAGCTAGCTTATAATAGAATACTGGTCCTTTTAACTACTTATATCCACTTTAATCTTACTTCCAAAGTTTTGATGAGAGCTTAGTTGACATTCAATGAGGTTTTTTTTTAAATCTATAATGTGATATCTCAGATAATTCAGGCTCTCAACAAATCATATTGCATTCGTTTAAGATCTCAATAGTCACTGGGGATACAGCATTTAGATAACATAAGGAATGATTAATATTTCTTAAAGTGCTTTTGTCTATGTGCAATGGTGACCCAAGTGCCAATCTGCCTATCAAGTCGTTAAATGTATAATTGACAACACGTTAGATATATTATAATGTAATTTTATTAATGCATAATTTTGTAACATATACATATGTGATTACCACAACTGATATAATTTACAACACAAATGTAACTTGAGCACTATTTAAAAAAAGAAGCAATTCAATTTTAATACATCAGTTTGCTAGTGACAATGTTTTTGATGAAATTTAAATATTTTAAAATGTTCCGTATACGAAAAATTACTTTTTTTAATTCTGAGAGTTCTAATGTGTTACCGACGAGGTATGAATATTTAATTTTATTTCAAACCAGTTGCTCCTTTCGGTAATACTAAACAAAAGTTTTTTCTACATTGACTGAATAATCCTGAGTTTTGTAAGGTACATACAAACTCAACTCTTCACTTCCATAGTTAGTATATTTTTATATAGGGTTATTGGTAATTCCACTTATTCCCGTTAGGAGGTGATAGGGGTGACTATTTGCGATAATATTTCTAATATTTATACATTTTTGGAGAGCTAAGAATAAGGTTATGTTTTTAAAATAAAATTTTTAAGTTTCATAATGTTTTATTTTGTTTTTAAGGCATTTTTGTGGAATAAAAAAATAGTTTTGAAATAATACTGCTTTCCGTCTCGCATTTTTAAATTTTGACCGTTAATTATTGTGTTAATATTGACAAATAACCAGTGTTTATTCGTATATAAATCAGAAGAAGAAAATAGATTGTAATTGTTACTTTTTTTTTTAAAAAAATTTTTGAAGTTGCATTTTGGACTTATTTTGAAAAAATCTAAAAAACGTGATAACTTAAAAATGATTCACTTTTGCATTATACATATGGGGATTAAAATTACCGCAAATAGACACTCCTATTACTTCCTAACGGGAATACGTCGAATTACCAATAACCCTGTATAAGATATAAACAGTTTAGTAAAATAGTGCGGTATTGTACATCATTACATAGTATAAAACAATGTTGCTGTCTGTCCCTATGTATTCTTAGATCTTTAAAATTACACGACGGATTTTGATGCAGTTTTTTTTATAGATAGATTAATTCAAGGGGAAGGTTTATATGTATAATACATGCACAATATAGTGGAGAAACACTGATAATTTAAGAGGTTTCTGAAGTGATGTCGTATTTGCACTTACACTGCAAACTCTGGCTGAAACCTACGAGATAGATAAACATAATGTCCTACAGTATTGTACACCTTATAAAGTCAATATAAATCTTCAAAAAAGTCCGCGATGGTATATGTCTATCTCTTAGGGATAACCCACAATAACCATTTTTTATCCATTATTCCATTTTTTACGAAAAATAATGTCTTATTTACTAAGTGATTTTAAGCAATACAGTGTTAATTCTTATCCAATTAAGTATCTTACCTTACCATTACCCTTCAACGTCTAATAAACCGATCGTTATGAAATTCTGCAAACACTTTCATTATAGGGTAGGATAAAGGGTAATTAACACATCGACCCCCCTCCCCCCTTTTTACACGCAGAAAATCGTGCTAAATAAAGTATTTCATTCCGCAGTTCCACTATGCCTAATAACTATGACACTATCGTGGTTGGTCTCGGTTCGGCTGGCGTGACAGCTGCTTCTACCCTCGCGAATGCCGGCAGGAGGGTCCTTGCCCTTGAGGCTCAAGACCGGATTGGAGGGAGAGTTATGACCGTCCCATTCGGTGATGGCGTTGTCGAAGTTGGGGCTGAATGGTAACTACCGCGTGTATATAATTATATATGTAAGAGACGATGAAATTACACGGGTATACGACCTCGTTTATTAGAATGACAATAACACAAGACGTGACTAAAGTTTTATAAGTCGTCAGTAGAGAGGCGTCAATTGGAGCAAATATAAGACGAGCACGTATTTTGTTTCACGTGTCTATGGGCGATGGTGACTTAACATCAGGCCGTTGATTGGCCAGCTTACCCGTCTATTTAAAAAAAAAATGTCCATAAACACTATTAATTTTCTTTCTTTGATAGGATACATGGAACGGAAGGAAGTCGCGTCTACCAGACGGCTATTCAGAACAACGTTTCGGTCTTACCCCAGGACCTGAGCTTCCAGGTGTACATGTCTGACGGGAGCCTCGGTAACAAGGAGCTCGTTAACGAGCTCATAGAGTTCTGCTTACAAACCGTGGAGAAACCGCCGGAGAAGCCCGAGCCCCTCGGAAAGTTTATTACTAGACAGTGAGTAGATTTTTATCAACATAAAAACAAGATGGCGTTGATCAATTCGATCGTGTTTGTTATTTCAGAGCTCCGTTATTTATTAGCTGATTTGGCTTTTTGCAAGCGTCTGGGTGGGTGTGCTATAGGTCGGAAAAATGGACCTTTTGGTAAGTGTTGGTTAAAGTCCATAGATATTGGCGCTGTATGAAATTTAAACCATTTATTACATAACCAATGCGCCACCAACCTTGTTAACTGTGAGGTTATGTCCCTCGTGCCTGTAGTTACACTGGCTCAGAGCAGGAACACAATAATACTAAGCATTGCTGTTTGGCGAAAGAATGTCTGATGAGTGGGTACCTACCCAGACGGGCTTGCTCTAGTACCGATGATAGGTCTAGTTCAATCGGTGTTGTCAGATGGAGCAGTGCGTCAATAGTGCCATGGTTTACGGGCCGCCTAGTGATGTAAAAAGTTCGATCGATCCTGACCTCTTGGGCTATTGTCGTCCCTACTCCTAATACAAGCTTTAAGGTTAATTGGAGGGGTATATAATAGCAACAGCCTGTAAATTTCCCAATGCTGGGCTAACCGCCTCCCTTTGAGGGTAAGGTTAGAACCATATTCCACCAATCCCGCTCCAATGCGGTTTGATGGATTTACATGTGGCAGAATTTCGTCGAAATTAAACACATGCAGGTCTCGTCACGGTGTTTTTCATCACCGCCGAGCACGAGATGGAGTAATTTATTATTATTTTTTGTTCTTTCACATTTTTGTTTTTATTTTAAAGATATATTAATGTAGGAGTGTGGTTTTTGTTTTTTTTTTTTTGTTATTTAAAATGTATAATGTAAACGCCTGCAGTGGTGTATCACACCGTACACGAATTTATTTCCTACTTTTTCTTAAAAAATTGTGAATATGCCGATGGTGTTTCGAAAATCTATAAATAAATAAATAAAAATAAAATGAAAATTGAGTTAAGCTTAAGCTGCGGAGCCAAGCCGCGGGCGTTGACTATCACGTAAAAACTAATCTATGTTTTCAGATTAATGAAATATATAAATGATAAACATCCAGAACTGTTGAACGAAAAGGATTTCATCGCAGAGTTCCTGGAAATGATGAACCTGTTAATCAACAACTACGAGGCGTCGAACGATTGGAATGACGTCAGCGTGCAGACGAACTACGAGGAACTCGCTGGGCATCAGCACACTAGCTGGCACAGACACGGCTACAAAACCTTCTTTGAAATTCTCTTAGTAAGTGTCGGTTTTAAGGAAGCCCAGGATTAGAGTGTATATGTTACGGTAAAAGCTCGAACTAAGGTAAATCTTAAGATTTTCCAGTAAAACCTAAGATTTACCGATATGAATTGGTAAGTATTTATTATAAAGGGACGACTTTTTCGGACTTTTACCATTCCAACCGAACCTAACCTAACATGTATATCCTAAGATTTACCAAGTGAATTATGGTAAAAGTTCGAATCCCAAAGTTTTATGGACATTTACCATTCATAATCGGTAAATCTTAGGTTTTACTGGAAAATCTTAAGATTTAACTTAGTTCGATCTTTTACAGTAACATATACACAGTTAGGATTAGTATTTATTGATTTGCATACGGGATAGATAATCACGCAATAGTATTTCATTGCCTTTGTAATCAAATTGTCAGTGAAAAGTAACTACCGAGCTACGGAAAACGTCATGAGGAAATACGCCAGTACTGCAAGCGACTATGTGCTTAAAACGAATTAAATTAAATTCTATGACATTTGATTGTTTTGCAGGGGTTTATCTCCGAAACTAATGATCAAATTCTAAAAAAATATTTTACTGGTAGTAAGCTACATTTTTTTTAATGATATCGGTAGGCGGACGAGCAAATGGGCCACCTGATGGTAAGTGGTCACCACCACCTATAAACAATGTCGCTGTAAGAAATATTAACCATTCCTTACATAACCAATGTGCCACCAACCTTGGGAACTAAGATGTTTCGTCCCTTGTGCCGGTAGTTACACTGGCTCACACGCCCTTTAAACCAGATCACAAAGATATTGGTGTTTAGTAGTAGAATATCTGATAAATCTTACCACTAAGTAAATAAGAAACACAAGTACCACTATACGTTAAACAACTACGTAAGTGAATCGAGTTTAAGAGCGAGCGTTATCAAATTAATCAATGCTGCCAACAGAATACGTACAACAACGGCACAGGCTTACCAACGTTAGACATCGAATTAAACAAGGAGGTAACATTAATAAAATGGCCGAAAAACACAACTGGCAAAGTCCAAGTTGTATGTAAAGATGGCGACGTTTATACAGCAAGTAATGTTATAGTTACCGTTTCGCTTGGGGTCTTGAAAGAAAGGTAAGAATCATTTAATTGTATTCGACGACATCCGTGGTCGAGTTGTGTGTACACCGGTTTTTATGGGTACGCCACTCCGAGGTCCCGGGTTCGATTCCCGGCCGAGTCGATGTAGAAAAAGTTCATTAGTTTTCTATGTTGTCTTGGGTCTGAGTGTTCGTGGTGCCGTCGTTACTTCTGATTTTCCATAACACAAGTGCTTTAGCTACTCACATCGGGATCAGAGTAATGTATGTGATGTTGTACGATATTTATTTATTTAAATAGAAATGTTTTAAGAATCATAAATTAATTATAATTACAGTGGACGCACGGTAACCCAACCCCTGACTAATCCGGCGACCCCTGTTATCCGAGATATCTATTTAATATTTTTTTGACAATCTTCGCTAATGTAGATATCAACGTGGAATTGTTAATATTGTTAGATTATAATCTACTAGCGACCCGCCCCGGCTTCGCACGCGTGCAATGCTGATACTAAATATACTACAGAATGTCTTACAACGTTCACAGTTTTTCAGTCGTTAGACAATACAGACCGCTATGTCTCTGCGTTTTAAATCTTGTAATATCTTCGAAAATATTAATTTAAATTACATGCTGTAAATGGCCATATTGATCTATATTCAATGCACAATGCATTTAAGATACTTAATTGGATAAGTATCAATGCTGTATTGAATAATTTAAGGGGGGGGGGGGGGGTGTCGATTATTTTGTATACTTATAAATAAATTAAAATCATAAATTGTTACTTAATTTATGTTCTAGACATTTTATCGTCGCAGTAGGTTAAACCGTTTCGTTGGTCTATGGCTAGGTTTTAAAGCTGCGGAACCACCGAAGATTTGTGGAATTGGTCAAGATATTCTTAATAACATGTCACCTTTCAAACCGGACTATAAGAATATCAATTATTCCTGTCTGACGGTTGAATTCTGATGAGCTGGTGGTACCCACCCAAACAAAGCCCTACCACCATATATATTTTTGCCATAAATAGATGAATTCCTGGTATTGAAAAAATGCTTAAAAAGACAATTATTACGGAATAAGATAGTTTCGACTTTCACCCAGAATCCTCAGTGATTTAGTAAAAGCCTATTAATGTCCCACTGTTGGGCTGAAGCCCCTCCCATTCGAGGATAGATTTGGAGTTTATTCCACCACACCACTCCAGTAATTTAGATTTGATTAAAAAAATAATTACAGATGTTCATCCCTTTTCTCACCGGCTCTACCCGAAGGGAAAATCACGTCGATAGATAAGTTATCAATAGGGGTATTAGGAAAAATTATTCTGTCGTTTCCCGAGAAATGGTGGAACTACAACAGTTACGTATTCCTCTGGAAGAGTGACCATAGGAAACTGTATAGCGACGATGATTACTGGGTCACCAAGCTGCAGCACATGTCGTTTCCAGCCGGATCGAGTAACACGATGACGTTTTGGACTTCTGGCGATACAACCAAATTGGTCAGTTGCTTCGATACCACACTAAACAGTCACTCAGAGAATGACATGCATTAAAACCGAAAAAAAAATTTGAAAAAGAAGTAAATTTCGCGCTCAGTACTGCCCCATAACAGAAGTGAAACTTCTTAAATATTCTACTCTTTAAAAAATGTGATCGAACGTGACGCATGCTTAAAATTTTAATGTCAATTTTTTCTCGAGCTTTAAATTTTATCAGGAAGTTTCACTTCAAATCTGCCATACCATAGCATATATGCACGTCTACGCTGTTGATCATTGAGGAGTCCTTGGAGTCAATCCTGGGCGTGGCATTAGGTTGGGCTTATCATAAAAGTGCATTGTTATTGGATCTGTACGAAAATGTAAATTTTTAGCCGTAGGGAAGGAAGAAACCCCTCCAATTAAGCAAGGTTTGGACTAACTAACATAAAAGTCTGTGAAAATTTAATTTAAATTGATTACACAAGGTTTCATTCATTTGCATTAAAATTGTATTCAAACGGGATAACGTGTTAAATTTGCATGTTTATAATAATAATAATAATAAATAAAAAAACTTTATTGCACTCAATATCATATAAAATAACAGTACATATAAAATGGTTAATTACAGAAAGTTGAAGGCAAGGGCGGCCTTATCACTAAAAGCGATCTCTTACAGGCAACCCAACAGATGAGGACAACATATTCTGTAAAGAGGGTAGTGCATATTATATTATGATGCATACGTAAAATAAACATACATGCAAATACCTGTACATACATACATATATATATATATATATATATATATATATATACACATATACACACATACATATATATCTACATAAATACATATATATGTTTAGTGATGTATATTATAATGGTATTTATATAATTTGGTAGGCAGATTAGCAGACAAAGGTATTGTAAGAAATGTTAACCTTAGCTTATGTCGTTAATGCAATACTAGCTTTGAGAACTTAGGATTTGGTAAACGAGCAGGTGAGCACCTGATAGGAAGTGACTCCACCGCCTATGGACATCTGCAACAACAGCGGGCTTGCAGGTGCTTCTCGAAGGTTTCCAAGTCGTTTCGGTTCGGCGAAAGCTGGTTCATTTAAGGTGCGGATGATACTTCGAATTCTATCGCGATTTCTAAACGTGAAATTCAGCAGCCGGGATAAATCCAAACAATTTCTGGGAACATTACTCGTAAAAAATGTGGTGGAAGATGCACAGTAATCCAACATAGAAAAGCAGGTCGATAAATCCAACGACCAACGACTTCGTGTTCTCCGAGGAACAGGAGTGTGAGACTGAGAATTTTTCGATAGAAAAATACATTAAAATTTTATCAGCCAAACCTATATCTGCGGCCATATATCTAGACCGAACGAAGTAGGGAGATCAACAATAATAGGTATTCGAAAAATAAATCGACAGAGTAACCTAATAATGCTACCATGGTGAATGTCGAAACGAAAAGTGACTGATGATCCTATGACTTCTTCATCGTCTAAAATATATAATTATAGGCAAAAGTGAAAACTACACTACCTTTTTTTCTCTGTTTAAGCAACCGATTTTTCTTTTTTTTTTTCGGTATCTTAAAAGTTGTCGAAAAGAATAATTAGAAATGTTTTCCTCATTCATGGCGAATAGGACTTTTGATAAAATGTCTAGAATGTATTTTTTTAATACGGTTAATTGCTTAAAGGAAAAGTTATAAGGTATAGAATTTGTTTAAAGTAAACAGTATATTTAAATGATTAATAACTGATTTAAGTATTGGTTCGTGACTTAACAACAGTCAAAAGTGATTTATCGAATAATGTAAAGAATAAACGCGAAGTACGATTAAATTTAAAAACAAAACGAAAATATTGCCATATTTAAAAAAAAAAAATTAAAAGGAAAAAAACGAAATTTTCGCTTGCAGACATTCACATCTTTTCTTACCGTCATTGCCGCAGGAAAAAATTACTATAATAGAGAAGATGTCGATAGGTGTTATGGACAAAGTGATATTGAATTTCGAGAAGCAATGGTTACCCAACGGTTCCTTCTTCGGGTTCATCTGGAAGGGGGAGGATAAGAAGAAACTAAGTAACGATGATTACTGGACGACGAGGATTTTCGGGGTCTCGACACCCATGGGTTCGAAAACTGCTCTGACTTTTTGGACGAGCGGCGATGTCGGTAAAATGGTATGTCATTGACTATAAATGTTGATTTATCTGTGGTCTTTTTTGACGTTTAATTATTTACGCGGGAATTGGAATTGAGAAATTCGATTTGAGTGTAAACTCTTTTGTATATATATGTTTATGTCGGTGCTGTGGGAATAATTGAAGATTTTCTTGGGTTCTAGACAGCATCGAACCATCTAATACGAAAGTATATTTTAATACAAATATGTATACGAAATTATAATTTGAATAACCTTGGACCTTCAAGACGAGATAATCAGTGATATGACAAAGCCAAGATGTTAAGCCTTTGTCATAAAAAACGGTTAAATAAAACAGAAAGACGCGTTGCAACAAATGGCGGGAACTGGTTTATAAGTTAGTTATAAAGTCTTAATCGGGGGTTTTGTTAATTCATTAATACATTAATATTCATAAATGCATGTAATTACTGGGTATTGGTATTAAATGTCTTAATTGGGTCTTTCTTAACTAATTATTTCCAAATTAAATGTCATATTACAATTTATTCTGACATTGTAACTGTACTGTCAGACGAGAACTGTCAATTTGAAGGACAGTTAAATTTCCATAGATTAAAAACATATAAAAAATTGTCGTGAACAGTAATTTAAAATTTAATAAAAGAAAACTTAAATTTCGAAAACGTCAAAATTCTCCAATAGTTGAAGGTCGGTTTTTTTAATACGTGTGCCTGTTTTTGTTCTAGACGATATCGATTTTTTTTTTTTGTAATTATAATATATTAATACATGCAGACGAATTAATTACGTCGTGTTATTTATAGGTAGAAACGTTACCTGAAGACGTTGTGAAGAGGAAAGTGATGGAGCTCCTGAGGAAGTTCATGGGGAAAAATATGACGATACCGGAACCAACAGATATGATAAGGTATATTAAGTTTAGCTTATTAATAATAATTATACTTCATTCCACGAAACGAACTCCCAAACGATTTTTTGCTTGCGCTCTCATTGGTTAAAACGCGTGCGGCGTGACCTTCATTGGCCAAATTATTTATTAGGATTGTTTTATCTCTAGCCGCGCGAATCGACCAATGACGTGCGAGTATTTTGTCCCCTAGGAGTTCGACTCGTGGAATGGGCTGTAATTGCACGTCCCGACTTCATACAAAATTACTCTACTTACTATTACTCTGTTTATATTATTATTTGTTTTTTAAATGTAAGAATGGCCGCGACCGGTAATAGTTTATCTGATGGCAACTGTCCAACAACTGCCCATAGAGAACCACCCCCCTTATTAACCCTCCATTGTAATGTTTGGAACTGTAGACTATTACAATGGAATTGGCATGAATCCCTACCATCAAGTAAAATATATATATTTCTTGCAGATCGACATGGTTTTCAAATCCATTCACGAGAGGCAGTTACACTCACGATAATCTTCTCATGCACGAGTATCCGAACGCGAGGGCCATCCTCGGGGAACCCCTCGTCGACGATTCGGGGGCTCCCAAAGTATTGTTCGCGGGTGAAGCGACAGATTTGACGCATTTCTCAACCGTCCACGGAGCTAGCGACTCGGGTTTCAGGGAAGCAATGAGGCTCTTGCCTAGTAGTAAGGTTTAAAAATATATTTTTATATATCGAAAATACAGTCAAAATATGTTATAACGACATCGGAGGGATTCTTGATTTATGTTTTGTTTTATATCGTTTATTAAGCGTAAAAAACATATTCTATCAGCTTCATTCAGATCGGAGGGATATAAGTCGTAAAAACCGAATAAAAAAAATACTAAATCCATGCGTTTTTTATCTTTAATATAATCCTGTATTGAGTGATATGCCTTATTTATCAAGGTTTTTTTGACATGTCTGTGAATATTAAAAATTAATCGGCTCCATAGTTTCGCCTAATGCGTAGCATTTCGCTCGCAACTAGGCCTGGGGGCCTAAGCGATGTCGTCGGAAACGGTTATGACTGTATTTTTTTGTTTTTTACTACCGTATATATTTTTCAAACTCAAACTCCAATTCCTTTAGTCAATACAGAAGCATTACACTTACTTATTGGTAGTCAAATGAAACGCTTTGGTAGTGTTTGGTGTCGTTTGGTTCGGCAAAGGAACACCCTGACGTGAGAAGATCCGGGCGAAAGGAACTCATTACGATTATACGTACTTATGTTAATCTGGAATCTGTGTCAAAAATGTTACATTTAAACGTTGCACACAGTTTTGACGTAGGCTATTTGACTGGTTTGTAAAATCCATTTTATATTATTTAGTAGAGGTTAAGGAACCCAGTAAAAGTTGTGTTTTTTTAATTCTAGTACATATTTGCTGAAAAATATCAAATTAAAAAATCCATATTTAAATAGCGCGCGAAAACGCTACTTTGACAATATGGCGCTGCAATGGGGTCGGTGACGTCACTTGCCTGTATTGTAATCTGTGGCACATATAATCCACGTACAGTAAGCAAACGAGGTTAACAAGCAAGTGACATCATCATAAAGCCGACCAATCAGATGCGTTTTGTGTCACGTGACAAACGTTTAAAAAAATGCATTTTTATTTATGGATTTTTGTAAATATAATCATTATTTTCGACTTTCGTCAATAAATAACCATTTTTAAACTCATAATATATGCTGATTACAATAATTGACACTTTATTTTTCGCATTGTCAAATAGCCTTTTGTTACTCCCAATCACCCAATTATGTCCAAAGATGTTTTAGAAAATCTTAATTTCGTTTTTAAGGTTAACGAATGTTGTCTTTGAAGTGTGTGGTGAAATTGTTACTAATTAATATTTCCATATTTAAATCGGAGCAATTTTTTTTAGATATATATTTTGTCGCATTTAAAGATAGTAAAATATTTTTTTCTTATAAAACTTACAATTTATTAAGGCTGCCGCCTGAAGGGGGCCTCGGAGTGTCGTTCCAGTGTTACTAGCATAGTTTTGCTAAAGTTGTATTAAAATATGACGATAGAGCCTAAATATTTTCTATTTGGTTCATAAAGGTCACTATACGCCAAGTCGAATGGACCCTAAGGCAGCTCTATTTGAATTTTTTTATATGCATTTCTAATAAAATAGATGATTACAATTTTATATATATTATACTTATTATTTTATACAAGGACACGTTTTATCTTATATTATATACATAAATATTACTAGAGCGGTCTCCATATATAAAACTGCTCAACATAATGCATTTTGTTTAAAATAATTGGTACAATATAATTATACAATCTGAGCTTAATTTAACAATAATAAAAAAACAAAATTTTTCATACACGATTTCAGAGAATAGAGATAGAAATAACTTGCTATCTCTTTTTATCGTTACACGCAAGAAAGAGATAAAATATCGTCACACGTCTCAACGGTTACGATACCCGATTCTATTCCAATACAACTTCCACCGAACTGCGATTATGAAAGTTAATCATTACGATATAGTAACTATTTTTTATTAGAATTGGTCGCAGTACTAATTATTAGAACCTTATATTGATAACTTACATGAACTTGATATGAATAATAAATAATGGTAGTTTAGAGTGATATTTTCTTTAGTGAATTTCCAAAATGCCACGTTGAATATTGATATGCAGTATATTTGGTCGAAATTCTACATATTTAATCTATATAGCCATATATCTAACTTTGAAAACGTGTTTAAATAGGTTCAGACCTATCGATGCTAATAAAGATGGCCGTCAGTAAGGTCACATTATAATCATTTAGGAAAATTAACTTTCGAGACCTGATAACATCGAGCAATATGAATTTTGTAAATTTCGTCTTAGTAATAGAAAAAAAAAAAATGGCGCCAATATTTTGACATTCTGCCAAACCGTCCGTCACATGAATCCATAATAAATTTACATTTTTTATACAATCTTTTATGTATATTGCGAGGAAAATATTTCAACTCGATTATAATTATGTTTTATTAAACCTATTGAGCAGTGCAAAAGCAAAATAAATTTGTTTTATATGTATTTAAAAGTGTGTTTTTGTCTCGTAAACTATTTTATTTGTTGCTATTCTGATTTTTAAGGTTTTATTATTAATTATAATTAAATAAGCTACTAGATGTCTATCATGCCTTTGTCATATCAAATTAGGAATTTAAAAAAAAAATGATATCATTTCTGGTAAATATTTTCTAGTTTGTATTTAGTTTGTTATTATATATTTAATCATAAACTAAACATTTTTAACATGATAATATTTAATTGTATGTTTAAATAATGCGCTATTTAAAAAAATACTTTTTTTTTTTAAACTTAGAAATTACCTTGGACTATATGTGAGATAAAAAGGAATTGTACGATAGCCATTTTTATACCAAATTTTAAGAAAATAATAATATATTTTATATTAAGAACTATTTATATATTTATCTTCCAAATATGAAATGTTATGATTGTAATACAAATGTATTATTTGTACCATTTTTACAGCTTTTAATAAAATATGAGGAAAAGATTTTTTTTTTTTATTCTGGTAAAGAGACTTAAGACGTGATTGATTGTGATTTGTAATTATTTTTTATAGCTTTGAAATTCAATTTAATTCACATTCTTTTTAAGATTTCGAACTTTATAAAACAATGATTCGTGAAATAGATTTCAACTATATTTTTCTTAGTATTTTTTTATTGAAAACAGAGAGCATTCCAATTGATACGAATTCGTCGAAAATAGCGGGAAGCAATGATATTGATGCCCATTTGAATTTCGAACATGTCAGAAATATTTGCTCGAATAGTGTTGCAATTTGTAAAAGCAACGATTCGAATATTTGTGCCACGAGATTTATTAATGACAAAATGGAATACAAAGATTTTGAAAACTCCTGTTTTTTATTCATAAATAACATGTGTCATAATTATGGTAAAGGTAAGTCTTACTTTTATAATTTATTTATGTTTTTTTTTATAAATTTGTAAAGAATGACATTATAGATTTAAAAAAATGTTAAAGCAAAAATTGTCATTGGACTAAGTTATTTCTTGTTTGTTTCTTTTTTTTGTTTTTTTTAGTAGAATCAGTTGCTCATTAATTCACAACTGGGGCCTGTAAATTTCCCATAGCTGGGCAAATGCTTTTACAAATTATCATCCAGATTAAAACAGGTGTCACCACGATGAAGCCCACCAACACCGAACAAGTAATAAAAAAATTGGCACACACTTGACTGGATTTAAATTCACAACATTCGTTCTTAATTTTATAAAACCCGGAGAAGGAAATAATTTATTGAGTCTATAAAATAATCTTTTAGAGTTCTCGATTATTACGACTGGTCGATGTTCAGATTATTTCAAATATAGAAGAAGTGATCTAAAAAAGAATGAAAATAACGTGAACACTAGTAGTGATAAAACTAAGACAGCTGTCACATCGAATACTACGACAGCGGGTAAATTAATCACGCCTTATATTATTTAAATATCTAGATATAGTGTCGCACTACAAAATAATAAAACCAACGAGCCAACTTTATTATCTAGGAACGCGTGACAGCTGTCAACTACGCTTGACACTAGCCAAACGTCATACTACTTTACTAGAGTGCGGGTATATTTAGTTGTCAACTGTTTAACAATTTTTTTGACTCGTTCTCACCTTGACAGACTAGACATATATAATCAAAGACTATAACAATCATTTTTAAAGAATATGTAAACTAATTTAACCCAGTTGGTTTTCCATAGAAAAATATTAATATTGCAAAACTTTCTTTAGAATTTTTTTGTACATATATAAATAATTCAATATGGCGCTTGATTTTAACATTGCATTCACCAACATTTTGTATTTTCAACCGTCAAGTTCACCAACACGCAAATTTTATCTGCAATTATAAATACAAACCTTAATCGACTGAAAAAGTTGTTTAAGTCTTTGAATTGCAGTTATTGCTTTTTTTTTCTTAAATATAGTCCGTATTCTTAAGTTGGTATTAAAGATTTCCAGATTTTTCACAATGTTACCTACATTAAAAGTTTAAATATGTAGTAATTAAACTAGTGATTATTACAGATTAAATAACGACAGATACTAACATTATAATTGCTTAATATTATATTAATCAATAAAATACATAAACATAGTTATCAATTCAAAATTTGTCATTGAAAAATAAATAAGTACAAAAACATTGAATTAACCTTAAAATTAATAGTTTTATCTTTACTGGTATTATAAATACGAAAATAACTGTCAGTCTAACTGATGCTTTTACCGCAAATCATCTTAATTTACATGAAAATTGGTATGAAACAAGTTTGAAGACATAGACTTAGACGAACGAAGCCGCTGTCAACAGGTAGTTTTTAATAAATTTAACATATGATTAGGTTTTAGGCATAGACTTGACATCATACAGTCATTTTTTTAGTGATGAAGAAACAAATAAAACGTTCGGAAACAACAATAAGCTCTCTTTATGAAATAGACACGGCATTTGATTTCCACATCTGTCCTATGTCTTGTCCGAACGTATACAGCCCTGTGTGCGTCGGCGTGAACCGTGGCCACGGCTTGTATTACAAATTCTATACGTTCGTTAATCACTGTTCCGGCGATTTGTATTATTGTAAGAACTGGAGAGGTAAGTATTCAAATATAAGTTAAATAAATAAATAAAATAAGCATTAATTTACAGTAAATGAGTGATTACATTTATTATTGACAATCTTTCGAAGAACAGTTTGTCTAAAATCAAAATCAAAAATATTCTTTATTCAAGTTGGCTCATAAAAGCACTGAATCATCATGTTAGTGTTCAATTAAATGAGGTCCTTCTACAAATACCTCCTCCAAAGACTTCCTATCCTTGGTATCATGCAATTCAGATCCATTCTGGCCTCCTCCACGTCTTTTGAGGTCATCTTCCCAACGTTTAATTTATTATTAATAATAATGTTTTTATTGTTTTACAATATGTTACATATACCAAAGAGGCCTTGTACTCCTAAACTAGGAGGAACATGCTGTCGTGGATACATCTGTGGCATAATTGGAGTCGACCCAGTACCCATGGAGGTCTATATGTTATTTTCTTTCAAAATTAGCACGATTTATTTTTATACATATAATTGCATGCCTTTATAGGAAATGCTGTAAGAATACGTCAGGTGGTAGTAAAAGTGATCTTATTTACTTATTAATCTAAAATAGAGTTCATACATAGCCTTCTGGCGTACTTTAATATAATCTCCGGTCCAATCAAAGTCAATGAGATTTACACTAAGACGATTTTACTAATTGTTATATTCCTATCGAACGGAAACTAAACAACCATACAGAGCTTATAACCTTTTAACATTTTTTTTTATGAGAATTCAGCCCGCCGCCTGATGAAGAGGAAATGGTAAAAAGTTCACCATTGAGCTGGTCGTATTGTGCAGCAAATAGGCAAGTTAAATATTACTATGGTAGTTAGATTTAACCTTGTGGTTGAGCAGCGCTCGTTACATTTTATATAAAATGGATTGATGACAAATCGGCTACTTGGGATCAATTCCACTTCCAAAAAGTCACTTTTACGAAACGTAATTTTATCGATTTTCCTATTTTTACTAAAAAACAGATCCAGTTTTAGTTCGGTCGAAGTTGCATCGGAATAGCATTGGGTACGTATCGTAATCATTGTAAATTAGTAGAATTTCCCTGATAGCAAGTTGTCACCACTGCACATCAAAATTGGCGTCGAAAGGAATATTACTAGAATACCATCCCTTACGTCTACAAAGCGCCTCCAACCTTGGGAACTAATAACTCATGTGCCTGTAGTCAATACTAGATTAGAAACTTAATATAGGTATTGCTGTTTGGAGGTAGAAAAAGTTATGAGTGAGTGGTACCTACCCAGGCGGGCTTGCAAAAATCCTTACCGGGTGCTTTTTTCTTTCAAAAATATGTCTAAGAATGCTTAGTAAACCACATAAGGTTTACTAAACATTCTTAGACATATTTTTTATTTCAAATTGATTCTCTTAACATTGATGAGATTACCTTACTTTCAAACATAAACTACCGAAAATTGGATTATTTATCATTGTAATCAATCCTACTTTTAAAATATACTTTAGTTGAAACAAAAAGTACAAACTTTTTTGTTACTTACCTGCAACTATAAGCTGGATATTTTTCTTTTATAAAGCACTTAGCAACCCTCTTTTAAGCATTACAAGCATCAAATGCAAGCAGTCTTCTGGTGTTCCAAAATAAGACTTCCATGAGACCGAGGACGTAGACCATCAGCAAGACGCCCCCCCCCCCCCAAAACGGGTTTAGATACTTATTAAGATTCTATATTTTAGATACATTCAATTCGCAAGGTTCACCGAGATGACGTCATCGATGGGCCACTATGGCTGGCTGGCTGGTGATCACAGGTATGTTATGTCATGTTAGTCTTATATTTAAGTCATTATAGACCTGTGGGGCTATTACGGTTAGACAATAGCAACGGTTGCTATCAAATATTTGTTACGGATTGATATCAAATCAATGGAGCTTGCAGTAGCGTAATACTCGATAATACTAATCGACTGCAACGTTTACCAATCCGCAACAGTTGCTACGCTCTAACCGCAATAGCTCCACTGGACTTTGAACCCAGTAGAATATAGATACTGTCAGGAACTCACTGCAAAACAAGATAGTTGTTTTCGCAAATCACTTTATATCATAGAATTTAAAACTATAAATATAAATATAAACAATTAAAACTTTGCGTAATGAATCACTGAGATGACCGAGCCGAGATGGCCCAGTGGTTAGAACGCGTGCATATACCGATGATTTCGGGTTCAAACCCAGGCAGGCACCACTGAATTTTCATGTGCTTAATTTGTGTTTATAATTCATCTCGTGCTCGGCGGTGAAGGAAAACATCGTGAGGAAACCTGCATGTGTCTAATTTCAACGAAATTCTGCCACATGTGTATTCCACGAACCCGCATTGGAGCAGCGTGGTGGAATATGCTCCAAACCTTCTCCTCATGGGAGAGGAGGCCTTTAGCCCAGCAGTGGGAAATTTACTTACGGTTCTATTATAGTATATGTATGTTTGCCTCAGGCGTTAAAGAGATTGTGACTTGATGTTTTTTTTCAGTCCAACTCACATCGTAGAGCCGCACGAGCGAATACCAGGTTATGGGTGAAGAAAATAAACGAAATGTTAATTGATGGTGTTTTAATTTTAGCTAATCAGCCATTTTTGTAGTGAATACTTCTTTAGCCGCGTTGAGGACGTATTGGTAGGGGAAAATCTTTTTGGGGTGCTGTGCGCTTTGGACGCTTTTTGGATAGATGAATCTCATGTGTTCGCGTCACCAAAATTCTTAATAGCAGTATATCTGTAGCTTTACACCTGTGGGGTTGTTACGGTTAGAGCATAACAACTGTTGCTACCAAATATTTGGATTGATAAATGTTGCTACTGCATTGTCCATAATACTGATTTAAAACTTTTGATTTGATTTGAATTGGTATCAATCCACTGACATATTGTGCAAATTTTCTGCTTTGTATACGTTCTTTTTGCTCGATTATTTGCAATTTAAACATTATGTAATTTTAAATTGTAATACTAAGTTTTATTTTTTCACTTTCATCGGCAGTCCCTATAACTGCCAATATATTTCATTTTCTATTCTGAAAAAGTAGTGCTCATAAGAAGTGTTCATCACTGCCCATAGACATAACTACTGTGAGAAACATTAACCATTTCTCAAGTCACCAATACGCTACCAACTGCAATAAATAATTTGCTTAAATACAACTGCATAATTACCACTAATCAAGTACTGAGTCGTATTTACCTACTTATATACCTATTATTGTTATTAGTCTTCCGGCATAGACCCTAATATTACATACCTTTCTGCCGTACTGTCAAATATAAGTTCAAAGACAATGAGATTTAGGACATAGACAATTTGAATACTTTTACTAATTTTTATAGTAGCAACAGGTACTAAGATGGTATGTCACTTGTGCCTGTAGTTCGCTCACTAACACTTCAAACTGAAACAACAATAATATTGCTGTTTGGTGGTAGAATTCATAATTCGCTACTCAGACAGGGTTGCACTGGCAATTACCTCGCCTACAAATGAGCACAAGGCAAGGCTACTCAACCCTGAATCTTTATGTTACTAAAATTGGAAAACCGCTTGATAGCAACGTTTGTGTTTCGATTCGATTGCGATAAAGTAACTTTTCTTTAGTAGAATTAGCCCTCAGTTCTTACGAATTAACAGAGGTACTAAAAAAAAGGAGTTCAGCAAGGGTAACATTTTTGTCAGTTTTTGTTTTTAAGCTATATAAATAATATTCTATCATATGTCAGCAGTTACTTCGAGCGGCGAGTTAAGAGCATTGGTATAAATAAAAGTTATTTATAAGTTGTTTGTAATTTAATTTAATAATATTACTGTTTTTATTGCAGTATAATAATTAAACACATTGGAAACCGTCTGAGGCTTCACTTGCGTCGGAGGGGGGGAGGGTGTCAATGTTAGGAATTCTTCCCTTGGAATCGTGTAGGCCAAATTTTATGATGATCGATTGAGTAGTAAATATATCGCTTGACGTACCCGCTCACCCGCTCACCCGCTCACCGAACAGACCCCTTTGACTTCAGCGGACATTACTTTAGGTTAATAATTTTCGAATGAATAGTTCGGAACGGCAACGTTTGACATATTTAGGCCGATATTGACCCTTTAGTATTTAAGTAACAATATCTCCGATAACGTTGTTGTAAAATAATTAAATGATAAAAAATGTCCTGTTAAGTTAATGTTAAATTTAGTCTTAAAACGCCATATTAGGGGGTATCATTTAATACGTGACGTCACAGACACATTGTACATCTAAATAATAGTGCGGATTATCCCTTATCACGACATGATACCGTGAGTCCTTAATATGGATATATCTATGACCTTCTCGTTAACCGATTGGTTCGGGTGGTGTATGAGGTGCAAGAGGATCCTGGGCTTGCTGTTCGACGACCAATCACAGAGGGCGCATTTAAACGTGTCACTCTTTGCCTTTTTATATCTCCTGTCCGGTTTCCCGTGCTCCATTATCTTGTGAACTGTCAACAGATTTTTCGTGCACGTCTTGTGGTTGCACTCGCCGCACTTTTTCTGTGCCTTCTTGTGCACGCCCAACGCTTCTTTATCGTCGAACGTTTTATCGCAGGTCACGCATTTCGTTACGTTTTTATCCGTCACGTGACATTTCCTCTTGTGACACGCTAAGCCCCGTCTGTGTTTCGCGATGTAGGGACAATTCGGACACTTCAGTGGATTATCCGGCCGATGGATTAGTTCGTGCTTCTTCAAATTCTTCTTCGAGACGTTCGTGTGGGGGCAGAAGGAGCACTTGTACGGCTTTATGCCCTGGTGTATTCGCACGTGCTCTTCAAACAGTACCTTATTGCATGTGCTGTAGTCGCACATCGCGCATTGGAACGGATTTTCTCCTCTGTGTATTTTTCTTATATGACGAATTAACTGTTCCTCATTTTCGGCCGTGTATCGGTTACACTCCGGACACTGTATACGTCTAAAAATAAAAAAAATAAAAATTAAACATCAATAACTTGAGTATTGAAATATTTTTTTACGAAAAGGTAGGACTTTGTGCAAGCCAATCTGGGTAGGTACCACTTATCATATATCCTACCGTCAAACAGCAATAGCAGCATGATCCAGTTCGAATGGTGAGTGGGTCATTGTCCCTACAGGTGGCGCATTGGCGATGTAAGGAACAGTTAACATTACAGCGACAATGTCTATGGGCGGTGGTCAACACTTACCATCAGGTGACCAGTTTGCCTGTCTCCACCTATTACATAAAAAAAAAATACATTAAATAATTGTCCAAGTCCTGTCCGATTTCGACCATAGTGACCAAACTCAAAAGGACATATCACAGTGTACTAGTGTGTGGGCAAACACAAGTGTACTCTAATGGTTCACCAATGAAGGAATATCGATGGGAGGGCCAATTCAACATAAGGAGAAACAGTTCGGGCACAAAATTAACCACTTTCTGAGGGACTGGTGCGTATGCTCTATAACCATGAGAATTCATAAACTCAAGTCTGTCAGCTAATAATAGTACAGCCATATTAGCATAGATATTCCTATTCTAATGAAGCGAGTCGATATATATAAACAGATTTGCATAAACCATTCAATTTGCTAATAGCTCTGGTATGCACAATGAATAATTCTTGAAAATTGCCGTCAAAAGTCTCCATAATATAGTGGACTAAGAACTTATTTTAAAGATCCATATAAAATAAAAGAGACTCTTTTGCTTCTGTTAATATATATTTTTTATTATATATCAATGTTATCAAAACAAAAGTAACTCCGTCTGTTACCACTGCATTAAACCACCGCACCGATTTAATAGAAATTCAGATAGATAGTTTGAATCCGGAGGAAGGACAAAAAGGTATTTTTTTTAATTCACCTCTCGAGGAGGTGAAAATTGCGACAGATGGTTTATGTACTAAAGGTTTTATAAATTTCGCAGCAGGTTTCGCATAGAATACAAATTTAACATCATGTTTGTGTTGTTCTACGTTAAGGATTAACAAGGAAATTGTTACTTCTATGCTAGTCTTCAAAATTTAATTGAGTCTGTTACCTCAACCGTACCGATCAATCTCTTTCGTGTCTTCTCCATCCTACGTGACATTGGCGAAATAATCCGTGCCCTGTCGGCACAACTAAAAGCCATTAAACTAAGAATTGAATTGAAATTTAACATCGGTAAACAGTAAACAGGCAAGGTACTGTTAGTATTAAATCAACTTACTTTGATGCAACCGTTGTGTATTCAACATCATTGCTGTTCAAATTCTCAGCCACTTCTATGAATATTGGCGCGTCACTCGTTTTATCTTCCATTTTGTTATTTATTACTAAGTCTAACTGCAAAAGAATGTCTTTATTAACACAGATAGCATTTGTTCAACATTGAAAGTCGACACAGAAAATTATTTAAAAAAAGAATGCTTGTTTTATTCCAATTTTGTTTAATAAATCTTTACTAAGAAATGGTGCAGTATATATTATTATTGTTTAAGCAGCTGCTCTTCTATTTCCCCTGTGAATTTGGACTATTGACATGGCAATAGGCAGGAAAATGTAATTGATGTACAAAAATTCAATTTAGTAATATTTTTTTTATGAGGTGTCTGCCTCTTTTTTGAGTTTTAAAAAGTTGACATGTGAGTAACTATTAAAAACTTAACAAGTGTAAATTTGTTCTCTTTATACTTTAAGGATCGCTGTGAGCACTTCTAGTGCACCAAATTAACAGTTATCCTACTCATATACCTATAATGGCCAGTTAATACAGACATAAAGAACAAAGCTCTTGGATACTTTATTTACCAGTAAATTAAGTGTAGGATGTTTGAGATGGATCATATGCACAAGTGATTTAAAAAAAAAAAAATTGTATAGTTTTCTTAGTACACAGGTACATTTATTGTGTAAAAAATGCTGTTAATTATTAAACTTATAAAAAACATTATGTCAAATAATATGGAATGATTTAGACTTAACAGCATTTAAGCTTTTATATCAGTTTAAAGTTATAACTTTATTTTCTTCTCATCTTAATTTTGCCGCTCTGTATACTAGCCGTGGTGCTAGTAGTATAAATTGAAGCGATCAGATCATTATTTTTGTTTACAAATAAGTAAAGTTTGTTAGAGATTTATACATACTTTCTTTGAAAGGTTTCAACATTTCATGAAATAAATAATAAAAACATATCTTACCTTATTCGATTACAAGAAGAGTAAAAATTGTATGTCTCGATAATTTAAATTTTAAACAAATAGTTGAATTAGTTTGTCGTGTTTCGCCATGCCATTACAATTATATACAAATTTACGATTATGATTTATGACATACCATCGTTTGTTTTGATACATTCTTTTTTCTTCTATTGTTTATTGCTTTGGATACTACAGTTTTTGCCCACAGTGAAGATTTTTTTTTAATTCATATTTATCTTTTTAAATAATTAGTATTATTATGCAAGATCTTTATTGTGAATATTATTAGTGTGCACTTCCTATACGACATCTTTCCTAAGCGTGGACTGTGCTTTTTTGTAATTGTTGAAAAAAAACACAGTCCGTAAGTGTCGCACGGCTGGGCTCCTCTATCTATGCAAAGAGGAATACAAATAAGAATTTATTCTAACAAACTGCCTTAAAGAGGTATGTTGGTATTCGAGTGCCTGCAAATTAGAAAAACTTAGTAGAAGGAGATCCTTTCTCTGTATCTGTAGTTTAAAGTCATTTACAGGAATTTCCGCCTGTTTATGAATCAATTTTGCTACTATATGAGAAGAACCAGCTCTTTAATAAAATTCTCACTGTCCGTCGCAATCGGCACCTCATGTAGGTAGAACTCACGTAGGAGGGCCCATATGTGGTGGACGCTCTCAAGCACAAAACAATGTATTTTTGTGAAAAGAAGTTAAGTTATACAATAGTACTAAACGGTGTTGTCTTTTTCGTCAATATTTTAGTTCACCGCGCTTTACTTTATGCCATAATGCTAATGCATCATAGTTGAATTTTCGATGTGTTTATTTTTTTAATATTGCCTTGTAAGCATTTATATAAATAATATACTAACATTCAATGATATTCTAATAAAAGAACATCATTGCCAACATTGCTATAATTTATCAGCATTTGCAGTTTTTAATTGGACTTCGATCCTTGTCTTGCACAATCTATTAAACACATTTTAATATATTGTGAACTAACTTATTACAAGTCATTTTGTTATATGTTTTTGAATATATTTAAATATTATTATATTTGTGAATAGATATTATTATATTATACAATTAAAAACATTTGGAATCATCTATTACTTTTTTTGTTATTTATGTTTTTAATAAAATAGTTGTATTGATAACTTTAAATCAAAAATAAATTTTAAATATTGATCAATTTGAGGTTGCGTGATTTTCTTAAAACATAACAATATATTTTTGGTATCTCGGGCATACTATAGAGCATAACATAATTTTGAATGTCATAAAAGTTGTTTAATTCAATTTTTTATTTTTTGAACATAATATTGAAAAATACCCTCACTGATTCGAATTCCATAAATTTGAATTCAATGAACATTAACTTAGGGAAACGGGAATGGTTCAAGATGTCTACACCAGCTTTACGAAAACCTAAATTTTTAAAAGGATCGGATAAAAAGAATGTTGTTGATCAACAGTTTATAATATTAACTTTAAAGAACGGAATGAAATTAGTGGTATCCTCAGACAGTTTCCATGGAATTCTCATGATAGGAAAAACATATCGGTGCGTGTTATGTGACGTGGAAATAGAGCATGCATTCAAAGAACATCATAAGAGTTTAGTTGAACACAAAAAGTTATTAAACAAATTTCCATATGTTACAGAATTTTCTGAAAATTTAATAAGACAGGTATGTTAATTTCTTATACATTTTTGTTTTGTTTTATGTGTAATATTTTTTATAATACAGTATATTTCAGTCAGTATTTTTGAAATTGGAATTATAATTGAAAGCTTATTACTTCCGAAATATGTCCATTAATAAATGTCTAAAATCAATATTCGTTAATAAAAAAAAAATTGTTCATTGGTTTAGTAATCAATACAAACAAATCATTTAAAATAAGTTCTTGCCTATTATTTATGAAGTTGCAATGTTATTTTGGGTAAAACAATAATTTAAAGGTGCTTGTATTTTTTCAATAAAATATAATTAGATTATTAAACAAATCTTTGCATTTCTTCAAGTAGATAATGGTTTTATTAAGATACATATCACCAAGTTGATATTAGTGACCCATCTCGGCACCGCGCGGGTGAGATTTATTATTAAAGAATATGTTTTGATATAAATATAATTTATATCAAAACATATATATCAAGAATAATGCACCATTCTACCAGTGAACTTTTTTTGGAAATGGATGATTACATCCAGAGATTACTCATTACATACAAATAAAAATTACCATTGTTTAATATTAGTATAGTTAGATTAAATTATACAATTAATAATTATTCCAACAAATTAAAAATTAGAAATTAATATTTAAAATATATATTTTTTTATCTATATTCATCTTAATTCATGATTTGTTACAGATAAACAAAATAAATTGTTATTGCACAATTTGTAATGTAACCATGGGATCTGTATCAGTAATGCTTCATATTAGGACAGACGAACATATCCACGAACTTAACAGAGCCATTTTAAGAGCTGACACTTATAAACCTCTTGATGTAAACAACAATAGTATATAAGCTTAATATATTAATGTTTTTCAATTTTTGTTTATGTAATTCTTAATAAAAATACATTAATATTATTATAAATATTGAGTCTTATTGATATTTTAGGATTTATGATTATGATCATGCACATAAATGAAAAGGTGAATTAAAAAAAATATACAGCTTGTTAATTTAAAGACTATATTTTTTTACTTAGAAACATATCTTACATGAAATGTAAGGAATAGGTAATGTGGTTTGGAATTTTACGTTTATAGTACATTTTTCAACCTTCAGCAGGTCTTTTTTGTATAACCACATTCATAAAAACATTGATGCACTTTGTAGCAATTGAACTGGTAAAATATTGTTAAATAAAAACACATTTTTTATACACCTATGGGACTTAACTACCGTCGACGTTTCTTTGATTTTTTCTTTAAACCTTTTTTTGTTTGAGTTAATTTCGCAACTTTTCGCTTGTGCAGCCAAACTGGATACTGGCCGTTTTGGTCTTTTAATGTTTTCGTGCTGAAGATCCGTTTTTTACCATTATCGGCGGCGACTTCTACTTTTTCGTCATCTGAACTCATTTCAACGTCTTCTTCCTCTTCAGGTGGCTTTTCCTCTTTCTTCTTTTTACCAATTTTTCCTGCATCCAAAAATATAACTTGGTCAGACTCCATAACCTCATTTTCGTTAACTTTTTCTTCTTCTTTAATGCCTAACATTTTCTTTAAACGGGCCAGTTCTTTTACTGCATAGCGTTCTCGCTTTATTGCCCGGCATTTCCTCTTCCATTTGCTTCTGGTTGACTTTGCCATTGCTTTAAAATTTGTTTTTATTTAAAAATAAATACTTGACTTCTGTCAAGTAACACGTGAAAGAAAAATTAAAAACAAATTACTAAATAAGTGCTGCCAGTCGACTTTATATTCATTTTTTGAGTAGGCCACATTATATATTAGGTATTTATTGAAATACTTAAATGATAATTAAATATTGTGTTCTATTTAAAATATTTTTTAATATTATTAATGAAACAACTACATTTTTCCAAAATAGTTGATCGTTACTTCCTGAACTGCCATAAACTAAAAAGATATTATTGTTGTCTATTACTGTAATCGGAAATCGGAATATCAATTCTTGTTTTTTGCTGACTGCTGGGTGCTGTCATAATTTTCTTATTTTCGGGTATTTGGGGATGATATTGCCTTTAGCTTGGAATCGTTCCAATTTCGTAAAATAAACTGTTTACCTCTTAAGATTAAGCTTACTCACCGGGTCATCGTTATGAATCCGCAGTCCTTTGTGTCGTGCGTATTTTAATATTGACTTCGAAGGAAGTCAATAGTTGTATTTTGTGGGTCCTATACCAGTATTTCTGCTTTAAAATGGGTTCAGTGCACATAGAATGTGATACAAAACGCGAATTGGATGATAGCGGCTGCGTACAAGATGGTAGTATAATAGATCTCAATTAAAACCTTTGTTTTCTTTGACTTAAAAGATCGCTGTCGATAATCAATAAAAACAAATTGGTATTGATTTTATAGGAAAAGTATAAATAAATATATGAAACGATTATATTGTTTTAAATAGTCGTCCTCCTTGGTGTATTATCTATTTATTTTTATTTTTTACGAAGTGATCTTTGTCTATTTTGCACAAGAAATAAAAAAAAAAACTTGTTTTCAATGCATATCTAAAATAATATGTTTAAAATTTCGTAATAAGTTATTAGTATGTTTTATTGATTTTTTATTTATATCCAGACTCCATTCTTAATATCCTCTTTAGATATTTTTTTTAAATAGAGATCAAATTCAATTAAAAACTGAACAATTATTTGCACAATATTTACATAATTAATTGGTCCTTATGATCGATTATTAAAAAAAAAGCAAATAATTGCACATACATTAGTAAAATATTAATTTTATTCATCTTTTTACATTATTACACATTATTCCTTCTATTCTATTTATATTTATAGTCCTCAAAATTACTTAATTTAATAAGTTTGTTTATTTGAATATCTTTTCAAACCATGCTTATAGGTGGGCAGTATATATTATGACTATAGCTATAACACTTATTGTATCCATATAGACGAAAAAAAACAGTCTATTTTCAAATGTTTAGTCATTTTGAGTGTAAATATTTTGTGGCCAGTTATTTTAAAATTATGTTCAAACAAATACTTCGAAACAATTCAATGAAGTTATTTCTATTTATTTTCGAAAATTTATATTTAATTTGAATACATTTCTATTGATTGAAATAAATAATATTTAATAAGAATCTTTATCATTTAGTGAATATAATCAAATATCCTTTCCAATTGAAGAGATTTAGCTTTTTCATTCAATTGTTGGTAGGACTTTGTGCAAGCCCATACATCAGTGTATACCACCGTACATACCACCCACTAATCAGATATTCTACTGCAATACTTACATAGTATTGTTGTGTTCTATTTTCAAGGTTGAGTGAGTCAGCATAATTAAAGCACAAGGGACATAACATCTTAGTTGCCAAGATTGGTGGCATTTTACTTAAAATTTCTTATGAAACTGATATCTATACTCTATTCCAACCATAAGAGGAAAAAAGTCAAATAAACAACATTTGACAGCAAATTGATGCAATATCATTGTCCGAGAGCTTGATTAATCTATGATATCCGCTATGGATTTGTGAAAAAATTGTGTTTTGAACATAGACGAAACTGTTTAGGAATTTTGGAAATGAAATTAAAGTGGATAATAAGTAGTTAAGTGTAATGGTGTTGTATTATAAATAAAGATATATTAATCATAAACTCTTAGTAGTGCACAATATAGCTGAGTTATTAGCAAATCGCATTAAAAACCTGAATCTAAGTTTTGTTTATATTTTTTCCTACTTCCATTGGAATAGGCTGTATAGTCCAGAGTTGTGCTAGTCTGCTTTGCATGTTATAGAAAACAAAAGAAAAAAGTGTAAACAAACCATAGATTTACATATTCCATGCTATTTGCTACTAGCTCTGCAATATAGTGCACTATTTTACATAATTACTTATATACATTTTAATTTTGCTTTTAAAGTTTCATTAACAGCTTTGCAATTTTCAAATTACCATTTATTAACGAATCTATTGTTAATATCATAGATTATTTAGATCTCGGCCAATGATATTGCATAAAATCGAGGTTAAAGTTGTTTGTGTGTGTACTCGTCCTGTGATTGGATTAGGCTGTGCACATTAATTATTAAAATGTGCTATGCTAAGTATTTTGCCACAATAATTATACTAATTTGTTGTCAAATTTCCTATAAATATGGAAGTGAAGTAAAATGTTTTCTTTTAATTAATAAATAATTTTCTTAGCTAAATTTCTATTTATAGGCTAACTATAGGCACAGTTACTCCATATAAATATATATTAATATTGTACTGGTGACATTAATTTATTTTTATTTGTGAAGGAGAATTTACAAGTTCATTTTCTAGAAGTTATATCTTCTTTTACTACTTTGTTTTATTTTTTTATCAATCATTAAGTCTGACGTTTTAATGATAAGGAATTCTTATACTATATTGAATGATTAATTAAAAAAATTGGAAAGATAAAACATTTGATTTTTTTTTTAACTAATGTGGCCAATGATATTTGTTACACAGTCTACTTCAAAAGTTGATAACATATAATTTGTGTTGTAAATCATACAAGACAATATACACAAAGAAAATTTTGCTGAGGCACAGATAATAAAAAATTGCCAATAATTAAATACCATAAACATCATAATTATGAAATTACTATGCTAGATACCTTTACCCATCCAAGTTCATTCTGAATATTACTGAAATAATTTTTGAACACTAATGAGTTGCTTGGGATATTACCCGACAGGAAAATAATTAACTTTAATTCTTTCTTATATAGGCAAAGATAATTTATTTGTCTATATAGTCTATATTGTCTACATAGTACTTTACAAAAGAATTTAACCAAAGGAGCCAACTGTTTGGTGTATTTGGTGGCTAACTGTTGGCCACTAATTTTCTCGACACGGTCTCAGTCCTTTGACCGTTGACAGTCTATACATTTATAGATATCAATAATCAAAGTAAATAGGCTTGATTGAATGTCCTTAAGCAAAGAGGTTTGGTGTTGTTAGGGCATAAATCGACTATGCTATCTGAGATGTTATATCCCTTGTATAATTACATTAGGTCAAGTAACTTATAGTATTATTAATATAAGAGGTAGATATATTAAAATGTTATTGAACTGTTTTAATATTAAAGGCATTCATATTGAAGGGTTATTAATCCACATAGGTGGGTTTTCATACTGGAAAATATACATAATATTTATATATTTTTTAAATATGTTAATTTATATTCAGACAAACTGATGGTAAGGGCTCTCTATCGCCCATAGACGTTGGTGCTGTGAGAAATTTTGACAATTACTTTTATTGCCAATGTGCCTTGGTTACTAAGACATGGGCACACTAACCCTTCAAACGGAACACATAAATAGTATTGCTGTTTGGTGGTAGAATTTATGATGAGATGTACCTGGTACCACCCAGATTTGCAAAAAGCCAGCATAAAGCCAATTTTACAAATTAATGAATTGTCCACAGATTTCGTCCACAACAGCTACAATCAAATAAATTTATTGGATTTATCCGATGATGTTCTACTGTACGTTCTACGTTATTGTTCACCAAGAGATTTGAAAGCGCTTGGATTGTAAGTATAGTTAATACTTTGCCTAGTTAATATTATATTTTTTAATTCTATATCTATAATAATTGTTTGATTTTCTACGATCTCGCTGGCAACACTGTTTATATTAAAATTTTGATACTATTTAATCGAACTGGATGGTGAGAGCAATCAGTACCACACCCATTCATAGCATTAATTGTGTGTCATCATGCACATAAAGGTGCAATGCGATTTAACTAACATTCAAATGTCATATATATAAACACTTATACGTAACGAATTACCAATTTAAAATTATGCTAAACACTTATCCGACCTTTTTCATAAGAAATAATTCAAAAAAGTTTTTTTTTTTTTTATTTAAAAATTGTTGCCATGTAGAAATAAGTATTTGACCAAGATTCCGTGCGGATGAGTGTTTATAAAGTTAATGAGTTAATTGGCGTGTTTGGAAAGGGCTTATATAATATATAATTCGATTTTATTTTCAATTATAGTGATGTATAAATATATCCAGATCTTACCTAATCCAGCCCCCCTTTTACCTATTTGTGGCCATTCATTTATTACGTAACTAGCGACCCGCCCCGGCTTCGCACGGGTGCAATGTGGGCTAAGAGATAGACATATACCATCGCGGACTTTTTTGAAGACCTTTTTAAGGTGTACAATACTGTAGTACATTATTTTGATCTATCTCGTAGGGTTCAGCCAGCGTTTGCAATTTAGGCGCAAAAAATGTGTTTATTTACGACATCTCATTAGAAACCTCTAAAATTATAAGTATTTCTCAACTATATAATGCATGTGTTATACATCTAAACCTTCCCCTCGAATCATTCTATCAATAAAAAAAAACCTCAGCATCAAAATCAGTTGCGTAGTTAAGATCTAAGCATACACAGGGACAGACAGCGGGAAGCGACTTTGTTTTATACTATGTAATGATACGATTTTTACTAGATTTTGAACCCCTCTCCCCTAAATTAGAAAAAATAAGAATACGCCGACCCCTTCTCCCCGTTTACTATTTATTACGTAAGAATATAGAGGATAGAAATGAATATACGCTTGGTTGGTTTTGTATCGACGTTCGAGGTTGCCATGGAAACAGTTAACTATGCGCATCCGAGCGCATCTCGGCCATCGCGCAGTTGCCGACGCTTTTTCAAATATTAACTTTGTCTATATTTGTGATCTTACGTAAGACTATATCATATATCAAGACACCCAACCCCTTGTAAGAAAAAATATAACGTGGTTGAAACCTTCACCCCCCCCTAAGTTGTCTTATGTAATAAATGAATGGCCCCTTTCGCCTGCCTGTTAGGGGTGTAGGTCGTATTTCTTAGGTGAAAAGAAGCCTATGGGCTTCCTATGAGTTCAAGCTTGCTCCATATCATATTACATTAAAGTCTGTTATTT
The DNA here is from genome assembly GCF_037043105.1 of Vanessa tameamea. NCBI lineage: Eukaryota > Metazoa > Arthropoda > Insecta > Lepidoptera > Nymphalidae > Vanessa > Vanessa tameamea. The sequence goes on along the minus strand of NC_087339.1, from coordinate 1,655,899 downwards.
GGTCGTGAAAGCGTAACATACAGACAGACAGACAGAGTTACTTTCGCATATATAATATTAGTTATAAGTATATACGTCAATAGCGCAATCTGTATCGACTTGTTGCGTGACACGTACTCCTTGCTCGCGTTCCTGTAGTATATATAGCATTTGGCGAAATAATAAGAACTTTTAAAAATGTTATGACCATTGAAGGTTTTGTTGGTAGCAGAAAATTTTCATTCATCGCCGAGCACGATATGAACTATAAACAAATTAGAACCTATAGTCCATTCCATTAAACGAGTTCCCAAAGGGAATTACCTTTGTCCTCTCATTGGTTAATACGCTTGACTTTCATTGGCCAAATCATTTCTTTGGATCGTCTTATACATTTGATTAATCTCGCTTATGTCTAGCCGCGCGCATTGACCAATGATGGACGAGTATTTTGTTCCCTAGGAGTTCGACTCGTGGAATGGACTATAAATGTTGGATTTACACATTTTCCGAGTTTAAGGTTTGGTGCTCTTTCCCAATAACACATACGTAGGAACATGCACCATTGTCATTTATGTAAAGCTTCCAATTTTATAAGTTTTTTTTAATTAGTCCAATGTTATAATTGCGAAAGTAACTTTGTGTCTGTCTATCTCACTATCGCGGCAGAAAGCCTGAACAGAATTTGATGAAAATTATTATAAAGTGAGCTCGAAATCCAAAGAAATACTTGAGCTAGTTTTTATGTCTACCATTTTCCACCATCTACCACTTTTATAATTACTATAAAGGTATAGTATAATTGGAACGATGTCCTTCTTGCTAAAAATAAAAAATAAAACTCCTCAATTCGCTGCCTGTCGAGTCTTCCTTCCCAGGCTAAAGCCTCTGATGAATCTGCCTTTGGTTTAGATAAGCTTTAGTTTATTGATAACTAAACAGCTCAGATGTATTGAATCTCATAATTTTAGGTCGCCTTACAATCTCGTTAGTTTTATTAGGAAATGTAAAGCAAATGTATGACGACCTCCGTGGTCGAGTAGTGTGTACACCGGTTTTCATGGGTACGCCACTCCGAGGTCCCGGGTCCGATTCGCGGCCGAGTCGATGTAGAAAAAGTTCATTAGTTTTCTATGTTGTTTTGGGTCTGAGTGTTTGTGGTGCCGTCGTTATTTCCTTTTTTTCCATAACACAAGTGCTTTGGCTACTTACATTTGGATCAGAGTAATGTATGTGATGTTGTCCAATATTTATTATTTATTTATTTAAAGCAACCGAATACGTTTGATAAGATTGTGTTATTTTTTAAATGTAATATGTAGGGGGACCGGCAAATGTGCCACCTGATTTTAAGTGGTCACCACCGCCTATAGACATTGGCGCTGATAGGAATATTAACCATCCCTTACACCGCCAATATTATATTATGACCATTGTACACTGGCTCACTCACCTTTCAAACTGGAACAAAACGATACCAAGTTTTACTGTTTGGCGGCAGAATACCTAGTGAGTGGGTGCTACCTACCCAGACGGGCTTGCGCGAAGCCCTACCACCGAGTGGTTTAGAAGATTATTTTTAAAAATACATCCCTTGCTAGTCGAAGCCAGAATTTTTATTGTAAAACTGCCACCTGGAGCAGCGTGGTGTAATAACATACAAGCCTTCCCAGTAGTAAGACTAAGCCCACCAGTGGGACATTCACAAGCTGATATCTGTGAACGTATTTCATAGCTCGTGCATTCGTCTCGGGCGTCTTGTTCGTGAGCGCTCGTTGTGGAGGCGAGTCGACACGACCGCGGTACCCTGCAGCCAAGCGAGGCTGAAATGGCTCCTCGATAACACCCTCCATCAAGATACCCGTGCATTAATGATCACTGGATACGCTAGGAACGCTGACGGGTGAGTGTGGTCTATTTCGATGGCAGGATGACTCATGATTAATAATAAACTTTGACCTTGAATCGACGCGACGTCATTGGTCGATATTTAAATGATCTGTGGTTTTCATTTTGGATTCGTGAATGGCGATTTGAATGTCGACGTATTTGATTGGAACTTTTGAAGAAGAATTTGAGTCTGTATAAGTCAATTAGAATAGTTTTGTATTATAAATCAAGATATATTAATCAAGAACTGTTTTTGAATCAAATCTAATGGTATGTATATATCTAAGGTTTGTTTATCGTTGTATGTATGTACCTAGCGGTTGTGATCGAAGATTTTTGAGGTAATATAATTGATGGTAAGTGGTCACCATCGCCTACAGACATTGGCTGTTATCATATCAAGCGTCCCTTGCGTAAACGATTTGCCAGCAAACTTGGGAATTATGTCCCTTGTGCCTGTAGTTAAACTGACTAACTCCTCAAACCGGAACACAAGAATACTCAGTATTGATGTTCGGCGGTTACATTGGCACCGGTCTTCAAATCGGTATATGAAATATGAGCCGTTTGAGTTGTCGGGCCCTATCCAGGGTTGTCGTGATTAATTTTCAAGCTGTTCCTAGATGTCTTGGACTCATAAACGTCACGCGCAAGGAAGCCGCCGAGGAGAAGGACGAGTCCAGCGAAAGCGAAGCAGGTACGAACAATGAACCTAATATATGTGGTGAGTTTTTTATTATATGTAATCTCTTGAGATGGCAGAGCGGTTAGAACATCGTGCATCTTAATCGGTGTCAGCGGATTCAAAATCAGGCAAGCAAAGTTAAATTTCTTCTCAAAGGTAGAGGAGGGCATAGCTCAGCAGTGGGCCATTAAAAAGCTGCTTATAGTTAGGAGGGGGGGGGGGGTACGGTGGTAGACACCCCATGTCAATCGGTTGAGTAGCTTAAACGTTAAAGCGTAACAAACGAATTAACAAACTCATGTTAATATTAGTTAGCTTAACGTAAATTTGAGAACTATTAAGTGTTTTTTTGGGTTCCGTAACCAATGGGTAACACGGAACCCCATTACTAAGACTCCGCTGTCTGTCCGTCTGTCACCAGGCTGTATCTCATGAACCGTGATAGTTAGACAGTTGAAATTTTCACAGATGATGTATTTCTGTTGCCGGTATAACAGCAAATACTAAAAACAGAATAAAATAAATATTTCAGTGGGCTTCCGTACAACAGACATTTTTGCCGTTTTTTATAGATGGTACGGAACCCTTTGTGCGCGATTCCGACTCGCACTTGGCCGGTCTAACCGATGATTGCGGAAACCCAAGAAATCACCAATAGGTGTTTATAAAATTAGCTCTTTAAACAGCTGATGAATTTATTTATTGGCGATACTAGTACGAGAAAATAATGGGTTGATCGTTCTAAGAATACGTATCTTGTCTTCAGAACAGATCCACGAAATCCCGATCCCGGTGCACTTGGAGAGACATCACGCGAGGCTCTTCATCAGTGCCCAGAGGACTCCAAATCTGCCGAGGTGAGTGTTTCAATTTTTAAACCCCCCCAGATTGGGGGTATGAGTTTAATAAGTGTATTTGTGGCATCGTAAAGGATTTATTACGTATTTTATTTTATATCTCTTATTTAGTGTAAAATATGTGTATATTGTTAATGTACCCTTTGACTTGACTTTAATGATATCACAATAACATGGTCGTGACCCGATGCTATGACCATTTTACCAGCAGGATCTCCAACTCGTCACCAATTTACAGCAGAAGTGTAGCGCGGTATGGTTCAATAGCTGTTTTTTTAGGGACAATCGTGACTACAAAATTTGCAGATCTGTAGTATTGATAAATGTAAAAAAATGTATTTTTTTTAGACATAAAATGGCTGCTTACCTGGTTCAAAATTGTCGTTGAATTTTGAGACACCATGTATATAAGAAGATAACATTGGTCCGTTCCACGAGTCGAACTCCTAGGGAAGAAAATACTCGCATGGCATTGGTCGATGTACCCGATAAGAAAGACCAAACCGGCATGTAAGACAATCCTAAGGAATGTAATCACGATCGGGTATTAACCAATGAGCGCACATGAGCAATTTCTCCTGGGAGCTCGTTTCGTGGAATGGACTATAAGACGTTACGTTCTCCCAACTCTTACTTACACTGGCTCACTCATCCCTTGACAAACCGAGATATAACCCAATGGTTAGAACTCGTGCTTCTTAACCTACGATTGCTTAATTTGTGTTTATAATTCATCGCGTTTCCTGTGACGGAAAACATAGTGAGGTAACCTGCTCTTGTCTAATTTTAATCTAATTCTGCCACATCCATCCATGTATCCACCAACCCTCATTGGAATGGCTCTAAACCATCTCCTTAAAGGGAGGGCAGGCCTTAGCCCAGCAGTGGGATATTTACTTAGTTACTGAAGCATTGGTGTCATTTTGTAATGTCAATGTTCTATTTATAGATATCGTGGCTTCCCGTCGTGGACCGACGAGACCGACCTGGGCCGCAGTGGGCCGCAGCGGTGCAACGGGCCGCAGTTCTCGTTCTCGCCGAAGCTCCTCCAGCAGCTGGTCGCCACCTGCACGCAGTTGACCACGCTCGCCGTGGATTACTGTAATATTGATTGTAATCGGGTAATTATTAATTATACCTTCCTACTAATCAACTTCTTTTGAATTAACAATTATTTACCACTTTTCGTCCACGGTCTGTGTGTGTTTGGGGGGGGGGGGATTAGCCTACAATCTTGAATTTGAAGAGGTATTTGGTTGCTGTTTTGAGTTAGTTTACCAGTGGCTCCCTCTAAAGTTTAGAGGAGGAGAGGGTATGGTATCGTTTGCAATGTCATAACATACCTTGAAATGGCATTTTTTAATTATTTTTTTTTATATATTGGACAACATCACATACATTACTCTGATCCCAATGTAAGTAGCCAAAGCACTCGTGTTATGGAAAATCAGACGTAACGACGGCACCACGAACACCCAGACCCGAGACAACATAGAAAACTAATGAACTTTTTCTACATCGACTCGGAGCGGCGTACCCATGAAAACCGGTGTACAGACTACTCGACCACGGAGGTCGTCGTCAATATGCTAATCGGACTGAGATTATAGAGAGATTGTAAAGAATTTTTCAGTGACATTTCGTTCTTCGTCTCTGTTCCAGACGACCCTCGGTCACTTTCCGAAGATGTTGAAGAAGCTTTCGCTCCGCGGGACGAGGTGCTTCAATATGACCGTCGATAAATCGTTCCTGTTCAAGATTCAAGATCATCTACCGTTTTTGGAGGTGAGTTGACTATTGTTATTTATAGCCTTGTAGTCTGTTCGTTTTAATACGTATAGCATTTGGTTTACGCGGCGTTAGTAAGGCTCACAGTCGATGTAATATTTTAGTCATTTTACACGAAAACTTTAGTGATTATACGAATTACGATACAAGATTATATTGATGATAAAAAAGCGTGGAGTTAATGCTCGTTGACTTCCAGGCAGGAGACATGACATACATATATAATTGTATTTAACTAATGACTGTGGTTTTAGACGTTGAAAAAGAGTAACTAATGAGTTTCTTGCCGGTTCTTCTCGGTAGAATGTACATTCCGAACCGGTGGTAGTTTTACTTTAAACAGTTTGTTAAATGATGATTCAAAAGTGCTTGTAAAAGCCTACTTGAATAGAGTATATTTTGATTTTTGATTTTGATTTTTGATTTTGATTTTTGATTTTGTTTTTTGATTTTTGATTTTGATTTTTGATTTAGATTTTTATTTTGATTTTTGATTTTTGATTTAGATTTTTATTTTGATTTTTGATTTTTGATTTTGATTGTCGAAGAGTTTGCGCAATGGTTTGATGCGATGTAAAAGTTCGTAGGATCGATCCTGACCCCTTGGGCTATTGTTGTCCCCACTCCTAACACAAGTCGTAAATTCCTTAATTGATACGCGGCATTGCTACTATTCTTAAAAAAAAAAATAAACAGATTAAACCCTTATGAATCACTCCGTTCGTTGTTGAAAATAGTATTAATATCCGTTCGGTATTCAGACAGACGTTTTTGCGGGTGAGAGTAAAAATCTAAATATACTTTATTCGTGTAGGTTCTTACAAACACTTTTCAAGCGTAATTTTACTAGAACTATGTTGAATGAAACTAACACCGGTACGGAATGTAGATTTCATCGAGAAGAAACGTCAAAAATAGGCTATTTGACTGGTTTTTAAAATTTTATATTCTTTAGTAGAGGTTAAGGAACCTAATAAAAGTTGTTTTTTTTTTTAATTCTAGTATATATTTGCTGAAAAATATCAAATTAAAAATTCAATTTTTAAATAGCGCGCGAAAACGCTACTTTGACAATATGGCGCTGCAATGGGGTCGGTGACGTCACTTGCCTGTTTTGTAATCTGTGACACATATAATCCACGTACAGTAGGCAAACGTGGTTAACAAGCAAGTGACGTCATCATAAACCCGACCAATCAGGGTCGTTTTGTGTCACGTGACAAACGTTTAAACAAATGCATTTTTATTTATGGATTTTTATATAAATTAATAATTAGTTTTCAACTTTCGTTATTAAATAACCATTTTTAAACTCATAATATATGCTGATTACAATAATTGACGCTTTATTTTTCGCATTGTCAAATAGCTTATTCAGTAATTACTCTTTTCTATAGTTTAAAATACAAAATTGTGTTAGTTAAATGCAATTATATATGTATATAATATATCCTATCTGAACGGCAACAAGTATTATTTATTTATAACAAGTATTATTCCAACCATAAAAGGATAAAAGCTATATAAACAACATTTGAAAGCAAATTGCCGCGATATCATTGGTCGAGAGCTTGATTAATCTATGATATTCACTGTGGATTTGCGAAAAAATGGCGTTTCGAACGTCGACTAAACTGTTATCGGAATTTTGGAAGTAAAATTAAAATGGAAATTAGTGGTTAAGTGCAATAGAGTTGTATTATAAATAAAGATATATTAATCATAAATTCTTAATAGTGGACTATATAGCTGAGTTATTAGCGAATCGCATGAAATATATAAATCTAAGGTTTGTTTATCTTTTTTCCTACTTCCAGTGGAATATAGTGGTACTATTGTTTTGGTTACAGAGTCTCAACGTTTCGGAGTGCGAGTGGATGGATCCAGCGACGCTGCTGCCGCTAAGCAAGATGCCGAAACTCGAAGAGCTGTTCATGCGTGACTGTCCCAAGCTGGCCGAGTTCGTGGCGTACGCTTCCCTGACATCCAGATACGGGTTCAGGACTTTGAGGGTGGGTGATTTCGACAAATTGTTTTATTTAATTGTCGTGGGACACGCGGTTAGGACGATGTTGTCTTGAATCTCTATATATTATGTATTAAATAACAGATACAATGAAATAAACTAACAATGTTTGAGAATAATTCAATGACAAGAGATATTATATTTTATATATTTATATATACATAAATGAAATACCACTCACTGATCAATCTCGAAATCTCTGAAACTATAACACTTACAAACTTGACATTTGGCAGGTAGGTTCCTTATAGGGTGTAGAGGATGTCTAAGAAGGGATTTTACGAAACTCCACCCCTGAGGGGGTAAGACGGGGATTGGAAGTTTGCGTGTTATCAATTTCGCACGGATAAGGCCGCTGGTTTAGTCAGTGTTAAAATCTCGTTGAAAGTTTAAATAATGTTATATTAAATCGTGTATAATGGAAAGAGACAGATATATAGAGAAAGAGAAGGTATACGCTTTTTCCTTACGCGAGTTAACTCCACTGTATGCCGCGTTAAAGAACTTCGTTCCAAAAACAACTTGACTTATGTGTGGGGCCCAACTCTCACGAACCCCGTGCGACTTGCAGTCCCTGGACCTGCGCGGCTCGCCGGTGGGCGACTCCGAGGTGTCGGCGCTGGGCTGGCTGCCCAACCTGGAGAACCTGTGGCTGGCGGCGCGGCGGCACCGCTCCGTGCGCTTCAAGCACCACCACGCGCACTACGCCGACGACCCTCGCGTCGCGCACCACCAGCTCGACCGCTGGGAGGCGCGGGTGGGTGGACACCGCTTGCCTTTCAGATGCACCCGTCATTGCTATACGGCTGCGTCGTTGCCCGAGTGCCTAGCTCGTGAGACGCTCTGCATTCAAATCCAATCCTGACAAAATATTCTCAGTAGCAGGCTGATATTTGAGGCTAATATTTGCATCTAGAATATCCAGTTTCATAAATTTTAATACAGAAAAAAGGCCATGAGGAAACTAAAATCTTAACTAAATCCCCCCCCCCCCCCACTACTCCTGACATTCGTCTAGTCGTTTAATCTCGATTGTTTGCCAAACGATCCTTCGTATATATCCTACAATAAGTTCATTGAAGTTGTAATTTCTTAATGTTTTTACGCTTTACAGGAACCGGATTACTTCAAATCGAAATCTAGTTCGGATTCGAGCGAATGCACCGAGATGGACAATCCTCAGCCGTCGAGCAGCCGTGCGGTGCCGGTCGCTGGGGGTCGTGCAAAAAACGAAACGTTAGTAAATTATAGTTTATTATATATATAACCAAGGTACATTATAAGTATATATTATTTAAATATATAAACTTACACACACATAGATGTAAACTAACACATACGTAGTTTAATTTATACTTAGATCTTGCGTTTATAAGCTCACCGGACGTAATGTTACTTAGTCTTCAAATTTGCGTATTTATTTATTATTATTTTAAATATGGAACACAAAACATATCGTCACAGTTAACAGGTAAGATATAGTATATATGTTACTGTAAATGTTCGAACTACGGTTAATCTTAAGATTTTCCAGTAAAACCTAAGATTATATATATATAGTAGGGTAGTATTTGTTTATGAATTTAAATTTAATTTAGTATAACATAACGGCCCATGAGTGAGACCACTGCTGGGAAACCAAAAGCGTAGCGTGCCTTGGCGGACCCCGTATAAAAAATTGTTGGGAGGATACCCTTAGGAAGGGTAAAGATTTTTCACAAAAGAAATTTTTCATGGTCAAGTGTAGTTTGCGTAAAATTGCTTCTAATGGAAACACCGTTAACCCATGCAGAGGAGTACGATTTGTTTTAACGATCTGCTAATAACCAACATGAGTGTTAATACGGTTTGTTTAAAACATTAGAATAACAGAACCATAACCAGGTCTTGGAATTTTTTGCTTTATTGATATATGAATAATACCGATAAAGATCGGTTACTTTCTGAATTTTTTGGAAACGGTCCAATTTAAAAATTATATTGATTGAATTTGATTAAACATTGTTTAGAATGATACGTTATTTATTCAACGCGAGCGACAGCTTCACGATGTTTTCCTACATCGAGCACTATTTAGATGATGCATTTGTCAGTAGTTTGTCTGATTGTGTTTAGGTTAAGAACCACTACCAAGTCAGAAATTCTCGTCATGTCTATAGTCTTAATTTAAGGCAAATTAATCTGCGAATCGCAGGTCCTTATATACATATAATATTATATATTAAAACTTCTTATATATGGGTTTACATTATAAATATTTTACTCATTCATTTAATACTAAGTGTCGTCTGCGGTTTCGCTTGCGTTTTTGGGGGTTGGTCATTTGGTGTTAGGTAAAAAAATGTAGCCTTTCAGTTCAAGTTTGTTCAAATTTAATTCAGTGGTTTGACAGTGGTATGGCAGACAGACAGACAGATTAACTTTCGCTTTGTAATATTAGTTAATAAAAGTAGATATTAATGTGCAAAAAATAATTCTTTCAGATCGGAAGCGTCCAACACTAAGACCGACAGGGATAAAGAAGGTTCCTCGAAGAGAAAACCTGAAGACGGTAGCGGCGAAAGCGCCGATGTGAACGGTAAATCCCCGCTGAGCAAACGTCAGAAGGTCAATAATGATTCGAATGAAACGAAGAACGGTAACACACAAAACGCGGGCCCAATGAACGTCGCCAATGATGCTCAGAATCAGAGCAATGATTCGAAAAACGAAGAATATCCCAAGAACAGGATTATGAAGATCAACTGCGAGATAAACGTAAATGTTATCGGCGTGATCGAGACCGATAGTGACGATCCCGACGCGATAAACGAGGACGATATCGATAGATTCGATAACCCTGAACCGAGGAACGAGAACGATAACCCGAGGAATGACGAAAACGGTAACAGTGCAGAACCGAACGCGCAAAATGTTCAAAATTTAAATAGAGAAGCTCAAGGCAACGATAATGCTCGGAATGAAAATTTTCGTATGCAGAACGCTAGAGGCGGCAGTCCTGATTGTATAGTCGATTGTATTAAAATCGATCAGTTAATCGACGTCGGGGAACTCAGATGTGGAAGGCAGAACGAAGTTATCGTAATAGCGAGTACATCGCGAGCCAAAGTGAACAATACAGCTCGCCAGGAGGACGGTCACCAATCCACACCAGGAGGCCAGAAACAGGAGGCCGGGCAGGCTGATAATGTTAAAGTTGAGGAAGCCGCGAAGCCAAAAAAGGATGAACGGAACGATCCGGAACCCAAGCAGAATCTAAAACGTCCGAATGAGAACGTTAACGAGGGCGCGTCGACTTCGAAGGACGGAGAGAAATCCGACGAACCGAAAGAGAAGTATGTCTGTTTTCGGAAAAATCAAGAGCCGGTCTACGTGAATTGCCTGCCCGAGAATGCGGCCAATCAGAACCAGCAGAATCAGAGGCGGGAACCGCTGCCGCCAATCCAGTACCAGATTGAGCCGCGACACCACGTCCTGTACGTCAGCGTCGGCCCGCAACTGAACACGTACCGCTTTCCCCGCGATTCGTCCGAATTAGATCGCCATTTGAATTTGAACTTTCGTTCCACGCACGTGGACTCGAGTTCGCTCGTCACGGATTTCGCGATGCGACGTTTCGGTCGCGCTGACGGGGAGGACGTTAACATAATCCACATCGGTCCCAATGGTCCGATGGTCGTCGGTCACGATACCGGTTCTAGACCGGACCGGTCGAATCTACGTTTTCTGTCCGTTACCGGTTATAGGAATATCACGGATCGGAGTCTAGTTCACCTCGCGACAGCCGCTCCGAATTTGACGAGGATCGATTTCACGGACACAAACATCAGCGAAAACGGCGCGGAGAATTTCCGAGGCATTCGACCGGATTGCGAATTGATTTTTAGCAAATACAAAGATAATATGGATTAATTTGCATTCATCGTACGCCTGTAAACAGATCTCACTAATTGATTTTAATTTTACTCGAATTTTAATCGATATAGACCGACATGAAGGTTTTAATGGATATTTTTTTTTAATGTTTGAAATCTTTAAAAGGAAATCATCGGACCTCATCTCGGAACGTTTCAAAATTATTATAATAAATTATTATCATAAACAGTAGTTTATAGTTAATGATATTTTGATTAAATGTTCTAAGTGTATCGGTGTAATAAATGTAAAGGTGGATGCATACTGTTAAAACGACACGCTGCATGAAAAAACAAATATTAAAGAAATTTTAATAAAATCTCTTCATCGTGGATTATAATAACGGAACCAGTTAATATCCCACTGTCGGGCAAACGAACTCTCCGTTCAATCTGGAGGTCATGTAGGTTTCCTTATGATGTATTTATGTTGCATGAAAAATAAACACTCGCTGAGCTATCTCACTAAATATTGTATGAATATTAAATCTATTTTTACGGCAAAATGACTGAATATAGGTAAGATTCTAGCCAGCGACGTCAAAGAAGTTAATTTTAGCTCTCCATACTTCAAATAACCGAGGCCGGTTTTAAATCACAAACACTCTACGCTGACGCTTGAATTGCAAAAAAATAATACATTATTTACACAACAAATTGAAATATCGAATGGAATAATGTAGCCGCCATTAGATGTATAACATCGAAACGGATGGTTATTGAAAAAAAAATATAAATAAATAAAGACATAGTTTCGTTACTAAAATTTATCTATTTTCTTGTTATTATTATTATATAATATGTAACAACGGAGTTTATAATAGTGCCCCGCGGTTTTGCTCGCGTGTAAGACAAAAGGCAACCTTTAACATGACTTCATACCAAATTTCAACAAATTTCGTTCAATGGTCTGTCTGTAAAAGAGCATGTGTTGCTCTTATACAGACAGACCATTGAACACAGACAGAGTTGCTTTCGCATTTATAATATTAGTATAGATAAGTACTTGTGTGTAACAAGATGGTAGAGAGCGGATGGAGATTTTGCCGTCACGACATCGCACATAACTGAACAGCGTGATGTTTTAACGGTGTGCTTCTATCTTAATAGTTTTTTAATTGATGTTTCATAAACTGGAGTTTGGACAATGTCAAAGTGCTATTATTGTGTAAGCGACTTTGGAATGGAAATGAGAGAAGGTAGAAATTGGAATGTAGATTTCGTGTAGTTTTTCATCTGAGTGTATACTTGTATATAAGAATTAGAAAAAGTAATTTGTTGATATCGTAGTGGGATTTTGAAGTGATTATTGATTAGGGGATGGTATTTTTATATCCCAAATGTGTAAATTATATTACGATTTGACACAAGCAGGATGCATTTATAATATCAAACAAGTTTTTTTTTTTTTTTAATTGTTACGCAGAGGGGCAAATGTTTACGTCCATAGACATCGGCGCTGTAATAAATGTTGATCCCTTACGTCAATGCGTCATCAAACTTGTTAACTGAGATGTTATGTTCCTGGTGCAGTTACGTGTGCACTGAGCTGAACTGGAACACGATCAAAACTAAAATATAATTTATTCAAGTACGCTTTTACACTTTTGAATCGTGATTTTAACAGAACTTTGTTGAAAGTAAAGAAACCATCGGTTTGGATTGGTTTTGTTTTTAAATATTACTTTTCCTATTTACCCCTTCAAACTTATCACTTGTGCTAGGAGTGAGGACGACAATAGCCCAGTTTAAACTCAGTACCCAAGAAACTCAGTAGTTACTCAGTAGTCGGTAGAATATTTATATTAAATCTATCAAGAGGATTGTTAATATATATTAAATATAAAAGTGAATTTACATGGTAGAAAAATGTATTTGAACTTGCTTGGTGGTCGAAATTCGACCTTGAACTAGGGTGGCCAGATAGAACCTTATCAAATCCGGGACAATTCTAGGACAACGGTGTCGGGTCGTGGCCATAGTAAAAAGTATCTTGTTTTTTTTTATTTTTAAAGGATTTATATTTGTATTTGAAAAGGAAAATGCCATTCATTCTCAAATACATACTTTTATTAGATAGGTATCTACGTACATAGCAGGTAATTAACGCCAGTTATAATTTTAAGATGCAGTTTAGGCTTAAAACTTATTTTGATTATTACAAAACTGGTAGGTTATCAGAATTCGGGACAATAAGGTCTAATTACTGGACACGGGACAAGACGCAAAATTCCGGGACAATCCCGGATTTCCCGGGCACCTGGCAAGCCTACCTTGAACCGACCTTGCTGAGTTCAAATTTAACGTAACCCTAGGAATCTTAAAATATCTCTTGATTGTCGAATTTGATCATAATATCGAATTGATGATTATTAAATAAATGGAATGACTCATCCATAGTATTTTTTTTTTATTTGGCATTATAGTAAAGGATTTTTTTTTCTCGTCCTTGTTTTGTTCAAATCCATAACATTTTTGAATATTTGGAGAGAAGAGAATATTATTTTTTTATGTTTCGAACATTTTTTTTCTATTCATATGTCATTATTTTTATTGATAACTCTAAAGTACTATAAAAAATATTTAATAATCGTGCTTGTGTTGATCTACTTCCTTGGCGTAATTCAAAATAGTTTATAATTGCGTTCAAATAATGAATTACAAGAAGATAATAATTATGATTCTGATACAGGAAATTTATTTTTTTCACTATTATTATAAAACTCATTCGAAAATGTAAACATTCACTATTTAAGCTTAAGAAAAAATACGCTTAACTGGCGGTTCAGCAATTTCATAATGCAGTCTTCAAGTCAAATTCCAACGTGCAAAAAAAACATTTAAAACGGTGAAAACGGCACTAAACCGTTTTACCTTTGTTGCCTAATCTTTGCCAATTTATACATAGAGTATTATTATAAAAGTTGATGAATTAAATTACATACATATTCGTCTTCCTACGGATGCGTTCAGTTTTAAAAACTCTAAAACAAACTCGTAATTTCATTAATTTATTAACATTTACAGCGTAGTACGCGTATAATTTATTCAAAATCGTATAAATTATACCAATACTCTATTCCAATGAGAACAGGAAAGAACCAAAATATATCTTAATTTTTATAGGTCGGAATAGTATGACAATGTTTTCGGTAGGTTTTGAGTCCATCGCGTTGAGGCAGGAAGACTGTGGGGGGGGGACTTGGTTCGATAATGTGTTGTTTTATAAATCCACCTGCGATATTAATTAATTATAAATAAATAATTAGTCTTTAAGTTCTGTAATTGTATTGTCATCCATCTAGAATTAATAATCAAATTAGATTTCTAATATTATTTGCACAAGCCGAAGCGTGTCGCACACAAAAACACGCGCCATAATAGTATTATATGGTTTAATTATATTGTGATATTTTTTTTTCATGTTGAGATATGTCTCAGTGGAAGGTCGGAGTTTGTAAGTTTGATATAAGATTTTATCGGAGCGAAGGAATAGTTCACACACACTTGTGAACAATTATATCTTTAGTTTTGTTGTCTAGTCTCAAATATAGGTTATCATCATCGTTTTCTTCATCATCACCACCACCACCACCACCGTCATCATCACCACCACCACCACCACCGTCATCATCACCACCACCACCACCACCACCACCACCACCGTCATCATCACCACCATAACCATCTTCACTAACACAAGAACCATCATCACCACCACCACCACCACCACCACCACCGTCATCATCACCACCACAACCATCATCACTAACACGAATCATCATCACCAACACCACCACCACCGTCATCAGCACCACCACTAACCACTATCATTATAATTATAATCAGGATTTTAAGTTCCGATATCTTAAAACAAATATCATAGTATCTTAAGATACAACAATGAAGAATACTTTTGAATTAAACTTTAGTAAAATATTTGATTGTGCAAAGAAAGAAAAGCTTAAGCGCCATAATGATGCTTTTGAAAAATGAGATTTAAACACTTTGTAATATTTCATGTAAAAAAATTGTATGCTATTGGATTGTTATTGTATTGTCTTTTAAAAATTACAGAATTTTATTTATCGTCGATATGGATGTTGGGGGTGTTTATTCCCGTGCCTCGGAAAGGACTTAAAAAAGCATTAAAAAAAAAACAAAAAAAACGGTCAAATTCCTTAATTCAAAATAGAAGCATTACACTTACTTATTGATAGTCAAATCAAACACTACCACCGGTTCGGAAAAGGAAACACCCTGAGAAGAACCGGCGAAAGGAACTCAGCGGGTCTTTTTTTTGTCAATTTTATTATTTACAAATATTGAATACGAATAGAAATAGCCAGGAGGCGATCGTTTCATTCCCAAGGTGTGCTATAATATGTAATCATAAACTCACTAATTGTGTAATAACCTTTCGCACAGAAGCGTCCATAGCGTATCATTGGATTAATTATGTTTTGGAATAAAGAGTGTATCTGTGTGGACACACACATGAGCACTAATATGTCCTGTATAGTTGGTTTTTCCCTTGAGATTGACCACCTTTGCCGATCTCAAGGAAAACCAACTATAATTTCAGAAATAATTAGAAGAAGAAAATTATTTTATTTAAGGTTATGTATCGATGTGTGGTGTCTTAAGATACTGTTATGTTTAAATAAAATCATCATGTATTATTTATATACCAAATGTTTCTGAACCAATGATCAACGTCGGATGTTTGAAATCTGTCAAAATATTAAATTTTCATTGGTCGAATATTACGTCATTTGTTGCCAACGACCAATCACGACTGATCAGCGTTTCAGAAACTGACGGTTAGTGTGCGACGCGCTCATTTCTAATGTACACTATTTCTAAACTAAATTATTTTAACAGAATTAAAATTATTGATATACTTCTAACTGGCTTTTATTTATAATCGGACTAAATTACATTCCGCGGAACGAACTATCAAAGGGAATTGCCATTATGCTGTAATTGCTTTCATTGGATAAATATAATATTACTTATCGAGTAGCCGCGCAAATCGACCAATGATGTGCCAGTATTTGTTCCCTAGGAGTTTGATTCGTGGAATGGGCTTTAGTATTTTAAATTGTATTACTTTATGGGATGGACGAACTATAAGCTTATTTAAGTTGCTTGGTGGTGAGGTTCAAACTAGTCTGAGTAAGTACCACCCACACATGCGAGGTAAGTTTTGTGTTTTTTTTTTAACTTAATTACAGGCAAATGTACGTAACACCTTAGAACACAAAGTAAGCCAAGCATCGTTAGCAATGGTTTATACTTTTTGATTATCACATACATTACATTAGCAGCCTGTAAATTTCCCACTGCTGGGCTAAGGCCTCATCTTCCTTTGAGGAGAAGGCTTGGAGCATATTCCACCACGCTGCTCCAATGCGGTTTGGTGGAATAGACATGTGGCAGACTTTCGTTGAAATTAGACACATGCAGGTTTCCTCACGATGTTTTCCTTCACCGCTAAGCACGACATGAATTGTAAACACAAATTAAGCACATGAAATTCAGTAGTGCTTGCCTGGGTTTGAACCCGAAATCATCGGTTAAGATGCACAGGTTCTAACCACTGGGCCGTCTCGGCTCTCTTTGATTATATTAATAATTATAATAACATTTATTCCACACAAAAATCATCTTTAAAAACAATTACAAAGTTGAACTATGACAAAAGTCCTAATGTATAACAAAATGGTCATCAAACGAAACACAGGTCAAGTATTGGCTATCCTAGCTAGGTGTTAGCGACTAGCCCTAGCCTCCACTACGGGGTTACGTCATAGGATGTCATAATTAATTATACCCCATTATTATATACAACGATCATAATCGAATATATTTATTTTACATAATTATGTACTTGTACAATTATTGTTATGATTAGTTGTTTAATAATTTGTTAAACTTTAATTCATACTATTTTGTTTGGTACTATTTAAGACTGGCACAAATACATATACACAATTCTTTTTTTAAAAACATTTATCTGTCACGAGAAATATTGAGATGATTGGAAGTGATTGAAAAATACATTTGTTGGAGAATTATTATAAAACGTGATGTAATTTTGTCATCTTAAACTTCTGAAATTACACTATATTTAAGATATTAAGGTAAACTTAGTATTATTATAAATTTGGTTTGTGTGTTTGTTACTCAATCACTTCATAACGGCTGAACGTGTCTGAATGAAATTTAGCACAGAGATAGATTATAGTGCAGTCACATAGGGTACTTTTTATCCCGGAAAAATGAACCAAACATCTGCATAACCGCTCCCTCTTACACGTGGACGAATTATTGAGCGCGGGTTACTAAGTCCTCTATTATAGGTAGTCATGAATTAATGAACTGACTGACTTGAGAGCTAAGATGTTATGTCCCTTGTGCTCATAGTTACACTGGATCACTCATCCTAGAGGAAGGACCGGAATACAACTAAGAATTTGGCGTTAGAATATCTGATGAGTGGGTGGCACCTACTCAGACGGGCTCGCACGAAGCCCTACCACCAAGTGTACCAAACCATATGTCAATTTCGATGTTTTATATGATTTCTGTTTTTATTTTTATTTTATAAAAGTTGTCATTTATTTGCATACATTTTAAGTGCAAACTTAATTGATTTATTTTTTTATTCTTTAAAGAGGTGTTCTTATAATTGTTTGGTTCTTAAATAAATTAATTGATCTAGTGTATACCATTGTATAAATATCGTAGTTAAATTAAAAGACGTATAAACATATAAAAACTATTTATTACATCAGTCTATAACAATTCAGCTCACGCTTGTCACATATTCGCTTATGATAAAATAGTGTATAAAAAACTAAATTCATTATATAAATCCTCCTTACCATAACGTTTGACCATAGACTAACTTTAATTTTTGTTCAGTTTCATTTTGTTGATCCGACTTTGTTCTAGTTAAAATAGATGTATATTTAATTCATGAGCTAGATTAAAAAAGAAACGAATATCATTGATTATATAACAATCAAAGAAGTCTATGGTCATAAAAAAAATAGCATTTAAAAGACACCAAAATTCGATTTTAAATTTAAATAAATTAAAAAGACATCATATTTTAATGTCTTATAATTCTTAACTTAAATATAACCTTAAAAAATTGCCTCTCTACAACAGTCAAAATTATAAAACTAAACTTTTACTTTTGTACTCCTTAAATAATATTTGATAGATATATCAAAATAAAACAGATAATAAATGTTAAAAGTACTAAAAAACATTGGTCCCATAATCAAATATGTCACTGGATAACATTTGGCGCGAAAAGTTGCTTTTCAAATTTGACATTAGACGTCAAAATAAATGTTGCAACATTATATATTTATTTTTAAATATTATAATCTATTATTCGTTTGAGATTTCCTTAGCGGCTGAATGATGGATTCTAAAACGACGTTCGCTGCATTTGCTTTGCTGCATCTGCAAAGAAAAAAATACATTAAGTAGTTTTAACATCAGTTTAATTTGAAACTACTATTGAATCGTGTGGACAAATATGACACACGAGTTTGAGATTTTTTTTCTCGTTTGTCTCAAGTGAACTCTTTTCGTATATTAATTACATTATAACGTGATGGCTGTTATCGCTTAAGTAATTCGCTGTGAACTAATTGGACTGGAAATTGTTATTGTTTTTTTTTATCGTATAAGAAGAGTACGTACTGATGGTCAAGGACATCTGCAAAATAATGACAGTTGCCGGCTTTGAACGTACCTGTACAATTGACGTTAGAAATCTCCCATATTAAAGCCCTCCAGGAAAACCTCAAGGAAGATTCCTCAGCTGATACGTAAATTACCGACATGCCAAGCATACAGATGTGAAGTAAAAGTAACAGCCTGTTAACATTCCACTGCTGGCCTAGACTCTCTCTTAGAGGAGAAGTTTCGGAGCTTGCCCACGCTGCTCCAATGCGGGTTGATTATACACGTGTGACAATTTTTTTTTGCAATTAGACGTATGAAGTTGACCTCACGAAGAGTTCCTACACCTTAATTATCAAATTAAGCACATGAAAATTCAGTGTTGCTGCATTGAAATTCGATTCAAACAATCTCGGTTCTGCTTTCGGCTCCATCGACGATGATTTGCCTTACCTTGGAAACATTTCTGAACAATTAAGCTCCGTCCATCCAGTCAGTACTTCATTGAGCATGGTATCCAGCGCACGATCGGTTGGCAGTTCGCCGGTGAGCATGCGTAGAGCTAACCTAGAACATTCGAAATAATTAAAAAACTAAAGAAACAATTTATGGCACTGCCAGACTTTTGCTTAAGAGGTACGACATCCAAATTACTGGATTCGGCGTTACTAATAACGTCCCAAGTCCCAAGTTTCATCCGGTGTCCTATGTTTGTTGGGAAAAGTACTGAAGGTCAGTTAGAAGTGACGTCTCGTCTCTTACTGATTTGATAGGCGACGGAGGATGCACGATTAACGCGCTTTAATTACGTAAGCAATCATTGAAAAATATGACGAAAAAATTATTGCTAAAATTAGCCGAAGATTGTGACTCATTGTATTAATCTGGTGATAGATAACTTCAGAGCAAAAGACAATAAACAGATCACTTTGTTAATTTATTTCTATAACTTCTAAGTGTGTTTGAGTAGTGTGTACACCGGTTTTCATGGGTACGCCACATTCTCGGGTGTGATTCCCGAGTCGATGTAGAAAAAGTTCATTAGTTTTCTATGTTGTCTTGGGTCTGGGTGTATGTGGTGCCGTCGTTACTTCTGATTTTCCATAACACAAGTGCTTTAGCTACTTACATTGGGATCAGAGTAATGTATGTGATAGTATATAATAATATATTTAAAAAAAGTGTAAGATAACTAAAGGGTGAGTGAGCCAGTGTAACTACAGGCACAAGGAACATAACATCTTAGTTTCCAAGGTTGGTGGCGCATTGGTGATGTCATGGTTAATATTTCTCATAGCGCCGATGTCTATAGGCGGTGACGACCACGATCATCATGTGATGATCGAGCTTGGTTTAATATTTTTAATAAAATAACTTCATATCAAATACGTACCCATTGATCCTAGCCATTGTTCCATACGGAGGACTTAATTTCGCTGTGGCGACAAGATTTTTACAATACAACAACCAAACGCAATCCAAATCAGTGTAAATTCCGTTATTATTGCTGGCAACACTGTAACTGTCATTTTTGTTGAATGACGTTTGAAGGTGATTCAGCGCGTGAGTGTTGGCATCAATGTTGCGAGATATTTGATTCTGTATGTTGGCATTTAACGATTCTCTGTTCGAGAGCTGATTTAGAACAATTCTGTAAGAAAGTAAAACGAAATTCAAAACTACACGCCTCATTCGATTTTATATAGTTAAATTTTTTTTGTTTGTGTGTAGGTCGTAATTTATGGAACTAATGATCTAATTCTAAAGAAAATTTCATCGTGGATTTCGTTATTCCTGATTGCTATGATAGGGTACATTATTTTTATATTATATCGTTTTCTTAATTATTAATTAACCCTTGCGAAGCTGGGGCGATTCGCTAGTCATATTATAAAACAGAGTAAAAATACCCATTACAAAACAGTTACAGTCGTCTGATAGTCAGCGTTGTGTTACTACAATAATTCAGTTGAGACCAAAATAAAACACTCAGGTTCAATAGGACCTAGATATAACCCTTGAGGAACTCCCTACTCGGATATTT
Source organism: Vanessa tameamea (assembly GCF_037043105.1). Taxonomy (NCBI): domain Eukaryota; kingdom Metazoa; phylum Arthropoda; class Insecta; order Lepidoptera; family Nymphalidae; genus Vanessa; species Vanessa tameamea. The sequence goes on along the minus strand of NC_087339.1, from coordinate 1,635,009 downwards.
TGAAGGAATTAAGATTAATCACTGTATTGAAGATAAATCTTCTCAATTGTGTAAAAAGATAAAAACACAAGAATGAAAATGGACTGTAAAGCTATGAAAAAAATTTTGCAAGATATAATCAAATGCTTAACGAAAATTGATGGAAGATCAAGCTGACTTAAACGTACTTTGTATTTTTGAATGCTCTGCCCAAATGTATCGCAGCACGGGCGGTGCTCATTCCTATTTCCAATACATTTTCTAGAAGGTTCTTTCCCATGTCAAGATCTTCATTGTCTAGACGATTTTGACGTTTCCTGTAAATTTAACAAGTAATTAATACGAGGTTAAAATTACCTTTACACTTTTCCTTTAACGAAATCAAAATATTCTTATTCAACAGTAACAATAAACTTGTTATACGTGAACAACTATTGTATCTAGCCTAAAGTTTGTTATGGGTGATCTTAATGGCATATCCACACTCTTGCCAAATTTGGGAAATCCTTACTGACACTCCAATGTGTGGATCTAGCTTTTGATTATCCTTCTCTAGCTTTGCGACTAGGATGAGTATCGGTGCATTGTGCAAAAAGTCAAAGGAAATATTTGGCAAGCGTTTGCGAGGCATTGGCAATGTTATTTATGACGATGGCCTAGTTAAGTTTTTCGATTTATACAATTAATAACAAGTTTCTAGTTGGAGAGCCGAGATGGCCCAGTGGTTAGAACGCGTGCATCTTAACCGATTTTTTCGGGTTCAAACCCAGGCAAGAACCACTGAATTTTCATGTGCTTAATTTGTGTTTATAATTCATCTTGTGCTCGGCGGTGAAGGATTACATCGTGAGGAAACCTGCATGTGTCTAATTTCAACGAAATTCTGAGCCGTTCTCCTCAAAGGGAGAGGATGCCTTAGCCCAGCAGTGGGAAATTTACAGGCTGTTAATGTAAGGTGGTTTAAATTTTTCTCACATCATGAAAATATATAAAGTATAAAGGGTACTAAACACCAGAGTTAACCACACACGCGGTTGAAGTCGCTGATGGTAAATATCTTTAATTTAACGTAACAGCCTGTAAATTTTCCATTGCTGGGCTAAGGCCTTCTCTCCTTTCGATGAGGAAGTTTGGAGCTTATATCACGCTGCTACAAAGCGGGTTGTAGGATAAACACTTGGCAGAATTTCATTGAAATTAGACACATGCAGGTTTCCGCACGATGTTTTCTTTCACCGAGCACGAGATGAATTATAAACAAAAATTAATGGAGTTTTATTAGTGCTTGCTTTTTATCCTGCGTTACTTTATAAAGGCGAAAGAAACGACAGAAATAAAATAACGAAATCATATTAAGATTGATTTTTATATTTATGAAACTCAATCTTTAATAAAAAATATTATATAAAAACGCCACTTTCAATAAAGGCCGCAAATTATTAATATCTTAACCAATGACGTCAAGTTATTTCAAGGTCAAAATTTGTGTACTTTTATCTTGTTACAAAGATAAATCATCTTGTGCACGACGAGATTACAAGAGGAATTACAAACAAAAATTAAGCGTATGAAAAGTCAGTGATACTTGCCTGGTGTCGAAACCACGTTTTCCAATACATATTTTAAATCTTTAAAAACCAGTACTCACCCAAAAGCAGCCGAATTATCGTATTGATGGAAAATTTCATTGCGCTTCGTTTCGACTTTGCTGGGCTCCATGAAAAGTGCATTGAACGCAAAGACATCGGGATCTTTCAACATTTTGTAACGAGCTGACTCCTTCGACAATGAAAATACAAATTTTGGTAACACATTTGACGTCAATAGACTTAATTTGAAGCGATTGAAATTGGGAACCGCAGCTGGATATTCTAAAACCATCTTCGAGATCCACTGCGTCATCTGTTATATTTTTTATGTGAAAACAGTGTTTTACATAGGTTTTTTTTACATTATCAGCCTGTAAATATCCTACTCCTGGGCTAAGATCTCCACTCCCTTTGAGGAGAAGTTTTGGAGCATATTCCATAACGCTGCTCCGTTTATAATTATTAATTAACAATAATTATTAATTAACAACGTTAGACAATTATGAAATGTTTTGAGAATACCAATTTAAATAATAACAAAATATAATTTTAAAACCGCATATATTAGAAAGAAACAAAGAAGGTCAACTGGAGGAGGCATAACGCCTTCCTACGTGGCGATTTCTCCCAGTTCACTCTACTGTGAGCCGCGTTATAGGAATTCGTTCCAAAAAAAAACAAGTGAGTGTAATTTTTAATGCTATTTGAACCTATTCATTCTCATAGTCTGGAGTCCGACCATATAATGCAACTAGATGAAGTACAGAACCAACGCCATGTAAACTAATTTCTGTACTGAAAAATGCCGACCTAATCAAAAACTTTTTAATCTGTGCGGGAGTCACAGTCGACAGATGAGCTTACCTGAGATTCCCACGCCATTAGTTGTATATTATGTAGCAGCATCACGTCCAACGTAAGTATACCAAACGACAGCAAATTCGTATTATTGCTTAATATCATTTTCCTGCTTTGATTCGATATTGTGAAATCCTCTCCCAAATATATATCTTTCAGTTTACTCATTACGATCGTAACGTTACCTTCGATGAGACTTTCGTTCAGAGCTTTAAGCAATTGTCCAAATTCGTTACCGGTCTTTGGTTTATCTGCACTCTTGTCCTCGAAATCCGGATCAGTTGTGATCCAGTCGTGCAGTTCCTGTACTTTTTCTATCAAGTAGCTGGTCATTGTGTTACTTTGCATGTAATCGTCGTATAAATTATCGTCGTTATAATATTCTTCGTAGTTATATTCGGTTCTTTTCAGACCAGCGATGTAGTTGTCGGAGAGTTTCGTTTCCGAATCGTCTACGAAGACGTCCGGTAGTGTAGGTTTAAATTCTGGCACGTTTGCATGGATAAACTCTTGCGGTAACTTCGCTTGGTCCTTCTTCTCGATTTTCTTCTCGGGGTGATGTAGGGATGTGTCGTGAATGGGATGAAGTTGCGGTTTGGTTATAAGATTGTCGTCTGGTTTCTTTTTACCCCGGTTTGCGACTATGTTCTTGAATATGGATAGTTTTTCGAGGATGGGGAATTGGATTTCATTGTCTATCTCTTGGGATGTTGAGACTTCAGCCTCTGTTGTTGTTGGTCGTCGCTCAGGGTGAAGATTTGCGTATATTGGTTCCTAAAATTTAAAAATAATTATTTTTTACAGATTTTTGGACTTTATTTTTAAAACTGGTTGGTACACTAGTAAATGGGTTATCTGATAGTAAGTGGTCACCACTAACCAACCGAGACATCCTTATATAACCCAAGCACCCCCAACCATTTCATATTCCGAAAACAAGAACACAAATGGGAAATCAAGCACCTATCGCAAGGTTATGCATAAGTTACAACACCATTAAAAAAAATATACCTGGCATTGACATATTTAGTGATTCCTTGAATGCTTTTAAAAGAAAACTTTTCAATCATTTTATTTAAATAGTTTTAGCTTGTTAAACTTCTATTTAGGTATTTTCTATTAGGTTTTAATTTTTCTAATTTTATATTCAATAAATTTAATATATATGTATAATTGTTCCGTGTCGAGTTGTTTGTGAAAGTCATGAACGCTAGTTATTGATGTATATATTAAGAACATGATTGTCTACTTCTGAAATTATGTAAGTGTGTTAAATATATATATTGTTAGCGTGCTTAAATAAATAAATAATAAAAAAAAAAAAAAACCTTAGGAACTAAGGTGTTAAGTCCCATGTGCCTTATGCATTGGCTGATTCACCCTTCAAACCGCAACATAATTTTACTAAGTATTGCTGTCTGTATATCTGATGAGTGTCTGGGCTTACACAAAACCTTACACCAAGCAAAACACACCCAGAAACATAGTAAAGTATTAGTGTCATAGAACTATTCTGAAACAATTTACATAAATCTATCTTGCTCGTTAAATGTCGAAAGACTAACAGTGAGATAAATACGATAACAGTCAACCTCGGATATTACTGACAATTCACGATTGAGTTTGGTTAGTTTCGAATTACAGAATAGAGCTTCTGACCTTTTCTGATGCAAATTTAAAACATATATATATTTACTAATTTACATGAAAATCAGCTCAAAATTAAATACCAAATATTACACTTCCTGATAAGCCACAGTGACGGATAATCACTTAACTGATCTATATACCATTCTGGTGTAAAACCACGACATGGGAGTTTCAGTTTATTCAAATGTATTTTTTTATCCACGAATTGGAAACCTTCGGAAAGGTACCGGGTACCTGGGGATGGTTAAATGGATTTTCTCCACTAAATGGCCGTTGTCGTCACGGGTTGGAGAGGCTGCAGGGACTAGGATAACATAACACAATCACTAACCCTGGCTTCAGCATATACTTCCCTCGGAGCGTAGCTTTCACTGGTGCCCCATCTGGTGATAACGATGGTCGCAAGAACCAGCGCACCGCATACCGCAAAGCATGACGCACTTGCTATAATCCAGACCTTCAAAGGCACCTGGAAAGTCGAAATATTGTAATCAAATAATCGCTGTCCTTTAAGCAACAGGTGGTTTTTTTTATGTGATCGGTGGTGGACAGGAGGCTCAGCTGATGAAAAGTGTCTACCACCGCCCATGGACATCTGCAACACCGGGGGGCTTTGTGCAAGGGTAGGTACCATCCACTCATCAGACATTTTATCGCCAAACAGCATAATTTAGTATTATTGTGTATCGGAGTGAGCCAGTGTAACTATAGACAAGCACAAGGGACATAACATCTCATTTCCTAAGGTTTGAGGCGCATTGACGATGTAGGGAATGGTTAATATTTCTTACAGTACTGTCTATGGGATTTAGTGACCACTTACCATCATGTGGCCCATTTTCCCGTCGCGTGCCTTCGTCATAACAAAGCAAAATCGTTTAGAATGTTCTAGTATTATTAATTTCATTTATTCCGGCTCATTAAGTATCTTTAAGGAACTTTGGACGTGAAAATTAAAGTGGATATAAGCAGTTAAGCGGGATAGTGCTGTAGTATAAATAAAGATATTGTTGGCGCAAGCGCCTGTTAAAATTGTGAAGCAATTTAGTATATGGACGTTACGGAACGATTTAGATATAAGGCGCTTTATTTATTGTAATTTATTATCTATCCCGTCATAAAATATGTAACGCAATAAAAAAATAAAAATTTTCATTGCAACTAAACTACGCCTTTTTTAATGTCTCCTCGTTAAATACTATCAAAATCCGCAACAGATATATTCATCGAGAATTATTTGTTATGCAAATAACTGTCCTATTAGCAAATGCAATACGTGATTTTCAGGGTTGTTTATATTAATTCCTTCTTCAATTGGAATATATTACATATATATATGTTACTGTAAAAGCTCGAACTACGGTAAATCTTAAGATGTTCCAGTAAAACCTAAGATTTACCGATTATGAATGGTAAATGTCCATAAAAATTTTGGATTCGAACTTTTACCATCATTCACTTGGTAAATCTCAGGATTTACATGTTAGGTTAGGTTAGGTTGGAATGGTAAAAGTCCGAAAAAGTCGTCCCTTTATAATAATTACTTACATTTACCAACTCTAGTCGGTAAATCTTAGGTTTTACTAGAAAATCTTAAGGTTTACCTTAGTTCGAGCTTTTACAGTAACATATATACTGTACGTATATATACACATATATTCAAGTAAATCAAAGTCAAAATATTCTTTATCGAAGTATGCTTATAAAAGCACTTCTGAAACGTCAAGTTACAGAGATGAAGAACCGGCGAGAAACTCAGTAGTAACTCTTTTCCACCATTTAATTAGAGTATAATTAGAATATATGTAAACAACAATTAATTTTATATATCAAAGAAAGTCAACAAATACTAAATCAACCCCTTTTATTCTTAATATAATCTTGTATGGAGTTATATGTTTATATATTTATAAATGTTTTTGTTGATATGTGGTTTAAAAAATCTTATACCAAATAAATAAATTCTAATAAACATCAATAGAGATCTAGTTTGTGGGCTTAAATGTAGGTATTTGAAGTTAAATAAATCAAAAATCATCATTGAATAATAAGCATGATATTTTAATGAATAAAACCTCTTGCGTAGTATCATTATTAGAATCTAACGACCGCTGTAAACCGACGGTAACAGCTTCCGTCTATCGTTACCACATAATTACTTAACGGTAACGCGTACTTGGAGTTCTCTTACAAGTAGAGTCGCCAGACTTTTTGAAAATGTCAGGGACAAGTCTCCGTTTAAAAGCGAACCGGGTTTACCCGGGAGGAACGATATTTGAGTTGGGGTCGTTGATTTAAATTCTCGATGCTAGTTAGTACAATAGAAATTGCCAATAAACATATTTATATCGACGACCTCCGTGGTCGAGTAGTGTGTACACCGGTTTTCATGGGTACGCCACTCCGAGGTCCCGGGTTCCATTCCCGGCCGAGTCGATGTAGAAAGACTTCATTAGTTTTCTATGTTGTCTTGGGTCTGGGTGTTTGTGGTACCGTCGTTACTTCTGATGTCCATAACACAAGTGCTTTAGCTACTTACATTGGGATCAGAGTAATGTATGTGATGTTGTCCAATATTTATTTATATTTATTTATATAACATTTTACAGAGGACTTAAATGTATTATTTAGCAACAATAAAAAAAAACTAAATTAAATTAATTGAATAACTATACGGGCATGGGACCATCCATTTATTATGTAAGACTATTTTCGCTAGTTTTTGACCCCCTCCCCCCCTAATATAGAAAAAAATAAGAACTGGCCGATCCCCTCCCTCCCTCTTTAATATTTATTACGTAAGAATCTAAAGGAGAAAATGAATACACGTTTGGTTTATTTTACTGTTTATTTGTCAAAGTAATAACTTTTGATATGTGTTTATTTGTAATTTCAAAGATTCTAAAGGTTCGCATCCGTGCGAACCTCAGCAATCGCGCGGTTTCCCGCGTTTTTTTTAAATAATTTTAATTTTTTTGATCTTACGTAAGAACTATCGAAACTCCTTCCCACCCCCTTGTAAGAAAACATAAGACATGGTCCACGCCCCTCTCCCCCTAAATCATCTTACGTAATAAATGAATGGCCCCCATGAACTAACGGGCATTAATTCTAGAGAAAACACGCCATCCAAAAGATTGTCCTGTGGCATTGTACCCAGAACGCAGGCACTGTTACCTCTCATCCATTTGGGAACAACAATGCCACGACAGGCGCAATGATACATAGAAATGTCAACCAAAATACCTGGGGGTATTTTTTTATTTACTTTTGAGGCTTAAAGTCACGCGCACGGAGTCACGGGCACAAATTAGTGACAAATTAGATTGGACTCAGTATTTGTTCATTTCTAGGGTATTATATAAATTTAATTGTACTTCATTGACATACTTTGTAATTGTAATGGTGGAAAAGATTAACTATTGAATTTCTTGCTGGTTCTTCTACTTTCCGAACCGGTGGTATCTTTACATTTAAATCAACACTAACATGACCATTTACAAGTGCAATTACTAACAATTTTTTTTGGGTTGATTCATAGGCACAGCTAGCAAATATTATAAATGCGAAAGTGTCTCTCTGTTTCATGGCCAAACCACTGAACGGAAGCAAGCTTAAATCCCAAAGACATTTTTCTACCTTAAACCTGATGAACAACTCCTAAATGCGAGCGAAGCCACGGTCTAGAACTGGTCGCCTATATAAATATTCTAGTTGTAACAATTAGGTAAATAACTTATGTTTTATTAAAATTCGTCATGTATTGCAACATTGTTGAAATAAATACAGAGTATGTCCCGTCGGGACATTTATTATAATGCCTGAAATACGGGACGTCCCGGGAATACGGTACGTCTGGACATGCTACATAATAGTTACTGGTTACTCGTTGAATCCTCGCAAGTACAAAGGTTTTTCTTAAAGAGAATTTATGTGAGTTTCGTTTAAAGGTTTTGTAAAGTAATATTGTCACCTTCGCCTTCAACTTAATGTGTGTTGATGACGAATTTATTATAACTTAAAAATAGTATCTTACCGAGTTAAGAAATAGAGGTAATTAAATCTTAACTTAGGGATAGCCCACAACAACAATTTTTTTATCCTTTACATTTTACGAGAAATAATGGCTTATTTTTGAAGCGATTTTAAGCAATATAGCATTAATCCTTATCCAATTAAGTACCTTAAATACATTGTGCATTTAATATAGATCAATATGGCTCTTTATAGTAAGTAATTTAAATGAATATTTTCAAAAGATATATTAGATTTAAAACGAAGGGACATAGCGGTTTGTATTGTCTAATGACTGAAAAACTGTGAACTAATTTGATGTAATTTTGTATGAAACATTATTATACGTAAAACTCCTACCTACTAATAGTTATTATTTTAAAAAGTTATAAGTTAAATCTTTGGTCCTACGCCTTATTGCATATTGTATTTCAAATGTTGGAAAAAAGTAACTATTGAGTTTCTGGCCGGTACCGCAGAATCTACGTCCAAAACCGGTGATAGCATTACTTTTAATATTAACTCTGTAAAATGACGAAGTGCCTGTGAAGGCCTACTCGAATAAAGTATATTTAGATTTTGCGTTTTGATAGCGAAAAACACCACCAACCTTGGGCGTCATTACGTTATACCCCTCGTGTCTGTAGTTAAACTCTCTCACCCTTCAAACCAGAACACAACAACTAAGTGATACGATTTGGCGATAGAATATCCAGGGCCGGACCGTTACTTTAGGGGTCCAGGGCTAACACTACTTAGGGGCCCACCTGAACGTAGACTTGAATTAAATTAATTGAATGGGTTTGATTAATTGCAGGACTCGAAAGGCTGCAAACCATACGATCTTGTATTTGGATTGTTTCGCCATATCGTCTATTTTTGACTTTGACTTGACTTAGCTGGGGCCCTCTTAAATCCACGGGGCCCTGGGCTGAAGCCCAAAAAGCCATATGGTAGATCCGGCCCTGAGAATATCTGATGATACCTACCCAGACGGGCTTGCACTAAGACCTCTTAAAATCTTCACATAAATTTTTGTTTGATCCCTATAGGTGCAACGTCAACTTACACTGGTTTTAGCGGGCAGGATGTCTTCAGGTCTTGGCGGTAGCGGTCTCGAATGCCAGTGCGGCGAAACCGTCGTGCGACTGTCGCGCGATGGCGGACGCTTTTCATATTCGTATTGGAACATCTTTTATCTGAAACAAAAATTTAATATCGATATCTATACATATAATAAAAAAATTGGAGTGTCTGTTTGTAATATGAGAGCCGAGATGGCCCAGTGGTTAGAACGCGTGCATCTTAACCGATGATTTCGGGTTCAAACCCAGGCAGGCACCACTGAATTTTCATGTGCTTAATTTGTGTTTATAATTCATCTCGTGCTCGGCGGTGAAGGAAAACATCGTGAGGAAACCTGCATGTGTCTAATTTCAACGAAATTCTGCCACATGTGTATTTCGCCAACCCGCATTGGAGCAGCGTGGTGGAATATGCTCCAAACCTTCTCCTCTAAGGGAGAGGAGGCCTTTAGCCCAGCACTGGGAAAATTTACAGGCTGCTAATGCTAATGCATAGATAACACCTCGCCTTATTGGTTCTACTGGTGACAGGAGGGCTGGTTCGTTTTTAGCCCAGAGGAACGGAATTGAGATTCAACGGGGAAATGCGGCTAGCATTCTTGCCGCCATTCCACGCGGTCAAGATTTATACAGTAACTATTTTTTAATTCTTAAGTAAATATATTCCCTTATATATAAAACGGGATATATATGATGAAATAAATATATGTCACATAGAATAATATATATTATATACGAACAACAGTTACATGTAACACGCGTGCGAATATTCAGCGCAGCGTGAAATCGCTTTAGGAATCGTGAGAACTTATTATTTTGTAACGTTACACCGCTGTTACGCTACGGTCACATCTGTGTTACCTGCATAATGACGCTAGTCTGGTCGCTACATTTTATTTAAGAAATTAAATTTACCACGAGTTCTGGGTAAGGTACGAGATCTTGTTAATCATACAGCCTATTCCAATGGAAGTAGGAGAAAAGATAAACAAACCTTAGATTTACGTATTTCATGCGATTCGCTAATAACTCAGCTATGTTGTGCACTACTGAGAGTTTATGATTAATATATATTTATTTATAATACAACCGAGATGGCCCAGTGGTTAGAATGCGTGCATCTTAACCGTCGATTTCGGGTTCAAACCTAGGCAAGCACCACTGAATTTTCATGTGCCTAATTTGTTTTTATAATTCATTTCGTCATCGGCGATGAAGGAAAAAATCGTGAGGAAACCTGCATATCAACGAAATTCTGCCACATGTGTATTTCACCAACCCTCATTGGTGCAGCGTGGTGGAACATGCTCCATGCTTACTGTTAATGTTATAATACAACACTACTGCGCTTAACTACTTATTTCCACTTTGATTTTAATTCCATAATTACGATTTTCATCGACGTTCGAAACGCCATTTCGCAAATCCATAGTGAATATCATAGTATTGTTGAACGAAGTTTGAGTGACGTCGCCGGGGAAGTGACGTCACCGGACAGACGACGTGGAAGAAGAAAATATATGACAGACGGGCGGCGAGGCAGCCATATTTTATTTGACAGAATAGATAGAATTGAATAGTCGGTTGCTTATGATACGAGTTCTTTAATGTTTTTGTTATTTGGCTGTATATGATTGTTACTTGTGTATATTTTTTTCAATATTTGATGATTGATAGACTATTATAGATTAATCAAGCTCTCGACCAATGATATCGCGTCAATTTGGTGTCTGTTATATTTATTTCATATGGTTGGAATAGAGTAGAATCTTAATAGATGATTCTAAGTTCAAACCCGGGGCAAGAATTCACCTCGTGCTTTGTGCGAAAAACATCGCGAGGAAACCGAGGTGTAGGGAGAGGCTTTAGCCCAGCAGTGGGATGTTTATAGACTGTTATTTTTACTTAACATGTTGCTTGGCATGTTGTTAACATACCGGCTAAGGAATAATCTTTCGCCTGAAGTTTTCACAGAAGGCCTATATCATAGAATTCAAATATCAACCATACAGGTTCCTTCAAAGCCGTTCAAAGACTTTAAAACCTAAAATTATGACCAATCACAAGATCGTTCAAACGAAACGGACAAACAGCGTTCTATCCTCTTCTCTCATACGTGATATCAACAAGCATGAACGAAACCGCTCATGCATGGTTTCATCTTAAATTTCTTCCTAGTTATGTCTTGACGCTATGCTCTACTTGCATCTCGCATCCGTATTGGGTTCGATGCCCGACTCAGATAATATATGTGCTAGGCTTAGAGAAACTCATTCGCTATGAGACAATTTTCAAGGTCAGTCCGTTTATCTTTAATAGCAAGTGGACTCTACCGCCCATAGACATTTGGTGTTTTTTTTTTCAGTAGGACAACCAACAACAGATACAAAATTATCTTGGCAAATGTTCTTCTATTTACAGGTAGTCTCACCATGGACTATCACATAACTATATAAATTAAACATAATCAATGATCCGAGATGAGAACTATACTGAACATTTTTTTTTTAAATATAATATAATAAATAATAAAACCAATAAGATTTACCATAAACTAAGAAATGACCACAGATAAAATTATTTGTTTTTCGATTGAACCGAGGGCGGCTATCGTGACATATGTCAAAATCTTTTACTTGATTACTAAGTGTGACGACCTCCGTGGTCGAGTAGTGTGTACACCGGTTTTCATGGGTACGCCACTCCGAGGTCCCAGGCTCGATTCCCGGCCGAGTCGATGTAGAAAAAGTTAATTAGTTTTCTCTGTTGTCTTGGGTCTGGATGTTCGTGGTACCGTCGTTACTTCTGATTTCCCTAAACACAAGTGCTTTAGCTACTTACATTGGAATCAGAGTAATGTATGTGATGTTGTCCAATATATTTATATATATATTTAAAGTATTGTAAGAAATATTAACCAGAAAAATGATGCATGTACTTAGTAGCGTTGAGATGTTGTACATCTTCGGCGACATTTAGAATTTGTAATAAAATAAAAATTGTACAATAAGGTAAGGTGTGAAGTTGTCTATTTCGAGCGACTTGACACTTAACTGTCAGTTTAGCGAGCAACTTCATCGTGTAGTTTACACGTCAACGTGTGCGCGCGCGTCATAAAAAAAATCACCCTCATCAAAAGTCAATAATAAAATAGTAATCAAAGAGTTCAAATAACTCGCCCAATTGAAATCATTCATTTCTGACGATTCAAAACATTTAATAAAATTAGACCTTACACGATTGGATCTGTGCATATGAGAATAAAAAGTTATTATGTCAAAAATACAATGTTAAAATAAATATCTATGAATATATTTGAAATAAAATAAATCTCACCAGCTTGATAGAATGAAAATATTTAAATTATAATGAACATTTAAGTTTTAATGATTGCCCTAAGAAATGAAAACAAAGACCTTATGTAGACTATTCATACATCAAAAAATATAACTATACCCTGTTCAAGTTAGCTTGATCTTTTTGACAGACGGGCTAGTGATGGGAAACAGAAAAATATAACATATATAACAGTCGATGGAATAATGGAATTCGTAATTCAAATTAGAATTCAATTTTTTTTACCTTATTTTTCTAAAAAGAGTTATACGAGCTAAAGAGACTCCAACCAAAAGGACCCTCCGTTCGTAACAATAACTTAACAATGATCTTATAATGATTTTTTGTAATCAATATTTGGAACAATTACTGTCTTTCGTGTCCCTACCGTCCGACCGATGTAACATTGTACAAACGTCTATTATTTAAAATTTACTTTGAAGCAATATTTTCGGATAACGCTTGAATCTTTAGGGACTTTTGTATTATATGTATTTTTTTTTAAATATTATTACTATTTTTAAAATCATTAAATTAATAATATGTTCGTCGGTAGATTCTACCGAGAAGAACCGGCAAGAAACTCAGTAGTTACTCTTCTTGAACATCTAGAAATACAGTCATGTTAGTTAAATACAATTATATATGTATTTTGTGTCTTCTGCCTGGAAGTCAACGAGCATTAACTCCACGTTTTTTTGTCATCAATAAAATCTTGTGTAGTCTATAGAAATATGTATAAATAATCAAAGTTAAAACCATAAATTCGGAACAAAATAGTTTTTTTTTTTTAAAACGGCTGCTACTTATTTGCATAAGGCCAGCGCTGTGTTGTAGTTTTTCTTTAGACAATCATCTGTACGAAGCTTGACTTTCTAGATGCCTGGACTGATTTTGATGGATTATTTTGAGTTTGACAGTTAAGATTTTAAAAAAAATGGCTGCCTCTAATACATATATCTCGCCGCAGCTAGTAGAAGTATGTACATGACTGTTAATTTTATTATCAATATATGCATTGATGTAATTTTTAGTCAGAGAAACTATTAAAAAATAAGTTTAGCAATAGAGGAATTTTATTTGTCAGAAGTTTTTTTTTTTAATTCAAATTAAATAAACGCAACAATCTATTTTGAAGGACCTATTTCTTTCGACTTCAATTAATAAAACAAAAGATTAAAAACATTAAAAAAAAAAACGTTCGTATTTTTAAATTTATTAAATTCTATCATCGTCAATTTATTTTTTTCATTTATATCTTTGACTAGTTTCCGTTTCAAAACAACTATTCTAAAAAAGTTTCACTTCGTAAAAATATATGATCCTGTTCCATTTTTAAATCAACTTAAAATAACTGAGAAACAATGATGTCAACAGTCGACCCGTTGACCCGTCGATATTTTTTCTTTTATCGACACTGACGTCACACGTAAGGATTTCGGGATGGAGTCTATAAATAGCAATTTGCTTATCGCCCAAATACGACTCGTAAGAAATTTTATGTAAAAAAAAATATTTTTTGATTTACGACATTCATTCGGTCGGAAGAGATCATACGCTTGCCATATTATATACATATCATAAAATTGGAGTGTCTGTTTATAATATTAAAATACTTAATATCCCGTTTTTTACGAAATGCATATGTATGTATGTATACGCGGTACATATACCAGAATAATATTTTTTACAATTTTTGTCTGTAAATTTGTTCCGGCTAATATCTGTACTGCATGGACCGATTTTGACGGGACTTTCACTGGCAGATAGCTGATGTAAGAAGGAGTAACTTAAGCTACAAAAATAACTTTTTCGTTAAATTGAAACGCGCACGAAGTCGCGGGCACAGCTAGTTCTTCTCTATTATTCGTCATCTGATCGTCATCCATCTCTCACTCCATCTATGTGTTCTTAAATATCCAAACTTATTTAATGGAATGGATGTTGGATTCAAAGATGGAGGCTTTGGGGCTCTGTGTACTGGAGGCCCCTTTTCTTTTTACAAATTAATATCTTATTTTTGTAAAAGCAACTTACTTAAATTAACTCATCGAAATTATATATTTTTTTATCTCTATCATGGGGCTCCCTCCGTGGTGGAGACCCGGTGCGATTGTCCGGGGCACCGTCCCCCTAAATCCAGCCCTGGAAGTGTCCGGAACGCAGACTCAAAGCCATCACATTCTCGTTTTGAATCACAAATTTCTACACAAGAATAAAGGCAAGGTTGAATGGTTTTGTACCGTATGCCTTTCGCTTTAGAGCTTAAAGTACTTTTTCCAAGCTTTTATGCCGTTTTATAAAATAAAAGCTATTTATAAATGTAGCACAAAGCTTGGTATTTAAAACTAGAATTATTTTAAAATACCTAGCTTCAGATATTTAAATTCCATAACGGTAGAGTTTAACCGTAACTGTGACTTTGATATCTTAGTGTGTTCTCATTTTCAGTAACACTTGCCACAATTATCTTACTAAATTATTAAACAATTTGACGACCTCCGTGGTCAAGTGTACACCGGTTTTCATGGGTACGCCACTCCGAGGTCCCGGGTTCATTGGGAGTCGATGTAGAAAAAGTTCATTAGTTTTCTATGTTGTCTCAGGTCTGGGTGTTCGTGGTACCGTCGTTAATTCTGATTTTCCATAACACAACTACTTTAGCTACTAACATTGGGATCAGAGTAATGTATGTGATGTTGTCCGATTAAAAAACAAAACAATCAACAGTAATAATTATCAACAATCAAAATGGCGGCTTCGACTGCGTACGGTTTAAATAAAAATACCTTTGTTAATTGTACATATAAACATTCGTCTTGAATCATTCTCAAAGATAAAAGCAGTAAGAAATTTTGGTGGTAGTTTAAATATATGTTACCGTTAATTTGCATAAATCAGTTACGAGTGCAGATCAACAAGGGATTCTGCAGATTACCTGGCCAAGTCAGTTAAAGTGAAAAAAAAAAAATTATTTTATTTAAATGCTTTATTGACCACCATAAAGTTAATCGGACAAAAGGCGGACTTAATGCCTGAAGGCATTCTCTGCCAGTCAACCTTTAGGTCAAACAGAAAAACCATGAAGGCGGTAATTAAATTTAATTAAAAATTAATTAACAATATATAACAATATATGCACATACTTATATAAAACTACATAAAAAAAAACATATACATACATATCCATATAGTATCCAGAAATTATTCAATTCTCACATCAACTAGGTAATCTGCAGAATACCAATGTAATCCGCAGACTAACGACCGTGCATACGATAAATTGCATAAATCAGATTATCGTTTGAATAAAACATGTAAATTAGGCAATTATTTAATATAATTTTTAGGACGTAAAACGAAGAGACAAAATATCAAATTTTAACTAAAACGTTACTCCAATGATAATATATAACAGATTAAATCAACTAGAAAAAACTCTCTGTCTGAATTTGACAGGCTTAAGTCGACATTTTTTTAGGACAGTCTTCGCAATTTGACGATGTATTATTTTTACGTTACCCTGCTAGATAAAGTGGAAATATAAGCTCTTTTTGATTTAAATTTCACACTTTAACGGATGGTATCAGGAAATCTGCAGGTTACCTAGTTAATGTGCACATTAACGTATTCTGCATTCGTTAACATAATTATATATAAGCGTTACATAAATATATATATGTATATATTTAGTACGCTTAAGTGAAGTAGATGGAGCAGCGACTGGATCAGCGTCGGTCATAAGTTAACCGTCGTTGGAAATAAATAAATTATCAAAAATCTTCAAAAGAGAATAAGCATTTTTAAAGATTAAAATATTATTACAATTCGCTGCGATCAATTAACTTTGTATTTTAAATGTTGCTAAAGAGTGACTACTGAGTTTCCTGCAGGTTCTTTTCGTTAGAATCTACATTCCGAAACGGTGGCTTCACTTAATTACATTACATTACATTACATTACATTACACAAGAGATAATAATAATAACATATGTTTATATATCTAGATAAAGTCAAATGATAGCAATAGTTATATTATAGTATTGCTGTTTTAAAAGTTACTGATACAAAGAATAGATACATTATAAAAGAAACCTTAATGACAGAAATGAGTTTCTTAAAATGTATATTGTCGAGGAACGAGCAACGCCATTTGCTAATACGATCAAGAACTATGCCTCGGTGTTGCTATTTAATAAATTCTCGATATCGTAATGTCAAGTGGACAATTGGATGGAATCGATTCTGCGATACGGCAACACTGCATTTTTGATGGAGCTGTCATTCATTTCATTTGTTATTACCGATTTGATTCCGTAAAAAAAGATATTGATAAGTTCGTTAACGGGTTTATTTGAGCACCGAGTAACGGAGGAAGAGCGATCTGAGCCCGAACGTGCGGAGGATGCGACATATAAAAAAAATAACTAGCCCCCCCCCCCCACTTCTCTGTTGCCCTAGGGCCTCCGGACCTCCAAATTCGTTCCGGATAACGTTTCGATTATTTTTAAAGTATACTAGCAATGCCCCAAATTAATTAAGGAATCACTATTATTCCTATTTACCCCTCCTTTAAACTTATCACTTGTGTGTGAGTGGGGACGACAATACCCCATGAGGTCGGAATCGATCCTGCGACTTTTTACATTGGCCCGTAATTGGCACTTACCCTTATGCTATTGACGCTCTAAAAATATTAAATTTACGATTAAGGGTTTCGTATAAGGAACGAGTTCAAGCTCCGTAGTGTTAGCTTATGGCCCGAAAAATCCTTTTAACTTTTTCATTGACTTAACCTCATGTTTGAAACTAGGACCTCGCGTTCTGCGGCCTTAAAAGCTAACATATAACAATGTCACCTAGTATATATTTTGAGACCTTAAATAATTTACGTCGAATCTGGTTCTCAGGGGCGAACGTTCTAGTTTAGACTTTAACGACTTTAATAAAACATTTTTTTTTTTTTTAATTCATACTAACCGGACAAAGTGTCAAGCTGTTTGGAGCAATAAAATAAATTTATTACTTTTAATAACATTAAGTGCTTAAATATATACAAATATGAATTAAAAATAGTCACTGTATAAATCTTGACCGCGTGGAATGGTGGCAAGAATGCTAGCAGCATTTCCCCGTTGAATCGCAATTCCGTTCCTCTGGGCTAAAAACGAACCAGCCGTGTCACCAGTGGAGGCAATGAGGCGAGGTGTTATACCTTTGATGAAGCTTTTTGCACCACTACTCCAAGGACCAAGTGTTTCGACAGCAAATGGGACAAAAAAGTAATTTGACATAAGCAATGAGTGTAGTTACTTATAATAAAGATTTATGTTTTTTTTTTTTTATTATTGTATAGGCACGGGCAATGGTCCAGTTGATGATAAGTGATCAATGGCTTTACGCTCTTCCCGAGGCACGGGAGTGTACATAATCAGCCTGTCAATTTCCCACTGCTGGGCTAAGGCCTCCTCTCCCGTTGAGGAGAAGGTATGGAGCATATTCCACCACGCTGCTCCAATGCGGGTTGGTGGAACGTTGGAACACGGGAGTGTACATACTTCCAACTTCCAGACTTCGAGCTGTTACTGAGAATTTAGCGAAAGTATTCTGTGACTGATTGAGATTCAGCAAGATTTAAATTTTGCCGCCATTCTAAATGAAATGAATCAAATTATACCTCAACTGGCGGCTCATTTTTTTTTTATATAGGTGGTCCTTATTATTTTTTTAATATAGTTTATAATCCTGTGAAAATTTAAATTACATGAGTAACGTATTTGTACTATCATTTATAGCACCTTAAATTACCTTAGCGTATGACAATGTACAATTTAAACGGATATTGTTACCACTACTTGTGACCAACGACACTTGAAGCTTTGTGCAAGTCCGTCTGGTTAGGTACCACACACACACAGATCAGCCCGCATTCGTCCACTGCTGGACATAGGCCTCTCCAAATGCACGCCACTGTGGTCTTTCTTCGGCAACTCGCATCCAGCTCCTGCCAGCCGTCTTGCTCAAATCGTCACCCCACCGTGCCTGACGTCCTACACTACGTTTGCCGAGACGCGGTCTCACACACATTCTTTTTATATGATATCGGTAGGCGGACGAGCAAATGGGTCACCTAATGGTAACTGGTCACCACGCCCATAGACAATGGCGCTGTAAGAAATAATAATCATTCCCTACTTAGCCACTGCGGCACTAAGTTCCAACCTTGGAAACCAAGTTATGCCCCTTGTGCCTGTCTTTGGACAAGCACAAGGGGACTCACTCGCCCTTCAAACCGGAACACAACAATACTGAGTAATTCTGTTTGGCGGTAGAACCGATGAGTTGATGATACCTCCCTAGAGGGTTTACCTAGGGCTTGCACAAAGCTATAATCATTTTCCCTCGTTTTTGCAAAATTTTGAAGTGATAACTTCTTATGGGAGGGTATCGAACGGACGAACGAAAGAAATAACTAACAAACAAACAAACAAATATGAGCACTTTTCAATAGTAATATTAAAAGAAAAATTAAATGTCACGACCGGTTCGGAATGCAGATTCTACTGATAAGAACCGGCAAGAAACTCAGTAGATACTTTTATCAGACAAATTACATAATTTAATATAATAAAATAAATACTAAAATAAGTAGGTAATAATTAAATTATTGTGTTTCATAGTATTGTAATTTATTGCCGGAAAAGTGTCTACTGAGTATCATACCGGTTGTCGTCAGAATCTACATTCCGAACCGGTGGTAGCATTAGTTTTAATCATATAAAATGATTCTAAAGTGCTCGCAAATTCATCATTTTCAAATCCAAAGAAAATTATTACGTTAGTAAAATTAATTGAGCAAATTCGTAACATTTTGGAATCAAATAAGTTCCTTTGCCTAGCTTTACCTGGTAGAGTAAATTGAGATCACTGTCAAAAAAAAAAAAACGAATGGGTGACCTCCTTGGTTAAAATTGTTTAAATTCGTACATAAAATAAAAACATTTCCTTATTACATACAGTTACATAACACACGACAACACGAAAGTCACGCTTGTCTTTTTAAATTAGGTAAAACTGAAAGCTCCTTATATAACAATGTTATATACCAAAACCTTCACCGCAACGCGCTTTACCTTCTTGTATAAGTTTTATGTACATCGGTTTATTAGTTTTACAGTTAGGTATTACAAAAAACTGCTCTCCGTTTATAAATATTACTAAAACATTACTACAAAGTATAAAACAAAGTCGCTTACCGCTGTCTGTCTATCGCTATGTATGCTTAGATCTTTAAAATTACGCAACGGATTTTGATGCGGTTTTTTTAATAGATAGATTGATTCAAGAGGAAAGTTTATATGTATAATACATGCACAATATAGTAGAGGAACACTGATCATTTAAGAGTTTTCTAATGTGATGTAAATAGACACATTTTTTGCGCTTACATTGCAAACGCTGGTAGAACCCTGCGAGATAGATCAAAATAATGTACCTACTACAGTAAACCTTAGAAAGATCTACAAAAACGTCCGCGATGGTATATATCTATCTCTTAGGGATAAATCACAAAAAGCATTTTTTATCCTTTATTTTTTACGAAAAATAATGGCTTATTTACGAAGAGATTTTAGGCTATACAGCATTAATCCTTATCCAATTAAGAACCTGAAGTAAATTGTATATTTAATATAGACCAATATTTCCCTTTACAACATGCAATAAAAGTACTATGGGGCATATTTAGATACATATTTTTTAAATACATACTTTTATAATTAATAAAAATATAATTATTAACATATATTTATTTTTTACTAAATTAAGTCAGTTTTATTTTATAATCATTTGTTAACTAACATCGAAAGAAATAAAAACAATTCTGTTGTCCTATCTATTTTTTATGAGATTTATGATTGATCTTACTTCGCTCGGTTGGCGCCATCTATTAGAATATTCGCGCGTAACCTCGTCTCCTCGCTTAACCACTAGTTCACGGGCTTGCCGTTTTTGTCGATTTTGTAAGTGTGTGCGTGCGATTTTCAAGGGCACCTAGCTCTTGTAGTCCTCTTAAATGAATATTTTCGAAGGTGTTACAGATTTAAAACACAAGGACACAGCGGTTTGTATTGTCTAGCGACTGAAAAACCGTGAACGTTGTAAGACATTCTGTAGTATATTTTAGTATCAGCATTGAACCTGCGCGAAGTCGGGGCGGGTCGCAAGTTGAGTTAATAAAATCGACATTTCTCAACGCAAATAATCGATCGACATGCAAAAATACAATATCTCATTGATTAACCTTAAAAACGTAACGAGTTACGTGAACGGACATTAAAGTCTTTATTTGTGTATATTCCATATGACCGGGTTTTTTAAAAAGAGGTCAAACTTTATAAGTTCAAATATCTAACAATAGATGGCACTACCAGGCAAGGAAAATTATTAACAGTTTGTAAATTTCCCAAACGTGAAGAACTTCCGTCACGCTAGTCCAATGCGAGTCGTATTATGGAAAATAAAAAAAAAATACGCCTTGTGTAAAATTTATAACTATTTTAATTAATATGAATTGACGTACTGACCTCATCTCCATTTTGAGAACAGGTGTGTGTGAGGTGGTGTCAAGTCGCCTCGAAATAGACAACTTTACACGTTAGCTTATTTAACAATTTTTATTTTGTTACAAAATTTAAATTGTCAATATTTATATCTGCGTGTGAGTGTAAGAAATTACAATAATGATTATTTTATTGTAATGTATTTAAAACCACTAAGCCGAGACGGCCCAGTGGTCAGAACTCGTGCATCTTAACCGATGATTTCGGGTTCAAACCCAGGCAAGCACCACTGAATATTCATGTGCTTAATTTGTGTTTATAATTCATCTCGTGCTCGGCGGTGAAGGAAAACATCGTGAGGAAACCTGCATGTGTCTAATTTCAACGAAACTCTGCCACATGTGTATTGCACCAACCCGCATTGGAGCAGCGTGGTGGAACATGCTCGAACCTTCTCCTCGAAGGGACAGGAGGCCTTAGCCCGGCAGTGGGAAATTTACGAGCCGTATGTAAAATTATTCGCTAGTAATTAAAAACAATTTCTAATTACGTCCAAAACGTAGAACTTCGCACGCGCGTACGTACACATATTTTTAACAATTTAGCGAACAATCGTGAATACATTTCTAATACTTACTTATATAATGATATGTTTATTAAACATACAATTGAGTGGCAGGGAACGTCATAGGACATCTTTATTTCACCCCTCGAAAGGTAAAAATGGGACGTGTGTTCGTGTGAAAGTTTTATAAGTTGCGTGCAAAGCCGCCGGCTTAGCTAGTTGAATAATAAAATCTTAAACCACACAAACATATCAAAAACGGATTAATGTTTCAAAACAAATACAACAATTGTAATCTTTGATAAACATAATCAATACGGTAATTCAAAATGGCGGAACCAATTCGAATATTTTACACGAATGTGAATTTTAAAACAATAGCCCGTATTCGTTCGTTTGCATATTAAATAATATTTGTTATTTTAATTGCGACATAAGCGTATCGTATTTTAGTTACGTTCTAAGAAATATTTTTTTCATTTAAGAATGTTCTAAGAAGTTCTAAGAAGTTCTAAGAAGGTTATAACGCTGAACTAATACTAGACTAGTACTAAGTATTGTGATTTAAGTATAAGTAGTTAAATTTTCTTTGTCTAAATCTGATAGTATTTGATTACTAGCGACCCGCCCCGGCTTCGCACGCGTGCAATGCAGCCACTAAATATACTACAGAATGTCTTACAACGTTCACAGTTTTTCAGTTGACAATACAGACCGCTATGTCCGTGCATATTAAATCTGTAATATCTTCGAAAATATTCATTTAAATTGCATGGACCATATTGATCTATATTATATGCACAATGTTTTTAATTGGATAAGGATTAAGGCTGTATTGCTTAACATCGCTTCGAAAACAAGTCATTATTTCTCGTAAAAATTATAGGATAAAAAAATTGTTATTGTGGGTTATCCCTATCAGATAGACATATACCATCGCGGACTTTTTTGTAGACCTTGTTAAGGTGTACAATACTGTAGTACATTATTTTGATCTATCTCGTAGGTTACAGCCAGCGTTTGCAATGTAAGCGCAATAAAATGTGTTTATTTACGACTTTACATTAGAAACATCTAAAATTATCAGCGTTCCTCTACTATATTGTGCATGTATTATACATATAAACCTTCCTCTTGAATCAATCTATCTAATATAAAAACCGCATCGAAATCCGTTGTGTAATTTTAAAGATCTAAGCATACACAGGGACAGACAGCGGTAAGCGACTTTGTTTTATACTATGTAATGATATCTTGATAAAATTTTCTCTTTGACATGATTAAATGTTAATTATCTCAAGCTCTCAAGCCTTATTTTAATCATCTTAAACTCCTTCACATTAATGAACAATAACACTTTATTTAATTTTACACAAAAACAACGCTCTGACATTTGCAAAGAAAAAATCAACCGTGATCGGTTTTGCCGAATAGTCGGTTAGTCGGCCAAAGTTTTGATGAGCATATTACTAATGTAGACTCTTATTCTATATGCGAAACCGGGCGCGTAGCTTGTGTTTAAATAACAATAATATATCTAGGAGCGTTACAACGTCTTCACAATGAAATCGTAAGTCACAAGCTCGTGATTTAGTACCATAGACATTTACCATATACTTTCTCTAACCGCAAAACATTTCGTATCAGCCGTGACACTGTGAGAAGTCATTTCGTATCTCACTCGCTCGACTGCTTTAGTAGTGGCTAGATACAGATACAAAGCCACAGGTCCCAAGGTCCTGGGTCCTGTTTTCTGTCGAAAATTCCTCAAAGTAACATCCATGGTATGTATCCCTCCCTCGGTAAGTACAGCTGTTGGTCCTGCCAGTGTTTTTGCACACACCTGCCCTATAATATGTCCTAAGTAGTTGACTGGTCTCCCTTCATGATATTTTATTTTATTTTCAACTAGCGACCCGCCCCGGCTTCGCACGGGTGCAACGTATGCTGTTTTTCAATCATTAGACAGACCGCTATGTCCCTGCGTTTTAAATCTGTAATATCTATAAAAATATTCATTTAAATTTCATAGTGCAAAGGGCCATATTGATCTATACTAAATTTACAATGTACTAAATATACTTAATTGGATAAGGATTAATGCTGTATTGTTTGAAATCGCTTCGAAAATAAGTCATCGTTTCTCGTAAAAGTAAAGGATATTGTGTGTGTGTGTTTATTGTGGGTTATCCCTAAGAGATATACATATGTATATAAGACCTTTTTCAGGTGTACAATACTATAGTACATTATTTTGATCTATCTCGTAGGGTTCAGTCAGCCATTTGCCATGTAAACGCAAAAAGTGTGTTTAATTACGACATAACTTCAGAAAGCTCTAAAATTAGCAGTGACCTATTAAAAAAAAACCGCATCAATATCCGTTGTTTAATTTTAAAGATCTAAGCATATATAGGGACAGACAGACAGCGGTAAGCGACTTTGTTTTATACTGTGTAATTATACTGATAGGACAACCAACAGTAGATACAATATCACATCAAAATAAAAAAAAAATACATTTCAAAATTATCTTGACAAATGTTCTTTTTATAGGTAGTCTCGCCATGCACTAAAGATTAAGAGCTTTGTCCAAGCCCGGGGTAGGTACCACCCACATATATTATACCACCAAACAGCAATATTTAGTTTAGGTGTGCTTCGGTTTGAAGGGTGAGTGAGTCCGTGTCACTACGGGCACAAGGGACATAATAACTTAGTTCTCAAAGTTGGTGGTGCGCGATGTAAGGAATGATTTTTGGGCGGTGGTGACCTCTGCGTTGGTTGCGGGCTGTACAAGACCGGTCGTTGTTGCGATCTTTGGGGGAGGCCTATGTCCAGCAGTGGACGTCCTTCGGCTGACATGAATGAAATGACCTCTTACCATCAGGTGGCTCATACGCCATTTCGAATACGTTCTACATAAAAAAAAAAGTCAAGACCGCTTCATGTAATACGGTTTGATATAAATTATTCAACAATACAATTGTATATTTAATAAACGTAACTACATTATCATTACATAGTATAAAACAAAGTCGCTTACCGCTGTCTGTCCCTGTGTATGCTTAGATCTTAAAAAACTACGCAACGGATTTTGATGGGTTTTCAATAGATAGATTGATTCAAGAGGATGGTTTACATTGTAAACGCTGGCTGAACCCTACGAGATAGAACAAAATAATGTACTACAGTATTGTACACATTTAAAAGGTCTACAGAAAAGTCCGCGATGGTTTATGTGTATGTATAGGGATAACCCTCAATAACTATTTTTATCCTTTACTCTTTACGAGAAATAATGGCTTATATTCGAAGCAATTTTAAGCAGTACAGCATTAATCCGGATCCAATTAAGTACCTTAAATACATTGTGAATTTAATATAGATCAATATGGCCCTTTACAGCATGTAATTTAAATAAATATTTTTTTGAAGCGGTTTGTTTTGTCTAATGACTGAAAAACTGTGAACGTTGTAAGATATTCTGTAGTATATTTAGTATCAACATCATAGCCGTGCGAAGCCAGGGCGGGTCGCTAGTATTTAATAAACATAACTACATAATATAAAACAAAGACGCTTCCCACTGTCTGTCTGTCCCTATGTATGCTGAGATCTTTAAAATTACGCAACAGATTTTGATGCGGTTCTTTTTAATAGATAGAGCGATTCGAGATGAAGGTTTATATGTATAATACATGCATAATGGAATACTGAACATTTTAGAGGTTTCTAATGTAATGTCATATATAAACACATTTCTTTGCGCTCACATTGTAAACGCTGGCTAAAACCTACGAGATAGATCAAAATAATGTACAAAAATTTTCAGGGTACGATCGCCATTTAGGCTACGTTAAATATAATGTATGATAATTTTTAGCCTTTGAACTACGCTGAATATAATGGTACGAATTTCATTTCATAATTTTAGGCGGTTTTTGCGTGACGCGCGTTAAAAAAAACAGCGATATTTTTTTATAGATACAGATGTCTAAAATATTGACAACACTAAAGCTCGTCAAAGGCTAAAAAAAAAGAACTAAAATCGGTTGATAGGTCAAGTGAAAGGTACTAAAGTCTAAATTTTTTTATTATGTATTACTTTGGATACAAAAAATGTTCCATTTATTAAAATAGTTTAATATAATTGTCTAAATTGTACTATGATTAAGTAAATATTCAAAAGTTAAAATATTGTTACTAACATTTGATTTATTGTTATTAATAAATAAATTATAACATAAGTACCTAATATAACTTCTTTTTTTAATTTAAACATTATACAGCTTTTGATAATCTTAAAACTACATCGAAAGTTGATCTCTATACAGTCTACATTTAAAAATTTAAAAAGAAAACAACCGTAGAATGTCTTATGCAGTACCAATTAAAACCGTTTAAAGGAAATTGTAATTTAAATAACACTTCTATAATTATAATAAATACAACTCACCCCAAATATAATCACTACAGATATTTATATAACATCACTTAACTAACTATTTAATGTTATGTATTTTTAAAATAAACGTAAATAAACAAAACGGGTTCGTGTTAAATGCACGTACGTTCACGACGACGGTTTTTGCTCGACTAAACGAATTTCAACAACAGTTATTCTTGGAGACAGGATTGTAGCATGGACCGCGCGTGCTGCGACTTTGTTTTTTTTTTTATTGCATATTTTATACAGACTATGACTATTTAATTTACAGGTTTATTTGTAAATGTCATATGTAATAAATCTTTTCATTTTCAATTTAAAATATTCATTTATTAATAATAATAGCTAACCGTCCGGGCTTTCAGGTAGAATAAGGGTTGATATAAAACGTATACATTGAAGTACAGACATACAAAACATACTTGATGGTAGGGCTCTGTGCAAGCCTGTAGGGTAGGTACCACCCACTCTTCATATTTTCTACCACCAAACACCGATACTAAATATTGTATTGTTTATTAAGACTAAATTAATAAATAAATCTTATTATTAATTAAAAGAGTACTTTTTAGAAAAAAACGCTTGGATTTAGGCTCGGGTTCCATCACAGGACACTAATTATTGTAAAAAAAACAGCATTGTAAATCTGTTTATTTGAAAAGAGCAACTATGCGAGTTTCTTGCCGTTTCTTCTCGCTGGCGGCTGCTTTGCCTAACGGTGGTAGTATTTAAATATTGTCGATTAAAATCGCTTCATTGTGAAGTTTACTTGAATAAAATTGATTTAATTTGATTTTCCGGCATAAACGGTGAGTTAGGCAGTATAACTACACGTACAAGGGACAGAAGATCTAACGAAAACGATAAATTCCCAAAGTTAGTAACGCATTGGCGATGTAATGAATGGTTAACATTTCTAACAGCGCCAATGTATATGACCCTTAATGACATCTTACCATCTGGTGGCCCGTTTGACCGTCCGAATAACTATATTATAAAAATAAGAATAATAAAAACAGGGCTACGAATCTCTCATACGAAGAAAATTTTGACAAATTATAGACTCGATCGGATCGGATCTAAGAAACATAATTCATATGTCCGTCCAAGTATCATTTTCAGTAACGGCGGTCAATCTCAAAGTTGCGAATATGGCAGTGTAATGTCATGTCTTTTTAAAGATTTTTTTTTATTCTCAATCGATCTGACACTGGAGAAGCTGAAGACTAACGGTTTTAAATGGTGTTCGTGGTACTGGAACATCACCTAACAAGAAATAAATATAATTAACTGATTTAAATCTAGAACCTTAGGTTTATAGAGACAGTAGGTGAACCTGCGGCTTTACCCGCGCGTAATATATAAAACACAAACTTCCGACCCCCTTTTTAAGCCCTTAGGGAAGGAGTTTCGTAAAATCCGGTTTTAGAAATTTCTATACCCTATAAAGCCGAGATGGCCCAGTGGTTAGAACACGTGCATCTTAACCGATGATTTCGGGTTCAAACCCAGGCAGGCACCACTGAATTTTCATGTGCTTAATTTGTGTTTATAATTCATCTCGTGCTCGGCGGTGAAGGAAAACATCGCGAGGAAAACTGCATGTGTCTAATTTCAACGAAATTCTGCCACATGTGTATTCCACCAACTCGCTTTGGAGCAGCGTGGTGGAATATGCTCCATACCTTCTCCTCAACGGGAGAGGAGGCCTTAGCCCAGCAGTGGGAAATTTACAGGCTGATTATGTTTTTATGTTATGTTATAAGGAACCTACCTGCCAAATTTCAAGTTTGTATGTGTTACAGTTTCTGAGCTTTCGTGATTAATCAGTGAGTGGTATTTCGCTTTTATATATATAGAAGTTTATTACCCAAAAATAACGTTTGTTTACGTAATATTACGAAATTTATATTAACTACTTATATAAGTTATCAATAACACTAATGTTACTTAATCTCGTTGGTGTAGTAGCAAGACATTAACTAGACATAAGGCCGCAGATCCCGAAATGCCGGATTAAACCCCAGGTCGGGTATATTTTTTCTATCCAAAAATTCTCAGTTAAAGCCCGGAGTATGGAAGTTCGAAGTGTGTTCACATTATAGGGTGTAGACATCCGCTAAGAATGGATCTTACAAAACTCCACCCCTAAGGGGATAAAACGGGGCTTAGAAGTTTGTACGAAAGTCCTACGTTTTTGAAGTAAGAGACTCGAAATTTAAAATGTATGCTCTATATATGGTGTGGAGGTGTTGTTTATCTTTAGAAATCAACCCCCTTTTGGGGTTAAAACGAGCATGGTTTGTATGAAAGTCCAATGTTATTGAAGTTAACGTAATCATGGCAGAAGTATTTTAAATGGTATTTAAGTATAAGAATTATTAAACACAACTACTTACTATAAGGAGGGATGTTTTATTATAACAATAAAAAATATTTTAGCGTGGACCGTGCGGTCCGAATCGTACATAATAATATTATAAATAAAGATTTGTTTGTTTCTAATAGATAAAATCTGAATCTGTTGAACCGATTATCCAAAAACAAAATTCAGTAACAATAAGATTCTTACAGTTACAAACTGAAATAGCTGCAGTTAAATCCGCGGGCACAGCTAGTATTCAATAAAATCTGCGAATATTTCTCGGTCATCACATCCCAGACCGAAAGATAGTCTCGTTTCAATGAATACATCTGTCTTTCTATTGAAATATGTGACAGTATAATATATAACAATATTATAAATGCGAAAGATAATCTGTCTGTCTGTTACGCTTTATGGGCTAAAAGACTAAACCGTATTTGAAGAAATTTGGTGGGATGCAAGTTTAAACCTCAAGAAAGGACATAGGCTTTTTTATATTTAAAACGTAAACGCGGGCGAGAAATAGTATATTATATCTGATATTTGGCACTGCGCCTGCCCCATAGGTGTAGACTTACTTATAAAACCGCCATACCCAACCCGTCCTGTTTTGTCTCGCTGGTAAAACGCGTTACGCGTTTCCCCCACGTGGAAGTGAAAGTGTGACTCGCCGGTGCCCAGGAAGTCGACACACCCTGGCACATACCCTGTGCGCCCTGGTATTCCGGAATACCCACTAAAAAACCAGTAGTACCCTCTCCGTCTCGTCAGACTTCATCGTATATTCCGACAAACAGAAATACTCAGTATAATTATGTTTCTGTATTATGTTAGAATATTATTTAAGCTACTGGGCTATCTCGGCTTATACTATGGACCTAGCTCACTCGCTCTTTAAAGCGAATATACCACAATATTCCTTGTTACTAGGGTTTTGTACAAGCCCACCTGGGTAGATACTACCGTAACAATAGCAATAGTACTGTGGTGTTCTAATTTGAAAAGTTTGTGAGCTAGTTTAACTACAGAGAAGGGATATATCTTCTGAGTTCTCAAGGTTGGTGATTTGAAGAATAACTATTTTTTAAAGTATAAATGTAGTATGCCAGGGCGACTAGTACAGTTCATTCTCTCTGATTGTACTGGCCGTCTTCGCGTTTGGACTCTACTACCCCTTACCATGTGGTGGAGTAGAGTCATATGCCTACCCGATTACGGTACCAGTGCGCTAACATCTCCTATCTTAAACGTAAAAAAACCACAAAATTGGTGTTAGTAGTAATCGGTAAATCAGATTACGCAATTAGAAAAATTGACCGTAACTAATCGCTGAGCGCAGCAAATCAAAATATTACAATAAAATAGAGTAGGCTTTCATGAGAACTTCAATTGTTATTTATACTAAATTAGTTGTGTTATGGGTTGGTCGTCAGGTGTTAGGTTAGCCTAATCATTTCCTTGCAATTTATACAGTAGTTTGGCCGTAAAAACGTAAATGACACGGAGACAAACAGAGTTACTTTCGCATTTATAATATTAGTATCGACTTATAGTAATTTAAATTAATATATATTTTTGTTCGTTTATAGTCCACTCGAAAAAAAGAGAAGTGTATTTTTCTATCTTTTTGATTGAATTAAATAATTGGATGTACTCTAGATGTACCTCAAAGCTATGTATACTAATACAAAGTTAAAGGCCTTATTTGTTTGAGTACGCTTATTTATTTATGTACATAAGAAACCCCATCGGCATATACATAAAAATATATTATAAAAAAATTAAACAGACTTCAAAATTAGAATCAGCTATTGAACTAAAAATAAAAATAAAATAATATTTTTTAGGACTTACGGAAAGACAAAAATTAAGGTTTTGGCTGAAATTGTCGATGTCATGGAACTGGAGGTCATTATCTCAGGATCAACCAGGACCTCAATTCTTCTAATCAATTGACAGTTTATCGCAATCGAAACGTCGTTCAGCCGTGTTCGTATTCTACAAACGCAAATATCCAGTGGTTCTGACAAAGTTGATCGATATATAATCGTAACCGATATAAATAAGTATTTAGTTACGAACAAACTGAGCTTAATTTTTACGAGGAAGTTGAAACGGAACGTATCATCACAGTTATTAGTAGAATTTACCCCCATCCATTTACTAAGACAAGTCTTAACCGATACAACATTACGCTACCACGGGACTGGATCAGTAACCAGGACCGTACTTAGAGGAGACCACTAGGGCCTCCACAAGAGAGGTTCTGAAGAGTTAAGAATTTTAATGTAATATACATTCAGATATCTGGATATAGTTAAACTATAGTAACATTACTAATTACTGTTTTAAAAGACACGGATACAAATATTAAATAAATTATTGAAAATTTTGACAGATGGAAATGACATTGTTCAAATGAATTAGTGAAATAATAATAAGGGGCCTCCAATCTTCTGTTGCCCAGGACCAAACTCCTTTGTGGCCCCAGAACCTCCAGACCTCCAAATCCGATCCTGGCAGTAACACTTTAGGTTTGTGAAACCACGTAAAACGTAACCACGTAAGACGGAACGTCTAATTAAATATTAAAATCGTTTGTAGATTCTACAGAGACGAATTAGTAAGAAATTGTGTAGTTATTCACTGCCGTTATATTAATGAATACGAATCTAAATATCTATCTATAATTTCATTTATAATTTTCTTGATTCAAATCATCACGAGATTGCGTTCATTGATTTAACTTTGTTTATATGAATTTGTTATCGACTGAATCATTTATTATGTACATGTAACAAATACATTTGATATTATTAGTATTACTTTAATTATTTATAAAATACATTGATGATGTCCTCCTTTTCAGAGAAGATTTCATCGCAAGATTTCAGTCACGAAAACCAAACACACTGGAGACTAACCTAAAAAATTAGAATTAACAGCCTGTAAATCTATATGGGCTAATTTATAATCTCTCTCTTTAGAGGAGAAGGTTTGAAGCTCATTTCATGACGGAGCTCTGACACGGGTTGGTGGACACATGTGGCGAATTGTCGTCCACCACATATAGATTTTCTAACGATGTTTTCCTTCACCATTGAGCACAAGTACCGATACAGCTTGCCCGGGTACAGATTCAGAATCAATGTTTAAAATTCCCATCTTTTAGCCACTTTTCTTGATGGTAAGGCTTTGTGCACTCCCGCCTTGTGTAAACAACAGATTGTTAGATATTCTACCATCAAACAGCAATAATTAGCATTATTCCGGTTTGAAGGGTTTGTGAACAAGGCTAACTAAGGACATAACATCATGTTACGGCCTTATTATCTTAGTCGCACAAACTGCACAACACTTTATTTTTCACTATTACACTTTGGGGACGATAAGTTTTTAATTATAATTAAAGACACTATTTTTATAAAATAGGTATTTATTTGACAGCACATCTTTCTTGTTCGTATCTAACCAAACGAATGTCTGGTTCCGACTTTTACGAGCTTAACTTCGAGTCAAAATAAAAACCATACTATCAATGAAATTAAATATTTTAATCTAAAGGAAAAGATTCAATTGAAATACTAAAATATTTGTAGGATATAGTTTGTGATTTGTTAAAATATTATATATTTACGCTTTATTAACTAATGTATCTATACTCTATTCCAACCATAACAAGAAAAAACCAAATAAACAACATTTGACAGCGAAATGACGCGATATTATTGGTCGAGAGCTTGATTAATCTATAATTTTCACTATGGATTTGCGAAAAAATGGCGTTTTGATCGACGACGAAACTGTTATCGGAATTTCGGAATTAAAATTAAAGTGGAAATAAGTGGTTAAGTGCAATAGTGTTGTATTATAAATAAACATATATTAATCATAAACTCTCAGTAGTGCACAATATAGCTGAGTTATTAGCAAATCGAAAGAAATACGTAAATCTAAGGTTTGTTTATTTTTTTCCTATTCCATTGGAATAGGCTATAAATCTAAATATCTAAAGTCGGTAGCAATCATAGCTCTCAAGGCTACTATTAACTATAATATAAAGGATGATTAATATTTCGTACAGTATCAGTGTCTATGGGCTGTTTTTTCTTTTGTTTTTGCCGTATACAGCCATCATATAACTCAATTGTCAATGATGATCAATGACCTACCTAATTTTAAATAACTTACCTACTATCTATAAATATATAAAAACGATTCCAAGAGTTCGTATGTCATATTTATATCTAACTCTTTCTATCATTATAACAACATGTTACACTCCGCACGGCACAAGTTATTTAGAGGACAGTGTTTGTGAAAGTAGTGATTCTCTTGTGATGTGTAAACAAAATTCACAATTACTAACCTGTTTAATTTAACGCTATTAATAGCCAGCTAAATGTCATAGTTTAAGCTTTCTTTTTAATTTATTCGTATAATAAAATTTAGTATATATACACTTTTAAATAATACAATTATTTTTATTATGCTTTAGGTATCCATCCGACTTAACACCGGTTTAATAAAGGTCTATACATCTTCATTACATAGTATAAAACAAAGTCGCTTACCGCTGTCTGTCCCTATATATGCTTAGATCTCTAAAATTACGCAACGGATTTTGATGCGGTTTTTTTTAATAGATAGATTGATTCAAAAGGGAGGTTTATATGTATAATACATGTACAATATAGAAGAGAAACACTGATAATTATAGAGATTTCTAAAGTGATGTCGTAAATAGACATTTTTTTGCGCTTAAATTGCAAACGCTGGCTGAACCCTACGAGATAGATAAAAATTATGTTCTACAGTATTGTACACCTTTAAAAGGTCTTTCAGCACACATCCGTGTGAAGCCGGGGCGTGTCGCTAGTTTAATTTAAAGAACAAACCAAAAAAAAGAAAACTTATTGTTTTTTCTGGCTAGCAAAGATGAAATTCTCGGCCTTTGCTCTACTATAGTATGCAATGATTACACATATAAACTTCCCTCGTGAGTCGGTCTGTTTATTGATGAAAACCGCGCGCATACTTTAAAAGAGCAAAGCGCACAGACTGCGGGAAGCGATTTCGCCATGTAGAGATTATTGTCATATCAAATTATAAAAAACTTCATGTGACATTTAAAACTTTAATTTTGCTTGTAAATACAGTGAATAAGAAATATATTACCTAGTATCGTTTACTTGTAAAAGTTAGATGAAGATTATTAGTAAATATTTTAATATTTTTTTTTAACAGGCCTCCGTTAGAAATCTTAACTATTCCTTACAACGCCAACGCACGAATATTTTGAACTAAGATTTTATGTCTGTTCTGTCAGTAATTACAGTGGTTCACTCGCCCTTCCAACCGGAACACA
The DNA here is from genome assembly GCF_037043105.1 of Vanessa tameamea. Taxonomy (NCBI): domain Eukaryota; kingdom Metazoa; phylum Arthropoda; class Insecta; order Lepidoptera; family Nymphalidae; genus Vanessa; species Vanessa tameamea. The sequence continues at coordinate 1,601,189 of NC_087339.1, read as the reverse complement.
ACTAAGGATTGCTACGTATTGCCCAGAAAGGCTTGCACAACCAATAAGGATACTTTTTAAAAGATCTTTGTCAAAGTATCGCTTGCAATAATCATACAGCCTAATTGAAATTTTTATTATGTCGAGGTCTAAAAAAACATCGTCATATTTTGTCACAGTAACAAATTCGTAAAAACACAATTCACAAATAATATTTGTTTTATTTAACTTAAAATTAGCGTTAAGAACACTAACTGGCAAGTGACATTATTTCTCTAAACGTAATTCAAGTACAGATAATAAACAAATATTACATAAAATCTTTTTTTTTTTTTATAAAAGGGACCAAGGTTCTAAGTTCATTCGATTTGTATATTGTTTTTTTTTTGCTTATTTTTTTCTAGGATCGTTTGTGTGCTATAATTTTTCGAATAGAATTTTATAAATATTATGTGATATCATTTAAGTTATTTCTTGCCGTAAATTTCGATAAAGTTAAATCAGAATATAGTGCAAATAAACAAAACAGTTCTGGAATTTTTTTTATCACAATTCTACCCATTGCTTTACTAAGCCAAGTATAATGTCAAATCATTTGAACTTTCGTTTAGCTTAAAAGTGTCACCGGACCACGATGTAGGGCAGCTGATTATCGCGCATGCGTTAACAAAACTTTACCGTTATCCGTTAAAGGAAATTTGCGAGGCACCAGATCTAGTTTTTGGGATTGAATGGTTCCGTAAGAACTTAGGGTTCCACAATTTAATTATATAACGTTAAATAATAACCTCACTACATTATACTTGGTATAAAACTTTGTGCAAGCCCGTCGGGGTAAGTACCACCCACTCATCATAATATATTCTACCACCAAATAGTAGTACTCAGTATTGTTGTGTTCCGGTTTGACCACATCCCTGCCCCGACCTTAAAGAGCACATATTCTTATGCACACACTGTCCTGTAATATCGAAAACTTTGAGGTTGACCGCCGTTACAGAACTTGCCACGGAGACATTTCTTCGGGAAAATGGGTCACCAGATGTGTACATGTGATGTGTATATGACCATATTCCTAACAGGAAATATCTGTCGAGCAGTCGAAGAAAATATTACAGTAGAATAATTTTGTCTGTTCGTAGTAAGCTCGACACGATTAAAGACATTAAACCTTTTTATTTGCTCGCGCCAGTGAACTGTTTACGATGGGATATTCTTTTTTTAACGTGGCTGTTTACAGCTACGGTACGTGGGGCAAAATGGCGTCAATTCTATAAAAAAATTATTATTTTGTAGAAAATGTATTAATATTTAATACAATAAGTATCAGCTAATGTAATAAAAAAATACGTGTGGTCTCGGGACGCCCGACAGAAGTCACAACTTAAACTAATCTAAGTTGAACTATTTAATATTGAAATTGTTTAAGTTGAGAAAAGCCAGAGCCGGACCGTGAGTTTAGGGGCCCTGGGCTAATACTATTTAGAGGCCCACATAAGACGCACCTGAACGTTGACTTGAATTAAATTAATTGCATGGGTTTGATTAATTGCAGGATTCGCAGGGCTGCAAACCATACGATCTGATTAATTTAATAGAATGATGGATTATTTCGCATCATCGTCTATTTTTGACTTTGACTTGACTTAGCTGCATGCCCCCACCCGCCCGGGGCCCCTTGAATCCACGGGGCCCTGGGCTGGAGCCCAAAAAGCCATACAGTAGATGCGGCTCTGAGCTTAAAGCTTAATAAATTAAAAGCTTAATCACAGGTTAGTTTTCGCATGTTACCGCAACAAAATCCAATTAAATTACCGTATGTAGGATATCTGGTGTGTATTTCAAAAGGGGAAGCGTTAAATATTTTGGAAAGAACACAATTCAGTGTTATTATCATAAATTCTAATCTCTAATGGGACCATCGTAATCATATTATATTGGCAAGATTCAAAGAAACATAAGCTTATTGATTGATGTAGACACGGCTCGTATTTATTTTTGATATTTCCGCACTAATATTCTCTAAAATTTACAAGCATCTATATTAATCTGTTTATTGAGTTGCTTTGGATAACAGTAAAATCACGTTTCATAATAATTCTCGAACAAATATATCTTTCAATAACTTGCGATCTCATTGTTTCACGTGACAGATCAAACTTTTAAAAAAAAAAAAAAAATATGTATACGTATTTGTGCCGGTCTTAAATAGTGTGCCAAATAAAATAGTATTAATTAAAGTTTAACAAATTATTAAACAACTAATCATAACAATAATTGTACAAGTACATAATCATGTAAAATAAATAGATTCGATTATGATCGTTATATATATTAATGTGATACAATTAATTATGACATCCTATGACGTAACCCCGTATTGGCTAGGGCTACTCGCTAACAATAGCCTATTCCAATGGAAGTGGTAAAAAATATAAACAAAACCTTTGATTTACGTTTTTCATGCGATTCGCTAATAACTCAGCTATGTTGTGCACTACTGAGAGTTTATGATTAATATATCTTTATTTATAATACAACACTAGCGCACTTAACAACTTATTTCCACTTTAATTATACTTCCAAAATTCCGATAACAGTTTCATTCAAAACGCTATTTTGTCGATAAAACCAATGATATCGCATCAATTGCAATTTACTGTCAAATGTTGTTTATTTGGCTTTTTTCCTTTTATAGTTGGAATAGAGTATACAGTAAATAATAATATTACAACATACTTCAAAATTAGTTTTTTGGAAAAATAATATTGTGACAAGTTTCCGAAGAGTGTTGTGTAATAAATATAAATTTCTGCTTTTTTTTTTTTTTGTATCTGTAGTTGTGTATTGCTGTTGGCCCTACTGGCCTTTACAGCGTCATCGAACGTTGAGGCGAGTGCAAGACTCTGCCTTAAGGTAAACCCTTTTGGGCTCGAAAGTGACGTTCGTCCTGAGGGTGCCTCCTATGAGATCGCACCTCGGCTCAGAACGTAGTCGGTGGGGTAAATTTCTGCGTCAAAACGTTACTTTAAATACAGTAACTTATTCTACAACGCTGTCCAATGCGGGTGGTAGACACACATTTGGCAGAATTTAATTTAAATTTGTCACATGCCGTTTTCTTCACGTTGTTTTCCTTTATCACCGAGTACGAAATGAATTATAAACACAATTAACCACTTTAATATCCAGTAGTGCTTGAGTGGGCTTGAATCTGTAATCATGTGTTAAAATCCAAGTGATCTAACCATTAGACTGTCTGAGCTCGTACATAAAACACATTAAATTGTTGTTTTATCTAAACAAACTTTACTGTTTAATGTAATCTCTAGTGCGTGGTCGTAGTTCAGGAATTATTTTATAGAAAAGTTATCGGGCTTTGTACTAAAAATGGGTAAAAAATAGGTGTTCCGTAGGGTTCCATTCTACGCCCTTTTTTATTTTTCGTTCATACAAGTGATTCTTAATCTTATTACAACGATAAAATAAATCTAATTCACTTAAATAAAATAGATTTAAGGGCCAATTAAACTAATGTTAGCAAGTAGCCCTAGCCTCCAATATGGTGTTTTGTCATTGCATTATATAATTAATTATATTAAATTTACTTTATTATATATACAATTATTATTGTAATTAATTGATCAATAATTTGTACAACTTTAATTAATATTATTTTATATTTATTTTTTTTTTTTATTTTATTTTATTTGGTTCTTCAACAATGTGTACACTGATTATAATAATATAATATAACAAAGTAAAATTATATTCTAAGTGTCACAATTACTTAAAGAAGAACACAGCATGCACAAAAAGAAAACAATCAACATCTTAACCTAATTTGAAAATTATTTAAATAAAATTTAAATAAGTATTTAATTAAAAGGAAATAAAAGTAAAAAAAAAAACTATGTAATAAAAATACAAAGATGTATCAACTCAGACATTATTTTTGCTGCCCAGACGATCTTTTTCATGGAAGCAATGGACGTAACATTTAGATCGACACTGTTTTGATATTCATCATAAGCATTGTACATTTGTGAAAGTGGGCTATGTAGTTTCAGATTTGTGCGATGCTTTGCTTTATTAAACAAGTGTAAATTATTTGACCTAGGTAATCTGGTGGGAACATTAAAAGTAAGCTTTTGTAATAGGTCAGAATGAATAATAGACCCAGTAACGATTCTACTTAGAAATATTAAGTGAAACAGACTTCAACGTTTCGACAATGGAGAGAGTTTGAAAAATTCAATACGTTCATCGTAAGATTTTAGAACTTTGCTAAGCTTGCAACTAAAAGTTAAATGTCTAATGAATTTCTTCTGGATGGATTCAAGTCTTTCGATATGATTCTTGTATTTAGGAGACCGAACTACACTACAGTACTCTAAATTACTTCTCACCAATGCATTGTACATAACAATTTTTGTAGCTGCTTGCTTGAAGTTCTTAGATTCTCTTATTAAAAATCCTAGTATTATTGATGCCTTGAGGACTAAAATTTCGATATGTTTATCAAATTTAAGTTTTTGGTCCAAATTTATACCCAAATCCCGATAAATTTCTACCTCTTTAAGTACTTCCCCGTTTATATTATATACTGTCGGTTTTTTATATTTGTTTTTTGTGAATTTAATATGTTTACATTTTGATAAAGCCATTTTGTTTTTTGTGCACCACTCTGCAAGTCTATCTAAATCATTTTGAAATAAAATAGACTCGCAAGTATCCTTAATCCTAGCCTTAGCTTTTAAATCATCTGCGAATGCGAAGATATATTTGTGAGTTTTTAAAGCATTCACCGATATCGTTTACAAAAATTGTAAACAATTGTGGTCCTAGATGGGAACCCTGCGGGATACCAGACAAAAACTGAAAGGAATTGGAAGTATAACCATTTACCACTACTCTAGCATTGCGATTGATCAGATAAGAATCAAACCAACTAAGCAAAGGATTCGATATCCCGTAAGATTTTAATTTGTCTAATAGAATAACATGATTTACGGTATCGAAGGCCTTACTGAAGTCGGTGTACACCGCGTCTACCTGGATTCGTCTATCTACAGCATCAATTAGGTCTTCGACGTATGAAGTCAAGTTAGTTGCAGTTGATCGCCCCTTGTAAAAACCGTGCTGGGCCTCAATTATTAACTGAGATACATGCCAAGTAAGAAATGGACATATGAGCTTTTCAAAAACTTTTGCTAAAACTGACAGAATAGCAATTGGTCTGTAGTTAGTAATAAGAGACTTGTCACCGTCCTTGTAAATCGGTGTGATATTGGTTTCCTTACATTGATTAGGGAATTTTCCAGTTTTTAGAGACATATTGAATATTAAAGTTAAGGGAAATGATAGTTTCTGTGCATTACTCTGGAATAATATAGGAGAATTATTGTCCGGTCCAGATATGGAATAACATTTAATACTGGAATGTAACACTACTTTTTGTTTTAAAAATTATTAATTGTGTTTATAATTGGATGATTGTGAGGCATTGTAAAGAAATAGAGAGATATTGGAGAATCATTGTAAAACATAATTTTATTTTGCCATCCCGAACTACTGATAGTACACTAATCATGTTCAAAATTTTAAGCTAACATTAAATAATCATCTTACGGTCATTTGTCCAATGACGTTTCAATACAATACTTTTAGGAATCATCTTAAGGCATTTTCGATATGAAACGAGTTCTTGCAAGATTAAGCATTGTATCATCCAATCTCAGTTCAACTCTGATATGACTGAGGAAAACGAAATCTACATAACTTCTACTTGGAAGGGTTTTGTGCAAGCACGCCTGAGTAGGTACCACTCGCCATATATTCTACCACCAAGCAGAAATAATTAGTATTGTTGTATTCAAAAGGTAAGTCAGCCAGCGTAACTAAAGGCACAAGGGACATAACATCTTAGCTTCAAAGTTCCTGTCACATTGGCGTTGTATTAATTAATATTTCTTACAACGCTAATGTACATGAGCGGTGCTGACCACTAACCATCAGGTGGAATATTTACCCGTGCGCTTGCATCATATAAAAAAACAATGAAATACAAAACGATGCTCACAGTTTAATTCACATTTGTATTAACGTATTTCTTAAGTACGTCCATTAAATTTCTGACAGCTGTTGTTGATGACTTCACAGTATCATACAGACTTAATATCTTCGTATCGTTCAACGTACGCTCATTAACATTCAGATGTTCATTCAATTTTCTCATATTAGCATCCAAGGAATCAAGATTGGCTATTATGTAACCGATTTTATAATTGACATTATTTGAAAACATATTCTTTAACTGTCGAAGAGATTCGATTTTATTTTTAATCTCATCAAAACCTTCATTGATATAATGTAATAGTCTCTCTTTGACTTCATTGCTTACAAAAGGGTTCCCTTGCATCGTTCGTCTTCCATCCTTTTCTAACTCCTGATTATCCTCAACATCTTTCCCTTTTTCAACACGTTCCTTAGTATTATTTAAATTTTTCTTTTCTTCTTTGATCGTTTCATTAACGTCTCTTTTGTAACGATTTTTACTATAAATAGATGATTTCATCACATTATTAAGACTTTTTAAATGACCGTGTTTCGTATATTTGACTATATTTAGTATTTGGGTCAAAACGTGACTCAATTTTGTGAGAGTAACTGTTAAGTTACGTTCTATATCACGGAAATTCTTCGTTACATCAGCAGCGTCTTCAGTTTTCGGTTCCTTAGCACTTTCAACTGTTTTTTCTGAATCATTACTCGTGATTATATTATTAATCCAATCCAATATTCGCCTTTCGTTATCTCTTTTACGGAAACCATCTTGAATCTGATCCTGGTAGTATCTGTCATTAAAATCTTTAAGAGGAGGTAGAATATTTTCTTTTTTATATTCTTTCTGATCTGTACTTCTCTTAATTGAATGAGTGAATGCTTCTAAACGTTCGTTAATGGGTGGAATCGATGAGAAAACACCATTCGCAAGACCTGGAATTTCATCATTATTTTTATTACACGGTTTAAATCTAAATGGATATTTTCGAAGATACTGCAGATTGAAAGTGCAGGGATATAGCGGTTTGTATTGTCTAATGACAAAAAAAGCTGTGAACATTGTATATAAAAACATTATGTAGTATATTTAGTATAAGAATTGTACCCGTGCGAAGCCAGTCTGTAATATCTTCGAAAATATTCATTTAAATACACGTTGTGAAAGGCCATATTGATCTATATTAAATGCACACAGGGACAGACAGACAGCGGGAAGCTACTTTGATTTATACTATGTAGTGATCATAATATATTACTATTACGTCATAATCGCCATAGAAATGTAATACTACATATACATTTATATATAGTGGAAAAAAACCAATAACTAACAGCTACCTAATATAAATTCAATCTAAGTTTTTTTATATATATATATATATGTTAAAATATAAAGGCTAACGACACACATCTTTCATTTCAAAAACATTAAAAAAAAAAACTTACATAACAAAACGAAATAAGTCATATTGTCTTCAACGATTTTATCAAATATAAAGTTATTTTCTACTTAAACCTTTAAACGTACTAAGCATTTCTAATTAACACATTACCGAGTACAAAATTCAATTACACTGTACACGCTAAAAACATTGACTAATGAAATAACTAATTTAAAATTAATGTATTAATATATCAACGATATAAATTCACTACGCACTGGACGTGGCCCGAACACATTGATTTATGTGTCCAGCAGATCAAAATTAAATGTGCGTCTGGGCGGGCATGCAATAAAATAATATTTTCGTAAACGGGTTTTCTATTTCCATGTTGCAATTCCGAGCAAGGAAAGAAAGGAGTTTTAAATTGTCTATAGTCTAGATTAATATTGTTTTTTATTTACGATCCTATTATAAATATTTCTTCAACGATACAAACTGTAGAATTGCCGAAACCATTACTAAAAAGTATCAGGAACTATATAACTCAGCAGCACGTGCAAAGATATCCTATTTATTTTTTATCTGCTCTGAACCTGCTACCGGAAGTTTTTTGTTTTTTAAATTTTTTCATTTATTTTTTTATGTTATAGGTACCAAACGAGTAGGAGGCTCACCTGATGGAAAGTGACTATAACCGCACATGGACATCTGCAACACCGAGGGGCTTGCAGGTGCGTTGCCGGCCTTTCAGGAAGGATTACGCTCTTTTCCTTGAAGGTTCCCAAGTCGTATCGGTTCGGTAAAACCGCCGGCGAAAGCTGGTTCCACAGAGTGGTTGTGCGAGGCAGAAAATGTCTTAAAAATCGCGCTGTTGTGGATTTTCGGACATCTAGGTGGTGCGGGTGATATTTGGAATTTTGACTAGATGTCCGAAGGTGAAATTCAGCAGCTGGGATTAATCCAAACAATTCCTCGGAACATTCCCCGTGAAAAATTCTTTAGAATATGCAGAGCGATCCAACATCTCTACGCAAAGCCAAAGGATCGAGCAAATCGGAAAGAGCTTGATCGTCGATAATTCGAGCCGCTCTACGTTGGATACGGTCAAATGGAAGGAGCTGGTACTGGGGAGCACCCTCCCAGAGGTGAGAGCAGTACTCCATGTGTGGCCGAATTTGTACCTTGTATAGTCTTAGGCGATGGGCCGACGTGAAATACTGTCTTGCCTTGCTGAGCAGACCGAGCTTTTTTGATGGCAATTTAGCTTTGCCTTCCAATTGACCGCGGAACTGAACGAGGCTTAAAATATCGACGCCAAGTATTCCGATACTAGCTGTGGCGGCTAACGGAATGTTTTCAAATCGTGGAGATACGACAAAATTGACAGATAATTTCGTCAATTAACTTTTTAAACGTAAAAATGACAGAACTATTTCCAAAAACCATGAGACACTGTAGAACTCTGCTGCGTGCTAACGGAAGCCACGTTTAATTTTGATCTGCAATGTAGTGAACATTTAATACATAATTTTGTTCGACTGAATTGAATTGCAAACTGTTCACCTGACGCGTATCGACCGGCGCTAATAATTCGCAAAATCCGAATCCGAAAGTATGACCAGGACTTTATTAGCATTCAATAGTCTGGTAAAAAAACTGCTTGTTGTTCAAGTGATTAATTTAAGTTAATAATTTGTTAATCTTGAGAAAATTAAATTTAAAGAGTGCAACGAATTGCAAGCATCTCAGCAATTTCTACATTTTCCATGCTAAAAAAATACACACCTAGATGTCCGAAAATCCACAACAGCGCGATTTTTAAGACATTTTCTGCCTCGCACAACAACTCTGTGGAACCAGTACTCTTTCCTGAAAGGCCGGCAACGCACCTGCAAGCCCCCCGGTTTTGCAGATGTCCATGGGCGGTGGTAGTCACTTTCCATCAGGTGAGCCTCCTGCTCGTTTGCCACCTCTAACATAAAAAAAAAAAAAAAATTGACTGACAAAACTCTAAGCGAAATGAAAAACTCTAGCAACAGGCTAAGTTCGATATTGTGAGTATATATATTATGTATGTATATACAGTGAGTCCCACTCGTAGTCGTTTCCTTGTTGATAAATGACTTTTACAACAAATGTTAAGGTATTTGTGTAAGCGCGTTCCTTTTTAGTTGACAGAATATTATATAAGTACTACTTGTATTTTCAGCAGATCAGGATGACAAAATAAATTCAAGCTTGATACTAATTCTCCAACAGGATATATTTCTCAATGCCTCGCAACCATTTTATTAATTCTTGTGACAGATCAATATAAAAAAAAAAGAATTATACGTATTTGCGCCAGTCTTAAATATTATGCCACATAAAATAATATAAAAGTTTAACAAATTATTAAAAACAATAATAATTTTATATATAATAATGTAAAATAAATAGTTTCGGTTATAAGAATATGAATGTGGTATAATCAATGATAATATCCTATGATGTAGCACCGTGGAGGCTAGAGCTACTCGCTAACATACGTTTTAGACTAAGTCAGAGTTGAGAATAAGCGTTTATAGCCAATAATAAAAGAAGAATGATAATAATATCTTAATAGAGAATGAAATTAAAGATATGACTGTCAGTCTTCAGTGATTTTTTATTTAGCTACAGTGATATTACACCAGTAATTTAATAAAGAATCCATCCGTTACTGCCGTTTAAATAGTATATTTATCATAGTATTTTATCATAAACTAGTAAAAAAATATATTAATTTACTTATTAAATAAGTAATAATAAAATAAATTTGTATACTTAGAACTTCATTGATTTTTGAGTACTGTGTATATATTTATTAAGTGCTTAGTGATACGTTGATGGTGTAACCTTTTCAATAAATCAATAAGTAAATTAATTAAATGCTGTTTAAATGCTTGCCTCTGCCTTACCTATTTTTAAAAAAAAGTAATAGACAATTATTTAAATTACCTGGCAACATTATTAATGGCGTCGAAGCGGCAACTACTCGGCTAATATTGATATTGTGTACAATTTGCGGAGAAATGAAAAAATGGATGGTTTCATTAACTCAAAGATAGAGAAGCAAACGATATATGAAATATATCGAGCATGTCGGCTTTGTGGTGCTGGTGCTGGCTACAAAATGCCAATAATTCAAAATGTTGTCAACTTGGACGGCGCCGAAGTGGAACTCAAACAGAAAATACGCGAATGTGTCCAAATTGAGGTTAATAAACTCATAATTACTGGTCTACAATGTGATAAATATGAATATTTTAAGTGTAGTGAAGTGCTCTATAATACGACGTTTTATTTGTTACCAAACAATGTCTGTTTTTATTTGAGTGTCCTACTTCTAATGTACTTGAAATTAATTTTAATCGGGGATGTTTGCGCGTATTTCAGTACTAAAATATTTTATTCAGCTTTCTTTTCAATTTCAATCATTACGACAACTTCATTACAAAAAAAATTAAAAAATATTAACAATTACGTGATAACTGCGGCTTTCAAAAACTTCAATGAATTTTCTACTACTATGCTTCGAATAATCTTACTATTCACGATTAAAATAAACATAACTATATACTTTTTACTAATAGCACTTGCTTAAAGATATTAATTTTCAGGTCCACCAAGACGACAAAATGCCCCCGTTGATATGCGAATTATGTGTCGATAAAGTCAACGATTTCTATGAATTCCTGGAAATGTGCAGACACACCAACAAAAGGACGAGATTGAGACTGGGCCTGCCTCCACAGGCTATGCCTCGAGGAGCGGTAAGGGTAAAAACTGATTCAAATTTATATATAACTTGAAAAAAATTGCCAATTTAACATATATGAATATATTTAAAGCATCAATAGCGCAATGGTTGGTCGCAGGATCAATCCTGACCCCTTGGGCTATTGTCGTACCCACTTCTAACACAGGTGATAAACTTAATAGGAATATTAGTAATTCCTTAACTAATTGGGGGCATTGAACTAACAATAACCCCAAATTTGCCTTAAAAATTATAAAACAACCTATATTTGTCGTGATATATATTTTTATTTATATCATAACAACTTTATGTTATCCTGAATAACCTTGATAATCACATAGTGCATAAACATATAATTTACTTTCTTTTTCTCATTCTGAACCATCAGTAAACATGACTCGACAGCAGATTTATGTAGCCAAACCATCAGGCTTAAGATATATAGTCTATTCCAACCATATGAGAAAAAAAGCCAAATAAACAACATTTGACAGCAAATTGACCCGATATCATTGTTCACGAGCTGTATTAATCACTATCACTATGGATTTGTAAAAAAAATGGCATTTTGAATGTCGTCCAAACTTATCGGAATTTTGGAAGTAAAATAATAGTGTAAATAAGTAGTTAAGTGTAACAGTGTTGTATTATAAATAAAGATATATTAATCATAAGCTCTTAATTGTGCACAATATAGCTGAGTTAAAAGCGAATCGCATGAAATACTTAAATCTAAGTTATGTTTATCTTTCTTGCTACTTCCCTTGGAATAGGCTATAGATTAGCTGCCAATAGATAAATTGCGATGTCCTCAAAGTCAAAGTCAAAGTCAAAAATGTTTATTCAATATAGAAGTGTTTACACTTGCTTATTGATTGTCAAAAATCTACCACCGGTTCGGAATTAAGCACCTCGGACCTGAGAAGAACCGGCGAAAGAAACTCAGCGGGATTTTTTTTTTTTTTTAACCATTTTCCATGTACAATGATAATTATATTTTAGTTATTTGCAGCAGCCTGGAGGCGATCATTTCATTCCCAAGGTGTGCAGTCAACTAAAACCTAGTTTGTTTAACTAATATCTGTTTAATAATTTCCAGCCAGACGCCGGAGACTGCATCCTCGGTGTTACAGAACCTGTATTTATCAATGAAGATTCGAATGAACATACATTAAGGTCTAGGAATAAATTAAGTCAAAGTACTAAGAATAAAACACGTGATAGCAAAGTCATGGTGCGTATAGTATGTGATAATTATTTAGAAGAGTATGTTTATTAATCTATACAAGATTATATTTCTTTATATATATATAATTTTTTTATGTCGAGATGGCCCAGTGGTTAGAACGCGTTCATCTTTACCGATTATTTCGGGTTCAAACCCAGGCAGGCACCACTGAAGTTTCATGTGCTTAATTTGTGTTTATAATTCATCTCGTGCTCGGTGGTTAAGGGAAACATCGTGAGGAAACCTGCATGTGTCTAATTTCAACGAAATTCTGCCACATGTGTATTCCACCAACCCGCATTGGAGCAGCGTGGTGGAATATGCTCCATACCTTCTCCTCAACGGGAGAGGAGGCCTTAGCCCAGCAGTGGGAAATTTACAGGCTGATTATGTTATGTTATGAAGTCATCTATTTTGATTGAACACTAGTGTTGGTTTAGAGATCAAATTTATCATGTAATTTTCACCCCGTGTGCATCTCTTATGGTGTTATTGATACTGAAAAAAACCCTGATTTTGTAACTTAAGAGAATACCTCCTCCATGTTTTGTTTTTGTTTCATTAAAAAACAAACTACTGATGTTAACAGAATGGATTGTGTAATCTGTTATTTCAATCTTTTTTTTTTTTAATGCAGTTTGCATACGGGCAAATGGACCATCTGATGGTAAGTGGTCACCTCTGCACTGCGATACTAAGTGCATATTGCTTTTGGGCGGTTAAGTATATGACATCTGCCACTAGTTTCTTTTATCATCTATATAATAATGTACAGAATAATAAGCCTATTTTTTTTTAAGCTTTCAATTCAAACAAAACCATATTTCAAAGTCTTTCTAAAAAATGTAACGATGACCCTTTTGAAGGATTTGCTATTTGCCCCTCCATTTAAGCTTAAAATTGTGCTAGAATAGGGGACGACAATAGCTCAAGGGCTCGGGACCAAGCCTTTTCATATCACGGCTGCCTGTCAACCAATTATTTTTGATCTTAAGTATGAACTATGTCTAACATTTACAGATGTCAAATAATATGTCCAGAAGAGACGCTCACGATAAAAGGAATGAGGCGAGGGCTCTACGAAGCAAGCAACCCAGTCCGCCGCGCTTGAGAGGTACGAAGAGATATAACGATGAAGACGAAAAGCTCAGCAAGTTGCAGGTAGATTGTTTTACCGAGCTATTATTTAACTTGCAGTGTATGTTGTCTGTCATCTTGCAAGCTAAAATAGAAACTTTGGCTGAAAGTATTCTTTTGTTGTGTGATGAAGATAAATTATAATAATTACAATTCAGTGCATGCCTGGTTTTGAAATCTTTGCATCTTTGGTTAATAAGCATCTGTTCTAACCACTGGGCTCAGTGAGACCATTGCATGGCAGGTGTCAAACCGAATTGGATTGTTATTGAAAGCATTTATAGTTATTAAAATACGTTAAATAAATAAATAAGTATTTTTCTTATTATAATAATATATATCAACAAAGTACGCACGCACGCACGCACGCACGTACCCACTCACACACACACAAACGCGCACACACACACCCACAGTCCGTAGAATATAAACGTAATGAGGGTTATGCCATTTGTCATCACGGCATACATAATAATAATTGTTTAACGTTAAAAAGAATTGTCATTTTTCTAAGAAATCGTGTAATATATTTAACGTGACAAGCCGCTGATTGTGTAAGAAATCACCTCGTATCTCGCCTGTGAAATGTCGACAATTTACGATGTTACGTCGCTTTGATCTGACAACCGTTTAATAAAAAAATTATGATGATTTTCAGAAATCGAAGAAGTCTGATTCAATGCCCAAGTCGATATTGAAGAATCAAAGGGATCATAAGGTAGAATCACAAATATATATTTAATTATAAAAAATAAATATCGGACAACATCACACACATTACTCTGATCCCAATGTAAGTAACTAAAGCACTTGTGTTATGGAAATCAGAAGTAACGACTGTACCACAAACACCCAGACCCAAGACAACATAGAAAACTAATGAACTTCTACATCGACTCGGCCGGGAATCGAACCCGGGACATACAATACTCGACCACGGAGGTCGTCAAAAAATCCTAAATTGAATCTAAAAGCATATTTGATGCTATAGGATTATTTATTAAATTAAATATAAGACTACCACTGTAGACACGCAGTTCTCGTAGTTAGTAGTAATTTCACTTAATATAATTTGTAAAATGACGATTCAAAAGTGCTTGTAAAAGACTACTTGGGTGGTTATGTTTATGTATGAACGCCAATATTCAACAATAATGGTTATTTCAGAGCGACGATAGTTCGTATCTGTCCCCGAGGCTGAAGAGGCCGCGGGACAGAGACGTGACTAGCAAGAAAGAGATGCAAAATAAAAAAGTCAAGTAAGTACTATATATTTAATACTACAAGCTGCCTGTCTTTTGATCGCACGCATTAACGCCTTCCCCTACATTTTACGTGGTGCTTTGTGCAAGTCCTTCTTTGTAGGTACTCTAATCACAGATTCTACCGTCAATAGGTGAAACTTAATATTGTTCTGTTTGAGTGAGTGAGCCAGTGAGCCATAGACACAATGGACAGAATTATGTTACATCTTAGTTCCCAAGGCAGTGAACTGCATGCAAGAAATGCTTGTGATGGGGGGAGTAGTAGACTTCTCCCCAGTCTTCTTCGGCAGAGCAAAGGCACTCTCCTTATGTCTCTTGAGTCTGTAGAAAACTACTAGTAGGGTACTACTTACCAACCCTTCAAACCGGAACACTATCTGTATGACGATGGGTATCTGAGGAATGGGTACCTTAGATTAGACTTGCACAAAACCCTGCCAAGTGTCCGGAAATTTAACCACCGATTCCTCAATTCCAGGATCCAAGAGAGGCCGTTACCGCAACGCGCGACGCGAACGTCACCGAACATCAAGTCCAAGTCTCCGCCAGTATCGCACAAGTGTAACATTTGCAAGGCGCAGTTCGACAACTACCGGTCGCTGAACAATCACATGAGATCACATTCGCACAAGTCTGTATTATTGGTTTTTCTGTCAAGAAATTGTGATGTCGTCCTGGGATCCGTATATTTTTTTTGATGGCATAAGCCTCGCCTGATGGAAAGTGACTACTCATGAACATCTGCAACACCGGAAGGCTTGGAAGTTGCTGGACTTTAAGAAATAGAATTCTTTCTGTTTTTTTGACGTACTTTTTAAGAATAATAGCAAAGTTCGTCGTGGTATTACTAATATTCTTACAGCAAGGAGTAGGGATGACTATAGCCCAATAGCCCATGATATGAATTTAACATCGCTCGGCGACCAATGTGATATTGTCGTACTGGAAGAATGATGCTATTAACTAACTAGAGGCACAAAGGACATGACATCTTAGTTCCCAAGTTTGGTGGGGCATTGACGATGCAAGGAACTGTTAATATTTCTAACAGTGGTATTGTCTATGGGCGGCGGTGACCACTTATCATCAGGCGCATTTGCCCATCTGCCTACCTATATCATATAAAAAAAGTGTGTAAATTGAAAGCAAGAAAATCTATTGATCCCTATCCCGAAGTCAGAATATATTGTGCAATAATGTTTCCAGGCAGGCAGATAGAAAACAAAACAAGAAGGAGAACAAGGAGGTGAAGTGTACGGATTGCAGGAAGTCATTCACGAGCAAGATGCTTCTGAACATCCATAGGTGTCCGAAACAAGGAGGTTAGTTTTGTACATCATTATTATGTTTATTTTGCTTGGTGGTACGGTTCTGTGCCCGTCTGGGTAGGTCCCACCCACTCATCAGACATGCTACCTCCAAACAGCAATACTCAGTATTTTTGTGTTCTATTAAAGGGTATATAAAAATTAAATTGTTCTTTACTGATCTACTCTTGAATTAAAATGGTGAAAAATGAGTGACCACTGATTTCCTTGTCAGTTCTGCTCGAATCTACTTTCCGAACAAGTTTTAGCTTTAAATTTAATTCAACACTATAACATGACGATTCAAAAGTGCTCTTATGGGCCAACTTGAATCTGTACTAATGTTATAGATGTGAGAGTAACTCTGTCTGTCAGTCTGTCTGTCGCTCTTTCATTGCCAAACTAATGAACCGATGATGAAATTTTGTATGAAGCAAATTTGAACTCCAAGGAAGGACATAGGCTACTTTTTTGCCGAACACATGACAAGCAACCTCTAAAACGCGAGCGAAGTCGCGGGCGACAGCTAGTAAAGAATATTTCGACCAATGATATCGCTTCGATTCGATGTCAAAAGTTGTTTATTTGGCTTTTGTCCTCTTGTGTAGACAGTGTAGAGAAATCAGTTCTTTGATAAGCATCAGAATTTAATATCGAATTAAGTTTAACTTTGTTCTGTTTCAGGTGTTTGTAATAAATGCGACAAGCATTTCTATTCACATAAAAGTTTAATACAACACAAACGGACTTGCGTTCAAAGGAGGAAAGGTAATTGTTTCAAATCAAATCAAATTACACTTTATTGTACACCAATAAACACGTACTTTAGTCACGTACGGGAAAGATGCACAAGAGGCAGATTTTCGCTTAAACAGCTATGTCTTCCAGGCAACCTTAAGGTAGAGGAAAGAAACAGATATAGAAGGTAGGGGTATACATAGCAGAGATAAATATTATATATAAATACATTACAGTTAAATAATAATTACCCCACCGACAACGTTCTGAGCCGAGGTGCGATCTCATAGGAGACACCCTCAGGACGAACGTCACTCTAGAGCTCGTAAGGGTTCAATTTCAAGGCTGAGTCTTGCACTCGCCCCAACGTCCGGTGACGCTGTAAAGGCCAGTAGGGCCGACCAAATAATAATATATTTAAAATAAAATAATGTACAGTACTTGATATCTAACATTCATACACATATGTATGTATATAATTTGATATAAATCATTATATAGTATAAAACAAAGTCGCTTCCCGCTGTCTGTCCCTGTGTATGCTTAGATCTTAACTACGCAACGGATTTTGATGCGGCTTTTTTTTTATTGATAGAGTGATTCGAGAGGAAGGTTTATATGTATAATACATGCATTATATATTTGAGAAATACTTATAATTTTAGAGATTTCTAAAGTAATGTCGTAAATCAACAAATCTTTTGCGCTTAAATTGCAAACGCTGGCTGAACCCTACGAAATAGATCAAAATAATGTACTACAGTATTGTACACCTTAAAAAGGTCTTTAAAAAAGTCCGCGATGGTATATGTCTATCTCTTAGGGATAGCCTATAATATATCAACATATTAGATTATGAAAGTAAGGGATCAGAGTACACTAGTGTTAGCTTACGCACACACGCCTGCACTATCATATGTCCTTCGTATTTGGACTCCCTTTGACATAATCAATAAACAGAATACCATACGTTAGAAAGAGATAACTAATAGACAGAGATGCAATGCTTGTAATAATTACACTATTATTATTAAATAGTTACGTGTTATTTTTATTTGGAGAAATGCGATCGTGATGACGTAATTGTTATTTAATTACAGAAGTGTATATCCAACCCAAGATCCGTCGGTTACTGAAGCCGCTGCAAGTGCGCGTGGCGCGCTGCGACCCGATACTCGCGAACGTGTCGGGGGAGCATTACGACGTGTCCGGTGTTCAACACGTAAGAGAGTTAACGAAATATTTGCATGCTAAAAACTTTTACTTGAGTAAGTGTTCCATATACTAAAACATAATGTATTTTGATCGACTTTACTGCTATAGCATCAATAGTGCAATGGTTTACCGTCGATTTTAAAAGACGGAGGTTCTATCTTGATCCCTTGCCCTTACCCAGCACCCCCCTGAACCCTACCACAAACATTATGTTCAATCTAACAGTACACTATGCTAACTAATCTATTTAAAAACGAAAATGTAAGTTTTCGTGGGTATATTTCAGCTCAATACATAGCTTAGACAACTTTGCAGAGGATAGTATTGTTAGAGTTTCTAGTTTGGTAGTTGGTCGTGTCAGCTTGACGTCACATCGAATTTGTAAATAGTCTACGAGTGTATTGAAAAATAGACACGTATCGGCTATTGTTGCATGACCTGCACGGTTGGCTAGTCTATTATAAGAAAAGCTGCCAGCTAACATTGGCGCTGTGAGAAATATTAACCATTCCTTACATCGCCAATGCGCCGCTAGAGAGCCGCCTTGGGAGTTAAGATGTTATGTCCCTTGGGCCAGTAGTTTACTGATTTATTCACAATTCAAACCGAAATATAATATTACAAAAGTATTGCTGTTACGTGGGATATGTGTTGTGTGTGGTACCAACCCAGACGGACACAAAGTTTCGAGTGTCGCTGGTCACAAGTAGTGGTAACAATATCCGTTTAAATTGTACATTGTCATACGCAAAATTATTTAAGGTGCTATAAATTCGTTAGTCATGTAATTTATTTTTTCACAGGATTTCGGCCTAGACAAGAACGTCCTGTATCCGTACATATCGACGGGAAGTACGCGCATTAAATTCGAACCTGGCTACATGGTTGACATAAATGATGACATAAAGAAAGCGTTAGACGGTGATAAATACGTCCACTGGGACTCTGACGGCACGGAGAGCGACGGGGACCTGGCGGATATTCCTAGGAGGAAAATCGAAAGCTTACTCACGCTATCGATCAAGACAATATTCTCAAGAAAATTCCTCGGCAAAGTCCCGAAGAAACGCAGAAAATTCAAAGCTGAAAAAGCGTTCGATTCGATATTGAATGTTAGCGACTTCGATACCGAACTGAAACGGGGCATCGATAATATAATCGATAGTCTCGATGATGAGAGAATCGATGATTCTATCGATACGAGTAAGGCAAGTAGGAGTTGTGATAACGATTCGTTGTTCGGTGATGAAAATGCACCGAACGTCACTAATGATGATTTTGATTCGTTGTTTTGTAATAAAGATATATCTAAAATAGATGCAGTTAAAAGTGATGATAATCCGTGCAATAATACTAGTAGAGAATGTGAAGATGTACCGATATCGAAGGATTCTGAAGCTAAAGATCTAGACGTTGAAAGTGGAAGAAGTTTAGAAGATAATGTGATAAATAAGGAAATCGAAGTAGCTGGAGATCTGAATTCGAAAGAAAATGAAATTGAATCAAGTATACAGCACGAAGAAGGTCCAACTGACACGCATAAAGATAAAGACGATTCCTTTGAAGGTTCAGGAGAAAATCTACAAAGTCAAGAGCTAAATAGTAATGTTTTAATTGAAAAAGAATACACTGAAACAAAAGATTTAGAAATAGAGACGAAATCGAATGAAATAAACTCAGAAGATAACTCACAAACTGTTGATAGTAATATTAAATTTGTAAATGATAGTACTCTAAGTGAACCAACTGAATTAAATGCAATAGAAAACGCAGAAACTAGTAAAACTAATGTTTATAGCGAACATGTATTAAACAAAATCGATAGTACAGATAATGTAACAGAAAACAAACCTATTGATTATAAGTCATTCAATGCAGCAACAGAATATACAGAAAATGTGAATAACCTCAAAGAAAAGAGTCATATTAAAAACGTAACACATGTCAACGGTGAAAATAATCCAGAGGACAAGATCACGATGGATGATTTGGAAGATCTGAGTGATTCAGAAATGGATGACAATAAACTAATGGCAGCTCTCGACGCACAGATAGGGGAGAACGAGACGGAAGATACGAAATATGAAGCGGGACGCGAGAAGGAAAGTGACAGTGGTATAGACAGAATAGTTGATGTGATACCAAGTTCTGTGAAATCAGCTGATCTTGAAAGCATATCCGATGATGACTTTAATCTTAACGAGTGAAGTTGTTCATTATTGTATATATATTTCTTTTTCAAAAATAATTCTCGTTAAAAGTTCAATATTATAATATATATATAAAGATTTTTTTCTATGATTAAAATATTTTAGTTAAACGATTTATAGAGGATTTGTTTTATTTTAATTTTAATAATAGTTTGTTCCTCCGTGTTTGTAGGTTTTAGGTATAAAAACGAAGCCTTTGTCCTTCCTTGGGGTTCAAGCCTGCTTCATATCAAATGTCATTAATTTTGGTTCAGTACTTTAACCGGGATACTATAACAGACAGACAGAGTTACTTTCGAATTTATTATATTAGTATGGATTATTATCTACTTCTACTAATATCAATTAACTATCAAATATATCTGAAGTATAAAAAATATAATTAATGATCTTAACCCACCTTAAAACAGCAACCCTAAGTTGGAATATTTTCGATCACTTTTCTTTTTTCTCTGAATAGCCAATAAATATATTTTCTTATGATATAGGTTGGCGGACTAGCAAATGTAAGAAATATTAACCATTCCTTACATTGCAAATGCGCTACCAATTTTGGGAGCTAAGATGTTATGCCCCATGTGCCTGTAGTTACACTGGCTCACTCATCCTTCTATTATCTTCATCCAACCGGAACACAACATTACTGTACTGCTGTTTGGCGGTAGAATATGTGATGAGGTGTGGTACCTACCTAGATGAGCTAGAAGCCCTACGACCAAGTAAATATGAGACAATTCTAAAGTTAAACCAAAGTTTTTTTTACTCTTATCTAAAGAATCTTTATAAAGAAAAATTATGATTATCCGTCATGAATACCTGTAGATAACTGTTTACTAACAGAAAAGACATTTTCGATCAATTTTTTCAATATTTTTCAACCATATACAATGTTTCTAATACAACACCTTTCGGTTCTGCACTAACTGTAAAATACATTCCAATGTAATTCCCAGATTAGTGATGTAATTACAACTGAACAAGAAATACTATGTAATTTAAAATCTCTAAATATTGATAAAGGCGTAGGCCCTGATATATCGCCAGGATTCTCGCGAATTTTGTATCGGAAGGTATCCAAGTCTGGAAGAAAACACGACGTTCCTGTAAAAGTGGCAAGACGGCAAGGATATAATAAAACTATGGAACAATTTCACTTATGGTTATGGAACGATTTGAAAGTTTAATATGTCCCTTTCTCACTTGGCGTAAAATCACAAGTATCAGAAAATCAGATTGGTTTAATTAAAATACAATATCAAACTTAGCAGTATTTGTTGATGATATTTCGAAGTCGTTAGATAACAATACTCAAGTGGACTGTATTTAGCTAAAGCATTGGACCTCGACGATCACAATGTTTTAAAAAGTAAACTTTTTAATTATGGATTTAATGGGAAATTTCTTGACTTGATTATTATAATTTATATTTATAATTTCTCACGATTACGATACTTTTCCCCATTCTATTCATCTTCACCTGAAAACTAATAATTTGACTATTTTGTTAGTGGAATTGCTCCACTGATTTTATTAAGTTCTTACGTCTTACGTCTACAAATTCAACTCGAGTGTCGTGATTCGAATTTATCTTCGACTTAATAAATGATTCATTATATCATTAATAGCATTTCTTATTTCGATGTCTGCTTTCTCCAACATATTTATAATTTGACGAACTATTAACTCAATCGTCTTCTGCACATCATTCCGTTTCCCATCTCTCCATTCTTCCATTCTCTTAAGTATGTCCGTCCATTCGTTTTTATTTTCAACTGTACCCATGTTCTTGTTTAAAATGTGAATTAAACTGTGCACTGTTATAGTTTTATTAATCGCGTCCAGCTCAGAAACACGTGCCATTATCATTATGGGTAGATTCTTATACGCTAAGACACTTCTAAACATTAAGAACATCGATCTCGTTACGAAGGGATCCCAAGTCTCTACGTTAGTCATTAGCTTCTTCAATTTATTTATCGTTTCAGCGTTAAGAACATTAGTAAAATCATTCGTTTTTACAGTTTCTGTTAAAGCGTCGCTTACTTGTTTTATTTTACGATTATCAGTTACTAATATTATATCTAATATTTTTTTTATGAAATCGCTGTATTCTTCGTCGCTGCGACAGATTGATAATTTCATGCAAGCGTGTTTGTTTTCGATATTTCTTACTTTTTCAACTTCATTTTTAAATATGTTCATGATCCCGGATATCCTAACTGGACTCCCATCTTTATCTTCTGGTAAGGAATTAACGATCCTCTTTAATATATAATTATTCACATCAATTGTATGTAAGATAACATTTTGATTCGCTAATTTTGTTTTTAATTTATATTCTGATATATCTTTGAGGAAATCACTGAATTTTTCGATGAAACTTTGCCTCAGTGATCTGAGTTTTCGTTTTATTTTCTCGTCGTCTGTTGATTTTGTCATCTTATCGAATATTTCGAGGAATTGATTAAATATATGGACGGTGAACTCTTTAATTTTGGCATTGTCTTTAATTTTATGTTCGTTTATCTTAATTTTCATTCTCAAGAGACTATCGCTTACATTCCCGATAGTTTGTTTGCTGATATCGTTTCTTTTATCTAAGACTGCATCAGTTGTTGTGAGTTTATCAATTTTATTTGTAACTTCTATTTCTGGATTTCCATCATCATCTGACAAATTTGTAATACGTGAACTGATATATTGTTTAGTATATTTACGAGGAGCTGTACCTTCGCTGTAGCTCTCATTAGAGCTCTCGTCTGCTGATACACCTTCATATTTATCACTTTCGTCACTAGCACTATCATTGCCGATATTTTCTTGTGAAACTGTTTGTTTAATCTTATGAATATCTTGTTTATTGCTTTCAACCGATTCAGCTACAAAATCATGATCTTCTACTTTATTATTAGACCTTATTATATTTAGATTATTCTTGTTAGTTGCTTTATCGTTTTCGTTCGAGTTATCCGTTTTGATAGGTGTTAATTTGTATGTATAATCCCATTTTGGACCTAGATCTATCAGGCCTTCTAATTTTAAGCCCAAACATAAGACCTGAAGAGGTAGCCCTGCAACAAAATATTACATATATTATATCCCTAACAAGGTCAATGTGTCAAAAACCTTGGGAACCTGAGGTGTTACCCTTAAACCACAACACAACAATACTACCTAAGTGCTGTTGTTTGGCGGTAAAATAAATTATGAATAGAAACCCACGACCCACATGCAGAGCCGTCTCAAGCTATGCTGGGCAAAAATATACATAGCAGTCAACGTGAGACCAAACGTGTGATAGAACTTGTTGGTTCTTCGGGGCCCTCTCAGGATGGGGGCCCTGGGCACGTGCCCCGTGTGCCCTATGGTAAAGACGGCAATGCCCACATGAGCTAATAAACGAGCACATTAAAGCTAATTAAAGAACCGTGAGCCGTAGTAGAACACTTGGTATACGTGAAACATCGAATTCATTTTATACAGATAACATCTTTAACTGAGTAGAGTCTGATTTGATCTGGTTAATATGTTATGTTTACGAAATCAAATAATTATATCACAATCAAAAATAAATTAAATATTTTTTTAAACAGAAAGACGATTGTTTATTTAATAAACATTTATATTAATTTAATACAAATACTTTTTTTTTTATTTCTCCATTTCATTAATCTGTGGTTTCTCTTAAAGTAATATTCGAGGAGTCAGTAACAATAATATTGAATTAAAAAAATAAATCTTACACAAAATAATAACAACGCGATAAGTGTAACGTCGCATTATGTTTTGTAATTTATCAAACATAAGTTTTATTTCATTTTTATTGGCAATATTTTTATATTCTTAAAAGGTTAGTAAGAATAAGAAAAGGCAACGTATGTATGTTTGTCGAGCCTAATTTGACAGTTCGATTTTTAATTAATTGCACTGTTTTTTATTGTCAACATCCTGCTACTAGTGCGGTATGCCAGATGCATTCCTTGGCGGCTTCTATGGGCGAAGACCTTTCGCTGTCGAGCATCATCAACGCTATGCTCGGTAACGAGACCTGCTGGTCAGATTAATGCCGCAAAAGGCGGGCGCGAAGTGGGATCAGGACGAGGACGACACTGCAGACGCGCTCCGTCGAAGAAGACGAGGAAAAAGCGCTACGTGCACTTTCTTCAAGGCTCAAGAGCAGTGCTCAAGAGCACTTGTGAGTCCCACATTAACACGGGGTGTGTGGGGCTTCTTCACCACTCCATCTAGCGTGACGCGTTTTCCCAGCGAGATAAAAAGAAAAGAGATCTAGATAATCTATACTAGACCCGACTGCAATAAGAGTCATATATAAAAGTGTCTCGCCTAAAAACAGCAAAACACGGCCCCCTCCAAAGACAAGATGGCGTATGTTAGAGAATGAAGAATGTGCTAGTAGGAACCAAATCGTGGATAAAATGGTAGAAATGAATGAGATGGAAGAGAAATTGTTAAATTAATGTTGGAATGAGATGGACAGGTACATACATAAAGGTGTACATGTCAGTCACTTCCTCGTGTTGTACCCTGGGCAACGGGGCCGGCTTGAGCTTGCTCGTCGGCCACGGCTAAGACTAGTGCGGAGGGATGCCACGGGGCCGCTCCTGGTACGTCTCTGGTACCGCAGGGCGGACCATGTGAGTGGGCTCGTTGGTTAGGATGGAGTGGGAGGGCTTGCTACTCGAGCCTCCCAGGTGTTTTACAATGGCTGTCAGTGGCGGAGCCAACCATCTTATCCGCCGCAGGGCGTCAGCTTCGTTGACGCCCAACCTCCAGTGGCGGACTCGGGGGAGTTCGTCACATTCCGACATGGAGGATGAGGGGGAATGCGTGCGCTAGGCGCGCGTCCCATGTATTCAGCCGCCTGAGGGCGGCCGCCGCTGGTGGGGCCGCGGTTGCATGCCATTGGCGATCCCGTTGTGTAAATGCATTTCCTCCTCGTAAAACAAAACAAAAAAAAGCTACATACATAAAGAAGGTCACAAAAGACGTACTCGGAGAGTCGAAAGAAAAATTTTGATAGATAGGGTAGATACATGGTGGTGGAATGACGAAATGCGAAATGTACTGAAAGAGAGGAAAGTGGCATTTAAAGAATGGCAAGTTGTAGAAAATGAAAATGCAAATCTGAAAGATGAAAAAAAGGAAGTTTACAAGGAATTTAAGAGGAGAACAAAGAAGGCGGTAGCAGTTGCCAAAGCCAAGGCACAGGAGAAGTTGTACAACTCACTGAACAGCCCAAGAGGTCCAAGAGGCACAAGCAAATAAGGGATTAGTAAGAGAAATAAGCATGGGAGAGGTAATGACAGCATTCAAAAGCATGAAAAATGGGAAGGCTTAAGGCTTTACAGATGATATATTAGTTGATGTATGGAAGGTGTTAAAGAGAGACGGATGTATGTGGTTGACTTTATCCTTCAATAAGTTGTTACATGAAGAAACCATCCCACAAGAATGGTGCAGTAGTTCGCTAGTGCCCATCTTCAAAAATAATGGGGATGTACAGATTGCAACAACTATAGAGGGAAAGCTCATGTCACATACTATGAAAGTATGGGAAAAGGTAATAGAGAGAAGATTGCGAGAAGAGAGTGAGATTACCCAAAATCAGTTTGGGTTTATGTCAGGTCAAGGGACATTTGACGCTATCTTTACACTCCGCCAATTGTGCGAGAAGTAGAGATATACTCACAAGAACCTGCACGTGGTGTTCTCGAGAAAGACCTGAGAAGAACCAGCGAAAGAAATTCAGATCAAACTCGAAAACACGAGATTTCTCCCATCCAAAAAGATTCTAACGCGCAAGGCATATGGCCGCTGCGCATGCGCCAGTCATGAGCATGTCGGTGACGCGATCCCATAAGATTTTACTTCTACCAAAAAGTGTCCAACACTGCTAAAGAAGTTTTCACTTCAAAAAAATTGTTTGTACTTCGTAATTATTTAAGTGTTTATTACGAAAAACCAACACGTCTTTAAAAAAAAAAAACATATATAATTAGTTTGACGCAAAAAGTATACCTATTGTGTCATATGAGGTATACCTCATTATGATTGTAGAAATATAAAAATTAAATATATTTTATAAAACTTATATTCTGTTTATAAGATATATTGAAAACTAAATTATTAATGGTAAAATACAAAAGCATATAGTGGGTTGTAAAAAAATTAATAAGGGCTTTATAATGGAATATAATCTGTGAATGCTGTCATGTGTGTTTAATCTGCGCGATGTTTATATGCTGTACTTCGCTTGACCATTTCTCATATTGTTGCGATTCGTAAAGGATTCGTTGGTATTTGTATTTTAAAAAGTGTAAGCGAATAATTTATTCTGTGCTAAAGGTTTATAAGTTATCAAGTCAAGAATACAACAGTGAACAGTTTTCTAACTGTTAAAGTAAGTATTTTTAATTATACTGTAACGTAAATATAATTCTAAACTTCTTTTAATTTTTGTAACCTATAAGTTAACTTTTTTAGCGCCGATATATTTAATGACAATAATATATTAAATAATAATATGAACAAGTAATTTTACTAAAATAATATCGCTGGCATGCGTTACCGTCAATATATTATCCTAAAAACGCAATAAAATGACAATATTGTGTCTTATACTATATAAACGTCAATTTTTCGTGTTTCGTCAAAATTTTTTAGTATTTGCATTAGGTTTTCATGTTTAATAAATCACAGGTTCTTAAGAATTTTTGATAAAAAAGGAAATCGTACATAACATAATCTTTTATCGTAAGAATACCCTCTTGACGTAAAAAGTTGCAATTTTATGAATTACCAGAAAAAAAGGTAAAACAAGGAAAATTTTGAAAATATATTATATTGTTTTTAAAGCCGCAAATCAAAACATGTCAAAGGAATATTTTTTTCAGTTTAAAATATTTTATACCAATGTTTACAAAACAATTTGCAATAAGGGCGCTTATGACGTCATTCGTATAAAATTTCCCATTGTGAGATACCAAATTAGTTCAACATAACAATTTAATCACATTTTACATATAATATAAATTTAAATAACATAAATCAAAACTATCTAATTAGAACTGTTAAGACTACTATATAGGATCTTAAGCATTTTTTTTTAAATATTTCTAATCAAAAACAGGCAAAGGAGACAACTTTCACTTCTAGTAGTACTTTTTTTAATAATAGTTGGACCTAAGATGTTGTCTATAGTAATACTGGCACACTAATAATTTCAAACTAAGATAATTAAACAATAATAAATGTTTCATTATAGATGATATATTATGAGATAAGTAAATGAGTGATATCGGTTCTGATTGTTTAATTTAGTCAAAGTTCATTCAAATCAAAATATGCTTCATTCAAGAAGGCTCATGAAAGCATTTTTGACATGTTAAAGTGTTCAATTAAATGCAGAGCTAACACTGGTTCAGTAAATAGAGTCTACTGAGAAGAATCGGCAAGAAAATCAGTAGATAATCTATTCCACCATTTCAATTATAAAGTATGTCAGTAAAATACAATTAAATTTTTATATAACTGACCTAGGAATCAATAAATGCTAAGTCCAAACTTTTTATGTTTAATATAATTTTGTGTTGAGTAATATGCTTTATTTATCAATGTTTTTCTTTTCTAAATGAGCTTTTAATTTTTTAATAGGACTAGTTAAAAATAACTGGTATCTCGTGACAGAAAGGAATACCATGCCCCATTCGAATATGATATCACCTATTCTAATGTCAGACAGACTAGAAATATTCAAACTGTATATTTATATATTCTAAATGACTTATATTGTGCACTACAAACAGTTCTCGATCAATATATCTTTATTTATAATACAGCACTATTTCATTTAACTACTTATAACCGCTTTAATTTAACTTACAAATTTCCGATAACAACTTTGTCGATATTTATGAACATATTATGTAAATAATTACAAATTGACATACAGAAAAACTGTCCGAGTTTCTTTTGTCTGCTCTGTCAGCACAGGATTATTACTTATCTGAACTTATGGTAGATATAATGAGATAATTGAACAATCTATAAGTACATATATTTAATAAGTAAGTTAAATAGAAGAAAATATTCGGCAAAATGGTCCGATGAACTTGTTCATTCAAGGCCTCAGTTGTTTATCTTTACATAATAGATATAATAATAAAACAAAAGATAAAAAAAGATAGATTACTAGTCAAAGTATGACATATATATTGTCTATTACAAATATAATATAAAGTGTAATTTTGAATAAAATACACATTTCTAATCTCAATAACTTTTTGACGAGTAAACTTTTGAGCTGTAATTAAATGTATATCTGAATTGAAATAATCTTAAATCGCTCGTAGATTTGTGTCTATCATTATTAAAATAAATTGATCATTTTGCTTGGTACAAATTTCCAACTAAAACTATCGGATATCCATAATAGAAATCTATCCAGAATATATGTTTATTATAATTTAATGTCTATATTTAAAGAGATTAGATAAATATTTTTTCAAAGGCTATTTGTTTTTATCTGAGATTGTACCGAATACTGAATAATGGCCTACAAATAAATACTTTATATACCTTGTAATTTTCTCTTTTAGAATTTCCAAATGATTTAATATTCGTAACTGAAACTATTCGAAACGATCGAATAATTTCGTATTCGTAACCGTATAGGAGCCGTAATGGCCCAGTGGTTAGAACGCGTACATCTTAACTTGATTGCGGGGTTCAAACCTAAATTTGTGTTTATAGTTAATCTCGAGCTCGGCAGTTAAGGAAAACATCGTGAGAATTTCGTTGAAATTAGACGTATGTCTAATGATATAATGTATGAAGAAATTTATCATTTAATGTTTTTGAATCACCACATTCACCATGACTTGGCCATTGCCAGTACAAATAACTAAAACAATTATTGTTTCTACGTTTCAGATACATCATGGTTTTCTAAATTCAAGAAGGCGATTTTTTTAACTTAAACTAGGAATAACATAACCCATCATGTTCCAAAAGCAAACTTTTGGCGCGGCCAACACTGGTTTCGGTGAGTTTTAATCTGTTTTGAAAAATATATATTTAAAAGGCTATATAGCTTTGGTCTAACTCAGGTCAGGCAAAAGTAATTTTATAAAAGGTAAACAAAGATAATAGTTATTGTCTTTCCACAGGATCATTCAACGCAGGTGCCAGTACATCCTCACCGTTCAGCGGGTTTAAGCCCACAGCTGGAACTAGTGCATTTGGAGCACCACCTGCGTTTGGGGCGAATGCTACACCCCAGCCTGCCGCTGGAGGAGGTATAGATTAAATACAAAATGTAATCTTTTAATATAATGATACGAAACTCCTTGACTGTGCGTCTACTTGAATAAAATATACATAAAACTCAAAGTCAGTGTTGAGTGTCATGCATATAATTAATACCTTGTTAGTATTATTTGGTGGAAGGGCCTTAATTTTAAATAAATTCATTTAAAAAAAAAAAGAAATTTAAGGCCGTTATTTTTTTTTGGAACAAAGTTCTTTTATTCTGCTCAAAGTGAGACTGAACTGGTAGAAATCATCACATAAGGAAGGATCGTTATACTCCTCCAGGTCACCCTCTCTTTCTCTGACCCACGACACCATCTATATTTTTAATATTAATTATATATATTTATTTTATCGTAGTTTATCTTGTCTGTAATGTCTCATGTATTCAGGTACAATGTTTTTCTCTTTATTGTGATTTTGATGGATTGGTTGATCCACAGGCCTGTTTGGTGCCACCAACCCTTCGAGTAGCCTGTTCGGTGGTAATACTACTACCTCCAGCTTTGGTACCACCAGCGGTTTTGGCTTCGGTCCCAGCACGTCCGCAGGCGGTGGTCTTTTCAGCAACACAACCAGCGGTGTCGGTGGTGGCCTGTTTGGCAATAATCAGAACAATGCTGGCTTTGGGGCAAAGCCTGCAGGTGAGTTTATTCTATCCTTTTTTATTTGATATTTTCATTTCAGTTGTTAGTAATTTGAGGGTCAAAATCAAGTCAAAATCTTTATTTGTTATAGAAAGTGTTACACTTGCTAACAGATTATCAGAAATCTACCATAGAGTTGTAAGGATACAATAATGATTTTTTTTTAAATTTTCTTTTAGCCTTGCGATCGTTTTCATTCCCAAGGTGTGCAATGCACTAAATATTCATTATTTTGTAATATACTTTAATAAACAAACATTAGGGATACTTTTCAGTTGTGCAATTGAATATATTTGAACATTATCTGGGATCCTGTTATAAACATCAACCTGCAACTGAATTATAAATGAATACAGTACTATAGTTTGAGCTGAAATTGTATACAAACTTTTGGTACTGTCAACAAAACAATCCATTATAGTCAATTAAATTAGTTTTAGTATCAAATAATTCTGTCTTTGCGAACCTGGTTACTTTTGCTATACAATATTTTATATTAAATATAAATTGTTAGTGTAGTGTTAAATTGTGTTTCAAAAAGGTGATACTGAAAACTGGATAACAAGCCTTTGTTACCTAGCCTACCACCAAGTAATAAGCCTTTATTACTTGGTGGTAGGGCTTTGCGAGCCCGCCTTTGAAGGTATTACAAACTTGTACTATATTCTACCGCTGAACAGTTATTGAGATGAGTTTGCCAGTCACACACAAGGGACATAAGTGATAATATCTTAGTTTCCTATAAGGAATGATTGATATTTCTTTCTGTCACCGTACTTATATGATAAAAAAACTGTATCACTCAAATTTTATTATATTATGTAAATTTTATCCAGGTTTCGGCTTCAACAACACAACAAACACCAATACAACAGGCCTGTTCGGTTCAGCTCCGTCAACGTCCACCGGTCTGTTTGGACAACAGAATGCGACCATGGGAGGTGGTGGCCTGTTTGGGAATACAAGTGGTACGTGGTACAATCTGAAAGGATATAAACTAATACAAATTTTAAAGATATAAAAAAAGATGTTGACATTTTCCTAAAACTGTTGCGATTATAGCCGTTTATAAAAATATATGTTTAGTGTTTTAAATACAATATTTAATCTATATCAGGTTTGGTTAGGACTAGTACTCGTGTTAGGATGGCTCGCTATTCCATTACAAATAAAAAAAAATTAATGTCCAATCTCTTAAAGCAATGGAAATAAGTTGTGTGTATAAGTTTGAATGAGTGTGTTTGTGTATTTATATAAACTTAATGAGAAGCGATATCATTGTAGCTTCTCATTCATGTATCGGATTGCAGATGAAAACTTCCCTAATGGTTACTTTATTTTACAATCACTTTTAGCACTAAAAGGTCAAAATCTACATTATTAAATTTAACAAAACTATATTAAGTGAAACTACCATGGAAATCTGGTGAGAACCCTTCATTCGGATCTGTCCAGACATTCAAGCGTGATTGAGTAACCTAACATCCATCCATCTAAACATTGGAATTTACAATGCTCGTAGCACTTGGTGGTAGGGCTTTGTGCAAGCCTCTCTGGGTAGATACCACCCACTCATCAGATAATCTACCGCCAAACAACAGTACTTAGTATTGTTGTGTTCCGGGTTGAAGAGTGAGTGAGCCAGTGTAACTACAGGCACGTAACATTTTAGTTCCCAAAGTTGGTGGCGCATTGGCGATGTAAGGAATGGTTAACATTTCTTACAGCGCCATTGTATATGGGCGGTGGTGACCACTTACCATCAGGTGGCCCATATGCTCGTCCGCCAACCTATACCATAAAATATTTAAAAAAATAAAATACTAGTAAGATGTTTACAATTATTTTCATCACGTAAGAAATTATAGCTGAAGGTGAGCATTAACCTGGACGAGGAGAATTCTACAATTGATTCTTTGGATCTTCCTTCCATTCAGTCCCCTCCAAACTGAAGTCTGCATCGATTTCTAGCACATTTTAAACAATAATCATATTGTTTCAGGTGGATTTGGACAGCAGCAGGCAACGGGTACGGCTCACGTGAAGTATAATCCTATGGTTGGGACGGATGTAGTGGTCAAGAGTGGTACCTCCCAGAATGTCAATATTAAACACCATTGCATCACTTGTATGAAGGTTAGTGTTTATATACAGCTAGATGAATGGTGAGTGTGCCAGTGTAATTACAAGGAACGAAGGGATAGATTTGTATACATCGTCAAGATGCCCCCCCCAACTCGTCAAATGTTCTGTGCTCATATTAATTACATTGTTGTGTTCCGATTTAATTGTCTAACATAATAGTCTATAAACCTCCCTCAGCTGGGCTGGGTTGCACGACTATTTAGAAGATAAAATGTAATTTATTATCGTAACCTCAGGAACTGTAACACCTCCAAACTAAATTTGTCATGTAGGTTCCTTACAGGGTGTAGACATCCGCTAAGAACGGATGTTACGAAACTCCAACCCCTAAGGGGGGTAAACGGGGGTCGGAGTTTCGTAAAAGTTTGTATGAATGTCCTATGTTATCGAAGTTAAAGTAATTATAGCAGAAGGATTTTAAATGATATTTAAGTATAACATAAACATAAACACAATCAGCCTGTAAATTTCCCATTGCTGGGCTAAGGCCTCCTCTCCCGTTGAGGAGAAGGTATGGAGCATATTCCACCACGCTGCTCCAATGCTGGTTGGTGGAATATATATATAACGGCGAGCCGGCAGTATTGTTTGGTTCGGGGTCATCGTCTTCGTCATACATATTCACAAATAATACAACAAATCGATAGCTGGATTATCGTATATTGATTTTTACAATATTTCATTGGCCGCGACCACATCTGTCTTCTCCTTCTTGACAACTGACATTTTATGTTTTTCTAACGTTCCAAAGAGTTATTGACTTCACTGGCCATCCAGAATCAAATCTCAAAACTTAGAGATTACAATCAAAGTATTTAATTATCTGACGCTGCGACATATATATAAATTTAAGTATAAGAATTAACTACTTACTATTATAAGGAGGGATGTTTTATTATAACAATAAAAAGATAATAATGTCGTAGATAGAATCTGAATCTGTTGAACCGATTATCCAGGAATAACATTTTATTTTATTTCAGTAACAATAAGATTCTTACAGTTACAAACTGAAATAGCTGCGGATAAATCCGCGGGCACAACTAGTGCGTGTATAAAAGTGTGACTACGGCCTCACTTGCCGGTTGTTCTCGGTAAAATCTACATCATCAGTATAGAGACAGACATGCTTGTAAAAGCCTTTTTGAATGATTTAATTTGATTATTGTAAATATTTGGTTAAGATTTTTTTTTTTTTAATATTTTGAACACAAGGCTGTCTCGACACGAATTTTGTATAACATATAACATAACATAAACAGCCTGTAAATTTCCCACTGCTGGGCTAAGGCCTCCTCTCCCTTTGAGGAGAAGGTATGGAGCATATTCCACCACGCTGCTCCAATGTGGGTTGGTGGGATACACATGTGGCAGAATTTCGTTGAAATTAGACACATGCAGGTTTCCTCACGATGTTTTCCTTCACCGCCGAGCACGAGATGAATTATAAACACAAATTAAGCACATGAAAATTCAGTGGTGCCTGCCTGGGTTTGAACCCGAAATCATCGGTTAAGATGCACGCGTTCTAACCGCTGGGCCATCTCGGCTTACAATTTTGTATGGAAGAATGATATTCTAGTTACGATGAATTTAATACTATTTAATTATTTTCAGGAATATGAAGGCAAGTCCCTCGAGGAGCTACGGTTGGAGGACTACGTGGCTGGCAGGAAGGGTGCCACCGGTGGTGGTGTGTTTGGTGGATTCCAGCAGACCGAAAACAAACCTCTTTTCGGTGGTCCCTGTATGTACATAACAATTTTATATAATAGTATTATCTTATACAATTTTAGATATGGATTTTCATGTTCATAGTTATGGGGTTGACATGCAGACAGATATTTATATGGCAAATTAATACGATACTTCGATCAATATAAATAATAAATAAATAAATATTGAACAACATCACATACATTACTCTGATCCCAATGTAAGTAGCTAAAGCACTTGTGTTATGGAAAATCAGAAGTAACGACGGTACCACATACACCCAGACCCAAGACAACATAGAAAACTTATGAACTTTTTCTACATCGACTCGGCCGGGAATCGAACCCAGGACCTCGGAGTGGCGTACCTATGAAAACCGGTGTACACACAACTCGACCATGGAGGTCGTCTATCCCATCACCATCACAAACTAAGTTAAATAAATCTTGAACGTAGTTTGTGATGGTGAACGACTCTACTAAATAAATACTCTGAAGTTCATATTAGTGGCCAGTAGCAGACAACTCTTTTATTGTAAAAGACATAAAATACTTTTTACAAGAGATTAAGTTTTGCTTATAAAAATCATTTGATAATCCAACATATCCAGACGGGCATTCATAAAGCCCCACCACCAATATGTCATTGAATATTTTTTTTTATTTATTTTTTCAGCCTTCGGTCAACCGGCAACTACGAGTGCACCGAGTTTATTCGGTACCGGTATAGGTTCGACGCCCGCTTTCGGACAAACAAGTGAGGCTAGCTTAACTAATAATTTAGCAGATTCCGGTAGACGACCTTTATTTGTATAATTAGCTGTTCCCGCGACTTTGTTGTGCGTTTGAATATAACAAAAAAGTGATTGTTGTAGCCTAAGTTACTCATTATTACATCAGCTATCTGCCAGTAAAAGTCCCGTCAAAATCGGTCCAGCCGTTCCAGAGATTAGTCGGAATAGACAGACAGACAAAAAAAAATTTTGTTTTGGTATAATTATGTACCGTGTATGCATTTAGTAAAAAGCGGTTATTTTAATATTACAAATAGACACTCCAATTTTATTATATGTATAGATATACTTTTCAACGGCAGGAGGAGCAAAGATAAACAAACCTACGATTTACATATTCCCTGCGATTGAAAATAGTAGATCATTAACTATCTGACTTTATAAGTACATTAATTACTTTAAATGAATGATAATTAATAACAACAAACAACTAAAATTACATTTTAAATGTCTCAGAAATATGTCCGAAGCATCTAGACTTCGCGCCAAAAATTCAACCCAAGCCAAGCCAAAGTGGAATTGTGTTGTTTTATTTATAAAACGATACTAGTTATTCCACTTAACTGTACCTATTTCATTTAGACAAAGTCCATAAATCATTTAGATCTCGACCAATGACGTCACATCAATTCAAGGTCGAATTTGTTTATTAACCTTAGCTCGTCCAGCCATTGAAATCGACTATAGTGTATTAATTTTACTGATGTTATTTCAGACACATTCTCGTTCGGAAACGCGGCTCAGACGAACACAAACACGACTGGTCTATTCGGAGCCAACAAGCCGGCGTTTGGAGCGCCTTCGACTGGTAATAATGATTTTGTTTTGCTAACCGTACTTTCATAATTTGAGGCAATTTTCGTAAAGAGTATGATTGTAACTCGTTGATCTATTGGCTAGCTATTGGAGAACAGAGAGACCAACTGTATTTACACACACTTGTACAGACATACAACGGGCGGACTCATGGCTAATTAGCCATCTCTTCTAATCAAACTCTATCTGAGAGAGATTGTTGAAAAACCATCTATGTAGGCGGTGCAGCCATAAAATATGTCCTGCGCAGTTGGCTGGTCTCCCGTGATGTTCAATCGGTCAGATCGACATCATGAATTATTGATACTAAAACTCGATTGGAAAATTTCAAATAGAAGTAAAACGAATCTGCGATAGAAATTGACTTTATTTTTGTCAAATTTCAAAATCGTCGCAATGAATGATTTTAATTGAATCTTACTCGGTGGTTGGGCTTTGTGTAAGCGTATCTATGTAGGTACCACCGAGTCATCGTATATTCTACTGCCAAACAAAGCAATACTTGGTGTTGTGTTCCGGTTTGAAGGGTGAGTGAATTTATATGTGTGTGAACTACAGGCACAAGGGAGATATCATATTAGTTCCCGAGGTTTGTGGCATATTGGAGATGTTTGTGTTACATATTAACCATTCCTTAATTTTTTTTATATTAATTTAAGTGTTTATATGATATATTGTTTCGACAGGTACGGGACTGTTCGGAGCGACGACGACGCAGGCGCCGGCGTTCGGCACGAATACGTCCACGTTCGGCTTCGGAAACACCACGCAGAATCAGGTATACTCGGATTAACTTGATATTGACTTTAAATATAGTGTCGCACTACAAATGGATACAGCATATGCCGTACCAGTAAATAATAATAAAATTACGTTTGAATACGTCATTGTATAATTTTAACGAATGTTCCAGACTACGGGCGGCCTGTTCGGAGCTAAGCCGGCGACGACGGGCTTCGGTGCTCCGGTCGCCAGTACGGGCTTCGGTGCCTTCGGTAGCGGAGGTTTGTTCGGGGCGAAGCCCCAGCAGACCACCGCGCCCACCTTCGGCTCAACCGCGCCCAGTATGTACTTATTTTATACATACATTTAGACATCATAGACACTCTTTAAACTATAAATGCGATGCCAGACAATCCATGACATGACATACATATTTGCATTGTTTACCCGCCGTTGAAACGGAAGTATCGATACAAAGTATTAATGTTGCCTGTACAATAATCTACGAGTAGGTGGTTGCCACCCCAGCCACACAAACTGCCCTACTACTGGTCCAGTAAAGAGGTACTATATTACAAATGAACTGACTAAAGTTTATTATCTTAAGTAATTGACAGTGATATAAATATTAATCACGTTGGAGATTTCAAAGAGACTTTCATTAAAATCCTAAATTATTGAAAAAAATACGAAAAGAAGGAGACAGAGAGAAGAAAAGAGAGGGAAAGGTCGCCTGTCAGTTCACTCTACTATAAGACGAGTTAGAGAACGTCGTTCCAAAAAAAAAATTTCTACTATTTCTACATTTTCGTCATTAGCGTTCGGCACGACCCCCGGCTTCGGAACGAACACAACGGGTTCGAGTCTCTTCGGTGGCTCGACATTCGGGAAACCTCCGACGACGCAGGCGACGTTCGCATTCAACACGCAGCCTACACTAGGTGAGGAATATTTTTAGCTGTACATATATATATAGTGCGTTCTTTGTCTGTTAAACTACTAGTGATTTTAAGGGGGGGGGGGGGTGTTAGTTCTTAGCTCAGCAATTTGATGTTAAGGCAGTTACACTTAATTTTATGTATTTCCTAAATTAATAATTTCTATGTTACATCTCAGGAACCGGTCTCGGTGGCGGCCTCGGCACGGCGTTCCAGGCGAAGCCGACCACGCCTGCTTTCGGCTCGCTCGGCGGTATGGGCACCGGCTCCATGTTCCAGGCGCCCGCGCAGAACAACACCTTCCGGACCGGTGAGATACTGCTCCCTACCTTCTTTGTATATTTCGCCGGATAAACACGTTACGCGTAAAAGTCGCACACTTGCTCCCTACTGTGTGTGTGCGTGTGTGTGTGTTAACAATGTGTCCCGTTGCCAGGTCTAGACTCGGGGCTGGGGGGCGGCGGCCTGTTCGGCAACACGTCCTCGCTGGGCGGGAACACGCTCGGCCTGGGGCAGCTCAACGCCAACACCACCAGTCTGGGGTGAGTTTGAATCTATCTTAATCTACTAACGCGATCGTCGTTGTGATCACTGCTTTTTAAATATGCAAGTCAGTCGAATAGCCCAGAACAGGAAAATAAACAACATTTGACAGCAAATTGACGCGATATAATTGGTCGAGAGCTTGATTAATCTATGATATTCACTGTGGATTTGCGAATGAATGGCGTTTCGAACGTCGACGTAACTGTTATCGGAATTTTAGAAGTAAAATTAAAGCGGAAATAAGTGGTTAAGTGCAGTTGTGTTGTATTATAAATAAAGATATATTAATCATAAACTCTTAATAGTGCACAACATAGGATAATTATTAGCAAATCGCATGAAATACGTTTTTCGTACTTCTATTGGAATAGGCCATAGGAGCTAAAGAATCATATCATATTGAGGTATAAATTTAAAGAAATAAATATATAAACTGTTGCTTCTCAAAATATATTATGTAATGTCATGTATGTACGGTTAAATATTAATGATTTTATGAGAAAATGTGATACTCATAGCATCGGTATGAGGAACAAACACAAATTTGTTACTCCTGTTACTCGACTGCATAGAGTCTGTAACTCTTTTGTAGTGCAATGTATACGGTTCTAAAACAGGATCCCAGAAAGCGTTCAAAATGCCGCTGTTGCCAAATAAAAAAAAAAAAAAAGTTTATGTTTGCTTTTGTGCGAAAGGTTATTATACAATAAGTGAGTTTATGGTTAAAAAAAAAAAAAAAACCGGTGCGTGTATGTGATGATACGTGAATTCCAGCAGCGGCCTGTCGGGCGCGTCGGCAGCGGGCAACGTGCACGAGCAGATCCTGTCGCTGGCGGCGCGGCCCTACGGCGACCAGCCGCTCTTCAAAGACCTGCTACCTGACAATTGTACGTATACTCGTACTGTGACCGTGGGAGCTTACATATATATATTATATACATTCTATTAGACGAGCACAATAACAGAATTTACAATCAACAGAAGTATATATTACATATGTTAGAAATTTATAAGTATATAATGTGTACATAACGTACTATTGGGAAGAGATTAATTATCTATAATATAATCGAAGAATAATTTGACTGTGGCAATACCTTTTGGCGTGTACCACTGGGCCGCCTACCTACCGTCGCGCCCCGGGGGTGAGATCGACTCGTACGCGGTGACGGTGAACGGCACGTTCGTTTCGCTCTCTTATCTCTGTGCGAGCGTTTATGTTCGAGCGTCCGTACGTACGTTTGACCGTCCGAACTATCGTTAACGTGTGAAACGTCGGCCCCGCAGCGCGCGCGGAG
Organism: Vanessa tameamea; assembly: GCF_037043105.1. Classification (NCBI taxonomy): domain Eukaryota; kingdom Metazoa; phylum Arthropoda; class Insecta; order Lepidoptera; family Nymphalidae; genus Vanessa; species Vanessa tameamea. The sequence goes on along the minus strand of NC_087339.1, from coordinate 1,561,926 downwards.
GACGCCCTGCGCGCCACCAACCCGGCGTGCGTGAAGGCGGCGCTGCAGGGCGCGCACTTCCGCGTGGCGTCGCCGCCCTCGCGCCTCGCGCTGGCGCCGCGCCCCGTCGCGCACGACCGGGTACGTCCGCCCGCTGTAGCCGCTCGTCGGGCCTCCGCCCGCCGGACGCCGGTACTCGCCGTTGCCGTAAACCTGACATAGCGACTTAGTCCCTTTAGCGGTCAGACCGGAACACGACGATACTGAGTTTTGCCGTTTGGCGGTAGGATGCACGACGATAGGGTGGTGGCTACGAGGCCCACCGAGTACTTTATCTTCGATATAATAATATCGTTAGTTTTACGTTTTAAGTCACACATAATTTAGAAAATTACTCTATAAACTATTGAGTTATTTTTTTGTTCTCTTTGGTACAATTCCAATGCCGATAGACGACTAAATAGGAGCCTACTTCTCAACAAAGACTGACATAAAGTTGAATAACTCTGTAAATATTCCAATAAATTAAAGTATCACTGAGTTAAAGCCTCTCCGTTTGGGAGGAATTGAGGATTCTATTACGTTGCTCATGCTGGTTTTCATTTAAAACTGTCCATTTTATTGTGTAATATGTTGGCGGACGAGCAAATAAACCTGATGTCAAGTGGTCACCACCGCCCATAGACGTTGGCGCTGAAGACCTTGGGAACTAAGATGTTATGTCCCTTGTGCATGTAGTTATACTAACTAACTTACCCTTCAAACCAGAACACAATAATACTAAGTTTTGTTTATCGTCTTTGGCGGTAGAATACCTAATAGATGGGTGGTACCTACCTAAACGAGCTTGCACAGAGCCCTACCACCAAGTAACCACCCTACCGTTGCTACGTTTTTATCCTTCATCGCCTAGCACGAAACGAAATTTAAACACAAAATTAACAGTGGTATTTCGAATTGAATCCACTGTCTTCGGTTAATATTCAGGCGATTTAACCACTGGGCTATCTTGGTTTAGTTATTTTGCTAATCGTTTTATATGATTTTTCCAGAAGTCACTCTTCGATGGTCTAGAAGAATCGGACGCTAGTCTAGAGGATAAGTTGAGTTTGAAACCGAGCCGGAAACGTTTATTTCTCAGACCGAACACTCGTACCGACGATGATGTTGAGAGACACGAAAATAACGGGTAAATATATACTAATATTATAAATTTAACGCTTAAACTAATATAGATGATGATTCGAGAACATTCCGTTAGCCGCCGCAGCTAGTATCGGAATACTTGGCGTCGATGTTTCGAGCCTCGTTCAGTTCCGCGGTCAATTGGAAGGCAAAGCCAAATTGGCATCAAAAATGCTCGGTGTGCTCAGCAAGGCGAGACAGTATTTCACGTCGGCCCATCGCCTGCTGTCACTTCTGGGCGGGCACTCCCCGGTACCAGCGTCTTCCATTTGATCGTATTCAACGCGGAGCGACTCGAATTATCATCGACTATTTCCGAAGCCACCTGCCCGTTTGCCATCTATATCATAAAAAAAAAAAAATGGTGTGGTTGAGTACCTGGGAAAGACATAGGATAGTTCTTATTGAGGAAATCATTCCTTAAGGGTGTGAAGAGGAAGTAAGGAATATAAAACTCATTATACTTAAATGTTTGTGAATTTTTGACCAATCATGTTAACGAACTGTAAAGTTCTATGAGTGCCTCGAGGGTAAAGATGCGGGATCCGTTAGTAGTGTGTGGTATTTAAGAGATGATATCCTCCGCACCTACTGTGGTCATGGTAGGCAGTCCATGAGACAAGCCTATCCAGGCCTTTTATTTACATTACATACATTAGAAGCCTTTAAATTCCCCCCTGCCGGGCTAAGGCCTCATCTCCCTTTGAGGAGAAGGTTTGGAGCATATTCCACCACGCTGCTCCAATGCGAGTTGGTGGAATACACACGTGGCAGAATTTCGTAGAAATTAGACAGATGCAGGTTTCCTCGCGATGTTTTCCTTCGCCGCCGAGCACGAGATGAATTATAAACACATTTAAGCACATGAAAATTCAGTGGTGCCTGCCTGGGTTTGAACCCGAAATCATCGGTTAGGACGCACGCGTTCTAACCACTGGGCCATCTCGAATCGGACTTTTATACTTTCAAAATTTTCAGCTGGCCTTCGTATATAGGCCAAACACTTACCATCCAAATGCAAGACCTACTCATAAATAAAACTTTTCAACAGATCAATCGAAGACACGTCCAGACAAGATGTAAACAATCAAGAGACGAGAGAAAATCAAGATCCGAAAGATTACATCTCGCAGCGAGCGGAGAGGGAGATGATGAAACAGAGACAAGTCGACAACAACAGTGAGTACCTCGAAATCACCTTAGAAAGAGATAGATACCGTTTAGTTGGTTCTAAAACTTCGTGTATGAACCGTGTCCTTCAAATGTATGAAATCTATACGAAGTTAGAATGAAGTTTGAGCGCTATAATGCTTGGTAGAGTATGGAGTTAGACAGAGATAGACGTCCGTCTCGAGAAGAAATCGAAATTTGAATCGTCATTTTACAGCGTTGAATTAAATGTGAAGCTACGACTGGTTCGGAAAGTAGATTCTACCGAGAAGAACCGGCAATAAACTCGGTAGTTACTTACCAACATTTTATAATAACAGAGTATGTTGATAAAGTACTATTAAATTGATATAATCTAAATAAAAGGCGGATATATTGATCTAATGAAGAGCCGAGATGGCCCAGTGGTTAGAACGCGTGCATCTTAACCGATGATTTCGGGTTCAAACCCAGGCAGGCACCACTGAATCTATATGTGCTTAATTTGTTTATAATTCATCTCGTGCTCGGCGGTGAAGGAAAACATCGTGAGGAAACCTGCATGTGTCTAATTTCAACGAAATTCTGCCACGTGTGTATTGCACCAACCCGCATTGGAGCAGCGTGGTGGAATATGCTCCATACCTTCTCCTCAACGGGAGAGGAGGCCTTAGCCCAGCAGTGGGAAATTTACAGGCTGATTATGTTTATGTTATTATATTGATCTGAGGTAATACTCTGAACGGAAGCGACTTTCTGACAATTTATTGAAGTCTACATTCATACGATATAAGATTTGTATTAAAGCTTCAATAGTGCAATGGCTTAAGAATTGTCTGGCGATTTAAAGTCGCAGGTTCGATCGTGCCCCTTGGGCTTGTCGCCCCCCACTCTCAACACTAGCTTTAAGCTGAATCAAGTAAACAGTAATATTCGTTTTTTTTTTATCATTGTTTTTTAAAATCATTTAAGCTTACATTTAGAATGATATTCTGAGAAGAACCGACAAGAAACTCAGTAGTTACTCACATCTATATTCTGTTTTATAAATATAAATATTTGTCGAATAGTATGTTTAATGATATTTTGATATATTTGAGATGTTAGTTAATTTATGGTTCGTACTTGTTCCAGATGTAGACTCAAACTCCGATAGACACGGCAGTTGGTAAGTAGTTTTGTATATTTTAATAAACATATGTATTAAATAGAGATGGGTATTTGAATGTATCGTGAAAAAAAAAACCCTGGTTAACAAGATGGCGGAGGAATAGGCATAGATGAGACACTCCCCCCCCCCCACAGAAAAACTCTAGTAAGCCATAATTTTAACTTTACAGAAATATATAGAAGTGCAAAAATACCTAGCAACGTCTATGAACAAGGCTCTTTTATTTCGAGGTCCCACTGTTGGGTAAATATACTCCTTTCAAGGAGGTTTTGGTCTGTATTCCATGATGTGGCGCTACTAAAGGGTGAATCGTTTCAGAGTATCATCTGACACGTGCAGGTCACTTCACGATGTGTCAGTTTAAATAATATTAATTACGAAAAGCCTTTAAGAGTAGAGTGAACAGGTTTCTTTTGGATGGGCGTGTACCACCTTCGTCTTAATCTACACTTTCCATCAGGTGAGATGGAAGACAAACGCCTATTCCATTATAAATAAATAAAAAAAAAAAAAAAAAGTGTAAAACTAATATCATTAAGTTTTTCAATTGTGTTTAATCACAGAGGTGTCATCTGTAACGAAGTTACTTTCACTGTATATTACGTATTAAACGACAGACACCACGTTTGAGAATAGTTAAATGAGAAATAAAATTACAGACAATAAGTTATATTTAAACCGTATGTAATAGAAAGAGACAGAGAGAGAAAGAGAGGGAGAGGGAAAGATCGCCTGGATGGGGCATACGGCATTTTTCTTACGTGACGATTTCTACCAGTTCACTCTACTGTAAGCCGCGTGAAACGACTTCATTCAATTAATTCCCTAAAAGATATATTATAAATAATTCGAACCCATAAAAAAAATCATGCTGTATTTTTTATCTTTAGGGATGGTACATTTTCATTAAAATGAAAAAAAAAACAATGATATACTATTAGAAGATACAATATAATTCAATGTATAATGTATTTAGAATCCTTTTACGTAATATACCTATACTTTAATTGAAAGCTTGCCAGTACGTTATGAAGCTCTCGACAATTTATGTAGTCCTAGTACTTTTAGGTAGAAGATAGACTTGTAACGCATGTAGTGCTTTTGAAGCTCTTCGCGTTTTATGTTCGCCTAGTACTTGTGAGTACGAAATTAGACAGGTTAAGACTTACTTAAAAGTTATAAGTAGTGCTTATTGTGACCTCTAGGCGTTTTCTGTTCGCCTAGTACATGTGAGTACAAAAGAGACCTCGGTTTGGACTTACTAAACGGCTCTATCTAGTGCATATGAAGCTCTTCGCGTTTTATGTTCGCCTAGTACTTGTGAGTACGAAATTAGACAGGTTTAGACTTACTTAAAAGTAGTGCTTATTGTGACCTCTAGGCGTTTTATGTTCGCCTAGTACATGCGAGTACAAAAGAGACCTCGGTTTGGACTTACTAAACGGCTCTATCTAGTGCTTATGAAGCTCTTCGCGTTTTATGTTCGCCTAGTACTTGTGAGTACGAAATTAGACAGGTTTAGACTTACTTAAAAGATACAAGTAGTGCTTATTGACCTCCAAGCTTTTTATGTTTGCCTGGTACTTGTGAGTATAAAATGAAGCTGAGTTCTAGACTGACTAACCGGCTCTATGTAGTGCTTAAGAAGAAGCTCTTCAAGTTTTATGTTGGCCTAGTGCTTGTTAGGAAAACAGATATCCAGTTTTGACTTTTATTTTTGTTTACTGTGTTGCCTTTACTCAATGAAAACAAAAATACCTCTAGGTCTAGACTTTAAAATGCTAGACCGACAGTAAGTATGTACGTGTCTAGTTTATTCCAATCGGAGTAGGAATTAAGATAAACAAACCTTAGATTTATATATTTCATGCGATTTGCTAATAACTCAGCTATATAGTCCACTACTAAGAATTTATGATTAATATATCCTTATTTATAAATCAATACAATTACACTTAACTACTTATATCCACTTTAATTTCACTTCCAAAATTCCGAAAACAGTTTCGTCGACGTTCAAATCGCCATTCATTCGCGAATCCACAGAGAATATCATAGATTAATCAAGCTCTCGACCAATGATATCGCGTCGTTTTGCTGTCGAATGTTGTTTATTTGGTAATACAGTATATATACATATTTCTGTGTGTATGTAACTGACGTCCTATACTGTTTGATTGGGTCCCTTTGCACTCAGACAGCCAATGTAAGTATATAATTTTCATTGCAGGCTCGACTCGTCCCAAACTTGGTCAGAGAAAGGAAAGAGGATTGAATCTGGTGAATCGTCGCCGAGACTGTACCCAAATTTAGGTGAGTTTTAATATGTTTCGTGAAAGTTTAAAATGAACTTTTAAAATGTTATCTTTTTTTTATAAATATCGAAGTTTTAGTATTTATGTTGAAGCTTTACTCGGTGGTAGGGCTTTGGGTAGGTTCGTCTGGGTACCATCCAATCATCGGACACTCTACCGCCGAGCAGAACAAATAATTAGTATAGTTGGGTTCCGGTTTGAAGGTGAGTGTTTAACGAGGGACATAACTGCTTAGTTAAGGAATGGTTAATGTTTCTTACAGCGCTTGTTTCTATGGATGTGACTTGCCAATCTATATACGAAATTTTAATGTATACTCTAAATAAAACATTGAATAGTATAATTTATTTCGAATATTAGGAATTAAATTTATGCAAATCTTCCCCTTGAACTACGATCAATTCTTTCGGCTAGAGATCATTTACCATCATATGGCAAAATAACTAGACGAACTTCCAGCCCATACATAGCTCTACTACCAAATAAATATACTTGCCGATTTTCCGAAGCAATGTTATTGTGATTTTCGAAAGATCATGATTACGAGACCTGATGGTAAATGATGATCTTCGACGATAGACATTTCGATCCTTACACCGATATTATGGTGTAGCAGCCGTGTTAAATTAATTAGTCGATTTTGATAAGATTATCTCATCATTATTTATTTATTTATTTAAGATCCACCAGTGATAATTACATTAATACAATATTGGGTAAAAAGAAATACAGTGTAGCTTAATTCTAAATGCATTATCTTTTAAGGCAGATACAGCATGCAAATATTAGGAAGTTTATAAATCATTTATTACAAATTAATTATATTATAATATATTATAATATAATTATTATAAATATTTTTTTCAGATAAAGAGTTACCAGCACAGGTACCGGAGAGACGTGCCAGTTGGTGAGTCATTTGAAATCATTAGTTTCGTGTCTGTCCTCCACCAACCCGCTTCGAACTGTCGTGGTGGGATTAAACTAACGAAACAGTACGAAACGTTATCCTTGTATCCAATGTTAATTACTGTTATACAGTTCTTAGTAGTTTGGCTTATAGATTCGCGATGGACCAATACAAGACGTGAATCTTGATGAATCTGAGTTTAACTTTACCAATTAAATAATATGCTTAATTTGTGTTTATAATTCGTCTCGTGCTCACCGGTGAAGTGTGAGGACCAGTATTGGTGATATGAACTCTCAATTCTCTCTCATAAGAGGGTTAGACGCGATTGGTCCAGTTTGTCGTACAAAATCGAACCAATAGGCTATTTGACAATGCGAAAAACAAATCGTCAATTGTTGTAATCAGTATATATTATGAGTTTAAAAAAGGTTATTTAATAACGAAAGTCGAAAATAATAATTTATTTATTCAAAAATCCATAAATAAAAATGCATTTCTTTAAACGTTTGTCACGTGACACAAAACGCTCCTGGTTGGTCGGGTTTATGATGACGTCACTTGCTTGTCGACCTCGTTTGCCTACTGTATGTGGATCATATGTGCCACAGATTACAATACAGGCAAGTGACGTCACCGACCCCATTGCAGCGCCATATTGTCAAAGTAGCGTTTTCGCGCGCTATTTAAATATTGAATTTTTAATTTGATATTTTTCAGCAAATATGTACTAGAATTAAAAAAAAAACAACTTTTACTGGTTTCCTTAAGATCTACTAAATAATACAAAATGGATTTTAAAAACCAGTCAAATAGCCTAATGTGTATTGGTCTAACGCTATTGGATCAATTAGGAATTGGGCGATGCTATGAGATGTTATATATTATATTTCATTTGATAGTCTGTGTTGAGTCGTCAACTCAACGTTGAAGGGCGACGATCGCCGCGCTTGTCTTGTGCTTGTGCTTGTTTTGCCCTGTGAACTCTCAGAACTGTCCTACGGGAGGAGTCATTTCACCAATATGTCAATTTTCCACAATCCACTGGGCCATCTCGGCTATTAGCAATCTCATAATATAATTATAAACGATGTTTTAAACATCAGGTTAACAACGAAACCATTGAGGAAGCCGCTGGTGTCGAATCCCGAATCCGCTGAGAACTCCGTCAGAGAATTGGGCGTGAGATCAGATCGAAGCGCTGAGGACAAGGAGAACATCGACACCTTATCTGGTGAGTTGTATTTGTATCAGTACCTATGTATATCATATCATAATGTATAAAAGCGGAATACCAATCACTGATTAATCACGAAATCTCAGAAACCATAACACCTACGAATTTGAAATTCGGCAGGTGGGATCCTTATAGGGTGTAGAAATCCGCTAAGAACGGATTTAACGAAACTCGACCCCTAAGGGGGTAAAACAGGGTTTGGAAGGTTGTGTTTAGGTAAAGCCGCAGGTTCAGCTAATAAAATATATATTCTCTTCCCCTTCGTGTATTTTTTTTTTAAAGATAATTTGGAACGCCTCGTTATAAGAAATCACTAGTATTGATATTTATTGCTTAAATGGAGGGGTTCATTTAAGCTTCAAAACTTGTGTTACGAGTCCCCGCTCGTAACACAACGAAGTCCTCAGCTCAGCAGTTGGATATATACGGGTGTTCTTTTGTTTATAAATGCTAAGCAATTGAGCCATAAACGCCCCCTCCTCCCCTAATTGGCAGTGCCACTATTGCGAGTAATAAATACTAAAACATTCTTTAAATATCTGCATGGTACGACAGGAGATCTTCATTTCTGTTGTCACCGGTGGGGAAAATTGCCAGGATGTTCTAAATGCGAAAAAATCGCCCATCAGATCAAAGGCGTTTACGGTCTTAACTTGAATTTAATATACATTGATTTAGTCTTGTTTTGTACAATCTCTGAACAGATTTGACAGTACTGAACACAGATTTAGAGTAGGCTGGATACCGCAAGCCCGACCAAGCTTTGCACAAACTTGACGCTCTGCTACTTTAGCTGGTCTTCGTGTAATAGGGTTCTACTATGTTTGAAAAAGTACTTAAAAATGTTGATTTTTTTTTTCCTAATATAAAGCCTTTTCTTGACATATCATTAATTTACAATCATTTTGATGACGTCATATTGGTATAAAGAACAACCGTGTATGTACGACCGGCACTCATAAACAGAGATAAAAAAATACGGCTTTTAATTTTAATACAATAAAACAATAATGAATTAAACTGATTTTTCTACACAAATTTAAATTTTTTAACTAATTTCATAATTTATTTTTCACTACCGAAAGTACTACCGAACTATGTATTGGGTAGTAAATTGAATCAATGTTAGTATTACCTACTAAGTAATTTTGTCGAAACAGCTGTTATTAATTTTGAAATCGTTTTATGATGTTCAAGTATGGCTCGGGTGACGTCATCGTAGGTATAAAAGAGACGAGACGTATCGGTATACTCTAAATCTGTTTCTACTAAAACTATTGTTATCCTTTTTTAGTACACGCTGTCAGAAAGAGTAGGAATCATACTTTAGTCCTGTCAAATTGACAGTGACATTAGAGCTATTATATGTAATTGGTTTTAGAGATGTATTTAAAAGTAAATAAATTCAAAGTCGTTAGATTTTAGGTATAATAAAGTCTATAGCCTAGTAGAATGGAAGTAGGAAAAAAGGTAAACAAACCGTTGATTTACGTATTTCATGCGATTTCCGAATAACTCAGTTATGTTGGGCACTACTACGAGTTTATGATTAATATATATTTATTTATAATAGAACACAACTGCACGTAACCACTTATTTCCGCTTTAATTTTACTTCTAAAATTCCGATAACGGTTACGTCGACGTTCAAAACGCTATTTTTTCGCAAATCCAACCAATGATATCGCGTTAATTTGCTGTCAAATGTTGTTTGTTTGGCTTTTTTCTGGTTTCGGTTGGAATAGAGTGTATGTTGAGGTTCAAGCTCGATTTATAGCGAATTTCAACCGTCTGTCTGTCACTATTTCGAGTGTTTTGACTGAAATAGTGACAGACAGATGGATAGTTATTTTCGGATTTATGATATTAGTTTAGATTATTTATGATAGTACCGTATTCTAATATGTATATCTGCATAGTCGATTAGTTCCGTACGCTTCTAGAACATTTGAAATGTTTACTGATTTTTTTGAAATCACAGTACCGAAGTTTTCTATACAGATAGTCCCATGTAGGTGTGTTTTAATATAAAACTATTAAAGTAAAGCGTATATCTCAATAGTTGGATTTAATTATATGAACTAGGTATATAATGAATCTCTTAGCACGATCCCCTCTGGGTAAGTATGACCCAGTCATTAGATATTCATACCCTACGCAGCAATCATCTTAGTTCCCGGGGTTGGTGGTGAGATGTAGAGATGATTTATATTTATCACAGCGCTAATACCTATGGGCGATGGTGACCAGTACCGTTTGATGGTCCATTTGTTATTTTTATATCTTATGCCCTCCGTTTTCGAGTAGTGTGTACACCGGTTTTCATGGATACGCCACTCCGAGATCCCGGGTTCGATTCCAGGCCGAGTCGATCTAGAAAAAGTTCATTAGTTTTCTATGTTGTCTTGGGTCTGGGTGTTCGTGGTGCCGTCGTTACTTCTGATTTTCCATAACACAAGTGCTTTAGCTACTTACTTACATTGGGATCAGAGTGATGTATGTGATGTTTTTTATGCCCTTATCCAGGCCTTGGGCTATTTTAAAGTTGAATTTAATCAAACTCGGTACAGTAGTTAGTCGTTAACAAACGGACAAATAGCCAATCACTCATTGCATTAATAATGAAAAATAGGTTTATATTCATTCGTTCTGTAATTAATTCGTCAATTGACTCGTTCGTTTGCAGTTTCCGAGGAGGAGAACGTCCCGACGCGGGAGTTGCCGCCGCATCCGGCCGGCGTGAAGCTGACGAGACCTGGGTACTACACTATACCGTCGCTGGAGGAAATTACGAGTAAGTGTCTATCTGAACACTGGGTTGTCTTGTATCAGAATCAATTCAAAAACGCTTAATCGTGAAGTTTACTTGAATAGAATTGATTTGATTTGATTATCTGTTCTTTCAGAGTATATGCGGCCGGATGGCTCCTGTGTCGTCCCTCACTTGACGATCGGACGTCAGAACTACGGCAACGTGTATTTCGACTGCGAGATCGACGTCGCCGGAATGGATCTCGATGCACTCGGTGAGTTTAATAACACGATATACAGTTTTGACGTTATATTGACAGTCTTCTGTCCACCGAGCTTCATTGGAGTGGTGGTCACGGCGTGGTGAGTTATGACCGTCGCTAAACTAACGAAACAGTATGATTAACATTATTTTGAATCCACTATTAATGATCTTTACAACAGCTCTTAGTAGGTCGGCTTGTTGAAGACGTGAATCTTGACCGATGATCCGGGGTTCAGATCCGGGGCAAGCATCACCGAATTAATGTATTTAATTTATATTTGTAATTCATCTCGTGCTCGACGGTTTAGGTAAATATCGTGAAGAAATCCCGAGCCCGTATTTAAGCAGCGTGGCGAATTCAGTTCTAAGCATTGCCCAGCCGTGGGACTATAAGCTCTATAATATTGTATCGTTTCCAGTTCACTTCCTAAACAAGGAGGTCATAATCTACCCTGATGATGAACACAAGCCGCCGGTGGGAGAGGGACTCAACAGACGAGCGGTTATCACGCTGGAGCGGGTCTGGCCGCGCGACAAGACCGAGAAGCGACCGGTCACCGAGCCCGACCGGTGAGTGAATGGCAGATGAGAACGAATGATGTACTTAGAATGACGAGATTTTTGTTTTTATGATACAGTTAGGCGGACGAGCAAATCGGTCACCTGATGGTAAATGGTCACCGCCGCCCATAGACAATGGCCCTGTATGAAATATTAATCATTCCTTACATCACCAATTCGCCACCAACCTTGGGAACTGATATGTTATGTCCGTTGTGCCTGTAGTTACACTGGCTCACTCACCCTTCAAACAGGAACACAACAATGCTGAGTACTGCTGTTTGGCGGTAGAATATCTGATGAGTGGGTGGTACCTACCCAGACGGGCTTGCAGAAAGCCCTACGACCAAGTAGAAGAGTTTATAGTCCATTCCAATGGCAGGAGGGGTAAAGATGAATAAACGAATTTGACCTTGAATTGTGTGACGTCATTGGACTAACAGTTCTTGTTTAATATAACGTTATATACAAAGCTATTCCACTCAACTACTTATATACATTTTAATATCACTTCCAAAGTTCCGATAACAGTTTTGTCGACGTTCGAAACAGCATTTTGTTGCAAATCCACGGTGTAAGCTCTCGTCCAATCATATCGCGACATTTCGATGTCAGATGTCGTTTATTTGGCTTATGTCCTCTTGTGATTAAGATAGACTCGCATTTATAATGTTGGTAAAATATTTTATTATATTGGTTATCTTGTGAACAGGCTACAAAAGATGGACTACGAGGGGAAATTACGACGCGTTTGCGACAAACACGACACGAAGTTCATTGAATACAGACCGCAGACAGGGAGCTGGGTGTTTCGGGTAAGTTTTATTTATTTAAATATACACGAAAGCGGAATACCACTCACTGATTAATCACGAAATCTCAGAAACCATAACACCTACGAACTTGAAATTTGGCAGGTAGGTTCCTTATACGGATTTTACGAAACTCCACCCCTGAGGGGGGTAAGACGGGGGCTTGGAAGTTTGTGTTTTATAAATTTCGCGCGGGTATAGCTGTTTCAGTTAGTTAGCTAGTCGCTAGTTTATGTACCAGATTTCGCCCGCGGCTTATATAGATCCTCCTTGGGCTTGCTTCATGCAAAACTTCATCGAATTCGGTTCAGTGTTGTAGCCGTGAAAAAGACAGACAGAGAGAGAAAAGAGAGAAAACAGATAGACAGAGAGTTACTTTCGCATGTATAATATTAGTATAGACGACGTAGAGCGGTCTTCTATTGGCATTTGTCGAATAGTCCCGACTATTACTTGTTCTATTCAGTGGTAATCTTGGACCATTTCGGACCATCTTAGCTCTCATTGGTCAATTACGGCTCCCGCTGTACGATCTTCGCTCCCATTGGACGACTTCTAGCTCATATTTTTTAATTGCAGGTCGAGCATTTCAGTAAATATGGTCTCACGGATTCGGACGAAGACGACGATATCACACCGGACGTGCTGAAACGGCAGCTCGTCAATCAGAATCTACAGAAATCCGCCGCACCCGGTACGTTTAGACAGGATAGCGATGTTCAGTTCGTCCACCAATGATAAAGTCATCTTAACCTGATCGCTTGGACTATATAACCGTGACGCTTGGACTATAATAGCCGTCATTGCTGAGCGCTTACCTTCAATTGCGGGCTTGTATGGGGGTACGCGTCAAATATAAAAAAAAAATTCTTGCTGTTATAATTATTGTATAAAGTTAATTTCAAAACATTTGAATATTTTTTTTTTGACATTTTCAAAAAATTTTAACTACCAATAATAGACCATTATTTTTATTATTGGTACTCACTCTTAGTTTAAGTCAGTCTTGGTTCAACTAACTCTTAGTGGTTAACTAAGAGTCAAACTCTTAGTTTAATAACAGACACAGGGGCCATAACATCTTTGTTTGTATGGTTGGTTTAGCAATCCACAGAATGGTCAATGTTTAAGGGTGATGAGGATCCATTTGCCTTTTTTTGTCTTCTTGCTTTATTAGTTTATAAAAAAATATAATCGAAATAAACTATTTACAGCACAAAAACAACCAGTTCCAGTATCGACGAACTCGACCAGCGTGGGTCTGGTGGGTCTCGGTGGTCTCGGGGGCCTCGGGGGCCTCGGGGGCTTAGGATCCCTCGGGGGTCTTGGTGGGACCAGTGGACTAGGTCCCTCCGATGAGATGTTCGCTATGCAACAGAGCTCGCTCAATTTAATGAACGGCGCTTCTAGAGGTAAATTGCTTAAATTTTTTTTTTATTCTGTGTCCTGTCAAAAAAAGAACCCCTCCCCCATCTACCCCCTCTCTCGTCTCTATGAATGTTGAGTTCATTGTATGCAAAAATAGTATATTATTATGTTAATAAATTAAACGTGTGTGTGTTAAATATTTGTTTCAGTATTCGAAATGGATGCGACAGATAATAATTCGGATGCGCCGAGTTTCTATCAAGACAATAGTGGTGAGTCGATACCGTTCGAATTGTACGTTCCAACGGCAGGAGGACTAAAGATAATCAAACCTTAGATTTACGTATTCCACGCGATTTGCTACTAACTCAACCATGTTGTTTAAGAATTTATGATTAATATATCTTTATTTATAATTCAATACTGTTACACTTAACTACTTATATCCACTTCAATTTCACTTCCAAAATTCCGATAACAGTTTCGTCGACGTTCAAAACGCATTTGTTCGCAAATCCACAGTGAATATCATAGATTAATCAAGCTCTCGACCAATGATTTCGCGTCGTTTTGCTGTCGAATGTTGTTTTTGTTTATATGATTTTTCTCCTCTTATGTTTCGAGTAAGGTATAGATTGTTCTAGTTATTGCACTATGTCATATCATTAAAATTGTTTATTTATACTATTATACGCCTCGTGTGGTGCCATTGCCATACTTGGTGGTAGGGCTTTTTACTTGGTGGTAGAGCTTTGTGCAAGCCCGCCTGGGTAGGTACCACCCACTCATCAGATATTCTACCGCCAAATAACAGTACTCTGTATTGTTGTGTTCCGGTTAGAAGGGTGAGTGAGCCAGTGTAATCACAGGCACAAGGGACATAACATCTTAGTTCCCAAAGTTGGTGGCGCATTGTTGATGTAAGGAATGGTTAATATTTCTTACAGCGCCTTTGTCTATGGGCGGTGGTGACCACTTACTATCAGGTGGCCCATAAGCTCGTCCGCCAACCAATGCCAAAAAAAAAAAAAAAATTATAATAGGTACCACTTGATGGTAAGTGGTCACCAGTATCCATAGACAGTGGCGCTGTAAGAAATATTAACCCGTCCTTACATTACTAAAGTGCCAATAATCTTGGGAGCTAAGATGTTATGTCCCATGTGTCCTGTATCTCTGGAGTAGCAAAAAGGGAATGTGCGGTCCGTACAAACTTTTAGTTATAGTTGATCGTAGAGTGGAATGGAAGTCTCTGATATATGATATCGATTGATATATTGATTGTAAGTTGTCCAATGTAAACCTGACGCTAGTCGTCAACAGATGGCGTCACTTGTATATTAGATCGCGCAAGCAACATTCCGCATCGAACGTTTAAGTGATAATTTAACTTTAAATAAATAAATTAATTGTGAACCTCAAGGTCAGTGTTTGATTAAGACCCCTTAAGAACTCCTAAGCCCAAAATTTTGTTCATAAGCAATTAAGAATTATATGATATAATGATATGAGCGCGCGGTGTGGCTGCTCGCCGCACACGAGCTGATGAGATAATGTGAAGATGCTCACGCGACGGTGCACGCACTGTACGCGCTGCCTGGCTCGTGCAGGTTACTAGACACCGGTTGTGTAACGGATATTTGGATTATATATCGGTGTTGACGTCCGATTTTAGATGTCGCTCTGTCTCTGTTTAACTTTACGTTGTAAGATACGTGAGAAAGAGATGAAACGAATGTGATATCGAAATCGGTTTAAAATAAGCTTCATCTCTTTCTCGCAGATGGGTTACTGTAAAGTTGAAGAGTGATAGGGCGAATATTTCATGAGTTTAATGTTGTCGTACTTTGGATGCTTTAACGTATCAGAACGATATTCATAGTTTTTTAGATGCGGTGAAAACGGTTACTCGTCAACATCAAATCGATGACATCTGATATTCCGATGAAAACCGATTTTAGATGTGTTTCGATACATCGGACACATGCTTAGTAGTTACTGATTCATTCGTACTTTAATCCAGAGCGAACGTGCATTAATAGGATGTTAGTTTACTTTTATATTTTATATTCCAGCGTTCGGTGTGAAGAGTCCAACGACAGAGCTTGCCCGTTTGGAGAACAGGCGCAGTCACCATGTGCAGCTGATGAAGGCGTCACTGTACGCGGACACTGGTCAGTGGAATATTGTTAGGTTTCTAATGGATTGTAACCCTATTATTTTATATATCCTTTTTGAGCCCATTGGGTTCTTGTTAATAAGCTATTTTAAAGTAGGAGGACACTAAATATATATATTTATGAAAATATAAGTAGACTGTACTAAGATGAATAGAGAGGGGAGTTGATACCTTGAAATCCGAGCTCGTACTATCGGAGACACTTACTCTTGGGGGCGCCTACTAAGTCTGCACACACTCGAAGGACACGAGCCAGGGTATGGGTGATATTATTTGCAGGATTGGAGAAGGATAACAGTTCGTTACACTAGGTAACTTCAAAACGCTGCGCGCTTTAAAGATATACTCGCCGTCTTCGCGTTTGGACTCCACTACTCGCCATCAGGTGGAGTGGAGTCACACGCCTACCCGGATAATAATTTTAAAAAAAGTCATGATCTCGAATCACAGTCTAGTATCGGTTTATATTTACGCGTCGATATTTGGTCCGCAGAGATGGAGGAGGAGTCGGCGAGCGTGTCGAGCGGCGACCAGCTGGTGCCGGCGCCGCGCGGCCCCGCGCCCCGCGCGCCCTCGCCCGCCGCGCCCGCCGCCCGCGCGCGCGCCCCCGCCGCGCCCGACGCCGCCCCGCCCGGTACCGACTCGCACTTCGCTTTGCTTTCTGCCCCCAACGACGTACACGCTTGAGTCGTATGGAATCTTAAACGTTGCTTACATAATCACTACATAATCGCTGAGTTTCTTTCGCCGGTTCTTCTCAGGTCCGAGGTGCTAAATTCCGAACCGGTGGTAGATTTTTGACAATCAATAAGCAAGTGTAAACACTTCTATATTGAATAAAGATTTTTGATTTTGATTTGATTGATTTTGACTGCAATCGATGAAGCGGGGAGCTAAGGTGTTACGCTCCTTGTGCCCGTGGTCACGCTGGATCGCTCGTCTTTCTAATTGAACATAATACTACTGAATGTTGCTGCTGGTACTTATAATTGTTGTTGTTTTTTTTTTTTCAGAAGTAGTAATGCGTCCTCTGATCGTACGCCCGCACACGATAGTGCTGAATTATCATAGAAAAGTCCCGCCCTTCAAACATACAATCGCCGGTAAGTTTAACTCTTGATAATATACTCGATTGTTGTGTACCCAACCGTGGTGCTCTCCTACTGCAATATATGTACACATGAAGTACTGCGCCAAAAGTATCCCCCCTTTTTTCCGCTGAAAAACTGGGTCGTAATGATGTGGCACTCACAAGCGCTCGAACACGCTACGCTAAATAACCAGCGTTCGAACTCCGTCTAACGTAAGTAACTTACGTGACACCAGACGGATGAACCGCCTATGCGGGCTTCCAATGCATATTCGGAGGAAGAACCCCTCCCTAACCTAAAACGGCGACGCTTATTGCGGAGAGAGAAAGTGTGCATAGCGGCTACGTTTTCTCCTGTCTTCTTCGGCAAAGCGAGTCAGCGAAAGCACTCTCATCACATTCCCTCTGCACGGACTTCTTCTGACCAAATATCCCCCCCCACCCCTTAAACTAGCTTTATACAATTATTAACAACCACGTGTCTTGCTGATTCTTCTCAGTAGAATCTACATACCGAATCTTGAATTTTTTAATTAGTTTTATCATTATATATATTTATTTATTTATAATGTGACCGTCTTATCTGCGGGCAGGTCGTCTGGACGCGGCGTGTATAGCGGACATGTCGGTTTGCCGCGCCCGACACAGTCGCATCGGCTTTGGTCCGGCCGGTACCTTCAGCTTCGTAACCACATACGATACCATTAACGATCTACCCAAGAGTAAGTTAAACGATTATTTTATTATTAAATCAGGGCTTTATCCATACCTTCTGCAGGGCTGGATTTAGGGGAGGGCGACTGGGCAACTGACCTACGTGAGAGGGGCCCTCAGAGGAGTGAGGGGGAGATGGGCTCCGTAACAGATTCCGACGAGTTAACAAATATCTAGATATAGTCAAATTACTACTTACTTGGTCTAGGGCCTTCTCCTTTGAGGCCCCAAGGCCTCCAGACTCTGAACTTCTGTATTAATACAGTAATAAATATTCTTTAAATAGATACATATCTAATACTATATTTCAACTGCAAAGGAGTAAAAATCAAAATCAAAATATACTTTATTCAAGTAGACTTTTACAAGCACTTTTGAATCGTCATTTAACAAACTATTTTAAGTAAAGCTACTACCGATTCGGAATGTAGATTCTACCGAGAAGAACCGGCAAGAAACTCAGTAGTTACTCTTTATAACTTTTAAGCGCATGTTGTTTGATTGTATAAGTTGATGAACGGGCAAACGTACCACTTAATGGTATCCACAGCCCACAGAATGTTAAACATATCTTTAGCTTTAAATTTAATTCAACACTGTAACATGACGATTCAAAAGTGCTTTTATGAGCCAACTTGAATAAAGAATATTTTGATTTTGGTTATGTCTTGTTAGTGTATCTGGTTATCAATAATGTTATTGGTGTCTCTTTCCAGCGGCCGACCTCAGCACGCTGGGCGTGTACGCGTCGGGGCGCGGCGAGGACGACTGGAGCGAGTCCGTCGTCGCGAGGATGGCTGTCGGGCGGACGCACTCTAACTCTACACAAGTACGAATTATGTCTACATATTTAAAAATGCTCGTATTCGTTTAGTTGCTTATTATTAGTATCCATTAATGTTGAAAGTGTATTTAAAATTTATTCGTATATTAAATCATAGGTTTCAATACCAATGTCCAACACGCAGTATCGTTGGATGATTCTGTAAGAGCGAGAAACGAGACCGATATATACGCTTGCCCCCTCTCTCACTACACATGTATATTATTAGCTAAACGTAGCACAGTACTGTACACTCATGCCTTGTTGCTCTCCCCCCCCCCCCCCCGCGCCGCAGGACGTGCTGTGCCGGCAGCTGGCCAGCCTGCTGCAGTTCTCGTCGTTCGCGGAGGCGGCGCCCGACGCGTGCCCGCGCCTCGACGTGCAGCGCGAGCCCGCGCAGCGCCGCCGCCTGCTGCGCCGCCTGCTGCGCGACGCCGCCGACGCCGCCGACGCCGCCGCTGCTGCCCCGGCCCCACATGGGGGCGCTGCGGTCGGTTCTCTACACCATCATATTGAATTTTGTATTACTAGTCGTCGAATTCAACCCCCATCATTGAACATTTGAGGAAAAAACGTTTTGACATTTGTTTTTCTTCTACTCTTGTTTCCAAATGTTATTAATAAAACTAAAGCTAAAAATCGATTGACAAGCTGAAGAGGAATTAATACTAAACTGTTTTGTCTTAAAATTTTTTATACATGTGTGGTCTATTCCAACTACAGGTGAAATATAACATTAACAAAAAAAAAAACAACTTTTTCTTCCTACAGTACGGCATGTCGAACGAATACTGTCTGCAAGTTTGGAAGCTGTGTGACGCGCTCTGGGGAGATGATTTGGACAAAGACGGTTAGTGTTATTTTTTTATATTAAATTAAATTAATTGGACAACATCACATACATTACTCTGATCCCAATGTAATAGCTAAAGCACTTGTGTTATGGCAAATCAGAAGTAACGACGGTACCACAAACACCCAGACCCAAGACAACATAGAAAACTGATGAACTTTTTATACATCGACTCGGCCGGGAATCGAACCCGGGACCTCGGAATGGCGTACCCATGAAAACCGATGTACACACTACTCGACGACTGAGCCCATCGGCGGGGTCGAAGTTCCTCTTTCATTAACACCCGTCCGAATGTAGGCGAATGATCGTACAATACAGAACACAACGTCCTACCTATGTTGATCGCGTTCCAGGTTCGGCCTCACAGGAGGAATATATAAAAACTCTTTGATCGGTAACGACGTTAAGCAACAATAATAAATTTAAAAAAAATCGATTGCTGACGGTACCTTCACTGATGCGTGTGTAGGGGGGGGGGGGACCATATACAAAAAAAACTACATACGTATATTTTGTAGTGGGAGAGAGGTGATGGAATATCTTCCAAGGACCTTTGAGAAGAGATCGGAACAGGTCTTCGAACACAAGTGGGTCGCTTACAAGTTATGACTTTAATATTTTCATTTAAGGTGTGCCCGGCATGGACGAGAAGTCGATAGTGAATCGTCACAAGCGTCTGCTCGACTGGTTGAAGGAGTCCGTCTCGGACGTAACGGACAAGGAACTCGCTGAAACGACGCCCGGAGAACCAGAAGATGGTGAGCCCAAAGTTTACACGATAAACATTGAAAGGTAGTTGATTGTACCAACATTGGTGCTGTAAGGAATATTAACCATTCCTTACATCTCCAATACAATCCAAACTTGGGAACGAATATTGGTTATATCCCTTGTGCCTGTAGTTACAATGGCTCACTGATCTTTCAGACCGGAACACAACAATACTTACCCAAACAGGTCTGCATAAAGCCCTACCACCAAGTATACATTGTTCTATATATTTCCATGAAGACCATATATATCTTTGACTGTGATTTTAATAAATATATAAATGTTATTTCAGTTGATAAGAAAACACATTAAATTAAATTATAATAAGAATACACAGACCAGTAATGATTACGAGCTATATGAAATAAGAATGATAAATTATTTTAAAGGTGGAATTGCTGTTATGTGTTTTGTAACGAAGTGTATGTGTATGTGTGTGTGTGTGTGTGCAGAGAGCGACGGGCACAGCGGGCGCGTGTGGGCGCTGCTGGCGGGCGGGCGGCTGCGCGAGGCGTGCGCGCTCAGCCGCCAGCACGGGGACCTGGCGCTGGCCGCGCTGCTGGCTCAGCACGGTGAGTCTGCTATGACTACGCTATGTCCGATTGGCTTAAGAAATTGACGAATCTTTGAGATGAGAAGCCGTGTTCAAAGTGGAAGGGCATCATAATTTTAAGTTCATTTATGAAGCACGAGCTGTCGCGTTGCGAGATGATTTTAGTTCAAATTTTGACGCAGAGTAAGGTATTAAATGAACGGTATTAAAATACGTTTATTTTTTAATTCAAAGTTTTCACGCCGTTAGTCTTTAAAACTGCCTAGAATAGCTCCTTCAAGAACTTTAAAACCTTCTCTTCAAAGGGAAAGGAGGTCTTAATCAAGCAAAGGGAAATTTACAGGCTGTTAATGTTAAATGTTTTTCAGTCAGACATTATAAAAAAAACGTAATTAATTGAACCATTTGAGTGATTTAGTGTAATAAGTTTGTAACCGCCATCGGCAGATGACCCGGCCTTTAAGTCGCTGGTGGCCCGTCAGCTGCGCGTGTGGCAGCAGTGCGGGGCGGAGTCGCTGGTGGCCGGCAGCCGGCTGGCCACGCTGCACGTGTTGGCGGGCCTGCGACCCGAGCGCCACCTGCAGCGACTCGACTGGCTGAGGGCTTTCGCGGTTACTGCACGGTGAGACGCCTTGTATTAATTTAATGTTTAAAAATATTCTTCCGTGATTTTTTTTTTAATATAACCTATCGTTGCCTTGGTACCGAAAAAAAAAAAAAATATGCAGTTTTTTTTAATATTGAGAATAAGGCGAAATATTAAAAATCCCGTCTGAATTAAAACAGTAACAAAAAATAAATTTTAATAATATACCATCGAATGAGACAGGGATAGGTCTCTTGGAAGTAACTTGCGTGTAACTTCTTTTTCAATACGTGACGATTTTTACCAGTTCACTCTACTGTAAGCCGCGTGAAAGGACTTTGTTCCTGTTATATATGTTAAGGAGTAGGATTGCGTCTGTTTGTTTAACCACGAGGCTAGTCACACACTGTTTTAATCGAGGCGTTGCACCGGCGGGGACGCAGCCACACGCACACACGTAAACGCTTCACTTAACTACATATATTACAGTTTCAAAACACTAAAATAATTGATACTGGGACATAAATACCGAGAGCCTGATGACTCCAAATATTTCCTGCATTTAAATCAGAAACTTATTCGTTTCCTATCACGTTCGCAGGTACCTCTGCCCTCAAATTCCCACTCTGGAGCAAGTGGTCCGCACTTACGAGGGCTACTTCAGTTCGGACCCGGAGGCGGACCTCCACACTTTGCCGGACGATGAAATGGGGATGCAGTTCCCCTTGCCGCCGTATCTCGACCAGTACAGCGTCACCACAGCGGTTAGTTTTTCTAATTATGAAAGAAATAGTTTTGCTCTCGCGTGTGATGGGTGGTTTGATACTCTATAGTCTATTCCAATCGAAGAGGGGATAAAGATAAACAAACCTTAGTTTTAAGTATGCTTCGCGATTTGCTCCGAGCTCGGCTATGTCGTGCACTACACACAGTTTTAGTTCCAAACATCTGATGAAAGCTTCAACAAGAAAATTTCGCAAATCATATTGAATGTCATAGATAATTCGAGCTCTCGCCCGATGATATCGCATCAAATCGCCGTCAAATGTTGTTCGTTTGGCTTTAGTCCTCTCGGGTTGGAATAGTCTATATGTCCCGTAACGTACCGGCGATCGGTCGAGTGTATGAGCTTTATATGAGTGTATGAGAGTGAGTGTGTGCGTGTTGCGGCAGAGCGGCGGCCGGCGGCGCGTGCTGGACGTGCGCTACGAGCTGCTGCGCGCGCGCGCCCTCAACGCGCCGCCCGCGCTCGCGCCCGCCACGTGCTCGCGCGACCCCTTCGACTTCTCCCTCAGGTGCGTACATTCACACAAAAAACAAAACACTTAATTCGTACTTTTTAATTTTATTTTTTATTCTATTCTGTTTCGTTAAAACGTAATTTATGTGGCTACTAGTTTTCGATCCCGCTATTGTGTGGGGGGGGGATTAATGTTTCAGATGTACTTGCCCATTTATATCCAGACATAGTCTATACTTATACGTGAAATTTTACTACGATCGGTTCGACATGTACACGGCTGTGTTTCAGCTTCCCGTTGGCTTCGTGGCTGGGAGTGGGCAGTTCGTGCGTGGTGGGCGCGGCCGAGCAGCTCGAGGCGAGCGGCAACTGGCACCTCGCGCTGCAGGTGCTGGCCTACCATCGGGACGATAACGCGTGAGTTACTGTAAACATAATGTTACAATAAATGTACACTAGTACGCACTGCGTAAGGTCCGCAGTGTGTTGTGTACAAGTGTGTAATGGCTTAATGATACGACTATCAATTGAAAAATATATAGTAGTCTAAAGAAAAGTTCAAATTTGCAACAGAGGTTTATTTTCTAACGTAAACATCCGTTGTGTTTGTGAATATCTCAAATGTTTAAAAGGGTAAACGTGAGACATTTATAATTTTTTTGTTCCATTTTCAGCCGCGGTCACCTCATCCGTCAGGTGCTCTCTCGTCACGCACCATCTCAATTTGAAACGCCGGAAATGAAGGAACGCTTTGAGCTGATCAAGAAACTAAGGATCCCGGAGAAGTGGGTGCTGATAGCTCAGGCCAACAGAGCCAAATACGAGGTAAATCGCTTTACAATACAGTTTCTTGAAGTGAACATATTTAAGGACCCCACGTGACCCGAAATGATTGAATATTTTGTTTCTCGTTTCCAGCATAAGCCAGCGTTGGAAGTGGAGTACCTGGTTGGCGCCGAACAGTGGAATGCAGCTCATCAAGTACTGCTCAAGGAACTGCTCCCCGACGCGGTGCTGGCCGGTCAGTATTCGAGAGGCCACAGAAAATCATTACGCAAGATTTTGTTTGTTAATAATGTTGAATGTTGTGCTCGGCGGTAAAGGAAAATGTTGAATATGTCGGATGAAATTCCACCAACCTGCATTGGAGCACCGCGGCGGAATAAGCTCCCAACATGAAGGAGAAGGCTGTATCCCCGCAGTGAAGTAACTGCAAATGCAAGCTACTTCACTAAATAATTGATTCGATTCAAATTCATTATCTCAGTAAATGTATGTTACAATAAGTAACCGGAATGTCTGCGCTGTATGCAGCACGTACTCGTACTGAATAATGTGTGTTATCATTGATATTCTTGTTACAGATAACCTCCAAAGCATAAAGGGTATACTGGAGAAGATGAACGACGCGGCCGACAGGCACGAAGTCAGCGGATGGGAGACGGGGGGGCAGGCCCTCTACCACTACCTGCGGGTCTGCGACGAGGTATCGTGTCCGGAACATTCGACAAACATCGGACCGGCGACGGGACCGTTCCGTGCAGCGCTCTCATACGAAATTGCTCGCTCCACAGATCCGCGGGCTGGTGCGCTGCGCGGGCGCGGCGGGCGGCGCCGTCTGCGCGCGCCTCGAGGCGCTGCGGCCCGCGCTCGCCGCCGCCTGCCGCAGTCTGCGCGGACTGACGCCGCGGTAATGCCTCCTTCATATATACTTTGTGGGGTAGAGCTTCACTCACGAAGAAGCGACCCCCCGCGATAAATGATTGTCGGCGTGCAGTAGGAGTGACACTAGTTGCAAGACGTCTCAGTGTCCGAGAGACGACCGAGAGTAGAGACAGCAAAACAATACAAATTAGATTATATTTGTTAAGTTTATATTAACGTGGTGGGTTAACGCCCCTTCCTGAGTGAATATGTCGATACATATGTGGTATAATTATATTCCAGTCATTGAGGCTTTGCACGCCATTCTCCTTCACCATCGAGAACGAGTTGAATTTCAAACAGTACATTGAACTCGTTTCAAATACTAGAATAACTATTTGCAGCTCCCCTCGGCACGCTGCGGCTCGCGCGGAGATGGGCGCCCGACTGGTGCAGCTGGCGCTGGCCGGCGGGGAGCCGCCCCCGCACCTGGCGGCACTGCTCGCGCAGCTGCGTCTGCCGCCCGACTGCGCCGCCCGCGCCGCGCACCGGGTACGCACACACATTCACACAGGGGAGCACATGTTGACGAGTGCTGTTCTGTGCAACGGGTTGGCTATTCACATTCCATTTTGCTAGCGATACTAGTACAATGAGACGTATGAACCGCTCCTCACGTTGTCTAAACTGTTAAATATCTTGTATCAGTACACTACACTGACTCACTGAGATATCAAACCGAAATCATAGCATTACAAAATATTGCTATTTTAAGGTAGGTAGGACCGCGTCTGGGTGACGTACTTAAACCACGACTGACATTACTACGCTTAACACGATTCACGACATCAACGTAGTTACGTGTCCAGACACTGGCGAGAAATGCACTCGTACCACGGAAATTGTAACTGTAGCTCAATATATAATGGATAAAAAATGTGTAAATATAAATGAAATGTACTGTAATAAGGTATACTCTGATTGCAGATAACGACGGACGTGGCCGAGCGCGCCTCGGAGCTCTGCGTGGAGACCGCGCCCTCCCCCGAGTCCTCGCAGCGAGCGACCGCCGTCGAGACGTAGGCCCCCTTCGGCACATCGCGCCTGTACACAACGAACTGACCGAAGTCGTGCAACATTTGTCCTACGTCATTGTGTATTTTATCATTACTCAAGAACACGTTTGTCACTTCAACAGTCTAGATATAAAGCAGGTGAACTGCGAAGCCTGAAATCTTCTCCAAAAGGCACTTCATCTTCTGGTATCAGTTTAATGTACATTGGCTCAGTAGTTTTTATCAGTGAGGCCTTACAAAAATAATGTCACATTTTTAGTACATTAACAGAACGTAAATTATTTTCATGTTTTCGTTTCGTAAGGATTTTGTGAATGTTTGTAAGATTTGATGATGTCATTAAATGGTATATTTGTATTCGGATTTAATACGTCCGTACACACGAAAGTAGCATTGTTACAATAATGTTCGACGCGTTGGGGAGCGTCGCTCGATGCAGATATTAGTTTTATTTGTCCCGTCTTTATTGTGCAACTAAATACGTGTTTAGTTTTCACGTTTAACTATATTCTAATGGCGAGTGGATCAAAGATTTACAGATAGAAGTCAATGGTTTTCTTATAGTTCTGTATTTTGCACTACTGACAGTTCTCGATCAATATATCTGTATTTATAACACAGCACTGTAACCATCTTTACTTATATAAATTATTAACTTCCCAAGTACCGATAACAACTTCGTCGACGTTCATTCGTCGTCAATTCGAAGGTCAAAGTTGTTTATTTATCACAACTCCTGCCATTGGAATGAACAATTTCTTTGATATTAAAACGCACACGTTACGCAATAAAGTGACGTCATTGAACAATTCAAATCAATTAAATAGTGTTATGAATACAAAATGTAACATTAATTCTATGATCCGGTGCTAAAAGGGCTTAAGTATATGTCGAATTAGAATTTAAAATTTAGTAAATGTGTTTTGGCCAATCAAAGATTATTACACGAAAATGCGTATGTTGTGAAACGGCCGACGTTTGGTCGTCGTTTCGATTCTCATTACAAAAGTAATGGTCATTGATATTGGACCTTTTAGTGCCAGGACACGAGAGTTATTCCCTTTAAGTTCCTAATGTTAATTGTGAAGGCGCCTTAAAACGAAATGTATATCAGTACAAATACTTGTGTAATCTTATATTCATATAAAAAATCGTATTAAAGCGTCTGTTCGTATCTTTGAATGATGTACCAAAATGAATCGATCTTTAGTCGTTTAAGAGTCAATTTAGATGATAGTTTAAGTTTTAAGTTGTGAGGGTTTGGATTAGAGGGGGGGGGGGGTATAACCCGCGCGGTGTCAGAATAGGATGGAACTTTGTTATTGTGTATTGGAAGTGACAGTTCTTGAAAGTGAGCAAGACTACTGTCCGGATGGCCCTCGTTCGAGTCCCGTCTACATTTACACAGTTAATAAGTATTTTAAACCAATAAATAAAGGCTAGATATGAATCATTTGAACTTTTAAATGTTTTTTAGTAATAAACTAAAGTATAAAGTTGTAACTTCACCGGAAGATAAAAATCACAAATGTACTATTTGGAAATACTGTGGGACTCGCTTGATTTCGAACTCACTACCTTCCTACATCTTTGGGACAAGTATAGAAGAAAAAAACTAAATTGTAGAAATCTCGGGTTCCTAATGCTAGGGGAGGGGGCTGATGTCGCGTCAACGAGGTTCTTTTTGGGTATTAAATGTATATAAATTAAGTCATTTTTGTGTAATTTTTTTTAGTAATTTTGACATGTATTATATAATAATAGCAAAAATTTAATCAATTTTGTCTCGATCGAAATGTCTTTGCATGATTATAAGTAGTAAATGCTAAGAAAAAATGAATGGTACGTATTAGAGCTACAGCACACGAAGACGTCCAACTGCGACAGTTCGTACGTTGAACCGCCCCAGATCAACGTACCAACAGAGCTTTTACAATGTTGATTTTCCCAGCACGTCACGACGTCCTAACGTGACCACTTACCCTGATGATGACGTGTAATTGCATCGCTCGGTATCAAGAGCTTTCAGGCTAGTTCAGGCAACAGGTTCGGTTATAGAATGAGGAAATTGTGTCAGTAATTGAAGAACTACCTCTAAGTGAGGTTCGGTACCCTCTTCAATGAATTTACTATTTTAAATAAAACATGTTATTCAAATAGAACGATTCGATCAAGTGGTACGAGGGAAACCTTGCATCAGTAACTTTGCATTAAACTTCGACCTTGAACTTCAATCGTATTCTCTAAGTATTTAGTGTATATAACCGAATTTTGAACATTCAAAAAAGTTATTCAGTTGGATAGGAAAATATCGATAGTTTTGTTTATTATAAGTAATGTTTAGTTTTTAAATAATGTTTGTTTCGTAATGTGTATAATTTAGAATAAGACATAAATTTATAATTAAATAAAAATATTTTTTGAATTATTTTTTGTTTTTGTTTTTAAACCACAACGTGTTATAACTTACTACGTTTTGAAGTTATGCTTCTTTTGACGCGTTATGAAATAATATGAGAATTTTTTTATTACATGAAAACTACACGATGAAGTCGGTCCCTAAACCGCCAGTGTCAAGTCGCTCGGAATAGACAAGTTCAGACTATCTAATTTGACAATTTTTATTTAATTGCAAATTTAAATTGTAGGTATAATCCGCAATAATTAAACTGGGTGACGACCAGTACATAGGGGCCCTAGTGCAGCGTTGCATTGAGATGAAAGTCTGCGCCTGCTCCTAATTTTCACGTTTTAAACTTATACTAGATAAAAATGCAGCCTTAAATATTTCGCTCCAGGGTCACCCTCAGTTTCGGGGCCCTATATACTACTATAAGTTACTTAGCCATTCGAGCAACAAGAGAGCAGAAAATATTGTCCATGACTTTAAGTTTAATTCCAAGACAATCTCCAAAAAAAAATACGGTCAGAAAAAAAAAACTCCACTATTTTTTTTGTGCTAAGCAGTTTGTGTAATATATCATATATTAAGACCGAGTTCAATAATAAATCGAGTGCTTAACAAATTTCCATATAAAAATTAATTTACTCGACGGTAGATCTATTGAAGCCCTTCTGGTACCACCCCCTCATCATATGTTTTGTTTGTTATTTTTGTGTTTCGGATTGAACGGTGAGTGAGCCAGTATAACTACAGGCACAAGTAACACAACATCTTAGGTCCCTTTGTTGGTGAACTGGTGATATGAGGAATGATTAATATTTCCTGCAACGGTGACTTATCATGACGAGACCCGTTTGCGAGTCGATAAAAAAGTATAATATTTTGATTTTAAAACTAAATAAAATATGAGTTTGCTATATAAATATTTATTTACCAACTTAAGATTAATTTAACATAATTAACGCAATATTTAAAAATCAATTATTTTTAATACTCGATAAAATTTATTTTATTACACACTGCACTGGACACAGACAATAATTTTCTTTTAATATATGTTTTTATAAAACATTGATTCAAATTCTTCTTTGAAATCTTATTTGAAACTCGATTATTATGTCTTCCTGAACGATTAAGGTTAAGGCTGATATTCTAAACAAAGAATATAGATCTTTACAAGCGCCACTCCGTGTCAAAATGTAATCTTATTGGTATTTTTCTGCCTTTACTCTTAAGTGAATGACGTCACTCACTCATAATAACGCTGTAAATAATTTAACACAACATGTGTATGCAGACACAGGTCCACTCTCACTGGCTCACAGACTCTCGTTTCAGCAAGCATAGCAATTGAACATGATCGGAGATCAGATCGAAGACCAAAAAATTTTACGCGGGGTAGTGTCAACACAGCCCAATTTCGGATTTCGAGTATCTAACAATAATTTCTGTACAGAAAATCTTATATTTCATTGGCCTGAACTGGAGACAGAACCTCGATATCTGTAACCACAATCCACTAAGCAGTTCTACCCTTTATGCGAAGAGGCAGTACAATTTATTTATAGTCTATATCAGTCGAAGATGGATGGAAGATAGAAGACTTGCTAATAGCTCAGCTATATTGCAAACGACTAACACGTTTTGATTAATATATCTTTATTTATAATGCAACAGTATTCGTAACTACTTATATCCACTTCAATTTTACTTCCAAATTTCCGATAATTTTCGTTGACATTCAAAACGGCATTTTTTCGCAAACCCATAATGAATACCAAAGATTATTCAAGCTCGACCAATGATATCGCATCAATTCGGTGTAAAATTTTCTTTATTTGAGTTTTTTCCTCTTGTGTTTGGAATAAACTATAGATAGATATTTCAATTTGGAAGTTATAACAAAATCACACATTTAAATGAAAAATATTCAGATCCACGTAGGCTTATGCCACAAAGACCCATGTAGCGAGTAGCTTAGCATAACGGGGAATCCCTTTTTTATAATGTAGTTTATCAATATAATGATCAGTGCAAATTCAGTTGACTGGATCAATTTTCTTTGTAGATTTTCTCTTTGCGGGTGTTTTATCCAAAACCTTCATTGCTTTAACTATTGCTTGTCCAAAATCCTGCATTTTCGGCTTGTAACTGTAGGACTTATTTTTATACGGGTTCGATTTTGGAATATCTGCAACGCTCTTGTTACCTAAGAGGTGAGCCAGAGGATTTACGCTGACTAACTTTGTACCATTCGGCAAAGTTATATTCGTCTGTTTTGGCGGTTCGACTGTTGCCTGTCTCTCGTGTAAGACTTCGTCAATCTTAACGATTTTATAGAAAGGAGCCTTGGGCGCCAAGTGTCCTATCCTCACGTTATTATATGACAAAAGATCTTTAAGCACAATTGTCTTTTTCAAATTATGAACTTTAGTTGGGTCTTTATCTTCTAAGAGAACTTCGCGACCAACCTCTGGTATTAATTCTGATTTATTCCGGACCTCACTATCGTAGGACTCTTCGAAATAAGATCGATCGACTGACTTGTTGAAATCCGTGTTACCGACTTCGTTTTCAAGGTTCAATGTTGGAGTAACATAGTCACAATAAACTAATTTTATAGTTACTTTATGTTCTTGCTTTTCCTCCTCTCTGAACTTAACAGGCATTTTCAACTGCGGACGATCTGCTATTACCGTGGGCTCTGAGTTAAACTTTGTCATTTTTATAAAGGATTTCGTTTCACCTTTTTCAACCGAACGTATGGAAAGACTGTTTGATATTGAAATCTTTTTAGCGGTGGGATCGTTTGCATCTGGTTTGAAAGTCTCTAGGAATTTTTTAACCGATATTTTATCACTTTCGACCCTAGTTATAGTTGCTTGGGTGTCATTTACTTCGAAGGGTACTCTCTGTATTGTTCTTGAAATTATAGTATCAGCTGTTTGATGTTTAGCTGTCGTCATTTCTCTGTCACTCTTGCGTTTATCTAACAATTTCTTGAGTGTTTCTGTTAGTTTAGAGCTCGAATGTTCAGTTTTCATATGATCATTGAGTTCGTCTTTAGTTTTGAACTTTTCAAAGCATTTGACACATGTCTTGTGACCTTTCTTCATGTGCAAACTCATGTGGCGATGGTAGTTTTGATATGTGTAACAATTGCGATCACATTTGAAACAAATGAACTTCATCTTCTTACGACTGTATTGTATGGTCTCTTTCGATGTTTTCCTTCGTTTTATTTTCCGTTTTCTCGAACGTGTAGGATTTTTGTTTACAATTTTCGATAAGGGCACATCGGAATCGTCTGACGAATCAGAATCATCGCATGTTTTAGTTTTCTGTATCTTTCTAGATCGTATCGGCTGAGATTTCGTTTTACGTTTCTGTACACGTGCTTTTCGTTTCACTTCGGTTTCCGTTTGGTCTGCTTCGGTTTCTGTGACTGTCATGAAATCTGAATTAACATTTACTAGTTTGACACTGGGCTTGTTATATTTATTATTTGAATTTGTATATATAGCTTCATCTTCTGGTTTATTCTCTGATAATTCACAGCGTTCATTTGTGTTTTCATTCACAACGGATGTTGTTTTATTTTTCGGTTCTTCAGTTACTTCTAACTTCTCTCTTTCCAAATCAGAATCTCTTTCATTAGCTTTAGACTCTACTTTACTCGAGACTTGTTCAATAGCATTGATATTATCATTTGTTTTTTTTTCAGTGTCTCCGAATTTTTCACTTTCATTTTTATTCTCATTCAGCGTTGTTTTAAAATCACTCTCATTATCTGTAAACATTTCATTATCGCTTTCTTTGTTCGTCGATTCAGCGATATCCAGATTTCTCGGTTGAAATGGTTTTTCAGACTTTTTATCAGTAAAAAACACGTGGTAATTGCTATTAAACTCGACGAAACCGACACTTTTATGATCCAATTTTATGTGAAGTGTAAAATTCTTACGAATCCTGTAATCTGTATTACATATTTTGCATGTATAGGGATTAATATCTCTGTGTTTTGTGAAAAAATGACCAAACAACAATTTTGGATGCTTAAAAACAATGTTGCAATATATACAATTATATTTATAAAGGTGCAAGTTGTGTTTATGAGATCTCTCTATATGTTTTTTGAGCGCATTCAACCCAATGAACGGTCTACGACAGTATTTACAATTCTCAAACTGTACAGGCGAGTGGTGGGAGTGCGTTGTGACATGATAAGCGAACTTCTCCACAGAATCAAATGATACATCGCACGGGGTGCACTTCATACTAGAACATTCTTTTAAGTGTGATTTTAGTTTTATAAAATGAAAATATTTATCACATTTCGGGCATTGCTTTTTTCCATTATTAATATCTGTTTCCCTCTTTTTGTGAGTCTTACAGTGATGTTCCAGTCTAGACTTCCACGCATACACATTACAGCATGTATTACACGATAAGGATTTGCATTCGTTTTTCAAAAGATGATCTATATACTCGGTAACATTTGGTGTCGATAATTCACAAACGACACATCTATATAAATAGTTTTCATGCAAACCTTTGAAAAATTTACGTATATTTATGTTGATTAATGATGACAGCTCCGGAAAGCAGTGCTGCAACATCAAACCGTCATCAATATCACGATGTTTTTCATACTCATGGTATTCCAGATCTTTTTTGTTTTTAAACACTTTTATACAATTCGAACATGCGATTTTCGGATAGTAAAATGAACTTTTATGTTTTTTCTCGTGTCGAGATACACTTTGGGCATCATTAAACACTCTAGTGCAATATTTGCAAGTCTTGAACGTACTTAAATGAGCATTTCTTAGGTGTAATGAATAAGCTTCGATATCACTGAAAATTCGGGAACAAAAATCACAAAATCTATATTTGCTGGTTTCATTCAAGTGATATTGAATTATATGCAGTTTCAAATCGTCGATATCAAGAAATTCAGCGTAACAAACACCGCAAATGTTATCGTTATCCAAATCTATACATTCATCCATATTTATTTAAGCTGATTATCTCTGTTTGTTTACGTTCATAATGATTTCCTGTTAATAATTAAGCTTTGTTATTATCGTGGAATTCTTGCTTATTTCGTTGCTATTCTTCTTTTTTTTATAAATATTTAAACATCAAATATATTTTTATTAATCTCAATTGACAGTTCTCGTTGACAATCGGAAAAATATTTATTTTTTTTAAATCCATCAGTTAACACAGAATAAACAGGTATACGACTGCCGATTTATATTATAGACTAAGTATAAAAAAAAAAACATTTATAATTATACAAAAAAATATTTTCATCCTTTTTATTCCATTGTATTAATAAGATTGTTGATTGAACATAAAAGTTACTACTATTATAATTATCTACCTTAAAAATAGAGCCAAAACATGCAAATAATTTTTTTAAATTATTATATTGTATCAAATTTATTAATAGAGTGAACTAGTGAAATAAAGGTAATATACCTCAAACTGAATAAATATTAGCTCTTCAAGCTTCATTTGAGAAATACAAATGTTATTTTATTTAATTTCGACTTGTTTACTCATGTTTTTAATATTAGTTATGGATGATAAAAATATTAGTTATATTACTTCAAAATAATTCATACTCATATATAAAATACAAAATAATTTTTTTTTAATTGGAAAAAAGCTTTCGTAAATGTCTAATCTCCTATGAAATTATTTTTATCCATTTATGTTTATTATCTGAGTTTATACGATATATGTAGTCTGTAGAAGTTGTCTATAGCGTACAGTGGTTCCTATTCTCTATATCTAATATCTATCATGGTATCATGTCACCACAAGACTGTCACCAAATGCCCGTACTGATTTTATAGGCGGTATTCGCTGCCATGCACAAATTCAAGATTTACAGGTAATTATTATATATATCCCAATAGTTATCTTTATCTAGAACATATAAGCATAAAACTTAAATACGAATTATTTGCACAATCATTATAACCTAACTTTTTGTATGTTCGTCGCTACTGGTTATTTTGAATGTAAATAATTATTTTATCGTAATTCAACTCAAAAACGTATTTAGTTTCCGTTTAATAGTATAAAATGTTAGTTAATATTTTTTATGTAGTGTTTAGAAACGGAAAATGTTATGAGTTCCATTTATTTGCGTTTTCCTGTTAAGTAGGCTAAACGATATTTTACGATTATTGTTGACTTAACTAGCTACGTGTAATGTTAATTTTTAAATATATAACATCGACAATGTTAAATTTGAAAGATTTATGTGTTATAACAAGTAAAACATTGTTATTTTCATTTTGGAGTAAATATTATTGGAAGGAAACTACTTAAGATTGATTTATATATGTGAGCTTCGTAAAGGAAAATTAGTTAAAATCCAATAATTTTGTTAAGTAGCTGCCTTAGCATGGGTGTATTTTATTAATATAGAAAATTATTTGATATTAATATAATGAATACCCTCTAGTACTCAGGAGTAATGTAACTACCTAACAGAGATATATATTTCTTTTTAAATAAGATCATTTTGAGATTCTTTCCGGAGAGTACCCACTAAAACAAAAAAATAAAAAATAACTTTAAAATATTAGTATAGACAGAAACAAACATATATTATATTAAAGCCAGTAATGTTCCACTGCTCGTCTAACATCTCCATTTGACAACGTTTGGAGCTTCTTTCATCATGCAACTGGTGCATACACACATGGTTGATTATCACCTGACACATGTTGGTTTTCTAACAATCTTTTCCTCAACCCCCCAAGAACAAGATAGGAAAACTAAGGAGTATTATATTAATAATATTATGACATGGAATGTGATTTAAATTTTAATAAGTCAATGCTTGTTTAGCTTGGGATCAGTCCTACTAATATAATATCATAAATAAATATTGTACTTTATAAATATTTACATGAATGTCTTGATAAGAAAACATTGTTTAATTAGATGTATTACTTATTGATTAAAAGATTATATGGATATATGGATGATACAAAGTGCTGAGTTAGCGTTTGTTGATATAATATTTATGTGATTAAATTGTTGGAAATTCTGATACAATCAATTATTGCATCGTCAATATTTCAACTCTAGTAGGTACTACCTACCTAGTAATGGTCACCGCAGCCCTTAGATATGAATCCTGTAAGAATTACTAATTCTTGGTTGTATGCAAGCCCCTCTGGATATATATCACCTCTTTAAAAGACCTCCTAAACGCAGCAATACTGAAGGGTACATATGTGATTGGTCATATCTAGTTTCAGGTTGGTGGTACAATGGCGATGTAAGGATTGTTTTTTTAATCCATAGGTGGACGAATGGGCCCCTTGGTGGCCCGTGGGCACCACTGCCCAAAGGCACTGTAAGAAGTTTTGAGGATTCCTTATATAGATCATGCACCATGCACCTTCTTGCCTATAATTAATCCTTAAAACCAGAACAAAGATCCTAAGTATTGCTGGTTGGGGGGGTAGGATATATGTTGAGGGGTTGGTACTTATCCAGACGGGCTTGCGCAAATCCAAGAATTGGTAATTCTTATAGGATCAATATCTAAGGGCTTTTATTTACCATCAAGTAGCAGAATAAATAAATGCAGTACAGCTCACCTTAGAGGTTGAGCAAGTCAATAAAATTGAAGGATATAGCCTTTTCCAATCTAAGTAGGAATAAAGATAAACAAACTTTAGATTTACGTATTTCATGATTTGCTAATAACTCAGCTATATTGTGCACTACTGAGCTATTTATAATACAACACTATTACACTTAACTAGTTATATCCACTTTAATTTTCCAACTATTATTATTATTAAATTAAACTTACAATATTCCGATAACAGTTTCGTCGACGTTCAGAACGGCATTTTTTCGTAAATCAATAGTGAATATCATAGATTAATCAAGCTCTTGACCAATGATATCGCGTCAATTTACTGTCAAATGTTGTTTATTTGGCTTTTCTACTCTTATGGTTGGAATTTACTTGGTGGTAGGGCTTTGTGCGAGCCCGTCTGGGTAGGTACCACCCACTCATCAGATATTCTACCGCCAAATAACAGTACTCTGTATTGTTGTGTTCCGGTTAGAAGGGTGAGTGAGCCAGTGTAATCACAGACACAAGGGAGATAAGATCTTAGTTCCCAAGGTTGGTGGCGCATAGGTGATGTAAGGAATGGTTAATATTTCTTACAGCGCCTCTGTCTATGGGCGGTGGTGACCACTTACCATCAGGTGGTCCATGTGCTCGTCCGCCAACCAAGGCCATAAAAAAAATAGAGTATGGAATGGCATCAGTAATGTTACGGCATAATTGACCTCTTCCGTTAGGTCAGTCTTAGATAGTTTCAATAATAATAAATTAACTACCCTTAAAGAAAACGTTTATTCCAAATTGTTTTAAAGCATATTCATAGTGTATCATCATCATATGTGTGGTAATGTAATAAATTTATAGCCCTTTTTTGTAGTCTATCTATTGAATGGCCCGTTTCATCTCGTAGAAGTAAATTTTATATATTAAAATTATTTTTATTTACATTACAGATCTTGAAATGCGGTGATAGTCTTCAGATCAAACCAGTTCAAACAAATAAAAATTCGAAACAACCTCTCTTGGACTTCAAAATCAAAAATAAAGCACAAATTTCCAAAACAATCGTACGGGCACCACATCACGTCGAAGTAAATTATTCGCGTGCGACATTATTCTCGGCGAAAACCGAGATTGGTCTATGAATCAGTTTTACAGATATATTTTATTTTGTAAATATTTACCGCGAGGTGCGCTGATTATATAAATCCAACATGTCCGAATCAAATGACAGTTTGGATGTTTTATGCAAAGGCGTGTCCGAACTCACCGTTCTTTCATTCCGGAAGCTTGACGACGTGAAACGATTGGCCAAACACTTCCACAAGGTCATCAATGATCCCGTCACTCAACAGAGTGCCGTTGTTTTGCGTTATCTGAAAAACTTGGACGAGACTCACCGTAAGATATTTCTCAAGAAACGTGAGGGTGTTGAAGTTGAGTATATATTTACGACGGAGAAGAAGAGCAGCTTGCAAAGGCAGCGTTTCAACAGCTTGCCTGTCAGCGATGTGCCAGACATACTTAAAACTGAATTCTCGATCGCGGAGACAGCAAAACAAAGCCATATATGCACGGACTGTCAGGTCGAAATCGAGTTAAATGATGACGAACCGTTACTGGAATCGCTTCAGAAACACTTCAATCTTGATGTCCATCTACCCAAGTTGAAAAGGGAGAGCATTGATGTGGCTGAACCAATTATTTTGCCAAAAATGTCAAGGCGTCTCTCCGCTATGGAGTGCGGTGATAACCCCGGACAAAGCATCGAACATATTATACAGTTAGTGAAGCCGATGGAGAAGTTGGAGAAGACATTCCTTAGTAAGCTGGAGACGTCGTTGATCAGATACTTGCCGGATAACTCCGAAGCAAGCATTGACGCAGCCATAAAGTTCTATCAGACACTGTACGATAAGCTCTGCCAAGATATGATGTCTATTGATTTTTCAACTCAAGCGAGCTCTGTCGCCCCGATAATTATGAGCATTAAGGATAATGTGAATCAGAATTTCGCAGCTGACGCTAATAAAAATTTCGACAATGATGATGGTGACCAAAACAACGATAGACCGCTCAAGAACCAAGTTAAGAAATATCGTTACTACGGACCTATAGAGAACTTAATAGTTAAGCTATTGACGAATCACAAACTATTGACTCTAGTGGATGATCGTACAGGGAAACTTGCTTTTTTTTGCATGGCGTGCGAATATTATACTTTAAGATTTCGTTATGACAGTGTCTTAAACCATGTGTTTAGTGAGACGCACATACACAACCTCGCTTGCATTCTAGAATCAGACGAAAATATACCGCAATTCGCTAAAAATGAACCGACAATCGAAAAGATTAAGAACTTCAACACCTATATGACGAAGCAGTTTTTATGTGATTATGGAAGGGCACGTGATCAAATGCAGGAATATTGCGCTCTTTGCAAGGTCGTTCTTGAAACGAATGAAAAATTAATCTTGCACATATTGGACGAGAATCATCTATCCCGACTATCAGATAGGCTGTACCGGAAGATGAAAACGAAAAATCTAGACGGCCCGGTGCCTGATGAGTGGGGCCCCAAAAGTTTGGATTGGGCGAAGTTTTTGGCCAGTGTCGGCAAACCTCTGAACAATCGCGACCATGTTGTGATCGAGAATTTTATAAAGCCGTCTGGGAAGATCGCTAATTACTGTTCCTGCTGTGACATGACCTTACGCGGTCCAAGACAAGTTTTGTTCAATCACATTCGCCAAAAGAAACATTTGCGCAACGCGGCACCGCACAAATTATCGCTGTTGTACAAAAATCAGTGCCGTCCAGCCGAATATTTCGCAAGCTTCGGCAATTATTACGTTTGCGCTATTTGTCCAAGTTACATCGCTCTGCCGTCATTCGCGGCGACTGTCGAACATTTCGAGAGCACGCTGCACATCGAGACGATATCGAAGTTGATAAATTCGGCCCTAAATTCTGACTACGATAAGAAATTGTTGGATTTGAATAAAATAATCGTAAACGATGGCTTTAAATGCGAATTATGCGACTTAACATTCGCTGATATTAGAGAAACAATAACGCACATCCTATCGAACTTCGAGCACCAGAATTCGATGGTCGAAGCGAGAGTCAAAGCGAACAAAGCTGATATTATCAGCATATATATGCAAGGGAATTATGTACTGCATAGCGAAGGCGCGACGTTCACTTGCGTTCCGTGCAAAGGCGTTTTTAATTCCATAAGATCGCTGCTCTTCCATTTGGTATATGCGGAGCACTTCAACCATAAGCCGACAGCTGAGAACGTGTTTCGTTTTTATTTGGAATTAAAGCACAATGTCAATATGCTGTCTAGGAATAAATACGTTTACTACGATTTTGGTAAACTGAAGTGCGGTGTCTGTGATTCGGATGTCGATGATGGGGAAAACGCGAAACGCCACGTTTTGTCGTCTCGCCACCGGGATAATATGGGGGCCAGTTACGTTAATATTAATTTAGATGCATCTGCTATGGAATGAGGTTAGTAATTACGATTAATTGCTACTCCCGTGCTCGGGGCAAACGTATATAGGTACCTCCTGGGCCGTTTTCTGTGAATGTCTATGCAAAATTATACAATGATCGGTTTAGAATTTCACGTTTATGGTATTAGCATAACCAATGCAGGATGCATTTGATAAGAGGTAAACTCTCATAGGTGCTCTGCGAAATTTGTTTAAAAATGTGTGGTACGACAAAATTTGGTGTTACGGCTTCGTGGATGATTGGTTCTCATCCGTCTGGTGAGAACCAATTCATAAACTATGTTGGTTCTGAACAGCAATATTGTTGAGTTCCGATTTGAAGGTTTTTGAACCAGAGCAACTACAGAGGAGAGAAATAACATCTTAGTTTCCAACGCCATTTAACGAATATATCGTTAATTAGTGTAATTCATGTTAGTGTATAGTTTACATAAAACATAACAGCGCGTTCTTGAGAAGGATCTAGTATATATTATTATTTTATAAAGAAGCTGCCATCGCTACATATGTACTACGCAATAGATTTCGCAATCCGAACATTCAATGTTTGACTGAACTGAACTGCAGTCCGTACAGCTGACTTTAGTGTGGCTTTGCCATTCATTCAATGTAGTTGTACATGGAGACAATTTTTTTTTCCAAAATTAGAATTAATTTGAGCCTGAGATTAAATAATAATTCAGTAGTCTAGTAAGCACTCAGCTAATAGAAAAAAATATATATTTAAAGACTGAAATCCTACAGTCTGTTACTATCAATCGTTTACATCGAATGAAAAGCGTAAACGTCAAGAAGTTTAAGACGCTTATGATGTTTTAGTTGCGAGAAAACTATTCTCTATAAGCGATCAAGTTACAGCGCTTGATCAACTTTTTAATAAATGCATATGTATGTATACACAGTACATACAGGGTTATTTGTAATTCGACATATTCCCGTTAGGAGGTAATAGGGGTGATTATTTGCGATAATTTTAACCCCCATATGCATGATGCAAAAGTGAACCATTTTTGAGTTATCACGTTTTTTAGATTTTTTCAAAATAAGTCGAAAATGCAACTTCAAAAATTTATTTAAAAAAAAAGTATCAATTAAAATCAAATTAATATCTTCTTATTTATAAAAACGAATAAACACTGGATATTTGTCAATATTAAAATAATAATTATCGGTCCAAATCTAAAAATGCGAGACGGAAAAAGATATTATTTCAATATTTTTTGATTTTTTTTTCCACAAAAATGCCTTAAAAACAAAAAAAATCGTTATGAAACTTGTCTTGCAGATTATTTTAAAAACATAACCGTTTCATCAGCTCTCCAAAAAGGGGTGGGTGCTGTGCTGAGAGTCGTGCGGCGAAGGTGTTTATCGAAATGGTTCGAATAGTTCATCGATAAATTTTTATCCTCAGTAATTAACAACATGGACTGGGAGTCTTTCGACATTAATTTGTCGTCTCTGAACAGTACCAGTTTCCCGGATTCGCTTATTATAAACTGATACATCGGGCAGCCGGTGAAGAGGAAACCCACGCGAATAATCTTGCATTGGCTAGGCATTAATACATAGCTTATTTGCGAGACATTCGAAGAGCGAATTTAAGTTTTGGTCGAATACGAATTTCCACCAGCGTCCTTTGTGGTCATTTTATTTCGGTTGTTTTGAAATAAGTTCCTAGTTGTTATACATTTTTGGAGAGCTGATGAAACGGTTATGTTTTTAAAATAATCTGCAGGACAAGTTTCATAACGTTTTTTTTTGTTTTTAAGTCATTTTTGTGGAAAAAAAATATTGAATTAATATCTTTTTCCGTCTCGCATTTTTAAATTTGGACCGATAATTATTATTTTAATATTGACAAATAACCAGTGTTTATTCGTTTTTATAAATCAGAAGACAAAAATAGATTTTAATTGATACGTTTTTTTTAAATCAATTTTTGAAGTTGCATTTTTGACTTATTTTGAAAAAATCTAAAAAACGTCATAACTCAAAAATGGTTCACTTTTGCATCATGCATATGGGGGTTAAAATTATCGCAAATAATCACCCCTATTACCTCCTAACGGGAATATGTCGAATTACCAATAACCCTGTATACCCAAACAACATTTACAATTTTTGTCTGTCTGTTTGTTCTGGCCAATCTCTGGAACGACTGAACCGATTTTCGACTTGGGACTCTCACTGGCAGACAGCTGATGTAATAAGGAATAACTTATGTCCAAATACTGTCGAGAACCGCGCGTCACGTCGTTTTCCTCCCATCAACGACTTTATATATCACAAAAGCTGATACGGAATTAATAAATTATAGTAAAATCTGCTTTTTTTTTCTTTCAGTTATGAATGTATTGCGACACCCTGCGTCGCTCGACCTCGAGTGTTAATCATGTTATACCAATATTTGCGGGTGGAGTTCTACTGAGTGAAATTTTAATAAATGAAATAATTTTCTAATTTTAGTATTGTTTTATTTGTACAAACGTATCCTCAAAAATCCGTTTTAATTTATTTAGTATTTTAATTGACTTTTATAGAAGATATAAACTTACAGAGCTAATTTTTTTTTTCAATGAAATTAAAATTTAATCTGACGTCTGTCAATTTATTACAAATGTCAAAAGTCAAAAATGTTATTGATATTTGATAGTTAAGAAAAAAGTCGACCACCAGAAACACCTCAGACCTGAGAAGAACCGGCGAAAGAAATTCAACGGGACTTCTTTATATTATTTTAACAACTGTATTTACAATGGAATTTTTCGTATTTTTAATCGAAACTGCCGCAAGACAATCGTTTTGTTCGCAAGGGATATTATCATTATTCAGATGTAATTTTATAATATCGATTAACATACAAACGTACCTTACTGAATTTTTTTGCATTTGAATAATTATTAATGTCTTGGACCTTGCTGTAAAGAGTATACATTTCCTAACAAAAGAATTAGCCACGTGTAGAATAAGATTATTATAGAAGTATATTCATGTTTTGTGATTATATATACTTATAGTCTATTGCAATCGAAGAAGAAATAAACAATATTTATTTATGATACAACATTGTTCCACTTAACTATTCTACTTACATCCCCTTTAATTTTACTTTTTTTTTAA
This sequence comes from Vanessa tameamea, assembly GCF_037043105.1. Taxonomy (NCBI): domain Eukaryota; kingdom Metazoa; phylum Arthropoda; class Insecta; order Lepidoptera; family Nymphalidae; genus Vanessa; species Vanessa tameamea. The sequence goes on along the minus strand of NC_087339.1, from coordinate 1,520,025 downwards.
TTTTACTTATCCGATAAGTTTCGTT